>NW_023416287.1:19335587-20667450 GCF_014176215.1 Rousettus aegyptiacus | reverse complement strand
CTTTACTCCCAGAGGCAACCACTGTTCTGATTTCTTTCACCACACATTAGTTGTGGCTGCTCTATAACTTCATGTAAGAGAAATTGCACAGTCTTGTGTTTGAATTTGTTCCCGCAGCATAATTTCCTCTCGTTTTAAATTCATTTCCAGATACATGTGTACTTAGGAGGAGGATGTTTGCATTTTTACATACATGAGGTCCTACTTTAATACCCCAGTCTAACTCTTGCTCCTCTACCAAAGGTAGAATAAAAGATAGATCTCTCTCAAGCGCCATACTTCTCCTGCTGCAGGGCCATTCCAAAGCACTGATGTTCTATTTATCCTTTATATATTTCAATTGTTGATGGAATTTAGGTTACCTCAACTTCCCCTCTTGCAAACAGCACCTCAGTGAACATCTTTGAGCAGACATCTTTGTGCCCCTGTCTGTAAGTGTCTCTGGAATTGATTCCAGCAAGTAGCATTAATAAAGACTCAATAATGAATTAATATTCTAATTTCCTCTTGTTGGTCATTGTCCTTCCAATTCTTTAGCAATTCTGCACAGCGAAATGTTCTCTTCAATCATTAGAGGATTGCTAAACAAGCCTAGGGCATTTGGAGAGCTTGCAGGGTGTCCTAAGGGGATGAGGGAAGCCAGCTAATTAATTGATGATGTCTCTCTCCTCTAAAGTTGGTCTCCCTGGTTTCCTCGTGTGGAGGAAGAGGATCAGTTTGTTTTCCTCTCTTCCAAACTTGTGTAGGAAAAGGAAACATGCTAATATGCAGTGAATTAATTACTGAGGTGGGGAGAGGCCATAAAATCACCCTCTCCTACCTGAGCCACAGAATTTAGCCCCGCTAATTCTGTGTGGTCTTGGGTAGCTATTCTAAGCCTCAGTTTCCCTACCTCTGGCCAATCTAGTGGTCTGGAGGCAGACTGCCTGCCCTGATAATATGGGACTGCATTACAACCAAGTGTTCATGTTATAATAATGCAACCACTACAATAACTGTGGCTCCTGGGAGGCTTTTTGAGCCTTAGTTTCCTTCTTTGTATAAAGAAACCAAACAGTTCCTCTCTTCAAGAGTTGTGACAGAGATTAGAAAAAGATAAAAGCAAACTCTTCACTCAGTGCCTACTTGGCACGAAGTGAGAACGCAATAAATCGTCAACTGTGTAATTATTATTGAAATACCAGGGAGATATTAGGGCTCAAAAGGGCCAGAGACTCAACTAAATTCCCCCAGCCTCAGAGATGCAATAGAAACTCGGGCCTCTTTCTCCAGGCTAGAGGGGGACCTGGGGATGGAAAGGGGGGCGGCGAAGAAACCTCCCAAGAGGCTCAAGCTGTGGGCCTGGCGGAAAGATTCCAGGTGTGGGGCGGAGAGGTAAGGTAACCCTTGCCCGGCGACCGCGCCCACAAGGAACGCATTCCCAGCACCCCCTCCCCCGCCTCCCGCCCGGCCCAAGGTCCGCAGGTGACTGGCGGGGCGGAGGTTGAGGGGAGCGCGCGGAGCCCCGTTTGTCGTCTCCATGGCGACCGCCCGCGCGGCGCCAGCCTGACAGCCCGTCCCGGTTTTATGAATGGGTGACGTCACGGGCCTGGCGTCTAACGGTCTGAGCCGCTGGTTCAGACGCTGACACAGACCAGCCCGGGAAGCGGGGGTGGGGGTGGGGTTGGAGGGGAAGACTAGAGCTCCACAGCTGCCGCGCCGTGGGAGACCCTGATCCGTGGTCTTTGGGGGGTAGAGGTGGGGGTGGGGAAGCAGCCAAAAAAAAGGGAGAAAAAATTAAAAATCACTAGTTGATACAGAATTGGCGATTTTTTGCAAGGGGCTGAAAATTTATGGTAGATTAGAAAATGCAGCCCTACTCTGGGATTCTTCTATCTGATTCAGGTACCAGAGGCCCAGACCCCAATCCTAGAAAGATACATTCTCAGGTTAATTGCTCCTACCCCGAAGGGTCTGGTTAAGTCTCCCAGGTCCCAGGAAACTTAACCAGCAACATTCTCTGGGAACTGGCAGAGAACAGTCCTGGGAACAGAGTGTAAAGGAGTGACCTCTTTAAATTTCGGCCCAAATATTCTCGAGATCAGGGTCCCAAAGGTCATCTCCTAATAGAGTTCGAAAATCTAGGGACTGAGCTCTGTGGGCGACCCGAGGGCCAGCAGCTTCTCCATCGATACCTCAGTTTCTCATCTGTAAAACGGAACTGGAGAGGTGAGGAACTGAACCCAGAAAAAGTGATTCTTGAAACCTTTTCATTATTGATAATATCGGTTCTGCCTCCTTCCGGAGGAGTCTAAGGTAGCCCTCGCCTCCACTAGCCACACCAACCCGCGCCTTCCCACTCTCTGTTTCAGAGACTCGGATCCCCTTTCCTCTAGGGCTAGTTAGTAGAGCAGGAGGCGTGGCCCAAAATCTCTCGAGGCCTCGCCTCTAGATCGCCCATTGGCTGCTTTTGAACGTCTGAGCCCGCCCCTCGGGGTGAGGGGGGGGGGCCGCCTCAGGGTCCTATAAATAAAGGGCCGTGAGGCTTAGATCGCGCAGTTTACAACCGTCTTTTTAACTCTTGTGTCTCTTTTGCGCACCGCGAGTGCACGCCTTCATTCACTTTGCCTCCTTCTACCCGACGCTAGAGTCATGAAGGTTGCCAGTGGCAGCGCCGCAGCCGCCGCGGGCCCAAGCTGCGCACTGAAGGCCAGCAAGACAGCGGGAGGCGCGGGCGAGGTGGTGCGCTGCCTGTCGGAGCAGAGCGTGGCCATCTCGCGCTGCGCGGGTGGCCCTGGGGCGCGCCTGCCCGCCCTGCTGGACGAGCAGCAGGTCAACGTGCTTCTCTATGACATGAACGGCTGCTACTCACGCCTCAAGGAGTTGGTGCCCACTCTGCCCCAGAACCGCAAGGTGAGCAGAGTGGAGATCCTCCAGCACGTCATTGACTACATCTGGGACCTGGAGTTGGAGCTGAACTCGGAATCTCAGGTCGGGACCCCCGGAAGCCGGGGGCTTCCCGCCCGGGCTCCACTCAGCACCCTCAACGGCGAGATCAGCGCCCTGGCAGCTGAGGTGAGGTTTCAATTGGACGATATCATTTTTCTAATACAGATGGGGAAACTGAGGCCCGGAGAGGGAGGTGGGACATGGCTCTACGTCCGCCCCATCCTTTCGGGTACCTGGAGATCAGGAAAAGCGCTCCCTCGTGTCTCCCGGGGAAGGTGTGGCTTGCAGCTTTGTTCCCTCCAACCTGTCCATTTCACCTCTTTTCTCTCTTTCTTTCACAGGCCGCTTGTGTTCCAGCGGACGATCGCATCTTGTGTCGCTGAAGCGTGGTCCTCCAGGACCTGCGGACCCCAGCCCTCCAGGGGGCGAGAGGAATAAGTGCTTTCTGGTCCTCTCAAGCGCCTCGCCGCAACTGGGGAGGAACAAGACAGATCAGCGGCCGTTGGGCGCTCGCTAGATCCAGCCCAGGGCTGGGGGACTGATGAGGGCAGGCGGACCCTCCCTCCACACTTATCAGCCACCAGAGACTTGGGGGTGTTGCCCCCCGTGTGTTTCTATTTTTTGAAAAGCAGACATTTTAAAAAATGGTCACGTTTGGTGCTTCTCAGATTTCTGAGGAAATTAATTGCTTTGTATTGTATATTACAATGATCACCGACTGAGAATATTGTTTTACAATAGTTCTGTGGGGTTTTTTCTGTTGTTGTTATTAAACAAATACTTTAGATGGTAAAGTTGCAGTGTTCTTGGGTTGAGGGGAGGGGCCTGGGCTGGGAGGGGGTTGACCCCTGACCCTTTTCACAGATGGTGCTGGGGGGAGGGGTACTGGAAGGCCACATCTGGACTGTCACTTTTACAGACCTGAACTGTTTCCGGTGTCTTTAAAGGTCTATTCTTTCCCCCATCCCTGGCTATTTTCCTGCTCCCTAGTGTCATAAAATTCTCTAGGGTTTCTCAAAGTGGTCATTGGGCTAGCTGGGTCATCTGGTTGTTAAACTGCAGACCAAGCTGCCAAGATCCTTTAGGGGTTGGAGTATTCAATAAGCTATTTAAGTTGAAGAACCAGGTCACTGGACCACCTGCATCTTTGCCAAGACGGATCAAGTGAGATCCAGAGGAAAGGGACATAGACATGCACAGAGCCTCAGCTTGTCTGACACAGGATTTCCATTGCCCCATTCCCCAGTAGGAGGTGCCTCCCCCAATGGGTAGCCTAACCCTGGGTCCCAGCAGGCTGCCTTGGGCCTTCCAGGCTTGTCCAAGTGGGTGAGCAAGTTGGCAAGGCCATCCTGGGCACAGCTGCAGGGCCACCTGCTCTGGGTCTGGACTCGGCTCCCTCACCCTGCCCTGACTATGCCAGCAGCTCACAGGAACCGCCTCTCTCCCCCAGGGCTCCTGTGTGGGTTCTGAGGAGTAAGCAAGTCCTCCGCTCCTGAGCAAAATAAGCCATTGGCAATGGCTTATTTGCCTGGACACATGTGAGAGTTTGTACTCGTGGGAGAGTGCATATGAGTGAACTGGTAGTGTCCCCCCCCCCCCCCACCACCACTGCTGCCCTGGCCATGGGGCTGTATCCTCTGTTGGTGTACAGGCCTGGGAATATGCAGGAGGTGTAAGCAGAAGGGCAAATGTAAGCACGTGTGTTTTGCAGATAAATGTGCATCCTCCAGCTGTTTGGGCTTGTGCGTTCTGCCTAAGTGCATTGTGGGCATCTCTGCATGGATCTGGCTTAATGGATGGGTTTGTGTCTGGGGGCTGCAGAACCACAGTGGTTTCCTAAATGTAATTGTTCTGTAGATAGGCTGGCACTCCTGGGTCTCTGCGGGTCAGGGGTTAAGGTGGTGAGGGCAGCTGTATTTAGGCAAGCCCTTCCTCACAAGTTCAAGTGACAACTTTCCTGGCAGTTGTTAGGCCCTGGGGACACCAACCCTCAAGTATCCATACATGGTCAGCTCTCATGTATTTACACAGGGAGAAACTGAGTCCTCAAGAGCAGAGCACTTGCCCCAGAGAGGATAAGGACTTAATATATACCGTTAAATAAAATAAATAGCACCTAGCACCACGAGCCTTACTGTATGCTCAACCCTTTACGTAGAGGATTTCATGGATCCCTGTGTGGGGACTAAAGGCAGGGTTCTTTTATTCTTTTTCTTTTTCTTAAAGGCAGGATTCTGATCTCAGATTCACAACAGAAATAGAGGGTCAGAGAGGATGAAAAACAAATTTTTTTTAAAGATTGTTGAGTACAAAAATTAAGGTAGATACCACCCCTTTTCTAATAACTATGTTGAACCTGAAAATAATGTATGTCAACTATAAATGAAAAATAAAATTTCAGAAAAGCCAAGTACCACCCCCTCCCCAAGCAAATTTGGAACTTTATGAAAGAACACAATATTTGGAGATAATTTAGTCTTTTGCTGCTCTCCATCAACTCCCCACCCCGCTGCTGTTTTATAGCATTAACTTCACACAATCGTAGAGAATAAATGAAGTACAGCACTTAGCCTGTAGAGTCTGCTAGTTGTAAATTATTATTAATTGTCGCCTCTGTGTCCTTGGAGTGTCCTCAGAAGCACACGTGTGCACCCAATCCTTCCCATGTGTGGGCCCCCACTCGCAAGCCCACCCACGGGGGTGGGGGCGTGTCCCCCGCGTGCACTCCCACACGGTAGGGCCTTTTTCCAGGGGAGGACAGGGCTGTGGCGAGGCTGAGCCACCCTCCCCCCACCCAACCGTTCAGGCACACTCTGGCTTCCACGTTTCCCTCTTTTCCCCTTTGGCCCAGGCCCAGCCCATCTGGAGGCCGGCTCGGCGGCGGCCTGGGAGCGTTTCCATCAGCTGGGCCCGAGGAATGCGGAGCTATTTAACCTGAGCATCCCCAGGTGTACGGAGGCGCCTGGCTGTCTGGGGCCCGCCGCCTTTGGCACGGCCGCGCTAGACAAACAGCGCGCCGCCCCCGCCCTGCCCCTCCGCCCGCAGCTGCAGCCCGGCCTGGGAACGGGCGGGCGCCGGCGGCTTGCATAAGAGGCTCCTGGCCTCGCAGGGGGAGAGGAGGAGGGGGACAGAAGCCGCTGGTGTGTGAGTGTGTGAGTGCGTGTGTGTGTGCGCGCGCACGTGTAGCACGCAAAACTGCTCTTTTCTGCCCCTGCTTGGGAAATAATTAACTCCTTAACGCCTCCAGGATGGGGTGAGGCAAGGAGCGGTGGTGGCCCTCAGAAACACCAGATCAAAGTTTCTTGAACATTGGACCCTGCCTCCTCAAGGCTGTGGCCCAAGACATGAAGTATTTTTTACTTTATTTAACAAACACTTATAGAGTGCTTATCATGTGCCAAGTACTACACTAAGCTCTTTTAAAAAATTAATTCGTCTAACCCTCACAGCTGTGTGGGAGCAGTGCTGGATGCTCATTTTAATAATCACAATAACAGCATCAACGACAGTAATAATAGGCTAACATTTTAGTAGGGAGGCTGGTAGACCACAGCCTCTGAATCAGCCCTGTTCATCACTTCACCTGTCTGAGCCTCTGTTTTCTCATCTGGAAAATGGGCTTCAGAAACTTGGCCTCCAGGATCAATTGAACCCATGCACATAGAAAGCTTAGCACTGGGACTGGCTCGTAGTGGACATTTAGTATATGTTGGTGTTAAATGTTTTGAGCTCTTCCTAAAGGGGTTGTCTCACCAGCTCTGTCAGGTATGTGGGCGCATTGTTATTGTCAGATGAGAAAAAGGAGGCATCAGAGAGGTGAGGTGACCCACCCACCGCCACGCTGGGACATTAACTTAAAAGACTTTCTAGAAATTAGGCTGATCCAAACCAGGGTTATGAGGGGCTTCATGTTCCCTCAGAATGTCCAATTTAGCCTTTTTCATCTTATTTCAAATTGAAATCGTACATGGTCATAATATATTTTTGTTTTAAACACATAAACCAGGAAAATGTAAGGCATATGATACATATCACAATTTTCGCAACCCATGTTTTGTTTTGGCATTTCTTAATTTTAAAAAATCTAGCCAGAGCCTTGAAAGATGGAAACGGTCCAAGCTATCTATCTCTAAGAGGTCCTGGGTCAGGTCTTGCATGACCTGGTTCTAAGAAGACAGATCACACAGCTGGGACCGCTCTTGAACCAGGTAGAGACCAACCAAACTGTGGACATGTCTGCTTTTGTCCTGGAGGTGAGGGATCACCAGGCCCTGACTTCTGGATGCACACTCCCCCCTCCATAGGAATTGAGGGTGCTTCACATACACCAACCTTACACCTGCCAATCTGAGTCACCCCAGACTTCAAAGTTGTCTTAATAGGGGAGTACTCTAAGAGCCCCTCACATTTTGCCTCCTGAGACTAAGGCTCAACTATAGAACCTTTCTTCATGCCAACTACTTTTTTTTAGCTCCAGAAACGGTCAGCTAGAGAGGGCTCCCTGCTGCCCAGTGTCACACACAGCAAGTCTTTCCTGTGACAGGCAGGCCTGGGATCCCAGTCTGGCTGCCAGAGGGAAAGGAGGTGAGTCACGGCCAGGCCAGGGTCCCTGTGCTGCTTTCCGGGAAAGGGAAGGGAAGGAAAAAGAGGAACAGAAGGCCTGGAGGCCCACAAGGGGCGGGGCACCCTTATCTTCCAGGGACTGCTCTGGCTGGAGCTTCCTGCCCCAACTCTTGCAAAATCTTTCCCTCAGCGCTGCCTCCAAGAGGGGTGCCCCTGCCAGTACGGGGTTGCATCAGGGCCTTGTGCAAGGGGTGGCTGAGGGGAAGGGTGGTAGCTGAGGCCAAGAAGGAACAAGGGAAGGCAGACTTGGGTTCTAAGCCCTGTGCCATTTCTGATTGGACATTTGCTGCACCTCCCTGGCCCTGGGAATCCTCAGCTTTTAAATGAAGGTTATGGTCTTTTTTTGAGGTTTCAGTGATATCATTAGGATCTCATTCACTCCTCAAGCCCTAGGCCTAGCCATTGTCCTGTCTACCTAGAAAACTACTAGTCCCAACTGGTTCATTCAGCCAATAGTTATAAAGCTTCCTCCATGTGCTAGGAACCAATGAGGCTGCAGGAGCTAACAATTTAAATAAAAATCGTGCCCTCTTGGAACTTACATTCTAGCAGGAGACAGTAAATCAATACACATATGTAGAAGCAGAGGTGAATTTACCCCAAAATTACTGGAGCTTAAACTTCAAGTCTCCTCATCTGGAAAGAGCCCAACAAATGTGTTCATAGATTTTTGGTGTGTGTTCTTGTAAAATCTGCAAAATGCTGTATCAAGATTGCAAAAAACATAGGCTCCAAAAACCTATATTCTCCCCTTTAGATACAGAGTGGTCACAGCAGGATCCAAGCCTGAAGGCTAGGCGGCGGGGGGGCGCAGCAGAATCATGCCTATGGGTGCTGTTCGTTTTTTCATCTTGAAACCCTGGATTTTCGAGCGGCAGGGAAAGTGGCGTGGACCAGTGCGCCGCTGAGCTCACTAGCACACCAACAAACGAGGGCGCCATGCGGACTCAGGCCTTCCTCGGGTCACTGGCGCCCCCTTCCGGGAAGATCCGGAAGTGCGTTAGCGCAGGCGAGAAATGAGACCTGATTCCTGAGGGCGGCGAAAACTGGTGCCTTGGCGGCTTCTAATGGACTTTCTGGGAACTGCATCTAGACCTGTGTGCGTTTTGGAAGAGTATTTCTGTGTCTAGTATGTGAATGTGTCTGTGTATGTGTACACAGCAAGCGACGAATTCAGAAATCTCCACCCTCTGCCTTCCTCTGATCAGAGCTTTAGCTACTCTTTCCCCCACTCTCGCATCCTCTTTCTTCTTCCTTGCCGTGTGATCACTCCCTCTGAGAACCCTACCCTGCCCCCATAAAAGGAGGTAATGGGCAAATTTTTGAAATGTTTTTATAAATTAGGAAATGTATTATACATACAAAAGAGTAGATATTACTAATGTATACAGTTTAAAGAGAATAATAAAACAAACACTTAAACACCAGCAACCCTGCTTCAAAAATAGAATATTAGTTTTTTTTGAAGCCCCTGTATGCCCCTGGGGTTAATGAAGGCTAAGCCTGTACAGCCTAGCTCTCCAATGATTACAACTAAACACTCTGCTCAAATAGAAAAAGTAACTACGAAAGGAAGAACTTTGTAAATAACAGAGAGCAGGTTGGGATGAAAAGTCAAAACTTAAACAACCACTATGGCAGTAGGGAGTTTCCTGGTAATGCTCTTCTTGTATCTTCTTGCTTTGACCCACATTTCCTGAGTCAGGAAACTGCTCAGTTGACACAGCAGCAAAAACTTCTGTAGAAAAGTCTAAACATTCTGGCCAGAAATCCAGGAAAAGGAATTCCCATGAGCTCAAGAGTGTGAGGAGAATTCTTGTTATTGTTTTTATTTAACTTTTGTTGTCACCTGGCCCCGCCCAAGGGCAGCCCCATCTGTGCTGCAGTTCCCAATCCCGTTGAGAGAAAAGGCCTAAGAGAGAAAACCTACCTTCTGGAGAAAAGAACATGGGAAAGGAGCCCCTGTAATGAGAACAGTGCAGGAATCCTTCAAACCCCCTTTTTTCTATCTTTTCTCTTGCTGCTTTGCCTTGAGGGCAGGCGAAGAACTGTGATACAGCGCTAGCAGTTAAAACTCTGAGAGAATGTCACAATAACACCTAGTCATAGACATCAGTCCCTTTTGTTTGTTTTGCATTATGTTGTATATTATTAAAGATCTAAATACAAAGGGGGGGGGAAACTCCAAGATAATGTCATATTTATGACTATAGGACCAGAAAAAAGGGGTCCCTGGCAGCCAGGGAATGTGGAGAAAATCCTGGAGAGGAAAAGGTGGATAAAGGGAACCCTTTGATTCTGTGTATGAACCAACACAAGTCCTGGACTTGACCGCAAACTTTGTCTGGATGGAACATACCCTGGAAAAGATGACAAAGGCTTTGAAAATTACTGAACCACCATATAAACCAATGCCTAAGAGTAACTCTGGCACCTAGCAGATCGAAACAGCATAGCAAATCTTAAAAAATAAAACATATATAGAATTACTACCCACAAAAGATGACATAGAACATGCAGTGTGAACTTAACTATGTTTGTGTGCTATTAAAAAAAAAAAAATTTGCAGAGGCTTCTAACAATACCCAGAGTCTCACAAGGTAATACCTAAAATATCCAGGATATAATGGAAAATTACTCAACAAGGAACATCTGACCAAATCTAAAAGGAAAATCGATAGATGCCAGGCATGAAAAGCCACAGATGTCGGAATTGTCAGATAAAGACTTCAAAGCAGCTATTTAGAAATTAATGGAAAAAAACAGACATTCTCAGCAAAGAAACTGAAATTATAAAAAGAGAACCAAAAAATGGGGAAGCGTTGGTCAACATCCACAAAGTCTTAGTAATACAAGACAAATAATTCAGAAGATTTACTATACCACAGAAGGCCTAGAGTTAATATTGTATTGTATACTTAAAAACTTGCTGAGAGGGTAGATCTTATGTTAAGTGCTCTTACCACAAAAAGGAAATCAATATTAAAAGAGCAGGGCAGGAAAAACTTTTGGAGGTGATGTATAAAGTTATGGCCTTGATTCTAGTGAGAATTTCCTTAGTGTATAGTTATCTCTAAACTCATCGAGTTGTATACATTAAATATCTACTGCTTTTTGTATGTCGATTATACATTAATAAAATGACTTAAAAAAAAAAACACCTGAGTTATACTAAGGAAAAGAAAAAGAGCTAAATGACTAAATGAACATTCTAGAAATACAGTATCTCAGAGCTTAAAAGTTTGCTGGGTAGTCTCAATCTCAGGAGAGAAGTGGCAAAGAAAAGACTCAGTGAATCTGAAGTTAGATCAATAGAAGTGATCCAATCTAATGAACAGAGAGAAAAAAAATATTTTTAAGTTAAACAGACACTTGGTGACATATGGGACAATATCAAAAGATCTACTATTCATGTCATAGGAGCCCCTTATTGGTGCAGGAAAAAAATATCTTTTAATAGTGACTGTAATTTCCCCAAATTTGGTGTAAAACATAAATTTACAGATTCAAGAAGCTTGGTGAACTCCAAACAGGACAACCATACTTAGACACCTCATAATCAAATAGCCAAAAACCAACAAGAAGGCAAAGAATCTTGAAAGCAGAAAACAAAACACTTTAGAAATAGGGTAACATGCATCCAAATGACTGCAGATTTTTCATCAGAAATATAGAGGCCATAAGGCAGTGGAAGAACATTTTTAAAGTGATCAAAGAAAACTGTCAACCCAAAATTCTGTAGCAAAAATATCCTTCAGGAGTTAAAGTAAAATAAAGACATTATCAATAGGCCTGCTCTAAAAAAATGTTAAAGGAAGTCCTTCAGGCCAATGGGATATGATCCCACAGAGAAAACTGGAACTTTAGAAATAAAGAGCTACAAAAAGGTAAATATATTAGTAAATATAATAGATTATATTTCTTCTGTCAAGTTCTGTAAAATATATATGCCTTGAAAGCAAGAAGCATAACATTTTCTGGCATTTCAATGAATGTAGATATAATACCTATGACAACTATAACATAGAAGGGGAGAAGGTAAAGACATCTGTATAGTTGTAAAGCTTCTATATTTTACCTGAAGTGGTAAATTATTAACA
Source organism: Rousettus aegyptiacus (assembly GCF_014176215.1). Lineage (NCBI taxonomy): Eukaryota > Metazoa > Chordata > Mammalia > Chiroptera > Pteropodidae > Rousettus > Rousettus aegyptiacus. The sequence goes on along the minus strand of NW_023416287.1, from coordinate 20,655,799 downwards.
CTAAATACACCATCAAAAGTTAAGTATGTATATTGAAATCCCTAGGGAAACCATTGACTCTAGAGAAAATTAATACAAAGATATGTAGTCAAAAAATAATAAATAAATGAAAATGGAATACTAAGAAAATCAAATAATCTAAAAGAAAGCAGGAAAGGAGGAATGGAGGAGGGGAAAGAAGATATGATTTTAAAAAAACAGTAAAATAGTAGTCATAAATTTGCTCTTATGGATAATGTATTAATTATTACAAAAATGCACCAATTAAAAGATAGCAATTGTCGTATTGCAGTGAAAAAAATAAGACCCAATGATATTCTGCCTACATAAAGCTCACTTTAAATACAATTATATAGGTAGATTAAAAGAAAGATTTAAAAAAAAGATGTACTATGGAACCACCAATTAAAAAAAAAAAAAGAGTGACTATATTAATAACAGACAAAGTAGAATTCAGAACAAGTAATATCACCGGGGATAAACAAGGACATTATATAATGATTAAAGGGTTATTCACTAAGAATATATAACAATTCTGTGTGTATGTGCTTATCGACAAAACTTCTAAATATATAAAGCAAAAACTGATAGATCTGAAAGGAGAAATAAAGTTACAATTATACTTGTGGATGTCAACATTTCTTTTTCAGTAACTGAAAAAACAGAAATTCAGCAAAGATATTAAAGACCCGAACAACATTATCCACCAGTTTTATCTAATAGATATTTATAGAGAACTCTACCTAATAGTAACACAGAACACATTCTATTCAAATACACATGGAACATCCACTAAAATAGACCATATTCTGAACCTTTTATATTGAACAAATGTTTAAAAATTTAAATGATATAAAGTATGTTCTCTGATCATAGTGGAATTTAATTAGAAATCAAGAACTGAATGTCTGGAAAAACTCCAAAATATTTGGAAACAATACATTTCTAAATAACCCATGGGTCAGAGAAGTCTCAAGAGGAATCAGAAAACATTTTGAACTGAATTAAAATGAAAATACAACATAGCAAAATTTGCAAGATGCACTAAAACAGAGCTAAGAGTGAATTTTATAGAATTAAAATTAAATTGCTTTTTAATTCCATAGAATTAAAATTAAAATGCTTATGAGAAAAGGTATCGAATCAACAATATAAGCTTCCACTTTCAGAATCTAGAAAAACGAATTAAGCCTAAACCATGTAGAGAGAAATAAAGAGCTGAAATCAATGATATGGACACAGAAAAACAACAAAATTAAAAGCTTGCTCTTTGAAAAGATCAATATGACTGGTCTTCTTATAAAAAGGGGAAATTTGGACACAGAGAGTCTAATAGAGAAAAGACAATGTTAAGAAACATACGAAGAAGACAGCCATCTATAAGTCAGAGGACAGAGGCCTGGAACAGATCCTTTCCTCATACCCTCAGAAAGAACCAAACCTGCAGACACCTTGATTTTGGACTTCTAGCTTTCAGAACTGTGAGACAATACATTTCTGTTGTTTAAGCTGTGGCATTATATTACAGTGGCCCTAGCAAACTAGTATAACTAATAAATGAATTTAGCAAGGTCATAGAATATAAGGTCAATATATATAAATCAATTGCATTTTTATATAATAAGCAATGAACAACTGGAAATTGAAAAAAAATTTAAAGTACCATTGATAATAGCACCAATGACAAATAGTAAGGGTACCAATCTAACAACCTTAGTTAGTTTGCCTATTAAAACAAAATACAATAAATTGAATGGCTTATAAACAACAAAAATTTATTTTTACAGTTCTAGAGACTGGAAGTCCAAGATCAAGGTGCTGGTAGAATCCATATGTGGTGAGAGCTAGCTTCCTGCTTCACAGATAGCCATCTTCTCATTGTAACTTCATTTGGTAGAAGAGTCGAAGGAGCTCTCTGGGGTTTCTTTTATAAGTGTCCTAATCCAATTTATGAGTCCTCCACCTTCATTACCTAAGTACCTCCCGAAGGTCTAACCTCCTCAAAACTGGGGTAAGTTTTAGCATATGAATTTTCAGGGGTCACAGACATTTGGTTTATTGCACAGCCAAATCTCACTTTACCCCAGTCTGGAAGTGGAAGGACCAGAATGAGTAGATTTCCAAGAAGGCTGTGTGTTTCCATGTGTGTAATTTTGGAAAATGAAAAGTGCTGGGAAGAAAATAATTCTAGAGTGATTAGGAATACACTTTCTTAGGGGCCAGGGTAAGTCTCTCTGAGATGATATTTGAGCTGAAATTTGAAGGGCAGTGGGGTTTGGCATGTCAATACCTAACACCCTCTTTCTTGTACAAGTTCTGAAACAACTGAGTCAAATGAGGAGTCAGGTATATTGAAATCAAAATAACATTTGATAGCTAGTCCAGTTACTATTCGCTACATAACAAATCACCTGAAATTAGTGTATAAAGCAGCTGTCTAATGCTGACGAATTCCTTGGGTAGGGAATTCAGAAAGGGCACAGCAGGGATGACTTATCTTTGCTCCGCAATGTCTGGGGCCTTGGCTGGGAAGACTTGGCAGCTGAGGGGGACTCTATGGCTAGTGGCTAGAATCTGGAGATGCACATGTCTAGAAGTTGAGACTGGCTGTAGGCTGGCACCTCACCTGGGCTGGCAGCCAGAACACCTACACATGACCTCTCTGTATTGTCTGTCCACATGAACTAGTTTGGTTTCCTCACAGCATGGCACCTGGGTTCTAAGCAAGAGTGTCCCAAGAGAGTACATGATATTTTTATGGTCTAGCTTTGGAAGTCACCTAGCACCATTTTTACCATATTCTATGTTAATGTTGTCATAAAGGTATACCCAGGTTCAAAAAATGGGGACATAGATCCCACTCCTCCAGCAGGAGTGTGACAGTCACATTGTAAAAACAGCATGTGAATTGGAGACATTGTTGAGGACATGATTATGATAAACTTCCTGGGCCACATCAAGGGATCATAACTCCAGGCTTATGAGCCGGTTGGGAGAGAAGGGCCCTGGCTTGGGTCCTTGGCCAAGGTACCTCACATCCTGCCCTGTGCACCTCGGGTTTGGCCTGAGATGCAGAAGTTCTTGGAATACCTAGAGCAGAAGCCGAAGACCATTTCAGGCTAGTGAGGAGTCCCAGAGCTTGATATGAATGGACTAGTACCTCCCCTCAGGGCTGATTTGATCCCCTGGACCCCCAGGATCTCACCACCTCAGCCTTTGTCAAAGTTGGACTATTCTCTGGTAGCGATGCTGCTGGTCAGAGCAGAGTATTAGGCTGGACTTCACAGTGATGCCTACCCCCACCTATAGCCTAATCCATAGTTTGGCTGCAATGTCACTGTTGTGGGCACCTCTTGGAGAATCCCTGCTCAGACCATCACGTCACCCGCACAGGCCCTAAGCGGAGCTTGGGTGTGACTGACAATTGTAGAGAAGGGGAAACTGAGGTCTTGGGGAAGCGCGGCGCGGGTGGGGTGGGGTAGCGTTTGAAACCAGAAGATGGAGCTGGGACTAGAATCTTAGACGTGGGCCTCACAGGAACCCAGCTTCAGCGTCCCTGATATTATCTGGGAAGTTGTTTGCATGTCGTTTGCATACATCTGCTCAGGGGAGGGGGTGGTGATGAGGACCCAAGACCCTTTTATCCACTCTTGGCGAGTTCGGATATCCGTCGGGCCGTTCCGCGCCCTTACCGCGGTCAGAACGTGCGGGCTGCACGGTCCTGTCCCGCTTGGGGGACGCCTTCGCCTCCTCCGTCGCAGCAGTTGCCTTCTGCGTGGAGACTCCCGCCTATACCCTTACAGACTGCGTGGTAAGGGCCGGACCTGAGCAAGCAAAGGACTGACAGGCGTCAGACAGGGTTGGGGCCTGCGTGACCGTTGGGGCCAGGCTGGAGTCAGCATGGGTTGGAGAGGATTGACTGACAGGGCAGGACCTCAGAGGATCTGCGGTTACGCGTCTGGGGCGTAAACTGGTGAGCTGGATCCCAGCCTGGAAGACAGCGAGGGCGGGGTAGGGAGGGGAGGTGGTCGTTGCATGGGGGCGGGACCAGACTTGACCGAAAGAGCAAGGGTGGAGCCAGGGCGAGGGTTTAGAGTGGCTTGTGTAAGCAGCGCCCGGGTGACTGACAGGGCAAGGGGTGGGGCCGGGCTGAGCGATTGAGGGGGAACCTTTCAGGGTAGAGAAAAAGCCAGCGGTCGGGTGGGGTCAGAGATAACTGACAGGACACAGGGCTGGAGAAGGCAGAGCGCTGGACGACCAGGTGGAGCCCCGAAGGAACAGAACATGACTGTCCGAGGGGCCAGGGATGGATGACAGCACCTCGAGGCCTAGGAAGGAGGAAGGAGATGCGGGACGTAGGTTACGTAGTATGAACGACAAGGCAAGTGCCAGGACCTAGAATAAGGGCCGCTTGTGGGTGGGGCGAGAGAACTGACGTCTTGAGGGCGGGGATTAAGGGCCACGAGTGACAGCCGAAAGGGGTCGTCCCGAAACAGCGCCCCTGCAGTTCTGCAAGGAATACCCTTTCCGGCTGAACACCCAGAGTGTCGCTCACTTCGTGCCCCAGGTGAGGGAACGATCGCTGATGCAGCCCCGGCGGCCACCAGCCGGATCCCTCCCTCAGCCCTGCCCTCTTCTCGGAAGGCGTCTGTCCTGGGTGGGACCTGTGCACAGAGTTCAGACCTGTCGAAAGGCGATTTCCATCTTCCAGGCCATCGGTCTCGTTCCATCCCAGCGAAATCCAGCCCAGGGCGTTCACCTGTCCATGATCGCGCTACGCGCTCGTTCCCTGAGCCGGGAAACCCACCATTAGCGGTCATCCCCGTAGCAGCCCTGGTTCGGCACTGGTTCTGACCTGGTCCGCCTGTCCACAGTTGCATAAGCACTTTTTGGCCTGGCCATGGAGCTGGGGGTATTCGCGCGACGTCCTCCGAGCCTGCGCTGCCGCCTGGGCACCCTCATGCTTGCGCTGCCTGTCGCCCCGCAGGCCTGTTTTGGAGTCACAGTGCCTCAGTTGAGTCCGTGCGTCAGCCCGAATTCTTGCTGGTGAGCAGGCTAGGACTTGCCCTCAATCTGGACCGCGCCCCCTCTGTTCACCGGCTCCGCCCCCGCCCAATTGGCCCCACCAACTTTGTGCTTTGCTTCCTTCCGGTACCCCGGCCCGACTCTCACACTGTAATCCCCGCCCCTAATATATGCCCCGCCCATTCCTACCTTTCCCCACCCTCTCGCAGGCTTCCACTACCCTCCATCTCTGGCCCAACCCCCGCATTTATTGGCCCCGCCCCTTCTGTCGCAGACCTCCCCAAGTTCAACCGGTTCCGGGGTCTCCAGAGTGTCTGGGGGTAAAGGTCCGTGACGCTTCGTCCAACACTTCTTCGTAGTTTCGCCTTCGAGTCCTGCATGAAGTCTGGGTCTTCCTCAGTATCCCCTCTGGGATGGGGGACCCGAGGTGGGGCCTGCGTGAATCCTGAGTGGGGGTTGGGGACGGTCGTACCAGCAGGATGTTGAGGCCGTGACTCATGTCTGGGCAGAATCGTGGGGGCTTTCTGAATCTGATCAAGTGAGTGAGAGCTGGGGCTCAGAGTTGCAGAGCCAGCAGGAAAGGGACCGATCTCTCTTACTTCCCATCCCTGCTGTTTCCACAACCTCAGCCTGCATTCACATGTAGGGCCCATCGCAGTCAGTGGCCTGTAGTACCCTATCTGGAGCCTTCTCCCCTCTATGCCCATCAAGTTTCCCAGGGAAGACTCCTTGCCTCAGAACCCCTGAGTGACCTGCCTTATGAGAAAGTCTGACTATTCCCACCTTTAGGACTTTCAGATACTGGTGGAGGTGGTGCTGCCCTGTCAACCTTGAGCAGTGGGGGCCCGCCTCCACCCCATCCCCCTCAGCTTCCCCAACAGATGTTTCTTATCATAGCATCACCCACATCTGGGATCTGGAGTTCCCACAGGGGCGGGGGAGGGGACAGGGCGAAGTGGGAGGTGGTGGTGGTGGTGGGAGAGGGCAGGGCAGAGCAGAGAGTCCTGATCCCTGGAGGGATGGGGAAACTGAGGCCTAGAAATGGCACTATTTGGTCATCAGCGAGGCAGCAGTGGAGCCTACACATCAGCCACTCACTGCGGTGCAGCCAGCACCCACCTGCCCCAGAAAGGTATGACAAGACTCAAGACCTGCTCTCTCCAGATTGCCTGAAGGAAGGTCTTCACTTGTCCTCTGTCCATAGGGCAACTCTTCAGCACACTCTGGGCAACATCCAAGAAGTAAGGTGGTCCTCTTGGAGCTTTCTCAAATCTAGAATTCCCTTGGTCACATGGAAGGGGGAGGAGCAGCTCCCAGGAGTAACTATGGCTATCCTGGGAGCTGGGGGTCTCTTGGAGAGCCAGGGGACTCCTAGAGTACCTTCTCACCACTTTGTGTCTTTGGTTGCTGTGGTCCAGAATGGAGGTGGCATCAACCTTGCCCACTCTAGAGTGTCTCTAGCCCTTTCCCCTGAGACCCTCCCCTTCTAGGTTCATCTACCTCTGGGGACTAAGCCCCTTTCCTTCCAGACACCGGCCAGAGTGGGTCCCTATGGCCTCACTGGGCTACCGGAACCTGATAGATGGGTGGGCACTGGACATATCTTGTGGGCCCAGAGCTGGGAGACCTAGAAAGCTCTGGTCGCAGGCCACTGCAGGGACCCACAGCCTTTACTCATCAGTTCACCATCTATATTCTAACAATCTCAGGCCACATTTATTGAACTCATGCTCTGTTCCATTTAAGCACACCACTCGTCTACTTACCTTGGTGCTCTCCCATCTTTAACATCAAGATTCACACCATGGCCTATGAGGCCCTGCTTGGTGGTCCAGCCCCACTCCAATTCTCCCCTTTGTACACACCGGCCAAAATGGCCTCTCTCTGTTCTTTGAACACATCTGTGGTTTTCTGCCCCTGGGCCTTTGCACTGTGCTCGGAAGTGGATTGTAAGCACTATAGGGCAGAGACTGTGTTTGGTTTTTGTTTGACTCTATATCCCCAAGCATTTAACCTGGTAAATGACAGACAATGTCAGCTCTAATAGGTCTTAACAAATAATTCTAAAATAAATGTACCTAATGCTTATCTATTGTGTTGTTTAATTACAACAGCTATGTGAGGTAGGAACTATCATTAGCTCCCTTTTATAGAAAAGAAAACAGGAACTCAGAGAGGTTAGGCCATTTGCTGAAGTCCCCCCGGCTATGATTAGAACCACAGAGGGAGGCATCTTTCACCTCTCTTTGGGGGATGGGGGTGTAGGATTCTAGATGCTTGTGGGCTTCTTAGAGCAGTAGGCACTGGTCCTGCAAAGTTAGCAAGACTTGGGTCTGCAAAGGCCCTAAGAGAGCATTTCGGATGTAAAGAACAGCAATAAGCAAAGATGTGGAGGCAGGAAGATCCAGCTCCTGGAACTACCCAACTGAGATGGCCGGACCAGCCCAGGACACACAGCCAGTTGTGTCCCAGGGTGCAGTTTGCGGGGGGGTCTTCAGAGGCAGGACCTCCTGGGCAGGGAGTCACTTAGCGCTCCCTCTCCCCAGGCTGTGGGCTGAGCGCCCCCTGGGACGCGAGCTGGGCGCTCCCACGCCCCTTTGAGGCAGGACGTTCCCACGCAGGGGCGGCCCTGGGAAAGTCTGTGGGGCGGGCTCTGGGGAGGGCGAGGGCGCCCGCGCTCCAGTCCCTCTGCTGCCCATTCTCCCATTACTCACTCGGCCAACCCGGCTCTCGCTCTTGCTGCAGCAGAGCCACGAGGTAAGTGGGGTGGGAGAGCCCACTTCCCTAGCTGGGGCTGGGGGGCCTTGCGCCTTGGATTCCTGACCATGTACTCCCTGCCATAGAGGAGGGTTAGGGGACCTTCTGGCAGCTCAGAGTTGAGGACTCCTAGAGAATTATCCTCTGTCCGCAAATGGGGCGCCATCTCTTTCCCCAAATGTAGACTACTCCTTTTGTCTCCTGCGCACTTATCACTGATGAGGAGCCCTCCATTCCCAGATGTGGGGGTGACCTCACACCTACCACCTGTTGTATGTGTTCTTCCTAATTATTGGGTCTCCCTTTTCACAAATGTGTGTCTGTGTGTGGTGGTGGGGCTTTCTCTGTCCAGAAGAAGTGGGAGATCCGTTTACCTTCCGCAGATGTGTGCTCCTCTTCCTCCCTCTGACTCAGTTTGGTCCTTGTCCTTTGCTAAAGTCCTCCCCACCCCCATAGAATGCCTGACTCTGAGACTGCCCAGCCCCCATGGGGGGTTGGGCTCATCCTGTCCTCCTCCCCCGCTAGATCCAGCAGAGCAGGCTCTCTGTGCACGTAGGCAGCCAATTAGGGGGGAAGGGGTGGGGGCCAGAGGAGCTGGCAGAGACTATGGCAGATGGCCTTGTAGGGGGAAGAGAGGAAGCCCCAGGACCTGCTCCCTCCCTACCTGGATTCTCACCCCATTTCTTCTGTGAGGCAAACAACAGAGGGAGGTTCCTCAGCGTGGCCAGGATGAGCTGGGGCAGGAAGCGGAACCCAGACCCCCAGCCCCAAACTGTTCAGATCTTGCCTTAAGAATTAGGCCTCCTCCCACTTCCCAGATGGTGAAGGGAAGTCCTAGAAGGGGGCTTCAAACGTCTAGAATCTCCATCTACCCCCATAGGGATAGCAGATAAAATTAGAGTCAGGGGCCTGTGAGTGACCTTGGAATTCTAGATTCTCACTCATGAAAATGATTTCTCAGTCTGGACCCTGAGGGGTGGGGGCAGAAGACAATGAAGGTGCAGGACTTAACCCCACACACACACCCCAGATGTTCTTCAGAGCTGCCTGGAGCTTGGTGCTGAGGAAAGGAAGACTGGGAGTGCGAGGGATACACAGCCCAGAAGGCACCGGTAAGACCTGGATCCACACCCCGCTCCCTTGCCAAACTCCATGGCTAGGGACAGGAGTCTTGTCTGCAGTCTGCCCCTTGACCCTTTCTTGCTGCCCTTGGCCTACCCCAAAACTATTTCCTACAATATTACCCCTTGGCTCTGGGTCACATTCCTCCAGGAAATGGAGCTCAAAGGGCGAGCAGATAGCAGCCCTCTCCATCCAAGCTTCTCCAGAGCCCGGCTCTCATACCTCAGGCCCCTAAGGCCTTGTGTTCTAAGGTGGAGGGTGCTGGCAGAACCTTGGACCTTTCCAGACCCTAGTGGCAGTGCTAGTCAGAAGAAAGAGGCCCAAAGCAGGAGAGACTTCAGCGAGATAGCAGAAGGGCCTTCCTGACCCTCGGGAGAATAATAACAGATAACATTTCTTGAGCCTTTACTACGTCCCCCAAGTTGTGGTAAACATGAACACATTTAGACTTTACGGCAGCCATGTGAAGTTGATGTTGTGCTGTTATCTCCATTTGTCAGATGAACAAACTGAGAAACAGATACCTAGATATTAAAAGAGCCAAGACTACTTGCCCAAAGCAGTTCCAATGCTATCCTGGCGAGGTGGTTCTAATAGCCTCTTTGTAGACATCTCTGGCAACAATAAACAGAAGAAGCTTTATCAAGACCCCCCCTAGTGCTTGGCCTTATTCTGGGTATCCATACAGAGCCCTTGAGGGCTTAGCCATCAGGGAAAGTGTCCAGGAATGGAAGCCAGTAGTAAACCAATCTCTCTATTTATCAAGATAATTCACGGAGTATTTACTGTGTGCCAGTAGAAGCACAGTGAGGTAAAGGGAATGGGGAGAAGCTGGGGTTCAATCCCAGCTGACTTCAAAGCCATGCCTTTGACCCCTCCAGTTTGCAGAGTAGTTTCACACATATCATCTCAGGCTCATCTCATTGAGCCTTTGCCCACCTCTTGCTTCTGCCTGACATGCCTGCCCCCACCCCCTCAGATCTTCCCAGAGAACATGAGATTTGAAGCCAGAGGGGCTGAATTGCAGCCCTAGCTCTGGTCCTTCTTGCCCTGTGAATTTCAGCAACTCAGCTGCTCAGTTTCTTCATCTGTAAAACAGAGATAACAGAATCACCTGGCTCAGAGTGATGCAGAGTAAATGAGTCAACTCACCTGAAGGCCTTAGAAGGGCTCCTGGCACAGTAAGGGCTCAACAAATGCAGCCCTCTCTATTAATGTGGTTAGTGCTGGGATGTCCCTGGGAAAGCCTGAACTCAGTTTCTCCCTTGTGCCTGCAGCCCACAGCAAGGGGAAGATGCCCCCTTATACCAACTACCATGCCCAGCGCTCCTACCCCATGCCAGACGAGCCCTTCTGCACAGAGCTCAACGCCGAGCAGCGGGCCCTGAAGGAAAAGGAGAAGGGCAGCTGGACCCAGCTGAGCCAAGCCGAGAAGGTGGCCTGTAGGTCTCAGAGTGGGGCTGGCCAGGGAGAGTGGGCTGGGGTGACTTTGCAAAGAAGGTCCTGTCAGGGAGCAGTGGGCAGTGAGAGCCCCCATTCAAGACAGCCAGAAACTCCCAAACACCTGAGTACATACCTGAGGGGGGAAGTTCACTCATTTGTTCATTTATTCTTTTATTCACTCAACTATTTGTGTACAGCCTAATGCGAAGTGATGCTGGGGACACAGGAGTGAATCACCCATCAGGGTGCTCCCAGTCCAGTGAGGGAACTGGCACAAACCTAAATACTGTAATACGGGATTTATGACTAGGGCGAAGTGTGTTCAGGAGGCTGTGAGGATCCAAAGGAGAGAGAAATGGAATCCTGGAGGGCCTTCGAGAGGAGGGTGCATTGCAACTGGCCCTGAATAGTGAGGAGGAGGGTGCTGCTAGATAGTGGGAACGTCATGGGGAGAGACGGGAGTAGGGGAGCATGGAAGGTTTAGGCATCACCGCGTGGTGTGAGGGGAAGAGAGAGGCAGGCGAGGTGGGCAGAGGAGTAGAGGCCTGAGTCTGGGAAGCGGGAGGGATGTGTGACCCCCAGTCCTGCCCACCAGCAGTGCCCTGGGCTGACTGATAGCTGTAGCCTTGACACCAGCCCCTGGCCATGCTTTTGCATACAGTAGATATTCAATAAGAATTTGCCAAATGAACAGTATCTGCTACAGGGAGGGGGAAACTGGAGGTCCCTGAGACCAAGAGTTGGTCCAGGGTCTTTGGAATGGCTACAACGGAGGCCCCTGCCTCCTCACCCCTCACTTGTCCCCAGTGTACCGACTCCAGTTTCATGAGACCTTTGCGGAGATGAACCGTCACTCCAACGAGTGGAAGACAGTGTTGGGTGGTGTCTTCTTCTTCTGCGGATTCACAGCTCTGCTTATTTGGTGGCAGCGAGTCTACGGTACGTGGCGGTGCCTCACCTGGCTGCAGCCCTGGGCCATGCATGCCCTTATGGCCACAGCCACCGGCCAAGGGAACTATGCTGGAACTCGTCTGAAGAGTTTTGAAAGGTCCCCCAGAGAGATGTAGGCAAAGCATGGCTGCCTGGGTGGGAATATAGGGACTTTTCCCCTCTGGGCCTCTATTCTCTCAAATCTAAAAAATGAGATTAACAGTGCCCACATCTCAGGGCTCTTGTGAGGTTTTAATGAGAGAGAGCTGTAGGCCACTGCCTGACACATAGTCATGAGGTATCATTACTGATTGCTGTTATTAGCCATGAATTTTTTCAGTGCATTGTTTCAGTTGCCGTAACAAAGAGTCCCCAACATACAAGAGCTTAAACAAATAGAAGCTTTGTTCTTCTCTCACAGAAAAGGCCAGGGTACGCCACAATGTCAGGCTCCTTCTGTCTTGTTGCTCTGCCGTCCTTAACATGCAGGTTTCTTCTTGATGTACAAGATGACTGCTCCAGCTCCAGCCATAAAGCCTACATTCTCAAGAGAGGGAAAGGGAGGACACACTCCTCTTTAAGATCCAGAAATTGTATGCGCCACTTCTGCTAAATTCTATTGACTAGAAATGATTACATGACTATGTCTAGCCACAAGGGAAGCTGGGAAATGTAGTATTTAGCTGGGTACCTAGCTGACTGTTTCATACTACAGAAGAGTGATTCTCAAAGTGTGGTCCCTGGACCAATAGCTTCACTTGACTTCACCTCAGTTGGCCTCGCCTTGTTTCTTCTGTAAAAGTGTGATGAGAATTCCTACCTTGCATGAGGATGAAATGAGAGCCTTTGGGAAAAATTCTAGTCTAGCCTGATGTCTGGTACTAATAACTACCCATAAAGATCTTTTCTTTCTTGTCCACCCACTAGGATAGAAAGTACCAGGGGCGGAGGTCCAACAGGCTGAATCAGCCTCAGGGTCAGATGGACCAGGAAGTCAGATGTGAGCAGTGTCTGTGCTCTGGCCCCCAGGCCTTCCTTGATCCACACATGAAGGCACCTAAAGTGCCTCTTGGCTCCATCCTTTGGGTTAAGTATCACTCTCCCCAGGTTTTTGAAGTGAATCCCCTTACCCTATCTCCTTCTATCAATCCTCTTAGGAAGCAAAAGAAATGATCTCATCCCGGACCCTTCCCAATAAGTGGGAACAAACTCAGTAATTATAATTATAGTAGCTAGCTAGCATGTATTAGGGACTTAATATATGTCTCACATTGTGTCACTTGCTTTATAAATACTAATTCATTCAAACTCACCCTAGTGGATAGGACCTGTTTTTGACAGGTAAGGAAACTGAGACTCAGAAGGATAAAGTGACTGGTTCAAGATCACACAGCAAGGGAGTGGTAAAACTGGGATTTGGATGCCATCCGACTTCAAACCAGTACTCTTGTTACTGTTGGGCCACAGAGAGGAGAGGAAACTGAGGCTCAGAAAAGGGAAGGACCTTGGCCCACTGTGAGTCTAAGGCAGAGCTGGGGTCAGAACACAGAGGTCCCTGGAGCGGAACTTTAGGAGGGAGGCTGGTAGGGGAGATTGGCAGGGTGTCAGTGCAGGTACTCTAACCCCGTGAATGGAGAACCTGGCTCAGCGGGAAACAGCGGGCCTGGTAGGGTCCCGAGCTGCCCCTGTCCCTACCCCATGCCTTCCTTGCAGTGTTCCCTAAGAAGCCTATCACTCTGACGGATGAGTGGAAGGCCCAGCAGCTCCAGCGCATCCTGGATATGAAGGGCAACCCGGTGCAAGGCCTGGCCTCCCAGTGGGACTATGAAAAGAAGGAGTGGAAGAAATGACGCTGCACCGCACGTTCCAGGCTGATCTCCCGGCAGCTCTACCCGGCTCCGGAGTCTGTGGATCATCCCACCCCCCCTCCTTCACCCCAATAAAGCTGGCCTGTTCTCTTCTGCCTTTAGTCTCCATTTCAGTCTTTGCCTGCCATAAAGTCTACGTTATACCTACAAATAGGCAGTACAGTAGGTGAGGGGCAAAAACAAACCATTTTCCAGGGGCTCAGGGCTCAGATCTCAGCTTGTCAGAGGGGGCTTTCTAGAGGAGTAGGAGCTCGGACTGAGTCTAGGTGGGATTAGGAAAGGCAGGAAGGAGAAGGGAAGGCATTCTAGGTAAAGGGAACAACTTGAGAAAAGGCAAGGACACTCCTTTATTCAGTCAATTAACAAATACTTGAGTGTCTACTGTGTGCCGGGTATACTAATCCAGGCCCTGGGGTTGCCGCAGTGAACAAGGCAGACAGTCTCTGGGCTCACTGAGGAGACAGTTCTTTATGGGGGAGACAGAAAAATGAGTAAGTAATATATAGCATATTACATCGTAATAAGTGCTATGAAGAAACAAAACAAAAAAGACAGTTACAAGGTGATCGGGGGTGTTGGGTGAAGTCTTCTTAGGTGGCATTTAAGGGATCTGAATGAAATGAGGAAAGAAGCCTTGTATCAAAGACAGAGCAGGAAGTGCAAAGACCCTTAGGTGAGATTCTTGTTTGTATGTCTGCGGGACTTCAAGGAGGCTACAGTGAGTGACGAGTGGAATTTTCTAGAGAGTAGTAGGAAGGTGTGTGTCGGGGGAGCAGGTTGGTCTTGGGGTGAAAAGCAGATTCTGAAGGGTCTCATGGGGCTTTATTCTAAGCGTGCTGGGAAGTTTTATCAGTCTGGGTCATCTGAGAAGCAAATGCCAAGAAGTAATTAAAGAGGTGAGGAGATTTGTTGGGGATAATGCCTGTGATGGATACAGGAGAGAGGGGGCAGGTGGTGAGAACCTTTAGACTGCGATGCAGGCCTGACCCTTGTGGAAGGAGAGAGGGAAAGGAGGATTGGGTAGGAAGAGCCTTTGACCGCTGTACTGTATCTGTATAAGTCCAACCAGAAGCCAGAAACAATGTAGTAATTTAACAGGGGCTGTTTAATACAAAGAATTTCTAAGCTTACATAAGAGAGTAAAGATACGAAGATAACTTTAAAGGGTATCCCAGGGAACATGCCCAAGAAAGGACAAATTTGGAAGGGTGATGCCTTCCCCAACTGGGATTCAGACCTCATCGGAGGTGTAGTTGAAGACCACTGAATGGCAGAGGGTTTTCCTCGGTTGCCTGGGCCACAGCTGGTCCATAGTCACTGGGTAAGCAAGTTTTGAAGTCCTCAGAGGCCCAAGGGAGCTGAGGCTAGTGGGCAGGGGAATGGATTGGGGCCCCTTTGCAGATGTGAGGCCCATAGTCTGTGGTACCTGCATTAGAAAGGTAGCAAGAAGATGTCTCCAGGCTGGGGAGCTACAAGGTTGCTGACAAACTATAAACATTGGGCTCATGGCTGTGGCAGATCACCACCAGATGTCTTCACACACCCCTGACCAACCACACAGCAGGAGCAAGATCACACACACGCACGCACGCACGCACGCACGCACGCACAGTACTAGAACCAGAAAGAGAAGCCTTTTTTCCCTTGAAGTGTCCCCTCCAGCACCCTCTGCTGGCAGAGTTTAGCATCTCACTGTAAAGGAAGCAATACTATTAAAACCACAATGAGCTCTTACCTCACACCTGTCAGAATGGCTATCATCAATAAATAAAAAAACAGCAAGTGTTGGCGAGGATGTGGAGAAAGGGAGCCTTCATGCATTGTTGGTGGGATTGCAAATTGGTACAGCCACTATGGAAAACAGTCTGGAGGTTCCTTAAAAAATTAAGAATAGATATACCTTTGATCCAGCAATTGCACTTCTGGGTATTTATCCATAGAAAACCAAAACAATAATTCATAAAGATCTACGCACTCCAATCAACATTCATGGTAGAACAATTTACAATAGTCAAGATATGGAAGCAACCTAAATGCCTATCAACAGACGACTGGATAAAGAAATTATGGTTCATAAATACAATGGAATATTACTCAGCCTTTAAAAAAATGAAATCCTACCATTTGCAATAACATGGATAGACCTAGAGGTTATTATGCTGAGTGAAATAAGCCATATGATTTCACTTATATGCGGTATCTAAGGAACAAAAAGAACAAACTAATCAAAAATAGACTCACAAATAATAGTGGACAATTTGGTAACAGACAGAGGGGAGGGGGGTTTGGCATTTAAGAGATCTGAATGAAATGAGGAAAGAAGACTTGTATCAAAGACAGAGCAGGAAGTGCAAAGACCCTTAGGTGAGATTCTTGTTTGTATGTCTGTGGGACTTCAAGGAGGCTACAGTGAGTGACTGGAGTGTAATTTAACAGGGGCTGTTTAATACAAAGAATTACTAAGAATGGGGGAAGGGTTAAAAAAGTACAAATTAGTAGGTGATAGTTGGGCACAGGGAGCATGGAAGAGGGAATGTAGTTAGTATTAATATGATGGCTAATTGGAGGGCCAGGGGAGGTATGGAGCAACTGGGAGGATCATTTTATGAACATTATAGATGTCTAACTAATGTACTGTATTGTTGAAACTAATTTAAATAAATAAATTTATGTTTTAAAAAAGGAAGCCATGCTCAGGGTCCAGTTCATTATCATAGAGCAGGCACTAACAGGTGAATTTGGAGCTGAAAGGCAATAAATTGATAACTGGAACAACAATTCTGAGATAGTCTTGGGCGGACCAACAGGGAGCCCTAGAGCAAAAAAAATGCACATTAGAGGAGTCCTGTATTGGGTAAAATTGACTCATCCCTAGAATGCATTGCACTCAGCCCTTATGTACCAGGCTCTCTGAGGATAGAGTGATAAGACTTTATTCCAGTCCTCATGAATCTGAAAGTCTGGAATGGGGAAAGTCAGATGGTCACCCTAATAAATTATAGCACAAATGAGGGTCAAGAAGGCGAGGTACACGGTACTTGGACTGATAGTGAGGACCTGATCTAATCTAGAGAACTCAGGGAGGGCTTCTCAGAAGAAGTGTCCTCAGACTTAAGATATGAAGGATGACTGAGTATCATCTAGGTGAAAGGGGTGGTAGAACAGCATACGAGGCACAGAGAGCATGTGCAAAGGCCCTGTGGTACTGAGGATCATCATGGCATGATAGAGGAGCTGTCAACGAGGACACACCTCTTCGCGACATCCCCAGGTGGTCTCTCTGTGTGGGGTAGTTCGGGCTCCCTCAGAGTATGGTGAATGGATTCCAAGAGAGCCAGAGGCAAGTGTTTTGCATCTTTATAATCTAGCCTCAGAAGACACATAGCATCATTTCTGCTGAACCCTGTTGGTCAAGCCACTCACAAAAAGGGCCACCCAGGTTCAAGAGGGAGAGGACACAGACTTGAGGGGGATACATCAAGGTCACAATGTAAAATGTGAGATGCATATGAGATGAGAATTATTGTTTTGGTCATCTTTGAAAAATGTGGACTTCCATTTACAGTCACGCCCCACACTGATGGGCAGAAACATGTCCTCTAGCAGAGTGATTGTGGCAAGCATGGGGAAGGAAGGTAAAACTGTGAGCAAAGAACACAACCTACCACAGATGTATAGAAATAACCAACACAAAATCAAGTCGACAGAAACTAAAGCTGACCACGTTAAATTGGATATTGACTAAAATACAGAGAATAAAGTTTTGACATTTAGATAATCAAATTTGACCTGGAAAAAAAAAATGGGACCAATTAGAGATAATGGACATAGCAGACAACACACAATGGCAGGAAACCGATGAAATCAGATATAGACTAAAAATGACAGAGGAGAATTAAATTTTCATGGTGGCATTTACTTCATGAAACCAAGTGATTGTCATGAGAAAAATAATTTTGTAAAATTAAATTTAAAATAGGAAACATTAGAAAGAATTTAACTTTGGTTGTAAAATAATTGAGCAAGGAATTAAATTGTCTTCATGCAGCTTGTTCAAGAAAACTCTGTTTGTTGTATTAGGATTAGTGTACTTATAAAAATATTTGAGTTCAAAACTCAGTCAAAATAGTCTTGGGGTAAATACATCTATCAGGTCAAAACATTTGGGTCAAAATACCTTGTAATACCATCATTTTCTGTGAAAAAAGAAGAAACTCAAACGACAAATGAACTAACAAGTATTTATATGTATGAGAGATAATGTTTTAAAAATCCATCTGACAAATCAGTAAGAAAAACAAGAATGCAGTAGAAAGTGAACAAAGGTCGTGATCAGGAAGATTACAGAAAAAAAGGCTTAAAAATTTCTTATGGAAAAATTCAAACATACAGAAAAAACTAGTTTAACAAACTCTATGTCTTCTGTCATCCACAATTATCTACTCATTTTCCTACCCACACCCTTGAATTATTTTAATAAATCTCAGATGTCAATAATTTCATTAACGAATATCTCAGTATGGGACTCTAAATAATAAAGACTATTTAAATATACATAACTGAAATATTATTAATATACCTAAAAAGTCTTACCAATATTTCCTTAATAGCAAACATCCAGTCAGTATGCAAATTTCTCTAATTGTCTCATAAAAGCTTTATTTATTCGAATTTCTTGGATTGAGGATCCACCTTAAATCTAAAGATTACAGTTGGTAACCTGAATCTTAGGCTGGTTTTGGTATCAATGCAATTCTCTTCTCTCCTCTTCTATTTTCTGGAAGAGATTGTGTAGAAATACTGTTAATTCTTCTTCAACTATTTGAAAGAATCCTCCAGTGAAATCATTCAAGCCTGGAGGTTTTTGCCGGGGACAGCTTTTAAATTACAAATTCAATTTTCTTAACAGTTATAAGCCTATTCAAATGATCTGTTTCATATTGGGTGACTCGTGATAGCTCGTTCTTTTCAAGTCATTGGCCCATTTCATCTACATTGCATTTACTGCTATAAATTTCCCTCTGAGCACTGCTTTTACTGCATCCCATAAGTTTTGGTATGTTGCATTTTCATTTGTCTCTATGTATTTTCTAATTGCCTTTGTGATTTCTTTGTCGACTGATTATTTAACAGTATGTTAATTTCTGCATATTTATGAATTTTCCAGTTTTCCTTCTGTTATTGATATCTAGCTTAATTCGTTGTGGTTGGAGAAGATATATGACATGATTTTAGTCTTTTAAATTTATTGAGACTTGTTTTGTGGTCTACATACAGTCTATCTTGAAGAAAATGTCATGTGCACTAAAGGACGAGTATTCTGCTGTTAGTGGTGAAGAGTTCTATAGATGTCTGCTAGGTCTAATTTGTTTCTAATCTTGCTTATGTCCTCTATTTCTTTACTTCCTTTTGTGTATATTTTAAAGATATTTTCTTAATGTTCACAAAGGGGGTTACAGTTAACATCTTGAATTTATAACACTCTAATTTGAGTTGGTACCAATTTAGCTTCAATAGATTTATAATTTTTTATGCATTTATATTTTAAATCATGTAGAGAATAAAGAGGGTTACAAACTAAAAATACAATACTTTCATAGTTACCTATGTAGTTACCTTAATTGAGAGTTCAAATTTCTTCAAATTTCACTGATTTTTGTTCTTATCTTTATAATTTTCTTCCCTCTGCTTGTTTTGAGCTTACTTTTCTCTTTTTCTTTTCCTAGGTCCTGAGGTGGGAACTCAGATTATTGAGTTGAGACTGTTTCTCTTTTGTGATGTATGCATTTAACGCATAAATTTTTCTCCTGGCACTGCTTTAACGGTGTCCTACAATTTTTGATATGTTGTATTTTTATTTCGTTCAGTTCAATGTATTTTTTATTTCCCTTGAGACTTCCTCTTTGGCCCATGAATTATTTAGAAATGTGTTGTTCAGTTTCCAAGCGTTTGGAGATTTGCATGTTCTCTTTCCGTTACTGATTTCTAGTTTGATTCCAAAGAAAACATACTTTGTATGATTTCAGTTCTTTTAAATTCATTAGGTTTGTTTTATGGCCCAGAATGTAATCTGTATTGGTATATATTTAGTGGACACTTGGAAAGAATGTGTTGAGTGTTTGATAAATGTCAATTGGATCCTGTTTGATTGATAGTGTTTTGAGTTCTTTCTCATTGATGATTTTTCCATGTAGTTGTTCTATCAAATATTGAGAGAAGGGTATTAATTGTGAATTTGTTTCTATTTTGATTTGCATCAGTTTTTGCTGCATTTCTTTGATTAGTGATTGCGGGATATATCTTTTTTTATCATTTTTCTTTCAACCTGTAAAGTAAGATATAGACAGCATAGAGTTGATTTCAAAAAATCATTTTACTAACATCTGTCATTTAATTCGTTATTTAGACCATTATACTTAATATAATTATTGATATGTTAAGATAAATCATCCATTTTTTTGTTTTCAGTGTGTCCTCTGTTATTCATTTCCCTGGTTTTTTTCTGCCTTCCTGGGGATCGTTTGACTGTTTATTTAGAATTCCATTTTAATGTATCTATAGTGTCTCTATGTCTCTTTGTATAGCTTTTTTTTGTGGTTGCTATAGGTATTACATTACGTATACCTAACTTTTCGCGGTCTACTGATGTCATCCGTTTCCCAAACTGAGTGAAGTGTAGAAACCTTATCATCCTTTATGTCCCTTTACCCACTTTTGTATTGGGAGGTCGGAGATGAAAGTCTCTGCTTCCTTGGCCTTATCTCACAACACCCCACACTGGTTGGCGCGGGGGCGGGGGGGGTCAGGTCACCTTGACTCATATAGGTGGAAGTCTAGGCTCCCCACTTGGCCTTTGCTGATGCGTGTGCAGCCATAGTTCTTTCGGTGGTGTTTGGCTGGAGCAGAGCTGTTATTGTCTAACAATTTTGTCTTGCTACGTTTTTCCCTTCCTAATCCTTTGCCTAGAGGGAGTAGGTTTATATTGGGGCTGTTTTTTCTTTCCTGTGCCCATTGGCTTTTTTGGGTAGCCAGATCCAACTTCTTGGGCTCCAAGTCTGGGATCTCTGAGGCAGAAAGAAAATCCAAGGAACTCACTACTGTGTTGTTCCTGAGGTCCTGAGGTCCCTGGTGGATTGGCTTTCTCTCAACTTGTCAGTTTTCTTATGCTTGTTTTATATACAATGTCCAGGGTTTTTAGTTTGACTTAGCACGAGAAATAGGGAAAAATACATTTGCTCCATCTTCCCAGAAGTGGAAGTACAGAAGCGAGGTCATTTGTCCTGAGGATTTTCTCCCGGTTTGCATTTTACTGATGACATTCCTACATCATTTATTGTGCCCCTCTGTTCCCTGTATTTTCCATCAGTGGCGGTTATATTTAGGGGCTTTGATCAGATTCAGATTTGACTTTTTTGGCAGGAATATTTCATGGGTATTCTGTATTCTTTGGCCCGGAGGCACATGATGCCTTGCTGTCTTTGTTTGCTATTTGCAGCTTTCATTGGTCATTGTAGATTCATTAACTTATTAGGTATACAGATGGTTTTCAAATTATTAAAAGATGCCAACCTTAATTAGAGTTTTGAAAATGAAATTTTAAAGTATGGGATACTATTTTTTCATCAAGCAGACTGACGAAAATTGGAGTGTTAACAGATGTTGGCAAGGGTGCAAGAGACAGGCAGTTTCAAAGGATGCCAGTTTTCGGTGTCTCCATCAGTATGAGAAACGCATATACCCTTTGTCCCAGCAATTCTAGTTCTGAATTTCCTGTAGATACACACCTATGCACGCAGAATGATGGACACAACGAGGCTGTTTATTGCAGTATTGTTCTGGGTTGCAAAAGTTGAGAACTACCTAATTGTTCCTCCCTCAGGCAGTGTCCCAATTGCTGGGCTACGAAGTTTCACAAATTGTGTCAGATGTGTTGGTGCCTCAGCTATGTGCCTTCAACTCACATTCAGAGGTCGTGTGCAGCTTTGGTGGACAGGTCTCATTCAAGGGAACAGGTGCCTTGTCTCTTTGGTCATAAGTTTATGCTTGGCCCAAGCATGGGGCAGGCAAGAAGTGCCAAATGTTGAGGAGGAATAACCTAGGAGCAGCCCTCAGCCAATGAGGGATGGGATTTGGTGGATAAATACCTCATGTTCTTGCACCTAGAATGCCCCATAGGTCTTTCATTGCCTGGGAAGAAACCTCATTGCCCGAAGTGGCCATCTACTTGTCATTGCATCCTATATTGGCTTCTTGTCCTTCACTGCCTCACTGTCCCCACTGCCTTGGGATCACTACTTAAATTAAATCCTTATTTTTGGCTTTGCTTTTGGGAGATATCCATACTAAGGTTAGAGTTTGGGACAGTTGGATTAGTCCCCTCAGGGGTCCTTAGAGCACTGATGGTGAGAGTAGGGGGTCTGATAGCATAGCCTGATAAAATTTATGTAGTATTTATAGTGCCAGATACCATTCTTAAAACACTTTACAAGCATAAAATCTGCATTAAGTCTGCATAACCACCCTATTGGATAGGTATAATTATCCCTATTCTACAGGTGAAGAAATTCAGGCTCAGAGAAGTCATTTGTCAAAGGGCACCCAAATACCCAAGGCTGTCTCGTTGCAGGGTCTTGTTCCTAACTACTACAGTAGTGTGTCTCTCCTCTGCCTGTGCTGTTCCACCAGGAGGAGCTGAGCACCGCCAAGGTTGGGCTCTTCCTTCCTGAAAATCTGTTGCAGTGGTCACCTGCAGAGCATGTGGCCACCCACCTGGGAAGGCCACCCACCCTCCACAAGGACCCTCTGCAAAGTCCATGAAGCCACTGGAGAAATTTGTTTTCCAGGTGCCTAGGGAGCTTGGCAGGAAGCCAAGGTGAGATTGCTGTGTCTAACAGGGACAGCCAACCAGCTGCAGAGGCATGTGCCACCACATACATGGTTGGCAAATAAGAGCCTTCACATTAGTTTTATTATTATTATTATTTTTTTTACGATGCAATAGGACAAGGCACAGCCTTATTTTGCTTGGGGAGAGGTTGTTTTTTACCTCAGTGCAATTTGAGCCAAGCTTTCCTGTTCCTTTCCCACTCAGCAACAAATTTACAAACCATCTTGTTGGCTAGGTCACTACATTATGTTTATATTCTTTATTTTCAGAAGATCCTTTTCTTACTTTATGTCCACTTTCTTGGTATCTTAGTGTTTTACAAATGACTTCTTCGAATTTTAAGATTGACATGTTAAAACTCTGTAGTAAAACTATTTAAGTTTCATAAGAATTCACAAGATTCTTTACCATGGATTTATTCAAGCTAATTATTTATGTGTGAACCTACTAAAATGGGATGGTTTAAATAATTTAGGAGGAATTTTTAATCCTCTGTATGCTCAGAATTTTAATGCATGGATATTTATTAAAAATCAAAGAAGACAAATTTATAGAGATCATGAGTTCACTTCTATTATTTTATACATATTAAGAAAAAATTTTATTTTTGCCTCATTACAAAGGCTGTGATGGTGGAGAGAGAAAAATGGAGAGCTGGACATTATGTAATGAATTCGATTATAAGCTACTGATTTTGCTGCATGACTCGTGAATTTTTAAACATTGCACAAGCAATGTACAAATCATCACCTTAAACTTTTACAAATTTGGAAGCGTATGAAAAAGTCAGAGCTACTTTTTAACTCGGCTTACTAAGAGATTTTTTAAAATCATAAATAGGTATTAAATTTTACCAATTATTATTTTGATATCTACTGAAATATAAGGATTTTGTTAATATTTCAATACAATAAATTACATCAAAAGATTTCTAATAGAGTGAATCTTGTTTACCTGGAATAAACCCTACTAGGTCATGACGTATTATTCTTTTAATATGTTGTTAGATTTGATTTGTTAATATTATACTTAGAACTTTGGCTTGCATTGAAGAGGAATTTGCACTCAAAAGGCTTATCAGCTCTTTGTTCTGTTTCTGAACATATGCTTGCTATATAGGCCTTACTCAAAATTAACTAGACTCATCTTTCCTTTTGCTTGTTCTAAGCAACAAATGTAACTGCCTGTACCCCATAGCAACTCCCACACTTTATAACTCTTTGTAACTGCCTGCAACCATACATAGCAACTCCCCGGTTTGCAACGTCTGAGGACAAATTAACCAATCAGCCCATGCCAAATAAGCATTATATAAACAAAGTTGCAACTGAGTTCCTGGCCCAGCTCTTCAGAGTGCTAGCTCTTCTGGGACCTCCCAGCATAATAGACCTGGGTTCTCCCTCCCTGTGCTGCTTCGTTTCTCATGTGATTTTTGCACCGTTTCTGCAACAGCATGTTTCTAAGTAAATTGGCCTAGAGTTCCCTTTTCTTTCCTTGTCTTTCTTTTTCTTCCTCTCTCCCTCCCTTTGTATTATACAGGCTTGTCCAGTTTTAATGTTATAGTTTTCTTTAAAAAAAAAAGCTTGAAAGCTTTATGTCATTTCCTGTGTTCTGGAACACATCATTATTTAAACATTCCCAAAATGAAGTTCATTTGGATTTGAAAGCCATTTGATTGCATTATATTTCTCAAAGAAATATTGGCATATTTAAATATTTTAATTATAAGCTTTGAAATGGTTTAAAATCTTTTAAATCACCCATTTGAGGTTATAAAGTCTCTTGTCAATGTTGACTACCAAGAATTTGAAGATCATCATTAATAAGCCTTGGTTAGGGATTGCGTGAACCATTTTGATAATGAAACCTCATATAAAAAGCTGCATTCACAGGAACAAGATCAAGTTTCTTAAGAAATAAATTTCAAAATAATGTATTTGGATGTTTTAATCAAAGTTAATACTTCATTCCTCTCTGGGAAATATGTCGTCTTTCATTCTTCTCATTATAAAATACAATACATAGCAGAGGTCCCCAACCCCTGGGCTGTGGACCAGTACCAGTCCATGGCCTATTAGGAATGGGGCTGCACAGCAGAAGGTGAGCCAGAGAAGCTTCATCTGTGTTTGCAGCCGCTCCCCAGCACTAGCATCACCGCCTCAGCTCCACCTCAGATCATAAGGCATTAGATTCTCTTAAGAGCATTGGTACCTGGTACCAAAAAGATGAGGGCTTCTGATATATAGAAGTGAGATGAATTTTTCCTTAGGATCCATATAGACAGTCTGAAATCCCTTCCTGCTTTCCCTTTCCAGTATTTTGTGTGTGTGCCATAAACATTTAGGATTGGGAATTACTGAGTTAAAGGTCTGGTTTAAAATTTTGCAGAATATTACCCAGCTAGAAAAAAGAATGAAGCTACCATGAGTACCTGGGGATTCATATATGAACACGAAAACACTGTTCTATAAGATACATTATTTAGGTGTAGAAAGTTAAGGCACAGTGTTAACGCTTGTGCAAAAAAAAAAAAAAAAAAAAAAAAAACCAAAACATATTGATATCTATACATTTGCCTGTATGTGAAAAGACATTTCTGGAAGACTATCATGAATCTTGGGAGGGGACCTGAGTGGCTAGGTAAGGGGACAGGGATGCTTTGTGGGCATAGGGGTGGGTGGGAGGCAGGAGGCTTTGGTCTTTTTAAGTTTTTTATTTTTAAAGCCTACGGCACCCAGTATTCCTAGGTGGTCTCCCATCCAAATACTAGCCAGGTCCCACCTTGCTTAGCTTCAGAGATCAGATAAGACCGGGCGTGTTCAGGGTGGCACAGCCGTAGATGGCTTTGGTCTTGAACTAAGGAGAATGGTGACCTTGAGCCCATGGCAAGCTCTGAATCCAGTATCCAAGGGTTGGAAGTGCAGGCGACCTTCTGATGTGCAGGTAGGATGGAGGACAGTGGGAAAGCTGGCCAGGCGAGAGACAGGTCATGGATCCTGAGAGAGGGCACCTTGGGGTGGGAGTGGCTTTCAGGTCGCATGCCTCGGCCACCAGGGGGCAGTCAAGCTCGCTCCTGAAAGCGGAACAGGCCCTGCCTCTGGGCCTGCCCCCAACTGGAGCGCAGCCCCTGGAGTCCTTGATCTTTCCCAGACCCCACCTCACCTTCAGACGCAGCCACGTGCAACTTCGTGAGGAATACCTTCCCCCTCTTGCCGGGTAACTTGTCTCATGGCGGGGTGGTCTCTGCAGGCCCCCCCCTCTCCAGTACCCAACATCCAGTACTCTTTCAAGCTCCACTGGGTTATCTCATTCAGTGTTGACCACGGTCACCTGAGGTGGGTACTGCCATCATACCTGTTTCATAGAAGGGACAAGTAGGGCATAGGTTGATGACTTGCCCAAAGACCAGGAATGGCGGCCCAGGATACACTCTCTGAACTGGAGCGTTAAGCAAACCACGGCTTCTTTTCCCACCCCAGAACTTCCTCCACACAGCAGCCAGAGGGCGCTTTGGGGCTTTTTTTTTTTGGGGGGGGGGGCATATCCTTCCTGACTTCAATCTTCCTGTCTCCGGTTGCTCTCAGGGTCAAGTTCAGTCCCCTCACCCCATCTCTCTGGCATCATTGTGACCCAAGGCCCCTTCAACTCCAGATACACCAACTTTTTTTCAGCCTTAAGAAAACTTATGTTCATCCTGTATATTTGCTGCTTCTTCACCAGGACCACTCTTCTTGCTTCCCCACTTCTTTTAGTTAACTCTTATACATCCTTCAGGCCCTGGCTCTGAGGTCACTTCTTCCAGTGAGCCCTCCCTGACTCCCAAACCCAGGTCTCACATTAAATGCTGTTAGAACATTCACAATGAGCCTCTTGGGTAGCACTGGCCTCAGACATGTGCTTCATTTTATAACTAATGGCATCATCATTCCAGAAACTTGAATCACTCTTGACTCCTCTCACTCTCTAGAGCTATCTCTAATCCATCAGCTAGTCTTGCAGGATCTATCCTTCAAATGTTATCTCAAGTCTGACCTTTCTTATCTTTTCCCATTAAGTCCTTCAAGTCTTGCCATGCTTCTCATGGTCATCCTGTTTCTACTTTTGCCCTGCAACAGCTATCCTTGTATTTATCTGTCTGTCTCCCCGAAGAGAATAGGGGTTCCATAAAGGCAAGGGCTCTGGTTCACTGGACTATGCTGTCTGTTTCTTCCACTAGAATGTCCGCTCCTGAGGGCAGAACTCTGTCCTGTTCATACACAGCTCCAGTGCCCAGCACACAGCAAGTGCTCAGTAAAAACCCTGTCAATAAACAGGTGGAGAAACTCAGGCCCGGAGGAAAGAAAGAACTTGTCCAAGGCCCTCCCCTGGGGGCAGGAGAGCCAGCACCAGTACCCTGCTGTCCCACAGCCTGTTAGCCAAGCAACTCCTTCTTGCTCATCTCAGAGCACACAAGAACCCAGACCCTTTTTGTTCACTGAGTCAACACAGTTTATTACTGAACTGCACTTTCACCTTCACACAGACTATTTCAAAGAGCTGGAACAAGTGTGGGGTAGGGGGTGGGAGAGGGACAGGTGCCCCTCAGGAGCCAGGACCCCCAGCTGGCTTCCCCAGACCAGGAAAGGGGAGGGAGCATCAGGCTGTTCAATCTCTGGGCACCAGCTCTCCACGTGCACACGCACAGCAAGCCAGCAGCTCCTCACACATAAATACAGACACGCTTAACAAAAATAGTATATCATCTTCACAAGGAATAAAAACTAGTCTTGAATATGTACAGCAGAGAGCCCTGGGTGGCCAGAGCTAGGCCAGGATCCCAGGGATGAGACAGGCCATGGATGGAGCAGAGGAAAAAGTGAAGCCTCAAAGGTTCCTGGCCAGGCCGCTAAGACCTGGAAGCCTGGCTTCCCAGGCTGAACGGGGGGGTAGGGCACAATCTGCTAGGCCAAGCAGGACTGGCCCTTCCAGCCAGCCCTACCTTCACCCCGTGCACCAGGGCTCTCCGTCTTGCCCTTCCTGCCTGAGGTAGGGAAGACCCTAGGCCTCCCATAGCTGCTCCCTGTAGCTCTCCTTTGCCTCTGGGCCAAGGCCCCTGAACCCCTGGACCCCATGAGCAGCAGCCCAAGGCATGCCACAGGCTGATCTCCTTGCAGGAAGTGAGGCAGCTGAGGCCATAAACAGCTCTGGGGCACCTGTCTTGGGCCCAGTTGGTCCCTCAGTCACAATCATGGGAAGGAGCCAGGGGAAGGGGAGAAGGGAACTGGGGTAGTGCTAAACTACAAGGGCCACCCTAGCTTTGGCATGGGGTGCTTCCTGCAGCTATAGCCCCCTCCCTCCTGGCTGGGGCTAGCTTCTAGACAGAGGCCTCTGGATGACATTGAAATTGGGGGCAGGGACTTTGGCCAGGCCAGAGGTGAGGAGGGGGTCCTGGTCCTTGTTTCTTTATCCCAAGCAGCCTGAATCTCTAATTAGTCACAAGTGGCCCCTAAGTGGCTATTGGAGGGTGGGGATGAAAGGAAGGGGAGCCCAGGTCCTTGAGGGGGCGGGAATAAGAAATGATTAATTCTGAGGTCACAAACATCAAAACGAAGGCAATCTAGTCTTTCTGGAAAAAAGGGTCAGAAAACTTTCCGGCTCCCTAGAAGGAAACCATTCTCGGGGCGGTTAAGGGGTAGGCAGGACGCTTCGGCCCCCAGCCACAACACACCCCCCCACTCCCGCCCCAAAACTGCCAGCATCCATGGGGCAGATTTTGGGGGAAATTAGTGGGTTTTGAGGCCAGGAGAACTGAGGTGTGAGGGAAGGTGGCTCTCACTGAAGCATGGTAGATTCTAGAAAACTAACTGCGGGGGACCAAGTCTAGGCCCAACCCTGTGATGGGTGGTGGGAAACAGGCTGCATGTAGTGGTTCTCCTGGTGGCAATGGTGGCTGGAAAGAGGGATGTGTGGGGGGGACGACGGTGGGTGGGTGGTCAGTGTCTGGTCATTTCCGACTGAAAAGTGAGCCCAGCAGAACCACGCCAGCCACAGTCACTCCTGTCAGAAGCCAGCGGTTGAAGCGCTCCTGACCCTTCCGGCTCTCGGCTGCTGCATTGTTCCCGTAGAGTTCCACGAACGTGTCCTGCAGAGAGAGAGAAGGAAAAGTGCTGTTTGAGTCCTTAAACGGTAGCATGGGTGGGAGAAAGGGGGGGGGCCATCTGAATATGTTGGCCTTGAGTGATCTGAAAAACTATAGCTACCCTTGCCTACTCTGGCCAGATAAAGGGTTGAGGGCTGCCCTCTTTCCAGATCTCCAGTTGGGAATGACCAACCCATTTTATTGTTGAGAAAACAGGTGCAAAGTAAGGAAAGAGCTTTGTCCGAAGTCAGACAGCTAGGAAGCGGTATTCCAGAACCTGAGGTGAGAAAGAGATGGGCAGGGCCAGGGAATGACGGGAGGCAAAATGGCTGGAGCAGAGAGCAGAATAGGAAGGGTTAGGAGAGGTGAGGGTGCAGGGGTGAGCGAGAGCTGGACTGTGTATGGTCTGGAAGCCACAGAGGAGCTTGGAGTAGAGTCCAAGTGTAATGTGGAACCACTAGGCCTTAGACTTTCCACTGCTGTGATGGAAGAGGGAGGGAGAGAAAAGGGACAGGGTAAGTTTCCAGAGTGATTCAGAGGCAGAGCAGTTTGGGGACTTTTGGCTAGAGGCTCCTTCTTCCTCTGGAGGGTGTCTCAGCCCAGGGCAGGCTGAGGGGTGGGCAGGGCAGAGTAGATAAAGTAACAACCATGCAGGACTGGGATGGATCTAAGAGGTCCTGTCCCCCACCCCAGGAGGTATGACTGGGCCCAGGAGGAGATGAGCCACAGCCTTCTGCCCCAAGCTAGTCAGGAGGTAAGCACATGATGGGGGGGGAGGGGCTTCGGGTTAAATTACCCAGCCCAGGGTGGGGCCAGCCTGTGGGGCAGGGAGTAGAGAGCTTGAGTACCTTTTAAAGATGACTTTTCCCACCCCATCTGTCCTTTAATCCTCCCAACAATGCTGCAGAGCAGGCTGTCTCTTCCTATTTACAGACCAGGAAGCTGGGCCTCTGAGGACAGGACTTGATCATGTCTCTCAGCTTTGTCAATGGTGGAACCAGAATCTAAGCCTGGTGTCTGGCACCTAGAAATCAGTGTCCTGTGTGCGTGTGGGGAGGGAACGAATCATTGGCTGGTTGCAGAGCCTGTGTTCTTGCCTCTCCACCAAGAGCTCACATTCTGGCTTTACAATTCCACCTGATCCCAACTGGCACATAGTTGGTGGTCAGTACATGAGTAGAACAAAGGTACTGCATGTTTACTAATTGCCAGGCACTGTTATCTCATTTCACCTTCAATAGAATCCCCAGACTAGAGATTTGAACCTCATTTCACAGATGAGACAACTGAAGTTTACAGTAAGGCAAAGCCAGGATCAGAACCCAGGACTGCCCAGCTCCAAAGGGAGTGCTGCTACACGGCAACATTCCTTTTATGTGGGGGCTGGGGAGGACTTGTCCTAACTAACACTGAATGTCCTGGATAAAGGGATGTAGGGATGGGGTCGAGGTAGGGCTTGGGTCTGGGGAGAGAAGGGCGGGGCAGTAGCAGCAGACAGCCTCCTAACTCTTGGCCTTGTTGCTGCTCAGGCCTGGCTAGTGTGGAATGCTTCCCTGTCTTTCCCCTTTCCTCCTGGCTAGCCTCCATGGGTGTTGGCAGACAAGATAATTCTTACAGTTTTAATTTTTCTGATCCCAAGAGAAGCAGGTCCAGGTGGAGTCACAAAAAAGATGAGTATGTGATGCAGGAGAGTCCTGGGCTGTGGGGACCATGGGAAAAGTGAGGTCATGGCCAGGAGGCCGTGGTTATCCCAAGGGGCCAAATGTCCCACAAGAAACCAGGGACAATGGGGTTGTAGCCAAAGTGGGAGAGGCCTGGCTCCCTTGATGGGAACTTAGCTGAAGCAGAGGGTTGGCAGCCACAGGAAATTTTCAGCTCTAGGGCTGAGTTGGAGTAAACAGGCTCTGTCCCTGCAAGGGCACAAAGCACTCACTGTCCAGGAACAGTCATTCCAGGGTGGAGGGAACATTCTCATTTTGGTACCATAGAGAATGAGGCTCTGACCTGCCCAGCCCCCATGCGTGCATTCCTGACCAGGACAACCTTTGTCTCCACTTCAACGAGATCCTTCTCCTGGGAAAAAGGGAGGAGGATTTCCAACGACTCTGGATTCTGGGGATTGCTTTTGCAGAGAGAGCATGAGCAAAATGGGGCGTGCTGTTCCAGGGCGGGTGCCCGAAAGGCAGTGGTGTGGGTATATTTAGCCCACAGTTCACACGACACACTTGGAAACAAACACAGCCATTTTCTCAGTGGGCGGCTGCTTTGGATAAATAAACAGGATTGCAAAGCAGCCCGTCTGGAAAAGCAGAGATAAGCCCCCCCTCACTCCTCAGTGGCTCCCATTGGTTTTAGCCAGAGCTGGCATGGCGGGCAGGGAGGTAAGATATAAGAGTGAGTTCCAGGGAGCTCTCTGAGGTCACAAAGGCTTTCAGGAGACCCAGGCCAGGGAGACTGCATCCTTAGGTGAGAGCAAATGAGGGAAGTGTCTCTTTGCAGCTGTTACTGCTACCATGGGGATCCAGATGGAGGTTTTCAGGGCCACTGGGGAAAGGCAGTGGCTAATGACCCCCATGGGAGAATCATGGACTCCTAGCCAGGCAGACCTCACAGTAAGGCCAACCCACCTACCCATTCTACGGTGTCACACAGATGGTTTGTGGTAGAGCTTGGACGAGGAATTGAGGTCCCCCAACGTGGCATCAGGGCCCTTCAGAATGGTGAGACAAGAACCAGGGTCCCCAGGAGAAGTCAAGGCCGGATCTACTTTCAAGGTCCTACCTCCCATAGTCCTGGCCACAAGGAATGCCAGCTACCCCACATGCTCCACCTTGCTTCCTGTCCCTGTCTTTGCCAGCACAGTGTCCTCTAATTGGTCACCCTTCCTGCATCTCCCTTTCTCAATTAGCCAAGCCCTACTGAACTTACAAAACTCCTCTATGGAGTCCCTTCTTCCAAGAGACCATCCTTACTAGTCCCTCCTTCAACTCTGGGAAGAGTGTCTCCTTGTGCACCCAAGGCTTATGGACTTTCATTCATACCATAAATATTTACTGAGTACCTACCATCCTCCAAGCCCAGCACTGGAGACATAGCAGTGAGCAAGACAGACAAAGTTCCTGCTTTCATGGAACTTGTGTTCTAGTCCATGCATGCCTGGTGAGGGTGGTATCACCTCCAGTGGGGCGAAGTGAAAAACTCTTGGATATTACAGTGGCTTGTGGTTCTCCAAGGGGCCACAGCACATGCAGAGCTACACAGTACAGTTGTGGTATTCAAATGTCATAGGAGGGCAATTAGGTAAACAATGTCTAAAAAGACTCTTTAGGGGGTGGAGATAAGGAAAAAATGTTGAGAAAACACTATCCTAGTGGTAAGCAGAGAGAATAAGAAACAAAATAATTTCAGAAGTTCTCTCTGGGGAAGTGAGGTTTGAGCTGACACCTGAATGACAAGGTAGAGGTGGCCAAAGGAGGATCAATAATCTTGGGTGAGAAAGCATGTTCCAGCAGAAGCAACAAGTGCAAAGGCCCTGAGGTGGAAAGGAGAGACAGGGTGTCCCTAGGTTGAGGCCCTCTGTCTGTGAGTCAGTCTTCCTCATCCATCTGGGGGGCTCAGGGATCAAGTGTGATGAAGCCAGGGGCCAATTCAGACAGGTATATATACTGACTTTGGCTAGATCTCTGTCCAGAAGCAGCTGACTGAATAATGCAGGTCACCTTGCAGCCATCTGCAACCTTGGAGAGGTCAGGAAAAAGGCTGGCACAACAATGTCCCTGGGGCAGTGGCCCAAGTGCCAGCGTACCACCCATCCTGTTGGGCTGCAGTGCAGCCCCTGCTTGAATGGATCAGTCCTCTAATTCCCACTCTTTTCTCTCACCTCCTGCATTTCTACACTTCTTCCTAGCTGTGAAACTTTGAGTAGGTTACTTCACCTGACTCCTAGTGTCCTCACACGTTAAATAACAACAAAATAATAACTTATGTGCCAGACACTGAGCTAAAGTACTTTACCCTGACTGGGCCGTATTTGCTGATTATATGCATAATCATGGTCCCTTGAGTGATTATTTTTTGTCCTGTAACTCCAACTAGACCATGTGTGGTTTTGTCACTTGTATCTCCGGAACCTGGTACTATACCCGGAACACAGAAGGTACCATTCTAAGTGAATGTGGTGACCTGGCTGGGTTGCCTGCACCAACAATCTGGCTCCATTGTGGGCCAGGTGCATGCACTTCTGTTACAGAAGGAGGTCCTCATTCTAATCCCAGGTAAATTGAAGCTCAGAGATATTGAGACCTGCCCAAAGTGGGTAAGTGAGGAAGCCAGTTTCTAGTCCCAGCATATACAGAAGCAAACCTCACATTCTGTGCCGGAGCTATAGTCCTGAGTCCTGTAGAAGAGGGAAGGTGGCCTGAGGCCACCAGCTGAATGAGCTCTGGCCCGCAGCCAGCTGACAATTGGGTGCCACAGGAAAAGGATATGACGAAAACCAGGAGGGAAAGTGAAACTCTTCCGTCCTGGCTTCAGTGAGGACAAGTAAGTGCCTGTGCCAGACGAGCCCTTCCTTCCTCTAGGGTGACTCTGGAGGGCCCAGGCCCACCGCTTCCTTCCTGTTTGGTTATTTCGGGAAAGAGGTAGGTGGAGAAGACAAAGGGGCTCCTAGCAGCCCAGAGAAAGTACCAGGGACATCAGGACTGGCTTTGTTATGGCCCTACATGGGTGGGCCATGGATCACTTGCAGAGTCACTTTCTGCTCCTGGCCTCAGTTTCCCTGGGGGAGAGGCTGATAATGCCTGCTGGACAGACAGACCAATGAGGCCTTATTAGGAGATTCCTGGAAAATGGCAGGAAGGCGGGGGGTGGGGGTGGCAAACAGAGAGGACTATCACTCTCTTGGCAGGGAGTTACAGGCGGAGACTTGGATGAAGTGAGGTTTGTGGTTGGAATCCACTTCCCTTGGGTTTCCCAGGGGAACATGGGCCTGGATGTGGGCAACTCAGAGAGGTAGCTCGGTGGGATGGGTAGCCAGACTGCTGGGGCTGACACTTCAGTTTAGCCAGCCTAGCTGTGGGCACCATAGCAAGCCTCTCTACTTCTGAGCCTCAGTTTCTCCTGCTTTGAGCCCACGCACAAGGTAGTGGTGGTGAGATTAGGGGATGAAAGCACTTGGTAAAGCAAGGTGACCTTGGTGTTACTGGCTGAAGAGGGTGTCATGGGGGCACCCAAGGCATCTGGGCTTTAGGGAATATCTGACGGCAACCTCACAGCATACTTCATTTTAATCTCCAACGCTGTCCCTGTCAGCTGCCAGCCTCTCCTCCCCTGCCTCCTCCCCCACCATTAGTTCTAAGAAGCTAAGGCTGACAGATGTGCTCATTTCTCAGAAAAGGAAGTGGTTGTGCAGGGAGAAGATAACACCTCAGCTGGGGAATCGAGAAAGCTATCGGGCCTGGCAGTGTGAACGTGGGCTCTCCACCTCCTCAGCTCAGAACCACGGTGCTAGCCTTAGAGGCAGAGAGAGAGAATTCAGAAAAACATTTACTGGGGGCACAGATGCTCATTCCAGGGCTCATGACCTCCTTCCCTGGGAATGATGGCTGATATTTACTGAGCACTTTCCATGTGCTAAGAGCTTCACTGTGTATAGAAATAAACGCAATCCCCACAATAACCCCATGAAGTGAGTGCTATTATTACTCTCCATGTTACAGATGAGGATTCAGTCGCAGAGTCCAAGTTACCCTCCCAAGGTCACAGAGTTTATAAATGGCAGAGTTGGGATCTGAATCCAGGCAGTCTGGCTCAAGCACTTAATGGCTCCTGGGTGGTTGCACATGCCCATATGCATCCATTCCCTGGATTATGAGGCTTCCCTCACCTCAATCCCCTTTCATCACATCCCCGGTGACTCCCTATTCTGCCATAGCCTTTCACTCTTCTTCTAGTGTCGACGGTGAGAAGAACCAAGGCTCACCCTTGAAACAGAGTCAAACTCCAAAGTGGCCTGACAACACACCATCCAACCCTCCACGTGATGCTCAAACTCATCTCTAACATGGACATTGCCCAGATGGGGTTCAGAAAGGTGGAGCATCCAGGTCACATAGTGGATCTGTTTCATTCCAAACGGTCCATACCCGTGGGAGTTCACAATCCTCTCTAGGGCATTCCCTGCTTATATACTTGTCATAAGGGGCTCCCTCCCTCCTTGGTGGAACATTTCATCTTTGGACAGCTCTAATGGAGGCCTTTGCCTCTTTCCTTCTATCTCCCCTCGATGGCTGGGCCTTAGTGCTGGTCCTCTCTCCTCCTCTGCTCTTCTCCAACTCTGTCTCAATGGTGGGCTGCCCAAGAAGGCAACACGGGCTGGTGAAGGAAGTTTTGCTGGCTTTGCTCAGGGCCCTGGGACCAGGTCCTGCTCCTCTCTATTAGTTTCCTTATTTGTAAAATGGTGGCGCCATCTGGGTGAGGCCAAGACTGGTGACAAATTAACTTCCATTTCTCCGCAAGCTGGGCTGCCAGGGCAAAGAACAGGCAGGTACCCAATGAGTCCTGCAACTATACTAAGATGTTTGGCTGTGGACCTCATCTGTAAAATGAGGATTAAAAATAATTATTTCACAAGAACACTATGAGGATTCAATATATATAAAGCTCTTAGAAAAGCACTTAGTAGATTTTGAGTAAATGGCAGCTATTACTGTTCTTATTCTACCCTGCAGGGTTTCTTCTGCTTTGTGTAGGTCAGATTGCTTCATTCCTCACATGCTGTGTTCTGTTCGGCCCCCAGACCTTTGTCCATGCTGATCCCTCTGCTGAGCTCTCTCACAACGTTTACTGAGCTACTCATTTTTTACCATGAATTGTGTCCCTCAGGACTAGTCCAGTCAGTGCTAAGCCCAAAGAAGGTGTTGATGAGTGTGGCTTACTCGTAAACAGTAAAGAGGGAAGGGAAGAAAGGCCAATTTTCTCCCTCTTCAGTCCCATCCTCACTGCCTGGTAAAACCAGGAGAAGGACCTGAGACACCAGGTGATTGGGCAGGGTACCCAGGACAACTCCCCTCTGCCACCTGCCCCCACAAATAAATAAATTCTCCCAGCCCAGAAAGGGAATAGGAAGCTATAGAAAGGTTCTGGAAAAGGCATCTTCTGCATTGTGTTGAGTCAACAGACAGGAGAGACTGCAATAACAACCTATAGGACCAGGAGCTTGGTTTCTGGGGTGAGCCCCTTCCCTAAAACTCTTTTTCCTCTGGGGTCTATCACTCCAAGTACTCCATAGTCTAAAGCTGCTACTCCCTCCTTTCCCCAAAGCTGTCCCCACTCTCTCATCTGGCAGTGGTCAATGTTGCACGCTGTAAAGAAAAGAGCACTGGGCTGAAAGCAGATATGAGTTTCGTGTCCCAGCTTTATCATTGGTTTGCTTGGGGTGAGTCCAGTCCCGTCTGGGATGCTGGGAAAGCCTGGGACTTTCCTCATCTGTAAAATAAAGGAGATCATCTCAAAGGGCTCCTACTAGTTCTGCAGTGCGAGGAAGATGAAAGTAACTCACATATGGATGAATAAGTGACTATTTGGGTTCTCTCTCTTTACTGGATCTACAAGATCCAGTAATTAGTGTGAAAGGTGAGAGGCAACATCCTGGAGCTGAAGGACTTGTTGCCACAAGAGTCTGATACTCCTTCACCTCAAAGCTTCAAGAGCCTTGCCTTCAAATCCTCAAGATTCTAGAGGAAAAGGGCAATGAGCGTATGTGACTCAGGGCACCCTTGCTGGTCTCTGCCCCCGTGGCCTCAACCTCCTCACCCCAGCACTGCCTCCAACCAGTCCAGACAAGTCCCTGGTATTTTCGGCCACCTTTATCTGATCGGAAATGTTTGGAATTCCACAGCAGAAGACAACAGCTCTGAAGGATTTGGGGGTGGGAACAAATCTCTGTTTCATCCTTCCCCTCTGTACATCTGAGTGTGTTTGTGCGCGCGCGTGCACACACTCCTGTAACCAAAAACTCAGAGCCAAAGGCTCCCACGAGGCTGCATTTCCTACATTCCTGTTCCTTTAGTCTTCTCCCCTGTTCATCTCCACCCCAGTCTACCAGCCCCCTCAAGGTGCAGAACAGCAAGCTATCTGAGATGGGGCCAAGAAAGCTGGAGTCCTCTGTAGATAGCTGGTGACACTGAGCCAGGGGCTGCCTGGAGGTTTGCTGTTCACAGTCAACACCCAGAGAACCAAGAAGCTGCAGAAGACCACCACCACCAGGAGGCCCAGTAGCAACTCACAGTTCCACCTGATGTTGCATGAGGACCACCCATAAATCATGTGCCATGATTTGTGGTTCAGAGAGATGTGAAAATGAGACCCAGAAAAGGGAACTGACTTCCCTCCACTCCCCCATCAGACCCCTGGAGTATGACAGTGTGTTCTGAACCCAGCACTGTGACTGCCTAATTGCTGGATCGAGGGCAAGACTTTATTTTTCCAAGCTCGGTGTCCTCTCTGTAAGTGAGAACACTGTACTTCGTAGGCCTGGCAGCAAAAATTAAATGGTTCATGGAAAGTGCTCAATAAATGTTAGCTGTTTATTTTTTTAATAGCTAAAAATGAGTAGTCCCATTTGTGTGTCTCATGGTGTATCTCATTATTTGTAGCTACAAACAAAAAAGTAACAGCTAATATTTACCGAGTCTCTGTTTGAATTCTCAAAATCTTGCAATCTTACCAATGACAGAACTAAGACTCAGAGAGGTGAGACTTTGCTTGAGATCACTGGTTACTGAGTGAGGTGTCTGACTCCACAGCATATTGAATTTGTCAGTGCCATAGGCTAGATGCAAAGGGATGTTATTACGCTCTTCCTGGCTTCCCCATTTTACCCACCCACTATTTACTGGGGATCTGCTATTTTGGGCCCTGGAAGTCAGAGATAACTTTGAGAACAGGGAAGAGGCATGCCCCCTGTTTCTCTCAGGGTTGAGAAAGAGAGAGGTGTACTGACGGCTGCTCTGTGCTTCCCCCACCCCCAACCCAACCTTTGCAAGGCCAGTCCTTGCAGTGAGTCCCTCCCATTATTTGGTCATTATCTTAGGAACAAAAGTGATGCTAAGTAGCTTTGGTAGAGCTATTAGCTGAGTTTCCTAAGATAGACCATGACCCCTTTGTGGGCTGACCTGTGGGGTTGCAGGAAGGACCAGACAAACTGCCCTGCTTAGCTCTGGACACTCATTCATTCTATAAATCTTTATTAAGTGCCCACTAAATGCCAGATACTATGCTAAGTGCTAAGGATAAAGCAGTGACTAAATCATATGAAAACTCCTACCTGTATGAGAGTTTATAATTTAATGGGAAGAGACAGGCAACAACTAAAGGTGTCAGATGGTGATAAGTGGTAAAAGGAAAAATAAACGAGAAAAGGGGTTAGAGAGAAACATAAAAGAAGGCAGGATTAGAACCTGTGGTCAGGGAAAGCTTCTTGAGGAGGTGACATTAGATCAGAGCCCTAAATGAAGTGAGGGAACAGGTACTGCAAGGATCTGAGGAAAGGCAGAGGGATTACCAAGTGCAAAGGCCCTGAGGCAGGTGCGTAACTGGGGTCTTCTAGGAACAGTTAAGAAAATAGAGTGCCTGAAGCCAAGTAATGACAGGATAAGAGTAGCAATGGGTTCTGGCAGTAGCCAAAGGCCAGACTGTTCGGGGCCTTGAAGGCCATTTAAGGCCTTTGGCTTGTCTTCTGAATGACATGGGAACACTGTGGGGTTGTGAAAAGGAGAGAACGTGATCTGACTTTGGTTTTAACAGGGTCCCTCTGGCCACTGGGTGGAGACCTTCAGGGGCAAGGGTGGAAGCAGCAAGAGGTCTGGTGGGGAGCTGATGCAGTCATCCAAAAGAAATACGATGGTGGCTTAGCCAGGACCGTGCCAGCCAGGGAAGCTGGTGAGAGGCAGTCAGTTTCAGAATTTATTTTTAAAAGCAGAGATGAAAGAATTTGCTAATGAATGGGATGTGGACTCTGGGAGTTTCTTGCCTCTCGGGCCTTCTTTTTCTCAGCTACAAAAACCAGGAGAAGAGTCTGATAAATTTTTTCCAGCTTGATAACTACAGGAATGCAATAAGACAAAACTATTTCTGCTCTCATGGAGGCAAAGCCATTTGCTCCCAGGTTCTGAAGGATAGACGGCAATAAAAGGAAGGAAGGAGGGACTGGACAGAGACCAAGGAAAGGACACAGTCTGTCTGGGCTGCGGCTGCCCACTTTCAGCAAACACATCACCCAAGCTCCAGGTAAGTGCAGGGCCATGGAGAAGCCAGGCGTAGGGTAAGGGTGGAGGTAGAGATAGCTTGCTTTATATTAGGAGGGAGCGAGCATCAGATCTGTGTTGTGTCTAGGGCCTACTAGGCAGAAGATGCTCAATGAGTCAGTGAGTGAGTGAGTGAGTGAGTGAGTGAGTGAATGAGGCAGTGCCCGGAGGCCAAGATGTGTGCAAGATCCTCCCAAGTCTTTCCAAATTAACAACAAGTGAGCCTGGTCCAAGGGATTCCTCCCCTGTTGTTCCTTCTGTATTGATTACAGTCTAGACTGAGTCTCAAGTTATCGTTCTTTATGAATGGGAGACTGTGAGATCTGAAATCACCAAAGCAGAATTTTAGAGCTGGAAGGAAGCACAGACACATCTGGTCTACTCTTATCCACAATATCAGCCATCACTGTGTTGGCCTTATCCATCCATGTATCATCATTACTGTTATTATTAACATTTTTCTATCAACTGACTTACTTTTTAAAAATTCAAGTAAATATATTGAAAATTCTTACAGCATCTTCTCCCCGCCAAAACCTGTTCTTTCGGCATCTTTCCCTTTTTTTAGTAAATGGTGGTAGCTTCGTCCTTGCAGGTGCTAAAGTCTGGAACACCCTGGAGTCACCCTTAAATCCTCTGTAGTTTTGCTCTGTCAGCAAGTTCCTTTGGATCTATATTCAAAATTAATCCAGAATCCACTACTTCTTACCACCTCCACCGCCATCATTTGGTCCAAGCCAACATCATTTTCTGCCAGTAACAACCACCTTACTGGTCTCCCAGCTTCTTACCTCCCACTATGGTCTCATACAGTAGCCAGAATGGTCTTTCTAAAAGCAGTCAGATCCTGTCTGGTCAAAATATTCCACTGCCTTCCCACTTTGCCTAGAGGAAGAGCCAGAATGCCTCACCATGGCGCACACAAACCGTCACCTTCTACCACTTTCTCCTCTGCTCATTCTGTTCTAGCCACACTCATGTCCTCTGCTCTTCCTCAAACAAGCCAAGCATATCCTTCTCACTTTGAGCTCTCTCTACTTGTTCCCTCTGCCTGGAATGTTCTTACCACATATTGTTACATAGTTTACTCCCTCAGGTCATGCCTCCTCCTCAGAGAAGCCTTTCCCAACCACTCTTTTATTAAAAACAATTACCAAAAGCTGCTTCTCTGGCCCTCCGCCTTGCCATCACTCTGTCTTTTCAGAATGTAAACTCCGCGGAGACAGATATCCCCAGTAACTAGAATAGTGCTTGGCATACAGTAGACACTGAGCATTTGCTAAATAAATGAAATGAAAAGGCAATATATCATTACTACTATAAATAGAAAACCAGTATCATTTGCCACAGATGGAAATCAAAATAAAAATGCTATTAAAATAAAAATTTCCATCTGCATATTACCTTTAAGTTATCTTGAAGACCAATACTACATGTACCAATCTTGGTCCCATATCTTTACAAAGGAGATACATAAGGCCCAGGGCAAGAAAAAGGTCAGGACAGAATAGCCAGCCAATAGAAGGCCAGTCCAGAGCAGCCACACAGGTGCCCTCTCTGTGTCTTAGAATCATAGCCCCACACCCCCAGGGTGCAGACAAAGAGACTGAATCTTGGGAAGGGTGCAGCCAGATTGGACCAACAAAGCTTGTCTGAGGGGCCAGGAAAGCTCTCCCTAGGGGCAGGCACAGAACTGGCAGCTGTGCTGAAGAGAACAAAGGCCAAAGAGGAGTGCACGAGGTTAGGGGGGGCCTCATGAGACTGCATCGTGGGGGACGGGCACGCAGAAACCTGTAGGTGAGGTCCATGGAGACCAGACAGCTGAGAGCAGAAATGAAAACAGGCTAGGTCCCAGAGGGTGGCAACTTCAATCCTGTAAACACCAGACAGGCGTGGGGGTTCGCGTGCAGGCCTGGGAGACCAGGGGGAGAATGGGACCTTTCTAGTCTTCATCAGTGATGATGACTCTGAGCTGAGCTGAGCTGAGCAGAGGCACTGCCAACCCTGCTACTAGTCACAGCAGGTATCAGATATTAAGGGAGAAAGAGAGAGAGCCACCCTCCTAGTCCCCACATTCCAGATGGTCTCTTCTAGTACCCTCCTAAGTCTCAGCCAGCTCTGCCCACACAGACTCTTGAGGATTCCATCCCTGTTTGGAGGGGAATATCCTTTTCCCACCCCTGTTGGGCTCAGCAAACATGGCTGCAGGTGCAGGGGGTAAAGCTAGAGTTGTTGTAACTGCCAGGCCAGCAATGCCTGACCTACATCTCCATGGTTGGTTGCATGCAAAGAAAAATACCAGGGATTTCCGTTGGTGTTCACCAGATGCAGCTGCCAAGGGAAGGCTGGGCTTTTTAAAGACCTGTTGTGTGGGGGGCAGGACAAGTGGTGAGCTAGCTGGGATAGGCAAGGAAGCTGGCCTCCACATTGTTTCCTGGCTTTGAGGACCTCCTTAGATTTCAGAGACTGTAAATTTTTTTTTTCTACCACAGTCCTCTACTGACATGCCCCCCACTTGTAGTATATCATCCTTACTAAGAATTGAGACACAATCTATGGCCATGCTACCCTGAACAAGCCCATCTGATCTCAGAAGCTAAGTAGGGTCAGGCCTGGTTAGTACTTGGATGGGAGACCACCTAGGAAGACCAGGTGCTGCAGGTGTAAAAAATAAAAAAATAAGGGATTGTAAGCTGACAAGGTCTTTGCAATCTGTGAGGTCAACTAAGGGTTGCCTCGCCTAAAAAATAAATAAATAAAATTTAAGAAAATAATAAAAAGAATTAAGAGACAAACACACTCGTACTCATACACGTACGTACACACACACACACACACACACACACACACACACACAGTATTTAGAAACACATTTCCCAAACCAGTTGTTCTAATTGTAAACTGCTGCTGGCATTTGGAGTGAGGCTTCAGGTTTGCATAGAAAAAGACAATTTGGAAGTTTTGCAAGGCAGTGTAAAAAGGACTTGGGGACCTTAGAGTCAGGACACGTGAGTTTTACTCTTGCTCTATCTGGCGATGGACACTTCAGTCAAACACCGTGGGCCTCATTTCGTTCATCTGCCAAGTGTGGAAGATGGACCAGATGACCTCTCAGGCCCTCTCTAGCTCCAAAGTATTACGATCCAATCCCTAGGACTCTACCCTGCACCCCCTCAGGGGTGCAGTGCTGTGTAAGGAAAAAGTAGTAACCTCTCTTAGGAGACCAGAGACCGAGTTCTAATCCCAACTTTGCCATTTATTAACTCACTGTATGATCTAGAGAAGTCAGTTTACCCCTGGGGGCACTTCACTTTCTTCATATGTAAACCAAAGTGCACTGAAAAAAAGCACTGTAAGAACTTGGGTGTTATGCTTCTATGCTTCTTTATGTTGTCCATCCCTTAGCATATGCCTGCTTCCCAAAGGGCTTGTTCTTTACCTGGAATTGCCCTAATTTGTAAACCTTTATTCTAGAGACACAATGTGGAGGAGGTGGGATTCAAATTCAGGTGTGTCTGATTGTAGAGCCTGTGTTCCCCACCATAGGAATGTGGCGGCAGCATGGATAGAATTTAAAGTAGAATACCTCAGTTCCCTCTACAGTAAGAGGAAGCTCTCCTCTACTTCCTAGCACAGTCAGAGGCTCAATGAGATAATGTATGGACAAAAAGCAGCACTGGACAAACCTTATTTATCCTGTGCTATGACTCTGCGGCCCAAGCCTGGGCTTCCCCACATTGGAAAAGAGAGTGGAAGGCACGAGCTGTAATATCTTAGGGATATTATGGCTCCACTTCTTAGCCTTCCATTCTACAACACCTCAGCCTCTCCCTTCTCTGGAAGGTCCACCCTTCCAGAGAAACTTTACCAGGAGCCTCCAGGCCACCCAGCACAGAGCCCACAGTGCTGTCCCCTGAGAGGTTGTGGTGGGGTTCAGACACTGACACTCATTTGCTGTATGACTCTGGGCTATTCAGGGTCCGCATTTTACGAAATGGGCATAAGACCTACATACCCTATAGTGCTCGATGTTTGCTATTATAATTACATTATGTTTCCTCTCTCCTCTGAACTCCTCTAACCCTTGTAGTCTTTCATTCACTTTGGAACTTGCAGTCTCATGACCTAAGTTGTTGAGAGCTAGGTAGGCCTCTATTTTATATTCCTCTTCTCTCTCATTGCAACAGTGAGCACATAAAAGGTGGTTAGAGAGCACCCATTAAATGACTGGGAGATGGGTCCTTTCTGAAACAGTATTGTGGGAGGTGGGGGGTTAGGGGAGTGAGGAGCATCACTGTCAATGATCACCCACCAATCCTCAGGTGTCATGTGGCATCCCACTTTTTGGCTACCCTGTCTAAAACACTAGGGGTAGAGGATATGGGGCAAATGGAAGCTATAGGCCCTTTCCTGTAAAGCATCGATGTGACCATAAAGAGCTAGATTTACCTCTAGAGAAAGCACCAAACAAAGAGAAAAGTGGAAGAGGCAGAGAGAGCCAAGGGAAACCCACGGACACTAGAGTGAGTGAATGAGGGCTTCTGAGTCTAATTGAATTTGGATTTTGTCCTTATTAGAATATGACCTTAGGACTATTATATAACTTGTTACTTTTAGTTTTCTAATGTGGACAATGGGGACAATAATGTTTCCCAAGCAGTACTGTTGTGAGTTAAAAATATAACAGAGTGCACCTTATGGCGTCTTGCATATGGTAGGTACTCAACAAATGGTATCAACTATATTGTCATTAGTATATTAATCATAGATGGGTTATGTCTATGGGGCCCTCTGACAGCCAATAGTTACACACCAAGAAAAAGTGACGTATGGCTGACTATAGCAATTGGAGCTCAGGGTGAAGAAAGTTTTCTTGATGGAATCCTAATTAGATTTGGAAACTTCATGAAAGGAAGGGAGGCAGCTTAGTACAGACCATACCACAGATCAGACATATGTGGCCCTCCCATGCGGACTCCATAGCTTCCCGGCTATGTGTTCTTTTGGCCAATTACTCTCTCTGAGCCTGACTTCTCGAATCTGTGTTAGACAGACCATATATTATTCTTCCTGAGAGGCAGTCAAAGGTGCTCTTTAAGAGCACAGGTGTTAGAGGCTTCAAACCTGGATTTAAATCCCAGCTATGCCACTGACTAGCTTGGGTCAGCGACCAAGTCACAGTATTTAACCTTTCTGAGCTTTAGTTTTCTCATTTATAAACGTTTCTTGTTGGTGGCTATACTACCAGATAATGTGCTGTGCTTGGCACGCAGTAACAATTTTGCTTGATACATGGAAGTGTTATCTTTGTATCGAGAGACAAGGGTGGCAGGGGTGCTCAAGAAAAGATGCTCCTGTAAACAGATACAGGCTCAGGTTGGCAATACTATTTATCAAAATCATAAGTACACACACTCTTTGATCCTACAATTCCACTTCTAAGAATTTATTCTCCACAGATACACTGTATTCACACACGACAACTATACAGGGCTGTTCACTGAGTATTACTATTATAATTGCAAAAGCCTGCAAAAAAGTGTTGACAAAGTAGAGGACAATACCATGTATGGAATACTATGCATCTATTAAAAAGACTGAGGAAGCTCTTGATGAACTAATACGGAACGATCTCTAAGAGGTAAGTGAGAAAATCAAAGTACCAAACAGTGTGCATGGTGCACAATCATTTGTGTAAAAATCAGGGGAAATATATATGTGTTTGCTTGTATTTACAGTCTATTCTTCCAAGAAGTGAACTGGGTGGCTGGGATACAGGGGTGGGAGAGGGACAGCTGTTCTTTTCACATTTTGAACCACATGAATGTATACCTATCCCAAGAAAATAAATAAAAAATCAAAGAGGAAGAGAGAAGTGAAAGAGGGGGGAGAGAGGGACGATGGGGAGAGAGAGGGGGAAGAGAGGGGTGATGGGGAGAGAGGAGGAGAGGAGAGGGAGAGGGAGAGAGAAAGAGAGGGGGAGAGAGAGGGAGAGAGAGAGAGAGAGAAGAGAGGGATTGAGATTGACTGACTCCCATGAGAAGCAGTTGGGATTCTCCAGAGACAGACTCTTTGGCCAATTATTACACTGTCAGAGAAAAATGACAACTCTGGTATTTGCATCCAGCAGCACCAAAATAACACCACTATTATGTGACCAATTGCATTAGAGTTGCCATCATCTCTGACATTTTGTCCCTGGGTGCTAGAAGAGAACCAGGATGAGGTTCCTCTATCCTCTGAGTTGTCTGTCCAGGAGGAAT
Source organism: Rousettus aegyptiacus (assembly GCF_014176215.1). Taxonomy (NCBI): domain Eukaryota; kingdom Metazoa; phylum Chordata; class Mammalia; order Chiroptera; family Pteropodidae; genus Rousettus; species Rousettus aegyptiacus. The sequence goes on along the minus strand of NW_023416287.1, from coordinate 20,611,082 downwards.
AACAGGGAAAGAAGGTTCTGGTCAAATAAAAATTCTCCCTGACAGTTCTGGAAGATAAAAGGGATGGGAGGGAACCTGGCCCTAGAGGGAGTGGGGCTTGTCAGGCTCCAGGGGAAGAGCTGGCAACTAGGCCTGAGAAACACCCTTCTTCCACCTTTCTTTCCCACTCTTGTTTTCCTTGGCAATTAATCTCCTATCTGTATGCTAAGAACACTCTATCAGGGATTCCTGGAAAAAGATGGAGCCCCAATTGGCTCTGGAAGAAATACAAATGGCTAATAAAACATAAGAAAAGATGCTTTTTACCTCATAAGTAACCCTGGAAATAGTCCTTGGATATTTTTAACTTTTTATTATGAAAATATTTGAATTCTGTACAAAAGTAAACAGAATGATAAAATAAACCACCATGTATTACCCATCCCTTTGCTTCAACAACTCAATACCAATGCTATTCCCCAACCACTCCCTCACCCCTGTAAAATTCTGAAGTAAACTGCAGCCATAGGTCGGCATGTATTTCTGAAAAGATAAGGAATCTTAAAGAGGAAGAAAAAAACAGATCCACAATACCATTATGATATCTAAAATTGGAAAAATCTAACAAAAATCTTGGAAAGGTTTTAAATGTGATCAAAACTCTTTCCCAAAGAGGGCACCTTTGCTGAATATGAAAGATTAATGCAGTGTATATAATAAGGTCTATGTACAACTCAAGTTATAAATAATTCAGATTCACAGACATCTAAAACCTACTGAAATAAAGGTATTCCACCAACAAAAATACTAAGGTGACACACAAGACTCAATTCCAGATCTATTAAAGACTTAAAAATGAAAGGCAAAATTTTAAAACTTTCAGAGAAAATATAGACTAATGTACTTAGGACCATAGGTTAAGGAAGGATTTCTTCAACAAACTATAAAAGGTGTGAATCATAGAAAAAAAGGCTCAACTATGTTAAAATTAAGGAATTCTAGTCATCAAAAGGTAGATTTAAAAATTCAAAAGACAAACTACAAGCTGAAAGCATACAATTGTAACATGTAGACAAAAGATTAGTATTCAGAATATATAAAGAATTCCTAAAAAATCAAATCAAAAGAAAACAGAGCAAAGCCTTTAACAGGTATTTTACAAAAGAAAAAATATGAATGGTCAATAGGTGTAAGAAAAGATTCTCAACCCCACTTGCAATCTGAGAAATGCAAATTAAAACCACAAGATACCATTCTCACACCCACCAGCTCTATAAAAATTTTAAAGTCTGACCATATCAAGTATTAACAAAGACGTAAAGCAAAGGAAACTCATATGCTTCTGGTGGTGGCGTAAATTCTTACAAATTCATAGAAAAACAATATGATGTTACCTCTCATCAGGTACTTCTACTCCAGGATAAACCTTTTACCCTACAGCAATGATTCTCGAAGTGTGGTCCCAGGACCTGCAAGCAGCAGAATCACCTGAGAACCTGCTAGAAATGCAAATTCTCAGGGCCCCAACCTAAACAGAAAGAATCAAACACTATGAGGGTGGAGCCCAGCAAACTAGTTTAACAAGCCTGGGAGTAATTCTGAAGGTTCAGCTACAGTCTTCAAAACCACTACCCTGGAGAAACTCTTGAACATGTGCATGTGCAGGAGACACACACAGAATGTTCAAAACCACATTGTTTGAAATAGCGAAAAGAAGCGAACCACCCAAATAACCACTGATGTAGAATGGATATACAACTTGAGACACAATCATACAAAAGGATATGAAAATGAATGAACTATAGGTGTACACATAACATCAATGGATCTCACAATATTGAATGAAAAAAGCAAACTGCAGATGAATACACATAGTATATTGAAATGAAAATTGAAAGCATATGAAAGACAATATATATATACATATATATGCAGTCAAACTTTATTTTAAAGGCAAGGGAATGATAAATACGATTCGAATGTCAGGAGAATGGGTAAAGGGTGGCTGTGATGGGAGAGGGGCATACGGGAAATTTCTAAGGTATTCACAAATGTTTGATTTCTTAAACTGAGTAATTAGTTAACAGGTGATCATTTTCCTATTTTTGAAACGTATGCATTAGATATATTCACGCTAAGTTTCTTTAAAAAAAAAAGTGTGCTGGAACAGTGCAATACTCAGACCCAGAACTGCAACCACAAACCCTGGCTACATGTGTGGTGTTCAAAGAGTTAAGCCTGTTCTCTCTGCCTGTGGGTGGGAGGGCAGGCGGCAGCTGGGGCACAGTGGGAGTCCCTGGCTCCAGCTGGCTCCAGCCTGGATCTGCCCGGATCAAGCTCCACGCCCAGGAACTGGCACGTGTGTATGCTGGGGTGGGGGTGGGAGAGGTGGCTCTGAACAGGTGGCACCTGAAGACCTTGGTCACCTGATACATGTGAGGGATTGGGCCCAGTCAGATGGATGGTGGCTTCCTCCTGTCAGAGTCATTCCATCTGGTAAGGAAGTATCATGGTGGTAGCTTGGAGCTGGTGAGAAGGGGAAGAAGGTCTAGGACTCAAGAGTGGAGGTGGGGAAGGAACTGGGTGGGCTGGGCTCAGATATCAAGGGGGCTGCTAGGATTAACACCTGCTGAGAATGAGATTAGGTTTCCTGGGAAGGGCTCATCTATTTAATGCCCCCCAAAAGCTGTCTCCCTGTGACTTCTCTCTGCTGGACAGATGGTGTCTGAGCTGCCCTTGGAGGGTAGACTCCTTGAAAGGGTGGGGGAGGTGGGGTGGGACCTGCTGCCTGCTTGGTCATGGGATTCCCTGCCTTCCACAATAATGATAGCAGCTAACTTTTTCTTACTGAGGCCTTATTATATGCCGGGCACTATCCTAAACCCTTTATACAATTACCCCCATTTACCCACAATTACCCCGCACCCAATTGCCTATGGCCTAGACCAAGAGATTTACATTTAAGGAAACTGAGGCTGGGTAAAATTAAATACCCTAAGTCAGACTGCAAGCGAACTGAGACTTGAATGCAGGCAGTCCAAGTCCACAGTCCTCATGGGAAACCATAACTGGCCATGACATCTTCCTCTTCTCATTAAATGGCAGCAAGCTCCTTCCCGTTGCTCAGGCCAAAAACCTGGACTCCTCTCCCTCATTTTCTCTTACACTCCTTATTCAATCATCAGCAAATCCAGTTGGCCTGACCTTCAAAATATCTGACCACTGCTCACCGCTTCTACCCCACCTCTACCCTCTTATAAACTTCCATCATCACCTCCCTAGCTTCTTAGTGGTCTCTTGATCCTGCCCTTGCTCACGGAGTGAAAACAGGGACTTTGGTTTGTTCATGACGTAAGCCCAACCTATCCCTCAATGCCTAACACATGGCAAGTACTCAATAAATATTTGTTAATGAAAAAATGTATGAATGACCAACATATCTCAGTAAATGACTCAGATTCAGAGAGGAAGAAGGCCTGCCTGAGTGCCTTTGGCTTTCTCAGCAAAGGTGACCTCTGGTAGCCCCAAGGCAGTAGTCAATATCCGTCACTATTATGAAATGTCCTGGGGGTGCCATCACCACTGTGTCTGTCATCCGCGCGCACACGCACGCACGCACACACACACACACACACAAAGATATGGGAGCTAGAGCAGAGCTGCTTCTGAGAAGAAATGAGCCTTGGGCACTCATTTTCTGGGGGACTGTCCTCCATCTGTCCCTGTACTGTATAAACTTTGGCTTTTATTCTCATGAATAGAGTCACTGGAGGGTTCTGAACTGAAGGACAACAGGTTCTGACTTCTACTAAAATAGAGGGATCACTGGTTGCTATGTGGATAATAGGTTCAAGGGGGCAAGGACAGAAGCAGGGAGATGGCTAGCTGAGTTGTCCAGGTGAGAGAGAATGAACAATAGCTGTGACCTCTCATATCCCACTTCCAGCCTTTTTACTAGGCTATTTCTTCTGCCAAACAGCAACAGCACATACTGGGGACTCTACTCAGAAGTTTCCATTATAAATATAGCACCTCATTAAGCCCCTCGATAGTCTTGTGAGGTAAGTTCAACAGTACCCACATTTTACAAAGAAGAAATCTGAGGCTCTAAGAGGTAAAGTCACCTGTCAACGATTACACAGGAGGCTGTCAGCATCCAAAGTCTGTTCTCTTCCCATGTGAACAGGCTGCTTCCAGCCAACAACCATTCACAGCCTATACGGGCTCCTAAGTCCAGTTCCAAGTTCATCTTTTCCAAGAAGCCTTCCCGGTCTTTCCCAATGGCTTCTCCCTCTTTTAAGAATCTATCTACAGGGCTACCATTCATTGAGCACTCCCTGGGGGCTGGGTACACTGCTGAATGCTTTGTATGTTCTGTAATGTTCTAATAGCCCAAGAAGCCACATACCCTAAGGACATCCATTTTGCATATGAAAACAGTGAAGCTGAGAGAAGCAAATTCACATAACAAGTAAGCTACACTGTCCTACTCAGCACTGGGCCATCTTTTTAATACTTTCTTTTGATTTTCTTTTTTAAAATATATTTTACTTATTTTTTCCTTTTCGGTAATTGGGTTAAGGGGGATATCCAATAGATCATAGCGTGGTGGCAGCTCTGCTCTAAAATCTAAGCTGTCTTTTTGTCCTTTTGACCAGACTATAAATGCTTTAACCTCAAAATCCACAAATAACATTTTGTTTGCCATTCCTACAGTGCTGGACCTAAGCCTTGAATTTAGCCAAACGAGATCAGAAGGGTCAGGAGTTCTTGCCAAAGTCACAGGGTTAAATGAAGGTTGAGGAGAGGGATGGGAGCCCTCCTGTGATGTGAATCCTCCTATCCCTCAAGGGCACTCTCTGTTCCCTTAGCTTGAGAAGACTTAAGGACAGCTTTCTCCAAGAAAATGTACCTTCTAGATCTTTAAAAGCAAGAGGACTGTTCCAGTCAAGACCCCATGGACAGGTGAAATACCCACACACCAGCTTGTTTGGAAGAGATCTGCAGAGTGGGAAGAAAAGGGCAATGACTTTCAGTTCCTGTTAATGTGTCTAGAAGCAGCAGCTGATTCAGCTAGATGATGTCACCTTCCCAAACCTCCTGACCAGCAGCTGAGATGGCGAAAGCAGGAAACTGGGGGGATACTCAGCAGGCTAAGTCTGAACATGCCTCTGCCAAAGGCCAGTAGTAAACCTGAGCTCTGAGGCACCCTCCTGCAGATGAACAAAAAGAGTCTTCTCAGTTGGGAAGGCAGCAGGTACCCTTCGAGACTCTCATTCCAAGACGCTTCACCAACTCTCCTTTTGCAAAGCAGCTTTGTGCATGTCCTGAACTAACAATGCTTCATTTATTCAGAGGGTGGAGCAGTGGAAAGAAGCCTGGATTTGGAGCCAGACCAATCTGGGTCTAAATCCAGGTTTCACCACGTACAAGCTGCAGGATCCTGGGCGTGGAACATCATCTCTCTGAACCTCAGTTACCTTATTGGAAAAGAAACTGGGGTCAAAAGACCCAGGCCAGGTGAGAGAATTAAATGAGAAAATGCATACAGAATACCTAACATGGGATAGGTGCTCAATAAATAGTCGTCACTATTATTCCTTTTGGATCTCTTTGAGGAAGATGTGAAAGATGATCTTCATCTGTAACACAAAGAGTAATAAAGGCCCCAGTCTGGGCCCATCAGTGTCAGAGCAGAGTATCTACATGGGCCCAAAATTCAGAAGAGCCAAGTTCAATCCTGCCTTGCTTATCTGTTTGTAAAATCTTTGCTTCAAATCTTCCCAGGCTGGCTCCTTCTCCTTAATCTACTCTCAGATCAAATGTCACATCCCCAGAGAGGCTTTCCTTGACCTCCCTGTATAAAGTTGCTTCCCTAGACACTCCATCACTCAGTTTCATTTTCTTTACATCGCTTAACCCTATCTGAAATCATCTTGTTTGTTTCTCGGGCTACTTGTCTCCCCCACTAATATAAGAGTTCTATGAAAGCAGTGTCCTTGACTATCTTATTCATCGCAGCACTCCTTGTACTTAGCACAGGGCCTGGCACACAGTATTTTTGATCAGAAGCTGGGAATCTATATATGCAAAGGGTTGACAAGTTTATGTGGATTTTGACTGGTTGGGGTTGGCACTCCCACACTCCCCCTCCTATCCTCAGTTGTTCAAGGGTCGACTGTAGTTGGTGCTCAATAAACATATGCTGAATCACCAAATGAGTGAATGCACCTGGGATGGCCAAAGGCCAAAGTGACAATGCCCCCATACTTACTCCTCTGCTCACTAACAGTTCAAGGTCCTGGCTCCATTTCAGGTGTTGGCACTGCTACTTGGGAATCTGTGGACCAACAAGCAGCCAGGATGGGCACCCGTGCCTGGCAATGACTTATCTACTGGGATACCAGGGCTGCCGAGGAGGGCCTTGGAATCTTTCCCTGGCACTTGAGGCTCCCGCAAATCTGGCTCCAGCTGACCTTTCTGGCTTTATCACCTAGTATGAGAGACCCTTCCACACATACAACACACTGGCCTGCCACTGCTTATGGGGCTCTTGAGAGTCCATCCCAACCTGCTCATCTCAGTTCACATAGACCCCTGTCAAGTGCACCAGCCCCTCTTTTCCCTGCCTCTGTTGTGAGTCCCAGCACGAATCTTACCTCTTCTGTGAAGTGGTTCTCTTATTTGGCATTTGGCATTTTTGCTGCCTTTCACAAAATCTCGTTTTATGTGCATTATGTCTTTTCTCTTTAATTTAACTGGAAGTGTCTTGAGAGCAGAACAAGTTTTCAATGACGATATTTCAGTTAATAAATCTTTTGGGAAAAAGGCTCTCCTTGAAACAAAGTTAGCCGGGTCCAGAGAGAGTTGGGGAGAGGGCCAGGCTCCTCCCTGCTGAATTCGCCTCTCTGGTAAACGAGGAGAAAAGGAGATCATGCTGCTTCAGTCCAGGAGCCCAGCTGATGAGGCAGTGAGGAAGCCAACAAATCTGGCACTATCACATGCAGTCTGTGACAATCCTGAAGTCATGTGTATGACCGGGTTTTTTTTTTTTTTTTTAAACATCACTTTTAAGAATCTGGGCATAATTTAGTTATCAATCATAAAGAATGGTAGAAAAACTTTGCTCGGTTCAAAGGGACTTGTGTGGTATCCATTTCTGTGAACTAATCTTAGTTCTGGTTCTTGTCTGCTTAACCATACCCTCCTTCCACCTGACTCCCCTAGGTATTTTTATCCTTTTGGTTCTATAAATTTTCCTAAGTTGCCTCCAATTCTTTGTAAAACAGAATGAGGTTCCAATAAAAAATAAAAGTTGGTCCAGTTTTCTTTAAAATGCTACAACAGTGTACAAAGATGACTTTCCAAATGATTGTAATAATTAAAAATAAGTGACAAAAATAATGCATGTAAATCACTGAGTGCACTTAGCACATTTGGCACTTAGCATTCAAAAAGTAAAGTGAAAAAATACCCTCAATTTTTATTAGCTTCTCTTAGCTACGCCTCAACAGGTATAAAATGAAAATGTCTTAGGTTTGTTCATTTGTTCAATCATTCATTCTGAAATCATTCACTAAATGTTTACTACCTGTCAGGAACAGTTCTGGGCACTAGAGATAAAATGATGGACAAGCTAAAGTTCTTATAATCATAGGGCTTATATTCTAGTAGAAGAGACAGACAAAAAACAAGTAAACGAAAAGAAAGTTTCATATAGAGTTCAGTGCTATGACAAAAATACAAGAAGGTAAAAGACTGGAGTGATTTAGAAGTAGCTTAGCTACTTTAAACCAAAAGTCAAAGAGATTCTCTCTGAAGAGGTGACCTATGAGCTGAGTCAACTGAAAGAACCAGCAAAGCAAACACCAGGGGCAGAGCATTCAGGCAGAGGAAAGAGCAACTACAAAGGCCTTAAGGCAGGGAGGGACAAGTGTGCCAAGAAACAGGAACAGCAGGAGCCCCCGAGGCTTGAATGCAAAGAGAGAGGGGGAGAGGGATGAAGGATGAAGAGGCTGCCAGTACACCAGATCATGCAGGCCTGAGAGGCCTTGGTAAGGACTCCAGGTTTTATTCCAAGTGGGTGGAGGGTTATAAGCAAGACTGTGATAAATTCTGAACTTGGTATTTAAAAGATCACTCTGGCTGAAGTGTTGCGGAGGAGTGATTTTTAAAGGTCCTTTCCCAGCCCCAAATGTCTAACTTTTTCCCTGTCATTCTAGGCTCCCACGAACTGGTTGCCTGAGCAAGAAAGAGGATGCATTCTCCTCACTAGAGAGGGAGTAAACAGAAGGATCCGTTTCTGCCTGGAGCAAGAGTCCGGAATCTATGTCACTTTGTACTGCAGGAAATGGAGGGAGTAGCTCGATTAGGGAGGGGTGGGAATCCCAGCTTGGAAAATATTCCTAAATCACCTGTATTGTCTCTGCCTCCTGTGTGGAAGTTTCTGCCAATGACACAGTACTCTGGAATGCTCCCCCCTCCCACACACACACCCAATCTTCCATTTACATAGGCACAGTTGTACTTTGCATTCCTCCCAGGATTTAGCTCAAATCTAGCCAGGAAATGGTCGATAAAGAGCTACTGATTGATTAATGAAGAGAGGGAATATTCTCAGCCATTAAGCAAATATTAATGAGTACTATGAGTACTATGTTGGCCTCTGGGGATGCAAGGTGATTAAGATGGGTTTCTTGCCTTCACTGAGCTCAGAATACAGCAGACAGACCAAAAACCACAGACAACTAGGATGCTAGATATGAAAGTAACAGCAGCAACATTTATGAGGCCCTCCTTATCCTGAAATAGAAAAAGTGGGCTTTGGAGCCAGACTGCCTGTGTTCAAATCATAACTTCACCACTTGCTAGCTATGCATCTTTGGACAAATTCCTCAACTTCCCTATGTCTCATTTTTCTCTTCTGTAAAATGAGAATAATAAGAGTACTTATCTCAGTGGTATTATTTTGAGAATTCAATAACCAAACATATATGAAACACTGAAGTGTTAAGTGCTCAATAAACATTAGCTATTATTAAAATTACTTTTAACATCTGCGCTAAGCTTGACATGTATGATCTCACTTCATCCTGACAAAACCTCTAAGAGGCAGGTATTATCTCCATTTTTCAGACAGGGGAACTGACGCTCAGGAAAGGAATGTGCTATAACCAAACAGGTGGTACACGATGGAGCCTAGACTCAAATTCAGCTCTTTCTGACTCTAGAGCCCACAGCTCACACCTGCAATAACAAAATGATCCAAACCTCTTAAAAAGCTTCCAGCACAGTGCCCAACACACAGTGGGGACCCCACAGAGGAAGCTGTGGAGCCGAGGAAGAGCCTCTTTCACCCTGATGGGGTCTGAGAAGGATTCAAAGACACTGACCTGGGTGCCAACTGTATAGGCTTTGCTCTGAAGTTCCATGGGTTTGTAACCCATCGGAGTTCCAGTAACAGGTTCCACTCACTAAGGCTTAGGGTACTAATTTGGAACTATGACCAAGTAAAACAGACCCGGAAATTGCCCCCAGGTGCCCAGACACCTGCAGACAGGCAGGCCATTTCCTCAAGGTTGGCTTCTTGTCTGGCCCCATACACCTCTCAGTTTCATCACTTAGCCACCAGCCTGGGGCCTCATGCCTGCACCTGCTGCTTGACCCTGTCCCAGGAGACCCTGAGCCTTAGATTTGGACTCTTCCCTGAACCCTGCACCGAAAGGCCATGTCTAAGTAACTCCCTGGGGACTTCCTTGGTATGGTAACCCCTAGGGTTCCATAGGAATGTGGGTGCTGTAAGCAAAGGGAAATTTTTCTCGCTGAGTAGCAGACCAAAAGCAAGTAGAACAAAGAGGTGGGTGTTCTTGTTCTGAATTAGAGGTAAGTGTGGGGTAAGGCCTGCTGTGTCTCAGTTTTATGTTTAAGCAGCACTGATCCTGGCCAGGTCAGAGCTCCCATCCTGGGGGGTAGGAGTTAATACTCATTTCTACTTCTCATGTGAGTCATACTCAGAGGCCTGGCCTTGCCTGGTAATTTGACTGCAGAAGGCAACCAATGGCTGAATCAATAAATGACCAAACTTCACCATGAGAGGAAAAGGAAAGACCCAGCATTTGGTGAGCTTTTACTCGACATCAGGCACTGTGCAGGACACTTAACACACACCATTCATCATTATGAACATTTGTTAACTCAAGTCACTAAACAGTCAGCTTCCAAGTGCGAGGCCTAATAGCAGCTAACAGTGAGTGAGAGAAACAGTTTCTACCCTCAATAAGCTCAAAGCGCCTTGCTTATTAGTCTTTCTCCCAACAGTCTTGTGAAATGGGTATTATTTACACTTTACAGAAGTCCAGGCTTAGAGAAGTAACTTGCCTAAATTCATGAAGTCAGATAAGTAAGATACAATAGTGCTTCCACTCAAAAAATGCTCATTAGTTGAAAGAATGAATGAAGAAATGATACAGCTATAACTGTGACCTCAGTCAAGGAGCAGCAACAAGATCAAACATTTATAGTTTTCAAAGTGCTTTTTCATCTATCATCTCCTTGGGCCTCGCAGCTAGCCCATGAGGGAGGCAAGGCGGGTGTTATCTTTCTTCAACAGATGAGGCAACAGGCAGAGCTTGGGCAAGAGGCTTATGGCCACACAGTAAACAAGGAGTGGGTCATCCTGGAAAAACTCCAGAGTCCCTACAGTATCTTGTTTAATCACTCGAACATGTGCCAAGCACCTACTGTGTGCTAGGTGTGCTCCTACACACTTTAAATACTCAACTCATTAAGTCTTCCAGTCAACACATAATGACCGAACACCTTCTGTGTTCCAGGTTCTGTGGTAGGATCTAGGGATATAGCAGTGAATAAAGCAGAAGTCCCTGTTCCTTGGAGGTACCTGGCAAAGATCGAAGAAAATATGTTCCATTGCCAAAAGCCTAGCCTGCAACATTGGCCAACCCCTACTGTGTACAAAGTATGACTCCAGGCCCTGGTAGAGAAGGTGAAGCACAAGATTACGAGCCATAGTTCTCAGCTTTAGGAACCTTAAAATCTCCAAGCTCTTAGTTTCAAAGATATCTACATACTCTGTCAGCCTAAAAGTTTGCTCTTGAAGAGTAGCTCCAATAGTGATCACAGCGACTTGATCACGTGTGAAGGCAATTTGACTACAGCAGTAATGGTAGCTGTCATACTGAATAGTAATTACTGTATGCCAGGCTCCATGCTGAGTGCTCTATGTATTTTACCAGTTACTTTTATACTTATAAAAGCCTTTCAAGAAAAGCATTATATATTATTATCCCCTTTTTTATAAATGAGGAAACTAAGACTGGGGGAGACTAATTTGCCCAAGGATAACTATAGAGCAAGTAGGATTCAGTACTGATTTGTTGAATTTTGTACCTGACTCTTAACAGTGATGGAATTTCTCCCAGGGAGGCACTGGAGGGGCAGACATCAGGAACACCAGAAGCAGCTAATGCCTGGAGGGCTGGTGCCTCCAGAGCCCCCAACAGATCCCACCACACTCCCTTCCAACAGGTCTGAACATCACACTGAGATAGGAAGGTAAAGTAGGAAAGGTTAGGTATGCTCAAGCTACCCCAGGGCAGAAGTTTGTGACCTCCATCTGCCACCTACCAATCCCCCGCCCCCGCCGGAGAGAGACAGAAGGTAATAGGGGTAGGGGAGTCTTTCCTCCTTGGGATGAGGATGAGGGGAGGGAGAGAGAGATGCACCAGGGGAGAAGGGAAGAAGGGAAAAAATCCTGATTGGTTCTTTACTCTCTTAGGCAAGAAGCCTGAACATGTGATCAGGTGCATGTCATTCACATGGAACCCCCCTGGGGGAATGTCGAGGCACCTTTTGGACCCAAGAAGTCTCAGAGAGGAAAGATTGGCAAAGCCCTGAACTGCAAGCTAAGCTAACAATTTCTAAGCATTGTAACTAGGTCATCAGGTTCCTGGAGAAGCCAGCTGTAGCTGGGGGATGGGGAGGGAAATTTTGCAGCCTACCAAGATCCCTACTTCCCTTCAGGCCCCACCCTCCCCGAAATCTGCACCTGTTCCCAAACTGACCCCTCCCCCCAGCTGGGCCCAGCTGTCAACGGCTCCCAGAGCCCCGCCCCTGCCTTCCATGGGCCAGAACCACTGGGGCCCTCTAGGGCAGGAGGCACCTTACTGGCACCTGAGCCCTTCAGAAAGGAAGGAGTGGCCTTTCCTGGGGTGGGGGGTATTTCTTCAGGAGGGCAGTTAAGAAAGCTGGGACTCTTTGGGCCTGCCCAGGGTACCTTTCTGGCATTGTTGCCACAGGTGGCAGGAGACAGGTGATGTTTACCCTGCTGAGACCAGAGTTGCCAAAGGCTTCAATCAAGCCTTTAAATCTGCACCTGGCCCAGAGCCCCAAAATAACAACCAGGGCAGTCTACCTGAAGGTCACAGGTGCCTCTGGCTTTTATCCCCTTGCAGCTCTGTCTGCTGAGCCCTGGTTGGCAAGGGATTCTCTTTTCCAGGGGTTACTAGAAACCTACGTGCATCCCTCTGGTGTTGGGCTCAGCTCTACTGTCAACCATCCCCAGCCCTCTACTAAGAGGTCTCCAACATCAGTCACCGTACCCTCTTCCATGACTAGTTTTACTGACAACCAAGACCCTCTTCACCCAGTCTGCCTCCTGTCTCCCAAATGCTCCAAATACATTCCACCCATCAGACAGCTGGGTGTTTACCTACTGAGCCCACCCTTACCACATTCTTTTTACCTACTTAAAGCCTTCATGACCCACATCTGCCTAAGAGGTACCAATGATGCCTAACACTGACTGAGCATACTGTATGTCAGGGCCTGTGCCGGGTGGGCTACAGAGTCACTCACTCACTCCTCATTCAACACATACTTGCTGAGTGACTCCTATGTGTCAAACACTGCTAGATGTTGACAGGATGAAGGAAAAAATGAGACAAAGCCCCTACACTAACAGAGTTTAGGTTTTACTGGAGGAGATAGACAGTAAACATGTAAATATATGCTGGCCTCTGGTGAGGTGATATTTGAGTTGAGACCTAAATGATAAGATCTAAGGGAAGTGTGATCCAGGCAGAAGAAACATAGCAAGCCTATGAGAAAGAAATAATTGCTGTTATCTTCATTTAGGGATGACTGTCATCTTCATTTTACAGATGAGGAAACTGAGGACTCCATGTGAATTATACAAAGCCACAGTGAGAAAACTATTTTTCAAGCTTCTAGTGATTTCTCTCCTTTCCGACATGTTCCACTATTGGCATAGAAGAGGGTCTGGCTTGGTGATGCAGTTCTCGAGGGAAGGGGTGCACACTGATGATGCAGGTTGAGGGTGGAGGCCTCTGGGCCGAGTCATGAACTGAGTAGCTGATGATGGAAGTGGGCTAGTTTGATAGAGGTCCAGGGCACCTGTAAGATGAGGCCAGAGGGTCTGTCCTCTTCTGCTTCTGGAGTCAACAACACAGATTTGGCACAGTTTGCCTTAAGCCATTCAACACATGTGTTGGGGTTATTCCTACCACTTCAAATGAGTTTGCTTCCTTAGGGACAGGGACATTTCGGCAGCCTAAGCCACATCGAATAATAACAATCCTTCATGTTCATTGAGCAGACCCTGGCTGAGCCCTTGCCCAACCCTAGGCCCTGTGCCAGGTACTCAGAGTGAAATAAGCCATTCTGGCCCTGCAAAGAAGCTATGACACAGTGGTTTTGAGGACAGGCTTTGGCACCAGATATATGAGAGCAAGATTTACAATGTGTTACTGTGGACATGTTATAGAGCCTCTTAAAGCTCTGGGTTCTCCAACTTCACACCAGAGCAATTGTGAGGACCAAACAAGATGATTATTTCAAAGGCATAAGCATAGCACCTGGCACAGAGCCAGCACTCAACACAGAGTATGTTATTATTACTAAAAAACTCTTGTGTTTCACTTTCTTGTTTAAGCCTTATCTCTCAGATTTATGAATGAGAATTTGAAGCTGATTTGCCTAGTGTTATGCCACCAACAAGAAATCAAGCTAAGTTTCAAATCGGAGTCCAGAGTTTTCTCTATGGGTGTGCTGAAGGTGATCAATACACTCTAACTAGAATGAACGCTGCCTGGCGTGTGTGGGAGCAAAGGGACAGATGGGTGGTGTACACAGCCTAAATCAGATGGCAGGACGCCAGCCAGGCCCAAGGTACGGGGCATAGAAACAGACCATTGAAGGGTGGGAACCAGTCCCACTTACTGTAGTATCCACAATGTCTCTAGCATTTAGCACATATAAAGCATTCATCAGTGTTGACTGATTTAACAAATGAAACATAACTCTGAAGACAGCTCTGGCAATGAATCTAGCCTTAGGAATGGCAGGCAACATTGATAACACTGCCTTACAAGCGAGAACACCAATTCTAAGTCTGACCCTGCCATTTACTGTGGGATAAGTCCCTGTGCCTTAGTTTCCTCCCTGAAATAGGCTTGAACATACCCATCTCACCTACCTCTTTGTGAAATGATGTGAGCAAAGGAGCCAGGTAAATTATAAAGTGTTATCATGCACATAAAAGCAATTATCATCATGCTACAGACTAATAAGATAGTAAAGTGTGAAGTCAAACACCTTGAGTTTGAATGCCAAGTCCTTCAGGTACTAGTCTGTGAGGCCCTGAGCACGTCACTGTTCCCCAAGCCTCAGCCTTCTCAACCATAAAATGAAGATAACACCACCTACCTTGTAGGGTTTTTAAGGATTAGAGATAACACAGGCTTTGGAGTAAGAGCGACTTGGTTTTGAATTCTGACTCTACCTCCTGCTCACTGAGCCCTCCCAAATCTGTGCCTATAATGATAAGGTTGTTGGGATGGCAGCACAGAGATGTTGGTACAAGGCCTATCATACAGTGAGCATTGGGCAAATGCCAAAGATTATCTAGACACTGGTACAGTAGGGGAAAGGGACACAATAGAGTGCTTAAAAGTGGGAGCTTGGAAGCCACCCTCCCAGGCTTTGCCACTTACTAACTGTGCTAACTTGCATAAGCTGCTTAACCTCTCTGTACCTCAGTTTCCTCATTTGTAAATGGGGATAATAATAGTACCAACTTCAGGGTGTTGCTGTGCGAATGGAATAAATTAATACATGTAAAGCACTTTGAACAATGGTTGGCAAAGAATAAGCACTTGATAAATGTTCGGTGCTATTAATAGTAATGTTAACAATAATCACCATGTGGAATAAAAGGGAGGGACTGTTTAATCCTGGGACATGGGCATCCCATGGAATAATTCCAGGGAAGTCCCTGGGCAGCTGTTTGTAGGCAAGTTCTTAGCCTCTGAGAGAAGAACTTTTCTGCGGAAAGGACACAAGGCTGGAGGCTCCTGAGCAAAAATCTCAGTCCTGCTGACTAGGAGGCCAGCCTCTGGGGCGGCAATAAGGCTCCTTGGAAGGGACACGGTGTTCCCAGCCGCCTGACTCAGGGGAACAAAGGCACGTGTGTGTGGCCAGGGAGGAGGGAGTGGAATGTTTCTCTTTCAAGAGCGGAACAAAGGATCTGAGGCATAGTTGAGTGTGTTCCAATCCCCTCCCAAATTAGCTAGCTCCCATTCCTCAGATGACTGTCCAACAAGGTTTTCAACCTTCTAGCTTCTCTCCTGAAAGGTGACCAGAGGGAGGGGGTGACAGCCTCCACTTCACTCTATTCTCTGTCATCAATCTCCAAGAGGCAGGATTTATATGTGCCAAACCTCTAAGATCTCTCTCGGGAGCCTCCATTCTGTGCAGAGGTGGGGTGAGGACCCGTAGGGGAACTGAGGGTTAATGGATGACACGAGGCACTATAAATGACAGGCTTAAAGTCCCTCTAGGGGGAGTCCAAGACTAAAACTACTACTGAATGACAGAGCTATAGAGAGAATCCAAGAGTTCTAACCACCCCCCAGTGTGGGGTGGAGGAAGGAGGGGGGAAAGGTTTGACAGAACTAAATAGAAATGCATTTTCTAAATCTGAAGGGGATGATCAGGGCTGGAGAGAGAAGCTAGGTGAAGCATGAAGGAGGAAGGAACAAAGAAAGTAACTGACAAGAGGAAAGGGAGGGACATATCCAAAAAAAGTAGTTTGTGGAGTGGGGAGCCTTTAGGGACATTACTTTCCAGTTTCTAGGCTCTTGCCAGCTGGAATCCGGCTGCTGGGCTGGGACAGGAAGCAGTCCGTGGAAGTCATAGCAATGGCATTTCCTGAAGAGCAAGAGAAAAACCTCTAGTTCCGAGGGGAGTTCTGGAGTCTACCCAAAAAGCCCTGTAGCTGTAAGGCTCCAGCTTGGCCTGAGAGTCTCATCAGGGATGAAACCAAGTAGCAGAAGGTTCCAAAGGCAGTTTCTTTCTGCGAAAACACTATTTGCAAAAAATCAATATGTAATAAACGGGAAGCCAGATGATACGACTGAAGGAGCTCTAGGATGCAGCTGCTGTTTGCTGCTGATCCTTAACAGTCACTCTTCTGAGAGCAGTAAGACATGAACTAACATACTGAATCTTCAGAACAAGGCACTGTAATTACAGCCATTTACAAGTTAAAAGATTTGCCCGACATCACACAGCAAGTAAGTGGTCAAGTCCAGATTTAAAAGACCAAGCTCTGCATCTTCCTCCTGATGTAACTTTGGGCAAGTCACGTCATCTTTTTCAGCCTGATGTACCACCCTGCTTTATTTTCTTCATAGCATTATCACCTAAAATGTTATATCTATACATGTAAAATAATATGTGTATATGTGTGTGTTTATCTTTATTTATGTCTCTATAGCTGTATCTATATATATGTATACATGCAGTACATGTTTATTGTCTGTCTCTCCCCACTGGAAGGTGAGCTCCACAAGAACAGAAAATTAGTTTTATTTAATGTTGTACCCCTAGTACCTAGGACAGCATGGCACATAGTAGGAGTTCAGTAAATACCGTTTGAATCAACGTTAGATTGTTAAGTAATTAAAGGGGAATTCCTATTACTATTATTCTGGTTTGATAAGTGTCTGCTTCTTCAGAACTTTAATGGGCATCTCCTGAGTTCAGGTACCTGCTATGTCTTAAGACCTCTGCTCAGTGCTGAGGAAATCACTATGTATAAACAAGTACAGACAAGGATCCTCAGGAAGCTCCCAAACCTGATAGAGATATGGCAGTTTTAGAAATGTCTTCTTTCTACTAATTTAAACTCTACCACTATTATTTTCCTCTCATTTATCTAAGTTCTGTGGGGTACTATAGCAATAAAAAAAGGTTTAGCTCCTCTTCTTTCAGATATTTGAAAACTGGTGAGCATACTCTCCTGGGTCTTCTCTTCCCCAGGCTAAACAAAAAGGCCCAGTGGAATTGTGTGACTCAGGTCTGCCAACAGGGAATGGGGAAGACAGACTGTCAGCTGAAGGAACAGAAGACAAGTGGATCCAGGCGCAGAATGACTCCTTCAAAGAAAAGAGAGGAAGTCCTCAGGGAGAACTCCATGGAATTAGGTTGGAGGTTGGGGGTGGGGACAGGGCCCTACTAATTAAGGTAGTAGCAGATTATGTTTCTGTAGAAGAGCAGCTCACTGGGAATTACCCCTAAACCTATCCATGTTAAACCAGACAAAACCACAGCTGCTAAAAGAAAGCCCCATGATGAAAGGCTGAGGGTGCTGGAAAAAGCAGGGAGGCTGGGCACAAAAGAGGATGCTAAAGCCCACTGGCGTCAGAACAGATACCTGCTGGAGAAGAAACAGCTAACAATTGCTTCCTGCAGCCCAAACAAATCCGGTGACTAGCTACACAAAAGTCAAGAAAAACCTCTGAGTTCCGCTGGGGTCCCCTGAAAATATACCTGGGTAATTTTCTACCAGAAGCTGAAGGGCTCCATGGGGCTGCTGGGCTATTAGTTCTAGGAAGTCTGGAAAACCCTGTGATGGTGACAGAATTTTAAGAGCAACCGCAAATGTATATCCAGAAGAACTGGCTGCCTTCAGGGGGAGCCCCTAAGACACTTCTATCTCACTTTGGGACCTGAATGAGATTACTAAAAATTTCCACGTTTGGGGTTTCTAATGGGGTTTCCCCCAAGAAAACCGCAGATCTGCCAACAGCTGGCTGAGATCTGCAAAGGTTGGTGAGGTGTTTTAGCTAAATGTATTCATGCCAAAGAAGCCAGAAGAGGCAAGAAGAAACCTATAGAAACTAGAAGACCACAGAGCCATGCAGTCTGGGAAAGGCTAAATTATGTTTTCTCCCCCACACACTGTTCACTCCTCTCAACAATGGAGTTTCCATCTAATTATGAGGCTTCCAGGGACAGCAATTCCAAAATGGCCTGGCCCACCAGGGTCCTTACCACTAACCATCTACATTCCTATCAGAAAGCCCCAGAAACACTCTGTCCCTTCAGGGAAGGTGACATCACATACCAGTCTGGGTGAATATCTCAAGGGCTGACTTTATTTCTTCAGAAACTCTGAGGCTAAGTTTAGTCTTCTGAGTCAGGTAGTCTATTCATGATAAGGGTGCTTCCACCCAACAATTAAGGCCCAGGAAGGGCCTTTGTTCTAGATCCTTTACTAGAGTCAAGCTATGGCAGGTGGCTATCATTATCCCATTTTACAGGTGGGAAAGATGAATGGGCAAGAGACAAAGAGGTTCAGCATCTTGCCAGGTGACTCCAGGCAGGTGGTGGTGTGGCTACAAGTCTGGAATTCCAGTCCTCGGAGCATCACCCATCATAAAGTAAGTAGATATACCTGAAGCAAGCCACCTTCTCCCCGTGTACTCATGATTCTTGTATATTGGTAGGTCCTGAGAGAACTTTAACAATAAAAAAATTAAAGCAGCCCACTATGACTAGGCAAACCCAATACCCACTTGAGTTTTACCAGTGCCAGAAACTGAGGCTACTTACAAGCCTTTTGGAGCCCACAACTGTTAACAAAGACCCTGTTGTTCTTGCATCTACCTGAATGCCAAAATTACAGAACTGAGCGAGCATGGCCCAAGAGCATCTCTGGCTTTCTGTGTTAGTGTGCTGGGGTCACGTTATTACTCCTAGGAAAACCTGATATGGATGGAAAGAGTTTAGACCTTGGAGTCAAGATGACCTGCATGTAAATTCTCATTCTGTCACTTAACTGGCTGAGGAACACCTGGGGCCAGTCACTTGGCTACCAGGAGCTTCACAGGTGAACTGGGAATAAACCTACTTACCTTGGAACGTTATTGTGTGGAATACATAAAGGAAGGTACCATGTTTGGCTTATGGCCAGCACCTAACACAGTACATGTCTCACAACAAATGCTCGATAAATTTTAGTTGCAATAAGTAAAAGGCCTAACACAATGTCTCAAACATAAGATGTACTCCATAAAGGCTCATTTCCTTTCTCTTTCCTGTAGAATTGTTAAACTTAGAGTATATCCAAGGATGGAATGACCCATAACTTCTACACTCATGAATCATCCAGCTATAGCCTCCAAGAAGGTTATGAGATGCCACTGCAGCAGCTTGTCTACAGCTCAAACAGGATAGTATTGAGAGGGAAGTGGGTAGGCACCTTCTAGCCAAAGGATTCTGAGTCAAATGTTCTTTAACTTCTGGCCTCAGAGAATGCATGACCAGAAATGGTTCTGACATAACTGGCTCTTCTGCACACAACCCTACTTTCAGCAAGAGGAAGTAACATATGGCATGTTGTCCAACAGGCTCTGTCCTGAACAAAGAGAGAAAAAATGGATTTTCCATTCAGTTTTCTAACGAACTTACCTAGCACTGCTGTGTTTAAAATCTCTTTCCACATGCAACACTGGGTGACTGGCAAGTCTCTGGTGCCAGGCAAACCAGGCACCTCTCCCAGATTGCCTTTTGTTAATACCTGGCAACAACCCACCTGGTATTAGGACCACTGGCCAAAGACAATAATCATGCAAAGAGGGCAAATGGCCCAAGTCTCTACTAGGAGATGCTTCCTTCAGAGGGTGTGTCTGAAGCACTGCAATCAGGTCCCTCCAGTAATCAGCTGAACAAATATTTGCCCCCAAAGAGAATCAAAGCAGGAGGGAATGAGAGGTCAGCACACAAACCAACAGGAACTATTTAATCATTTATCCTCCCAGGGAGTTCATTTACAGAATGACTTTCAAGTCTGGTCAGCCTTAGCTCAAGAGAGCCCTCCACCTTTACCTCCCCAAACCTCATCCCAGTCCACTGACCTCTACTGACTTGACCCCTCTGCCTTTTACAAGAACTGGTAATGGGGATAGTTGATAAAGTTGCAAAGAAGGGAAATAAGACAGAGGGTGGGGTTCCAGGGCAAACTCAGAGTCTAGCTCAGTGGTAAACTGAAGTGCCTGCCACGCCCTAAGCCTAGCCTAAGGATAATTGCATTCTTGACATTCCTGAGTCCCTGGTGCATGGCCCCTTCTACCTCAGCTCCTTCAATAGATGACTTATTTTCCCCAGCCTGCCAAATTTTGAGGTTTTCTGAGGAGACAGAATACTTCTTATAAGCCCTGCATCTGCCGTAGGCAGGGACAGCAAGGAAATAGGACTGAGTTCATTGTAGAAGAGCAACAATTGCCTACAATGACCGCTGGTGAAGAATCTCTCACCACCATCTCATCCTGACTTGGTGATGGGCAAGAGAATTCTCCCTCCCTGGGAAAGCAATAAAGCATGACTGCTGGGCCCAGAAAGTACATCTGAGACCAGTAACAACTACTACAGCAAACTTGGTGTCAGTCACTGTGCTCACATTAGCATCAAGATTTACAATGCCCTGTAAGGCAAGGAGGGCTTGCCACATCTTTTTCATGAAAGAAACTGAGGCTCTAGATAAAATTGTCTGTCCAAGGTCACAGAGCTAGTAGTTAAGTGACAGCGCTGGAACTCGCACCCAAGTCAGGTTGATTCCAAAGTCAGTCACTAAATCTTGATGTCCCATAGACCCCCCCCCTCAGACTGGGTTCTTGCTTTGCTTGCAAACAGTTTTCAGTGAAGAGGCTCCAGGGCCCTGGCCAGAAAGCAACAGGCACAACAGCAGGAGCTCACCAACAGACCCCAGGCAGTGAGGTACAAAGTCCAGGGCTTAATGCGTGACACAGCAAGAGATCCACAAACAGGCCAACCATGCAAAAGTTGCACACACTTTAGAGCAAATGAACATAGGGGTGTAGCATAAACACAACTGGCCCCTACCCTAAAATCAGACAATCCTCAGACATCCAAGCCAATGGGAACTCCTGCCTGGTCATGCTCTTTTCTGAGAGTATCAGATATGCAAACCCTGAAATAAAGAGAACTTAACTGGAAGAGGGAAGCCCAGGGCAGAATCAACATCCCTGGGGGAATAAGAATGGAAGAGTTTATGGGTCACGGATACTTATTTTTTTCTCTAGGCATTATACTCATCACCTCTTTACATAGTGAGCCATTATGTCAGGGTGAGGGGAACACTGGCTAACTTCCCACTCTCAAGGGTTTTGGGCCAAATTAACACACAGGCTGTTTTCCTCTGCTGAGAAACCGGAACACAAGTATCAAAGAGTGGGGTCATGAGGGTGACCAGAATGAAAGATGTCTGGTCCTTTAAGAACTAGGTCATCTGTATTTCAGAACAGCTAACCTCTATGGTGCAATGAGGCTAGTCACGTCTCCTTAAACATGTCCAATATAATCACCCAGCACAACAGAAAAAGATATGAGGAAAGGCTGTTGGGGATCTCTGACCAGATGCCAAGGAAAAGGGACACACAAGGGGCGTGGTCCTTACCCAGCCGCCGTTCTCCTGGATCCAAGGCTCTAGGTGGTCATTCAGGTAAGTGGCCATCCAAGTTGCAATCCGACTCACCAAAACCTGCATCTCCTTGTCTACGCTTTCCACGCACAGTGCCCCACCGAAGGAGAAAAAGGCCACAATGCGACCCCAGTTCACCCCATCCCGGAAGAGTTCATTCACTACCTGCTCAAAGCTCTGATATGCTGTCCCTGGGGTGATGTGGAGCTGGGATGTCAGGTCGCTGAATGCCCGCCGGTACCTCAGTTCAAACTCATCACCTGCCTCTCTCAGTGCTTGTTTCACTGCTGCCATGGGGATCACCTCCCGGGCATCCAAGCTGCTGCTGTGGCCAGTGGCTCCATTCACTGCGGGGCTGTCCGCCAGGTGCCAGGATGGGTTGCCATTGATGGCACTGGGGGGCTCCATCTCTGATTCAGTTCCTTCTGGGGCCTCAGTTCTGTTCTCTTCCACATCACTGAACTGACTCCAGCTGTATCCTTTCTGGGAAAGCTTGTAGGAGAGAAAGTCAACCACCAGCTCCCGGTTGCTCTGAGACATTTTTATAATAGAGATGGGCTCAACCAGTCCATTGTCCAAAACACCGGCTCACTCACTGAGTCTGGTCTCCTCTTAGAGCTTGTCTTCTAAGATACAAAGCCAAGATAAGGTTCTGAAGGGAGAGAAAGAGCTTCAGGAAAAAAAAAAGTTAATATGCATACAATTTAACCTACAACCCCTCCAGGTACGTTACACCTCCAGGTCTGAGAACTGGTTTCTTTGTTACTGTTAAGAAGGTGTGGGTCTAGCTTCCAGAGACTTCAATGAAGTCAAATTAAAAGCACGAGTGGGGTTTGAATCATCACACCAGCCTCCTTTACCCCAGCCACACCATTTTCTCCTAAATGTCTTCCTCGGAAAGTCACCCCCATGGGCAGTCTGCCCCCATTTCCACCCCCGCACCACCTACATTCAAATCTGTCTCAGGCGACGGTAGGCAGGTGCAGTCCCCAAAGATCTTTTGTATCATAGGTCGGGAGAGGAGGTGGCAGCCCGGATGCCGGTAACTCAACCGGCCTCACGGCGGCTGGCAAATAAATCAGCTCCGGCTGGAGGGATCATGCGACCCGGCAGGCTGGGAGCCCAGAAGGCGACACAGGAATTACGAAGCTCAGGAACCGGCCGCCTCGCTAGCTTCCTCCTCCATCGCCCAGAACGAGGGCGGCCTTCTGCCACCCGGGAGCCCAGCCCCCTCGCTCTTGCACGCTCCTTGGCTCTCCCTCTGCCTCCTACTGGGAGCCAGGAGAACTCTCCCAGAGGTGGCTGTGTGGGGCTTAGGTTTTCTTTCTGTTTTTTGTTTGTTTGTTTTTTCTATTTAAGTACCCGCCCAGGGTGAGGCTTCCGAAACCTTGAAGGGACTTCTCAATGGGACTCAACGTTTCGATGAGGGATAGAGAGAAGGGGAAACGCCTCGGATCTGCGGTCTGACTTCGGAAAGGCCATCCGCGGGCCTTTCCGGGAGGCTGAAGGCCGGGCACCCCTTAGAAACGCCGCTGGGATTCTTTGAATTCCCCAAAGGCCCTGGACGCGGCGGTGGTAGTGGGGGATTGCCGGGTCCTCCATTTCCCGCACGGACACAATGGCCGCCGGCGCCCTGCACAAAGACGGGGCGAGAGTGAGGCGCTGGGCTTCTCCTCCGGTAAGGGAGAAGGGTCGAGGCCTGCTCGAGGGCACCCACGGCTGAGACCACGTTTTCCTGGGGCCAGGCCTGAGACGGCTTCCTGGCGCCCCCGGGAGGGCTTGGGGGCCGGGGGCTGCACCTCTCCGGAGCCCAGGGTGGGTGGGCTGCGGCCTCGCGGCTTCTTTGGCGCGCGGGGCCGGGTACCCGCCTGGCCACCGCCCCGTTGCTAGGCAACCGCTCTCCCTCAGGGGCGCCCCTTAGACCTTTCTGGAAGGAGGGGTCTCGCCCCCGGCGGCCCGCCCCGGCATAGCCAATAAGAGAGCCCAGTCGGCACGAAAGCGGGACGGCGAGGGCTCCCATTGGGTGCAACGCCTGCCACACACAGAGGAGGCGGCGCGCTCACCTGCGAGCCCCGCGAGTCGTGGGGGGCCACATTCCCCCTTTGTCGGCCAGGTTGTTTCCAGACGCGAGGGCTCTTCGCGGCCGAGTTCGGCGCAGCAGACTCGGGCCGGCCTACCTGGCTGGTGGCTCGCGCTGTCTCTTCCGAACGAGCGGGCCTCAGTTTCCCCTGAAGAGACCGGGGGAACTTGCAAGCTCAGTCACTTCCGGTGCCGCGACAGCGCCTGCGAGCCGGAGACGCAAAGGCAGTGCCTTGAGGGCTGGCGTAAAGACTAGACTGGGAGAGAGCGCCCCTTCCGGTAGAGCTCGGAAATCCCGAGACGCAAAAATAAATCAACGTTTACATTAACGTTTCCATTCATTCAGTCAGTCAAAATCAATCTCCCTCACTGAGTAGTTGTGAGGAATAAAGGAGTTAATTGTAAAGCCCATAGAAGAGTGTATGATCCATAGTATATGCTGTATAAATTCATTCATTAAATTGTTTGGGTTGCTGAAGATAAAGTTGAGAACAAGACGTGGTCCCTACTTTCATGGAGCCTTAAACCTTTGAGATGGAGAGAGGCAGTAAACTACTAAGAAAATATACAAACAAGGTAAGTTCAAATTGTGACTAGGACTATGAAGAAAGTAAATCAGGGTATTGTCATGAAGAGAGTGAAGGGAGAAGGTGCTACTTTAGGTGGTCAGGGAAGTAAGCCCAGCCCTCTCTGCCTTGTGAGGGAGAGAGGCATTTATTCAACAATTGTTTATGTAGGGTGGCCAGCGACGTCCTCTTTGAAGAGATGACATAGAACTCAAGACCTGAAGTATAAAAAAATGCCAACCCACCAAAAGAGCCTAGAGCATACCTATCTAGGCAGAGAGAACAGCTTGTGGAAAATGTCCCAAAGCAGGAAGATCTTGTCAGGTTCCAGAAACTGAAGAAGCAATGTGACTGGAAGATAGTGAGAGATGGCAAATGTGGTGCAAAAGGAGGGTGGAAAGTTGCCCATGGGAGTGAATTGGACTTGAGAATAAATGTTGAAAAGTGTTTTACTTTGTGTGAATTTATTGATCAGAAAATAGGTTAATAAGAACACTGAGTGTTAAAAACATACCAAAGAACGTAGAATTAAAAAGTAAGTCCTTCTCCCACCCTGCTTTTCAGTTCCCAGTCCCCCTCACAGAGGTCATCATCACTTTTAAATCCTTTCCTTTGCAGTCTTTCAGAGACAGTCGTTATTTTCATAAGGAAATTTGTATGTACACAAAGGGTAGCTTTCTATAAATGCTTCTATATATTGCTTTTTTTTTTTTTTTACTGAGCTCTACAATTTGCATCTACCTCAAATTTTTAAATGACCACACAACAGCTTATAAAGACATGCCATAATTTACTTGCCCAGTCCCCTATTTTGGAACACTTAGGTGGTTTCCAATCCTCTCCTACGACAAATAAGACTGTAACTTATCCACTTGTTATTTTACATATGAGGGAGTTTATCTGTTAGGTAAATTCCTGGAAGTGGAATTATCAGTAAATGAGTATATGGATTTGCTTTTGGTTTGTTTTAATGGATATTGGCAAAGCACTCTCCATAGCAGTAGTACCAGTTTGTCCTCCCATCAATAAAAGTATGAGAGTGCCTATTTCCTCACATCTTGAACTACACAGGTATTATCAAAACTTTTTCTCCTTGCCAATTAGATGAAAGCCAAGAGTTACTTTTATTTTTTATTTATTTTTTAGTAAGAGTGAAGTTGAGCAATTTTTCATATTTATGAGTCTTTTTTTGAGGGTCTTGCTGTGGTGAATTCATTTCATTTGTCCTTTTTCAGTTGGTCTTTCTCTTGAACTTTTTTTCTCATGGATTTATAGGAATTTTTTATCATTTTATTTACATATAAGTTGTAAATATTTTCCAGTTTATTAATTATTACCATGGAACTTTTAAATTTTGTATGTATTTTAATTTATCAATCTTTTCCTTTGTGGCTTCTGAATTCTATGTTATTCTTAGGAAGACTTTTTCTAGTTCAATATTATAAAAATAATTCTGTTTTCTTCTAGGTTTTAATTTTTATTCCATTATAAATCCACTTTGGTGTAAGGTGTGAGGCAGGAATCCAAAAAATTTTTCCAAATAGCTACCCAATATTACCATCTTTTTCCAACTCATTTGAAATGTCCCCATTATAAATCTACATTCCCAAGTGTATTCGATTCCATTTTTGAACTTTCTATCATGTTTCGTGGAAAGGATTTAAACTAGGGTAGGACATGATCTGCTTTCATTTTTAAAAACCTGTGGTGTCATGATTATTTCAATGTTAAAATTAACATTATGGAAGTCTATGATGTGTTTTGGGAGCCCAGCAGAGGGCATATCAATTCTGCCCAGAGACATGGGATTCATTGAACTGGCTCTTAAAAGGAGAATAGGATTTTGTCTAGGAGAGAAAAGAAGTAAGGGACGTTTTAGTTGGAACACCCTGCATGAGAAAAAGCACGGAGATTTAACGTGGGAGCCCATGGTGTGTTCTAGAAATAAACGGATGGCTAAGAGGGATTTGGTGGTAGAGGAAACTGACTGTAAATGTGTATCCAAGTGTGCAGGACACTAAATAGGCAGTGGAGGAGCCAGCCACACTTTTGAAACAGAATAGGAAGAGGTTTATATTTTGGAAAGGTAAATAGAGTCTTTTGGAAAAGGAACTTTGCAATATTTATCAAGAGCTTTGAAAACAGCTTTTGAAAGATCAGGGATAAATGATGTTTGATTGGAATCTAAAGTAGTGAAATGCAGCTAAATATTTATCTTTAACATAGGTTATTTATAACATAGGAGAGAAAAATTAAAACTGAGAAGTTCAATAAACAGGATGATGTTTTATTAGGGTTAAATCCACACATTAAAATTGTAATTGAGGAATATTTCATGATGTGGGAAAATGCTCAAAACATAACACTTTGTAAAAAATAGGTTACAAAACTATACTGAGAATTATTATAATTTATAAAAAAATCTATATTATGTGAAAAATATAGAAGAAGGAATTATAGCAGAATGCAAAAAGGTGGTTATTACTGGATAGTAAGATTATGGATGATTTTATTTTATTTTTTATATTTTTCTGTATTATCTAAACGACTATGTTTTTAAAATTGGAAAATAGTGTTTTAAAAACTCGTTTGCTGAGATTTAGGTGATGAGAAAATGCTTATGGTATAATGTTAAGTGGAAATAAAAGTATACAAAACTAGATGTGTGACATGATCTCAACTCTAAATAATACTATGCATAGGAAAAAGAGTGGAAAATCAATATAATAAAGACAAAAATGGAGAACCCCCTCACACAGACGCTAAAGAGAAACAGAACCAGAGTGGTCATTAAATCTAAAAAGATGCTCTACCTCACTAGGGAAAATGCAAATTGAAATCTCAGTGAGATGCCATCTCACACTACTAGACTGGCAAAACTAGAACTTCTGATTAAATCGAGTGTGGTTCAAGAATGTGAAATAACTTTAGAGAAAAAATTTATTGTTACCTAGTCAACCTGAAGATATCCATGATCTATGACCCAACAATTCTATCCTTCGATATATGCCCCAAAATAACTCTTGCATATGTGCATAACACAAGTATAAGAATGTTACAGCCTTTACTACTTGGAATAGCAAAAATTGGGAAACAACCCTATTGTCCATTATAGCAAATGATTCAATAAATTACTATTTGTTCATACACAGTAATATGATACAGTGAGAAAATAAGAGAACTTAGCTACACAGAGTATGAAAGATCTCAGAAACATTGCATGAAAAAAAATTGCAAAATATAATGCAGTCTGATTTAATTTTTTTATAGTTTGAAAACAGGCAAAACTAATCAACATCTGTTGAGGATTTGCGGTAGCAGCCTTCTCCGAGATGGCCCCCAAAGAGCCCTGCCTGCTGGTACTCACGCCCCTGTGTAATCCCCTCCCGCATTGTTACCAGAGTTGTGTGACTGATAGCAAATGGCAAAGATGATGATCTGTCACTTCCAAGACTAGATTATACCTCTGTCTGTCTGTCTGTCTGTCGTCTGTGTCTCTCATCACTCACTGTGCAGGTAGCCGGCTGCCGTCTTGTGAGCAACCCTATGCAGTGGCCCCCGTGTGGTGAGAATATGAAAATTCCCAGCAGTCAAGTGAGAATCCTACCCCAGTCTAGCCTTCAAATGCCAACAGCTGACAGTTTGACTACAATCTTATTTGAGACCCTGAGCCAGAAACTGTATTAAGCTGGATTATTAAGCTGGATTCCTGACCCTCAAAAACTGTATGAGGTAATAAATGTTTGTAAATTTAAGCTGCTAAATTTGAGGGTAATCTGTTCTGCAGCAATAGATAGCTAATACAGGGATATATGCATATGTGGGAAATTATAAAGACATGTTATTATGTTATTATATAATAATGTTATGTCTCATGTTATTATAAAGGAATAATAAACTTGAAATTCAAGATACACACCAATAGGGCAGCATACAGGGTAAACCAAGGAACGGGATAAAATTGGGAGCTTGAAAGGTCGTGGAAATGTTCTTATTAAATTAAATTGTGCATGTGTACACGGAATTTGTTGTCTTGTTATTCTTTTTACATATATGTGCATGTGTATTTTTATATATGTACTACTCAATATCTAATACAATACATTTTTTAGAAAGAAGAAGGAAATATGCTAAAATGTTAATAGCAGAGATGTTGCCCCTAAAGGCTAGGTATAGTTTTTTCTTTATTATTTCCAATATTTTCAAATATTACAAATATGGCATTACTTTTAAAACAAGAAGTAGAAAATATATAAACAAATATAAATATATAAAAATGTAAAAGTACATATATATGTGCACATATAGATATAGCTATATATGAGGGCTAATATTTACATTAAAAGATCTCTAAAAGATACCCACTCATCTTCTAACACTCATTTTAAACTGAGGAGTGGGCTTGGTGATGGCATGTGATGGGAGGAATAAGGTATTTTCACTTTTTACTTCATGTTTATAAACCCAGATGGATCTGGCTGCAAATCTTAACTGTGCTGTGTGGTCTTGAGCTTCAGTTTTTTTTACCCATTTCCCATTTGCCCTAAAAATACTTGCTGGCCGTGCTTGTGGCTGCAGCATTTACCCTGAGATAACTCATGGATTACAGTCCTCACCTTACCCTTAAAAGTTTGCCATACATCTCCCATACTTTTCAGAGAATTATATCAAAACAGGTCTGATGCAGTTGAGAAAGCTCAGTTGAATGGAAAACAGATGCCGGATGATCTGAAAAAAAGGGTGGCAAAGGGGACAACTGTAGCCAGATTCTGTGGTGAACTTATGGTACTGAAATGGTGCAACAGAAGGTGACATTGCTATCAACATTCAGCAATGATACTGTGACTGAAGTAGACAAGAGAAATGAGAAGACTGAGAAGCCATGTGTCATTGAGGATTATAACAAGAACATAGGAGCAGTGGGCTCGGCTGATCAGACGCTTACTTCTTAGCCAACAGCATGCAAAAGGCACAAGTTTTGGTATAAGAAATTCTTTTGCCATCATCTAAACATTACAGTGCTGAGCTCCTACATCCTGTTCAGGAAAGACAATCCTGAGCACACCATCAGCTATGTAAACTTTAGACTAACATTGATTGAAAGAATGCTGGAAAAGCATTACGAGTCAGGGCAGCAATATATTCGAGGTTATCCATGCTCTGATGATGTCACGCCTCTTCACTCGTCTGGAGGACATTTCCCCAAGAGCATACCACCGAACATCAGGGAAACAGAATCCAACTGGTGGCTGCAAAGTTTGCTGCTCGCACAAGGACAAGAATGGCAAGAAGATCTGGAGAGAAACGTGATATTTTTGTGCAGAATATAATGTTCTGCTTTGTGTTGTTCTGTGCTTTGCAATTTACCACACACACAAAAAATTATTAAATACTGATTATCATATACATTTCTGTTACATTAGGATTAGAGACAAGTTCTGTTCAGAAATAACTCCAAAGAACAATTTTTATATTTTATTTTTGCATTGAAAACCGGTCAGATTTGCTTTAGCCTCAAAGAGTGTGTTTATGTAAAATTAAATTAATACTGGTCACGAGCTGCACTTTTTTTTTTCCTAAACGAGAAATAAATTAAAATCTGTAAATCAGAAATAATAGCGCTTACCTGGTAAGGGTGTTACAACGATTAAATGAAGTAGTACAGTACCTACCATATACTCTGACGCTATCATAAACATGTACTATTTTGCAATTTAAAAATACTTTTTAAATGGAAAAATCTGAAATATTAAAGAACCTTGACCTAGGCAATAAGTCAGTGACCACTGTAAATGCAGAGTGTGGAATTTCAAGAGATTTCCTCCTTCCTACTCCCAAAAGAAGACAAAGGCACCACTTGAGCCTGCCTACCACTGATCTTACATGAACTTATTGAAAAGAAACACCTGTATCAATAGTCTCTCTCCATCCCTCAAACCCCTATGCCCTGGCAACCAGCAATCTGCTTTCTGTCTCTGTGAATTTGCCTATTCTGGAAATTTCATATAAATGGAATCACATAATGTCTGTCATCTTGAGTCTGCCTTCTTTTACTTAGTATAATATTTTAGGTTCATCTGTGTTGCCATATGAATTGGTATTTTATTCCTTTTATTATAGAATATTATTCCATTGTATGTATTTACCACATTTTACTTATCCATTCATCAGCTAGTGGACACTTGGGTTGTTTCCTGTAGTCTATTACTTTTAATCACAGTGTGCTAAAGTCTCTGTAATCCTTCCCCAAAAATAGATTCCACGTCAGCCACAAAAGAAGAGACTAGGAAACATGCTCAGAGCTCTCTTTGCTTGGTTGGATGGCAACTGTGGGAGACTGAGTGGTGCCCCCTTCCCCAGGAATTCTTTTGATGGCTGTCACCATTGGCTTATACCAGTAACCTTCTACAGGGACTTGGCTCTCTACAGGGATGTGTCCTTGGGTCATCACAGCCACCTCACCTGGAGGTATCTGATGGTTACATTGCCACCTAGAGCCAGTGACCAGCTGGCATCTGTTCTTTTTGAAGTAGAAGCCTCCACAGAGCTAGAAGGCTTGTCCAGAGTTCTGGCCTGGTGACGACTGATTAAATGGTAGAGGGAGTGACAGACACAGTGTGAAGGAGTGGATTTGGAAGGGTTGATTCCTTCTTTCTCACTTTTTAAAAATAGAGCTTAAAGAGCCCAAATAACTTTCTACCCCACTGGCTTCTCCTCCTCTCTGCGGACATCTCTCCCCTACTAGACTTCCATTATAAAAAACAATAAATTTAAATCACACAAATAATACATGGCTACATTCTTTTTAAAAAATTAAAAGATATAGCTCAAATGATCTATCTTTTCTGTCCACAAGTTTAATTTAGTTCTGCACCTTGAAAGTTCCCACACTCGTCATTTTCTTTGAATTCTTCCAAACCTTTCTCTCTGTGTATACACCCATGTTTAGGACAGGCAGTTTAGGGCAGTGGTTATCAATTTGGCCTCTAGAGCTGGCCTTCTTGGGCTCAAATCCTGGCTGTGTCACAGATAAACTGTGTGACCTTGGTGAAGTCGCCTAACCTCTCTGAGCCTAAATTTTCTTAATCTATAAAATAGAAATGATAATATTACCTACCTCATAGGGTTATTGTTAAGATGAAATAAGTTAATGTGTGTAAAGTACTTCAAACAGTGCCTGGCATATGATAAGTGCTACATGTTATTACTTATATATACCCACAGGAGTATTGTTTTGCATATTTTTTAAAAAATGTAATGGTTTCATAATGTATTTTCATCAATCAGTAATTTGTTTTTTAACTCAAAAACGTGACTCAAAGATACCTCCATGTCAGTTCAGATCTACTGAATTCTTTAAACGGATGCTTAATATTCCATTCTATAGATGATTTATTGAAATACTCCCCTACGTGGACATTTAGGTGGTTTCCAATTTCTCACAACTATAGTGCAACAACCTACTAATTGATTTCCTTATTTCTACTCTCATTCCCCTTCCCTCTGTTTCAGCACAGCAGCCAGAGTTATTTTATTAAAAGCAAAGAGTAAATCAATGCTTAAAACCCTCCCAGGACTCCGATCTCATTTAGAATAAAAATCAAAGTTCTTATAATGGCCTAGTTGGTCTGCATCCTGCCCCAGGATATCTCTGGGCGCATATCCCGATACATTCTCCTTGTCCATTTGATCCAGCCACCCTTACTTCCTAGCTATTTCTAAACATGCCTGTGATGGTCCTGCTTTTGCACTTGCTGTTCCTTGTGTCTGGAACAATCTTTCTTCAGTTTTCTGCATGGCTCACTCCATCTTTTTCAGATCTTTGCCCAAATGTCCCTGAACTCCTACCCTATTGAAAATTGCAAACCCCTTTTATGTAAATAGGGTGAAACAACGATAGCTAAAATTGTGGATGGAATGGACCCGATGTGTCCGTGCTTCTTTCCAGCTCTGAAATTCCGCTTTGGTGATTTCAGATCTCACAGTCTCTCATTCATGAAGAATGGGAACATGAGACTCAGCCTAGAATGTAATCAGTGCAAAAGGAATGACAGGAGAGGAATTCCTTGGACCAGGCTCACCTCTTGTTAATTTGGAAAGACTTGGGAGGTTCTTGCACACATCTTGGCCACCTGGCATTGCTTCATTCACTCACTCACTGACTCACTGAGAACCTTCTGCCTAGTAGGCCCTGGACACAACACAGGTCTGATGCCCTCTCCCTCCTAACATAAAGCAAGCTATCTCTACCTCCACCCTCACCACGGGCCTGGCTACTGTGTGGCCCTGAACATGCCTGAAGCTGGGGTGGTGTGTTTGCTGAAAGCGGGCAGCAGTAATCCAGGCAGATTCTGCTCTCTCTTTGTCCACCCCAGCTCTCCCTCATTTTTTTGCTATCTATCCTTTTGGTCCTGGAGAGCAAATGGCTTTGCATTTATCACCTTCTAATACACCACATCATTTATTTATTCATCTTATTTAGTGTCCGTCTTCTCCACTAGAATGTCAGCTCCTTGAGGACAGAGATTTTGTCTGTCTTTTCACTGCCATCTCCTCCTACTACTCAGTGACTGACACAGAGTAGGCTCTCAGTAATTGCTGCAGTGACTATGCCTTTGTGTAAGTGGATGAGTATGTCTCTTGGAACTAAACTTAGAAATAGAAATCCTAGGTTGCAGGGCATACATATTTGACACTTTAATGGCTGTTATTAAGTTGTCCTCTAAAACAGCCTGAATCCATGTACTCTCCCACCTGCTGAATTACCTTACAAATCTTTGATATTATCAAATTTTTAATTTTGGTCAATCTGATGGATGAAAAATGATACCTCCTTGTTGAAATTTCCCATACCACTAGTGAGGGCAAGAACCTTTTCATGTCTTTCTTTATTGGCCAGTTTTGTTTCTTCTTTTAAGAATTGTCTATTTTCTCCATTTTTTTCCTATTATATCTTTTTTGTCTTTTTCTGGCTTATTCACAGGAGATTTTTGTCCGTTTACATTCTGCGTTTTAATCCTTTGTCATATGTGTTGGGAATAATTCACCCCACAAAATTTGTTTGCTTTCTTCTTGTCAACAGAATTTAAAACTTTTGGTTTGGTCAGTGTTTTCCTTTGTTTTAGTTTTTCCCTATGTATTACTTAAAAATTTCCTACTCCAACAGTATAAACATATGCTTTTAAAATGTAGAACTTTTTAATTTTTAAATATCCCTAGGGTTTAATTCATTTGAAATTTGTTTTTGTAACTGGTATGGGATGGGATAAAAATCTAACATAATATTTTTCCTAAACGGAAAGCAAATGTCCCAATGCCATTATTTGTTTATCTCTGTCTGATTTGAAATTCTACTCAGCATTTACTAAATTCTGATATACATGGGGTCTGCTTCTGAACTCTTAAACTCTTGATTTAAAAAAAAAAATTCTATGGCAATACCTTACTTAAAAAAACTGTGGAAAATTTCAAACACTTATCTGTATATGAGGATGTCTATGAATATATGTGTCATGAACCTGTAACTCAGCTTCAACAATTATCAATTTGTGGCTAATCTTGTTTCAACTATACTCCTACCTACTTTCCTCCCAATTATTTTGAAGGAAATTCTAGAGTCGTTTCACCTCTAACATTTCTCTATGTCTCTCTAAAAATAATTATTAAAAACCAAACCAAACTAAACCAAAAAACAAACCTCTGTAGTTTATTTTTTGAATGAACTACATCTTTTGTTCTGTAGAGCAGAGGGTCCCCAAACTTTTTGGCACCAGGGACTGATGCTCCTGTGAGAATCTAATGCCAGATCACTTGAGGTGGAGCTGAGGCCACAGGCGCTGGGGAGCAGCTGTAAATACAGATGAATTAGCTGTATTAGCTTAGCTCCCTCACAGGCTACTCATGTTTTGCTGTACTGGTTCCTAACAGGCCACAGACGGGTACTGGTCCATGGACTGGTAGACCTGTCCAGGGCTTAGGATATGGGGCCCCCTGCTGTAGTTTTCCCATATGGATTTTGCTGATCAAATCCCCATGGAGTCAATTAACCACGTTTGAAAAATTACTATAGTTTAATTATATGTTAATGTTTATAAATCTGGTATGGCAATTCTCTTATTATTTTTCAAAATTCAGATGCCACTTCTTGTGCTTTTCTTCTTCTATATATATCTTAGAACCAACTTGGCAAGTTCCATAACAAAATCTGTTGGGATTTTCATTGGAATTGCCTTGAGTTTTTAATATGAAGAACTAACATCTTTAAAATAGTGGATCTTCCCATCCATTCATAAGGTACATCCACCTCATTTAATTACTTTTAGAGTTATTTAACTGTTCCCATAAGGTCTTAGGCTTGTTTTTTAAAAATCTTTGTAGCTTTTGTTTATTATTAACGATCTTTTTGTTCTGGTCCTTGTTACTGATGATACATAAACCCAGACATTCTAAATTCAAATCCCATCTCCTCCACTTAAGTGATTTTAGACAAGTTTACTCAATTACTGAGTCTTTGTTTTCTCTTATACAGTATGAAGATAACAGCATCAGCGACATAGTAGTAATTAAGTCGGAAGGGCGACGCACTCATTTAAGCGCGGCTTTTAAAGCAGTATCAGGGCGTGGACTGGATAAAGAATTTGAGATACTCCTTCAGGGCCGAGAAGTTGAGGGTGAGTCTACGTTGCCTGCAGAAGACTCCATATTAAAAAGTGAGTTCCTATGAATATTCAGGCACAAGCACAACTACAGGAATAATAAACAAATAAGGAATTTTCTTCCGTGAAAGTTTTGCGGAGTTTCAGGATGAGCGGTGTTCTGTTCCGTTCTGTTCTGTTATCTGAATCGACCCCCCATCTCTTCAGTTGGTCCCACCTTTCTCAAATAGTTTGAAGGCGAGCATCCTGGATTTTGTAGTAAATTCCTTATTAGAGTTGTTCAATGGGCCCACGCAGTCTCCTGAAACTACATTTCCCAGGAGCCTCCGGAGCGGGTTGTTTGCTTGTTCCTCATCTTGACTTCCGGCGTCCTGCGATCTCTAGAGCCAATAAGGACGCTCGGATTGCCAATTTTCGGCACTCTGATTGGTGCATTCGACTGGAGAGCCTGGGTTCAAATTTTCAACGGTACTGAATGAATCCCGCGGCGGCTCTTGCGGGTGCTGCGTTGTTATACCCGAGAGGAGGTGAGCTATGGGGAGAAAAGGGTAGCCGCTGGGGCGCGGGGTTCCCTCCTTCCTGACTTTTGAATGACTGGAGGTCACCTCCAAGCCTCCAGCGCTGTCCATGTCGATAGGCCCTAGCTTCTGAGGCTTTTTTTGTGGGGCGCAGTCCTGGCCGGGCGGAGTGGGAAGCCGAGCTTCTGGCTTCCCTTCTCTTCGTTACGGGATTTCCCCGGGAAGTCTGTCGGGACCGAGTCTAGGCAGCTGTGTCTGGAGGTAGAGGTGGAGGTCAGCCGTGGGAAATGGGGAAGAAGGAGTTGCAAGAGATTGTGGGCTAATAGTAACGGTAACAATTATTGCTATTAGCAAGAACACATGAAATAAGCATTTACTGGGCTAAGCACCCTGCGTGCGTTTTTTCGTTTAATTTTGCAGCAAGCTAATTAAGTAGGTGCTGTTCTTAGCCAACTTTATAGAGCAGGAAACGAAGGCCCACAACCTCGATAACTTTCGAGAACTGGGAGAAACAGTAGTCCTGCCTTCAAGAAGTGTGGCCTTTCGTGGAGGGAAACAGATGTCACAACCAACTACATTTCTAAACTATTGTGGAAGATAGAAAGGCAGATTAGGTGGTTTGAGAACATAATTGAGGGAGATTTAATTCCACTTGGAATTGTCTTTCTATTATGGATTTTATATTCTGTTTTACCCATATCTGCCCAGCCCTCCCCCTTTATATCAAATAACTAGATATTATCCCATTCTAATTTCTTGTCCTAGAACAGTGGGCCCCAACCTTTTTGGCATCAGGGACGGGTGCTCCTATGAGAATCTAGTGCCTGATGATCTGAGGTGGAGCTGAGGCGGTGATGCTAGCGCTGGGGAGCAGCTGCAAATACAGATGAAGCTTCCCTGCTCTTCTGCTGCTCATCTCCTGCTGTGTGGCTGAGTTCCTAGTAGGCCACGGACAAGTACCAGTCTAGAACATATAGATTGGAGATGAAAGAAGTGTGAATCAGGCTACAATATTGTAGAATTGTTTTGCCCTTCTTTTCTTCATATACCGTTTCTTTTTCTCACATACAATTTTCTAGTAAAGTACCAAGGCCTTGCCCCAAATCAGACCTATGTATGACAAGGCAGCATCTGAGTGCTCTAATGATTTTGCCTTAAGGCTATTGCTTGGTGTACTCCCAGATTCAGCCTTACTTTGTCTCGATATCCTATGGCTTTATTTATTTTTAAATTTGCGACACTATTATCACGCGTCAAAGATCGAACTATTTACTACTATAATAAGGATATCCTTGTGGTATGGCCTCAGTATATCACAGCCCCTGTCAAGTTCTTTTGGAGTAACATTGTTGGGTGTGTCAGCTCAGTATTAAACTGTTACTCTTGGGATCAAAATTTATCGTGGCTCCCCGCTCACTTAGCTAGTTAATTGACCTTTGAGGGTATACTGTGTGCTCAGGTTGGTTTTAGATACTGTGAGTGTACAGGTGTATGATGTACTCAGGGTTTTCTGGTATGCTTGAGGACAAAAGACTGATTCAAATTGACAAGCAGCAATCTGAACAAGATAAGACAGCATCTGAGTGCCCTACTGTTTTGTATTCTAAGTGTCCTAGTAATTTAGAGATGAAGGAGCTCAGTGAAGCTTAAAATAGACAAGAGTGGCTTTGTGAAGCAGGTGGGACATACACTGGCTCTTGATAAGCAGACTTTGGTGAGACAGGAGCTAGAACAGTCTAATATCTGTTGAATTGGATAGGCAGGAGGGGATTATCTAAATTGACTACAAAACTGCAGATATGAAAAATTGGATGTTTTTAGCTAGGTTGGCAAATTTGTTTAAACTTTCAAATCATATAAATAAAATAGAGTTATTTTGGCCAGCCTCATGCTTAAGTCTGTGTATTCTAACCTTAATAAAGTTAATTTATCCTACAGTTGCAATTAAGCTTCTCCAGAAGACAAGATTATGTGGGAAGTTCCTTCATTTCTTGTTTATGTACTAGGAGAGGTTCAGAGTTCTTTGAGATCCCGTATTTTTTTTTTCAGCCTTTCCCTGGGTCGCTTCCCGAATTATTTTTGAATTCCTGGGGAAGAAAAGAGGAAGAGAGATTTACATGCCCTTTGGCATACTTAACATTCTATGCCATGGGTCAAGGTAGGAAGCAGAGTTGACTACAGGGAGATCGAACAGCCCAAGCAATTCTGTGAATAGATCTGTGTGTGAGACAGGGACATAGAGATCAGTAGCCGAAGGTACTTTGTGAAAAAACTGTGGATAACTGGGAGGGGTTTGCATAGAGAAACCTGATTAGAGGGAGATGAAAGATTAGTGAGAAAGGTATAAAAGTGTATGTAGGAGCTGACTTTAGAAATTTTTTTTAAATGTTATTTCTACTTTTTAAAATAAAAAAGGTAGAGAAGTTTTTTCATATTTCAAATGTGCCTATTTGTCCTGTTTGAATAGGATGGAAGTGCACACTACTACCCCTTGGTGTCAGTGTTTATAAATTGCACATTTTGGAAAGGTTGCTTTAAAGTGGGAGTAGGTAATATCAAAGATACCAGGAGACAGCAAATGTACACTGAAAAAATTAAAAGAACACTTTACACCGTTGAACAACTGTCTGTTAAGTTTGACATTTGGCGGGTATGTATGGGGGAATCCATGCTATTTAGACTTTAGCTCTCAGAGCACTCTTTGGTTTTGAGAGTGGATATCCTTGGTCTTATAGCTCCTTCCTGTTCTCTGTTTACCTTTTTTACTACAGAGAACTTGTACCTGTTTCATCACCTTTCTGCTTCTTCCAGGTTCTTGATAAGAAGTACTTGCTAGATTTCAAGATTTCAGAAGAGAGGTGAAAGAGCATGTTGCAACTGTGATTGGACTGACAGATTAAACCCCAGGTAAGGTTGTGTCCACAGTGAGTTAACATTAAAAAAGAATAAGGGGAATATTAATATATTAGCTTCAAAAATGTTTAAATAAGTTTAACATATCTTAATAAAGTAATGTGTTTTGGAGGAAAATTTGTTTAATTTTAGAAAAGCAAAAGAAAATAATATAACCCATTATCCATCCCACCTCTCATATAAATTATGGCCGACATTTTGATAGATATCTTTTCAATGTTTTTCTCTGCCTATATTTGGTTTTAAAGCACCATGCACAAAAACCTTCATTATTTTTTCTTAATAATTAGGTTATGAACTTTTTTAAATGCCTTTCTGCATGAAATACTATGCAGTATTCCATTATATGGTTTTACTGTGATATTTTGCCCAGTGAATCATTGGTCAAAAAGAATGCATATTTTTTAAGACTTTGGTATATAACACCAGATTGCTTCATAGGGAAATTACGCTGATTTACATACTCACTAACAGTGTATAATTCATGTGAACATATTTTAAAAGTATGTAATACATTCGTATTGTGCAAAAATCAAAATAATATAAAAAGATTTATAGTAGTTAAGAATCTTCCAACCCTGTCACTGTCTACCTTACTCCCTG
The DNA here is from genome assembly GCF_014176215.1 of Rousettus aegyptiacus. Taxonomy (NCBI): domain Eukaryota; kingdom Metazoa; phylum Chordata; class Mammalia; order Chiroptera; family Pteropodidae; genus Rousettus; species Rousettus aegyptiacus. The sequence continues at coordinate 20,571,949 of NW_023416287.1, read as the reverse complement.
CCTTCCGTAGGTTATCACTTTTTTAGGTGTGTGTGTCTCTACTTCCCAAATCTTTTGAATGATACAAATCACTACCAGACTGAGTGATTGAGATTTAATGAGGATTGTAACCTGTAGCTCCACTGTTAACCGTTACAAACTCTTTTAGTTTCTTACTATTGGAACATCAGAACACTTTGATATTCTACAAAGATTTCCTCTTAGTATTCTACAAAAATCTACAAAAATTCTACAAAAAAATTTGGCCCAGGGGTAAATGGCATTATTGATTTCTATCCAGGTCCCATTAGTCGTGTAAGAGTGGATTATGGTTTATAGGGTCTGGATAAATTAAATAAAGCAGAACTGAGTTTGTTATTCTTCAGAGAGAGTGATATGAAACTTGCAAGTTTGGAAGAGAAGTAATAAAAAATATATTTGCTTGAGGTTTCTGGACAGTGATGAATTAGAACAAGTGTCCATGTATCCTGTGCTGACTTCTGAGTGCTTGGACAGTGAAAGATTGTCATTGGATTTTAAATTGTCCCAATTTTGGAAGCTTCTTAGATCTGTTTCTGTAAACAGATCCGATTTCAACATAGAAGTTAGCGAACATAAATGTGGAAACACAAAGTCCATTAACTTCTTTCAGACTTAGTTTGTGACTTTGATTAATAGTTAAAATTGCACACTGGATTATGTTGCCATTTACTGCCTCCTGCTGACCTCCTTTATATAAAAAAAAAATGTAAGTGTTTTCTCCCTGGGTAAGATGAAAATAACTCTATTTAACTTGTGGTACTGTAATAAGATCTCTTATCTCCTGTGAAAGTGGTAGAGGTTGTCTCTGGGGAAATGGCACTGCTTGGGATGGGACCAACTTAACAAACTATACTTCTAATGAAGTCTTGACTTACTCTGTTTAGTCTATTACATTAACGATTGTTTAACTCGTGATTTTTCCTCCAATAGAAATAGGCAGGACACAGCTCACAAGCTGGCTAGTGTTAACTCATGATTTTTCCTCTAGTAGATACAGATAGGACACAGCTTGAAAGCTGAATAGTGAGGTGCTCAGTTGAGAACATCTATCACACGCGCCTTTGTTTTTTTTAGGGGCTGCTAGTCCACCAGTTCAGTCTTGCTTAGAATGCATCCTTTTGCCACTTCCCCCCACTCCCTCTGAACCTGCATCTTTTGATTTATAGAAGTTGTCAAAGCTAGTTATTTTTGGTTTGAGAGTGAAGAGACAGGAGGTGATGGAGGTTCATTTCAGATGACTGTGGAAACAGTTTACATTGCTCCTTTTTGTATTAAATTTAGTGGAGTGACTTGGTTAATAAAATTATATAGGTTTCAAGTATACAATTCCATAATATGGCATATGTATATTACATTGTGTGTTCACCACTCAAAATCAAATTTCCTTCTGTCACCATATATTTAACCGCCTTTACCCTTATCCACCTCTCCCTCCTGCACCTTTGGTAACCACTAAACTGTTGTCTGTGTCTATGAGTTTTTGTCTTGTTTTGTTTTTTTGTTTGTTTGTTTTCAGTTTTGTATTCCAAATATAAGTGAAATCATATATTTTTTTTGCAGTTTTCCTCAATTGTGTACTTTTCCTCTTTTTGTTTTGCCTTTCCATTTATCTCTTCCCTGAGAACATGTCAACATTCATCCTTAGCCTGTAGAACTCCACATGTCTGTGTCTTTTAGGTATCGCTTCCATCAGTAAACCTGCTCTGACCCTTCTTCACTTTGTTCCCCTTCTCTGCACTTCCATAGTGTATTCTGAGTTGCCCTTGGTTTATTACCCATTATAGCAAGGATCACCTGTATCATAATTGTATTCTCCGTTCAACTGTGAGTTTCTTAAGGGAAAGGATTATATATATCCTTTCAGTCTTTGTATTTTGGAGACAAAAAAGAAAAGCTGTATGATGTGATGGATGGTACTTAATAGGTAGTTTTCAAAAAGAACCTACCTAGTTCATAACATATGGGAGAGAATTTTTCATCTTGCCTATTGCAGGATTATTGGTCAGAAAGAGCTATTTTTTAACTTATAATGAATGTGGCTAGATTTGCAAGAGTCTGAAGCTATTGTGGATTCAGATAATTTTGAAATGTGATGCTGATTCTCTTGCCTGGCAGCTTAATTTGTTTGGGGGAATGTGGTTGACGCATGTGCTTTTTTTTTCAGTGAGACCTGTTGACAGAAATTCAATCTTGATTAAGGGGTGCAGGAAGGCATCCAGTTCCCACCGTGCATGAGGCTCTCTCAGTTAAACAGTTGACTTTGGCCCTGGCCTGCTCCATTTTCCACTAAGCCTTGAGCTCTTTCATTTTTGAAGGTTTTACATCCTAATATTATTTATGAGAGAGGCAGTGGGGTGAAACTTGCATAATCCCATAGTTACTTTTGGCTTCGTTCATGTGCTTATGCTGTCACCCTTTATTAAGGAGAATCAGACTTCTCAATGGATATGTATTTATTTATTTGTTGTGGGAAGGGGACACAGGGATGGTTGCCTTAGTTGGCCATACTACACCAAAAGATAGCTCAAAAGAAGCTTTTTAAAAAAGAGTTCATGCTAAAAAGAGTACTGAGGTTTTAAAATTTCACTGAAATACAGATCAGGTGTGTTTAGCTTTCCTGGTATATTTAGAATAGGGTTTTTAATCTGTCAGAGTGTTCTTTGTGATTTGTCAGTGATGCTTAGTTTTTGTATAGAGCAGAGTTTATTTTTTGTCTAACTGATAAGATTTGGTTACCTACCTCATTTTTGAAGGAATATTTGTAGGAAAACCCTGTATATTATATTGACCCCTGGTCTTAAAACTCAACACTCCTACACTAGTTGGTGATCTCGGAGTAGCTTCACTTCTCTGAGTCTGTTTCCTTATTTGTAAAATAGTGATGATGATGATATCTACCTTCTGTGTTGTTTATTCCACTTAAATGAGATGATTTATGTGAAGTGCCTGTTAAGGTGGTTGGCCTGTAGATAGTCAGTGTTTGGAAGTTATTATTACCTAAAATGGTTTTGTCTCTTATTCCTTGATATTTGACATTAATCTATACAAATGTCATATTTTAAAATAAATATGAGAGGCAGTGGATGGTGCAGTGGATAAGGACCCTTTAGGGGCTCACTGGGTTCAAATCCTGGCTCTGCTACTTCTTAGCTGTGTTACTATGAACAAATAATCTCTCAGTGCCTCAGTTTCTACTTCTGTGAAATGAAGGTAATAACAGTACCGGCTTCATAGGGTTATTGTGAGGATTTAGTGAGCTAATACATGTAAAACACTGGCATCAGTGCCTGGCATGTCATAAGTACTTAGTAATTAGTACTTATTATTTTTAACTCTTTTCCCAAGTTTATGTACTTTTTTATTAAGTCAATTCCTTGGAACATTTTATTTTTATACAGAAAAATTATAAAAGAGAATGTGTAACGTTTGGATATGTGAAGTTAGGAGCCAATTTATAAAACATGTAAATGTGAAGCACTATTTCCAATAATTGAGAGGTTTAATAATTATTGCTGTATTTAAAAATATTTTTTAAAAATTCCAGAAAGCCCAGCGACTTCTGGACTGTAAACACAGATTTTAGGGGAAATAAATAATGCTTAATTAGTTCTTTAAACTAGAAATGTATGCATTTATATAATAACACATATTCAAAGAGTAGAAAAGTTCATATAGTGACCCAGAAGTCCCAGCTCTCTTCTGAGTCTGAACTACTGTTAACACTTTTGTGTCTCCTTCCGCAATAGTCTTATGTCTTTACGAGGGTCTATATTACCCTTTTCCTCTTTTTAACATGAACGGAAACACACACTTCTGCATTTTGCTTTTCTTATTTGATAGCTCTTGGAGCTCATTCTGTACATATAATTACATATGTAAAGTTATATTAAAGTTACTATTTCATTATACATTTGTGCCATAATTTTTTCAACCAATCTCCTATTGGTGGAATTTGGGTTTTTAGTTTTTTGACTTTTATGAATAATTCTACAGTGAACTCCCTCATACTTACATATGCATAAATACCTATCTATAAGATAAATTTCTACGTTTGGCAAAATTTCTGAAAAAGAGAAAAGCAAATTGCCCTCCAAAGAGGCTAGCCGTGTAGCTCCGTAATTTAAAAAAGAGAAAAGAGCATGAGGGGTTAAATTTGAATACTTTCCAGGTGGTTTTCAGCAACATGCTTTGGTAGAATCGTGGTTTTTAGGAGGCTAAGTGGGGTTGCTGCAAATGACATTCCTGCCTCTTTCCTCCCCCAGCTTTAGTTGTCTTCATTACATTCCTGCCTGGGAAGTGTTCCCAGTGACCTGGGTTAGGCATTAAGATCATGGGAATCCAAGACTTTCCCATGTCTTCCAGCATATTTGTTCACAAGAACAGGAAAACTTCCTCTTAGTAGAAGGGGAATTTTAGCCACTGTCAGTCACTGGGGAATCTTTCATTAAGGGTCCTTTGAATAGAAATTTGGTCAAGGAGAGGAAAGGTATCAGTAGGTCAAAAGACAGTGATAAAATCTATGATAGTGTATGTCATAGCATTTGAAATATCTTCTTATTTGTTTATGGGAAGTAGGTGGGCAGAAAGGTGACTTGCCCATTGCCGCATACATCTAGTAAATGCCAGAGACAGGGCTAGAATTCTGTACTTCTGTGTTTTTGGCTATAAGTGACAAAATGTTCCTATAATGGCTTATACAAAAAGAATATTAGTGTCTGGACTTAGATGATTGCTGACATTTGATCATTATTGATCAGTAGCTCAGTGAGTCAGGGCCAATGTCTGTTATACTCTTGGCCATCCACTCATGTGTACACAATGGCTGCTATAACTCTAGCCATTACACATCTGCCTTCAAGACAAGGAGAGTGAAGGAAAAGGGCAGAAACAAGGGCTGTAGCTATATCAGGAAAGGTCTCCTATGAATCCCGCAGCAGATTCTACTGCCTTCTCATTGGCCAGAACTGTCCTGTGGCTGCTCCAAGTTTGGAAGGTGGCAGTCAAGGAGGTGACTTCCTTTAGAGTATGCTTCCTCCTTTTTTTTAAATAACAAAATATGTCAAATTTTATTCATGGATTTGTGTCCACATTAACAGTTAAAAACACAAACGGCCTCTTAAATGTATCATGAGGGGATTACAATAGATTAAAATGAATTAAAATCATGTAGGTACATAAAAATAAAATGCCACATGGCATTGTTAAACTGGGTTACTTCTGTGTTGCTGCTCAATGTCCAAGGGCACAAACCTTTAGATTTCAGAGATGAAAGGTTGGGTGAAATTCTTTGGAAGGGAGTAATTGTGTGGTCCATAAAAAGGTGTCAACTAGTGTTCTTTGAAGTGTGCATAGCCACATATCACACAGTATTTGTCTGGTACCAAGAACCATTGTTGGGTAGGTGTGGGTACAACAAAGATACTGCTTAATTCAGTGTTGTTAGGTACAACATAGGAGCTGGGAACCATACACTTCAAATGAAGTTCAGCAGAAACTGATTCCTGAGAATATAGGTAAGCCAGGATTAAGTGAGAGTTCCATCAGAGAAAACCTGTTATGTTCTACAGAGACTAACAGGATAATCAAATTCAAGTTCATCTAGTCACACTTGAATTGCCTGACAGCCAGTCCCCAGAAATAATTTGTCAGAGCCTCCTGATTCATCTTGATAAAATAGTGCTCTTTTAGCTATATCATGAAAATTAAAATGACTGCATTCCACCAAGACTGAGAAAGAACTGTAGTGGCAGCTCCTTGAGCCTCTTCATTTGCTGGAGGGAGAGAGGTCCATGTCTTTACTGGGGCACCCATTCTAGGTACTAAGTTCCCTAATACCTGGTGTCCTTGGAAAGCTTGAACTCTTTCAAAATAGATCCCACGTTTTAACTTTTTCCCAAAGGCAGTGTGCTACACCGTAGTAGATGTTTAATAAATATGGGAAGAAGTGACTCTTTCTGGATCCGAGAACTAATAAAGAATTGGGGCTGAAAATTATGTTTGGGTCAGTGCTCTTTAGACTACATTACTTTGGGAGATCTGAGTGTTATGCCTGACCTAGACCTCTCCTGCGGCTTAGAGTATCTCTCCATGTAGCTGTTAGGTACCCAAGTGGAAACTTGTTATAGGCCTCTCAAAAGGTACAAGTGCTATATAGCACCCCTGATTTTAGCCCCTTCTCTATTTGTTTTCTCTCCATCTCAGTTACTAGTGCCACAGTCCATCTAACTTCCAAGCCATGAGATACTAGGATTTACTCCTAATTCCTTCTTTTCCTTCATACTTGTGTCCAGTCTTTCACTGAATCTTCTCACTGTTACCTTCAAGTGGCCCAAACTACCACTGTGTCTCTCCTGGACTTTCTCAATAGCTTGTTAATAAGCACCCTGCTTCCAGTTTTGTTCTCTGTCTAGGGCAGTTGGCTCTTGCCCAGAACACATCCAAATCAAAGGAACGGGAAGAAGCAGAAGGTCTTTATTATGCTAGCTCTTGGGCTAAGAGCTCCTTAGGCAGCAGAAAGTTAACTGCTTCCTACTGTTTTTGATGATGAAAAATATTTAACCATGGCTTGATTTAAGCCATGTTAATCTCTAATTCTCTTTATACTTATAGTTCATACTGTATTACTTAAATATTATATGCCATCTTATTTATTGAGTATGATAGGACTTTAGCTACTGTCTAGATTTGAAATTCCTTTGTGTCTGAGACTAGATCTACTTTTTGTATGAGACTTAGTGTCTCTTCCTTTAATATTAGTGAGAAAAAGTTTAGATGTCATCAAGCCCACATCTTATGGCGCTTGGCATGTATGTAATATGAGTGGACCACTAACAAATAGCTTATTAAGTTAAATTGAATACTGAAAGTAGAAAAGGGGAGAGTGAAAAATTTAGAATGGAGATAATAAAGAGTCTTCTATTCAGGGCAAAAGACTGGAGGCAGGATCTACTTGGAAAAAAATACAGTACTATTTTCAATGAATACAGAAAGCTAAACTACATTAGCATGCTTTTCTAACAGAGTTAGAGGGCAGAATGATGTGGAAAGAACATTATACAAAAGTCAGGAGCCTCAGTCTAGGTCTTTGTCTGCCTTTATATAACTGCAATGTTGCACAAGTCATTTAATCTCTTAGCTTCAGCTTCTAGGATGGGGATAATAATTGCTGCTTTATAGGATTGTTGAGAGTATTAGAAATAGTATGTATTTAGTACTTCATGGTGCCCGGCACATATAAGTACCTTTGTTAATTGTTTTTACCATAGTCATTTGTATTATTATTGTGTGGTTTTGGAGGAACCCTTTTTTTGCATTAATTAAACCTTATCTATAAACTGCAAATGTTTAGATGTTATCTAAGATTCCGCTTCCCAATTCTAAACTGTCATGTATCTACATTAAGTACCTCAACTGGGACATTGTTAAAAAGATTTCTGTGAAGTTATTAAGGTATCTGTGAGTGCACTGAGTTCATAGGAGACCATGGGAAGATGAAGTTCTCTGGTGTGTAGATTGATATCACTATGTAAACCAAATAAATATGTATCAGAACAAATGTTTCTGAGGCACTGAAGTACCTTCTGAATTATCCAAGGCCACTGAGAGAAGCTAATGAAATGCTGGCTAAACCAAGAGCAGCAACGAAGTTGGACATAACTTACCTTATAATTTCTCTCAAAGAGTATAGGTACAGTGTTATAATATAGAGAAAGTCAGCACTGAGGGCTGTTAGTGCCCAGAATCGGTGACAGTTTGGGGAATGGCACACCTCTCTGGTAATGTCAGTGGGAATTTACTCTTCTGAGGAACATTTTCACAGTATATATCAAGAGCCAGCAATTCCATCTTTAAGAATTTATCTTAAGAATTATGGACGTGTACCAAAATTCAGCTCCAAGGATATTCTTCTAGTAGTATCTTTAAAGTGAAAGTATTGGATAAAGCCTAAAAAATAGGGATAAGTAAATCATCGTACAGCCATCAAATGATGGTGTATCGTTATCTGTTGACATGGAAAATGCTCACAATATGTGAAGCAGATGCAAAATGTCAATGCTCCCATTTTAAAGCATTTATATATATCAATGTATATAGAATAGTGTGGATTGTAGTTTTTTAAATAAAAGCTTTTTGTGATCTAATTTTTTTTATAATCATATTTTTATAATAAAATAGGGCTTAATAAAGATACTTAATACAACAAATATGTATGTAAGTGATTACTGGTATCTACTTCTAAGATAAAGAATACTTTAAGTACATGTTGTTCCCTGGGTGAAGGCAAATGGTTCTTTGCGTTTTACAGGAAATTATTTGCCAGTGAAGGTGGCCTTTAGGTTATTTTTCAGGCTACTTCTAACTATTTTCTTAACCATACAGGGCTGGATTGGGGGCTGACGTTAAACCTACATAGGTTTCCACAAGACAGTATAGAAGTTTGTACACAGAAGTAGGCTGGGCCTCTTTTTTACTTGTTCCTTTTACTTAATCTGTATGTTGTATCTTTTATGTATTTTTTAAAGTCATTTCCTTCATGCCCAGGGACAATGTTTTTTATGAAAATAAGGAAAGAAAACCTATATTGGCAAAACTGTGTTTAGCACTTACTTTAAAATACTGTTCTAAGCATATTGATGGAGGAGGTATACACAAGTGAGTAAAATCCATCTTGTCTTCAGGAACTTATAGTCTACTAGGAGAGACGTTTGCATAGTTAATATAAAATTGGATGGTAAATAAAGCACTAGGGCTTTGGAGAGGCAACAGTTTTGTGTGATAGGTAGAAATTAGGAAAGGGTCTGTAGAGAATTGAATTGGACTTTGAATGGTAAGTAGGATTTTGGTTGGTAGGTATAAAATTTAATGGTGTGTTTCAGAAATTGGATTATTCAGGGCAGAGAATAAATTTGAAATGTGGGTGGCTAGAAGTGAGCAAACGATAGGTTGAGGGAAAACTAAAATAATGAACATAAAACACTGAACACAGTGCGTGGCATGTTTTAAGTACTCATCAAACTTTTCCTCTAATTCCAACATACTTACCTCAAGGAGTACCTTCAAGTTACCAAAAAGAACAGTTAACTTTTAGTTTGATTTAAAAAGTAAGACATATTGTTCAGGTGATTTTCAGAACTGCAAATGTGGTAGTAAAAGCTAAGTAATTACTAGGGAATCAGTACCTTACATTAAGGTGCATCCAACTTTCTGAACCATTTCTTTCCATAGAAGGTGACCTATTGAGAAAAGTGACACTAATACTGGGAAAAAACAGCTCTTCTGCACCAAGGTGAGGACAATGTCACAAGTTAAAGGCTCTTATTCCTATGATGCTCCCATGGACTTCATCAATTTTACATCTTTGAATGATGAGGAAGATACCCAAGACATAGATACTTGGTTTGGTGAGTGTTTGCCTTCCCGGGCCATTTTAAGTGTTTTGAGGACTTTTCAAAAAATAGAAAGGGTTATAAGAAAATAAAATATAATTCCTGTCTGCACGAAGGTACTTTGTCATCCATGATATGAGAGAAATAATTGAAGTATTTAAGGAATGGACTGTAAGTACAAATTAATGTTATTTTACAATTAAGAATGACAAGTATTTAAGCTTTAGAGACATATGGGAAAATCCAGAAATCCATATTTCTTCAGAAATATGATGAAACAAAGTTGAATGAAACTCTAGGATTCAAAAATATGTCTATACTGATGACAGCCACATAAAAACTTGCTCTACTTGTCACTGGGCATAGAATATAATATTACAGCTAGGATATTGGCATTATATAATCCACCAATCTTACTCAGATATCCCACTTCACTTGTACTCATTTTTGTTTATGGGTATTAAGTTCCATGCAATTTTATCACCTGTGTAGGTTCATGTATCTATCACCACAGTCAAGATACTGAACAGTTCTAACATCACAAGGATCCTTGTATTGCTGTTTTATAACTACACTCACCTTCCTCTTGCTACCCCTTCCCAATTCATTTTTAAATGGAGGGATTATGCTGCTCAGAACCCAATCCCCAAACAGAGATAGGATTGCCTAATGTTGGGTAATATGATATGGCACATACCCTGACACCAGGCTAACGATAAATAAAGATGTGGTTATGTTTTTATATTACTTTGGAATAATATTTGATATCCGGATAGTAGCTGCTGGAGCCTCTTTATTTATTCTTTTTCTTGCCCTTATCCTCTTTATTAAGAGAAATCACTATGTGCTGGGGGGACAAAAATGAGTCGTTTGTAGCCACACTTGTCACTGATAATAGAGTGTCCACATATGATGACATGTGCCATTCTCTTGGAAAAGGACTTTAATTGTATCCACTGGGGATCCCAAGTGGGAAGAAAGGTGAATGAGAGGGCCAACTGCCCTACAGGGGTCTTCCTCCATGCCCATGCTCTAGTGAAACTCCAAAGAAATTACTGGATTGTCTATCTCTTTTTTTAAGTTTTTCTTTAAAACAAAGCAAAGGAAATAGTATTGGCAATGCTATTAAGTACAGTTTGGAAGAAAAAAAATCCCACTCTTTTTTTCCAAACCACCTTAGTTCTAACATAACTTTCTAATTTCTTCCAAATAATATCTTTTTACACAGTTGCAATCCATGCGCATGCACAGTGTTATTGCTGAGGCTCACCACATTTTCGACACTTCCATCTATTGATAGGCAGTTGGTAGAAGAGGCATTTCACTGCTTTGCGCTGACTTTTGGATATGGCAGAATCTAAGATAAAATTCTTTGAGACATCCTTGCTCTGTTCCATCCTCACACAACCCACGCTCCCTTCTCACCACCCCAGTTGAGGGAGCACCTCAACTCAGATAGGTTATGAGAAGTCCCTTTGTCAGCCTTGTAGATCTTGGTGGCTACAGTTTCTTAAACAGGAACATCATGTATCTGGGTGGTGGATAAGGCCAATTCACGTTTGTATGGTCCTAAATGTTTATCAAGCAAAGATAAAGAGCTATTCACAATAAGTGCAGAGTCTGCATTTCTTTTCTATAATACATTGTTCATTGTTGCCAGTGTTTTAGCGATAGTTTTTATAGTCTCTATCTCTGATGTATAATGTGTATTCATTTCCTTTTGATCATTAGAGCTTTGCTTTTACTTGCCAAATGAGTTAGAAGTGTACTAGTAGGGAGCCTGAGACCCCATTTTAAGTGCATGGCACTGACTTACTTTGCTTCTTTGCTGATTGTTTAGAGGATGACACTCTTTTAACTTTTCACAGAAGAGAAGGCCAATTTGGAGAATAAGTTTCCTGGGAAGGATGGGACAGGAGGGCTTTTTCAGGACAAAACTCCTTTGAGGAAGGCGAATCCTCAGCAAGCTATTGTCACACCTTTGAGACCAGGTGAGAGAGAACATGTTGATACAAAGCTCCTTGGTGGAATGGTGGAACAGTGTATTAGGAGCCTGAGAGATCTGGGGTGAACTACCTAAATGCCATATCTCTTGGTTTATTATTGGTGAAATGGGCTGATTCATTTTATAGTGAATGTGAAACTAATGATGTGCTACACTTTTTAAATAATCTCTTAGAACTAAAGGTAATGTGGAATTGTTTGCCAGATACATAATTGTCTTCTTTTTATGATAAGATTTAAGATAACTTAAATGAGTCTGGCTGGGAAATAAAACAGTAGGAGAGAAGAATGTACTGCTTGCCGTTGTAAAAGAATTCTTTGAGTCATGTGTCTGATTTTAAAAGATGGTTGACATTGGAACTGGTGGTTACTAAATCTGTAGAATGTTGTCTGTTAGATCAGGACCAAAAAGGCATTCTTTAATAGGTCATAAATCCTTGAAAATGATTCATATTTTTAAAAAATAATAGCTATATTTAGATATAATTCATAATACAATTCACCTACTTAAAATGTACATTTCATTGTTTTTTTTTTTATAGTATATTCATAGAGTAGTTGTGCAAACCACTACAATCAATTTATCATTGATTTTTTTTCTAGTCTGTTTTTTATTTCATTGATTTCCATTCTGACCTTTTTTATTTCCCTTCTACCTACTTTGGGTTCAATATGCATTTTTTTTTTTTGTCAGTTTCTTAAGGTGGCATCTGAAGTCATCAATTTGCGATCTTTTTTTAAATGAGTTTACTGCTGTAAATTTCTCCCTAAGTACTGCTTTAGTGGCATCCCACAAATTTGATATGCTATGTTTTCATTTTCATTCCATTCAAAATACTTTTAATTTTCCTTTTGATATCTTCTCTCACCCATGGGTTTTTTTTTTTAATTGAGATATAATTGACATATAACATTGTATAAGTTTAAAGAGTGCATATAGATTTGATACATTTATATATTGCAATGCTATTAATACCTCTATCACATCACATAATTGTGTTTTGTTTGGAGAATAATTAAGATCTAGTCTCTTAGCAGCTTTGAAGTTTATAATACAGTATTGTTGACTGTAATCTCTATGCTGTGCATTAGAGCTCCAGGATTAACTACTAGTTGCAAGTTACTTATGTGTTAATCTAGAAACAATTGTTATTTAATTTCCAGGTATTTGCAGGGGTTCCAGAAATCTTTTCTGTTACTGATTTCTTTGTGGATTTAATTCCATTGTGGTCAAAGAACACACTTTATAATTTAAATTTTTTTTTAAAGTATTGAAACTTGTTTCATGGTCCAGAATAGGGTCTGTCTTGGTAAATGTTCTGTGTGCACTTCAGAAGAATGTGTATTCTGCTCTCATTGGGTGAAAAGTTACATAAATGTCAATTGGGTCAAATTGGTTGACAGCGTTGCTCAAGTTTTATCATTCATTATTGTTGTTTTATCTAATTGTTCTATCCATTTTGAAAGTGATGATATTGAAGTCTTCAACTATTTTTGTTGAATTGTCTATTTCTCCCTTCAGTTTTGTCAGTTTTTTCTTCATATATACGAGGCTCTATTGTTAGATACATATATGTTTATAATTTTTAACATCTTCTTGCTGAGTTGACTACAACATATTTTTGTAAATGAAGTTTTATTGGAATACAGCTATGCACATTCATTTATATATTATTTATGACTATTATATTCTTAATGGTTTTTGTGTCAACTTCTTTCGTCAATTAGAGAAAGAAGTATTAAATTTTAGACTATAATTATGGATTTGTCTATTTTGTAGTTTTTGCTTCATTTATTTTGAAGCTCTTATTAGGTGTCAATATTTAGATGATTCTGTTACCTGGATGACTTGACTACTTTATCATTTTGAAATGATCTTCTTCCCCTTCCTATCACTGTACCCAGTCCCATTTCTCAAATGCTACATCATTTTACTCTTGTTGTTTTAAATTGTGGTTACATCCATACTATCTTGTAATTTGTTTATATCAGCAATATTTACATTATTATGATTATATAAATATTGTACAATGCCAGATCAATTAGTATGATGCAACTACATTTCTTCTTGGTTCTCCCTGGTTCTCCATAGTTCCTTGTTATACCCTTGAGCCACATAACGATAACCTGACATCAAGGTCAAGTAGATTCTCTTTTCTTTACGCTTTAGCAATTATTTAAATTTTGTCATACTTATAGTTTGTTTCATATTGGACAATAATCCTTGGGTTTTATTTATAACTGCTTTTGGGGGGGGGCATTATTTTTCTTAATATCTGACTATCTCTGCTTCCTGGCTCTTATGTCTTCTTTTTTGTATTCTTTCCTCTGTCCTTCATTTTGCTAGAATACATCCTCAAGGAACTTCCTAAGATAAGGTGCAGGAGAAGAGAACTTTGTATTTTCACATGTCTGAAAATGTCATTGTTTCGCCTCCATAATTGAAAGTTTGATTTAATATATAATTATAGATTAAAAATTCTTTTGACTACTCTAAACACATTGTTCTTTTATCTTCTATTATCCTGTGTTACTGATGAGGAATCCAGCTTACCCTATTTTCCTTACATCTTGGGTAATTTCTTTTTCTCTGTGGAAGCTTTCAAATTTTTCTCTTTTTAAAATGTCATGAGGATATGTTGGGGACAATTTTTTCTTGAGGTAGTGCCTTAGGCTGGCAAATAGGCAGGGCCCTGGATACTTCATTTCTACTTCAACCAAAGTAGCTTTTATAAATTGGGTCTTCTGTGTAAGATTTCACTGGAACTAGATGTTCCACTGCTTATACTCACATTTATATAAAAATTTCAATCTAGAATTTTGTATTATGTCATGTGTGTGTATGTATGTATCATCTCCAACTTATTTCTTTGGGATTTAAGTGCTAACTAGTTTTTGCTCTCATGCAGTTGACAACACTAATTACAAAGAGGCAGAAAAAGAAAATTTGGTGCAACAGTCCATTCCATCAAATGCTTGTTCCTCCCCGGAAGTCAAGGGAACGATCTCCAGAAATACTACAGGCCAGTCTCAGAGGTAAGACTGTCTTGGAGCTTGAAAGTGGTGGTTATTTTAATAATGTTTAAAGGATAGTTACTAACAGAGCACCTAATGTGTATCCTATACTATATAAGACTCTTTATGTTATGAATAGTAGGTAATATGTCCAATTCATAGATAGGACTCAAAGGTACTAAGTTACTTGTCCAAGGTAAGTTTATTTCAGAGCTAGGATTGGTTTGGATGCAAAGCCCTTGCTGTTTGCACTATCAACATGGATTGCAATTTTATATATTTGTATGGATATTTGACAGATTTTTTTCCCCATTGTAAGTAAACAGTGCTTAATGAATTCTGGCAGAAGTTGAATAAATACTTGGATGAATGAACAAATGGATGGATGAGTAGGTTAATCTGTAATCTTGGCACTAGCAATCTCAGAACATCTAATGTCTTCGAATGCTGCATTTTGTATCAGTATTATCTTTTTTGGTAACAAAAACATAGTATTTGGTTACTGTGAATCTTAATATTGCCTTCAGATGGCGCTAATCAAAATATCTCTTCAAATTAGATTTTAAAAAACTTTTCACCATCTAAAAATTACCACCAACCCACTGTTTATTGCTTTATACTTTGGTGCTACCTAGAATATCCTCAAGGGAGAAAAAGGGTATTTATACTATTATTGCTCAGAGTGACGAAATTACCCTTTACAAAGCCTGTGCTGGCATAAGGGTATCACCTTTTTAGGATGGTATTATAAAAGCTTATTGTAATCTTTTTTGGTAAAGAAGTTTATTACAGTCAAAGAATTCTTTGAAATCTCAGCCAGCTAGGTATATATCACAGGAGTCTTAAGAGATTGCTAATGTTTGATTCTATGGTTTCCATTCCATGTTTAAATTGTGAAGTAGGGCATATGGAAAAGGTAACCACTATCCTATAGATTTCTTCAGAACCTAAGAAAGTGTTAGTGCTTTGGCTTCTCCATTTTGTATATGTATATGATTACTAATTGTCCCTTATTTTCCTGAATTTTAGAATGCTTTTTGGAAGTCATGGTATGACAGGAAGCCAGCTGCTCTGAGTCAGAAGACTTGAAATTTTTTTTTTTAAGACAGGAACGCTTTACCTTGTAAAACCTCAGTGTACTGAGAATAATTATCTCTCTCAGGCTAATTGTAAGAAAGGGCCAAATAAAATAGTATATGACAGTACTTCGTAAATTATATTATGTTATGAAAATGCATAATAAGAGACAAAACACCAGTGCCATTTTATCAGGTCTCAGGTTTATCTTAATCCAGAGATGCCTAATCTAGAAAGGAACAACAGATAGAATAAAATGGCGTAGACAATCATACAAATTCCCTACTGTTTTATTTTCACATTATTTTGATGGATAGGCTAAAAGATGACCAAAACTCATTTGACACGGAATAGTTAAGAGTCAACAAGGCTGTAGTCTGCCACAATAATTTTTCCATGGAAGAGGTGAATGGAAAAATAAATTGTACCACAAATGTAGGTTTTAATATTTTGTAATCTTGTGTCCCAGCCATTTCTCCCTGAAGACACCCAGCAATTCTTCTTTTCGGTTTATGACATCATTGTATATTAAATTGAAATCATAATCCAATATGGTCATGTCTTCGTGTGCTTTTCCATCTTTCTAATTTTTAGAATTCCTAGTATTTTTTAAAATGGACTGATTTTCTTGGGGTATAATTTGTATATAGAAAAATGTATGTATCTTGAGTATACAGTCTGGCTAGTTTTGACGAATATATACATCCATGCAACTATAACACCATATTCAAAATGTGTAGAACATTTTTATCATCTCAGAAATTTCCCTCTTCCTGCCCCTTTTTACAGTCAATCCTTACTGCTCTTTCTACCTTATTACTCTCCCACCTTCCATCCAGAAGCAACCACTGTTCTGATTTCTGTCACCACAGATTAATTTTGCCTATTCTAGATAGTTGTATAAATGGAATTGTATATTATGTATTCTTTTATATCTGACTTATTTCACTTAGCATGTGCTTTTGAGATTTATCCATGCCATTGCATGTTTCAGGATTTTGTTTCTTTTTATTGCTGATAATGAATTTTATTGACTGGATATACTACAATTTATCCATTCACCAGTTGATGGACACTTGAGGTGTTTCTAGTTTGGGGCTGTTATGAATAAAGTTTTTATGACTAGTTACCTGTAGGTCTTTATGAGGACAGTGTTTCTCTTGGATAAATACCTAAGGAGTAGAATCGATGGGTTATACTATTAAGTATATGTTTATAAGAAACAATCAGGACGTTTTCTAAAATTAACACTATTTTATATTCCCACTAGCAACATATGAGTTTCAGTTGCTCCACAAATAGCCAACACTTGGTATTGTGAGTCTTTTAATGATATTTCATTGTGTTACTAATTGGCATTTTCTGATAAGTAATGATGTTGATCACATTTTCATGTGATTACTGGCCATTTATATGTTTGCATATATAGCTGCTGCTTTTTTAGTCTGGCTCCCTGGAGTTTCCCCTACGCCTGTAAAAGCCAGTGGTTAGCCAAGGCTGAGTATAAACTCTCGTATCTGGAGTTCTTAAATTTATTTTTTCAATAAGAGTTTATTTGAGTAAGATCTCAAATGCTTTCTGAATCTGGAGTTTTACCTCTAAATTTCCAGCTGTTCTGCCAGCCCCAATGTTTGTCTTCTGATACTTCGTGCTAGTAAGACTTTACCTTTGTGCTATCCTACTATATACACATTGCAGAATGCACTTAATAAAAAAAGCAGCAAACTCACCAGTCTTAAACCTAGTGTAATTATGTCTTTTTAGGATGGATACCTCATTAGTTTCTATTTGCTTTTTTGCTATGCTCCCTGGGTTTCCCCTAAACATATGTAGTTTAACAATGAAGTAGGAATTTGTGCAGAGTTTTGCTCAGAATTTGAGTGACATTTTCTGTAGCTCTTTCACTTCCAGGATTTTTCTAGCTGCTTTATTGGCATTGAGTTCTGTCATCTCAGAAATTTCCATCCAGTGAGACTGGAGTTCTGCGATGTTTGGGGAGCAACCGCAGGCAAAAAAGCTACTAACTCAGAATTCTTAACCTTTACAGTTGCTATTTTTCATGGATAAATGTTTCTCTGTTTTCTTTCTGCTTTTGGTCACTTGCCAGAGCCTTCACATATTCAGATTTTTATATTTTGTCTACATTTTGTAATGATATGTAAATAATTTGCCTGCTAAATTTACTCTTCATTACTCCCTGTATGTTTTAGAGATTAGTATGAAAATATTTGTAGATGAAAGACAGGATATTTGGGATTTGCTTCAAAATGTAGGAGAGTGGATAGAGGGAAAATTGATGCCTGATTGACTGAGTTGATATTACTTGAAGCCAGATGATAAGGACCTAGCAGTCCATTTTATTATTCTTCTCATTTTTAATATGTTTTAAATTCTCCATAATACACATTCTTAAATTAGGTACTCAATGCAATAGCATAAAAATTTGAATATATAATAATGTCTTATAGTGTTTAGGACTTTTATACAAAAAGGCTTGAGAGAAATTATATAAGATCCCAGTAAATGGTAGGACATACCATGTTCATGGATTAGGAGCTTTAATATTATAAAGATAACAACTCTCTCTAATTGATCTATAGATTCAGTGCAATACCTATACAAATCCCAGTGGTTTTCATTTTGGACAATGATATGTTGATGCTAAAATTTATATGGAAACTCCAAGGTCCAAGAATAGCCAAGATACTTTTGAAATATTTGTAGATAGCAAGATATATTATAAAGCCATAGTAATTAAAGCTTTGTGGTATTACCCAAGGATCAGTGAGACCAGTGGAATCAAATAGAAACTCATTTTCTCATGTATGAACATGATATATGACAAAGGTGGTACTGTAGATCTGTGGGGTTAGGGTGTTTTTTCCCAGTCTCTCTTCATTAAACAATGATTGGACAGTGGATATCCCGAAGAACAAAATGAAGCTTGGCCTCTACGTAACTCCACAGATGTAGGTAGGTTGTAGATCTAAATGGTAGATCCAAATAGGATAGCTAAATTTCATATAAGGAAGTATAGGAGAATATCATTATGACCTTGGAATAGGGAAAGATTTTTTAAATAGGATACACACAGAAAAGCACTGACCATAATAGGGACGAGGGTTAATGTATTTGAGCACCTTTATCTAATCAAACGATACTATAAGGAGAGTAAAAAACCAACCCCCTTAGTGGGAAAAGATATTTGTCACAGATAAAACCTACAAAGGACTCATATTTATAATATTTAAAGAATCCCTACTAATCTATTAGGAAAGCACTGACAACCCATAGAAAGCAAGCAAGCTTTATGAAACCACTTTATGAAAGAGGATAACCAAATAGCCAATAAACGTGAAAAATTGCTCAGTCTCACTGGTTAATCAAGGAAAAGCAAATTAAAACCACAGTGAAATTCTACATACTAATATGGCTAAAATTAAATCACTCGATAATACTTAGTGTTCAAGAGAATGTAGAGCAACGCAACTCTTATAAATTTGCCAGTCTGAGCATAAATTGGTACAAGTATCTTGGAAAACAACTTCAGTTATGCTAGTCCTATGACCTAGCACTCTTACGACTTAATATACCCAACAGCAACATGTGCACATGTGTACCAAGAGACATATATGAGAATCAACAGCAGACTTATAAATAGGAATACATTCCTACAATGAATGCTACAGCATTGAAAACAGTGAATTGGAGCTACATGAATTAGTGTGGTTGAATCTCACAAATATAATGTTGAGTGAAATAAACCAGATAGAACAAAATACTTGCAGCAGTCTCATTATATAAAGTTTTTGTTCATTTCTTTCCTAACTAACATACCACGTTTGTGGAATGCTTGTCTATATGGTATGACGATAAAGAAAAAGTAAGTGTTATTGTAAGACAAGTCAAGATAGCAGCTGCTGCCAGTGTTGTGTTTTGTAGCCTAGATGGTGATTTCATGAGTCTTCACTTTGTAATCATTTAACTTAAATTTTGTTTTGCATACTTTTTTTATGTGTTATATTTTAACAAAAAAGGAGGGGCATGACTAAAGAGAAAAGAAAATACTATAGTCAGTTTTTAGGAGACCTGATCTAGAATTTCATTTTTGACTTTAATTAGCTCTGTTACAGTCAGTCAAGTCACCTCACCTTTTTAAGCTTTTTTTTTTATCTGTAAAAGGAGGGAATTCTTCGTGATTGTCGGTGCCTTTTAAAAAATCAGCTTTATTGAGACCTAATTTCTGCACACCAATGCATTTAAATACCAACATTTTATGATGAAATTTCAAGAACTATCAGATAAGAAGAGATTAGATTTTTAGAGTGGAAATAATACCACTAAACTTTTTATAACCCTTTGTAGTTTGACATACTTTCATATTTCTGAAGAACATTTTCATATAGTAGATATATTCATTTTAGATAAATCTTGTCAATTCTTCTACCATAGAAGATCTGCTAGACTCTCTGCTCGGAAGGATCTGGCACAGAAAGAAAAACACCATGTAAAAATAAAAGCCAAGAGATGCGCTACTCCTGTAATAATCAACGAAATTCCACCCTCCAAAAGAATGAAAGTGTAAGTAGCCACAGCTTCTGTCTGGCATAGGTGGTTTTACCCTTGTTTGCTACTGTAGTTAATAGCAAGCAGAATACATGGTACTTGTTCTTATTTTTATCAGTTAGGAATGTATTTTGCTGTAGCCTCTTTAGCTAGAGTGGTTTACGGAATAGTTATTTATTTGCTGTTGTCTTTGTTCAGTGACCAAACGATGTCAGGGCAGCATCTCTGTGAGTCTTAGTTTTTATTTCATACTCGTTGCTCAAGATGGCTGCTTTATGTTTCTTAGTTTCTTCCTCGTGCTTGTTGCCTCTTTTTCACAAGATAGCTGCTATATCTCTAGGTATCATGTCTATGTTCAAGGGAAGAAGGAGACAAAGGAAGAGGGGCATATCACAAAAGTGAAATATTTTCCAGAAATCCTTGTTTTATCTTAGTTGCCCAGGTGTGTCGCGAATCCCTCCTAATTGCAGTGGAGGCAGTTGTCACAAGTACAGTATTTTCGCCTTTGTACATTGTTGCCCCAAACAAAATTGGAGTTCTATTAATAAGAAAGAAAATGAAATAGATATTGGATAAGCAGCTGTCTGTCTGCCATTTATGCATTTGATGATGAACAGTTGGAATCCCTCCTATTCTCCTGAACCATCACCAGACAACTGTTACCTTGACTTCTATTGGTGTTCTCAAAGTTTACCCATTGTGGCCATTGGTATATGTAATCTGATGTTACTATTGGAAGAATTTTGTGCTTGAAGCATGCTTGTTGTCCTAAAGAATGAGAAAATTTAAGCCATATATGGTAGATTTGGGAAGGAGGGTAGAGCAGGGTATACTTTAAGGAATTAAGAGATATTTTTCATCCTTTTGAACTCAAGTTCTAACAATAAAAAGAAGCCAGAAGAAGAGGTTGAAGGCAGTGTTCATCAAGATACTTCTGAAAAGAATGAGTCTTCCCCAGAGAAAGCCAAGGGCAGGCATACGGTGTCTTGTATACCACCTGTAAGGTATGCTTCTTTTCTGAATTTAAACGTCAGAGTCAATAGAATAAAATTAAAAATGGATGCATTTATAGTCTGTTTGGTACACATGGAGCTTGGGAAACTCCAGAAGCTATAACCATGGTGAGATGAATTGTTTTATGTCCTGGTGGGTGCTCAAGTCTTAAACATTAGGAAAAATATACTATTAAAGCAAATTAAAAGAAATATAAAAGGAAAAAGTTAATAAAAGTTTTTACTACCTAAATTGAACAGTTTTTATTTTCCCAAGCTCTCTTCTGGTCTTCATTCAAGTAAAATACATATTTTCACAATCAGTCTATAAATAACCTTTGGGTTCTTTACAGTCACCAGAGACTTTTTTTTCTGTACTTTATCTTCACAGTTATACTTTTTTGATTGTTAATATTCTCAATAGGAAATATTTTACTATTTCCTGTTGAAAATGCAGTTTCCAGTTTTTCACTATGAGAAGTACTCAGTGAAAATCTTTATAGACAGAGACTTTTCCTTGACTGGTCCTCAGGCTAAGGAAAGAGAAATTCCTTGATCAAAGGGTACGTACGACTTGTTTTATGGCTATTGATGTTTATTGCCAGTTTTATTTTTGAAATGAATGTATGCATTTATAGTACCATCAGCTTTGAATGACTATTTTTATTTCCTTTAGCCTCATCTGCTTTGAAATTTTTTTCACTTTTAAAATTGTTTCAAATTTAATTGATAGAATATTTATGGCATCAAATGATTTTAATTTTTATTTGCTTGATTTCTGAAAACATGTATAACTGTTGCTTCTTGGGTAAATTGTTTCTTTTTCTATTCATTTACAAGCACTCTTAGTGATATTCTCATTACTAGTAATTACTACTAAATTGAACTTTTACTCTGTGTTGAGTATTTCAGAAACATCTGATTTAATAGTGACAAATATCCTGTTGATGATGAGTATATTCCTTATGTTACAGTGGAGAAAACTGAGGCTCAGAGAGGTTAAATTGTTTTCTCAAGATCACGTAGGCAGAAAATGAAATGACAGAGCTGAGATTTGAACTCTGGTTGGCTTTACTCTTATGTCTATCCTCTCTATCATAGTATATGTTTTGTATTATTAACCTTTAACCACATTTGTTGTAAATACTTTCCCCATTCTATTAGTATTTTAATTTTAGTTTTTCTTGTGGCATAAAAGCTAATCATTAAATAGTCAAATTTGTGGGTCTTTTGTAATATCGTCTGTAGTCTATTTTAGTTATTTATTTTTACTGAAAATTGTTCAATATTTTGGTATAGATTGTGCATCTCAATTCCCCCACCTCCCATAGGTTATCTAATTAAGCCAGTATCAATCTATTAGATAATACTTTTTGGTTCAGATGATTATTTTATCACAGATTAAAGATCGAATCTAATGCCTTTAGATTATTTTGAATCATTGAGCCTCTCATCTCTTTTATTGATTTGCCCTTTAGGCAGAAGATTCTGAAAAGTACTGAGGAACAAGAGTTGGAGAAGAGCATGAAAATGCAACAGGAGGTGATGGAGATGCGGAAAAAGAATGAAGAATTTAAGAAACTCGCTCTTGCAGGAGCAGGTCAGCTTGGGTCTGGTTGAATCTGATTTATGAGGCATGCCTCTCATAATCTTGATAGGGTTTTTCGAAGTCTGTAAAGCAAAAAGGCTTTCTCAGCTAGCAGTTGGCATAAAAAGACATGTTTATTTAGAAGGCTGGATATGGGTACCATTTATATCCCAAATATCATTCCCTAGAATATTTTATATACATTGGCTCTTTCTTACAGTGTGCCGTTCCTCTCCTCTGTTGAAGTCACAACCATCTTTTGAGGCCTTTTTCCATGAGGCTTTTCCTTATTTCTTCAAGTACAAATTCTTTCTTTTCCTCTTAATTCTTTTTCTCTGTTTTAGGAAAAGAAGGGACTAGGATTAAGACAGAAGATAAAGCAAGCTACCCTAGGCAGAGGGAAAAAGAGAGCTGAGTGAATCCAGTTGTAGCTATGGAAGAAAAGTATGATTGAGGGAGCTGAAGGAGTCAGAGTTCTGCTTTGCTTTGGCATAGAGTATTATTGGTGGAATTAAAGCTAGAAAGCCCTGCTTACTGGGTTGAAAAAAGTGCCTGTGGAGTTTATAGAGTTTCCCTCTTAGAGATGTTTAGTTAAATGGCTTTTAAAGTCAATTCAGAGCTTTGCCTATCAAAAGTATTCTAGTTACTCTTCAGAGCTATGACCACATCTGAGAGATGGGATTTTTTTTCTCCTGTTCTACCTCTTTACAGTTTGCATCTGACCAAAGGGCCTCAAACCCAACAGTACTCAATGAATATTGCACATATATTAGTGTCCTTAAGGACCGTTTCAAATTTGGAGTCATATGTAGAGAATGAACAAAGTTAGATCCATGGTAATACAAGTACCAAAAAGACTAGATGAAAGGAGATTTACTAATGTTCTCTATTCTTAGTGTTACCTGTGTGTTTTCCTCTGCTCCTCACTTAGGGCAACCTGTGAAGAAATCAGTGAGCCAGGTAACCAAATCAGTCGACTTCCACTTCCGCACAGATGAGCGAATCAAACAACATCCTAAGAACCAGGAGGAGTATAAAGAAGTGAACTTTACATCTGAGCTTCGAAAGCATCCTCCATCTCCTGTAAGTTAATGGACTAAATGAATATTCTGTTACAATTTCAGCAAGGATTTCAGGTGTAGCATTTGTGGTTACTACTTATAATAACATAATTGAGTTTAAATAGTTATAAAAACATAATTGAGTTAAAATTGGTGTCCCCCTCCCCTCCCGTTACCTGTGTGATAAATTGCTGTCTTTGGGAACTATCTTACCAAGTTACTGTGGAAACTGAATTAAGAATATACATAAAACATAGAATTATATGTGGCAAATTGTAAGCACAGGTTTGTTACAGCTTGTGCTATTATACATTTCTTGAAAAAAATCCATGTCTGCAAAGTTGTGTACAAAATATAACATAGTTTATGGGACAATGGGTTTGGGCACACCACTCAAATCCTGTGCAGTTTGTTACCAGAGCACTAACAAAAACAGTCACAATCTTAAATAAAAATTCTAGTACTAAGAATCTCTACTTGCAGTTTTTGTCAGCATCATTTGTTGAAGTCAGTCTAGTCCTTAAAGTCTTAATCCTTGCGACGTGCTTTCTTTGAGAGTTTCATTTATAGTCAAAGGCCAGTTTTATCAAAATCAGTAATCCTTTGGATAGTCTTTTTAACAGTTTTTGGGACGATGTGTGAGCGTGTCATTCAGGCAATTCAGGCAGCTCCCTGACCTGATCCAGACTCAGAAGCCTAATCAAAAAAAAATTTTTTTTTTAACTGGGATTGGGGGTGAGGTGCCTTTCAGCTTTTTTTGCTTCCTTCTCATTATAAGACAACTCGCTCTTGATTGCTTCAAAGCATTAACATGCTTGTGAAAAATCAGTGTACTCTTGTAGGACAGACAATTTGCTAAATGCTAGATCCTGTCTTCCTTTTTTATTAAAAAAAAAGATGGAAATAGGCTGGTTATAACTCATAGTCAAGGACTGACAGACTTAGGAATAATCTTGGTTTTGCCTGGACCCCTTTTATTTTCATCCTCTGTGCTGAAAATGTGACTTTTGATAGATCTGAGTTCTATAACATTTCATTTAAGAAACAACTTCTCTCTTTACAGGCCCGGGTGACTAAGGGATGTACCATTATAAAGCCTTTCAACCTGTCCCAAGGAAAGAAAAGAACATTTGATGAAACTGCCAGTCCTTATGTGCCCTTTGCACAGCAAGTCGAAGCCTTCTATAAACGAACCCCTAACAGATACCACTTGAGGAGCAAGAAGGATATTAGTAAGTTTCTTACCAAAATCATAGCTAGCTGGAGTCTCCCGTAGAATTTCCTTTGCTTATATCTTAGGCACAAATTTGCCTTTAGTTGTAATCCTGACTTTTAAACTAAAGTATGGCATGTGCCATACAGATAACTAATGTATTGTTGAGCATTTCTCAAACCACCCAGCTATCTGTCCGCTTGTGCCCATCGACCACCTTGATCCTCCTGGTTAGTAAATAAATGTCATTATATATCAAGGATACCTTTGCCTTATGTCAGAATATCACGGTACATTTACTTACCTATAGAAAATGAAGGCATTCCATTCACTCAAGGTTGTGTGCTTTTATTCAGTGATTCAACAATTTTTTTTTACTACTACAAACCAGGCACTGTGTTGGGTGTAAGGGGTATAGAAATGAACAAAATGGACTTAGTGCTACTCAATATCAAGTTTCTAATTCAGTGAGAGAGATAAACAAATAGATTATTACAAATTTTGGTAAGTGCTATGCATGTGGAAGGAGATGACAAAGTCAAAGGAGGTGGGAGATAGGTAGAATGTTTCTACATGCCGAGAAGTTTCTGGCAGAGAAAGAAGTTAAAGATACTGCAAAGAAAGGAGATGACCAATGGTTAAGTTCCTATACAGGCGGACAGGGGAGAGATACTTAGCACAGGTGGAGTTCTTTGAAAAAGGAGGTTGGAAGAGAGAGGAGTAGAAGCAGATGCTGATGGGTGTGTGGATTTGGTGGTGAAGAGATGAGAGGATTCTCATCTAATAGCTTCTATTTTTATGAAAGTAATTAGAAGAAGAAAGGGAAGGAAGTTTGAAACACAGAAGTGGTATAAAATAGTTGTCCAGAGTATAGGGCTAGCATTCTGGATAAGGCTGAATCTGAATCTGATCATTTTGCCTTTAAAGTCTCAGGTTTTTCTGCCTTGCATAAGCATTGTTTAGTGCTGTGTTAGGTAGCCAGACAAGTTCCTTTAGGTACAGGATTTCTTAATACTGTTGTTATATTGTTCTAGTAGCCACTTGTCAAATTTTATATTACAAAAATGTCTTTTTTTAAATCCTAATGGAAATTTAAATATTAAATGTGACTATTCAAATAGTATATGACTGTTAGAGTCTGATATGTCCTGCTCTTAGAATTTTGGTCCTGGCAAATAGAAATAAAGATTAAGCTTCTTAGAGTTATAGCTAAATAATGTTTACACACACACACACACACACACACACACACACACACATATACATACATACATACACATACTTGAAGCCTAGCTTATTTCTAAAATAAGTAGACTTGGTTTTTATTTTCATATCTTATGTGATAAGATCTAAATTAGAGGATTCATTTATAATTATGAAAATTAACAAGGTTGCCCCTGGCTAGGTAAATCAATGTTTTCTATGAGTGTTAATGATGGTCTTAATATTGATGCTTTGACATAGTGGGTTTTTTTTTGTTTTTGTTTTTTTTTACTTTATCCATTTGACTTTCTCTGAGAGACAGTCTTGAGGCTTTGCTATAGGTGCTTTTAGGGAGTTTATAAAATTTGAAATTATTATTTGGTCTTTAGGAAGGTCTTATTTTAAAGCTGGAATAAGCAAAAATCTCATTTGTCAATAACAAGCAAAATAGTTATCCATAGAAAAGTAGTACGAGCCATGCCATCAGTGATAAGGAATTCATTAGACAAGAGTGGTTTTAAGTTCAGAAGATGATAGTAGAGTACTCACAGGCTACCTTTGTTGTATCCCCTAGTAAAGAGCGATAGGGAAGAAGGGATTGAATGTTTGTCAAGTTGACTGACATGAGCTGAGTGTAGAGGGCTAGCCACTCTGTGGTTGGGGAATCTCTGGGCTGCCACCCAAAGTCAGCACCTACCGGTAAACAGGGTCTTGGAAGCCAGGTAAATATCTGTGATCTCCGTTTACAGCTCTGTTACCCTCCAAATCTGCTGTGGCCAAGATTTCCAGAGACCCACAGACTCCTGTCCTACAAACCAAATGGCGTTCAAGGCCTGTGACCTGCAAAAGCACAGCGGATCAGGAGGCCGAGGAGCTAGAGAAACTGCAACAGTAAGTCCCACTGGCAGTATTTGAGAAAGAGTTCCAAGAACCTGGCCACTTTCTTTTCAGTTCTGTAAGGGGATAGTTGGTGTTTCTCTTGCCATGAGAACTTATGGCATTTGAGTTACTGGCTCTGCAGGCTGTGCCCCCATGCCTATGACTAAAGGGTTGAAAGTGGAGCTATAGAAATGTCCTGAGTGTAAACTGGTAAAAAACTAATGCAGAGGTTGGGGTGGGAGAGCCTACCATTCTAATCAGAGAGTGTCCTTCCATGTTAATTTAAGTAGGTCCCATGCTTTCATGGCCACCCAAAGGATTGTTCAGTGGAGGAAATTGGAACTTAATATGGCTGGCACTGGAGTTTGTCTATTGTATCCTTCTTCCATTCCTTTTTGTACCTGAACATGCGGGGAAGCTTTGTCTGTGAAGAGAAACCCCAGTCTTTAAAGTGTGGTGGAACTGTTAGGACTTTTTCATTTATTCTTTGCTCTAGAGGTACAGATAATAGATAATGGCTAGTGAGAGAGCTGAAATTTTGTTGTGCATGATGACTAATCTTTTTTTTTTTTTTGGCTAATCGTAATGATTATTATTTTTTTATTTATGGCCTACTTTGTCATTTGTGTAGTTTTCATTTTATTAAAAAAATTTTGTTGTTGTGGTTTTCTTTTATACTCTCCTTACAGATACAAGTTCAAAGCACGAGAACTTGATCCCAGAATTCTTGAAGGTGGGCCCATCTTGCCCAAGAAACCACCTGTGAAGCCACCCACTCAACCAATTGGTTTTGATTTGGAAATTGAGAAAAGAATCCAGGAGCGTGAGTCAAAGAAGAAATCAGAGGATGAACACTTCGAATTTCATTCCAGACCTTGCCCAACTAAGATCTTGGAAGATGTTGTGGTAAGAATGGTTGAGGCTCTGCGAGCTGGCAGAAGTGTCCTGTTTGTGACCAAATGCCCACCCATCCACACATGTTTGAGTAGATACTATGATCAGGGCACCTGCTAGGAGCTGTAAGTGATGAGTAGACACTATCAGAGGTGGATTTTGCTGTCATGAAAGTTAAAGTCCAGTAGGGGAGACAACATATGTATAAATAATATAAAATGAGACAGAAGTGTTTTAAGAGAGATGACAGTTGATAGTACTATAGGAATTCAAATGAGATAACGATTTCTTCCAGGTAAAAGGCTCAAGGAATGCTTTGTGGAAGCAGTTGACCTGAGCCGTGACAATGTATAGTAGTAGTTGTCCTGGTTGTGTTCACATTGTTGTCCCAGTCATAATAGCTGACACTTTTACTACATTCCAGGAACTGCTTTAAGCCCTTTTTCTGCGTTAAGCCATTCGTTTTGACCACAAGCCCTCCAGGTGGTTAACCCTAATGATCACTAGTTTGGGATGAGGCAGTTGAGGGACAGAGAGGGTAAGTAGCATTCCTAGGCACTCAGCTAGTAAATAATGGAGCAAGGGTAAGAATTCAGGCACTCTGGCTCCAGAGCCCATTCATTATCTTAATACTTAATTATATTGTCTCTCCATTACATGTAGAATTGGACTTGTAGAAATGCAAATGAAATGGACTAATGGGCATTCCAGGCAGTGGGAGTGATATACAAAAAGCCTGAAGGGGCAACTACTGGGAACTGTGAGTGGGTCGGTTAAGCTAGAAAAAAGAAGTATGTCAAGAGGAACAACTAGAAACTATATTAGAGAAGTGGGTTACTGTAGTTTGATGGTGGGGAAGAGATGCCACAGTCTAAGAATATTACTAAGGGAATTTGGCACCTGCGTAAGTACAAAAATGGTTTTCAGTTGTATTTCCCTGGAGGTGGGGAAACATCTTCTCCCCTCAGTCTGGATTAACTTTTGATCAGGTACTAATAACTCTTTTCCTGTCCTCTTTCTTTTTGCTTGCCCTTTAGCGTCACCATGGTTTCAAGTGAAACTGCACAAGCACTGGGTTCTTCTGTTTATTCTGCTTTCTTAGTACTAAGTCAGAAGCAACCTGAAGTTATGTTTTCCAGGCCTTAAAAAAGCATGATGATGCTTAGAAATGGTTCTTCCCCTCTTCCCGAACCCCATATCTTCTTTGAATTGAGAGTTTTCTGCGTGTGACCTCTTTTCAAGTCACAGTGGTTTTTTTCCTTTTTTCTCTTCTCTTCTCCTCTCTCCTCTCTCCTCTTCTCTTCTCCCCCTCCCCCTCCCCCCCTCCCCCTCCCTCGCCCTCTTTCGTGATGCTCATATGTGCCATAAGGTCCAAACTCTGTTACACCAACTTTTAAGAAAATTCTTCCCACCTAAGTGATTTGTGCTGCCTTTGTCATTACTTGCTGAGGAAACTTTTGGATACGATATGGGAAATGAATGTTATATGCAGACTTAAGAATCCTAGAGCCAGAAGGGTTCAATGTTTTCATTTTACATGCTAGAAAACCAAGGCTCAGAGTTTAAGCCTTTTGTAATATTCATTTGGTACCTTGCTCCTGACTTTTCTCTCTGCCACAAGTTTTTGGTTTTTTATTTAATTCACATTCAACCCTTTTGATTTTTGCTATATCTTTGTATCTCATATACCAATAGTGACTTTATATATTCTTAAAAATCAATTCATTTTTAAAGTGATTTTAAAGAGAACATTAAATCACTATGTAAATGGAAAACCAGTATATTTTGCCTTGAATAACAACAATAGTAGCTACTACTTACATAAAGCTTATTATGGGCCAAGTTTTAGTTTAAAATATTTACTTTATATAATAACTTACTTAATTCTCATAATAACCCTGTGAAGTAAACACTATAGGTAGTATTATCAATCCATTTTATGATTAGGAAATACAGAGGTTAAATAACCTGCCCCAGATAACAAACTAGCCAATGGCAGAGCTGATATATGAATATAGGGAGTATGGTTCTGGGATCCATGATCTTGTATTAAAACAGAAGGTTCTTAGGAAAATATGCAATTATTAAAAAAGAAAAGTCTACATCCCACCTCACATCCTCTTCCATGTCACCAGTCATACCTGAACTCCACTTTTAGAAATGCTGATTTAGGAAGTTGGCTTGGCAGTTTGTTGTACTTTGGAAACACTCAGGTGAAGCGGTAATGACATTCAGGTGACTGGAGCTCATTAGGAGTTAGTTGAGTTCTTAGAGTACCATTGTACCAGGTTATGCTTTGTTGAGAATTCTGAATAAACAGATCAGGAAAGCTCTTAGGTAAGTAAGATGCAGCTGAATTGGTATGCTATGCAAGAGGGAAGTGTTTGCCAAATTCAGCTGGTTCTCAGAAGCCTCTGGAGATCTTGTTACGTAAACAGATTCCTGGGCCCCACCCCTGGAGTTTTGATTTGTTAGGTGTAGCACAGATTCGAGCTGGCTGAACAATGCAGTGTCTGACACACAGTGAGCAGTCGTGTTGTTAATAGTAATAACTATCCTTTTATTATCTGCTTATGTTGTACTGTGTTTTTATGTAGATTATCTTATTTATCATAATAACTTTTAAGAGATAGGTTCTATTTTTGTGCTTATTTTTTAGATGAGGAAAGAGGTGTCTAGTATACAGAACCATGATTTGAACTGTCATCTTCTTAAGCATTATCAGTCTCCCCCACAGTGCTGTTAACCATTGTTTATTCTGGCAAACACTGTTTTCGAGCTGGCTGTTGGCAGCTCTCCCAAATTTCCAGTGATTTCACTTCAACTCTTGGTTTCTAGAAAAGCAAAAGCATAGGAAACAGATGTATTCTCTTCCACCCTCTTCATTTTTTAGAAAGGGAGGCTGTGAGAGAGGAATGTGTCTTGCCCATTTTTGAAAGTTGGTGGCAGAACCGAGATTAGCTCTCTTAACTTCTGGTCTTTGCCTGCCTCCCAGAGCCCAAATGCAGCTTGTCCGTCTGTCACTGTTGTTCCCCCTTTGTGTCCTCTCGGTGCTGAAGCTCTCTGCCCGTGTGTCCTTATGATGTTTCTTGTGCTCTGCTGCCTGTGGTTGATAGGTGGCAAGGAGACAACAGGGCTGATGAGAGATGAGCTTGGGCAGCAATGGGCCATGATGCAGAGATGAAAAAAGGGCTCTTGGGGCAGAGGTGGAGTGATGAAAGCCTTGAGCTCCAGGGTGTGAAATGTGAACTTGGTGCCGACATCTAGTGGGGGAGCTGGGGCACCACAGAGGTGGATGTGGTGTCAGTGAGGCCAACGAGTAATTTTAGCAGTGATATTTTAAGGATGACTTGGGGAGACCAGCAGGCTTTTTCTGCCCCACCCCCCAACCCCCACACTCCCTGAGATAAATTGCTTCACGGTAATTTCCTGACTGCTCTGGGACAGGCCTGAGAACTTATCCCAGGGTTCTTGGGGGGCATATGCTGCCTCAGGGAGAAGTGTTCACCCCTGACACCCCACTCCCATCTTGGGCTGCTTTTCCTATGCATCATTCATCCACCTGCATTGCCCACTTGTAACTATATATTACCTTTTTAGAGATACCCTCCTTGAGCTTCCCATTGGAGCGTCCCCAGATTAGTTCTACATTCTGCTAGGTGTCTTCAGAGCACTTGTGAAAATCAGGAAATACTTAGTTACTTTTTCATTGTCTCTTTCCTGCACTAGAATGCGGGCTCCCTGAAAGCAGGGACCACGGGTATCTGTAGTGTTCACTTCTGTATCCCTAGAATCGACCATCACAGCATAGGCGTTCCAATATTGGATAACTGAGTGAGTGACAGTAGAAGCTGAAGTGCTCCAACCTGTGTTAGAAACTGGGAATTCCAAGATGGCATATGAAACAGCCCTCGTCCTCAGAGCTTTCAGTCTGGTAGAGCAGACTCACATGTTAAACAAATAAGGGCAATAATAGTAATCAACCTGTGTTCATGGAACATTACCACTTGTAGGTGCCGTGGAGAATGCAAAGGAATGCACATGGCAATACCCCTGCCCGCAAGAATCTTATAACTAAGAAAACTTAAAATAGAAAAACAAGAAGACTTCTTTGTTTCTAGAAACCCAGTTTCCTTTTTACCCCCTCTTTCTTTTCTGATTGAATTCCTAGTTGGCTTTGATTGCAGTGGAGATAGCATGTGAGTGGATAGTTGCTACAAGGATGCTTTTCATAAATTGCCTTTTCCTCTCAACTAGGTATGAGGATCGATCCCACTTGTAAATAATCTCTTGCATGGCTTTCTCATTAGAGATTTCCATTGCTCTTCTTTTAACATGCATATCTGTTTGATGGATGCAGAGGAGGAAAATAGGAAAAGAGGGATTATTTTAGAACAAAATGAGTTTTCAGATATTTATTTCTAATACTTTGTTTTATGAAAAAAAAAAAATCTCGAGGCGTGAAGGCTGTCTAACTAAGGTTATCCCTACAGGAGTCAGAGCCGGGCGAGAACAGACCTCTGACTCTCCGCTCAGTGTTCTTCCCACTCCCACACACCCAGGCTGTGTTCAAGCATGAGGCCGGTGTCCATCCACCTGTCTAGGATGTTGTGGAGAACAGATTTTGTTGTTGTTTTTTTTGTAAGCATTATTTGAAAACCCATTTTACGGACTTTTGTCACTCAGATTACAAGTTTTGCTATATTAGATTTCACTGTGCTAGTGATCCTGGCTTTCTTTAGGAAACGTATAAGAACTTACACAGCAAACTGAGCATTCTGTTTGCAGTGGTCACTTTATACCCACCTTGGAAGGGTATAAATTCTTTCCAATGATTGATATTGCTCAAAGCATTTTAGAAAAGCCACTTGTCTTGGATCCTGTGGCACAGTCTTTTGAATCTCTTCAGTGATGACAAAATCTTCATATTTTAAAGATTAATTTGCTTTTAGAAGCTGATCTAAAGTCATTGGAACTAAGCCTTTGGAGTAGTCCAAGATAATAGATCGGGAAACAGTTTTATTTAATTAAAGGATTGAGTGACTGCCTTCCATGGCCCCCAAACTGGCTTTGAAAGCCTAAGAAAGACATTCCAAACATGTTTTGAGCAGTTGCGGCATTATTAGGATTAAGGAGAAGCCTCCCAAGGTATAAATGAGAGTCCAAGAGTCTTAGAGTCCAAGGTATAAATTCTGTTATTCATAGTATATTCATTCAACAAACATTTTCTGAATGTTTGGTCTCATACTTGTCGAAATCTGCGTTGGGTGCTAGGAATTGATGTAATACTAGTCTCCACTCTCAAAGCGCTCTTAAGCTAACAGGAGCAGATGCACATCTAAATCAATAAGTTCAGTGAAGTTTTGTATGTACTGTGATAGAACTATATACAGGGCAGAGAGGGGTCACTTGTGTAGGTTCTGAGAGTGGAGAGACCTATTGAAAGAAAGGCTTTGTAAAGAAGAGAGGCTTGAAAAGAAGGGGTAAGTGCTTTCAGGCAGCCAGGGCATTTCCAAGAGAGAGTACATACAAAGGTATTGAGTTGAGAACTAGTGTACATTTTGGCAGCTGCTAGTAAGTAGTTCATTGTAGTTGGAGGGTGATGTATAAGGTTGGGCCAGAGACAAGGCTGGAGAGTCAGGCAGGGTGCCAGATTATGAAGCACCTTGTACTTCATGCCAAGACATTTGTTATACTGTCGAAGGCAGTAGGAGCTATTAAAGAATTTTAAGTCAGGAAGTAACATTATAACATTATAAGACATGATTTAGAAAAATAATTCTGACTATACGGAAGACGGATTGAAGGAATGGGAAGCTGAAAAACTAGTATAAGACTGGCGGAATGATAAAGGCAATAGATGATGTGGCCTGTGGTATGCACGTGAAGAGTTAGGAAGCAGAATATAGAGCTGTGGGGGCAACATACACATGTGAGAGGATTTTTTTTTTTTAATGGTCATGTACTTCATTCACAACCACAGCCCAAGAGATACTATTTTGTAGTTGGTAGTAAAGGCCAGATTCATGATAGAGTATAAATTCTATGAGAATCAGAAAATGCTTATGGAGGAAACATCTTTCTAAAATGTCTTAGTTTTTAATGATATGTACAATATAGTACATATAATTTAGTGTGCAATGTTGAGTGTTTTGGAATCAAAGGCAAAAATATTCAGAGTAGTTGAGTGTATTAGAATTATGGAATATAAAAAATTTAATGCCTCTCAATTCATTCTCAGAGATGTGAGAGTTAACAGCTTGGTGTTTTTTTTTCAGATTTTATTTTCTATGCTTAGATTGATTATATTATACATTTTTAAAATACACAAAAATAATATTCTCTGTTTCAGCAACTTGTTTCTCCTTCCTTGATATTACTAACACTGTTCTGTGTAAATAATAAAGACTTTATTACTTTATTCTTTTCTGATGGCTGTATAATTTGTAGTGTGGATGTACCACAATTTAAGAAGGAGTTTAACTAATCCTTTATGGATAAATAATTGAGTTATTTGCAATTTCCTATTCTTTTAAAAAATGCTGTATTGAAATGTATCAAAAACAAAACTAAACAAAAGATCAAATACTGGAGGTATAATATTGGATGAAAGAATATGACCATTTAAAAATTTAATAGCTAATTCCCAAAGATTTTACCAATTTATGACTTGTACCCTTACCACTTCTCTTCTCACATGCCAGCGCTATCAGTCAGTCTTTTAAATATTAGTCTTATAGGTGAAAAATACCTTTTTAAAATTTATATTGTTAAAAATTATTAAGCTTGAGCCTCTTTGCGTATCTTTGTGAACTGTTTCTTTTTGATCTTTGTTCATTTATTTAGCAAAAGGAAATCAAACTAGTCCTTGCCCAATACTTTTTCCTATTTGCCTTTTGAGGGTATTGTTTTTGACGTAAGTTCTCATTGTGGAGCTGTATGTGGAATAGGTTTAAGAGAATGGACAGTATCTGCTCTGATTCTAGATACATTTGGAAGTTTTTGTTTGTTTGTTTTTGAGCGATCGGGGTATAGAAAGGAAGAGAAACAAAATACTTGCATTAGTTTGTTTTCCGTTGTGATGAGTGTTTTTCATAAATACCAAAAAAGATTGTGATGAATTCAAGTTTTACTGAATATACAACTCTACATCTTTGTTATTCATTCTCTTCTGTCATGATAATCCACCTTTGGAGTGCTGCTGCAGACCAGATATGCCTTTGTCCTAGTTGGGTAAATAACAACATACTAAAATTCTAGCCCTTTTTTAATTCCTGGTACTTGAGCTTTCTTTTAGGAAAGGAGTTTAATCTTATCACACAGCCTAGCGGAGATTGTTCTGGGATGTCTAATTGAGTTGCTTACTTCTAGGGAGTTCCTGAAAAGAAGATGCTTCCAATCACTGTCCCCAAGTCACCGGCCTTTGCATTGAAGAACAGAATCCGAATGCCCACCAACGATGAGGTGATGCCCTGAGATGAGGGTTTCTTCTTTATTCCGCAGAATCAATCCAAGCATTATTCTTTCTTAAACTTAATGTAATTGAAAGGCCCTCACTCATGTTTGGAGTTTTCTTTAACAGTGGCTATGAACTTTTGATCATCTTTTTTGCTCCTCTAAGAGCGAAGTAATTGGTAAGGGTATGAATATTCTGGCTTTCAGCGGTAGGCCTATCCACTTATTGGAGGCCTGTCCATTTCTGTAGCATTGGAAATCAGACTATCGTAACACAGATCAAAAGTTGCTGGTCCTTGTACTCTATTTTGCCTGAGCTATTGTCATCATTCAGTGAGAAACTTTTAAAATTCACACCGAGCAGTTAACATTTACCCTGTCCTATCTTCCAGTAACCCAAGGGTTGAAAAGGTGATTGTGTGGTGACAGTTCATGAAATTGGAATACATAAACTCATTGATCAGGCTAGTTTCATGTTATATCTCCCATTTTACCTATAAATATCCAGAGTAAGGTTAATTTTATAGCATTTCTTGAGCATAAGCCTTTTTATAGGTTCATTTGAAACTAAAATACTCAGTAATCTTATATTACCACCTTAAACCCAAACAACTTATTTGGTGCTATTCTGGGTTTGGCAACCCATTAACTGCCAGTCACATGTTTCAGTGGAGTCTAGATGCAGGGTGGGTCAAAGAAAAGGCTAAGGTATGTGCTTGGTTATGACCTTTCTTCATTTTATTCACACAATTTGATCTCATTTAGTTTTTACAGCCTTCCTGTGAAAGACTAGATCCGTTAAGAGTGGTTGTGTTAGTCCTTTATCAAATACTTTCACATTGGCCTCACTCCTGTGAGTTGGTAGGGGACTTAGTTATTATCCCTCTTTGACAGACAAGGAAGCTAAGACACCTAAGGTAGAGTGACTTGCCTTAATTAATGATTTCTCATAATGTCTTTTGACTCCACTTTCTAAGGAGGTGAGAAAGAATGAGGAGCCTTGTTTCTAAACTGCAATTTTTCCACTAGGAAGAGGAGCCAGTGGTGATAAGAGCTCAACCTGTGCCACATTTTGGGGTGCCTTTTAAGCCCCACATCCCAGAGGCAAAAACTGTGGAAATATGCCCTTTCTCTTTTGATTCTCGAGACAAAGAACGTCAGTTACAGAAGGAGAAGAAAATAAAAGAACTGCAGAAAGGGGAGGTAGGTGTTCCATTTCTCCAGATAACATAATACTACTCTTTGGTTCCCTAAAGATAATCTTTCATGTTGCACTTTTAACTTTGAAATCACTGACTTCCTTTGATCCCTTTAAGAACCTTATGCAGTATAAATAGGGCAAGTAATTTGAATAACCTTTCCGGCACAAGGAGGTTAAGTAACTTGCCCATGATTAGACTGCCATTACTGGCAATATTGGGAGGAAAACCTAGATTTCCTTTTAAGCCCATTACTCTTTCTGCTATACCATGTTACTTTGAAAACTGGCCTTTCCTATTTTTCAGGTTCATTCAAATTTTCTGGAGCAGCTATTGTTTTCTGGCTAGAAAGGCCTTATCTTAAATCCTATGTTTTCTTTTCTATCAGGTGCCTAAGTTCAAGGCGCTTCCATTGCCTCATTTTGACACTGTTAACTTGCCAGAGAAGAAGGTGAAGAATGCAACCCAGACCGAGCCTTTCTGCTTGGAGACTGACAAAAGAGGTGCCATGAAGGCACAGACTTGGAAGCACCAGGTGAGTGATGGGGAGAGCAGCTAGGTTGTTAATTGCTTGATCGTTGGTTTATTAGAATGGGTAGATCCACCACACTGAAGTTCAGCTGGGAACTAACACACTGGATTTTTTCAGGGTCTCTCACTCTGTAAGTCAAGGATCAGCAGACTTTTCAATAAAAGGCCACATAGTAAAAATTTTAGGTTTTGTAGGCTACATATGGTCTCTGTCACATATTCTGTGTGTACGTGTATTTCAGCTCCATAAAATTGTAAAAACCATTGTTAGCTCAGGGCTTTGCAAAAAGAGGTTGTAAGTGGGAGTTGGCCTGTAGGCCGAAGATCGCTGATCTGTGTTTTAAGTGCCCATCTGGGGAATGTGAGAACTGACAGGCTTTTTGTTGTGTCGGGGTTTCTTTAAGATCTCGTCTATTTCATATATTAGACTTGTTCATTAAATCTTTACGCCTTTCTGTTGGTGCTTTGATAAGAAACAGTATGGTGAGAATAGATTCTCAATATGGTATACTGTTTTCTCAACACACTGCTGTTAATGTTCTTTATAAATGACAAGTGATTAAAAACAATTGGTTGTTGGCTGGTTTAACTGGGGTCTGAGTCTACCTTATCTGGAAAAAAATTTTCCTGATTTTGTTGGTTATTTTATATTATCACATATACTGAACTCTGACCAAAAGGAGCTCTTGGCCAGTTTTTGTAGGACATCACCCCTCTTGAAACCCAAGAGATGTGGTTGCTAACATGACTGAGCATAGGCCCTTTGTTAGCGTTCTCCAGGAAAACAGGACTATTGCTTTGAAAGTACCAGTAAATCTTCCTTTCAAGGACCATGACACAGAATGTCTATGTGGGGAATTTTCCATGATAAAAATTTTTAAAGTTTTTCAGACACATACAGAAGTAGAGAAATAGTATAATGAACTTCCGTGAACCTGTCGCCTGGTTCTGTAATGATCAAAACATGGAAAATCTTACTTCATTTATACGTCTACCTGCTCATCTCTGCACTGGATCCTTCTACTTACACATGGTCACTTTGAAGCAAATCCTAGGTATCATCTCATTTCATCCAAAAATACTTCAGTGCCTATCTTTAAAATATAAGGATTAAAAAAAATCTGTAACCACGATACTATTATCATAGTGAAAATATTAATAGTAATCCTTTAATAGTGACACATAGCTTTCATATATCCCCAAATCTCTCCTAACTTGTTTTGAACAATCGAATTGTTCAAATGAGGATCCAAATTAAGGCCCACATCTTACATTTGTTTGATAAATCTCTAACTCCCTTTTGCTCTTTAGGCTCCTCCACTTGCATTTTATTTGTTGAATAAAATGGATTGTTTGTCCTACAGATTTTCCACAATCTGGGTTTTTGTCCTTGTGTTCTCACTGGGGTTGTTTAATATGTTCCTCTACCTCCTCTATTTCCTATAGATGATCAGTTAGAGGTAGAGACTTGATTAAATTCTGGTTAGATTCTTTTTGGGATTGGGTGGGAGAATACAGGTGATTATATCTGGGAGTATATAATATCTACTTTTTTTTTAAGCCAGTTTATTTTTAGTGTCTACTTTTTGAGGGGGAATGTTAAGATAGGCTTTACAAGTATAGCTGACCTTTGAACTCAGGATCTGAACTGCACTTTTTTTTTTTCAGTAAATACTGTAAATGTACTTTTTCTTCCATGTAAGTTTCTTAATTTAAATTAAATTGCATATGATTTTCTTTTCTCCAGCTTACTTTTCTGTAAGAATGCAGTATATAATATATATAATATACAAGAAATTTTAGTACGTTTATGTTATCGGTAAGGCTTCTGGTCAACAGTAGGTTATTAGTAGTTAAGACATAGAAGGGTTTTCAACTGCACAGATGGTCGGCGCCCCTAATTCCTATATTTTCCAAAGAGCAACTGTATCTTAAAGGTACTTTCTAGTTTGTAGTGTGATTAGCTAGATGGGTTGTAACTAGGGTTTAGATTAAATCATCTGCTGTCTTTACTCTTGGATCAGTTAGAACCTGAGCCATGGAGGTGGTAGTCATGGAAAGTTGTCTGACAGACTCTCTTTCTAATAGCTAGAGGAAGAACTGAGACAACAGAAGGAAGCAGCTTGTTTCAAGGCTCGCCCAAACACTGTCATCTCCCAGGAGCCCTTCGTGCCCAAGAAAGAAAAAAAATCCATTGCTGGTAGTATTATATCTGTTCTTGGGGGACTGGGGCAGAATTGTATATGGTTTACTCCCCCTTTCTTTCAATAAGACTTCCTTAGAGCTCAGCCCTTTGGTTGCATGCATGGCTGTGCCTCTTACTGGATCTTTGGGGGCTAGGTTTATGCAAGGCTTGCTTGTGCACCAATATTTTCTCTCTTTCTATACTCAGAGGGCCTTTCTGGTTCTCTAGTTCAGGAACCTTTTCAGCTGGCCACTGAGAAGAGAGCCAAGGAGCGGCAAGAGCTGGAGAAGAAAATGGCTGAGGTAGAAGCCCAGAGAGTACAGCAGTTGGAGGAGGCCAGGCAGCAGGAGGAAGAGCAGCAGAAGAAGGAGCTGGCCAGGCTACGGAAAGAACTGGTAACTGGGCAGCAGAAATGCTGACTAACCCATGGTTGTCTTTGTTTTATCTGTACCTTGCATTGTTCCAGAAAGGATCTAAGGTGGCCTGCAAAGATGAGTGACAGTGGGAAATCACACAAACCAAGAGTGGTGATAAAGTTGACATGTGGACGAGGCTAAAGTTGTATACATTGTGATGCATGTATCTGCCAAGTTCGATCCATAATTTTGGCCCTTTTTAGGAACCAACCTATCAGTTAACAAAACTCACAGTGTTCATGAGATATATACAAACTAGTTGTTAACAAATTTCATTTATCCTAGTATTGAATTCTGTAGACAGACTTTCTTCCAAGGGTCTTCATAGGAGGAAATCATGTGACATAACTGTACACAGTGATGCATTATTTAACTTACTTTTATTATTTCCTTAAGGCTTAAGAAAACCAATGTGTTTTACAATTAGACAAGAATATATAGTTAGGGAAGGACAGGAATTGAGCAATATCTATATTTTTATTTTTCTCTTAATAACTTGACTCAGATTCTTTCTCATTATAGTGCATACTGGTCCAGGTGCTATGCTAGCATTAGCATAATAATTTAGAAATTAGAAATTAACCAAAAAGAAAGATTAATTCACATTAAGAATTCTTTCACTAGGAGAGCAGCAAACTACATTAACTGCATTAATGAGGAATAATACAGTATTAGATGGAACTTCATATTATTAGTAAAAAGATGAATCTAGAAATATAGAAGTTGTTGAGGTTTCATCTAAAAGTGCTAAGCTGCAGCACACACAGCAGTTGACAGAGGTGATGTGGCCGCAGGTAAGGTTCAAAGGACAAACTTCTTGGCAAAATTCAAGCTACTGTTTTTGATTAGATGAAAAAACAATAAAATCTCTACCTCAGACATTCT
The DNA here is from genome assembly GCF_014176215.1 of Rousettus aegyptiacus. NCBI lineage: Eukaryota > Metazoa > Chordata > Mammalia > Chiroptera > Pteropodidae > Rousettus > Rousettus aegyptiacus. The sequence goes on along the minus strand of NW_023416287.1, from coordinate 20,531,379 downwards.
CACACAATTAGCCCTTTTCCACCTTCATGTCTTTTGAATTTTCTTCAACACTTGGTACCTGCCTGTTGTGTTTGTTTCCATCATAGAGCTGTTTCTTACAGTGATTCTCACTGGGCTGATTGCAGCGTTCTACAGCACAGTTCAGTCAGTGCTAGTTAGCTCTCCATTAATCTGCCTTGACTCAGGATTGATTTTAGACTGCCTGGAAGGATAGATGGGACCTTCTTCCCGTGACCCCTTCTAGTTATTGTTTTTTGTTTTTGTTTTGTCTATACTTTTGGTGAGTATTAAGACTCAAGCTTAAGATCGTACTCTAGCAAACCCTTAATCATGTATGTCTTCTCTGCTACAATTGAGTAAGGCCTCATTATACCCCAGTAATAAACAGTGAAACTAGGGATAAGTTAACTATAAGCATAGTTTTCTAATGTCCTTATTAGTGGTAACTTTATTTTTCTTACTTTGCAGGTGCACAAAGCAAACCCAATACGCAAATACCAGGGTGTGGAAGTAAAGTCAAGTGACCAGCCTCTGACTGTGCCTGTATCTCCCAAGTTCTCCACCCGATTACACTGCTGAACTCAGCTGTGAGCGGCAGACACCACCTGGGAATAGGAGCTGCTCTTTCTGTCGAACCAGGAGCCTCCTATCTGTGTCCCAAGGGCATGGAGAGAACTCATTTCTCTGGACTTTTACCTACCCATGCCCGACAGAGCATACCTGACAAGTCTCTAATTTTGTTGAGAATTGTTTTCCTACTTTATTGAGGCTAATAATGAGACTCAACTCATATATGTCTCTATCAGACTCCATGTACTTATTTCCTTTGAACCATCAGTTGACCTTTAATATGGGTCTTAACTCTGACTAAAATTTAAAGTCTGTATCAGTACAGTGTAATTTCTGTGGTCCCTTTCCTCACTCTCTTTTTTTTCTTATTTTAATCAGAAAATAAAGATAGTTAAATACTGAGATAGGATTTAAGTCATGGCTTCAATGAGGAACAATCAGGATATCAGATTCTTTCCTCTTCTCTGCACAAAATGGATTTTAAGGAGCTGTTTGCTATGAGGGGGAAAGCCTCATTAACTGCACAGCAAAAAGACTGCATGGAGTGATGGGGAGCCTCTCAGTAGCCATCCGCAAGCTTTGGGCAGAGCTGCTGCTAAGGCACATTCTTCTCTTATCTGTGCTGATAATAACGGAACGCTGTGCAGCACATTTTTAAGTCCCCCAGTAACCTGGACCAGAAGAAATATGTTTGCCTTCCCCTCCCTGATTTTGTAATGGTGATATTTTAAAATTTGTCTATCTTCTTTGGAGGTCACATTTTATTGGGGAACTGGGTACTTTGAGAGGAAGGTCCAGCAGCTTCGAAGCACAGGCTTTCCCTTTCTGCCTGTGTCAATAGCCTTCCATATTTGTGGACTCCCTCCCAGGAACCACTCTGAAAGGCAATGGTGTGTGATGCCTTTGCACAGACTGTTGTTGCCTTCCCTAAATGTGCTTTTTTTCATCTAGTAAACTCTTCCTTATAAGACTCAGCTCAAGTAATGTCTTTCTTATAAATCCTTCCTTGACCGTCTGACCTCCTCAGGTAAGGATGAGCACTTCCTTTTTAGTGCCTCCCAAATGTTTCCCGTATATCTCTCTAGCACAATAATTACACCACGAGTTACTTGTACTTATTCACAGACTAGTAGGGAGACAGATATTTAAAATCATCTTAGTCCTTGAAGACAAAAATTCTTAGTTGTCTCTGTATTTGTTGTAGCTGACACAATTTGCTAGGTCCATGTTAAATCGTATATTTTCTTTTAGACTTGACATTATTTATGAACCCTACTCTGTACTAGTCATCTACTCCTGTCCTGGGAGATATAAAAGCAACCATATTCTGCTCAGGCCAGTCCTAGGCACCAAATATGATATTAAGCCTGTTTTATATTCCTTTCATTTATTCAGTGAGCATTATTTCCAAGCCATTATAATTCAGCACCGTACGATTTTCAGATCCCTGGGCTTCCTAAAGGCCCATAAACTGATGCAAAATATGGTTTCTTTATTTTCTGGGCAAAAAAAGATACGCAGTTTTTAGGTATAGTTCCACAAATATTTATTTAATTAACAAATATTAATTTGGTGCGAACTCTATATAACTTGGCACTGTTCTAGTCCCTGGGAATGTAGCAGTGAGCAGAAGTAGACCTTGTCTTCATGGAGCTTATCTTTCAGGAAGGGAGATAGACAGTAAGCAAGTAACTGTCCTCTTCTGTCAGGTGAGCCACGTTTCCCTGACTGCTGTGGGGAGAGTAGACGGGTGGGGAGAAGGAGGTCTGCGAGGTCGCATATAGGAAGGTGAGGTTCTTGCAGTTGTCCAGGTGAGACCTAATATTGGTTTGGGCTAGGGTGGTGGCAGTTGAGGTGGTGAGAAATGGTTGGATTCTGAATGTATTTTGAAGTAACTGACAAGACTTGCTAATAGATTGGACATGGAAAGAGAGAAAGGGAAGTTAAGGAAGACAGTCAGATAGCAGCCCCAGAGACAGAGTTCTCCATCGCTTGTGCTCAGATATCCAGCTCTGCCCGACCCCTCATATCTCTCGTGGATTCTCAGGGGGCTTCCATTTTTTTTTCAGGTCACCTTTTCAGACACCCTCTCTGCATCCTGTGTAGCTTTTTTTCCTCCCTTCTGTCAGCAGTTCTCTTCTAACGGTTCACTGTCCTTCACATATTTTTATCCAGTATCATTTTTTCATCATCTGTTTTTTGTTTTTGATTGTTTTAGGTAGGAGAATAAATCTGGCCCTCCAGCTGAAGGTTTGGGAAAGAGCATTACTGAGAATGATGGGCCTATGGGATCCTTCCATCCCTTTGCTTCATTCTGGATTACCTCTTCTAGACGCCCTTGCCAGGGTGGTAATATGCGACAGTTTTTTAGAGGCAACAAATGGGTTACATTATTTCAGAGTGAATATGTTAAAATTAAGATGCAGACACCCATTGCCTCTTGCTTCCCAGAATTTCTCATTTTCCCAGTAGCACTTTCTACTCAGTACAGTCTGTGTAGTTTTGAGTCCACCTCATATGACCTTCATTTTTCTAGTAGAGCCTCCCATTTCCCCCAAAACTCAAAACTCCCCGCTTTTATATTACCGTGAAATTCAGGTTCTTTATCTCTTCAGGCCACGTCCTAGAGGAGGCCTCTCTTTCAACATTAGAGGTCACTCTGAAATTTTCCTAAAAAAACATGTCCTCTGATAAGAGTTTACTATATTCTACTGAGAAATCTGGCTGTCATGCTTTGCTTGGCAGTTTTGCAAAGCTCCTCGCACATGCACACATACAAATTGTTGGAATTCCCACAATTTCTGGGAAGAGCTTTGTTTTCAGTGCTGTTTTGACTTGATCGTGGCTTCCCATTGCTCTTCACATCACTGTTCACCCTAACTTTGGTTGGTTGTTCTGTTCTCGTGTCCTCGCTTTGTTGCCATCTCGACTGCTGTTTTCTTACCAGTTCTTTTCCACAGAGTTTCGTCCCTGGAAAGTGGAGCTTGAGTGGTAGACGGGCTGCATTGGCAGTTGCTCCAGCATTTAGCGGAGACGAGACCTGTACACAAGTAATTGTAACACAAGATAGATGTGATTGAGTAACTCGAGACAGAGCAGGTGCCAAGGGAGTTTAGAGATTCTTGTTGGACGTGAGGTTGCAGTTCTTAAGGATGTTTTTTTTCTTTTTTTCTTTTTTAAATAAAAATAAGGAAAGTAGTACCACATTTTTGGAAACAACGGAAACAGTACAGACAACATAGAATAAAACATGGTCTCTCTACTTCCCCTCTTCTCATTCCCCAGGAGTTGCCCATAGTTAATCATTGTGTATGCTTCCAGAATATTTTTTAGGTACACACACACAGTTATAGAACATTTTTCTTTTTTATAACAATAAAATTATAATATCCTGCATTTGCTTTTAATTTGTTCTTTGAAGGGTTACATATTCACGTGATTCAAAATTCAAAACCTACCGAGATAAAGTCTTCTCCTAGCTGCATAGTTCTGCACAGAGAGTGCCACCAGGTATGTTCCCTGGCAGAGGTGGCTTCTGCATATACATATTTATACCTCTTCCCTCCTTTTTACACAAATAGTGTCATACTCTACACTCCGTACCTTGCTCTTTTCATATGTTCTGTATTGAACGATGTGGTTTGGGCGCTGCCGTGGGCATGTCCTGGCTTCCTCCCTGGCTGAAGTATGAAGCCTCTTAGAAGTATCTAGTGACATAGAGGCAGGCCTGTAGTGAGGTCTGGTTCCTCTACATGATGTCCCAGCTAGTGACCTGAGGTCTCAGGGACTCACGGGTAGGTCAGCAATCCCTGGTCTTTTAGCTGCTGGCTTCGCTGAGCCTTGGGGGCTTATTGGCTTGAGTATCTGGTAAACCTATGTATCACCTTAGCTAAATCTTGACATTACTTTCTTTTCAGTTCCCTTCTGAATCTTGTCTGCTAAGGAAGTTCCTCATTGCTGAGGGTAGCAGTTTAAAAAGCTGTTAGCCACGTGGCTGGGCTCCGATTTCTGCACAGGCAGGCTGAGTTACAGCTTGGTGGTGTGGATCCAGGTAGGAATTGGTCAACATTCTGAATTCTGAGCTGCCGTCTGCATTTTAGCATGCTGGGATGCTCAGTTTAGACAACATATAAAGTTTCCTGGATACAGGACAAACCCAGGCCTATGGAAAGAGCAGGGAGGTTAAAGTGTGTGGTACTTTGAGCAGTGACGAAAGCGTAACCAGGGAGCTGACATGTTTGCTCTGACGCCAAGAATTCCAGGACAATTTGTTATCCAGCTGAAGCCAGTGTAGTTGCTACAAAAAAGCCTGGGGGTAAAAACATGCTTTTTCCTTGTTGCTGTGTCTTGCACACCCACTCTTTCCTAGTGCTGTAGTGAAGGTTACTGACATCATTCTGGTGGTATTTGCTCTTCTCTTGTAAGAGAATAAGAGGCTGGACTCAGACCAGAAGCACGGCTTTTATGTGCTGAAGGTATCAGCTTCCTGAAAGGGCTTGACAAATGCTGACATTTCACTGTCAGAAACCATAATTGGAGGGGTAAAGGTAAAAGGCGTTGGAAAATGCTAGCTTTTATTTAGGAACTGTTTCACCAGACTAAACCTAACCTGAAGGCTCCAATTGCTCTCTCCCTTTTCTTTAAACTTTTATTAGAAAGGAAAGAAAAATCTGGCCCGTCTGATCTGCCAAGACCCATGTAGTTATGGGACTGGTATCCCAGAATCTCACAGGCAGGTGTGTGAATGTGCTCTGAACTGTGACCAAGTGCTGTTGCCCAGCTTGTTTTGACACCAGTGGTATTTTCTCAGGTCTTTCAGGAGCAAGGGTGGGAGATAATGTTTTGCAGTTGGTCAAGATACTAGTCAGTGGTCATAAATTATAATATGAAAAGCGATTTGGGCAGCATTGTTCAAGCTTGCTTGGGTTAAGGAGAGATGGAAGTCTCTAGCCTGACACTGACTTTCACTCATGGGCACTCATGCACACAATCTCTGTCACATAGAAAACCCACTAAGTGACTAAAAAGTGACTTTAAATTTGCTCTATGCAAAATCCTTACAACATTGTCGTTTTCAGTTTTTAAATTGGTGCTTACTGTTAATTACATATAATTCAGGATATACCTGATAATGGGAGGAAAGAGTTAAAAACCCATGGTCCCATCGTCCACCTTAAACACTGGGCTGTCTTTGTATGATTTCTTGTGTGGGTGTGTAAAACTTTCGTATGTTCTTTTACAATGTAGGGTTTTCCTGTATATATATTTTGTATTCTGCTTTTTTTTTTACTTAGCATAGTAGTGACTCAAATATTTTTCCTCTATTACTATGTTCTTTGTAAATACCAATTTTAACAGCAGCATACTGTTCTGGGTTTGCTTCTCTCTGTTGAAAAATGATTGTTTTGCAAAGAATTTCGCTAGGCCGTATTTATGGGTTAGATTTGTCTATATTTGTTTTCTTCCCTCTAATGTATCATGGTCTGGCTCATCTTTAAATGACTGTTTCAAACCACTTAGTCTTTGTAATTAAAATATTAAAAGGAAATATAAGCCCTTCTCAAAAGCATAGCTAATGACATTATTCTGGCATACACCTTTTGCCTGATGTGACGTCAGTGTTAACTAGCTCATGTCCAGCAAAAATGTTTATTGGCATTTACCAAAGCCCTTCTGAGAGAACTCTATATCTATGTGTTCTTTTAAAGAACTCTGCATCTTCAGACACACGTAGTGGATTGTTGTCTCTAAGCCTTTAGATCAGATTCGAAAGGAGAACACCCTTTGTCTTTAGCTGGGGCTTTGGTGGCTGTGATGTGTCTTTGGAGACAAGTAGGGGCAGGAAATATAATCTCACTTCTGTCACTGACACCTTGGGTGACGTTTAATAAGTCATTCACTTTTTCTAGACCTCAGTTTCTACATATGTCAAACAAGGAGATTGAGCTAAAAAGATTAATAAGGCTCTTTTCAGCTTGAATATTTTCAGAATTTTTTTCTAGGGAATTTGCTTTTACTACACTGGCCGTACATTTGCATTTATATTCTATAACCAGCTGCTCAGTCACTGTGAGAGGACAACTCTAGCAAACTCTCCTGCCCCTGGATTTCCATTTGAACTTCAGTGAAGTATGTTGGAGACCAGTGTGCTATCTCATTGAGGATTCTCCAACGGTTATTCTGGAAGCGGAAATCTAGCCCAGATCACTCCAAGGGACTAATCCCTGAATAATGTCCTCTGACACACACACACATATTTTCTGATGTTTCTCTTGACCTTGGAACTGGTTAAAGACTGCACAGAATGTTCAGCGAATTCTTACAGACGGCTGCGCGAAGTCCCTCCCGTCCGTGGCGTGTCTGGCGGTTCCTTCTTGGAGGCAAAGGACAGCACAGGCAAACCTGATGCCTGGCTCTTCTGTTTCTCTCCACCACGGTTCGGTTTTTACAGTGTTCGCGGTCAAAGGGACTTGGATTGTTTTGAGATAAATGTCACAGGGTTCAGGAGGAACACAAAATTATTTAGTAGAATGAGCCCTAGATTGGGAATTGGGAGAGCGGCTTCTGTTTTTGTGTCAGTGAGCATGTCTATCAAATTATTCAGTATTGTCAGTGGGTGTGTGTCGCCAGGGGTTGCCAGAAGCCCCTGCTGTTTACGCAAAGCAACAGGACAGGGCCAGCAGCAGCTAGTTAACAGCCAGTGAAAGGAGCAGGGAGACATCTCAGGGAGGAGGCTACGTGGGAGCGTGTGCAAGCCAAGAGGGTGAGAGATTTAAATTGAGCCTGTAGAAATCTCTTTCTTACTGGCTGGAGGTTGGTGTCTACACTGGAGGCTCATTGAGCCTTATTTGCTTGTTAGCTTTTTTTTTTCCTCGTAATTTGTTACTGTAGAATAGAAAATGAATACAGGAAGCAACACAGAGCAAGCAGAAGTGGAGAGGGATTGCCGGTACCGACCCTCTGTCACTGAACAGCTTAACGTTTTTATGCATCTCCCTTCCCTTGAAACATTAGCTGTACTGACAGTGGGGCCTGAATGTTTGTGTTTTCCTCACACAAGTGCCCAAAGCCTCCGACCTACCCAGAAGCCTCATGACCATGACCATGAGTAGGGATTGGCAGACTGGAAGCTCAGCAACTTGGCCTGGACAGTGAGTGGACCAGAAAATCAGCATAACCGGGACTAAAATGCAAATTCTCCACCCCCACTCTAGACCCACCCCCCCGCGGCCCCCCCACCCCCCCGCAGTCAGACACTCTGGACATTGTGTGTTTTAACAAGCCCTCCAGGGGACTGTGACGCATGCCCAAATATGAGGACCACTGCACCAGGAGAGGGACCTGCAGGTCTCCCAACATAAAGGTCTCTGGGCCACGGAGCCAGCAGCCATTCTCTCCTGTGGCCCTCAGTGCCCAGCCAGACAAGCCAGTCTGAAGGGGAAGAACACCGCTTTCCGCCATAGCTCCCTAGGGAGTCCTTTTGTGCAGACTGTTCATGTTACACAGGAGAGCTACTGAGTTTGTCCAGTAAGTATTTATCTCCTTAACCAAGACTTTATAACTGGACTGAAGATGGAAGAATGCTTTTCCCTATGTCCTTCCAACAAGTCATGACAGAAGAAGAAACTGAGGCTCAAAGTTAAGTTTCCAAAACTTAAAATGCTAGTTAAGCGGTGAAGTCAGAATTCGAATCCAGGCCTCTCTGTCCTCAAGTGCCCTTCCTACCACATCAGTTGCATCCGAGTAGAGTCAGCTGTAGGGGGGTGGGGGTTCTCTCTCGCCAGGGGTTTCCGGAAGCCCCTGCTGTTTACCCAAAGCTAACAGGACAAGGCCAGCAGCTGCTAGTTACCAACCAGCAAAAGGAACAGGGGGACCTCAGAGAGGAGGTCACATGGGCATTTGTGCTCTCCTGGCTCATTTTAGAATTGAGTGACTTGATCAGAGACCCTTGGGTAAAGAAGAAATTGTTTCTGTCACCCTCCAGGGCCAGCAACTTGGGACTTAAGAGCAAGTTTCTGTGAAGGTGGCTGTTGGGGCTGGGGCCTGCGCTGAACTCTTGACCTTGCTGTGGGAACCTCCAGCTAAGCTCCCCAGAGGCCGAAGGCAGGTCCTCCTCAGTTTCAGACAGCAGGCATCTCCTCAGGCCGTGCCGGATGCTTGGGTTCCTGTCAGGGATGTGGTAGCTGCCAGTCGGTTAAGTCACAAGCCTCAGCAGGCCTGAGCGATCGCCAAGGTGGTCAGAGCGCCAAGCGCCTGCAGCCAGGAGGTGTTTCGCCCGGCCCACTCCTCATCCTTCATCTGGGCACCCGCAGCATCCCACGCAGGGCCTCTACTCCCAGCAACCACTCAGTTTGCCACGCACCCCCTGGTTCTTATGGTAACTCAGTTTAGCAAACGGACCTGGAGTGTTATAAATAGCACCCTGGTGGGCGGGGAAGCCGGCCTGTGCAAGGGGACGGAACACGCCTTCCCCGCTTTTTGAGCCGTTTCCTGGGATCATGTGAATGGAGGGACTTCTGGTGCCGATAAAGTTGAATTACTCTCCGCTCTCGGGTCCCTACTCTGCTCTTAGGTCTTGCTTCTCTTCCATGTGTTTGTGTCTGTCCCCCACCCCCGTCGGGCCTGCCTGCCTTAGTGCTTCCAAGTCTGCTCCTGGGACATTTCCTGTTCTTGGAACAGCTGCACCAGCCTGGGGTACCCTCCTGCTACTTGATCCTATAGGGAGGTATCCAGTGGCCGTGGGCAATTTTCAGATGACCTTGTTCCCCTGTCGTCATTAGATGGCTATTTTTGACTTTGCTGTTTATGCTGCAGGGAAGTTGGGCTGAGATGGGGGAGAGGGAGAAAAAGTGGAGGGGCTGGTCTTGGGTGCCCGTGGTCCCAGGGCCCTACCAAAGTAAGAACATTTATTCACCAGCATTTACAGAGCACCTACTGTCAGGCCCTGGGGCTACCAAATTGGTGAGTGACAGTCTTCTTCACTCACGAATTTATTTTTCAACAGGCATTTACTTTGTGGTACAGAGTAATATGTGTGAGGCCTCTGAGCCAGACGGCTTGGGTTTAAATTCTGGCCCCAGAATTGAATACCTCTTAAACCTTGGGCGTTACTCCTCTGTGCCTCAGTTTCCTCTTGGAAATGGGAGTGATAATAGTACCTACCTTGTAAAGTTGCTATGAAATTAAAGGATCCCATATCTGTGTCTGGCACATGGTAAAACACACAGCAGATACGAGCAGCTATTACTGTTAATAGCACCTTTTGTACAGGGGCCCTGGGGTACAGTGCTGACTGCTGTGGTTCCTGTGGGTTCTGAGCTGACGTCTGCATCCCCCAGAGCCCCAGATTCTGGGACAGCACACACAGGCATTCCAGGGAAACAGGGTGATGTTCCGGCCCCGGGAGAGCCTCAGAGCAGAGGCTCTCTACCCTGACTGTGCATCTGAATCTTCTGGGGAGATTTAAAAAATACCCATAGCTGGGGCCCCACCTCCAAACAATCTGATTGAACTGCTCTGATTTCAGGAGGGGCCCAGGCTGTGGGAGTTATGAAAGCTCTTGAGACATTTCTTCTGTGTGTCATGGTTGAGAAGCATAGCCCAGAGAGCTCCAGAAGGATGTATGTCCTGAAATCACCACCGGCTGCACCAGCGGGATGCTATCAGGAGTGCATCAAAGCTGGCCCTCTGACATGGGAACTACCTGAAATGCAGGTGACAGAGACAGATTCCTGGGGCCCCCTGAGAAGGAGTCTTCATTTTAAGCAAACTCTGGGGCCTGGGTACTGAGGAAGCCTGAGCTTCCTGTGCCTTTGGCTGAGAAGTCATCCTTGATCATAGTCCCTTCCTCTGAAATCTCATGGTGTCTTATATTTCATGCGTAGCTCTGATCATTTTCTGTCTTGAATTATAGAAATCTGTCCACATTAATATGTTTTGAATTATTTATTAATCTCAGTTAACCAATGGTCATTTCAAAAAAATCTGCAAAATCCAAAGAATAAAAACCATGTGTACTTCTACACCTGCTAATGTATATATTTCTATCCCTCTGACAGTTTCTCTATAAATATTTTTAACAAAAAAGGATCCCATTTCATGAATGATTTTACAATCGCTTTTTTTTTTTCACCTAAAATGCACTATGTGGTGATTCTATAGCTTTTCTGCAACTCCATCTCTCTGTCCCCAAAGTGACCAGTTTAGTCCTTGCCAGAGAGAAGAACACTCAGTAAATAATCTTAGCAATAAAGCTCTGTAATTCCGGGACAGAACAGTGTGTCGTTTGAGCTTCCAGAGAAATCTATGTCCAATTGGCCACACAGAGTGTCCACAGAGCTCTGCTTACCAGCCTAGAAAAGAGTCTGCTATAAGGACAGCAGCCTGATCGCAGGCTTTCCCAGATGCCTGAGAGGCACTGCCAAGGCCTCGGGCTCGGGGGCCCCAGGTGGGAGAGGACTGGCGAAAACAGCCCTGAGTGGTGCCCATACCAGAACCAAAGAAAAGTTGTGAGGGGACTTGGCTGCTCTCTTTGGAATCAGGGAGGTCATTGCTCAACTCCCCAGATTTTCCATCACAGCGAGCAAGGAGAGAGGGTCAGGCCGGGAAATGTCTCCTCTGGGCAGGTCATTTTAAAAGCCTCTTGGCTGGATCAATTTCCTCCTTGGAGCCAGGGAAGCAGTTCCCGGCTGGAGTTAACCCTTCCACTCCCAAGGAATCCTCTCAGGAATGGGTGAGCCTGGGAGCCCAGGCTTCCGAAGTGCAGAGCCATCCAGGGCAAGAGGCCTAAGGAGCCGTGAACTCTGGCTGGAGATACCTTCCCACTTGCCTTGTTAAATCCAACAGGCATAATTGCATCCTGCTGACCTTAATTCCCCTGGCGGGTTTAATTGGTCCTGGCATTGCCCACTTCTGGCCCTGCCCCTGTAGAAGCATTGAGGGTGGCTGCGCTGCTGGCGCAGGGCAGGAAAGCCCCTTCTTAAGGGTGGGCAGGGGCTCAAGAAGCCTCCAGCTGGGTGGAGGAAGTTTCCTGTGCCCCACCGTCGTGCCTCCAAGGGAGCACTGAGCAGAAGCCTGGGGACTCCCAGGAGCAGCTGGCCAAGCTGAGCTCAGCCAAGGTGGCAAGCAAGCTGAGGCAATCCTGTGGACCCAAAATCAAGCCAGTCTCTCATCCCAGCAGGAGGGACCACGGAGAAGCCTGCAGGGACAGCTGAGCTCTCTACCTGGTGTGCCCACAACGTACGCCACAGTGCCACGGGTACTGTGCCAAGCACTCTAATATATGTGCTCACTAAATGCTCCCAGCTACCCTGGGAGAGAGGCCATGGGACAGAGAGTAGTGATGAGCTGAGCCTTGGTTCAAACCCAACTCTGTGAGTTTGCTCTGTGACCCAGTTTTCCTGTCACATCTGTGAAATGGGGTAGAAATAGCTGACATTTATAAACCATTTACTATGTACCCATGCATTGTTCAGAATGCCTTGTGTACCCACCCCTGTGAGGAAGGTGCTTGTCCTAGATATGAGGAAACAGCAAAGGCATTTGCCCAAGCCTGGTATTAGTCTCAGCTCCACTGACAGAGCTAACCACTACCCATATCGTCAGAATTAAATGGAAGGAATTCACGGAGTTGCTTACCCAGGGTCTGGCCTATTTACGTGAGTTCAAGAAATGCTAGTTCTTATTTGGGAAATATAACGGTGACAAAGGCAGCAAATCAAGCCATTTATGTTGTCCTGGCCTGGATTTTGGTCTCATCGGTAGATGGCTTTCAATATGAATCTGGGGAATTTGAAGCTAGCTACTTAATTGCTGCTTGGCTTTAGGAACAAGCCTCTTACCCTCTCTCAGCATCGGTTTCTTCGCCACTAAAATGGTCCCCTGGAGTCATTTGGTTCCTCGAGTCCCTTGTGAGGACCAATGATCGGGGGTGAAGCCTTTGGTAGAGTCGGGCCTGGCCCTTAGTGGGCACTCACTCAATACATGAGTTGTATTGACAATCACACAGATAACAAGAAGGTGTCAGCAGGGGTCATTATAGCAGAGTAATCCGCAAACCCTGTTCAGATCCTTGCTAGTCATTCATCAAACACTGACTTGCAAGTACACATTGTGCCAGGGATGTGTGTGAACAACATACAGCCCCTGCCCTCGAGGGGCTCCCAGACGGTGTCAATAGTGGGGTCAACTTGGAGTTGAAGGAGGGCGGAGGAGAGGGAGCCAACATTTCAAGCTAAACCAGAACATGCTGTGGGGATGACCAAATAGGGCCAGGGCCTCCCCAAAATAGGCATGGACAGGGAGCATTTCAACCTTCAGAATGCTATGAGACCCCAGAGAGGAGTGGGGGACAAGGCACGGGCTGGGAAATTTTACAGTAGAAAGAGACTTTGGGCTGTGAAGAAGGATATTTCTGGCTCAACTCCCTTCCTTGTGGAGCGACTCTGGTCAAGTTACTCAGACTTTGGGCAAGTTACTCATTCTTTTGATCCTATCACTAACTAGAAAATAAGATGAAAGCTCCCCACAGAGTTATTATCAAGATGATGTTTTAAGACAATATGGATAAAGCTAATAACAATAGCAAGTACTCAAAAAATGGGAGCTCCCTTCCCTTTGGAGAGCCTGGGTTCAGATCCCTTACAAGCCAGATGGCTGAGGGTAAGTTACTTAACCTCTCTGTGCCCAAGTTTCCCTATAGTTGTACCTACCTCATTGGTTTGTTCTGAAGATCACATCTGTGAATCTACACAAGAGCGCTTAGAACGAGGCCTGGCACATGCGGCGAGTACTAACTACATAGGCATTAGTTGTTATTTTTGCTTCTTAGGAGAGGCAGGCTGTCAACTGGACCTTGACAGAGAGCAATGGAGGAGGGGAGGGCCAGGTCAGGAGGGTGGACCAGGCAGAACAAAAATCGTCAAGCCTGGAGAAGGAGCTCCAGCTCTGGTTTTCGCCAGCCTCTACCAACCTGCCCAACATTTACTTACAGAAAAAAAAAAAAATTACTCATTTTGAATAGTAATCAGTTCACATAGTTCATGATTCAAGTTAAAACGTTAAAGGGTAGACGTTTGTCTTCCTCCTACCTCTGGGCCTATTGCTTGCTTATCCTGCCAGAAAAATTCTTCTGTATAAAAAGTAAAAATTTATGTATTATTACATATATGGTTATATTAAATATTGTATATTTTACCTCCCTTTTGCCCAAATAATAGCATACTCTACATTCTATTCTGCACCTGGCTTGCTGTATTGATTGATTGATTGATTGATTGATTTCCACTTTGGCGTTTGCTTCATATCAGTTTATTCACAACTTCCTCACCCCTTTTTTACAGCTGTGACATAATTTCCAATTGTTTAGACATGTTGCATTCTCAAGTCATTTCTCCCCTTTTTCCCATCTGAGGGCCGGAGGTTCTCTCCTCCATTTGACAGTTAGAGGGGCTGAGGCTTGCTACAGTTGGGACCTGAACCCAGACACCCACTCTACAGCTATTTCCACCACACTCGGCTTGGCTAGTTTTCAGAGAAAGGCTCAGGGCAGACGGCTTCTGGGTGATGGAAAGCCCTTTGGATCACACCTCACTACATCTCCGCCCGAACACCTTGGCTGGAGCGGCCCCTGGGGCACCGCTGTGATGGGGGATCCTTGGAAAAGACTCTCCATTAGCCCCCTCCTTCCAGGGGGGTCCTTGGAGAGACCTGGAGCAGCTCAAGGGAGTGGCACTGAAGCACCAAGCATCACCCATAGCCTCTTGGGGCAGCTTCCAACTCCCCAGGAGCCCAGGAAAAAGACAGTTTCAAAAGAAAAGGCTTTCAAGCCCATTGGCATGTTGAGCAAGTGCGCCCGAGACAATTTCTTACCAAAGATGCTCCAACTAGGTCCAGTTGCCAGGGACAGGGCTCATGGACACAGAGCTGGGCATTGGGGTCAGGGTGATTATTTCTGGGCCTGCATGGCTCTAACTAGGTTCTGGGGGGCCCTGGGAGATGTATCATGCAGGTAGAAAGAGCTAACACCCAGACTAGGCATAGTTTTTCCCTTCGGCCCTGCCTGAGGGCCCCTTTTATTCTAGGCCCCCTCCTTGATCCCAAGTCAAGGCCTGGGAAAAGCCTACTCCCCTGGGGCCCCAGGTGCCCCCTCCTTTTTTTCTTCCTGCTTGTTCCAACACCACTTTGCCCCCCACCCCCATCCCCACCCCCCTAGTCAGTCCGTGGGAAGAATGCTGTGTCCTCTGAACAGGGGCCAAGAGTGACAGGTGGTGGCAGTCCGAGCTGCATGGCCCCTGGTGTAAGAGATCCTCTCCTCCGTCCCCGCCTACCCTGCCTGCACCCCTGCCTCCGCCTCTGCCCACCGGTCCAATCCCTTACAACTGCCCCAGGACTTCTCCTGGGCAGCCGCTGCAAAACGGACAGCCACCAGGTTGCCCCTCTCTGCTCCAGGTACCTCTCTCCCCCTCAGTCAGCTGGCCCTGGCCTCCTCTCAGCCTGAAAAGAGGAGGAATTCGACAGCCTGACACACCTCATGCTTCTTTCTGCAGCTGGAAAGATTTGAGTTAGACAAGCAGAAGCACACGCCTCCCTACCTCATGGCGACAGAAAACGGAGCAGCCGAGCTGGGAATCCAGAACTCATCAACAGGTGCCAAGCTGGGGCAGGAGACGGAGGGAGGAGCTTGGGAAGGGGTGTTTGAATCCAGGGTTGGGCCGCTCCCTCAGTGGGAGTTCTGTGCCTGAGGCCTCTTTGTATGGAGCATGGGGGACCCAGAAATCAGAATTATCTCTGGATAGGTTTGAGCTGGGTCAAGGGCCTATATGGATCCCTTCCAGGAGAGACTGGGAAAATATGAAGCTCCCATGGATGGCACATAAACATAGGGCAAGAGATAGGGGGCATCCAGGCTCCTCAGAGGATCGGAAGCCTCCCATACAGGCCTCCAAGATTCTGACAGCTCATCTTTAGAGCCCATCAAGTGGCCCCAGAAGCTCAGTGGGACAAGCATTTGCAAACTGTTGCCTGGGTGGGGACCTGGACCCAGAATGGGCCTCTGGCCAGCCTGGCTGGGGAAGGAGGAGGGTGAGGATAGATCCTGACTGGTGTCTCACCTTCTCTGCAGACGAGGCACCCAAAGGTGCAGCAGGCGAAGACCTCCCAGCTACAGAGAAAGATCTTGACCCCCCAGACCCAGAGAAAGAACCTGTTCCCCCAGACCCAGAGAAAGAACCTGTTCCCCCAGACCCAGAGAAAGAACCTATTCCCCCAGAACCCAAGAAAGAATCTGGCCCCCCAGACTCAAAGAAAGAACCTGGCTCCCCAGGCTCAAAGATAGAACCTGGATCTCCAGACCCAAAGAAGGAAACTGGCCCCTCAGACTCGAAGAAAGAGCCTGGCTTCCCAGACCCAAAGAAAGAATCTGGGGCCCCAGACCCTAAGATAGAACCTGAACCCCCAGATTTAAAGAAAGAACCTGGCCCCCCAGACTCTGAAAAAGAACCTTGTCCCCCAGACTCAAAGAAGGAAACTGGACCCCCAGACTCAAAGAAAGAGCCTGGCCCCACAGACCCAAAGAAAGAATCTGGGCCCCTAGACCCCAAGAAAGAACCTGGTCTCCCAGGCCCCAAGAAAGATTCTGGCCCCCCAGACTCAAAGAAGGAAACTGGCCCCCCACACCCAAAGAAAGAATCTGGATCCCCAGACCCTAAGAAAGGACCTGGCCCCCAAGACTCAAAGAAAGAGCCTGGCCCTCCAGGCCCAAAGATAAAACCTGGCCCCCCAGGCCCAAAGAAAGAATCTGTCCCCCCAGACTCAAAGAAAGAAACTGGCTCCCCAGACTCAAAGAAGGAAGCCAGTTCCTCAGACCCAAAGAAAGAAACTGGTCCCTCAGACCCAAAGAAAGAACCTGGTACCTCAGACACAAAGAAAAAACCTAGCCCTCCAGGCCCCGAAAAAGGATCTGGCCCCCCAGACTCAAAGAAAGAAACTGGCACCCTAGACTCAAAGAAAGAAACTGGCCCCCCAGACTCAAAGAAAGAGCCTGGTGCCCCAGATCCAAAGAAAAAACCTGGCCCCCCAGGCCCTGAAAAAGAATCTGGCCCCCTAGACTCAAAGAAAGAAACTGGCCCCCCGGACCCGAAGAAAAAACCTGGCCCCCCAGGCCCAAAGAAAGAATCTGTTCCCCCAGACTCAAAGAAAGAAACTGGTCCCTCAGACCCAAAGAAAGAATCTGGCTCCCCAGACTCAAAGAAAGAGCCTGGTGCCCCAGACCCAAAGAAAAAACCTGGCCCCCCAGGCCCAAAGAAAGAATCTGTTCCCCCAGACTCAAAGAAAGAAACTGGTCCCTCAGATTCAAAGAAAGAAACTGGTCCCTCAGACCCAAAGAAAGAATCTGGCTCCCCAGACTCAAAGAAAGAGCCTGGTGCCCCAGACCCAAAGAAAAAACCTGGCCCCCCAGGCCCAAAGAAAGAATCTGTTCCCCCAGACTCAAAGAAAGAAACTGGTCCCTCAGACTCAAAGAAAGAAACTGGTCCCTCAGACCCAAAGAAAGAATCTGGCTCCCCAGACTCAAAGAAAGAGCCTGGTGCCCCAGACCCAAAGAAAAAACCTGGCCCCCCAGGCCCAAAGAAAGAAACTGGTCTCTCAGACCCAAAGAAAGAAACTGGTCCTTCAGACCCGAAGAAAGAATCTGGCGCCTCAGACCCAAAGAAAAAATCTGGCCGCCCAGACCCCAAGAAAGAATCTGGTCCACCCATCCTGAAGAAAGGTGCCAAAGCCCCTGCCCCAGAGAAAGGGGATAGTGCCCTGGCCCAATCCTTAACTAGCAGCCAGGATCCAGAGGGAGAAAGCAACCTGGGTAGGGGGCCTGCGGAGGGCAGTGTGGGGCAGCCAGCAGCCCTACCCCAGCCAACCTTAACAGCAGAGGCTGCTGTCAAGAAGCCCAACGAAGAGCAGGGGACCTCAGGCAGCCAGGACCCCGGAGAGCTCAAGGCAGGCAAGGAGAAGGCAGCAGAAGACCAAGCGGTGGCCAGGAGGGGCTCCCCTGCCTTTCTGCACAGCCCCAGCTGTCCTGCCGTCATTTCCAGGTGAATGCTCTCTGCCTGGGGGTGGGGAGGGGTCCTAGGCTCTGTCTCCAGGGGTCATGTTGAGCTCTTTGCTCCTGGGAATTGCTCTTCACATTCCATGCTGGATTTGGTAGTTTTGATGTTCCGCTCCCTTTGTCCTGGGCATTGGCCCTACCTTCTTGTCCCCTACCAGAAACCAGTGACAGTTCATAGAAGCCAGGAATGTCAGGCAGGAGAGGTCCTCGAAGACCACCTAGGCAGAACTCCTTTTCCCTAGACACCTGGAGTCCAGAGTTCCCCTTACTCCATGAACTCGGGTCTAGCTGAGGGCGGGGCCAAGATGTCAGGAGGAAAGGATAACCCCTTTTCTTAATGTAAGTATCAGTAGAACATGGAAAGATGACTAATAACTAGATTGGTAAATCTTTACTAATAGTTTCACGACTTACTAATACTTTTCATAATAAAGCACCAGTCTTATGCAATCAAGTATACTTAGCTAAGTGCTAATCATATTAGTGAGGTCATTATTGATATATTATATATTATAATAACACTATGTTAGTTTGAATTATGTATTATTAGCAATTGCATTGGAACAATTTTTATGAATCGAGAGCTACGTAATCTCTCTAATTACATCCACATAATGACTAACCATATCAACGATCCTATTAATAGTTTTTAATGATGTATTAGTGTGTTGATAGTCAAGATAATGACCATAGACATTTATGGTATTATTAACATCCCTTGATTTTGTATAAGGTGAATTTGGATGCATTACCCCACGCATTTGTGGTAGGGAGGCAGGGCTGTTTAGCTCCAGATTACAGATGAGGCTCTGGAAGCATTGAGACTTGCTGGAGGCTGTGGCGGAGCTGCGGCTGCTAAGGGCGTCACCTCTGTGTTCTCACCTTCTAGCCCTGAGAAGCCGCTGGCCCAGAAGCCCCCAAATGAGGCATCCGAGCTCATCTTTGAAGGGGTGCCCATGACCCCCGACCCCATGGAACCTGGGCCAGCCAAGGCAGCAGGAGAGAAGAATATCCTGGGAGGCAGCCAGAAGGAAGCAGGAGAGCAGGCTTCAGGCCAGGCTGACCAGGCTAAGGTGCAAGGGGACATCTCCAGGGGGATCGAGTTCCAGGCTGTGCCCTCTGAGAGATTGGAGGTGGGGCAGGACCTCTGTCTCACAGCCAGGGAGGAGGACTGCTTCCAGATTTTGGGTAGGCCAGGGGTGGGCTTGGGTGGGGGAATGAGGTGGGTCTGGGGCTTCCTGGGCTGAGTGAGTAGGAAAGGGGGCTCCCCACGTCTCCTAGTTTAGAGGACTAAACTGCTCTGAGCCATGCCTCACCCAGGCGGATTCATTTCAGCGCCACACAGCTCCAGGAAGCACGAGTTCCCAGTCCCTTTTGATAGATGGGAAAACAGGCTCAGAAAAAAGTAAATGGAGTGAGCACCCCCAAATCCATAGCTAGGACAGGATTTGAACCTGCCAGGATAGCCTGACTACAGAGCTCACTTTTGACTTCCTTCGACTTTGGCCAAAATAGGGTTTGAGAAAAGTTAGGCAGGTTACAGGAGCAACATCAACACTCTAGACAGCGGAATTTGAAGTCCATCTGTAGAAGGGTTCAAAGGCCAGGCTTTGGTAGTCAAACTACATATATCCTGAACAAGGTGGGGAGGGTCATGGGAACTATAGAGGGTTCAAGAGCTGAGGAACACAGGTGTCTATGTGTGGGAGCACTGGCAAAGGAAGGTAGGCACGTGAGATGGAGCAGGATTGTGAAGCGGCTTTAACTGATTGATGATCAGACAAGGAGCTGTGGTTTATTCAGCGAGCTGGAGGGAGCCACCGAGCATGCGTGAGCTTGGCGGCTAGGTGACCAGGGAAAGGGCTTGAGCAGGGGTGCGGCAGGGCTGGGGGTGGGGTGAGATGGGGTCAGGAGAGCCCAGAATGTCCTGACAACCCCCCTCCAGGCCGAGGTGCCCTGGGAGACCCGCCAACCTGCCTGGTGAGCGGCACGGTGCCACCCAGCCAGGGCGGGAGGGCCCGGCGGCTGGGCGGCAGCCAGGAGACGTGCCTCCTCCCCTGAGCAGCCGCAGAGACCTCCGCCCCTTCCAGAAATCACATCGTTAGGGTGACGGGACCTGAACAACCTCTAAGGGCCGTCTGATTTATCACCAGCCCGGCTTCCCTGCCGCCTCTTGCTATTTATAAAGAGGGTTCCATTCCAGATGATTCAGCCCGTTGGCGGCCAAGGCCAGCTGTTCCTTGTGGTTGTCACTAGGTGGCAGCCTTTCCCTACCAAACTTCGCCGTTCCTGCCTCCTTCCCTCCCTCTTCCCCCGCCTCGCCCAGGTTCCTGGGCTATACCCAGGTTGGACACCCATTTTGAGTGTCGAGCCAGCTTGTGGTGTTATTAGAGAAGGTGGTAGTCAGGTCCCATCACCTACGCCATCAGACATAGTAACCCCTATCTGGCACTCACCGTTATAGTTGATTTTTTTTCACCCCCCAACGACAATGAAGATAGCTAGGGGTGGAATCTTCATGCCTTATAATGTGGGTCAGAGAAGTCCAATCAGCCAGCCCCATTATTATGCCAAGAGCAACTGAGCCCCCCTCTGTCAGAAGCAGAGGCCTCCCAAGGCCACTGTGTGGCAGAGTTGAAATTGGAAACTGAGCTCCCTAGCCCCTGTCCCCCAAGGTATCACTCAGTGAATTTCCCGGGATGGGCCCAGGCGAGGCAGGAGGGGGTGGTGCTAGGGTGATTCTGCAGCGGCTCTTGGCACTGACTGTGATGGCTCTGCTCTGCTTCTCCAGACGATTGCCCCCCACCCCCGGCCCCCTTCCCCCACCGCATCGTGGAGCTGAGAACCGGAAACGTCAATAGTCAGTTCAGCATGAACTCCAAGGAGACGCTGGGCGGGTGAGAGCTGGGACCCCGAACCCCTGGCCCACGGGCAGGAGAGCATCGAATTCCCTGGGGCCTCACATCTTCCCCATGCAAGGCCCAGCCACACTGCATTGGATATGACCCACGAGGACGCAGTTGTTTCTAGTAGTCACACCTGTCTTGTACAAGCTGTCACGTGGCTGATGTATACTCGTGTCACTGTCACTCACACACACACACCATTGGTTATTCAGTGTTCCCCATAGGAAGCACACAGTATTTTCCTGTCTCAGTTTCAGGCACCACACTGACCCCCTCAGGATGATTCCAGCTTTGTAAAAAACCCTGAAGGCACCCTCTCCTCGGGCCCAAAGTCCCAGGGCCACTACCTGACACAAGCATGTGAGTTGTCACCTCAGGGGCCACCCTTCAGAAAAGCCTGTCCTTCCCATTTCCATGGTTTCAGTCATTGTCCCTGCAGTAGAACTTCGAAAGGGAGTCATGGTTGGCTGGGGTGAACATTCCCATCTCACAGGGGATCCAGATGAGAACAGAGCACAGGGCCCCCAGCCATGTGCCCCTGGGAACCCCCTAATTCCCAACCTCTTCTCTCTCCAGCGGCAAATTTGGAGCAGTCTGTACCTGCACCGAGAAAGCTACAGGCCTCAAGCTGGCGGCTAAGGTCATTAAGAAACAGACACCCAAAGACAAGGTAGTGTGTGTGTGTGTGTGTGTGTGTGTGTGTGTGTGTGTGTTGGCTATCCAAAGGGGCAGGGGATCCTTGGCGTGGGTGCCTCTCACCTCCCTCCACCCATGTGTCTGCACCAGATGGACAGATAGACAGTCCTACCACAGGGGCCCAATGCCCCTAACCATGAACCAGAAACCTCAAGTAGTGAACTTATCCTGGGGACTTCCCCTTGTAGGCACAGAATATTTATGCACTCTGTTCAGTTCAATTCAGCAAACCCTGATAAGTGAAGGCTCTGGGCCAGGCCCTGTGCTGGGCACTGGAGGTCTCGACATGAAGCAAATGTGGACCCCACCCTCAGGGAACACCAAGGTGAAACAGGTCTGGTCTAGATCTCTGCCTCCAGCGCCCAGCCTGGGCTCAGAGGAGGCCGAAAGCAGGACGTGTTGAATGAATGAATGAATGAATGAATGAATGAATGAGGTAGGTAGGTGTGTGAGGTGTAATGACAACCTAGCCACTTGGTGTGGTGAGCTATAATTTAGGAAAGTTAGGATGGAGGCAGTAAGGAAGGGACAAAGGAGGGGCTGTGACGGAGGAGGAGCCGTTTTCTAGTGGAGAAGGCAGGGAAGAGAGTTTCAAGCACAGGGGACTGTGGGAAGAAAGACCTGAGCACTGGAGATAGCAGGCAGCTGCTGAGGCCCTCTGAGTTGAGGAAGAGAGAGCTGAGAAGTGAGACCACAGCACATTAAGAGGCCTGGAGCCTCTTAAAGTATGAGAAGCAGCTCCAGAGTGCTGCAGCTCTGAACTCCCATCATGGCTCCAAGCACATTTGGAAGGCATGTATTTTCTATATGACCCTGTCTTCCTCTGCCTCTTCCACTTCACAAGCCCTGGATCCATAGTCTTGACTGTGGGTCCCCAGGTCTCTATCATGGACCTGGCTCAGCATGGGTACTCAATTCATATGTGCTGCGTAAATTAATTGGAGGCAGGTATTGGTTAATTAATTATTGAGCAATTTTCATTGTGCAAGGTGCTGGGGACATGGCAGAGAACTAAAAAAAATCCCGGTCCTCATGGGCTGACATGCTAGAAAAGAGAAACAGACAGCTACAAAACAAAACAAAACAAAAATCATAGTGTCAGGAACTGAGAAATACTAGGAAGAAAAATAAAATCAGGTAAGGGACAGCAAACATGGAGCTAATGGATGCCGTTCAGATAGCTGGGCGAGGTTAGGCCTCTCTGAGGCACGTACATAAGGTGAAAGAAGGAATGGAATACTGGGAGAAATGGAACAGTTTGGGCGTTGATACAGTTCTCTGGGGGAAAGTTTAGGGAGAGACCTGATTTGTAGTATTTGCCAATTTCCATGGCATAAATATTTTTACCACAGCTGATTTCAAGCTACCAATAGCTTGCAATGGGTTATAAACTTTCTGAAAATGACAAATAATAGCAGCTTAGGCTAGGAAGACAGTGGTGGAGGAGGTGAAAAATTATTGGATTTGTAATCTAGTTTGTAGGTAGAGTCAAAGGATTTACTGATGGATTGGATGTGGGGTGTGAGGAAGCAAGAATAAGAGAGGAATCTGGGATAGCTCCTAACTTTCAGTCCTGCACACCTGGGTGAAGAGTGATTTCCTTTTGCCGATGGTCAAGCTGAGGGCAACTCAATTGTGGAGAAAGGATGGTATCAAGGGTTTAATTTTGGACATAATAGATTTGAAATGCCTATTAGACATCTAAAGGAAAAGGCGGTTGAGTGATTGGAGATATGGGGGTCTGGAGTTCAAGGGAATGCTCGGAGGCAAAGATATGTATTTGGAGATCAATCACATTTGGATGGAATGTCAAGTCATGGGGCTTGAGGGGAATGCCCAGGGAGAGTATAGGGAGGGGAATGATGAGCAAAGAGGACTGGGCCCTCGGGCATCCCATTGTTCAGTCAGGAAGAGGAGAGAAAGATCAGCAAAGGGATGGTGTCCCAGCAGGAATGACTTGGGGTGGTGAGGACGTAGGGTTGGGGGTTGGGGAGAAGTGAGAGGCAAGGAGGCCTGCGAGCAGGAGGCTGGGCAGTGGTCCAGGCAAGGTCTTGTGAAGGGCGTGGGTATGGAGGATGGAGAGCAGGCAGTGATGATGCTTGGATGTACTCCTGACTTCTTGGTTCCCCAGGAAATGGTGATGCTCGAGATAGAGGTTATGAACCAGCTGAACCACCGTAATCTGATCCAGCTGTATGCGGCCATCGAGACCTCGCATGAGATCATCCTGTTCATGGAGTAGTGAGTGTCAGCAGTGGGGGCAGGGGGCTGGGTGGGGGTGTCAGAGGCCCAGAAGCAGCCTGTAGAGGGGTCTGTGCACGCAGCATCGAGGGCGGCGAGCTCTTCGAGAGGATTGTGGATGAGGATTATCAGCTGACCGAGGTGGACACCATGGTGTTTGTCAGGCAGATCTGCGATGGGATCCTCTTCATGCACAAGATGAGTGTTCTGCACCTGGACCTCAAGGTATTGGGGCTGGGGCCTCCCGGGAGGGGTCAGGAGCAGCATCTGACCACTTGAAATCGGTGTTGCAACCAGCCATCCCTCCGTCCTCCCATTCCTCCTGTTCTTCCTGCATCCATCCTGCCATCTGTAGATTCAGAAAGGGTTTATTGAGCACTTACTAAGTATCAGGAGTCAGGGTACAAACAGAGAACACAGAAAAAAAAAGGTCCCAGCCTTTAGGAGTTTCTAGTGTAGTACTACGTACTTGTTGAAAGGGTCTTGTGCAGCCCTGTGAACCCCAAGCGCAGTGCCTCCTACACAGAACTTACTAATAAGTGTTGCAAAAGCACCTACTACCTTTGTGCTGGGCCCTGAGAGGCACTTTGAGTGTTTATTCATTTATTTAACAAATATTTGTTGAGGGCCGACTACATGCCAGGCAGTGTTCTAGGTGGCGGAGATCCAGGGGTGAACAAAATAGATCAAAATGTCTGCCTTTGTGAGCTTACGTTCCAAAAGGGGAGTCAGAAAAACAAATTAATAAGTATAGTGTCATTGCAGCAAGAATATTTATATCCTTCTTCTGACCTTGCTCGGTACCTTGCACATAGCAACTAAAAAGGGGGAGCGATAGATTTCATAATCAACTGGTGGTATCTGCCTGGAGCTCTGGAACTCAGTGATGTGGGCCATGGTGTGGAGCAGGCCGGAGCAGCGTGAGTGCGGGCTGCTCCCCGCCTTGCCTTACCGCAGGTGTTACTGCTTGTGGGATAGGTGGCAAGGCAAATGGAGATGAAATGTGCACACCGAGGTGGGTTGGCGCCCATCAGCAAGGCTGACAGTTCTTGCATTCGTTCTTTTGATAAAAACTAGTGTGCTGCTGCGGGAGGCACAGGCAGTGAGGATGGGGAAGGGCCCGCCCCACCCCGAGGAGCCTGCAGGTTAGTGGGGGAAACAGACCTCCATAAAGAGATCATTTTAAACTGTTAAAAGTGTTATGGAAAAGTACGTGAAATTAATGAGGAGACATACAAGGCGAAATTGGGGAAGCCGGCAAAGACCAGAGTGTTAGAGGTCTGAAGTGGGCCAGGGAGCTGCTGCTGCTGCTGGCCACACCTATCCTGCAGCTCTGAGTGAGCACCCGTCCCAACAACCCACTGGGTCAGGTGTGCTTCTGTCATCCCCACTGACAAGGGAGAAGGTGGGGATGCAAAGAGATGGGTTTCAGCGGGGCCAAGACGGCAGAGGGAATTGAGGAGGTTGTTGTAATAAGCCAGGAGAGAGATGGTGGAGCTGGAACCAGAGGCGGTTGGGGGGATGGGAAGTGGCCAGACCGTGGATAGTTCTGAAAGCAGAGCCTTTCTGATTGCTGATGGTTTGGGTTGGGGTAAGGGAGGAGGAGGGAAGGAAAGAAAGGAAGGGTGACCCCTGAGTTTTTGGACAGCACTATGGCATTGGAGGCCTGCCATTCCCCAGGAAAAGTCAATCTCTTCAGGGTAAAGCAGGGTCCCCAGTGAAAATGCAATGCTCCGGGAAGAAGCTCAGCCTTAAGTCTCTGTATTCTAAAACATGTGTTCTTTTTTTTCAGGATAGTGATAAGTTTTTCATCAAAAAAGGGCATCACTGTCGAATAAGTTAGGTGAACCATTTCCCCGGCCGGGGCTTCTCGGGAAGTCTCGTGTCCTCCAACAGATCTGAGTCTGTCTTGTTTCCCCAAACAATTATACCCCAGGACTTTTCTTTTCTTTCCCTGTTTTGGTGGGACACCATTAGTGTCCTGCTCTGAGTGAACGCATTGGTTGGAAAAGGGCCTTCAGGAAGCATGTTGTTAAGGGCCTCCAATCAAATGCCCACAGAGCCCAGATGAAGTCTAAATTAAAGGATATGTCGGGGCAGTGGAGGCCTGGGGGAACTGGAGGACCTTTGCCCAGACTCAGGGGTCAGAGGCAACTCACTCAAGCAACATGTGGCTGTGTGGCCGGGGCTTCTGGTGTTTCAGGAGGTGCTGACAATCAGGATATCAGGGTGTTCGTGCAAAATCTCCTGTCTTTTAACCATTGTTAACTACTTAAGATGTTTCTGCCCTGTAACCTCAGATTTGTTCTGTGTC
Source organism: Rousettus aegyptiacus (assembly GCF_014176215.1). Classification (NCBI taxonomy): domain Eukaryota; kingdom Metazoa; phylum Chordata; class Mammalia; order Chiroptera; family Pteropodidae; genus Rousettus; species Rousettus aegyptiacus. Next base: position 20,505,554 of record NW_023416287.1, on the reverse strand, counting down.
TTTATGTTATATTAAGAGGCAATGGAGGTCTAGAGTGGGGAGGGACTAGCCTCGCAGTAACTTCATTCATATGCTAACCTGTGCTTGGAGCGCAGGATTGTGGGAGCCTCAGCTAAACACCTACCTGTTAAACACTGAGGGTGGGGAGCAAGAGAGCTGGAGGAAGATGGTCCTCATCCTGGAAGAGCCAACCCACAAGTGTCCTGTCTGCCTCAGTCTCCACCCTGTAGAGTTCACTGTGGGTCCCCATTGGCCAGTGACAGGCGGAGTGATGTCAGGAGACCTCTGACAGTCAGACGGTCCTGAGGTCTAGTCCTGGCTCCATCACTTACTTGCTAGGGGACTACAGCCAAGTTACTTCTGTGTCTGAGCTTCAGTTTTCTCAATTGTGAAATGAGGATGGATGGTGACAGCCTCTGCCTCGTAGAGCTGTTGGGAAGATTGATGAGTTAACGCATGGAAAGTGACGGACACAGGGCCTGACGTTTTGTAGATGTTGCTGTCATCCCTAACTGGGGAGATAAGACGGGCACATCGCAGAGCACGCCGGAAGCAGTGTGAAGCCCCTCTGTTTCCAAGAGGCTTCCTCTGAGAGCCCTGAAATGGTGTTTTCTTTCTATGGTCTCTGGAGTTCTATGTACCTGGTGGCGGCCCTGAATGGGCCTCTGAAGGCTTGTTTTGCTGTCCTTGGAATTGCTGGAACATTTTTGTTCTTTGATGGCCCTAAATGAAGGGAAATCCAACCTGAACCCAGCCAGAAGCCTTGTGCTACAAGGCCTTCTCTGAGTCCCTCTCGGGCCCTTGGGATTGTCATCTGTGCCTGGAGCAGGCGGGTCTGAGGGTCTCAGATGGGCTGCCCATTCTGGCAGCCTGGGCCTCTGGCTCAGGGAGCCTGGGACGTGGGTGGACCTGGAAGGGGAGGGAGGGTGAGCCAGGTCAGAGGCCAATCCAGGCCACCCTTCTCCTCAGCCAGAGAACATCCTGTGCGTCAACACCACAGGCCATTTGGTGAAGATCATTGACTTCGGCCTGGCACGGAGGTACCGCCTAGGGGGGTGGGGAGGGCAAGGCAAGCCTCTGAGGAGGGCAGGGGGCAAGGCAAGGGTGGAGGTGCCTGCGAATGGGCTGGGATCTGTGTTCTGAGCTCTTGGTCTCACCCCTAGGTATAACCCCAATGAGAAGCTGAAGGTGAATTTTGGGACCCCAGAGTTCCTGTCACCTGAGGTGGTGAATTACGACCAAATCTCCGATAAGACAGACATGTGGAGCATGGGGGTCATCACCTACATGCTGTGAGCCCCGAGGAAGCATGGTGTTCCTGGGGTTGGGGCACCTGGGTGGGCAGCCGAGGCCAAGATTGGCCTTGGGGTTCTGGTGAGGTGGTCCCACCTCACCACCTGCTCAGTCAGGGGTTTGCTGGGGGTTGGGAGTGCTAGGGAGAACCAGGAAAGGGGAACTTTGTACTTGTTGTATAGAGGGAGAAACCAAGGTCCCTAAAGGCATAGTATCCCAGCCCAGGGCTCTGGACAGCAGATCTCTGGAACAGGCGGGTCTGAGGGTCAGAGGGGCAGAGGGGTAGTGGACATTTTCTGTGCATTCACTATTCCTCTTCTTCGCTGTAACCCTGGGAAGCTGGGATGATTATGCCCATTTTACAGATGAGAAGAGTGAGGCTCAGAGAGGGGAAGTGACTTGCCCAAGGTCACCCAGCCAGATTCAAACTCAGGTCTGTCCCACTCAAGAGGCTGGGGGTCTTTTCAGCACATGGTGCTGCCTCTTAGGTTCTGCCCCCACTCCCCCAAACCCCTAAAGGTGACTCAGCATCTCCAATCTCACCTCCTTGCCCCCTGCCATCCCCTCCCTCCAGATTGAGCGGCCTCTCCCCTTTCTTGGGAGATGATGACACAGAGACCCTAAACAATGTTCTATCTGGGAACTGGTACTTTGATGAGGAGACCTTCGAGGCTGTGTCAGATGAGGCCAAAGACTTTGTCTCCAACCTCATCGTCAAGGACCAGGGGTGAGGTTCACCGTAGGATGTGAACCCTGTGTGTGAGAGCCCAGTGCATGCATGTGCAGGCAGGGTGGGAACTGGGCTTGGAGGCCAGCTGGACTCTGGTGCCTCATGGGCATGTCACCCACTCTTGCCTGCTACCCCCTCCCCACAGGGCCCGCATGAGCGCTGCCCAGTGTCTCGCCCACCCCTGGCTCAACAACCTGGCAGAGAAAGCCAAGCGCTGTAATCGACGCCTCAAGTCCCAGATCTTGCTTAAGAAATACCTCATGAAAAGGCGTTGGAAGGTATTGCTGGGCTGGGGGTTGGGGGAGGGAGGGGCTGCAAGGCGGGAAGAGCTCCTGGCACCAGATCCTAGGCCCCACCAGCCCTGCTTTGGCAGGTTCTGTTGACCAGGGCTGGCCTTGTCTGGAAAACAGGGTTGACTTTTCTCCCTTTGTCCTGGGCTGGTTCCTGACCCTCCGCCCACCTCCTCCACCCTGAGGAGGGGCATCCATCTGGGGCTCGGCTCAGGAAAAGGTCTCTGACTTCATCACAGGCTTCCTCCCTTCATTTTACAAATATTTATTGAGCCTCTACTTCTAGGCACTGGGGACATACCAGTGGATAAAGGAGATGGGGATTTCAGTCTTTGTGGACTTACTTTTGGTAGGGAGTGGAGAGTTCTTAATAGGGGTTAAGAAAGGGGCCTAGAAAAAAATAAGGATGGTCAGGGGTGCCAGAGGAGAGCTTGTAGTTGTAAAGAGGTGGTCAGGGAGGGCTCTCTGAGAAGGAGCATGTGCACGATGTCTTGAAGGAAGCGAGAGGTGAGCGGTGTGATACTGGGGGAAGAGTGTCCCAGGCAGAGGGAACAAGTAGTGCAAAGGCCCTGAGGCAGAAGCGTGGCTGGCAAGTGTGAGGAACAGGTAGGAAACCAGCACGGTTGGGGTGGGATGAGCAAGGGAGTGGGAGAGATGAGGGTGGAAAGAGCAGGAGGCCGCATGTGGAGGGACTCGTGGGCCATGGCGAGGGCTTTATCTTTTACTTGGAGTGAAATAGGAGCCATCGGAGTATTTTGAGCAGAGCGGTATTCAGGTCTCTGCTGACAAACCTGTTGAATGAAGGCATCCTGGAGGATGCAATGCCATGGCGCCTCCTGTGGCTATTTTGGGCACTGCACCCTCCCCATCATCTGGCCCTCCTGGAGTGAAGGGGACCTTAGGAGATGCTCAGCGGTCCACAGCTTCATCCTTCCCTGATGCTGACTGGGACCCCTCTCTCCCTCATCCCTCAGAGAAACTTCATTGCTGTCAGCGCTGCCAACCGCTTCAAGAAGATCAGCAGCTCAGGGGCATTGATGGCTCTGGGGGTCTGAGCCCCAGGAGTGGCTGAAGCCTGGACACAGCCACACGGTGGGTCGGGGCTGAGGCCACACAGCCCAGACGGCCAGAGCAGATGGGCCAGACCCCAGGGTGGGCTGGCCAGGACAAGGCCGTGCCAGGCTGGGAGGCTCGGGGCTCCCCATGCCTCCTTGCAGCGACTGCTTCCCCGACATGAGCCGCCTCGGATGTAGCCTGAATCTATCCTGCTAACGCCTTCCCAGACAGGGCTGTTGGCCCATCAGCCACAGCCCAGACGCGTGTCCTCCCAGGCTCCCCCTCTTGGAACTGCTGCCCTGGTGACCCCTGCTTGGCCCCACCTGGGCATCCCTGGCCTGGTCTTGCTCCCAGCTAAAGTGAGAGGGCTGGGGTCCCAGTGTGGGGGGCTCCTGTGGGTGTGGATGGGAGACTCCTGGTGGGGCAGGAAGGCAGCAAAGCCAACTCCTGAGGCCCAGCTGTCAGGGGAGACAGAGCCGGCTTTATGAAAGAGGACCTCCTTGTCCCCACCCGCCTCCCCACTCCCAACAGATAAGGCCTAGTGCACTCCATCTGGCCCAGCCTAGCCCCCGCCTACCTTCTTTGCGACCACCAACACACAGGAACTTGGTGTGAGAGAGAGGACGCCCAGCCAGGCCTGGATGAGGGGAAGGGGAGGGGACCAGGGGACACCAGAGACCACCCCCGAGCATGCCTGAGGGCCAAGCTGGCTTAACCCAGCCACTCCAGGACCCCGTCCCAGAGGTCACTCATGGCCTCAGATGATGGAGTCAGCAGGCCTAGGAGGAGTGAGAAGGCCAGGGGGCAGCTCCCAACCTGCTCTCAGCTTGTGCCTTGTAAATAAATGTACAGGTTGGATGTGGCCTCCTTCCCTCTGCACTCACTTGGGTAAAGTCGCATATCACCTCCGTTCATCTAGAGCTACTGTGTGCCAAGCGCTTTAGTGACATCAGTCAGTTCACAGTGTGGTAGTCACCAGTACAGTCTCGGGAGCCAGACTGCCCAGTGCATGATCTTCCCTACTTTGTGCCTCAGTTTCATCAACTGTGAGAAGTTACAGCACTAGCTGGCATTTATTGGATGATTACTGTGTGCCTGGCTCTACTTAAGAGCTCGTATGTATATTAACACATTTACTCTTCACAGAAAAGTTATGAGGTAGATATGATTATTATTCCTATTACAGAGGGGAAACTAAGTCTCATAGAGGGAAAGGAACTTGAAGGCTACTCACTGAGTCAGAAGCTGGGGCATGAAATGAACTCTTCTGTCTCCTAGAGCCAGGGCTGTGCTCATGAGCCCACCCTGCTTCTCACCAGAACAGGGTATAAGTAGAAGGCAGGGTCTTTGCTGGGCCCACAGTGATGGGGGACTCCCAGAAAGCCTCAGGAGAGAGCTGTTCTCTGCTGGACTACAACCTGCCTTCAGCCCAGGCCTGCCGTTTGGAGGAGGGGGCTCCACCCAGGGCAAGAGCTTAACCCTAATAGGGTACAGCCTTTGGGGCTGTGAGGGCAACTGTCAGAAGTGGGACTGGCCTCAGTGGGGCATCTGGTCTGCCTCCGGGGGCATCTCTATCGGTTCCCGCAGGAATAGCAGTGACAGCAGTTTGCTGCGTTGAGCACCTGCTGGGTGCTGGCCCTGGCCCAGCTCTGTGTGTTCAGGATCACGTCCACAGCTCACAGTGACCGTGCGTAGTGGGCACTGTGTTGTGTCCATTGCTCAGATGTGGAAGCCAAGCCTCATGGAGGGTAAGTCACTGGCTCAGGGTCTTATAGTTTGGTCAGTGGCAGAGACAGAATTTGTACCCAGTTTAGGCCCAGAGTCCATGCTCTTAACTGCTATACTGCCTGCCTCCTGAGAATCTTAGTCTTGGCCACAGTTCAAGACCATGACAGTTCATCCCATCCCTCCCCTGCATCCATGAAAGTGGCCTTGAGGGTGATGAGGCCAGGGTCCTTACCGCTGCCCCTTCTCTCTTATAGCAGGTAAGTGCAGAGTCCTGCTGCAGCAAGTGCCACACGGGCAGGTGACTCAGGGTCTAAGCCTAGCTAGGCTTGCAGGCAGGGCTTAGGGGCCCTGGGGAGCCCAGTTCGGGTTCTTGGTGCCTATGGACAAGGCCCCCACGGCCGTGGATTCCTGCCTGCCCGCCCGCCTGCCACCTGCCAGCTGGACCAGGCCTGTGGTTTCCTCTGAGTTTTCTTGGCCTCGCTGGCCCCCACCCAGGCTGAGCCTTGGCCACACAGCATGATGATGAGGGATGACTCACCGCCGGGGTGTGGGGAGGAGGAAATGAGGTCCAGTGAGAGCAGAGATTCAGGATCTGGATCCAGCTGGGGAAACCAAGGCCAAAAGAGGAAAGCCCCTCAGCAGGGACAGTCACAGCTGGGACTAGGACCCAGGACTCCCAACGCCCAGCACAAGCCTCAATTTCCTCCTCTGTAATAGGAAAATGACTACCTCAGCTTTGCTCTCCTCTGCTGCTCCTAGGGCCATTGTGACAATTGAGATATGGGACTGGGGGTTCATTCACTGTATTTCACAAAAGAGGGATAGTGACTTGCTCAAGATCACACAGAGAATTAACATGTCCTGGGCAGGAAGTCCACCCAGAACGGTGGATCTGGGCTGATCACTGCCTTTACCTCACCCCCTTCCAGGAGCACGTCTTCAAAAGCTCTTTTTAATTCATTCGGGACTTCCTTTGGGCCTCCCCTGGTCCCTGGAGGTAACAATATAGATGGGGAAATGGGGATTCAGAGAGATTTTGCTCTCTCCAAGGGCCACAGAGCGCACATAGAAAAAAGCTGGGGCAGCAGCCCCTGATGTGGGGCTGAGTCTCTGCCTCTCTGCAGGCCTGGGCCCCAGTCCACTCACTTTAACTAGAGCTCCCGTCCCCAGCAGCCTCGGGCCAGGGGATGGGGCTTTTTCACCCTGGAAGTTACGCTGATGGAGGGAGTGAACCCTCACCTGGTTTGGGCCAAGACTCTTGGTCTGGGGTTCTATAAATCTCAGATGCCAGGCTGTGAGTGTCCCCCGCCCCTGCATGGTGTGCCCTGCCCTTCATGGTGCCTGGGGTGTGGGCTCCTCCTGCATGATGCCCATCACGATGTTGATGCTGTGACTTTCCCTGCAAGGTGCTCTGTGCCTCATGGGGCCAGGACCACGAGCTTCCCCTGCCTGTGTCCTGGGCCCCCCTTTTTGGGCTAAACAGGGTTAACAGCCACAATGGGACAGCTCCTCCTGGCTGGTCCCAGCCCAGAGAGCGTTCCTCCAAGGCTATTTCCTGCCTCTGGGCCTTGGCCAAGCCCACAGTGACCACCCCATGGGTCTGAGGCTGCATCTGGTTTGGATTACACCAGGGTTGGTGATGCTGCCTTTTCCTGTCTGTGTCCAATGGCTTCGAATTCCACTGGTCACCTTTGATCCAACAGGGTAGTGGTGGGAAAAGATTCAGCTAGGGACAGCTGAACCTCGAGGATGTGGAGCAGCCAGCACTGTCCCGAAGGATATGCCCACCTGGATCAATCTTCCACAACTGCAGCCTCCCGCCACCTGTTCCTTCCTTCACTCTCATGGGTGTAATTTATTGAGCACCAGGACTGTACCAAGTGATTCCATGTATGAACTCATTTCATCCCCACCCTATTAGCAGGTATTTTCACAACCAGCATTGCACAGATGAGGAAACTGAGGCACAGGGAGTTTATGGACAAGTCCATGACTTCCCAGCCAGTAAATAGTGGAGTCAGGATGCAAAGCTAGCAGTCTGGGTTCAGACACATCCAATCACTTCATAACTATTTGTTGAGTGCCTGCTCTGGGCCTGGCCCTAAGAGAGAGCCTGGAGATGAATTAGTCACAGTCCCCACCCTTGGGGAGTTCACAGCCTCTGGGGTTGACAGTGAAGCTGGAAGGACATGGAAGAAGAAAGATACTCACACTCTCTTCTCTCCAGTGGGAGTGGCAGCCAAGCTGAGAGCAAATAGGAGCAGGGTTTCTCTAGATCGAGTGAAGAGTGCATTCCAAGCAGAGGGACAAGTTTCACGTCCAAAGACTTGATGCTGAGAACAAGCTTGTCTTGGAGCATTGCAGCGGGGCTTTTGCATGTGATGAAGCAGGGAATAAATCAGGGGAAGTTGGCAGGGCCTCAAATGCCAGGCTGGATTGGGGCAATAGGGAGCCATGGAAAAGTTTAAAGCAAAGGAGAGGCATGGTCAAATCTGTGGTTCAGAAAGACCCCTGCAGCCAGAGAGCTTAGTGAGCGGGAGAGATTGGAAGCAGGGAAACCTGAGGGAGGCTGGGCCATGTCTGCTTGAGAGGCTGTGAGAACCTTGGGGACAAGAGGAGGGAGACTGTACAGACCTCTCAGGGGACAGGCTGGTGACAGAGACTAGGGGCCGGTCAGACAGAATGGGGTTCCATCCTAGTTATTTGCTTTCTCTGAGCCTCAGATTCCTATCTGTGAAACAGGGTAGTAAAGGTACCAGCCTCCCAGAGCCAATGCAACGGTTTTGAGAGATGCACAGATAGAGCAGCTGACACATGCTGCTGACTTTATGTTCATCCCACAACTCTTTCTCCAGCCCCTGCTGACCTGGCTACTGTCCTAGGTTTGGGGGACAAGCAGCCAATTGACAAAAATTTCTGGCCTCATGAAACTTCATTCAAGTAGTGGAGAACTCTGAGGGGCAATAATGAATTTAGTGGGGTGGATGGGGATGCAGTCAGAGATGGCTTGTCTAGGGATGTGAGGGCATGAAGGAGCCCTGTGGGGATTGGTGGAAGAATGTTCCAGAAGGAAGAGCAAGTGCGAAGGCTGTTTGGAGCGAGGGGAGGGCAAGAGGCCAAGATGAAGCCAGATCACTCAGGCCCCTACAGACTTGGGCTTTTGCTTGGAGTAGGCCAGGGAGCCCCAGGGAGGTTCTCTGATGGGTGACCATGATCCCACTCATCTAGTCAGCAAATCTTTATTGAGCATCTGCTGTGTACTGGTCACCAGGTTAGGAAAGTGGATACCATGAGCAAAGCAGACCCGACCCCTGACCCCTGAGGCTTACATTCTAAGGTAGAGGCACAACAAAAAGTGAATACACACAGAAATGCATAATTCCACATTGCAACAGGTGCTGGTGGAGGAAACAAATAGGGTTCAGAGAAGGAGAGTAATTTAGGGTGTCTCTAATCAGATCTGGAGGAGAGATGACTTCTCCGAGGAGGGGATATTTAACTTGGTCTCTGGCTGTGGAGAAGTCAACCAGTGGGGAGTGAGCATTCCAGGTAGAGCAAACAGCAAATGCAAAGGCCTAGAGGTGGAAAGATACTCATTAGGGAGTCAGCTGTCTTAACTCCTTAACTAGCAGCAGGAGGATCAGCCTCTCATTTGTATTCAAGAAAGATCGGGGCTTTCTGGGGACTGTGGTCAAGAGGAGGCAGCCTGGCCTTTCCAGGGGCCAAGGGGTAGGTTTCTCGCAACTCTGGCCTGGTTCTAGCCTGGAGCTGCTTCCTTCCGGCTACCTCCTTGAGTTACCCCCCAGTTACTAGCAGGGCAGGAATGGGGGATTAGGCACCTCTGACCTTCAGGGATAGAGGTTTTGACACATGCAAAGGAAGGTGCGGAGAGGACCGGGCAGGGGATATGAGGCCCTCCAGTGGGACTGTTTTATGTTCTGATTTCATTCTTTTTGACTGAATCGTACACATAGTATGCAGGACCAGGTTTCCTAACTACCAGTCCTGGGCGGTTGGAATCGTTACCCCCATTTTACAGATGAAGAAAATGGAACTCAGAGAGATGAATCCACTTGCTCAAGGTCATTTAGTAAGTAAGTGGAGATGCCAGGAATTAAATCCAAAGTTTGGTCTATATGACAGTCTTCCCTACCCCTGCACCCAACCCCACCTCCATAGCAGTTGGACCTTCCTCTGGTTAAAGTTAAGGAGACATGCCCCTGAGGCCTAAATATTTATTTATTGTACTTAACAAACACTTACATTGCAATTTCCATGTGCTAGACTCTGTTCTAAGCACTTTGTAGATATTAACTCATGTAATCCTCACAATGACCCCATGGGGTAGGTAAGGTTAGTGTCCATATTTTATAGATAAGGAAAACACAGAGCGGGGTAGCAACTTGCCCAAGGTCACACAGCTAGGAATGGACAGAAATGGAATATGAACCCAGGCAGTTGGGCTCCAGAGCTCCTGCCCTTAGCCACTGCACCTACTGCCTTTGGCAGCCTGGTCTGTGGAGAGGTGGGTACCTGTGTGGGAGGAGAGATTTGGGCTGAGGCCTGGATTCCTGGGTTCTGTACACTCCCAGCAGGCAGACAGGCCGGGCTGGCTGACACAGCCTCCCCCTTCCTTCTTCCTCATCACTGTGTTGGCCTCTGAGTGCCCTGCCCTCCGTAGGAGAGGGACTCCCCACCCCTGGCCCAGGCGCTGCCTGGGGTGTGGGAAGGAGAATTGAACTCTGGGCAGTGGAATGCCAGAAACCAGGGAAGGAAGTGGGTGGGTGGGAGGGCAGGAGGGAAGATAAGATGTGTGGAGGGCGGAGGAGCCTGCTGAGGAAGGCCCAGCCCTGTGGGTGGGGGTGGCCTCCTTGGGAGCAGGAAGAGCAGAGACCAAAGGACCAGCAGGTGAAGAACTTCCTGTGAGTCCTTGGAGGATGCCAAACGGGTGGGAGAGGGCTGCCTCTGAAGGCAGGGGGCTTCCATCTTCCTGGAATCCGACGTGATATGCACTACTTGGTATAGAGGGGATTCGGAAATTGAGCAGGAGATGCCTTTTCAACTCTGATATTTCAAGAATCTGAGCTGCTGTGATTAAAAACTCTGGAATATTTTGAAATACCTTTGATTCTACCATTTTCAATTTTGATTTAGCAAGGTGACTCGGTACTCTTTTTTGCTCTAACCTGCTGAGAAGGAGGAGTGGGGGCTTGGATCCCCTCCTGGTTTCAGACAAGATGCCAAGAGGAGGGTCCTTGTCCTTTAGTAGCTTTAGGTGACAGAGAGGGGACCATAGACAGGTTGAGAAGACAGTTCTGCTCCTGCCTTGTTGTGTGGCCTTTGGCACGTCACTTGTCCTCTCTGGCCTAGGTCAAGCCAGGTGCTCTCTCTGGGTTGGTCCAGCTTGGGCATTCTGAATCTGTTATGCACAGTTCACCCCCTCCAGGTGGGGGAGGCCAGGCAGGAGCCAGAGGGTGTCTGTTGGTTATGGAAAGAATGTGAGGGCAGGAGGCCCAGTGGGTGGGGTCCCCGGGCTGGGCAGCGGGCAGAGGGCAACATGAGATCATGTAGTCTGGGCCTCCTGGTCCAGCACCTCTGGGGATAAGAAGCTCTCCAGGCAGACTCCCAGGTCAGACTCTCCCCTAGGACCTGGACTCAAAAAGTCAGGTCATCCCCCCTTCCCTCCCCCTGGCAAAGGGAGCAAAATTAGGACCAAAGCGGTGGGCATTGGTCCCGTCTCATACAGCAAGTCCAAGGCAGGCACTGAGCCCAGGGTCCTGCTTGGGAGTTGGGGCTGAGGAGCCTGTCTTTACTTCTTGACTATGTTGGGGGCTGGAGAGGGATATGGAGAGGGGGCTCATGTCCAGAGTCTGTGCTTCTGGGTGTAGGTGACTCTTTTGCATGTTCCCCAGGGCAATAGGTGGGCAGGGGACACAGCTTGCTTCTCCCCAAGGCTCTACCTCAGTTCAGAAGCTAAACTTCCTCAGGAAAAGACTGGGCAGGATGCGGAGGCCTGGGCTCCCCCAGACAGACCAGCCTCCCCATCCTCCTACTATCTCAGGACACAGGCTGGGATGGGACTGGGGTCACCAGGTCTCCACAGGAATGCACCACAGGGAACAGTGCCCGGCAGAGGCCTCTTTCCCTGACCCAACTGAGAAAGAACACTGCCCCCCCCACCCCCGCTCTGAGTCTGCTTGTCCTTGTCTCTATAATTGTCTGTCTGTCTCTATGTATCACACACACACACACACTCCCTGAGACTTAATGACCCACAGAGGCACACACCATCGTATGAACCCACACAAGTGCCTCCTTCCCCTCTTCTCACCCATGTCCTCATGCACAGGACCTTTTTCTCCTTCCCTGTCACCCATAAGACAGCCTGAATGCACCAGGACAGACCCTCTTTCCTTCTCCCCGTGGCTCAGTGGGTTCCAGGCTGGGGTCTGGCAGGCATTGAGGGGAGGGTCCCCACAGCTGGCCAGGCATTTTCCCAACCCCTCTGACCACAGTGAGCCCCCACCCTGCAGGTCCCCCTTCCACCCTGGCTCTGGAGTCTGTGGGAACCAGACAGTTGGGGCTGTCCAGCCGGGCTCGCTTCCTCCCAGGCCCCAGGGGACTTGCTGAGGGAGGAGGGAGCAGCAGAGACTGAAATCAGTGTGGCTGCCTGCCCAGGAAAAGCCTCTGGAGGGGCCTGGGATGCCTGTATGATAAAGGGGTCTCCAGCCCCCAGGGTGCCACCTCATGGGACATAAGACCCTCCAGGCCACCACACCAAGACCAGAAAGGGAGTTCTCCAGTCTTCCTGCCCTTCTCTTCTCTCTCTATGCACATGATCCAGATGGGGGACTAAGGCTCCAGAAGGAAGCCATTTGCCTCAGCAGTTCTGGTATTAGGGGGTGTGGGGACAGGTTTCTAAGTCCCTTCCTCCGATGGGGCCACAAATACACCCATTCCTCCTGCTTCCACAAGCGGGCAGCTGAAGAAGGCCGAAGGTCAGGGCTCTGTCTCTTCTGATCTGTACCCAGGACAGCCACCCCCATTTCCCCATGAGAGAAATGCTTTCTTAAAGAGTCACCAGGCAAGCTCAGAGAGCTGGGGACTCAGGGAGGCCCCCATTCCTGTGGGAAATCCAGACAAGAGGATTCCTGCCTGCCTTTTGAGACTTGCAAGACATAACGGGTGCCTTTTTAGCACTGGCATTCCAACCCTGCTTCCCCGTGTCCACTAGCTCTACTCCTACTCTATGTGGCACCCTGGCATCCTCTCTCAGACTTCGGGTCAGGAGCCAGGGGCAGAGCTTGCAGACCCGGTTTTGATTTCCTCTCTGCCACTCATGTGCTATCTGGAGTTGGAGCAAGTGAGCCCCAGACTCTCCTCTGAGCCTCAGTTTCTGCCACTATAAAATGGTGATACCGTCCCATTATCACACAGGATTCAGTGAGAGGATATATATATATATATGCCCAGGACAGAATAAATGCCACAAATGGTCACAGTTATTCTAACCACTCGTGATGGGGGCAGCTGAGTCACAGAGTTTGGAACTGCAGAACTAGGCCAGCCTCACCCCCTGCCTGGTGTCTTTCTTGGTTACATCCCTTCTCTCTCTCTCTCTCTCTCTCTCTCTCTCTCTCTCATTCCTTGCTTTCCCTTCCTCTGCCTTCCTGGGAAACTCCCTGAGAAAGTCCCCAGCAGGAGAAGGCCTCATGTGGGATATTTCCATTCAGGATCCCTCACCCCTGCCACATAACCCCCATAACCCCACAACCATAGCCATCCCACACAGAAGAACCAGGTGTCCTGGCTCTTATCCCCTAGCCATTCAGCAGACTGGTCCTGATCATCATACTGGCTTTATTGGCCCTGAGAGCCACAGAGTAAATACCAAGGAGTCTCCGCTTCCCCTCACCCCCACGTCTGTCCGGAGGCCCTGGGGGCTGGCTGAGTGTTCACCATCCAGTCTTGGCTTCCTGTCCCAGTGTCATTGGCTTGCCAGGCCCGGGTCCTTGGAGAGCTCCCCCGATCCCAGAGTCAGGCTCAGCCTGGAGGGTGTAGTTGGCAGCGGTCCAGCAGGGACTGCCCAAGACTGGGCTGGCTTCACTCAAAGAAGAACATTCCTGGCGTCCGGTATAAGCAGGGGGTCAATCCTAGTGGGTAGCCAGAGCCTCCCTGGACAGGGAAGCTGCCAGTAACCCAGGGTTCCTTGGGGTCAGCTGGCAGGGGCAGCGGGGCCCGCAGTGAGGCTGGAGGGGTGGGAGGTGCAGGGGAGGGGGCTGCTGAAGCTAAGAGGTGCTCAAGGCCTGAGTCAGTCCCCATGCAGAAATTCAGGGCCTGCAGCCGGCACTGGTAACTGCTTCCAATGCCTGCCTCAGGAGTCAAGACGGGTGTAGGGGCCTTACTAAAACCCTCAGCCTCAGAGAAGCCAGCAGAAAAGCCAAATGCTGGGCATGGGGAAGACGATGTGGCTGCGGGGAGCTCCCCTGCGCCTGCAGGTTTGGGCGTGAGCATCTCTTTGTGTTCCATGGATGGCCGGGGCCTGACGTCGGTCGTTGCTGGGCACATGCTGGCTGGCAAGGCTCCCACCAGGCCCCCAAAGCTTAGGCCCTTGGGCTCTGACAGCTCCGCCAGAAATGGGCACTGCCTGCCAGTAGTGGCGTCAGGGACTCCTGGGTCCTGGCTGGTCACTCTGAGGGGTCCGCGGCGTGCCTTGGCAGAGCCCTTGGTGCCTTCAGTACCTGCCCGCCGGGTGAAGCGTCGGCGTCGGCGCAAGAAGCTGCCGTGCTCGAACATGTCGTGGCAGTCCGGGTCCAATGTCCAGTAGCTGCCCTTGCCTGGCTTGCGGTCATCACGGGGCACCTTGACAAAGCACTCATTGAGTGACAGGTTGTGGCGAATGCTGTTCTGCCATCCAGGCCGGTTGTGGCGGTAGAAGGCAAAGCGGCCCATGATGTAGCGGTAGATGCCGCTGAGTGTGGCCCGCTGCCCTGGGGAGCTCTGGATGGCCATGGCGATCAGGGCTATGTAGCTGTAGGGAGGCTTGGTTGGCTCGGCTGCAGGGGCCAGGGGCCCGGGTGGGGGCTGCTGCTGCATGCTGGCTGGGCTGGCCTGGCTGGCTGGCGGCTGCTGGGACCACAGGGGCCAAGCACGGGAGTCCAGGGCTGGTGTCCGGCACAGCCGGCTGGGCTGGTTAAAAGGCCCACTGGCCCAGCCTCCGAGCCTGGAAAGGCAAAAAGGGGTGGGCCCGCCAGGCTGCCCTCCCTTCCTCCCTGGCCCCCCTCCTCCAAGGCCCAAGAGAGGCGGGCAGGAGAGGCCAGGACTGGGAAGTTGTAAGCAGCTGCCCGGGGCGAGGAGTTGGGAGGGAAGGGACTAAGACCCTCAGCCCACATGTACTGGGTGGTGGTGGCTGGGGAGGGACAGGATGTGAAACTGAGGGAGACAGAGACAGAAACAAAAAGAGACAGAGGCGGAGATGTAAAGAGACAGAGACACTGAAAAAAAGACAGAGACAAAGACAAAGAGAGGTAGAGGCATAACGAGAGACAGAAACACAGAGAGAGAGACAGAGGCAGAGACGTAATGAGAGGGAGAGAGACAATGACATGACAGAAAAAACACATGCACACAGGCATGCACACAGGATACAGAAAAAGAATCACTGAAAGAGAAATAAAGAAATCTACAGAGATAGAGAGAAAATAGGAGATAGAGAGAGACACAAGTACAGACACAAGAGAGGGAGGGGCAGAGAGACAGAGACACTCATCTCTAACAAGAGATTGGAGAGGTAGAATCTAAGAGCCGAGTTAGACACCTGGGCGTCTTCATGAGAAAAGCCACAGGGGCCTCTCAAGTCCCCACCTCCAGTTCCCCTTTATGCCTTTCCTCCTTCTCCCAGGTCTGTGGCCTACTCCTCCCCACAGTGCAGAGAGCCCTTGGGGTCACACTATTCCCTGCCCTCCTTGGGGGCGGGGGAGAGGTGAATTCCAGCAGGCGGTGGGAGGAGGGGAAGTGGACCTAGGATAGCGATGAGATGCGGCCAAACCTGGTCTGCTGAGTACCAGCGCCCTCTAGTGACTAGTGTGGGGGAGGACAGCCATCTGAGCAGAAACATCATCCCCACCACCCAAGAGGTCCCTGACCCTGACTGAGCCTCAGTTTCGCATCTCTAAAGTAGAGCTGGTGACTCTTCAGCTGTCTAGGCTATGGCGAGGAGACAGCAGGCTCCCTCACATGGAATTCAGTGCCCTCCGAGAGCTTAGGACAGAGAAGGATATGGCTGAAGACTGTCACTCTGAACTAAGGTTCCTGCTAGGGGTACGATGAAGCCCAGGACAGATATCAGGCCTTCTGAAGGATGAGACAGCCTCCTCCATGCTCTCCCACCCACAAGTAACCAAGTCAGAAGGCACCTACTGTACCACCCTCCATGCCAGGCCCACTCACCTCCCCTCTCCACCAACCCTGCTCCAGAGGCTTTCATAGCTTCTTTTGAGTAGATACGGAATCTAAGACTCAGAAAAGTTAAGTGACTTGCCTAAGGTCACACAGCTAGTGAGTGTAAAAGAAGGGATTTCAACCCAGGTTTGAAATTCCTTTCAATCACCCCTCCTGTGAGGGGCAGGGGTAGAGGACAGTCACTGTACTCCCAACTGGATAACAGACTATAAATCCCAAGAGAGTAGGGACCATGCTGTTTAACTCCATCCCCAGGGTCCAGCATTGGCCTGGAACAGAGTAGGTGCTCAATCAACATTTGTTGAATGAAGTAAAAAAAAAAAAATAGTGATTTAATTGACTTCTGTCCTTTGTTGAATCATACAGTCTCACCCCATAAAAGTAGCTTATTGATGTATCACTAAAAGAGATTTATTATGTTGCCACCTCTAAGAGGCAATATAATAAAGTCATAAATCTAGAAAGGAAAAAAGGTCTGCTATCTGGGCCTGAAAACAGTGAATTATTGACAAAGCAAGGTCAATTACCTTCATGGTTGAGGGGCTCCCTCCAAATTCTCAAGGACTCCCTACAATTTATAGTTTGCAAAGACTGAGGAGGAGCTGGACTCCTGGCTCCCACTTTGGTATTTGCCTTAGGGCTCTATTTGGCAGCCTGCCTCAGTTTCTCCAAAGACAGTATCTACTGGTGCTGGTGGTTCAGAGGTTAGCATCCAGTCTGGGTTTGGGCCAAGTCCTCTGTTTTGGGACCTTTCCCCACCCTACCCCCTATTCCCAAAAAGAATTGAGATGGGGTACTAGATGACTCTAGTGGCAGGCAGGAGGAAGGGTCTGGAAACTCAGGGTCCCTCAGAGCCCTGGCAATTCTGTTATTGGTTGGCCTCACTCTAAACAATCCTGAGAATCTAATTATTGGTCAACTCAGCTTTAAGCAAAGCTTATAATGGATCAATCGCAGGTAAGATCTGCTTTAGGTAAACTGATATAGGCATGTTGGGCTCTCAACCAAGAGATAAAGTCTTGTTCCTTCTGCCCTAATTGCTGTTTCCAGAACCTCAAGGTCAAGTTTGGTTTCCACCTGCTGCCCCAAACTCAGCTGCCAGGCTGGCTGCCTACACGCTGCATTCCGGGGTTCCATCTCTTCAGCTGAGAGGCTGAAGTCCGCAATCAGCTTCTGCTGTCCCAACCCTCCTGGGCAGTGGGTGTGGGGAGGCCCCAAGTCTACTGGCTCAGTTTGGGTAGGGCTGGGGTAGGATCTGCAACCTGTGGGGGGCTGCCTTTAGAGGGTCAGAGAGGTGGAAATGGATGCTTAAGGCTGACTGAGATGTGTCATCAGGTGAGTGACGTGGTTGGGGATGAGGGAACTCGCTGCTGAGGGAACACTGTGGCTGTGGCGCTTCGAGTGCAGGAAGAGCTCTCTGGCGAAGACTGGCTCCACCTGCCAGAGGATGGAGGGTGGGGGGCGATGAGCCAACTTCCTCTGTTACCTTCCCCCTACGTACCCATGGGAAGTCACAGCCCTACTGACAGCTCCCTTCCACATGTATTTTACATGCAGAGTCAAACAGCAGGTTTGACTGGGGCAGAGCTGGGACTAGAGGGAGCAGCGAGGGACTTCAGGAGGGCATTGGAGGGTGTGGTTCTCTGCTGGAGTGGGAGGCGACTCACATGGGCCATGATGAGCCTCTCCTCAGGCTGGTCCCGGGGCCCCGGGTATTCCTCACCAAAGCACAGTCGGATCTGGTACTCAGGCTCCGGGGAACCATCCTGCAGGTGGGCCCGCAGTTCTACGGGCAAGGAGACTGTAGGGGCTGGGCCAAGACGGGGCATCCTACCTGATGCCCACCTGTGCTCTTATCCTATGCCCACGTCCCATAAGCCCATATCCCCATTGTGCACCTATGCCCTAAGCCACTTTCATATCCGCGTGCTTGTCTCACGCCCTACATCTGTGTCCACTTCCAGGGCTCATGCCCCGTGCCTTGTGATCCATGCTCACTGCCATGCCTTTATGCCCACTGCCACTCGACTACGCCCATCTCGTGCCCAGTGCCCCAATGCTCACTCTATGTTATGACAACACATGTGCCTAAGTCCTATGTGTATGCCCTACACCTAATGCCAGGACCTGCCCCACATCCACACCCCCCACACACCTAAGCCCATATCTGTGCCCAGCCCTCCCGCCCGATGCCCAGACTTGTTCCCATTCGCAGTGCTCTGTGTCACGTCTTTTGTTTCATGTCCACGCCTTGCCCATTGCCCTATGCCCACATCTCAGCGTGCCCATTCTCCTCTGTCCATGTCCCTCTGCCCACTCTTGTGCGCAGCCGCTCCGCCCTGCACCACCATTGGCCCCATCGTGGCGCCCTTACCCTCGAGGAAGCGGCGCGTGTCCAGCAGCTGGCAGGTGTGCTCGCGCTCCAGTTTGTTGGGCTGTGAGCGGTGCGGGGCCAGCGGGCCGCACCAGTACACGCGGCCTTGGCACAGGCGCTTGGCGAATACGCCCTCGGGAGCCACCCACAGCAGCACGCCGCGCTCCAGGTGCGGCAGCAGGCGCTGCAGCACAAGGGCGCCGGGCGGCGGCTCGGGGAAGCGAACGTGCGCGACGCGCGGTGGCGGCCCCAGCAGGCGCAAGGCGGCAGCGGCGGTCGTCCGAGGGCTCAGATGGCAGCCTTCGGCTGTGCGCGCGATGGTTTCACGCACCAGCTCCGCGCCGTAGAACAGCCTCACGTGCAGCCAGCAGTCTGCGGAAAGGAGAGAAGGGGCGCGCGCTCAGGGCAATGGCTGCCTCCTCCATCCCCACAGCAGGGCTGGAGACTCTGAGGTTCCCTCTGGCCCTCACCTCAGGAATTTGGGCATTTTCTCCCGATGGTGGTAATAATTCTAATAGTGGTAGTGGTGGTAAGTAATTGCAGTTTCAAGTGTAAACAAACTGGTAGCTAAGCTTCAAAAACATAGGGTCTGGGGCCATCTGTACAATGGGGACATGACACTGAGGCCCTCACAGCACCAACTTCTGAGATTTTGGGAGCTTCTCCCCAGCAAATATTTTAATGCAGGTGGAAATAACAACAACAACAACAACAACAACAACAACAACAACAACAACACAGCAGCCTCCCATGTGAGTGGCCAGCAGCAAGCTCTATGGTTAGGACTGTGGGCTCTGCAGTCAGGCCCTTGGACTGTCACTCATTGCCACTTAGGAGCTGTGACCTGTTAGTAACTTTCCCAGGTTACTAGACATGTGATCTTGGGCAAAGTTCTTAACTTCTATGTCTTGTTTCGGCATCTGTAAAATGGGTGTAGTGGCAGGAGCTACCTCTCAGGGCTGTGGAGAGAGCTTAGAAGAATGTCTGGTATAAACTAAGCCCTCAACAAATGTTAGCCATTGCTGTTGTTGTTGGGAGTCTGGGCTGGGTCCTTTGGGTAGGAGACAGAGGCTAGCTGCCCCCAACCCAGCCCTCTCCTGTTCTGCACAGTGGTCAGTGGGGAGATTCCTTACCAGGGTTGCTGAAGTCCTCAGAGGGAAAGGAGCTCCAGGGTTGTGCGGGGTGCTGTGCTTGGTACCCTGGGGAAGGAGGAGAATCAGCCAGGTCTCCTCACCCTGGATCCCCTGACCCCTAGATCAAGATTCTGGAGACCAGGCAGGAGGCAGGGGTGGGCGAGGAGACCGGTCCTTACTGTGGTCAGCCAAAGGGCCTGGGAGCGGGGCAACTGGTGGCAATGAGCCCTGCTGTGCCAGCCTCCTGGGGGGCTGCTCCTTGTCCTTATCCTTTGTGGCTAATCTGGAGCCAGCCTAAGCATCAGGAGAGAGGGTTGTGAGCATGGGAGAGGAGCTCCCAGACTGTCACCCCTGGGGCAGAGGGAAGTCTGGGTGGACTGAAACCCAGCTGGGTTTGACAGGGACTTTGAGGTTTCAGAGCTCCAAGACCCTTCCCCCCAGAGAAGTAAAGAGAGAATTGATGGGGTTGTTGAAGGTGATGGTGTCAGAGATGAAGCTCACTGTGATAGAGAATAAAGTGCTAGAAGTGAATAAGTAATAGAGATAGGGAAACAGGATGATGGAATGGATGCTGATGGGGGCACTAGGAACAGTGGAATGGACCAGGCTGATGGCAGTATGGAAACAGGGCAATGAACTATCAATGATGGGGGAGAGATAATAAGGGTACTACAGACAGTGATGGAGATAGAGATGATGGGGGTAATGGCCACAGTGAGAGAGCTAGAGGCAATGAAGGGGAAGGGACTATAGTGGTAGAACTGGATCTGATGGGGTGAGTGGGGCCAGAGTGATGGATCTAATGAAGGTAAGGGATGGGGGTGATTTTGGAGAAAATAGGGTTGATGCAGACAGAGTGATGGAGCGGAAGATGATGGAGGTGATGGGAACAGTGACAGAGCCAGAGATAATGGAGGTGAAGTGAATAGAATGATGGAGCTGAAAATGATGGCAGAGATGGAGTAGTGATCAGAAGAAATAGAGCTGATAGGAGTGGTGGGGATGGAGGGAAAGAGATAAATTTGCTGGAGACCATAGAGAGGGTGGTTTGGGCGAGAGATGACTGAGCTGGCAAGGCTGCGGGGGCTAGAGGGACACACTGACCTGGTCTGTCCTGCATACTGGCTTCATCACTTCTCCAGGGGGCTCCTCCTGATGGCTCTGGGGACTGTCCTCTTCTTTAGGGGAAGCACAAGCCCTGGTAACTGGATGGAGGAATAGATAGCCTGTTGTTTCCTGGGCCCTGAGGGGAACCTCTCAACTGAGTTGATCCCGGACAAGAACACCCCAGCTCACTGCATGATTTCAGGGAAGACCCACCTCTCTCTGGGCCTCAGTTTCCTCCTTTTCAAATGGAGAGATAAACTGGGTAGTTAAAGTTCTTTTGTGTTTATCTGCCCATGAGTTTAAGCTCAATAACTCCACCATTTCCCATTTTACAGATGTGCAAAGTGAGGTCCTTGCTGTCCAGAGAGCCATCCTTGGCCACTACCTCCAGGGGCAGGATGGTACCTGGGCCATGGGCACCGTTGGACACAATCCGGTAGACTTTGTAGGGGTCGGAGATGTCCAGCTGGCTGCGCTCACGCACCTCACAGAAGTCAGCACTCTTGTTGAGGGCACAACGGAGCCGTGTCTTCCAGGTGGAGGGGTCCTCCTTGTCAGCGCCATCTAGGTGCTTGCCCTTGTATATGGCCCAGGCCTGGGGATGAGCAGGGGCACTTGGAATAGCCTGGGGCAGGGGGCTGGCATTATGCAAAGAAATGAGGGCCTGCCTTGCCTCTCATCCTTCTCTCTCTCCCTCTGACCCTCTGTCTCTCCACCCCTTCATCCTCCCCTCTCTTCCTTCCTCCCTCCTTCCATCCAACACATATTCCTTGCGCTCCTACTATGTGCCAGGCCTGAGTTAGGGACTGAATGGGGAACAAGACAGACATCGTCCCTGCTCTCAAGGAAATCAAGTCTAATGGGAAAAGACATCTGCAAACAGCTCAGTGGAAATAGCTGTATTCCAAATTATGGATTGTGATAAATAAAACATAAACTGGATAATGGGATATAAAAAATAATGGCCATACTTTGCTATCTGGAGAACCATAAAACCAAATCCCTACTATTGCCACATACAAAGTGGACTCTAGATGATTAAAAAAAGAGTAAGAGGTAGAACTGTGAAATTAATAGAAGATAATGTAGGTGAAACTATTGTAGGGGCAGAGAATTCTTCTTAAATAAAATTTCAAAGGCATGAACCATAAGGCAAAAAAAAAAAAATTACAATGTCTGAAATCAGCAAGGGGCTCAGATCTGGAACAGACAAGGAACTTCTGAAAATCAACAAGAAACAGAGAGCATGCCCCTAAAGAAAACATTCTCATCAAAGGACAAGAATGGGTAGTTTATAGAAGAGGAAACCAGAAGCCCATAGGCACACAAGTACTTAAAGTCATTAGTGTCAGAGAAATGCAAATGAGCACATGAGATATCACTTGTAAGCTGACAAACCTAGCCAGTTGGAAAATAGCAAGAGTTGGTTGGGATGTGCGCACTGTTGGCGGGTGTGGAGTGGGTGCAGAGCTTCTGGATGGTCATCTGGCATGCCTAATTAAATTAAGTATAAACATATCCTGTGAGCAGAAATTCCATTTCCAAAGGAATTCTCACAGAGGCTCCTGAGGGGACCAGGGCAAGGATACCCACTGCGGCATTACTTACGGTGTTCGAAAGCAGACTGGTGTCCACCCCTGAGCAAGTGGATAGAGGTGTGTGTGTAATAGATGTTGACTACAGAGTCTATGCAGCATCTAGAAGCATCTAGGAGCAGCAAATTAAATGTACAGAGAACAAGAATAGATATTCAGAGCATGATCCTAAGTGTAAAGTAAGACACAGAGATCTACAACATAATATTGTGTGTCAGGTAAAAATATACACAAAACAGCAATGCTCACTTTGCAAGAAAACATACAAACCCAGGATAATTATTAAACACCTTAGAATAATTGTTGTGGTAGAGGGACTAAATAAACAAGAAATATCAGGGACTGCTTTAGAGAGGATGATGACCTCTTGGAGGAAATGGCATTTGAGATGAAGCCTGAATGAAAGGATGGATGAAGTCTGACAGAGGACTGAGGGGTATTCTAGGAATAGCAAGTGGGAAACATTGATAGACTTGAGGAAGGCCAGTGCGGCTGGGGCAGAGAGTCAAAGAGGAGGGTGGTAGAAGAGGTTGTTTGCTTTGATCACATTCAGAGCTTGGAGGTATTTAACCGATGAGTCACACTTAGTCATTGCCCTCAGAGGTCCCAGGTCATAGGAAACATAAACACCAAACAAAAGAGCCACATTCCTATGTTGGTGCCATTTGCTAGTCATGAGACCTTTTAAGGCTTGAATTTATTGTCTGTAAACTATATCATTGATTCCTAGCGTCACATGGTTGTGGTAGGTATAAGATGAGAGGTCTATGTAAAATGCTAAGCACAGCATCTGGCACACAGTCAGTGCTGACTTATTGTAGTACTTATTCATTATATCAAGGATACTCTAATTCAAAGGTAACCTGGGCACAGGGCATAGGGTGCTATCAGCATGATGAGAGAGGGATCTTTATTTCATTCACTGCTGTACCCCCAAGCACTTAGAGTGCTGCCTGGTACGAAGGAGACACTTAATAAGTATCTATGGAATAAATTGAGCTGGGCCTTGAAGGGTGGGTAGGAAAGGGTCAGGTGGAGTGACTGACATTCCTGGCAAGGGGAACAGCTTGAGTTAAGGCCCGGAGGTGTGAAAGGGCATGGTGCCTTCAGGGAACAGTGAGCAGCCTGGTGTTGCTGGAGCTGAGTATGTGTGTCTGAGGGTAGATACAGTCAATTCAGTTCTAGTTATGTTCTATAAAATCTACACAAACACTGTATTAGTGAATACTGAGTCGCTCCTAGGGAAAATACAGGGCTAGGTTCCTGTGAGCCTCACTCTGGTCACACCATTTTCATCAACTGATCAATACATAACCTTGTTTTATGTGTGTTTCTATGGGACACTTTATTAATATAAACTGTCGATTCATTAACATTGAGCTCATAGCCAACAGTACAGTAACTCACACTTGAACAAAACTTATCTGAGACATTTTTGCTGTATGGTACATCACAGCTTTCTTGTGCGTAGCAACGCTAGACAGAACTTCAGCATTACATGGGCTTGGGGGACATTTTTAATTGTAAAATCACTAAAAAAAAAAAAAAGCACAAAAATACTAAAAATGTGGCACTAGATAGATGTTGAAAAGGACACTTGTTTATAGCAGAAGAACTGAAACAAGAAGGTAGAGAATCACCTGTTTGCCCTCAGCTGGAATGTGCATGTCAGTGACTCAGATTTTTTGCTGTTCTGCACATGTCTTTGAAAGGCTACAAAAGTGCCCAGGGTATTGATTTTAGGATTACGAATTTTAGGAGTTTAAATTTAGTCAATTTGCAAATACAGAATCCACAAATAAAGAGGATCAACAGTATGTGGTAGGAAAAAAAGGAAGAGAAATTAAGGAAGAAGAGACAGGTGGGCTTTGGGCACCAGGAAGGCGTTAAGCCAGGGTGTCACATATCTGTGTGAGTGGCCAGTCAAAGCAGCAGGAAGGATGGGAAGGGCCAGCCCCCAGAATCTCTCTCCTCTGAATAGCACATAAATCTTAAAGGACAAACGATGAAACACTTATTGAGTACCTACTTTGTGCCAGAAACTGTGCTCCACCCTCAAGCAGTTGGAGGAGATAGACCCATACAAGGGACTGATAATTCATAGGGGAAGTTGTTCTAGTGGGGAAAGCAGAAAGAATCAGGGTTGACTTGGGAGAAGCACTGAACTGGAGCTTAATAAATACATTAAAGAAATGAATACATCAGGGAAGACTCTTGAGGAAGAGACGTTTGGGCTGAACATGATAAAAAGGAGAGGGTGTTCCAGGCAGAGGGACCAACATGTGCAAAGGTCTCATGGTAAGAGAGATATGAAGCATTTAGAAACTGAAAGAACTGCGAGGCTTGGGTCTACCCTTGGGGAAGGGAGGGAGCGGAGAGAGATGTGGCCAGGGAGGGGCAGTTCCTGCAGGTCTTTGAGTCTGTGGTAAGGAGCTGAAATTTCATTACAAGGACAATGGGGAGCCAAAGATTCTGAGTAGAGGAATGTCAAGGGAAGATTTACCTTTAGAAAGATCCCTCTGGAGGACCGAGGGGAGGGCTGACGGACCGGGGCGGGGGATGGGTGGGTGGGTGGGAAGCAGGGGGCTCAGTGAATTCATTGCAGTTGTCCTGGCGAAAGATTACAGAAATGAGTCTAAGTAGATGGACTGAAGAGAAGTTCTGTGGGAGGAGCCAGCAGGCCCTGGTAGTGGATGGAGTAGGATGAGATTGGAAGAGAGGGGAGCAGCCAAGGTTCAGGTGCCCAGTTCTGGGGTCTGGTTGGCAATGGGTGCCATCCTCCATTTTGAAAAACAGTAGACGTTTGTAGGCATAATCTGATCAGCATGCTGTTGAGGATGCGCTGAGTTTGAGAGGTCTGGGGGCTGCTAGACCAGGAGGCTTGGGGCTCCGTGCTGAAGCTGTGGAAGGGGAGAGTGGGACGTGAAGAGGGAGGTCTAGAAGTGAGTGTTGAGAGCTGCAGCATAGGAGGGGAGGGGATGGAGGCTGAGATGCAGAGTGAAGTCTGGGCTGGGAGGCAGAGATTCTAAAAACTAAGTGAGAGTGTTTCAAAGAGAATGCATCCTCCCCCAGGGGTCAAAGAAATGACAGTGATGGCAACCTTGGATTTGGCACCTAGAGACACTGGCAGAATCCAGATGGGGTGGAGGAGGGGGAGAAGGAATTGGAGACGGTGTTGAATGAGGGAGCTGATGATCAGGAGACTTGTTTCCAGGTATTTCTTGCTGTGAAAGGAGAGGAGAGGCCAGAGCATGGGGAGCTGGAGGCATTCGTTGATGTTTGGAACAACGGTGGTAGTCTGACATGTGGTTGGTTGGTTGGTCGATTGGTTCCTTGGTTCCTTATAGCTCATGGGAGAGATTCCAGAGTTTAAATGTTACAGGAAAGAGCCAGTTAGGAAGAAGTTAATGATTACTAAGGAAAGCGGCAGGGGCTCTCTGGAGGGGTCCCTGAGAAGATCTGGTATTGGAAAGCACAGAAAATGTCCCTGGAATCGCGGTTTTGGAGTGGGAAGTTGAGGGAGTTCCCATTGGTGGCCTCTAATCTCTCCTTGGAAAGGGAGGAAAGGCTCCCTGAGGTGCAGGTCATGAAGCAGCGGAGATTCTGCTTCAAGAGGGTGTCTGAGGGTCTCTCATACACGGAAAACATTACCCTCAACTTAGAGATGACTGAAGCTAAGGGCCATACGCATCCAGAGGCCTCCCGGGCCGGGCCAGACCGGCGTCCCGCGGCTGGCCGCGGTCCCCTTACCCTGAAGAGCGCTGCGTCCTGCTGCGCCTGGTACCCGTGCTTGGCTGCGTGCTTCCAGGGGATGCGGAAGAGGGTCTTGCCCGCGTCCTCCCAGCGCAACCCTGCGTAGCGCCCGCTCTCGATCTGCGCCACCAGCCAGTCGCGGAGGCGCAGGGGACCCCCAGCCCCCGCCATAGGTCGCCTGCTGTCGAGAACCTTCTCTTCCTCCCTCCGCCAGGGGTCACTGGCCATCAGGGATGCAATGTCTTGGGGGCAAGTCTAGGGCCCGCGGCGACTGGACCCCAGCGCTGAGGGGCGATCGTGGGGCCACCTGGGTGGCGCACGGAAGCGGCGAAAGCGAAAGTCTGGCCCAGCAGGTTTCGCTTTCCGTTTTGTCCCCTCTCCCAGGAGGCCCTTTCCTTTCGCCCCTCCCCGTGTAGCCGGCCACGAGGTCGTCGGGCCTTTGGGAGGGGGCAGCTAGAGGTGCGATGGGACGCCAATACTCATCGGAATGTGTGGCGTGGGGCAGCCCGGGCTCTGCCTGTACCCGGTAATGGAAGGCGGCAGACACACAGAGGTGGCCTTTGTCCCACCCTGCACCTGTTTTCTGCTCTTCCCAGCCTACCAGAAACTTGTCAGTTTCTTTTCAGAACCCGAACTGTAGAAGTTGGAAAGATGTAGTGCTTCTCAAACTAAGTCCCATAAGAATTGAGAAGCTTCCACTCCCGATTTGCGAAATCAGATTTTAACAAGTTCCCCATGCGATTCTGATTCCAGGTGGTCCATGGGCCACACTTGGAGAACTATTTATTACCTTAGATCTTGGGTGTCCCCATTTACTGATGCTCACCACAGTGCTTGGCCTGGCTAAAGCCTTTCCTGCAGTGTATTAATTGGTTTTCACAACAGCATGTGAGATGGGTATAATGACCTATTTTATTGTTAAGATGACTGTGGCTCAGAAAGGTTAAAGCTCTATAACAAGGGGGGCCAGGATCCCAACCTGTGTTTCTCTGTCCCCAGAGCCCAGGAGCCTAAACAAAGTCCCACGGGCACCTCCTAACAGCTACCTATGGAGTATATGGATTACTAGTGGGGTCTATGACCCCCCTCTGAAAGTGTATGCAATTTTTTTCATGTCTATGGATTTTTTCTAGAGTTTGTATCTTTTATTAAGTTGTCAAATGGGGTTTGTGATGTGAAAGAAGGCAAGTAGCGCAGACTGCTCCACCCTTTGCTGTGTAAATGGGGAAACTGTGGTTCCAAGAAACTACCCCCTCTGCAGCGGCACAGAGCTGGGCACTGAGCCAGCACTGACCACAAGCTGGTAGCACTCGTTCCTCATGTGTACCTATCAGGAGGCCTTCATGCTTCACACCCTCCGTCTCCATACTCCAGCAGACACCCAGTTCTGACACTTCTAGCCACAGCCAAGATTCAAACTCAGGCCTGCAGAGTTCCAATAGGGCACAAAGCATTTCATGTGATTAAATACTAAAATATTCAAATAATAATAAAAAAAAATAATTGCATTAAGGCAGAAGTCTTGAATGTGTCAGACAATCTATTTCTCTAGGTGGCAGAGTCATAGTAATTAGGAGGATGGGGTCCATAGCCAGATTGTCTGGATTCAAACCCCAGCCCCACATGCTAGCTGGTGACCTTGGGCACCAATCTATTTACTCATCTGTTAAATAGCAATGCCTACTTCATAGGGTTGCTTGAGAATTAAAAGAGAAGCAGGTAAAGTGTTTATCACATTTACTTGGCCCATAGTGAGTGCTCAATAAATGAGCGGTATTATTATTGCTGTTGTGTCGGAGGGTGGTGAAAGTACTGATGGAAGCAGGGGGAGCCTAACGAACGACCTGGAACATTAGATCAAGGTGCTTTGATTTGTCCTATAGGTGATGGGGGCCATGGAGATTTTTAAATAGGGGAAGACACCAGTGGAAATACCCAGCGGACGGTGACACTAGCTAGCCAGTACTGCCGCAGGCTCCCTGCACTCTGATGAGTCCAGCCATCTAGTTCTTCACACAGGATGCTCCTTGAAGGCCTTTTCACTTACAGTTCTCTGCCTGGAATGCGTCTCACCAGATAATATAACAGTTCACTCTCTCACTCCCTGACTTATTTTTTCTTTTATTTGTCTATCTGGTGTCTTTCCCACCAGAATGACAGCAACACCAG
Source organism: Rousettus aegyptiacus (assembly GCF_014176215.1). Lineage (NCBI taxonomy): Eukaryota > Metazoa > Chordata > Mammalia > Chiroptera > Pteropodidae > Rousettus > Rousettus aegyptiacus. The sequence continues at coordinate 20,477,865 of NW_023416287.1, read as the reverse complement.
AGGGCAGAGGTTTTGTTCACTGCTGGTTTCCCCAGCGCTCAGCACAATGCCTGGCGCATAGTAGATACTCAATGGACATTTGTTGAATGAATGTGGAGCAAGAAGTTGGGTAGCAGGTGGTTATTTCATCCATCCTTCCACCCCCAGAGCTGGGCTCTGGGCCTCCCCACCGCCCTGGACACAGTGCCTGGTACATAATAAGAGCCTCATGCAGGTGGCTATAGATTATAGCTATTTCAGACCCCTCTCAACTCCAGGTTAGTTTTAGTTTATGAAAAACTAAACTAAAAGAGGTGGATCCTCCTCTCCAGTAACCTCCAAGACCAGAAGCTCCTTCTTTAACAACCATCATGGAATGCAAACTACACCGGTTCAAATCCAGCCTCCCCTGCTCTAGCTGTGTGTCCTCAGGCAAGCTGCTAGGGCATGTTTTGGTCCAGGATTAGAAGGTCAGGACTGAGGGAGGCACTTACTAGCCAATATTTCTGAATAGGGGAGGAGAGGGATCTGGAGAAGAGGAGGGGGTTCAGGGGGAGAAGGGCCCAGAGAAGAGAAGGGGTTCAGAGGGAAGGAGGGTCTCAGGGCCCTTGTCAGAAGACCAGAGCTCCAGGGAAAGAGTGTGCATGTATTAGGGGGGAGGGGGGAGTCAGAGAAGTAGTCTCGGAATTCAGCCCTGAAGACTGCAGTTTACCAGCTGTGGCAGGCCCTGGGGGAGGCAGAGCCCCTTCCATCCAAGTTTCTTGCAGGCTCCTGGCCCTTGGCAGAGTCCTGCTGTCTGGCTTTTGCTCAATGACTGGGAGGCACTCGGACTGGCAGCTTCTGTGTCTCTTTAATATCCTCCAGGCTCGTCCAACCCCCACCCACCACCCACCCACTCCCACTCCCAAAGCCTTTAAGAGGCGAGGCACAGGTGCCCTCACCCCCAGCCAAAGGACTAAGGCACCAGGTGGCTGCAGCAGGCCGGCCCAGACACAGAGACGAACAGACAGGGGTCACACTACTGCAGACACAGATAAGCAGGGTAGCCATAGGGGGCAGGAGCAGGAACCAGGCCGCCGCGGAGGCTCTCACAGGCTCCGGGCCGGTCCTGGAGGCGGTGGGAGGCCCTGACAGCCCCCTCAGGAGGCCAGTCCGGGGGGGCGGGGCGGGGAAGAGGGGCGGGATCCTCACTTGCCGCCTTTGCGGGACAAACACCGCGGGAGGCAAGAGAAAGTCTGCTTAACCCGCGCCAGCAGCGGCAGCGGCCCGTGGACTTCCCGGGGCGTCCGCGGCACCAGCCGCTGCAGGGTTCCCTCGGAGGCTGAGGACTGCGGTGCGGGGGAGGCGGCGGAGGACGCAGAACCCTGCCGGCAGCGCTTGCACAGGGGCAGCAGCGCCCGCACCTCCTCCTCGTCCCGGAATGGGCTTTCACCGAAGCGCTCCTCCAGCTGCCGGCGAAGCTGGGGTGGGGATGTAGGAGTTTGGGGCTTGGTATCAGGCCACTGGCCCGGTCTCGGTCTCGTCCCCAATCTTCATAGCTTGCGCGCTTCTGAGAGCTTTCCACACCTCGCTAAGCCCTTCCCCTCCCTGAGCATCCTCGTAGACTCCTTAGTTTCCATCCCCTTTACCGAGGCCCTCCCATGAGTCCCTTCCCACTCCCTAAACCCTTTTCTCTTTTGACACTCCATTTTTCAGACCTGCTAAAGTGACTCCCCTGCTTGCACAGTGGGGGCCACATTAATCCCTCTTCCTGCACAGCAACTCCACTCACCCTGGGCCTCTTTGCCTGCTCCTTTCCTAAAGCAGCTTTGCAGATAAGTGTCTGAGTACCAGCCTGCCACCTGATGTAAACCTTTCTGAACTTGCCGCTCCTGTCTCTGTCTCTGTTTCTCATCCCTTGTTCCCAGGGAGACCTCAGCAGTTCCTGACACCTCCATATGCCTTCTACCCAGTGGGCATAAGAGAAGGAACCGATTTGGCCTCATCAAGGACCCAGGAGTGAAGTAGGAGATGGACATTTCTCTCCAAAGGGGCTAAATGCTCAAATGCCTTCAGGTTCTGGGCAAGTGGAGCAGGCAGTTCTGGGACCTGATCAAACTGAAGGGTCCACAGTCTGTCCCAAAGGCATTTTCCTTTTTTAAATTAAAAAGAGAAAGAAAACAACTGGCTATCCAAACAAAACACACCTAGGGGCTATATTACCAAAGGGCCATGGGTTTAAGATCTGAGAAAAATCAGCCAGGTCTGAAGCACAGGCTAAATTTTTTCCAATCAGTGCTCAACTCAAATGGGAAGAAGAGTCTCCCACCCTGCCTCAGCCCCTGCCCCAGTCCTTACCTTCCGGGAGCTGCCCCAGCCAAACTCTTCAAGCTGCTGCCTAAAACCCGGGTTGGGGTTGGCAATGGGCCGAGTAGACTTGATGGCTTCAAGCACATCCCTCCAGCCTAGCCCAGTCACAGTCATCACATATGCCGTCACGATGGTGGTGCTACGAGAGATGCCTGCAAAGCTGGGACACCCCCACCCCCAAGCTTTAAGTAAGACCCAATCTCCTCTGTGCCCTCCAGAACCCCGTCCTCACTTCAGCTCTCCCCCACCCTTGCCTCCTAAGCACCAACCACAAGAAACCTGCCAGGACCTGTCTTCCCACATCCAGGCCTTTGCTCATTCTGTTCCCTCTGCTTGGAGAATCCCCCAGGCATTCTCCTACATTGAAGTCCTGAGTGAAACAAACACTTGCTGATCATCTGTTATTTTTCAGATACTGAGGATATAGTGGGAGTAAAACAGACTTAGTCTCTGCTATCCTGGGGCTTAAGGTATGGTTGAGGGAGACAGACACTTAACCAGGGAAACAATTGCGGATGGTGATAATTACTCTGAAGATGAGTCCAGGGGCTACAAGATGGTATAGGAAGAGGTATTAACCTAGTAGGTGGGGATAAGGTGGATTAAAGCTATTTCCAAGGAAGTGATATCAAGCTGAGTCCAGAAAGAGGGGTAAGGATTAATAAAGAATGTTCTAGGCAGCTTAGCTTGTAGGAAGACCATGAGGTGGGAGTCTGGTGGATTTGAAGAGCAGGGAGATGGCCAGTGCAGCTGGAGCGTGGGAAGGAGGGTAAGAGAGTGAGAGACAGGCTGGGGGGAGTTATTCCTACGGCTGAGACTCTGGAATGGGGTCGGTGCTCAGTGAGAAGTTATGGGATGAATGACATCGACTAGGCCAGGGGTGCCTGGAAAGACTTGGGGGTCCTGTCTCCCAGCCCAGGCTTCCCCACTGTTCTGCACTATTGCCTCAAAGGCCTGGAGGGGAGGAGAGGAAGCCAGAACTATTGAAGGATGTTTGGCTACCTGTGTAACCGCTGTCCGTCAGCGTTCTTTTCCCCATTTTATAGATAAGGAAACTGAGTTTCAGGGAGCAACAGCTATTTGGCCATGGCCAGACAGCTGGTAAAGGACACAGCCCTGATTTGAGCCCCCTATCAGCCTCTATCAGATGAATGGTGGATTGTCAGGCATAGTGACTGCTGGACAAGATCTGTCACAGGTGACAGATGAGTGTATGTTCGGGATGAAGGACAGCCACTTATTTACTTCCTCCCACTCCCCTCTTAACTCACCAGTGAACTAGGCAGTTCCCCCCATTTAGGCGGCAACAGTGGATGAAGTTGATACATTCTTTGAAGTGCTTCTTGCTAGAGAAGAAAACAATAGGGTAGGGAGCACCTGGGGGGGCATGTCTCTTGGGAATTGTCCCCCTCCCCATTTACGGGATGGCAAAAGACAAAGAGCCTGGGGGTCCTCAGGTCATCTAGCAAGTGCAATGAGCAGGAGCCAATACTATCACATGAAGGGAAGGGGTGTGACACAATAATGGTGGTGTTTCAGGTGGTGAGAGAGGCCAGCGATGGCAGATCCCATCACAGAGACAGGAGCACCTCCCAGTGTGTCCCGTGGATCCTATTTTCATGGGGCAGGGGTTTATCTTGACCTTTTAAGGAAATGGGTGGGAGGAAACACAGGCGTCTCCCTTCCTCTGGGGTCTGCAATCAGAGCACTTGGGGACAATGATGGTCAGCAATGGGATTGGCAGCAAGAGTCCCAAAGGGCAGAAGTGTCTAATCTGAGTCCCTCCCGGGAAGGAGGCACTGCTTCGAAGATGAACAAAAATCCCCCAATACACTCTAGGCCCTGTCCTAGACCCTCAACCCATGCCATCTGATCTTGGAAAGTCTCCTAGATGCTGATCATGTCCCCATTTTCCCTCTCACAGAGGAGAAGTGATTTGCCCAGGATCATACAGTAAGTAAATGGCAAAGTCTGGCTGGAACCCAGATGTCATAACTCCAAGGTCAGGAATAGGCTGAGCCTGATCTTTTCAAATCTGCTGGTGCAGCTGATCCTGTGAGACGGTACTTTCTCCATCTTACATCTGAAGAGACTCAGCTCTGGGAGGTTAAAGGTCTTGGTTAGGGGCATAGGCAAGGGAGTGGCTGAGAAAGAGTCAAATATGAGACAGGAAGACCACCTGTGCTAGGGTCCCAGGACAGCTTTTTGGCTTGAGTCCTCTCTGTCCTTCCTCAGACCACCTCCCATCTCCCTCCCACTACCACAGGATGCAGCTGTCTGTCCATCTATCAGTGAGTCCCAGGGGACTTACATGTGTACCTCAGGGGTGTCGGCCACTGGGATGCGAAGGTAGGTTATATCCTGCAAGTACAAAACACACACAGGCAGTGGGGGGCCCCTGCCTGCATCTCCTCACCCTAGCCTGGGCTGTTCAAGCACATTGTGACCCCAGGCCAGTTCCTGCCCCTCTCTGGGCCACTGTTATCTGCTCTGTTCAAAGAGGGTAGATGGCAACTCTGAGGGCCTCCAAGCTCTGACTATCTGTAATTCTAGAACCTTCTGAGGACTTGATAAAAAAGATCAAAGGACCTTTCTTTTAACTGCTGGGAAAGGGCCACTTGAAGTGGCTCCCCTCCAAATGATGATTATAAAATTATGTAGTAAGAAGGGCAAAGGAGATTTTTATTTTCTTGAAAAGAAATAAAAATTATGAAAATAAGTTTATAGTTCATGAGTTGTAGTTATAGAACTTTGTGCTAATTATTAAAATAATCAAGGAACCAATTGTCAGTAGTTTTCCAAAACACTTGCTCTGACATCCTTAACTTCATGTGTACCCCTTCACAGAAGATCATAAAGATGATTTTTGTCCATGTTCTAAGAACCTCATCACTTTCCTCAAGGACCTCTCTTAATTGTTTGATATTCAGATGGCTCTTTTCAGGAGTCTGGGCCATACGGCCAGGGCCCAAGGGACCCCCAGCCAGATCCTCAGTTGTTAATGGCTTCATGCCAGAGTCCAGCCTTTCTCTAACTCATTTTCCCTAAGGTCATGCAATCCTGCATCTTTTGCAAGGATTGCAATTTCATTCTGCAACACATTTGGCACTGGATTTGCATGGCATTATCAAACCCTACTAGTAAATTCACTGATGGATGGGGCGAGAGAGATGCTTGTGAGACGAGGGGAGGACTGTTAGAGCAGGGTTTATTTTGCAAGCAATCATTTCCTTAGTAAATGTATTCATGACTTGACAACCTTCCCCATGCAATCTAGTGACTGCATACTCCGATTACTCCAAAACAAACCTGTATTATAAAGCAAAATCAGACTCCATCAACCTCGAAATTTCTCCTTAGAATGACACTGAGAATTACAAGTTATTGGAGGTTGCCCTTAGAGATCATCAAATCAGACACATGGGGAAACTAAGGCCAGAGAGGGGAAGGATCCTAACCAAGGTCACATAGCAAATCTGTGATAGACCCTGGTCCGGATCGCAGATCTCCAGTGCCCTTTCCCACCCCTCGTTCTTTCCCTTCAGTGGGTAACAGACTCCAATGGATAAGGAGGAAGAGACCCTGTTTATGATTAACTTTGTTATTATATTATCTGTAATTTGTTGAACACTTATTTTGTGGCTCTTAACAACTCAGTGAGGTTGGTATTGTTACAAAATTCCCTTTACAGAGCAGGCAACTGAGGCTCAGAGAGGTGAGAAGTGCTTTTTGCCCAGGTTTACAGAGAAAAAGTGGTGATGTGAACCCTGGCCTCCTGGCCTCCAGACTTTAGCACACGTCGTCTGGATTTCCTGCTTTCCTCCTTACCCCCTCTGGGTCATAATACCCACACTCACTCTTTTCCAGGACTCTATAGTACCAGCGCCAACAATTCCAGTGGGGGCCATGCTTTACAGTGTGCAAGGCATCTTCAGCATCCCACAGCCCCTTTGCCTCCTCACAACAGCCTCCTGGTGGCAGATAGGACTGAGGGATCAGAGGTCCAGACAGGTGAGGTCACACAGCAAGACATAGAGCCCAGAATCATCTATTTGGAGTCATCTATTCAGTTAGGCAATGAGAAGCCTATGTGGGGCCTTCTTATAGTTTGGTGTGAGGTGACTGGGGCCAGATGGCCTGTGTTCAAATTTCAGCTCCTTAGCTCCCTGGATGTGTAAGTTTAGGCAAATAACCTCTCAGGGCCTCAGTTACCAAATAAAGATCAAATAGGGATGCTAATGAAACACAGACCAATTTTTAACCAAATGAGTTAGCATAAGTCAGGAAGTCAGTACAAGACCTGGCACATAGTGGGTACGTGATAAATGGGTGCTGTGGGGGGGTCTGAAGCCCCCTCCTTATCTATTCGCAGCCCTGGGGTGGGAGTAAGTAGTACCTGCAGCAGAGGCTGGGGTGACTCATGAATGGAGATGATGTGTGTGATCTTATTCCGGCCCAGCTGATCCGGGTCTTTGGCATCTGAAAGAAACAAGAAGCTTGAGCCAAACTGGCAGGTGTGACTCATATGTACTTGATGGCCCAAGTAAGGCAGGGACTCCCTGCCCAGCTCTCTTCCTCAACCCACCCTCTCCACCTTGGCTGACCCTCCACCAGTTCCCACCCCTCCACCATCTCCTGCTCCCAGAATGACAGGTCCTGCCACACCCCTAGGCCACAGTCTCGTCTCTGGGGCACCCACAAGTAACTGCTCAGCATCTCCCCCACCTTGTCCATGCTGTTCTTTCCATCTTCCCTGGCATATCCTTGACCCAGCAATTCTAGGAATAGTGTCTAGACAAGGGTTCGCTTACATGAAGGCCAAGCATACAGGGCAATAGTTTCTGCAGAGCTGCTTATAATAGTAAACACATCAGAAATAGTTAAAAATGGATACAGGCTGAATGTCCATCAAAAGGGAGCTGGATAAAATATGGTATATTCATACTTGAATACTATGCAGCCACTAAAAAGATTCCTATGGGCTGATGTGCAAGGATGTCCACAATATATTATTAAGGGGGAAACACAGGTTATAGAATAGCATGCAGAATAGGTTTACATTTTTGTTTTAACTGTTACATCTGTATCTACAAAGAAATATGAAAAATGACCCAGGGGTATGCCGCACACTGCTATCAGTGGTCATCTCTAGGGGCTGGATTTCCAGTATATAAAAACCTATTATAATCAGAGTAAATAACACATATCCCCCTTTTCTCCATATGTCCATGTCTTTATTCAACACATTTATTGAGTGCTTGCTATGTAAGCCTTGGCTATGCATGGAGGTATGTGGTCAACTCCATGGCCCCTGCCTTCATGGGGATTCAGACCTTACTTGGCCAAATACTCTGAAATCATTGTGGAGTAAGGTGCTGAGGTAGCTCCAGGGAGGAAGGGATAAGGGTTTATGAAAGTGGAGCACCTAAGCCAATGGGAGACAGGGTGGGTAGAGAAGGCCCTGCCCCAGTTCAGATGTCCCTTCCTCTCTGACTCCACAGATAGAAGTAACTCCTCTTACCTTGGGTCCCCCAAGCCCCAGATCAGCTTGTCTCTATGGTTTGAGACAGGCAAAGTTCCATTGCCTTGGGACAGTGTGGGTGGTGCTCACCAATGAAGTTTCTGAGGTAGAGTCCAATCTCCAGGACTTCTCCTCTGAGGAGGAGATTGTGGGGGGAAGGGTCCCCAGCTAGAAGCAACACCTCCAAACAGACCTCAACTCAGAACCTCAGAGCTGGAAGAGCCCTTAGAGGTGGTGGGCCTTGTGCTGAGGGAGAGGCTGAGGCTCAGAGCAGGTGCAGACTTGCCCAGCATCCAGCGTTCTGAGCCCTTTGCAATGGGAACACTATCCACCCATGTGCCCTTTAGTCCTTATGAGCCCTACCCCCACACCCCTAGCATGGCATCTCTTCCCTGCCCCCAACCCGAAGCTTGGGCTCCTCCATGGTGTGTGGGTCAGAGCATGAATTGTGGACAAAGGCCTGGGACAGGCAGAGTGCCATGGCCTTGGGACAGAGTGGGCAGTGCTCACCAATGAAGTTTCCGAGGTAGAGTCCAGGAAGTACCTACAGGAGAGACAGGCAGGGTTGGGGAAGATGGGTAGGGTAGCATGCCCTTCCCACCCCAACAGCTGGGGCCCACAGCACTTCTCTGTCCACAGAGGGTGTCAACCTCAGGACTTGGGGAGCACTCTCTACCCTCTTATGGGCCTGGAATCTCCGTGAGAGGGCTAGGGAGGGCAGGAGGTAGCACCAAGGGAGGCTGGCTTCAGTAGGGGTGAGAGGAAAGAGGAGGGACACAAAGAGGGGGATGGGTTGGGGGTAGGGGGGTGGAGATGTTGGGAGCACAGAGGAGGGGGCAAGGGAAGAGGTGGGCCTGCCAGGATGGGTAGTGGGGAGCTCTGTGGAGGAGGGAGTGGGAAAGCAGGAACGGGAGGAGGATCATGCAGAGGTAGAGGGGGAGAAGGATGAAGAAGCAGCTCCAGAGAGTCCAAGGTGTCAGAGACAAGGGAGGCAGACACACGGAGACAGAGAAAGGGGCTCAGAGAAAAACAGAGTCTGGGAGTTACAGGAAACCACAGAAAGATAGCAAGAAATACACAGTCACAGAAAGAGGTAGAGACAGACTCAGGGAGATAGAGACCTGAGAGAGACGGAGCCGTGAACAGAGCACAGAGATATGGACTCAGAGAGAGATACCGCTCCAGAGAGACACACAGAGAAATACAATCTGAGAGTCGCAGGGAGACAGAGATATAGACACAGATTCAGAGAGGGTCAGAAGGTCAGAGACGGGGGCCGCAGCCAGGACTGGGGACCGGCAGGTGCGGGCTGCGCGATTCGCCCCCACCCTACCTTGGTCATGCCATTCCCCATGATCCCGGGGACTGGGGTCCAGGTGCACCCCCAGCTCGCCGCCAGGAGAGTGCTTGGGTCACAGCTGCCCTGATGGCCCAAGCCCGGCGCCTGTAGCCCAGCAGGGAACAGGGGGCTTGGCGTCCGCGGCCCCGCCCAGCCCTGCCCAGCGGCCGCCGCCGCCGCCGCCGCCACTACCCGCTGATCCCCAGCCAAGGAGGGAAATGATGGTGGAGCCGCCGCCGCCGCCGCTGCAGCCTTCACCACCGCTGCCGCAGGCTCCTCCTACCCCCTCGGTCATGTGGGGGCCCCTCCCGTGGGTCGCGGCCGGGGGCTGGACAAAGCCCCAGTGTGCCAGGCCCAGGGCCCGCGGGACAACGGCAGCTTGTTGGGGCCGCGTGGGACCGCTACCTCCGGAGGTGGGGGCGGGGGCGCTCCCCCCACACTGGCACTGTCAGGCGCCGGCGGGGTCGGGGGCTTAGAGACTCAAATCCTAGTTCCGACTCTGCTTGGACTTTCCTGAGGGTGCTGGGGCAAGGCCTCCAGCTCGTTCAGCCTCGGTTTTCTAGCAGAAATGTAATGGGGGCTGGACTTGGTCTGCTGTGGGTCCTCTGATATTCAGATTTTGTTTGAGTCAAGTGAAGTGGGTAATTCTTTCATTTTGTAATCCCCTCTCCTGCCCTGCTCCCCATGAGCATCCTACTAACCAACCATCCTCTTCCCCAACTCATAACCGTCTGTCGTCCCATCCTCCAGGCCATCCATTCACTGGTCCATCTGTCCGACCATCTGTCCATCCAACGATCCATCCATCCATCCATCCATCCAACCATTCTTTCGTCCCCTCCTATCATCCACTTTGGCCTCTATGTAGATGGTGCCATTTGGGTCAGCTCTGCTGGGACCAGGCATACCTGCCCTCAGGGCCCTCAAGAAGTCAGAGGCAAATGTGAGGGGAGGAGAGAGTTGCAGTGGCCTGGGCCCCTTAGAGTAAAGGAGAGTAAGACAGGATGTAGTCCGAGCAAGAGTCCTGGAAGGTCAGTCTGTAGACCAAGTATCCAGGTCCTATTCACCTCCGACCTGGTGGGTGGCCATGGGAAAATCTCCTTGGGGGTCACAGCTACCCTATCTGTATATCCACTGTGTTGAGATGAGCCCTTCCTGCTACTAGGACCAAAGTTGGAGAATGTAAAGTAATTGAGACAAGACACCTGTGATGGGACTGAAATAGAAGCAGCTGAACCAGCTTTGATCATCCAGCCATCACTCCCCTGGCCTCCCATTGACAGTAGTAGGTGACTGTGGGAGGAACGACAGTACAGAGCAGGTCAGAGCGTTGACAGAACCCGTTTGAAATGCAGTGACTGGAGAAAAATAAAACTCTTGAGTTTCTTAATTCCTCGAATTCACGGTGTACATGAGGCTGCCTGTCTCGGCTCTGTCCGTGCTCAGTGTTTTCATGAAAACCAAATTATTCAACAAATACTGAGCACCTACTACATGGTAGATTCTGGAGACGTGGAGGTGGATAAAGCAGAGATGGTTCCTACCTTTATTGGCTAAGAGTCTAGACCAGCACTGCACAAGAGAAATAAATGTAAGCCGCATGGGTAATTTAAAATTTTCTAGTAACCACATGAAAAACGTAGAAAGAAACAGGTTGTTAATAATGTTATTTAATCCAGTATATTAAAAATATTATTTCAACATTTAGTCAATATTTTAAAATTATTAATGACATATTTTACATCCTTTTGATTGTATTAAGTCTTTAAAATCCAGTGTGTATTTTACATTTAAAGTACGTCTCAATTAAGACCAGCCACATGTCAAATACTTCATAGCTATATCTGGCTGGTAACTACATATTGGTTATCTCAGGTCTAGGAAGAAAGGCAAATAAGCAAGTAGACAAATAAAGCACTTACAAATGGTCATAATTTTTTGTGCGGGAACAAACATGGGACAGGTAGAATCTCTCTAAATAAGTGACATTTAAGCCGAGACCTGATAGGGAAGAAGGACTGAGCTATTTAAAGAGTGGAGAGGTTTCTAGCAGAAAGAACAGCGTGGGCAAAGGCTCTGTGATGGAAAAGCTTGGCCTTTGGGAAGAATCAGTGGGACTGGAGGGGAGGGAGCCATAGGGAGGTGGTAAGAGTGAGCCTGGAGAGGAGAGTGGAGACTAAGGTTACAGGACCATGTATGGCCATGATTGGAGGTGTAGTGTTTTCTCAATATGATGGAAAGCCGATGGGAAAATTTAACTGGGAAAGCCATGTTATGTTATCTGATGTACATCTTAAGTCCATCACTTTGGCCCCTAGATGGAGTGTTGATTAGTGAAGAAAAGCAGGGAGGCCAGTGAGGAGGTTACTGTGGCAGCTCAGACAGGAAATGTCTGAGGACAAAGTGGGAGTTGAGAAGCTGGAAAGAAGGGGACAAACTCAGCATATATTCATATTTTGGCAGTGCAGCTGACAGGATTTGCAGATTGATTGGATGTGGGGGGAAAGATATGAGTTCTAGCACAATTCCTGGTTTTCCTGCCTTGAAAATCCCCGTCTGTGCCACAGAAGTGAAAGCAGGGTTATTCATACATTTGACAAATGTTTATTGGGCACCAGGTTATAGATGAAAAACTGCACCAAAGATGGGCTGATGTCTGACTTGCATTTCCCTGAATGTCCCACCCAATGGATAACATAAATAAATGCTGATTAATGGGCCTGAAGATCAGTCCCTCATCATGGCCCTGTCCTTAGCAGCTCTGTGAACATGGGCAGGTGACCAAATGCCCCTGGGTGCATTTCCTTATCCATAAAGGGGCAATTCTAACAGCTCTTTGAACTACTACTTGGTTGTTGGCAAAATAATCAAATCACAGGTAATGAAAGAACTCTATCAGATTAAAAGACCTGGAAAAAACAACAGATATAGTTATTAGATTGAACACATTTAATATCTATTAAGTGTTCGGCCTTTGAAAGTGTTGTTGCAAAGCCAGTTTGCCTTAAATAAGTCATGAAGTGAATTGTTTCATAAAACAAATAATAAAAAGATACTAAAATGTAGGTCTCACCTTGTCATTTCCTTGCTTAAAACCCTCCATTGGTTCATTGTTGTAGGCAAAATAATGGTTCCCCCAAAGATGCTCATGCTCTAATTCCTGGAAATTGTGAATATGTTATGTTAAATGGGAAGGGGGAACTAGGGTTGCAGATAGAATTAAAGTTGCTAATCTGCTGACCATGAAATGGAAAGATTATCCTGGATTTTTTGGGCAGGCCCAATGTAATTACAAGAGTCCTTATAAATAAAAGAGGGAGTCAGAAGAATAAAGTCAGAGAGAATGTGATGACAGAAGCAGAGGTCGGCACAATTGCTGGCTTTGAAGATGGAAGGGGCCATGAGCCAAGGAATGCAGGTGAGAAAGCAAGGAACCAGATTCTCTTAGAGCCTCCCGAGGAACTCAGCCCTGCTGACATCTTAATTTTAACCTAGTGAGACCCACTTCAGATTTCTGACCTCAAGAACTGTAAGCTAATATTTGTATTGCTTAAAGTCACCCCATTTGTGGCAATGACAGCAGTAATAGGAACCTAATACACTTACTAATGCCCTTAGAAAAAAGTCTAGCTTGCTTAGCACGGCACACAAGGCCTTATGCGATCTGGCTTCTGCCATTGTGACCTTGAACAAATTTCTTAATTCCCATAGGGCTTGGTTTCATCATCTGTAAAGTCAGGAGGTCAAAAATCACTATAGGTCTGTAATGAGATTAAGTGAAAGGATATATTTAAAGTACCTTGTAGAGAGACTGGCACATCATTATTTTTATTATGGAGCAATTGACAGGGAGTTAGGAGGCCTGAGTTCTATTTCCTTCACTAGGGCTCTGTTTCCATAGTTGTAAAAAAAAGAAGAAGAAAAAAAAAGAAACAAACAAAAACACAGATTTGGCAGCCTGATCTCTCCTGTCTTCTTCACTCTCCTGGTCAGCAATCTGCATTCACTTCCTCAAACATGCTTCACATTCCCTTACTTCTGATGCACATACCATTCCCTCTGCCTGGAATGCTCTTCCCATCCCCTGTACCAGGGTAGCTCACATTTCCTCTTGGAAGCCTTTGCTGACTTCAACTAGAGTTGGTTAGACCCCACTGTTAGGCATTTCCAAAGCATCCTACATTTCCTCTATCATAGTACTGATTTTCTTTCATTACTATAGCATGTGGACAATTTTTTATTTGGAAAAAAAACAAGCAAAAAAAATCCAAGTAAGAATACTTTGACCTATTTACTTCAACTGCGTTGTTTAAATAAAACAAAGCATTCCAAATAAACTTGAAGAAGTTGAAGTTCGCTTTTCTCTCTCCTCTTCCTTCACTCTCTCCCCAGAGGCAACCACAATTATGAATTTTGCATGCAGCTTGTCAATCCATATTTTTGAAATTTTAATACCTATATACCTATAAACATATAGAATATCCTTTTGTGTGTTTATAATTAACACGAAGTGTAATCTTTAAAAATATTTTTCATCTTACAACTTTCTTTGATTCACTCAATAATAGGTTTTTGGGGATATTTCTTTATTGATATAAATCTGAATTATTTATCACTGTAGTACTTTGTTATTAGAATATACCCCCATCTTATTCATCCATAACCCTACTAATGGACATTTAGATAGTTTTAATATTTTCCACTATTATAAAGAATGTTGCAAAGAACATCCTTATACATATGACCTATGCACATATGTGAGTATTTCTTTAGGAAAAGTTGTCGCCTTGCACATTAGCAGCAAAATGATAGGTAGTCCATGGGATGTAGAGCTGTATTAGGAGAGCCTATATGTGCAGTAGTGAAATTGGAAGTTGTAAGGTGTGTGAATTTTCAAAGCTTTACAAGATATTGCCAAATTGCCTTCCAAAGTGTGAATGTGCCATCAACACATAAAGATTCCCATTTTCCAACTTGCTCATACTTGGCATTGAAATGTTTTTATTTTTATCTAGCTGGATTTAAAATGATATGTTATAATTGTTTTGATTTACATATCTCAACTTGCTTATTGGCTATTCAAGTTTCTTCTGAAAGTTCCTTATTCATATCATTTGCCCATTTTTCTTTTCTTTTGTAAGTTGGGGAGGAGTCTTTTTCTTAATTGTCTGTAGGAGTCCCTTAAGTACTAGTCCTTTGTTATATATATTACAAATATTTCCTCCTAGTCTGTAGCTTGTTTTTTAATCTAATTTACAATTTATTCTGTTATATGGCAGTTTAATTTTGAGAGAGTCACAGATTAGGTTTTTTTCTTTATGAGTTGTGCTTTATTATTGCTTATCTAACTCCTTCCCCACCCTGAGAGCATAAAAATATTATATGTATGCACATATATTTCTAATAGTCTGAAATATTTGTTAGCCATATTCACTCTTTAATTCATTTGAATTAGGCATCTATTTTTCACTCCTAAGGAAAGTTGGTTTCTTGGTGTCATTTACTGAGCCTTCCATCTTTTCCACACTGATCTATGATGCCACCTCTATTGTACACACACACACACACACACACACACACACACACACACACAGAGTCTGTTTCTAGGATTCCCATTGTATTCCATTGATATTTGCCTCTCCCTGCATCATACTGGGACTTGATAGGCAGAGAAATATCTCCTACCCCAACACATACCCTTTCTTGTTTTGGTTTGACAAGGGCTCTCAAAAATCCTGACTGGATTTGGGAAAACACACATCTTTATGAGTCTTCCCATCCACGTATATAGTATATCGTTCAATTTATTCGGGACTTCTTTAATGTCCTTCAGTGTTTTGAAATTTTATCTACGAAAATATAAACACTTGTTGGTTTTGTTCATTGCTGTATATCCTCAGAGTTGAGACTGGGACATGACAGAGAGTAGATGTTTCATAAGAATTTGTCATGTAATGAAATGTCTTGCATACGTTTTGTTAGACATATTCCTACATAACTTATATTTTTGTTGCTATGAAACAAAATATTTTTTAAAAAATAGTTTCTAATCGGTTATGGTTGGTATACAGATCCCGCGGCAGTGCGGAAGTAAGGCAGGGAAGGACGGGAAGCCAGTACCGGGTGCAATGGAGAATAAATCGCCGCTTCAGGTTTGTGTTTTAAAGAGCTCTTCGGCTGCAGTAAAAAGAATAAACTGGAATAGGCAAGGCAAGAGTGGTAACTAGTAGGCTGCTCAGGTGGCTACTGTAGGCCTTGAGGTGAGTCCTGGCATAGAGTTGGTGCCTGATAATTAGAATGTGACTGGGAGAGGGCAGAAATGACTGGCTGTGTTACCAACTCATCAACTGACCCGGTGACTTAGTGAGGGAAAGAGTCAGGAACCTCAGAACCATTGCATTTACCAAAAGCTGATAACTTTTCAGACTCGGCGCTCTTAAGTCAAGCGAAGTGCAGTTGGGAGAGGCGCTAGGCAGTGAATGACCGAGGCAGGCAGCCGATCTCTAGCCAGGAGGAAACTAGGGTCGCGGAGGCGTGAGGCTGAGAAGGAAAGGTTCAAGGAGTAGAAAGGTCTGGGCGCGCAACAACGCCAGCGACTCGGAGCTGTCTACTGCACCGAAAGGTGCTCTTGGCTCAACCAATCAGAGCGGCGGATCCAGGCGCCCTCTCCGTCTCCTTGGTAACGGGACGCACAGACTTGCGCGGGGCAAGGTGGCGGTTTGGCTCGGGCCCTGGGAATCGTGTCATGTCGCGACCAAAGGTAGGGGTGCTGCTAGACTCAGACGCTTTCAACGTCTCTAGAGAGAGGGAGGGAAGCCGCGGAGGGATTCAGGATCGTGGTGGTCTTCGCGGAGGGATTCCTTATAGAGTGGGAGAAAATTATGAACACAGAGAAAAGACTACGAGTCCCGGCATGCTGCGCGCCGCCGGGGCCTCTGAACAAGTCAAAGGAACCAGACGTACTGGCGGGAAATTTATAAAATTCTGGGATTCTACACCGGTTTCTGTGACCCCCGAGGAAGCTCAGAATTTCACATTTTCTGATTTAGAAAAGCTCTTAAATATCTATTCATCCTGTCACCTGCTTGTCTGCCTGTTCATCCATTCATAATCCATCCAGTCAAAAAAAGCCAAGTAGTGCCTTTTCCAAGTCGAACCCAGTCCTGGCCGGGTACAGAAAAGTGAATCAGGCAAGCCTCTACCCTCTAGCAGTGCAGAGGTCGTCTCCATTTTAAGAATGGGAAAAATGAGACCCAAAGTAGGGAAATGAATTACTCCAGAATACACTTTCCTCACCCCCAACCTGTTTCTTACCCCATATTCCAACTCTCATGAATGGTACCTCTGTTTCTTTAATTCCCTCTCGCAACAAAAATGGAGTGAGTACATTGGGCCTACCCAGATAATCCAGTTGATTAGCAACCTTAATTCCACCTGCAATCTTAATTTCCCTTTGTCATATAATGTAACATATTAGGTCCTGGGGATTAGGACATGGACATGCTGCTTACCTCATACTATAATCAATTAAAAATGAAATTTAAAAAGTAGCATATACAATAGCATCACAAAGTCAAATACCTATGAAAAAACTAATTAAAAACATTCAAGATACTGAAAACTAGAAAACATTGTGGAAAATTTAAAGAAGACTTTAATGGAGAGAGACACTATTCATGGATTACAAGAATCAATATTTTATAATGCCACTTCTTCCCAAAATGATCTATAGATTTAATGCAATTCCAATCAAAATCCCAACATGCTTTTTTTGTAGCAATCAGCAAACTGTTTCTAAAATGTATATTGAATGCAAAGGACTCCAAATTGCAAAGACAAGCTTGAAAAAAACAAAATTGGAGGACATGTTACCTGATTTTAAGATTTACTAGAAAGCTACAGCAATGAAGACTGGTAGGGACATAAGTATAGACAAGTAAATAGAACAAAATAGAGTTTAGGGACTGACCCACATAAACACAGTCAATTGAATTTTGACAGAAGTGCCAGTGCAATTCAGTGAGGAAAACTTTTCAACCAAAGACTTTGGAGCAACTAGATAAACATGGAAAATGGAATCAAAAACATGAGGGACTATAAAAGGTAAAATAAAACAAGATTGGGACATATGGTTTGCTATAGCACTCAAAATCTCCCCCACCCAAAAAAAAAAAAAGATTAGATCACTCGACTCATGCTGAAGAAGTTGTGTGTGGTGGGGAGCTTGAATGGATTAATGGGATAAAATTTCACTTGCTTTTGTAGGGGAGCTTGCTTGTGCCTGTTTGTAAAGCAGTATCCTCTATTCCCCCTCCACCACTCTTTGAGGGGTAGGATGGTAGGCAGAATTCTAGATGGTCCTCAAGATTCCTATCCCTAACGTGCACACTTAGTATAATTCCTTTTCCTTAAGTGTGAGTGGAGCCTGTGAATTTGATGAGATAGTTACTACCGTAATTATGATAGGTTGTTTAAGACTCCATTGTGGCTGAGTTGTAGAGAGGAGGGTTGGAAGTCAGACGATATGTTCCTTCTGGCTTGGAAGCAAGCAAATTTTTAGTACTCTCTAGGAGCAGAAAACAGTCCCCAGCCAATGGCTGGCAAGTAAATAGGGACCTCAGTCCTACAACTCCAAGTAACCGAATTCTGCCAAACAATCTGGATGACCTTGGAAGAGGACCCTAAGCCCCGGATGAGAACAATAACCCAGGCCATCGCCTTGATTGTAGCTTTGTGAGACCTGAGCAGAGGAACAAGCTAAGCCATGTCCAAACTCCTGGCCCATGGAAACCGTGAGATACAAATTTTCACTGTTATAAGCCATTAAGTTTGTAGTAATTTGTCATGCAGTAATAGAAAGCTAATGCTGATGGCAGGTCTGTCTAGTTTCAGAGGTCTTTTTGCACAAGACCAGTTCTGATTTCTTTTTTCATACCTACCATTAAGGATCAGTCTTACCAGGGCTGAGGGCCAAGCTCTTTTAGATATGGTAGAAGCTTAAAAAATCAACCACCCTTTGAGGGTTTGAAAGGTCCAATTTGAGTGGAATAAATTGACTTTGTTCTGAGTCTTTGACCTAGCCTTCTCCTGGATCATGGATCTAATCGAACATTCAAGGTTAGAGTAGAGGGTCCAGATCCTTCTCACAGAGCCTGGTGAGCTCAGCCCTCAAAATTGGGGTTCAGGATTGGACCTGTGGAGCATTAAAAACTAGGTATTCATTCTGCTGGTCATGCCTGTGAAGCAAGCCTATAGTGGGGTGGGCCTTGGATACTTGGGGGTTCATCCAAGGACCAAGTTGCTGGGCTCAGAGAGACCAATGAGAACTTGGCCAGGCTGGACCTTCCTGTCTCAGGATCAGTGCAATGTCAAGTCTGATGGTTTGAGCATTTAAATATCTGCAGTAGGTTTACCTGGTAATACAAGGTGAATATGTAATATCAGTTACATCACTTTCCTTTTTTCACTGCAGATCCAAAATTACAAGGGCCATGGATTATCAAAGGGAAAAGAGCGGTGAGTGGTCCCACCCAAACCAATAAACACAGAAATAACTTCCTTCCTTCCTTCCTTCCTTCCTTCCTTCCTTCCTTCCTTCCTTCCTTCCTTCCTTTCTTCTTTCCCTCCTCCCCTTCATCCATCCCTCTCTCCCCCTCTCTTTAATAATCAGGATGATAATAATAATAATTAATTATTGAGCATTTACCATGTGCCAAGCCCTGGGCTAGTCACTTTACCTGTATTATCTCATCGAATTCTTACCGCAGTCCTTTGAAGTAGATGATACTATTGTGTTCACTTTACAGATGGGGCAACCGAAGCTCAGAGAGGCTAACTAACTTGCTCAAGACCATAGAATCATTAGTGGCAGAGCTTGTTGGACTCCAGGGCCCATATTTTATCTAGCTATGCTCTCCTGCCTCCTTCAACAACCAAGTGAAGTTGACTTGCTAACTCAAATGTCAGCTCCATCCTGATTCACTGCTTCATCCTGCATCAATAACTAGCACCTCTTCAGACTTCCTAAACAGAATCCACTTGCACAAAGCAGGAATGAGCAATGGAGACTTCACTGAAATTTTTTGTGGGAGTTACAAGAGGTAGTTTACTTTACACACACCATGGCAAATATTTTAGATATTTCAATTCTCTATTTCATTAGATATTTCTGTTCTCTCTTTAAGTCCCTCCTGGCTATACTACCACTAAGGAGGGCATGTGTGGTCTTCTCTCATGCAACACACATCTTCTTTGCATTCTTTCTCTTCATACTGACTCTATCCCAATAATTTCAAATCTCTTACTCTTTTATGCAGACAAATTCAGCTCTGTTCCAGATCCTGGCCCTAAACTTATACAAACCTACTCCTACCCCAACAAAACAAAGAGCATTTTAGTTAACAGGTGGGACAGGACCCACCCGTCTGTTTTATTAGGGTTGATGTCAATTAGAAATGTGTTTAGCTACAAGAAACAGGAAACCCAACTAAAAGCCGGTTTTAAAAATTGGTTTTCTTTATGTAACAAGAAATCTAGAGAGCTGGTACAGTGGTTCAGTGATGTCAGAGCTGGTGCCTCTGTGATTGTCTTGACCTTTTCTTTATGGACACCAAGCGGCTGCTTCAGCTCTAGCCTTCATTGGAGAAGGAAAACTCGGTTCTCTCTCTCTCTCCCCCCCACCCCGCCCCTTCCTCTCACTCTCTCTCATCTATAGGATAAAAACTTCCAGGAACCCAGCCTCCTTAGCAGTCTTATGCTTTTATCTCACTGACAAGAATTGTGTCACATGGACACCCCTAGCTGCATGAGTGACTAGGAATACAAGTTACATAAGTGACATTATACTGTTATTTTTCTGCACCATGTTTTTATCACACACAATCATATTTTCGGTATTTATCATGTTGGCGCATATAGCTCTGGATAAATTTAATCACTATGTGTGTCCCACTGTATACCGCAAGCTATTAATCTATCTTCCTGTGGAAAGGCACTTAGGTTGTATCTTAGTATTAGTTTCCTCCAGGAGCTGACCCTGAGACAAGGATGTGAGTGCAAGTCGTTTATTTAGAAGGTGATACCGGTAAGCATTGTCAGGGAAGTGGGGAAGTGAGACAGCTAAGGGAAGGAAAACAAAAAAAGGTGTGCTATTGGCAGGTTATTGCTGTAGGCAAGTGGGGTTTAATCCCACCGGAGATTCCTAGGATATAGCATAAAATGTACCTCAAACTTAACCCAATTGAGTGATGAAAGAGCTGGAGGGTTTATCCATCGACTCATTGGTTATATGCTGTTGGGCGAGGGCAGTTAATTCCCTGATATTTCAGATGCTCCAAGCACTGGCTGGTACACTCTGGGAGCCAGAAAAGCCCTCAGGCAAAGAGCTGCAGGTGCTGGCAGTGGAAAGCTCTCTGACTGGCATGCACAGGAAATGGTGAATGCCCAAAGGATAAGGGCAGATCACCAACAGTGTGTGCTGCAGGTTAGTGCCATAAAAAAAAATACAGTTACAAATGAACATCCTTGTACATATATTGCCCAGTACACATTAGGGTATCTATCTAGGGTGTAGAGTTAGGATGGAATTGCTGGATGCAGAGTATGTGCATGCTTAGCTGTACTAAATACTGCCATGTGGCTCTCCAGACTGCCTTCACGGGCAGAGGAGGAGTTTCCATTTTAGCACAATGTTGCCACAACTTGGACTTTGAGATTTTTGCCAGTCTAATGTGTATGCAATAGTAGCTGATGGTTTTAATATGCCATATTGTTCTCTAAAGGTTTACCCAGTTTACTCTCCCATCAGCATTGTAGGATAATTATCATTCCTCCACATTCTTGCAAACACTTGGTATTTATCTGATTTTGAACATTTTATTTTAACATCTGGGATCTACGAGACAGAAAAGAAATGCAGGTAATTCACTGCCATGCTCTTCCTTGGGTCCTGAACTCTCTAGCTGGTCTGTCCACCTTATAGAGTCTTCTTTTGTTTGTTTTATATATAATGTTTTGGGTTTTAGTTGTACTTGTAGGAAGAATCGGGAAAAGTACATCTGCTTCATCATCCCTGATGAGTGCCAGAGAAGGGGATTTGCAAGTACTTATCATTAAATATAAAGATTAGTCAAGGCAGCTAGATCATGCCTGGTGCATAGTAGGCACTGAATACAATGACTGCTGTTATTTTTCAATGACCCAAAGATTCTATAATTCTCAATTTGATGATTTTAAGTGTTGCCTGCTATGATCCTAAATTCTGATATTCAGTAATTCTGATATTCAGTAATTCTCCTCCTGGCATTTTCCTTCTCCATTTTTTCTGTCCTCAAATCATCCTAGTAAATAGTTTATCCTCAGCAAGCATTCTGTTGCCTTGTGTTTCAGAGAACAGCGAGCATCGATCCGGTTCAAGACTACTCTTATGAACACTCTCATGGATGTCCTTCGCCACAGGCCAGGATGGGTGGAAGTAAAGGAGTAAGACACCACCTCCACCCCCTCATCTCTCCTTCCCTTTGTCTCACAGGTCCTTGTTTCCTTTCATTTTTCTCCCAGTTCCCCTAGGTGGCTACTGGGACTTGTCCCAATTTGGCTGTGACAGGGGCCAACAATTATTTAGTACTCACAATGTGTCAGGTACATCGTTGACTCCACCTGTCTTATTTAAGTCCTACAACCATCTAACAAGGTACGATTATGTTCTGAGGTATTAAGCCAATACAGAGGTATTAAGGTCACACAGCACGTAAGTGGGATTCAAACCCAGTTTAGTTTGACATTTCCACAGAGTCACAGGCTCATCTTCATTTTATGTCTCTCTGTAGAAACAAGGAATGCAGCCATCATAGACCAGCTGGCTTGAATCCTCCAGTGATGGCAGGTTCAGGTCAAGGGCTGCTCTTTCCTGGCCACTTACTAGTTCTGTGACCTTGAACAAGTAATTTGATCCTTAAGCCAACACTTTTTCTTCTATGCCGGGCCCTGGAGATACTGAGATGAATAAGTTTACAATGCCTGGCACATAGTAGATGCTAATATTAGTTACTAGGGTTAAGGTTTGGATGCATGTAACAGAGACTCCAAGTAAAAGAGGCTTTGACACACTAGACGTTTACTTACTTCTCCCATTGGAGTCAAGATGTAGGCTGTTGAGAGATGGTATGGAAATGTGGGACCCATCAGCTTCTGTCTTTCCTCTCTGCTATCCCTTGAGTGAGGCCTTCGTTCCCACGGCCTGAGGTGAAGCTTCAGCCTTGCATGCACACTCCAAGAACAGTAGATATGAAGTGGCAAGAAAAGGCATGCCCTGCCCTTGAAAGACTCAACCCAGAAGTCCCTCCCATTTCACTGGCCAGAATTTAGCCATGTGGCCACACCTAGCTGCAAGGGGATCTGGAAAATGTAGTCTTTATTCTGGAAAATGTGGGAATTTTCTCAGGTAAATGTTGGGAAATCTATTATTGTATAAAAAGAGAAGGATGGATATGAGGGGTGAGGGCAACCAGCTTCCCTGTTATGGTGCTCAGTAAATATTGATTGCATAACAATAGCTAAGGCTGGTAGACACTCTTCAGTAAGATATCTTTAACATGAATGACATCTGAATCATCCAGCAAACCTTCCAGAGGGGTGCTATTATCGTCCTCATTTTACTGATGAGAAAACTGGACACAAAAGAGTAAAAAATGCCATGTTTGAGGTCACTCAGCTTGTAAGGGCTTGGGCTAGGATTTGTACTTTGTCTGTCTGCAGAGTCCCAGGATCATCTCTGCCCTATTTTAGCAGCCTCTCAGTGAATGAAGGAACAAATGAGTCAGTGGATGAATATATGATTCCCACTGCCTGGTAGGATGTAGATGTGGAGGGAGGGGTTGGGGATGAATTAGAGGAGAGTGAAGCAGGTGAAGGTGGCATATAGGAAAGGGCTCTGTCCTGACCTGCTGTGTGACCTAAAGCCACCCCCTGCTTCTCCTCAGTCTTGCTCCATGGTCAGGTGAAAGAGAGTCTGAGTGTCTGGCGCTGATGGTTTGGTAGTCCATGAAGAAGTGTGCTCCATGCCTGATCCCAAATTGTCTCAAGAGTCCTCAAATCAGAAAGGATCAGAGGCCAGGACCTTTTACACCAGACATGGCTCCATGAACACGAGACCTCATCTCTTAGGACCTTACCTGAAGTCTAATATTTCTAGGTAGAATGAGGTCTCGGTCCAGACCATCAGCCTGTCAAGAGTTTGGAACAGATGTGGCCAGAGCTGTCCCTTCTCTTGCTTCCCACTAAGAAAGCTGACGTGACGCCTGGAACTGCAGCAACCGTCTTGTGACCCTTAGATGATGAGCATGAGGACAAGTTAAGGATGACAGAATGGGAAGGTAGAAAGAACTTGGATCCCTGCTGCCCTTGTTGAGCAGTTTAATGTCTTGCTGGGTGATTTAAGAGCAACTTAACTATGATAATCAAGAAGCTGGTGTGCAAATGACTGAACTTTCAGAATCAGAAAAGGATCCAAAATCTGTACCGTGGCCTATAAGGCCCTGCTTCATTGGGCCCTACCACACTCTTTAGCATCATCCCTGATCTCTCTCCTTCCACTTTTCTTCACATCCTTGAACATGCCTGTTCCAACCTCAGGGCCTCACTCCCTGCCCTTCCTTCTCCTAGAACCCTCTCCCCACTGCTCTTGACCTGGCTGCTGCTCTCTACCCTTCAGACCTCAGTTGAAATATCACCTCCACAGGGAGACCTCCACCCAACATAGGTCCCTCAGCTGCCCTGCCTCATGGCCTTCTCCTGGATTACTTGTGGCACATTTCACAATTCCTCATTATAGAGTTATTTGTTTCCTTGTTTATTATTATTCTTCACCGGAGTATTATATAGACCACCTGGCCAGTTTTGGTTCCTCCTGTATCCTTGTACCCAGAAATGCACCCAACATTGTCTCTGACACCAAGACAACCTCAACACATGTGCGTTGGGCAAGTGGATGGATAATACATTATTTATTCATTTATCCATTATTTATTCATTCATCTGAAACAAAAGATTGTTGAAAAAGCAAGTTGTGAAAGGGAACAATAAGAAGCGGTTCTAACTACAGAACTTGAATTCTGGAGCCTGATGGTCTGAGTTCAAATCCTGCCTCTGCCATTTACTAGCTATATAAACTTGGGTGAGTTCCTTAATGTCTCTCTGTCTAAGTTTCCTCATCTGTAAAATGGGTTTAATAATAGAATCTAACACACTTAGGACTGCTATGAGAATTAATAAGTTAATACTTGTAAAGTATTTAGAACAGTGTCTAGCACATGGTAAGCAATAAATGTTAGCTACTAGAAAGTTTAAAAGCATGCCAAATAATGTCACGTGCTATATATGGATATACACATATAACATGTATACATAGATAGGCCCTAAAAACACTCACAGAAACGATACACACCAAATTCAGGCTAATGACTTCTTTTGGGAAAGAAGAGGCAATAGAATCAAGTAGGAATATACATGAGCTTTCAGTTATATATGCAATTTTTTACTTAAAAAAATTAGAAGCAATCATAGTGGCATTGTTTTATTTCTTGCTACATCTTTTCCAAGCACCTCCTCTCTACACCTCAGCTCTGGTATTGGATTTGGTAGATGAGTCTGGTTTCCTATCCCTCTCCCTGGCATGGTGGTGAAAAATGGGGTCAGAATCTGAAGTCAGGCCTGGGTGTGAATCCTGGTGCTGCTATGTCCTAGGTGAACAAGGCTGACCTGGTCATAGGGCTCCAGGCATGATCATAGTCACTTTCAGGGCTGCTCTGAGGATTCGGTGAGAGGAGGGCCTTTTGAACCAGGAAGGGCTTACACACGTTACCGAATTCTACTGCTTGGTAATGTGGGCTGGGAAGCAGGGTGGCAGCTCCGATGCTTCCAGGACCCAGGCAGGTAACATGATCAGATGAGGTTGACATGGGCCATAGAAAGTGGTAGGGACTGTGATCTGGAGAGAGTGTTCCCTGTCTGATGTAGCGGCCGCTCCTCAGTCTTGCCGATACATGCCAGGCGGCATCTGGGCTCAGCTGAAGCCAGCAGTCTGGAGTTTGGTGTGATCATATCTCTAGTTTTCGCTCTGGCCTAACAAAGCAAGTTATGGTCAGCAGCCGCCCATGGCCACCTCCTTGAGACTCCTGATAAACACACTGCTACTTACCCCTCAGCTGTACCTCCCTCGGCCCCAGTCCCCCGGCAGGTGTGAGGTCCTCTGGTCATGACCTTTGTTTCACCTCACCCCCAGTGAAGGGGAGTGGGATTTCTACTGGTGTGATGTCAGCTGGCTCCGGGAGAACTTTGACCACACCTACATGGACGAGCACGTGCGGATCAGTCACTTCCGAAACCACTACGAGGTGAGCAGGGTGGGCCGAGAGGACTGAGTCAGCCAACTCATGTCACTGGGTGTGGCAAAGAGCAGCAACTGGTTTGGGGTTACAAGGACCAGAATGAAAAGTGTAAGGCAATTTGGGGCACATGCCGGATGGGGACTATGTGCAGTATATATATGATGAGCTAACTAACTAGTAAGAGGGAGCAAGAGCCCAAGACCTGAGCAAACGGCCGTCTTGGGGTAGAGATGGAGGTCACAGGGTGGTTGGTGTTTCAGCACTAGAGATGTGAGGGGCAGGCAGTCTTGGGAGTCCAAGGGCCAAAGGAGCAGAATGCTTGAGTGGTTATGGTCATTTTAGGGTAGAGACAAATTGAGCAGTTTGGAGTCTAGAGATGGGAGGGAGGTCCAGTGGGAACCAGATCATGAAGGTGGGACTGGAGGAGCCAGTGATGGGAGATTTTAAAAAGTAAGTGCAGCTTAGTCATTAGAAACATGAACTTCAGAATCAGACCCTGGCTGTGCTGCCATCGACTGGTAGCTCTGGGCAACAGACTTAACCTTTCTAAGCCTCAGTTTCCTCATCTGTAAAATGGGGATAATTATAGAACAGCAGGCCCTCAGTTAAAGTTATTCTTACTGTTATTGTTATTTTGTGAGCCAGAGAATGGAGGCTGTAGGAGTGGGTGGGACAGCTGGAGTTGAGGGGTCAAGGATAGGGGGTGGAATAGGGCAGTGGGCACAAGCGCTATCGGCCTCCCTGCCCATCCTGCTACCCAGCTGACCCGCAAGAACTACATGGTGAAGAACCTGAAGCGTTTCCGGAAACAGCTGGAGCGTGAGGCAGGAAAGCTGGAGGCAGCCAAGTGCGACTTCTTTCCCAAAACCTTTGAGATGCCCTGCGAGTACCACCTGTTTGTGGAGGAATTTCGCAAAAACCCGGGAATTACCTGGATCATGAAGCCTGTGAGTGCCCAGTGCCTGAGAACTTGGGGGAGGGGACATCCCAGGCACCAGAGCAGGGATCCTTTTTCATACATCTCAAGACAGGGTCCTGCCTGGGGATTCAGCTTTAGATGAACCATCTGCCTTCCCAGAAGGGCCAACTTTATCTCTTCCTTAGAGCAAGATATGGACCCAGCAGCTTTGACTGCTAGTACATAGTAGGTGCTCAATAAGTGTTTACTAGATGAACCAGTGATCCTCAGGACACCAGGGTAGGGAATCCAGAGGATCACTGGCGCTCAGATCCCTGCCTGTCTTCCTGACATAAAAGAAAACCACGGCCAGGCATGAGAAGTGCTGTACTTGCATTGCCCCAGGTCTCATGATGGTCCTTGGGAGAGAGGCTACTACCAGCCCCCTTGTAAAGATGAGGAGCCTAAGACCTATTTATTTAAGCTTTCCACCAATACTTATTGAGCACTTGCCATGTGCCAAGCACAGAAAAGCCTGATCCAGGATTTACCCAGGCCTCCTGATAGCCCCTTCTTGGTGAGTGAAGGCTGGCATCCCTTTCCCAGGAGGCACAGTGTGCAGGGCTCGGAAGCTGGAGCAGAAGGGCTTAGGCAGATGAACACTGCAACCCGCCTGCGAATTCCAGCTCCCTGCAGGCATTATGCTCTCAGACAAACGGTAATTTGTGCTAATTGGGAACGAGCAATTGCATATTAAGTTGATTCCTTTCCCAGCCCACGGCCTTTACAGCTGTAATTAAGAGGAGGAATCTTCACTCTGTGTGTGTGTGTGTGTGTGCGCGCACACACGTGCGCGTACACACACACACACACACACACAAATAGCTGAGGCACACTATCTGGGGTATGGGATGTGGAGAGTGGGTGCTTCTAGTCAGACTAGCCTGGGTTCTAACTCTGTATCTGTCATTTCTGAGCTGTTTGACCCTTTCAGTCCATTTCCTCATCCGTAAAATAGAATTAATGAGTACGCCATTGCTGCTGGTCCACAGATACACTCTGAGTCATGAGGCTGTAGAGAAGTAATTCCCAAACTTGAGAGCGCATCAGAATTTTCTGGAGAGCTTATTAAGGCACCCCACCCTCACAGTGTCTGATTCAATAGGCTTGGTATGGGGTAGAACTTTGCTATCACTCTCAGGGGAGAGAAGAACAAACCCTTGGGTTGGAGATTTAGAAGTCCAGTCTTGAGATAAATTGCACACATCCAAACTTTTTTCCATCTAAGCATTTTCCCCTCCCACCAGCTCAGACCCCCTGGGTTTGCAGGAAGGTTGCTGGACTCATATGGTGGGGAACACACTTGCTCCTCCAGCCCCTCTTGCAGCAGGGAGGCAGGTGCTGGTGGTCAGGGCCCCAGCCTGTCTGTCAGTCTCTCTGTGTCTGCAGAGCTGGTCTAATACTTCACTGAGGGCTGTGAGTGTCCTGGGCAACCTGGACTGTTCTCAGCATTGGGGACCTCTGTCCAAACTGCAGGACGGAAAGAACAGCATCTTAATATTTTGTTTCGTGCATTTACCCCAATCAGAGCTCCTCACACTATTTCACTGAAATCTCCTAAGAGTTGGGAATCTTTGGGCAGCAAATAACAGAGACCCCAACTAACAGTAGCTCAAACAAGAAGGCAGGGGTTCTGAACTATTCTCATGCTTTGGGCCTCGTTAGCATCTGGTGAAATGTGCAGACCCTGTCACAAAATAGTGTTTTAAAAAGCATATGATAAGTGTATTTGATTATAAAATAAAGCAACTATATTGAAAACAGTTATCAAACTGTTAGTCTGGGTCCTCTGAGAAACAGATGCCAAGACGACATTCACCATGCAGAATTTTGCCTGCGAGAGAATAGGAGGAGAGAGCCAGGAGAGCTGTCAGACCCAGTGAGGGAAGGAAGGTGGGTGGAAGCTCCTAGCCTGCCATGCAAGCCTAAGAGATGATTAGCAAGGCTGATGAGATGCCTCAAGCCAAAGTCGCTATTCGAGGAGTCCCCTGCCTCCCAGGAGTGGGCCAGCCTTCATGTCCCTGCAGTCCTCAGCTGTCGTCTGGGACCTGAGGCCTGGCAAGCACAGCGTGGATTTTAGTAGCAGCCTGGGCTCTCGGTCAGTCACCCTCCTGCAGTTAGAGACCTTTAGTGCATTCTCATGGCCACCACACAAACTAGCAAACGTTCTTTATGCTGTAGTAATATAGGTGTTTTTCATTAATAATTAAAGAGAATCTAACAGCAGGCCGAATAGTTATCATAATTTTAAAGTCATCATGAGCATAAATGATATTTAAGATACCTGCAACAATTATAATGCAATATGTAAAAATAACTGCAATTTCTTTTGAGAACAAAGTCACAGGCATGGCCAGTACTACTATGATTTATTGCCTGATAAAAAGAAACATGAAAATCTGGTTAGGGGTTCATGAAAATAAAGACGAAATTTTTTTGCTTGTTCAAGTTTACAGGCCCCAGGGAATTCCCTTTAATGATGAAAGGTCAACTCTAGGGATGGTTTGTTGGGTGGCTCAACTATCATCATCAATTCCCACCCCAATGAGCTGGCTGCTCCTCTCAGTCACAACATGGCTGCTGCCACTCTAGCTTCACCTCCTCACACCTCCACCTGCAACAAGAATAAAGGAACAC
Organism: Rousettus aegyptiacus; assembly: GCF_014176215.1. NCBI lineage: Eukaryota > Metazoa > Chordata > Mammalia > Chiroptera > Pteropodidae > Rousettus > Rousettus aegyptiacus. The sequence continues at coordinate 20,448,697 of NW_023416287.1, read as the reverse complement.
CTTGGTCTCGTGTCCCTTTTGAAAAAGACAAAAACTTTCCAGAAGTCCCTGCAGTAGATGTCCCCGGGCATCCTGCTGGCCCATGCCTGAACCAGTGGCAGTGGTGTGGGACCACCATGAGGGCTCAGACCTTCTCAGAGGGGAGGGACACTGGGAAGAGGTGATCCAAAGGGGGTTCTGCAGGTAGGGGAAAAAGGGAATGGTTGCTGGGAAGACCACCAGTCACATCTCCAATATCGATGAATGCCATACTATGAATTAAGTTAGGGGTGTAAAATCAAAATACGGTTCATTCTAATAATCCATTCATGTAGTTTTCCAATCAACAACATATCTTTTTATAAAAATAATATAAAAATATTATCTCCCAAATTATCAAATAAGATTCATACTCCCAGAAATAGCACTATGTTTATCGTGTGACTCCCAGTCATTTGTAGGAGGTGCATGAGCCCCAAGCTTGTGAAGCACGGATTTAACTATCCTGGATTTGTCACTTGCTGGCTGGGTAACCTTGAGCAGAGTACTTGACCAATCTGTTCTTTAGTTCCCTTGGCCGCAAAATGGGGATGATATTAATACTACATACAGGTTTTTTTAAAGCTCTAATGAGGTGATATGTGTAAATCCTTGTGCCTGGTACATAGGAAACATCTGAAAAGTATTAGCTGCTACTATTACCATTGTTATGAACCATTCTCCTTAAGCTGGTGTTCTGGTTCTATTGCTGCAGCCCAAAATGCAGCAACTTGAAACAACAATCATATCTTATTTAGCTCATGAGCCTCCAGTTTGGGCAGTATTTGGACAGCGAAGGCTCATGGCTGCTCCAGCATCTACTGGGGCAGCTCCTCTAAGGGTTAGAGGATTCACTGCCAAGCTAGCTCATTCATTCAGCTGGCAAGTTGGTCCTGGCTGTTGGCTGGGAGCACAAACAGTGTTGAGGCCTAGTAGACTCAGTTGCCCTCCATATGGGCCTCTCCATGTGTCCTGAGCTTCCCCCACAACATTGTGGCTGAGTTCCAAAGCAACCATCCCTACAGAGAAAGCTGTGTGGGAGCTGTATTGCCTTTGATGATCCAGCATTGGAATCCGCACAGTGTATCTTCTGCCACACACAATTAGTTGAGATGTCCTTAGAGGCTCACCCAGATTCAAGGGGAGGGGATGTTGACTTTATCTCTTGATGGAGGGTGGGGGTAGCAAGGCTCTAGAAAAACACGGGGAACTGGAAATATTGTGACTGTTTTTGGAAACTTCAATCTGCCAAACTAGATATTAAGTGGCTTCTAGTATTAACAACCCTGAGATATCGCTGTGTGGGAAGTTTATTTTCCACTCTTTAGGATTATTCCTTAGGAGGATAATTACTAACAATGCTTTAAACAATAAAGGCATTTTACTATCTTACATAAGAAGAATGCTGGAAGTAGGAAGTTTCAGGTTTGGTGATGTGTTCAACGATGCTGTTAAAAGTCCAGGCTCCTTCTTTTTGTCCACACTGCATCCTCACTGTGTTGGACTTCTGTCTTCAGACTTGTCATCTCATTGAGGCGAGATGGCTAGCGTGGTTGCAGGCATCATCTCCTCAGACTGTAGTATTTGAGGAAAGAAGGAAAGAAGCCAGGCATTTCTCTCTCGCTCTCTCTTTCCCTCTCCTCTCTCTCTCTTCCTCCCTCCTCAACCCTGATATTTTTAACAAGTAGGAAAATTTTTCTCAGAAGCCCCAAATCCAAAAAGCAGATGTCTCCTTAGGTCTCATTGGCCAAAACAAGTCACATGGTTTCCACTAGCTGCAAGGGAGGCTGGTAAAACAAGTATCGGGTCTTTCCAGCCTCTATCTCAAGAGGTTGGTTTGGCAGCCAGGAAAAAGAGGAAGGGAATGGCTATGGGGTGGGCAGCCAACAGGGGTAAGGATGGGGGTTCCTAGATCGAAATGTATGTTTCTTAAAAAAAACACTTTTTAATTGAATTTTAATAAAACAGAGCATGCCTAAATTATAAGGGTACAGCTTGATAAATCTTTGCCAAGTGAACACACTCAAGTAACCAGCGCCCAGACCACCAGAGTATTACCAGCCCCTCAGCAGCTCCCCTCAGACCCCTAAGTCACCAACAGCATAGATTTGTCTGTCTGCCTTTGTACTATATGTAGCTGGAATCATATAGTGTGGCTACATGGTATCTAGTTTCTCTCCCTCAACATCATGTTCATGTGATTCATCCATACTGATGTGGGTAATTATCAATTATTAATAATCATTGTTGTTTACTCGTCCATGGAGTGAATATTCATCCATTCGAGAGTTTCAGGGTTGGAGCTATTATGAATTGTGGTTCCATAGACATGTGACGAGTGCCCACGTGCATGCATTTCTGCCGTGTAGATACTAGGAGAGGAATCGCCGGGTCATAGGAGCGCCTGTGTTCAGCCTTAGTGAATGCAGCCAAGGAGTTTCCAAACACTGCGCATTCCCACCAGTGCTTGTGAGGGTTCCAATTTCTCCCCATCTTCCCCAATACTTGATGTCGTCTGTCTTTCATTTAAGCCATTCTCAGGGGGTGTGTAGTGGTGTCATATTGGGGTTTTCATTTGCATTTCCCTGAAGACTGATCGGCCGGAGGAGACGAAAAGGAGGGTGAGATTGAGCCAAAACGAAGCATGAAACAGGCTTTATTAGGGTCTGCGGGCAAGGTTCGCTGGTCCAGCAAAGGGGCCAGGGAAGTCGCGTGTGCCTGCGGTATAGGTGCGGTTTTTAAAGGTTTGGGCCCAGGATGTCGGTGGGGTTACAGGGCGGGGACTTTTCTATTTGGCTGATCTTGCCACCCGGGAAGTCTCTGCTGTAACTGTGGTCGTGAGCCATCAGCCATCTTAGGTATTGAGCCACCTTCCCGCTGGCGTAATGGCGCCCATGAGCAACCGAACAAAGACTAATGAAGTTGAGGGCCTTTTCATTGTTTACATTGGGTAATCCTCTTTTGTGAAGTGAATTTAAGTCTTTTGCCTGGTTGTGAACTGTTGGGAGTCCTTGTCACACACTGATTAGGTGCTTTCCTAAACAACTATTCACATGTGGATGTCCTCGAGTCATCAGTCTTTTAGGCACTCCATCTTCTGGGCACACACACTCCTGAACCAGGGTGCACAGCACAGCAGGCCACGCAGGACAGGGCTTCAGCTCCCACTGAACCCAGGACTGGGATCTCGTCACGCAGTGGACAATCTGTCCAGCCATGCCCGACAGCTCTGCCCACCTCTACATTGTACGGAGGGCCCCACATTGACCTGCTGGGCCATGCTCAGAGAACAGAGGAAAATGAGAATTTACATTTGCTGGGTGCCTTCATGCTGAAGAAAAGACAACTCAGGGGGACTGCAGATAACTAAAGGGCTGTCCTGGAACCCAAGAATCGGGTTTGTTCTAGGAGGCCCTAAGGGCCAGAGCCACGTGGGCAAAATTTAGCTTAACACAGGCTAAGCTGTGAAAACTCCATGAGGTGTGTGGGTTACTGTTATAGCATAATGCCCACTACACAGTAGACACCTACTATATACCTTTTGGATGACTGCTTAATAGAATTATCCTGCAACAAATGGGCTGTGTCGGGAGGTAGGAGAAGTGAACTCTTACTGTGGATGTGCAAGGCCAGGTAGGTGACCATGATAAAGGGATGTCACAGGAGGAAGTAACGCCTTTGGTGCCAACTACTCTGCATGATATTAAAGATTCTCCCAGCCCCTTGACACGGTGAAGCTATGAATTATCCATGCCGGCATTCTGTGAAGGCAGACTGATTTCTGTATTAGCCAAAGCAAAAACCTAATTAGGAAGGCAAATTGATTTCCAAAAAAAGAATGATATGTTCCCAGGACTGTTAGAAATGGCTTTTTAATTGTCTGCTCTTTTGTATTATTCATACAATTGTAAGCCTTTGTGAGCTAAGTTGGTCTCTCACTTTTCCTCTCTGCTTCTCTTTCTCCCTCCTGCCAGGCTTAACACCTTTTTTGTTCCAGCTCCTTCAGGACTGGGCTCTTCCTCTGGGGGTTGCTGGGGGCTGATGAGGGAAATGGAAACAGAAAAGTGCTGGGCAGGAAGGGGCGGTGTGTGTGTGTGTGTGTGTGTGTGTGTGTGTGTGTGTGTGTGTGACACAGGCACAGGGACGATCAAAGAACCACCCAGAGCTGAGAGCTGACCTTTCTGCATTTACCCTCTCCCCAGGTAGCCCGGTCCCAGGGGAAGGGCATCTTCCTCTTCCGGAAGTTGAAGGACATCATGGACTGGAGGAAGGTGAGCATACCTCTTCCCCTTCCTCCCCAAACTCTCCTCTGCCCTCAGTGGAATGAGGGGTCCCTCCTTCCTGCCCTCAGAGCTTGGAGGGCTGGCAGAGAGGCTCTGCCCAAGGACCTGCCCATGGATGCGGGGTCTCTGAAGCCAGGTTGCCTGAGTTCAAATTCAGACCTTGCCACTTAATAGCTGTATGACCTTAGGCAAGTTACTTCGCTTCTCTGCGCCCAAGCAAACGGGGAATAGTAATAGTACCTGCTGAGAATGCAATGAGTTAATATGCCCAAAACCTGAGAACATTTCGTTCTTTACCTGGACCCCCTGCTCACCTGACTGGGGAGAATTTGGCTTAATTTCTCTAAGTCCTAGACGGAGCTTGAAGTAGTTCCCTTGCTCCCCCTGCCCCTAATCCTTGTCCCAAGATACAGTGTAGTAGAAATCCTGGTTCCAGTCCTGCCTCTATACTCAGAAGCTGTGTGGTTTAGGGAAAATTTCTGAACCACTCTAAACCTTAGAGATGGTAATAGAGCAGGGGCGGGCAGGAGGAGCAGGATGACCAAAATCCTACACAACCAGCACCTACTGCACTAGCAGGCTCACAGCAGGTGCTCAGTAAATGAATTTCCCCCCTCCACCATGTGTCCTGATTCCTCCCACGAAACTGTCAGGGTACTGCTGGGAAGAAGCTCACCAGCATGGAGGCTCAACTGGCCAGGAACACTGTCAATCCCTCTGGCAGCCATGTGAGTATACCTGGGGGCAGCCCCAAGCCCCAGGAAGGGAAGGCCTGGCTGTTTCTGTCCTGAAGCAGCTTAGGCCAGAGGGTGATGGTAGGGGTTAAAGCTCTGCCCTTGGAGCCAGAAGCCCTGGTTCCAGTGCTCCTCATCGCTGGACTGTTGTGTGACCGCACCTAGTATGTGATACTTGCCTTTGGGCCTGGTTTCCTCACTGGGTTACTGTGAAGGGGACAGTGGGTAGGCAAGAGCTTTGCAGACTACGAGGTGCCATGCGCACGTATGAGAGAGCATTGCTGTCTTCCTCAACGGGGCTGGCCGGGAAAGAATTAGCAGGCAGAGAAAGAAGAGGAGTGTCCTTGAGGGCCTGTGTGGTGCTCTAGGCAGCACTGACCAAAAGAACTTTCCACAGTGGTGGAAATGGTGTATACCTATGCTTTCTGATATGGTGACCACTAGCCATGTGTTGATATCGAGCCACTGAAATGTGATTAGTGTGACTGAACAACTGGATGTTTAATTTATTTCCTTTTTTATTGTGGTAAAATATACATAAAGGGTATCATTTTAACCCTTTTTAAGTGCACAATTCAATGGCAGTAAGTACATTCCCATTGTTGTGTAACAATCACCACCAACCATCTCCAGAACTCATTTTCATCTTCCCCAACTGAAACTCTGTACCCATTAAACACTAACTCCCCATTTCCCTCTATCCTCTGGCAGCCACCATTCTACTTTCTGTCTCTCTGAATTTGATTTAGGTACGTCTTATAAGCAGAATCATACCATATTTGTTCATCTATGGATGGCTTATTTCACTTAGTATTCTATTTTCAAGGCTCATCCATGTTGTAGCATGTAATTTCACTTTTAATCAGTTTAAGTGTACATAGCCACTTGTGGCCAGTGGCTGACTTACTGAGCAGCACATGTCTAGAGGTTAAATGCCCAGACCCGGGGCCCAGCCTATGTGGGTCCACTTCCCGGCTGCACCACTAATCGGCTGTGTGACCTTGGATAAGTCATCCCCCCTCACTATGCTTCAGTTTCTCATCTGTCAAATGGGGATAACATTAGTACTCCCCTGATAGGGTTGATTTAAGGATCAAACGATATATCCCAAGTAGAGTGCCTAACACAATGCCTAATACACAGAAAGTGCTCATGTTAATCATAATTATTATTACAACTAGGATGCAAGAAGTTCAGATGACCAGAAAGAAGAAATTCCTGTGGAGAACTATGTAGCTCAGCGGTATATTGAAAATCCCTACCTGATAGGAGGTAAGATGCCTGTCTGTGTTCCCTGCCCCTCCACTGAATGGTCAGTCAGTCAACAAACCTCGACTAGCAGCCTGCTGTGGGCTCGACCTGACACCAGGCATGATGGGCTGCAAAGACGGAGATCTATCCTGCACCCTCCTGCCTCCTAGCCGTTGCCTATGCACTTCCTCTGCCTGGCATGCCCTTCCCACTCCCTTCTTGGTTCTCTAAAATTCCCCTCAGTTGTCAAGAACCAACTCATTCATGTGTTATTCCAACAAATATTTATAAAGAGCTTACTCAGTGCCAGTTACTGTCCAGGGAGCTGGCTGCCCACCCTTCTCTTATGCAGCTTATACCCCAGATGAGTAGAGAGTAATAAACCGGAAACGGAAATGATAGTTCCACACATGGTGAGTGTTATGAAGTAAATCAAGCAGGACGATGGGACAGAGTGAGGGAGGGCCTCTCTGAGGAGGTGAAAGGTCACATGAAACCTGAGTGACAACTAGGATTCACCTGTGGGTAGATTTGGAGGAAGAGGGAGCTGCAAGGGCCTAGGGCCTGTGGTAGAACCGAGCCTCCCGCGTGAAGCCTTCACAGATTTCCCCAGGCTGTCTATACATCTGCTTTTGCCACATGGGGTCTGAAATACAGCATATCAGGTTCTGTGTGAGAAGGGGCATGGCTCTGGAAGTTTTCATCTCAGAGGGGCCAGGTACTGTAAGAGGCATCACTAAATAGCGTTCATGCCACTTGCCTCTTCTCACCTCCGTGGGTAATGTCTTTCCCCAGGGGCAGTCCTTGGGTCTCTTCTCCTCTCCACTCTTCCTCCCCCAGCAACCTTATCCTCTTTATGTGTCTTTTAATGCCCCCCAGTTGCCAGTGACTCCCAGCTTTCCATCTCCAGCCAAGGTTTTGCCCCCACACCTCAAATTTTGATGTCCCACAGCTTGTGACATCCCCTCCTGGGTATCTCCCAGCAACACAAACCCAACACGACTGAAATCCAGCCTCTGTACTTCCCCCAGCATCTGGCTCATTCCCTAGCCTCCCCATCTGCGGACATAGCTTCTCTACCCCCCACTTGCTAAGCCAGAAGTCGGAGACCGTTCTGGGTGCATCTCTCTTTCCCCCTCTCACATCGGTTCTTCATCAAGCTCCCACGCAGCTCTTGAATCTGTCTGGCCATCTCCAGCCCAATCCTGGCCACTGTCATTTTCCTCCTGGACAACTGTGCTGGCCTCCTCACTGGTGCTGCCTGCTGCTGCTCTAGCCATCTTCTCTCCCTCTCCAACACTGTAGCCAGAGGCATCAGACACCCTTCAGCAGCTTCCCATGGTCGGTGAAACAAAGTCCAAAAATTGCACATGAGCTAGTATCTGCTAACCTCACCGACCTTGTCTTCCTCCGCTCTGCCCTTGGAGCGTGCTCTTTGCCCACTCTGGGCCTCTGCCCCTCTGGGCTAGGCAGGCATCTTGTACCTCATGTGGTTTTATTGGGATTTGTCTCTGTCTGTCCTCTGCTGTATCTCCCAAACCTAGCATGGTGCCTGGCCCTCGATCAATATTTGTCACACCAATTAATTTTTTCCTTGCCTGACAGGCCGCAAGTTTGACCTGCGTGTCTATGTGCTGGTGATGTCGGTAAGCAATAAGACAGGGGCCCTCCTCCAGCAGCGGGTAAGGGGCAGCCGAACTCAGAGACTGGGAGCAGAAGCCATTCTGGGGCGCCTGTGTGAGCTTCTCTGCTTTTACCCCCCTGGGAGAGGAGGTGGGGACAGTTAAACAGATCCAAGTTTTACCATCTTAGATTCCCCAGCATCCGGATTTGTCCTCCACCTGTCCTTTATTCATTCAGTCATCCATGGTAACCACAGTGAACATTTATTAAGCACTACTAAGTCCCAGGCCCAGCTATTTAGTAGGTTTTATCTTATTCGGTCCTTCTAATAACCAGGGAGGTAAGTTCTATTATTCATTTTACCAGTGAGAAAACAGATACAGAGGGTTTGAATGACTTGCCCAAAGTCACTCAGCTGGAATTAGAAATCCAGGCAGCCAAGCCCAAGAGCCTAGTCTCTTAAGCAAGTAGTTGCTACATTACCTCCACTCATTCATTCATTCATTCATTCATTCTACAAACACATAAAACCTTCATGGTGTACTACTCTTTGCTGGGCACAAGGAGATAGAGGTGTCCAGACAGGCTCAACATCTGGTGGGGACCAAGGACACACCCAGAGCTGGCGGTGGAGCAGAGAAGAGTCCCATTAATTTATTCACTTCCCAGCCTCAAAGGAGGCTGGTATTGGAGCAGATTCTTAAAGGGCGATTCGGGATGGAAGGAAAGGCCTTCCAGATGGAAGGAATAACACGTGCAAAAGCCAGGAGGTTATTAGTGTGCATTTATTCCCCTTCCCTCTTCCTCCCTCTGTTCCCCCGTGTGCCACAGTACATCCCCCTGCGGGCCTGGCTGTACCGAGATGGCTTCGCCCGCTTCTCCAACACCCGCTTCACGCTCAGCAGCATTGATGACCAGTGTATCCTAGAATCCCACCTCCCCATCCCCTATGGACCCTGCCCTTCTTGTCCTCTGGCGGGTCCTGAGAGAGCTCATCCATTCTACAATGTTTGCTGAGGGCCTGCTGAATGCCGAGTTTTGGTCTGGGCACAGGAGGTAAAACAGTGAAAAAGGCAGGCCTCTTCCCTTCCTTCCAAAGCTTACAGTTTTGTGGGGCTAGGGGATCCCCCAGTGACCAGAGGAAAGCAGCCCTGCTCTGCTCAGAAAAACTAACTCCAAATTGCTCTATTTGATCCTCATATTGGTGGCATGCCTAACATTCACCTTGATTCGTATTCATAGGATCTAACATTCACAATGATTTGCATAAGACTGGGCAGTTTAAGCCCCTTTGGAGAACATTTGCATCCTTTTACTGCCTTTTCTTGAGTGCCTAGTCATTGGCTCACTCATTCGCTCACATATAATGCCGTTTTTTACCCATCAAATTGACAGGGATCAAAATCTTGATAAGACACTGTGTTGGCAAGTCTGGGAGAATACATATGTTGCTGGTAGGAGTGTAAATTGGTACTTCTTGGGAGGCAATCTGGAAAACGTCTATCAAAAGACAAAAATGCACATTCCCTCTGACCCAGCAATTCTTCTTCAGGGAATTTCTCCTTCAGGTACACTTAGAATGTAGGGAAAGGGAGGTTATTCACTGCACAGCCTTGTTTGTAAGAATAAAAAAGAAAAAAGAAAAAGAAAACAACTAAATGAATCATTTATACAGTGAAATACTATGTATCTGTTAAAAAAGGAATGGGGGAAGTGCTTTATGCACTGATATGAATCATCTCCATGATGTACTGTTAATGGGAAGAAAAAATAAAGTATAGAACTCTGTGAAAAGTATACGCCCACTCATGTTAAAAAAATGATATCTCTCTCTATATTTTTATCTGTGCATAGACATCTCTGAAAGGATGTATAAGAAACTGGAGACAGAAGTTACCTTTGGGAGGAGAAATGGGTGGGTGGGGCCAGGGGTGGGAAGGAAAGATTTCCTTATACACATTTTTATACCTTCTGAATTTTGAACCATGTAAATATATTATCTGGTTAAAATATCAACATCAAAAAACGTTTTTAAGATTTCTGACCTGAGCATCAGAAGAAAAGGAGCAAACAACCCAGAAAAAATATCAGAACTAGCTCTGCAGGACTAGATTCCCTGCATATGCGAGAGATGGGAATGGAAGGTGAGGCTGCCAAACTTCTGGCTCGGACAGTCCAGCTAATGCCTTTAGCTAATTCACAGCCCTCTGCCTTAATTTCATCATTCAATTAAGTGTGTGTCCGGGGTAATGCATATGCCTTGCCTGTGTGTTAGAATGGGAGTAGGTCCTCCTGGGAATTTTTCATAATTTGTATTTTTCTATTTCGGCAACTTCGACATTTCCAGTGTGTTTGTTTTTTTATTCTGTAATTCTAACAAGCATTTATCAAATGCAAGTCATCAACTTTATTTTAGTTTTGATTTTGTATGTCATCTCATATCTTATTAAAATTAAATGATATAGGTAAAGCATTTATAACAGTACTGAGCCCAGAATGACTACTCAAGACACATAGTGGTCTCCCCTCCCTCTTTTCCGAGTATTTGCAGGCCTCTGGGCATCATGGGGCCTCATTAAACAAACAGAGACCCAGTGCTAGTTTCTAGTTAATGAAGCTTTGTTGTTTTCACAGTGAGCGAATGCATGTAATTTTCCACCCTTTCTTTTAATTGTTTTTAATTTTTAATATTGAAAGAGTTAAAATAGGTAGAAAACTGCAGAAAAGACTATAACAGAAATCCATACATCTACCATTCAAATTTAACAGATATTCACATTTTGCCATATTTGCTTCAGGTGGTACATACTGACTTTTAAAATAATAAAGCAATTTTGGATCACAAAATAATATGACTTTTTTAACCTGATATTAAATATATATTCACATATATATACTTTACACACAATTATTTAAATATATACACATACAAACACACACACAAAACACAAAACACAAAAATATTCACCTTAACACCATAATAGTAAACAAATAGAAATAATTTAAACCACCCTTAAGGGATGGTGAGATGAATGATAAAGCATCTTCATGAGATTGTGCAGCTGTAAAATACAATGAGTTGATTGACATGTCACAGAAAGGAATTTAAGATAGGCCATTCAATGAAAAACAACATGCGAGGTAGAGCATTGGTGTGTTTGTAATCCCATTTTTGCTTTTAAGGAGGCATGAAAGATGTTCACTAATCTATTAACTCTGAAACAGCAGAGGATTAGAATCAGGTCAGGAAACTTTATTTTCAACTTTACCCATTTTCCTATATTACGAATTGTTTTTACAACTGATATGTGTTACTTTAAATAATAAAATTAATAAAACATTTAAAGAACATAGCTTTCATAATAAAAGTAGTATGACTTTTTAAAGACAAATCAGAAAATGCAGAAACGTATAAAAAGGAAAAAAAAAAGAAAAACCTTGTTTAGTCACATTTTCTAGAGATAACTACTTACTATTCCGATGTACTCCTCCCAGGTTCATTTGTACAGTTTTTTATTATTGTTTGCCTTTTATTTACAAGTGATTCCACTGTATAAATATAACCTTTTTTTTTTCACTAAACATTATATCACTATTTTTCTTGTAGACATTTTTTATCAGTTACAGAATATTCCACTGGGTAAATTTATTGGTTTACTAAGCCTCCGTGCTGCAGGCATTTGAGAAGTATTCAGTTTCTTCCTAGTATGACATACAATGCTGCAAAGGAATATTTTTTTCATAAATATTGTACTATATTATAATTTTTCTTTTGGATAATGTCACATGAATACTGGGTCAAGGGTGTGTGGCCAGATTGTTTTCCAGAAGATTTCTTGGCATTTTTACCCTCCCACTGACAGGATTCATTTTACCCCCGCTACCCAGTACTGGGGACAATCATTTTTTTAAAGTCATTTCTGAAAGAATTGGCATGTCTAGGTGAAGCATATATGGGTAGTCACTATATTATTCTTGTAACTATTCTGTGGATTTTGAGTTTTTCCAGATAAAAAGTTTTTAAAAATGTAACTGACTTGATGGGGAAGCAGCAGAGTTTTGCCTTAGATTTTCCATGTCTTCCAATTAGCATTTTGTTCCCGTTTGCATTCCTTTAAGATTGTATATCTTTTATTACTAGAAACTTTGGGCATATTCCCAAAAGGTCTTTACCAGTTATATTTTCTCTTTTATGTTTTCATATCCATTATCTATTAGGATCATAAAATTTCATTGTTAACAATTTATGTGATTTTTTCATGTGACAAAAACTTCAGCCTGTCATATTTGCTATAAATCTTTTCTCTTTAAAAGAAATTTTTTTTATTATTTATGCTACAGTGCCTGGTCTTCTTAGGTGGTCTCCCATACCAAATACTAACCAGGCCCAAACCTGCTTAGGTTCCAAAATCAGACATTGGGCTTATTCAGGGTGTCATGGCCACAGACCATGGATTATGGCTCCACTGAGATGCACATAAAGCAGACGTGCTGACTATTATACTGTGGAACCGCGTCCAGAAATCGTTTCTCTAGTCATATTTGCCTTTCATTTTTCTTGGTATCTCATTATTGTTATTTTGACATAGTTGACTCTGTCCACTGATTTTTTTGTGATTTCTACTATCATTTCTAAGCTCAGAAAATTGTTTCCCCCGAAAGATTTCACAACTAATCAGTTCCACTACTCTGTGGATTGGTTCAGGTTGTTTGCTTACTCTTTGCTACTTGGCTGTTTGGTCCACTGGAACCTGATTTCAGGTCCATCTGTGCAGAGGGGAGACTCTGAGGTCAGCTGACCAGTCTTGACCTCACCCTAAACTGGATCACTTCTCCAGTATCCCTGTACCCCTCTAGTGGCAGAGAGCCCAGAATGTCCTGAGATGGCTGTTCTACATTTAGTCTCTCTCTTTGTTAGAGAGTGTTCTCTCCTCTTGAGCTGAAAAATCTTAATATAATATCAGCTATGCCAGGCACTGTAAGAGGCACTTCTATATAGTATCTTATCTGATCTTGCAAATAACCCTGCGAGGTCAGTATGCTACTATGTACCCCCATTTAGTAGGCTGGGAAATAGGCTCAGGGAGGTTAAGTGACTAGCTCAGGGGCCCACAGCCAGTAAACATTAAGGCGGGATTTGAACTCAGGCCCATCTGACTCCAAAGCCCATGCACATGACCTCTGGACTGTTTCATAGCCTTCCCCATCAATTTCCAAGCAAGGGCCTTAGTTTGGTCCATAGGGACTACGTGGAACAGGGCTTCCCCTTCTTTCTCACACTGGTCCTTGACAATCATCCTCTGCCAGATGTTCACCTCACCAATGTTGCAGTGCAAAAGACGTCCCCGGACTACCACCCAAAGAAGGTGAGAAAGTTTGGCTTCTGCCCTCTAGGTATAGTCTCTGGGACTTGCTTGGGTGGGGAGGTAGAGTGCTGAGGAGCCCAGGACAGTCCTGTCTTGGACTCTTAGTTCACCAACGAGGTCAGGCCCATCCTCCCATTTGCAGGGCCCAAGGCAAGAGCAAAAATGGAGGCCTGTGCATTATATATCTAGATATGTAAAAGCTACAAATTAAACCAACACACCCTTTAACAAAATGTGTTCCATCCTCCTGTCTTGACAGATATGCTTTACCTGCCCATCTATCATCTATCTATCTGTCTGTCTGTCCATCCATCTGTCCGTCCATCCATCCATCCATCCATCCATCCATCCATCCATCCATCCATCCATCATCTAGTAATCTGCAAGGCTGGGTTCAAATTTGGAACTCTGACATTCCAGAACAGGAATGCTAGTCCCCAACTCGTACCTACTCTCTTCATGCCCAGCTCCGTCACACACAGAGGGGACCTCCTGCATTCCCCCACCACCCCCACCACAAACAGCAGCCTGCTGGTCACCCCTTGGGCCTTGGGGTACACACGTGGTCAGTGCAGTCTGTCCCCAGGGAAGCAGGCCCATGGAAGAGGCCTGTGCAGGGCATTGGGGCAGGAACATCTGGGGTCTTGGCTACCCAGGCTGTGCTCTAGAGACACAGGCTCTGGGTAGGCACATTCCCTTGGGAATACAGAACCTTCACCTGACAAGGAGGGGCACACTTGGGGTTCTCCTAACCACAGGACTCAGGTCCAGGCCTCTTGTCTAAGCCTGAGAGCCATGCTGATGGTGACTGTTGGAGGGCCCCCGCAGCTGGCTCCCGGTTAACTGAGGTTCCCTCTCCCAACCTGGTGCTTGGGCCCTAGGGCTGCAAGTGGATGCTCCAACGCTTCCGACAGTACCTGGCGTCCAAGCACGGGCCCGAGGCAGTGGAGACACTCTTCAGTGACATGGACAACATCTTCATCAGGAGCCTGCAGAGTGTGCAGAAGGTGATCATCAGTGACAAGCATTGCTTCGAGCTGTACGGCTACGACATCCTCATAGACCAGGACCTTAAGCCGTAAGTGGGTGGGCAGGCCGCCTGGAGATCCGGGGGGACATTTTACACCCCCTGCACTCAGACTGCCAGGGTTCAAGCTTAGCTCTGCCGCTTCCTTCTTCAGTGCCTCAGTTTGCCCATCTGCGAAATGGTCATTCTTACGAGGAATGAATGAGGTATCATCTGAGCACTGAGCCCTTTGCCTGGCACTAAGAGGCCTTTCCTGAATAACTTCTGAGTGAGAGATCCCACCCTGCCACCCTGGTACTAGACAAGAACTTCTCCTCTGTAAGCGTTGGGGATGCAAAGTGCCATGTAAGAGAGTATTGTCACCATGTCGACCCCTGCCAGGAATTTGGTGCACTCCTACAGGGCCCATGAGGAAGGTGAGCTGACAAATAGAATAAGCCTGAGATGGCAGGACCACAGCAATGGCCCTCACATGATACAATAGTACGAGGAAGCCCAGTGGGGTTGTTCTAGGAGTTTGAGGTCACACAATAGGTCAAGGGCAGAGCCAGGCTCAGGGTCATAGTCCCTGGGCTGAGTTACTCCCCCCCAGCACTGCAGCTCCTAGACCCAGCCCCTCCCCATAGTCACAGTTTGGTGTTAAGGGGCTTTCTGAGCCAGGAGTAGGAGTCATAGAGCAAGACCTAAGTTGGGCCCATATTAAAGAGAAAGAGTCCTGGCAGCAGTGGGTCTGTCTCCTTTGTCCCTGGGACAAGATGTGGCCTTGGGCATTAGAGTGGAGACTGATGGTAGAAACAAGTTTGGGAGGAGGCAGCCAAGAGTGGAAAGTAGGGCCCCAGTCTCCCACCATCCTACCGAATGAGCCCTTCCCTCTCTGCCCACGTTTCTGTCCATAAATGACCAGGTTGCACAAAGCAAGAGATTGCAAGCTGGAGGCCCTTGGGCTGCTTCGGCCTGCAGACACTTTGAGTTTGACTTTCAGAATGTTTTTTTTTCTTGTTTGGTTTTTATTTAAATTCATCGACAATTTCTAAAAACTGGGAGATGTTTACACAAAAATCTGGAATTTGGGCTTTTCTCGAAAACTCAGACAATCTCAAAATTCTGGGTTCACATTCACACAGGGCAACACTTTCCCGGAGCTGGCCATAGCCACCCCTTTAGATGGTGCAATGTTCTTTCCTGTTCGCGACAATCCCCGCCTCTCCCCTCCTACTCCCCAGCTTCTGACAGGGCAGGTGGGTAAACTTTCGGTAGGGAAGGAAAGGCTTTCTTTTCCTCACAGCATTACTGGAAGAAGGAAAAGCAATAATCATTCTAAGCCCACCCGTTCCCCTCATTCAAGTTACCTCCTGGCCCCTGTGGGGCTCTCAAGTTTGTGGCAATCGTTTTTAAAATTTTTAGCCACTGAAATCTTTCTTCTAATGGAAAAGTGGACTCTGGTTGCATTGAGGGTAGGACCCAGGCACCTCATTTAGCCTCTCGATGAAATTCCATGGACTCCAGGGACCAGGTAACCTTAAGGCTTCCCATTTCCCTTCCTTCCCAGATGGCTCTTAGAGGTCAATGCATCCCCATCTCTGACAGCCAGTAGCCAGGAGGACTACGAGCTCAAGACCTGCCTCCTGGAAGACACCCTGCACATTGTGGACATGGAGGCCAGGTGAGCATTGCTTATATGCCCCTATACATGACAGTCAGAGCTCCCCCCAAGGAAGAACTCAGAACCTTGGGACTTGAGCAGCCCTCAGAGATGACTTGGGCCTGCCCTGCATTTTCTGGATTTTGTCCAGCAAGATTTCCTTGACACTTCCTGACTTTGGGAACCTGGACCAGTTGCTTCACCTCTCTGAGCCTCAGTTTCCTCTTCTGTAAAATAAGAAACATCATATCTACCTCTCACAACTGTTAGATTAATCTACCAAGGTAATTTATAGCCAAGCATCTTGCTACAGTAAGTGCTCAATAAGAGACTATATATTGTTATAATAATTTGTATATAATGGAAAAATCCAGAGTCTGACTTCAGGAGTGGCTGAATCCAGGTGCTCAGTCAATGTCGGTTGATCTATCTTCTTCCTCTCTCTCTTTTTCTCCTATATCTTCCCCCTCTCTCATCTTTTTCTGCTATATTAGCTTTTTCTGTTATTCCAGCAAGAGTTTGAAGGCTGACTCTGATTGCTCATTGGTGGGGATTGGGTCACATGCCCATCTATTAACCAATCATTATGACTCTGATTGGGCAGGCCTAAGTCTTATGCCCACCACCCATGTGGTGAGATTAAACCCACCTGAGCCATATGAGTGAGAGAGGAAGGAATGATTCTCAAAGGAAAAACCAAGGTACTCTTAGACTGAAAGAAGGTGAAATGGATGCTGAGTAGGCAGAAACTCAAGTGTCCACTATGTCTACCATCGCTTATTTATTCAACAAATATCTGAGCCCTTACTGTGTGCCAGGCCCTGGGGACACAGTAAAGGACATGATAGACCCAGTCTCTGTTTTCATGGAGTTTATGATCTGGGGAGGACAGCAGACTTTAAACCAGAATGCACAAGTAGGTGTACATTACCAAGGGCAAGTGTGGGAGCCTAAGGACAACCCCTCTGAGACCTGTGTGGGCACCTGGGAAACAGCCAGTGAATGGATGGACGGACAAAGGAAGGAATTTTGACAGTGTGGGAACCAGTAGAGTACAGGGTGAATCAGGAACCTGGCTCGGGTCCTCAGACCCCACCAGATGCACGTTCATTAATCTTTTATGTCTCTTGTCTGTCCAGACTCACTGGAAGGGAGAAGCGAGTAGGAGGCTTTGACCTCATGTGGAATGATGGCCCTGTCAGCAGAGAAGAGGGGACACCTGACCTGTCGGGGATGGGGAACTTTGTGACCAACACACACCTCGGTATGTGGGGCCAGGTGGGGAAGGGGTACCAGGGATATATCATGGGAGGTGCCAGGTATTCTTGGAGGCAGCTTGGCACAGTGGTTAAACCGTTTTAATTTGATCTACAATTTACCAGCTGTGTGACCTTGGGCAAAGGACTTAACCTCTCTGTTCTTCATCTGTAAAATGGAGATTAAATATTTACTATCTCAATATGTGCCTAGAATACTGCCTGGCACATCTGAGAGATACTAATCAGGAAATGGATTTCAAAAGGCCTAGGAAAAAAACCCTGCACAATATGTTAAGAGAAACTAAGGACTTCAGGACTTTAAACTTGGTATTTAAAAAAATAAAAACTTTCTCCGATTATAAAAATTATTCACACTTATTGTAGAATATTTGAAAACTTAAGAAGGAAATTAAAAAACATCCAGACATAACCATCTTTAACAATCTGGTGTATTTCCTTCCAGTTTTTCAAAAATGCATATATTCATACTTTTTCTTTTTCGAAATTGGCATTAGGCTGGAGTTTTGAGTCCCATTTTTCCACATAGCATTTTCCACATTATTCAGCAACATTAATATGAGCCTCCCTTTTGGAAACACTTTTTGGCCAGGTCCAGACTAAATATTTACATATATTATCTAATTTCATTTTAGGCTTTTATTATCATTTTATAGATGAAGAAATGGTCTCCAGATGTTATACAACTTGCTTAAGGTCTCAGTTATAAGTGGTGAGCTGGGTCTTGAACTCCAATCTGTCTGACTCCAAAACCTGAATGCCTGACTGCTAGGTTCTCCTGTCCCTTCATGCAATTAAAGATAAAATTACCATATGGCTACAAAATATTCTAGCTTGTATAGATGCCAAATTTGCTAAACCAATTTCTTATAATTGAGCACTTGGCATGATTTCAATTTTTTACTTTTATAAATAATGCCATGATGAACTTCCTTTCATATAAAGCTCAACTAAAAATCTGGCTGTTTCTTTAGGACAGATCTTTAGAAGTAGAATTCCTGGGTCAAGGGGATGGACTTATTACAGCCAAATTGCTTTCTAAAAAAGTACATGAATTTGCTAGCACTGA
This sequence comes from Rousettus aegyptiacus, assembly GCF_014176215.1. Taxonomy (NCBI): domain Eukaryota; kingdom Metazoa; phylum Chordata; class Mammalia; order Chiroptera; family Pteropodidae; genus Rousettus; species Rousettus aegyptiacus. The sequence continues at coordinate 20,430,407 of NW_023416287.1, read as the reverse complement.
ATTTAAACAAAAAAACAAACAAAAAACTTTGCCAGTTTACGCATTCCATTGATTACTGGTAAGGTTTCAGATTTTTAAATTTGCATATCTTTTTTTGTAAGCTGATCATACTCTTTATCTATTTTTTAATGGGTTGTTTACATTTTCCTAAATGTATAAAGGCCTTGGATAGTAACATGTTGAGGATATTACCCCTCTGTCAAACTTACTGTAAACATTTTCCTGAGTTTGTAATTTGCCTTTTAAATTTTGTTTGCAGCATCTTCTTTTTTGATGATGTTTTAAAACTTGAGGGTTTGGTATGATTTAGGATCGGGTTCGGCTGCAAGCAATTAAAAAGCCAACTACTTACACAGAGAGGTACTGACTTGTCTTGAGCTACAGGAAGTCTTAGGGTTGGCCATACAGGGCTGACACAATGGCTGCACGAGGCCCCCAAGAACCCTGATCTTTCCTCTTTTCTGCTTCACCACTCAGCAGGTTGCCATGATGCTCATGCTCGTTGCCTCGTGGTTGCAAGATAGCTTGCTCTAACTCCAGACATTATGTCTTTGTCCCAGGGAGGAAGAAATAGGAAAGCCCTAATGCCAAAACCTTTCCTTCAAGCTTTGACTCTTTATTTCAAAAGGGGAGCCCTCTCAGAGATTTCTGTTGATACCTTACCCACCAGAACTGGGTCACATAGCCACCCCAGCTTCAAGGAAGCCTAGGGTGTCAGATAGTTTGCCTTGAGGAAGGCAAAAGTGGGATTTGTGAATGGCTCTTCCACAGCAGATCCCTAGTGTCTGCCACACTGTGTTGTTGGAGGATGACTATACAGTGCTCTTAAGCTGTGCACACAATCACATGGAAGTATTGTTTAAATGCAGATTTAATAGGTCTGGATGGGGCCTCAGATTCTGCATATCTAACAAGCTCCCAGGTGATGCTCTATGAGTTACTATTACTGTGAAATAAATCTTCCCCAAACCTCATAGCTCAAAACAACTATCTTATTTGCTATTCATTCTTCAGGTGTCACCCAGGATCACTCATAGGGCTGCAGGCACCTGTCAGATTTACTGAGACTCGATGGCCTAAGATAGCCTATTCCCATGTGTGGCGGTTGATACTGTCGGCTGGGCCTCTTTCAGGTGGCCATCTGTTCTCCAGCAGTGCTGTCTGGGCTTCTTCCCATGGTAGTCTCAGTATTCCCAGAAGGCGAGAGAAGACAGTGAAGCTTCTTGAGGTAGGCTTAGAAGTCCCACAGTGTCATTCTGCCACAATCCACTAGTTTAAGCTAGTTCAGCCCAATTTCATGGTGTGAGGAAATAGAGCCCACCTCTTGGTGAGTAGGGTGACAAAGTCACCTTGCAGAGAGGTGTGCATATAGGAATGGGAGAAATTGTTGCAGCTCTCTGCTGACAATCCACCTCAGATATCAGTGCTGCTGGTTCCTTGACCCTATTTGAGTAGCAAAGATTCAGAACAGTGGTTCTCCACCTTGGCTGCATATTAGAATCACACAGGAGCTTTAAAAAAGACTAATGCCTGCTGGAGATAAAGATATGGTTGGTCTGGGCATCAGTCTTTTATTAAAGCTCCCAGATGACTCTTAAAGCATAGCCTAGGTTAAGAACCACTGATTCAGAAGTCTCTAGAATAATCCCCAAGTCTCCAGTGGAGTGTCTGGGAAGATGGTGGTGAATATAAGAGGAGCAGATTGGGAATGGGAAGAGTATTGATAAGATGATTTAGAGATGTGTTGAGGGATCTCCTGGTGAAAAGATCAGTAAGTAACTCAGAGAGGAGTCTAGAACTCCAAGAAGAGGTTTGCGTTAAACACAAAGATTTAGGAGTTATGAATGAGCCAATTACAAAGCTAGGGTTCCATGGAACTCACTTTGGAAAATCCTGGGGCTGCAGATAGTGGGCTCTCAGCTCAGTGAAGCCTTGATGGCCTGTGAGTGCTTAGGAGGCAGGGACAGTCTTTGAAGTGCTAAGAAAGTTGGCTAGCACCTCCTGGTCAGTAGCTATGGCCTTGAGGATTCAGTCATTCAACCAGCATTTGAGAGTGCCATTAATGTGCCTGGCAGAAGATTAAATGACCAATGGAAATGCCTTCAGGATCAGCTCTGAAAGCAGAAAGGAAGTGGGTGACACCATGAACTGGGGGAGGTGTCTCGGAGGCTCACATCAGCCTCTCAGTATGGACTGCCTGGAACACACTTCCATTAGGTGCCACTTGTGGGGAAGATTCATCTCTTAGCTGATTGTGCCTGACACGTAGGGTTGACTAAGGGAAGAAAGCTAACATTTAACCTATTAGGTACCAGGCACTGTGATAGCTATAAATGCATTTTCACTGAGCAAAGCCCAGAAGGAAGGCAATGTGGGCAGTAGTTAAGAGCTTGACCTCTGGAGCTAGATGACCTGGGTTAAAACCCTGGATCTCCTTACTGTGTGTTTTAGAGCAAATTACTTAACCACTCTGAACCTGTTTTCTCTTCTACACATCATTCTGGCAAGTGCTTAACAAGTTAATTGACATTTAGCACCTGAGCTAAGTCCCAAATGAATGTTACCTTCTTTTGATGATTCTTACACTTATCCCATGAAGCAGGTATCCTGGTTTACAGATGAGAAAACTGATGCTTAAATAGGAAAATGACCTGCTTAAGGGCCACGGCACTTCAGGAGTGGAGCCAAGATGCAAACCATAGGCCACCCATGGTTGCATGGCTCCCGCTATGCCCCCCTGGCTCCAGATGGTGGAAGTACAGGCCACTCCACTCCGCGCCCCCCCAACACCCTTTCCTAAGGACAGACCATCCCAGCTAACTCCACTTTCCTTCCAGGTTGCATCAATGATCGGAAAAAACAGCTGAGGCAGCTGTTCCACTCCCTTCAAGGCCAGAAGAAAGCTTCCGGCTAATACCCAGCCACTGGGAGGAAAGCGACTCTGGGAGGTACCATGCCAGCCGGTCCTCTCCTCACTCCGTTTCCAGCACAGCAGCACCTCAGATCACCTCCTCCCTCTCTCTGGCTGAGACATGCCTACTGCTTGCTGCTTGGGCCAGGCCCCCTGGATTTCCACACCTCACCCCTGGGCATTTGCACCAGGAGACAGATAGGTCTCCTAGGACTGGATAGATTTTAACCTTAACAGATTGGCTTAGTGATCAGGCCCAAAGAGAGTAAGTGCAGCAAGTTCTGCTATACCAGAGAGATCACGTCTAATAAATGAGCTCAGCCCTTACTCAGTCACTGGGCACCGGGCCTCACTCAGGGGATGCTATCAACTGCAGCCACATCCTCCTGACTTTGACCCATTGATGTCCCCCAAGAGGTCAGTGCTGAAAGGATCCTCCAGGAACAAAAGCTCAGGGGCTGGGGAACTTGTCTTAAGCTGCGCTTGCAAAGCAAGTAATGAGATTGTTTATTGGGGTTATGGAGGACTGAACCTTAAGTACATCTTCCCCTCTTTGTAATACCCTGACCTTTCATGTCAGGGAAGCCATAGAGCTCTCCTGATCATCTGAAAACCAGTACACCAGAGCATCCCCATTTCTCAGATGGATAATGGAACGATAAGGAAGGCAGAACTGCTTAGTGAGGTTCCCTGCAAAGGTGTACTTTAAATCAGCTGGGTGATGTTGGTGCCTTTCTGGGCCTTCCTGCTCAGGTTGGGAGCTGAGCTTTTTGTACCGGAAAGCCTTGGGCTGGCAGACAAGGAGATGGCTTGGGGAGCTGGGCGCAAGTAAAAAAATGTCTGCATTTTTCATTCCTACACTCCCATGCCACCTCTTGGTTTAATAGGGGCTACGGCAAGAGTGGTCTGATAGGCTAACTACTCCATGGGGGACCTCACATCAGACCCCAGGCAGCTTCCTCTACCATTCTCTCTGCTTCAGGATAGCTCTATTGGCTGCAGATAGCAGAATCTAACTGCCCAGAGAAGGGCTTTTGGAAGGAAAATACTGGCAAATCCGGTTAACCTTGGAAGGCCGGAAGCCAGGCCACTCTGGGCCTGCCTTGAGCATGGTGACTTCCCTCCATCCTTGATACTGTGGCAAGTCCAGACAGCCTCAAGCATAGGTTCCACCTTTCCAGCAGAATGTTTGGCTTTTTCGCATAGCATCCACCTTGCCAGACAGGCAGGGGCAATGTTCACACAGAAATTATAAAACAGGCATTAATATCAGATAGTATCCACCAAAGTGAATGCTGCAACTCCCAACTTTTAAAATTTATATTTAAAAATATGCAAGTAACGGCAACATTCTCTTCACCCCAACCATGTAGTTTCTGTTCCAACGGAACCACATCATTAGTGATTACAAATCACCAGCTTATTAGACACCTGCCTGCTGCTTGCTTTTCTGACTTAATTGGACTTGTTCCAAATCAGTGCCCAAAGAGTTTCTTTATTCTTGTTTATAGCTGTGTAGTATTCCACTACCTAGAGTTAAATCAGTTCCTTTAATTAGTCTACTGTGAGCAGACTTAGTTTCCAAGTCCATCTTCCTACTTCTTGGGCCATCATGGGAAAAACACAAGAATTTCTACTAAAAAAAAAAAAAAAACAAAACTCAAGAGGATGCATAATCATAGGTCTAAGCCAAATCTGACTTATGTATTTTGTTTGGCCAATACCCATTACCAAAATTTTCTAAATTAGCAAGATTTAAAAAACAAAAAATTCAACTTAAAAATCCAAATTTCTAGCCCTCTTAAAGAAAACTTAAGATTTGGCCATACCAGCCTGTTTTCCCACATAATTATTGGCAGGCGCTGAGTGGAGCAAGGGGAATGGCAGTGAGCCCTCTCCATTCTGCCATTTGTTGTTACTGCCCGTCTAATCCCATCATTTTAAGGAGGAACCACTGTCCCTTCACAGGTGGCATCCTAAAGGGAATGGTGTGCTCTCAAGGACTGAATGTGGTAAAGACTAGTAGGTACTATTCATTCATTTAGGGAACATTTATTGAGCCCTCAATGAACAGGAAAGACACTGTGTTGTCCTCACAGCACATTTACATTAGGACCCGAGACCACTGAAGGCAGACGGGAACTCTGAAAGCAGCACTGGCCCCAGGACCTGCTTTTTTTTCAGAGATGGTGGAGGGACATCCTGAATGCACGCAGCATGTTGAGGCAGTCCCCCTCACTCATCTCCGGTGCAGGGTTCTACAAGGCGTTCCTGACTAAAAAGCAGCTGCAGGGGATGGATAAGCAGTGCCCACTCAGGGCTCCATCTGGGAGAAAGTAGGAAAAACAGGTTAAAATGGAGACAGTGGAGGAAAATGGTGTGTCTCCTCCACAGATGACTGTGGTGAACCATGAAGCACCAAGATTCTGTCCTTAGTTCAGAAACCACCTGTGGGCCTCCTGTTTTTATTCTAATTCTGTTGAAAATGTCTTTCTCCTTTTCTTAGAGGAATGCTGGAATGAAGCTCCTATTCTTCCCCTCGCCCTTCGTTCTTGCCCGGGGCCCATCTGAACAGCAGGCCACTGTTGAGAAGTGCCTGTTGCAGTCATTCTCATACCCCCACACACTCACTGGTGGCTGCCAAGGCCTGTCAATGGGTCTTGTGTCCATTCAGCCCCAGTGGTTAGGCCAAGCAGACACTGGCAAGTGAAGGGTTCCCTCCCGCCATCACAGCAGCCAAGTGCTATAGATAAAGAGGCTTCGGACAGAAGTCATGGCTGAATTCCTGACGCCTGTCCCTTTACAGAGTAAATCCTGTCCTTTTAGGTTTCAAGGTTGGAGAGTCCTAGGTCCTTCATGACCCCAGTGTGGATGCTGGTCTTAGGTCTCCCATCTTGGTTCTTGAGTTTCATCCTTTCAAGATGACCTTGAGAGCTTTAAGCTCATCCTGGTTGAGGGGGTTCAGATTAAAACCCTTCAGCTCTGGTTTGCCTAGGGGAAGAAAAACAATCTATCAATGAGTGAGTCAGGCCTCCTGCTTTCCAACCTACTGGCCCTGAAGTCAGGCCCAAGAAAGGGGCTTATACTATATATTCATGCTGCCAAACACTTGACCTTGGGTTCTGATGGGGAATGGCCTCAAATGTGCAATGCACTGACTAACATATACTGACACCCACTCCTGAGTTACCAAGAACCTGCAGAGTCATGACTCTGCTACACAGAGACCTCCAGATTTCTGCCAGCCAATCTGGAGTGGTTAGGTTTACCTAGAAATTCAGCTCTGACCTCAATCACCTAACTCAGGCCTTCTGAGTCCTTTTAGTCAGAGCTATCCTGGTCCCTACACCATGCCCTGGCATATAATGTGAGATACCTCAGTCTCATCCTGGTACCTGGAAAAGAACCTATGACAGAAACAAGACCCCATAAACTAGAGACAACCACTGCCCACTGCCCACTTCCCACAGCCTCAGTGCCACTCAGGCCATTGCCCAGGCCACTGCCCACCTGGGGGTGCTTCTCACCCCTGCCCTTTCAAGTCCGTGTTGACGGTTCTCTCCCCTCCTGGTTTCTAGTCCCCCTCCAAACCTCCCAGGCCAATACCTTGAGCCTCAAGTAGGCGGTTGACCTTCACTTTAAGTTGTTTCCGGAGTCTCTCTATTTCTTTATCCAGATGATCCTGATCTGAAAAATGAGATAAACAAACAGGATGAGGTTATACTACAGACTGACTGAAAAGGAGTTGGGGATGTCAGCCTCTCTCTAGCTCTCCTTGACAGCAAATGCTCTTAGCATTTGGGAAGGAAAAGGGGACTTCGGAGACCAATTGAGGAAAATACCTAAAGGCTAGAAAAGGGATGTGACCTGCTCACAACCACTGAGTGAGCCCAGAACCAGATCGAGCACACCAGTCCCCTCTCAGTCCCCTGATCTGTTTTCATTATGCAAAGTACCTTGGGCTGGTCAATATATAAGGCAACATGACGATTTTAGGTCACCCTCGCATAGTGAAATTATGGAAATTCAAATGTGAGGACAAAATGAAGAACCTAGACTCAGTCTACCCTAAGATGGTTGGAAAATGGGTGACTAATGGATTTTATGAACCCAAGTCCATGAAGGTGAGGAGTTTTTAGAAAAGCATGATTGTAGTAACACACAAACTAAACAACCTAAACAATCAATGGGCAAGCCAAATGCTCAAGTTTAACCTAATTAGCCACAGTAAATAAAAAAGGTTATCTTACAGATGGTACCTGAAGGCAAACTGCATTATGAGACGTGAAGGCTAATAAGCTCAATGATGTAACTGATTAATGCCACCCAACCCACTCTACCTGCTCCATTTTTCCCTGCTCATGAGAGACATTCCAGCAGGTTTGTCTTCCCCATACTTTCATTCTTTCTCATGGGGAGAACTCCTGACCAGCCGAGCCTCCTGGCCTGGGAAATGGTTCTACTCAATGTTTTAAAGTGGTTTACTCAATGTAAACAATCAGCCCAGTATCTCATGAGATTGTTTAGCCTATGTCAATCTCTGAGAACCAGAGATGATGATGTCCCAGAATCCTTCTAATTTGGTGACAAGACCACATTTGTGGGCCAAGAGAGCTGAGGACCAGATTCTGAACCCATGTAAGTGACCCCTATGAAAGCCTAGCCTGAGTGGCCTCCAGCCCACCACCCAAGTACAATGACAACTCTTAATTTTATAAACATAATATTAGTGTATGTGGTTTAACAGGGCAGCTGGAAAATTCTCCCCCAACCTTGTCTAGTTTCCTTTGCTAGAATTTTGATTTCAATAAAGACAATCTGTCTTCAGGGATGGAGACAACCTTGCTGGTCCTCTTGGCCCTTACATTTTCAAGGGTGGGAAAGACAAAATATGTAGAACCTGCCCTTCCCCCAGCTAAGGACTCACTTGCCACCTGACTTTTTGCCTTTATGATGCCTCTCCAAAGAGCTTCAAGGATTGTGGTGAGACTGAGTAACATCTATTGAGCACCCAAGCTGTGGTAGACCCTAGAGGTTCACTCTGTCCAAACCTCCATTTTCAGCCCAGTGTGTCTTGCTGGGGATGTAAAAAATAAAAGCTCACTCTGCCAGGCTCCCTTGCAGCTGTGGGTGGCCATGTGACTTAATTCTGGCCATAGAGATGTGAGCAGAGGATGACAATCTTAATTCCAAAATGGAAGGCAAGGCCAAATATGGAGAAAGCCCTTTGCCTTTCCTCCAGGCTTTCATGTGGGCATGAGGCCTGCAATGATGTACCATAACCATGAGGATGTACTAAGGTGACAATGCAGAGCAGCAATGCCAGCCTTAGACTGCTGACCTCTATACGACTTCTTTCATGAGAAAAACAGACCGTATTATCTCAAGCCTCAATTTGTTGGGTTTTCTGTTGTTTGTGGTCCAACTTGTTTCTCACTATTAAACAAGCAGTATGCTAGACACACACACTATTTTGTTTTCAACTTCACAACTATGCTACAAAGATGTACCACCCCCTTTAGAGATGTACCACCCCCTTTAGAGATGATGAAATAGAGGCAGGTATTGAAACTTACATCGGTCTGAACCCTTTAACACAGCCAGTTCTCATAGAGCTGTCCAAAGCCTGACTCTCAGTTCTGTGTTTAGACTAAGGCTGGTGAGGGAGGCAGCTGTGTCCCTGACCCATGCCTGGAAAGTCTTACCTTTCTCAATCATTTCCTTTGTCTGAGGGTGAGGCATCTTGATAAACATGTTCCCGAAGCAAACCATCACATCTTCTGAAATGGTAAATGGTCATTCCTTCAACAAATATCTTTGAGCACCTACTACCTGCCAGGCATTGTTTTAGATGCTGAGAACACAGAAGAACAAGACAAAGTTCCTGCTCTTGCAGAGCTTAAGTTAAAGTGGAGGAGGGGGAATAAACAACCAAAGACATCATTTGTCAGACCCTGACAAGTCTTAAGAACTGTAGAGGAAAATAAACCAGGGTAAGACAGAATGCTATAATAGGAGAGGGACTTTTTATACCAAGTGGTCTGAGAAAGCCTTACTAATTATGTGACATCTGGTCAGAGATTAGAATAAAGTGAGGATATGAGCCCTGCAGACATTTGGGGAAAGAGTGAGCCAAGCAGAGGAATCAGGAACAGTGAAGATCAGTAACATGCTTGGGGTGTTAGAGGAACAGCAAGGAGACCGGTGAGAATGGAGTCGATGAGTGAGGGGGAGAGTAGAGATGATATTAGAGTTCAAGGGCATGTGGATTACATGGGGTCTTACAGGACTCTGGATTTTACTCTGGTGAGATGAGAAGCAACTGGAAGGTTTCAGATTTTCCAATGTACTTTAAACAAAATTCAAACTTCTTCCCTTCATTATGGCCTGGCCTCTACCCATCTTTCCAACTTTGTCACATGCCCCTCCCCCTTGCTTACTCTGTCACAGCTACTTGACCTCTAAAGAGCTCCTCCTTCAACACAACACCTATCTCACGTCCAGTCCTTTCTTCAGCTTTCTCAGTTTTCAAGGATGTATTTATGTTGTTATATCATCTGTAGAACACAAGGTTAGAAATCGAACTGTTTTATTCCCTGCCTCCCAGTTTTCCAGTGCCATCATTGATGACCTGTCATCGAGGTGAGCAGCTAAAATACTGAACCACAGTCTGTGTCAGACCTGCAAAATTTTCTCTCCTATCTCCACAGGCTGTGTCACATACCTGTGGCCTCCTGCCTGGTCTCTATTAAGGACAAGGCAAAGGCCTTAAACAGAAAGTTGAACAGGCCTCCTGGGCTACAGTGAGGGTCTTGACTTACCAGAGAGGCTGAGATCCTTCTGCAGGGCCCTCAGGCCCTCTCGGTTCTGATTCCTTTTGGTGTCCAGGTCCACAATCTGAGAAGCACAAATGCAAGAGGGAACTCAGCTACCTCTTGCCCCAGCCTGTCACCTCCCAATAGACCAGAAGCTATTAAAACCTAACAGAAACAATAAGACATCATTCCTGGGTTACTTTTAGTGTCCAGTCTAAAATAGATTGATGTGTGAATGTCTTTCTTACCCCCACTCAGCTTCCAGGTCCTTAAAGACCATGCTTTGTGCAGGTGTCTTTCCCGCCCCGAGAGAACTGGAATGCTAGTTCTCAAGCTTTAGGGCATTTCAGAATCACCAGGAGAATAAACAAGCTCTTCCAGCTGATCCTTAACTAGTATCAAGAGAAGCCCAACAATACTAGATTGGATCGGCAGGGGGTAGGGCACTGGGATGGTAACAACACAACAGCTACCAAGGAAGCGAGGCAGTATAATGTGGTGCTAGAGAAAGGTGGCTCTGGAGCCAGAATACCCAGGTTTGAATCCTGCTGCCTGCTGTGCACTGTACAATTTCACCTCCCTATTTACTTCTCTGAAAAATGAAGATATGATCAGTACCTACCTCATAGGTTCCTGAGCTAGCAACAAAATGAATTAGGACAGTACCTGACACACAGTAAGTACTTGGTGAACTGCTATTATCATCAACAAGCACACCATGATGCAGTGTTTAATACAGGCTCTTACCCATATCTTCCCTTTCTCAGTAAACACCCCGCAGGCCAATCATTTTAACTAGAGAAGAGTCATGACTCCATCTTCTTGACTCCTCCTATTCCCTCACTCCTGTTCGATACCTACTTGGTCCATCTCCAAAATATATTTTGACCCATCCCTTTCCTAGTCTTTGGCAATGGCCCCCACCAGGCCCTTGTCCCAGTATATTCTGTGCTCCACGGAGCGGCCAGAGGGATCCTTTTAAAACCCAAATCCAATGATCTCGTCCTTCTGCCCCCCATGAAATCCCTTCAAACACTTGGCACTTCGATTAGAACCAGATCTAAACTTCCTGTTAAGGTCTACAAGGCCCTCCATGATTCAGGACCCATGTTCCTCCCGCGTCCCCACCCTTGTGCAAAAAACTCAGGCCTCTCTTCAATTCCTCTCCTCCCCCTAAGGGACTTGATTGGGACGGTACAGGCCAGGTCAATGAGGGGGCCCAGGAATTGCATTTTGAAAAAAGGGTTCAGGTAAAGCGCCCAATGGATCCAAGGGGCAATGGATCGGGATCCGGAGAGCACGGTAAGGGGCAGAGGAAGGACAGAGAGAGGGGATGCCTAGTACAGGGCAGGCAATCATCTAATATGTGCCGTTTAAATCGGTGCAGCGAGGCGCTGTGCCAAGCGTTCGACCACATTACCTCACAACTGCCCTGTCTATGGTCACAGCTGTTAGGGCACCAACTAGGGTCAACTCACTGCCAGTTAGTGCTGGAGCTAGATTCCCTATGCTTCCCTACAGCGCTCGCCACCAGGCCCCAACCGCCGAACCCCGGCCCCAGCGCCACGGACGGCCCGCCCACCTGCCGCTTGTCCGCTAGCACCGCCTCGGCGAGCTCCTCCACTTCTACCAGGTACTGCAGCACCCGTTCGGCCTCAGGTGACAGCATGGTACCCGCCAGCTCCGACCCCACTAGGCGACACCAGGCCTCAAGCTCCCCTCTAGCTCTGCCTGCGCAAGCGCTGCTCTGAGGCAGGCTTCCGGTGCGCATGCGCATTAAACACGCACGGCGGTGCGCAAGGTCCAATGCACGCGCGTCAGCAGAACGCAAGAGGCGGGGCCTCGTTTGGGGGCGGGGCTGGAGTTCCCCCTGCAGGCCCGGAGAGCGCTGTCCGCAATGCGGCCTCAACCTCTCCCTTCTTCCTTTTACGTATTCCTGAGCAGCTATTATGTGCCGGGCAGTTTTAGGTACTGAGGATGCAGCAGTGAACAAAACAAAGTCCCTACCCTCATTGCAACTTCATTCTAGTGGGAAACACCGACAATTAATGACAAAACAAATAATTATATACTCTGGCAGGCAGTGATAGGGCTTTGGAAAAATATATCATTCTTCCGCCGTTTGGGGTGCACCAAGGAGGCCTGTGTGGCAGTGTGACATATTTAACCTCTGACACCTTCAGTTTCCATGGAAGTGAATAAAAACCCTCCTCGTCTTTCCCCAGGATCAGAAGGAGGCAGGAATCATTTTTAATTCACTTTGACCAGTGTTCATTGACCCCTTGTGTTGGGCTCAATGTCGGGAGTAGTTGATCTAGACCCAAGGAAGGGGCTGGAAAACCATAGACAGTGAGCAACGAAGTGCCAGCTTGAAAAAGAAGGTCTGTAAGTGCTGGGAAGTGAATCCGTGTGGGCCGTATGATCCAAGAGGACCTCCAAGAAGAGGCTGGCAAGTGAAAACTGGCTGTCCTTCAGAACCAGAGGATTCCCTAGAGATCATGCCCAAACCCCTCATTGTACAGCTGGAAAACCAAGGCTCAGAGAGTGGCGAGGACTTTTAAAAATCAAGAACAGGCCTGGTATTAGAACTCTTACCTCCTGCCTCCCTAAGTCTAGCTTTCTATTTATCCTTTTGGCTCCTTGTGACCAAGCATTATTACATCCCTTGCCTTACTTTGAATTTCACAACCTTGTATGGGTGGGTTATTCCTTCCCCATTTCACAGCTGCAGATTCAGGCTGGAAGAAGGGCAATCAATGTCTTGTCAGGCAGAAAATCAGGAGCCAACGTGGGTCTAGAAGCTCTCCGGTCTCCATACCGCAGCTATCTCTGGATCCTGAATAAAAGCCCTCCCCTGAACCGTGGCCCTAGAAGTCTCAGTGGCACCTCCTCTTTGCTTGGCTTTTGGCTGTCTTCAACTGCCAGAGGCAGAGCTAATTTTCCCTGTAGCCGCCTGGTATAGGGAAAGAAAGATTCATTAAGGATTCCTCATTGAGGGTGAATTTGTCGCCAAAATCAGGGTGTTTTGTGTAAACACCTTCTGGTTCAGAAACACAGACACAAGCCCTGGGAAGGAAGGGAGAACATTTGCCAAGGGAAAAATGGGGCTCACCAGGCATCGCTGGAGCCTGGACCCCAGAACTGGGTCTCCTCCAATTGGGGCCCAAAGAGAACTGGACTAGGCTGACCCCTGCCCCCTGCCAATGGACCTGGATGGGAAAGAGTTGAGGGAGGCTGCCAAATTGGTCACTTCTTGGCTGTGACTGGCCCTTAGAGAGCACCCCTGGGTACTGGAAATGTTGGGGAAGGAGGTCATGTCCAAGACTTGGAGACCGTCAGACCTGAAAGGACTATTGTTTCTGAACCATCGATTGCACGAATATTTATTGACTACCCTGGCTCAGTTATAGGGATTCTGCCATGAACAGAACCAAACACGGTCCTTGCCCTCAGAAAGTTTCCAGTCTGGTGGAAGAGACAGACAACAAACATGTGAACAAGTAAATGTCATGCCCAGGTGGTGATGAGTGCTCTGGAGAACAACAGAGCAGTAAAGAGGAAATGATGGAAGGGCAATTTGAGATAAGGTGGTCAGGGAAGACTCTGAAGAGGTGGCACTTGAGCAGAGAGGTAGAGGGAGTGAGGAGGTGAGCCATGTGGATATCTGGAGGAAGAGCGTTCCAGGCAGAGGGAACAGCAAATGCAAATTCCCTGGAACTTGGAAAAACAGCAAGGCCAGTGTAGGTGGAACTGAATGAGCAAGGCAGAGAAGGTAGGAGATGAGGACAGAAAGGGGGAGGAGACACTGAACATGCGGGTCTATAGAAGGGGCTACAGATGCCCTTCCCAAATTGGCAAAGCTCTCCTTGGAGGTCACCTGCTGAGATTGCCATGCATGCCTGTGGCTTCCTGCTTCTCTTCGCTCATGAACTGAGTGGGGAATGTGCTGAGTTAATGCCCACAGGAGTGGGCTTCAACCAAGAAAAGAAAGGAGTTAGTGGCTGCATAACCCAGCCTCTTTGCCCTTCTGTGGGAGACCCAAGAGGAGGCTGTTAAAATCACCCAGGTAATATAGATTGGTTGCTGGAGCAGAGGTAGCAGTGGGGCTGGTGAGCACCAGTGGAATTCTCAGGGACTTTGCACACATTCCTCAGTCAACCTGGATTAATTTTCTCCCACACCTTTATACCTGTGTAACTACTACATATATCCCACTTATCGGCTTGTTGTCTCCTCCCCCTGCAGGTCAAGAGTCCCGGCTTTGCCCCCACAGCTTCCCAGGCTTCCCCCACCTCTACACTTATCATAACACCTTTTTTTCTGTAATAATCTCCCTTGCCAGTTATGAGCTCCTCAAGGCAGGGACCTTATGTCTTGTTCTCTGCTATGTCTCTAGAACCTAGAATTGTGCCTGGCACATGGTAGGTGATAACATCTATCACTTTTCAGGATGATAATATAATTTACTTATATTATTTATAGGATGAATGAGTGGACTAAATATGAAGTAGAACTTTCTCAAATCCAAAGTACCCAAAGATGAACAAGCTAACTCAAGGGTAAGTGATTGCCCATCCCAGAAGGTATATAAGCTGGACTGCCACATGGTTGGGATATTGCAGAGGGTAAGTACCCAGTCTTAGATGGGGGAGATATCCATTAAGTCTTTTATAACCAGATAAACTCAACCTGGTCAGATTGGGGGAATGCCTGTCATCTTTAGCCACCCAAAGCCTGGGCCAAAAAGGAGGTGACTGCTGGGGCTTTGGTGTGTGGGGGCTGGCCAACTTCATCCATTCCCCTTGGATTCCTTTTTACTACTTTTATGCACCCCGCTTGGTAAGTGTTCAGTAACCTGCACCTACTTCTTTTTTTGGAGGGGACTGCCGTCAGGCTGCTGGAACCTCCTGAGGGAACTTACCCTCCCCCTAAGCTGTAACCTATCATTTCAGGGATATGAAAGCTCACCTTCCCTGCTTGGGCAGCTGGCGGGGGTGTGGGTAGATAACTCTGAGGTATAATTACACTCAAGGTCTCCTGTGGGATCAGGCTGAAGCAAACACCCACAAGACATCCGCAAGCCCTACTTGGTTTCCTCTCCTTCCCGGTCCTGCCTCCTCTACAATTCTATGGTCAAAACCCTCTAATGCTCCCATCTCATTCAGTAAAAGCCAAACTCATGACCAAAGCCCACAAGGCCCTGCATGACCTGCCCTACCTCTCTAAGGCATCTCCCACCTCTCTCCCCACCTCCTTGCTGTTCTTCAAACATGCTAGGCACGGTCCCACCTCATGGCCTTTGCACTGGCTGCTCCCTGTGCCTGCACTTTCCCCTAACATCAATATGTCTCCCTTCTTCATTTCCTACAAATCTTTGCTTAAATTCCACCTTCTCAATGTTGCCTATCCCAACCACCCTAATCAAAATGCAACCCCCTGCCCTTCCCAGTACTCCTGATCAACTTCTTCTGTTTTACTTTTCTTTTTTAAAATAACATTTATCACTTTCCGTGAGGGTGGGGATCTTCATCTCATTTCTTACTGATATATCCCAAATGCTTAGAACAGTGCCTGGCCCATAGTAAGTACTCAAGAAACATTCTTGAATGAATGAATAAGAAAAAGCCAGAATTGTAACCACGGCAGATACTCTCTGAGGCCAGGCTCTTAACCCCTATGCTGGAGGTAGGGGGTGGAAATGATAGATCACTGCAGGCCTTGTTGACTAAGATAAGGAAGTTGTATTTTGTTCTCAGATCAGTGTGAAGCTACTGGAAGGTTTTGAGCAAGCACAGAACATGATTTGGCTTACTTTGTGAAAGCCTCGTCTTTCTGTGTGGATAGGATGGTCTAAAATGGGCAAGTGTGGTACAGTCCTCTGGGTGTGTGTGTGTATGTGCGTGTCAGTGGTGGGAGGGTGATGATGAGAACTTGGAGAGGTGACAGGGCTGTGGCTGCACTGGAGCTGGAAGCAGCAAGAAACCAGCTCATATTCTATTTCTCCAGGCAGCCTGGGAGGTGCTTCATGGGCTCTGGACTGTGAGTAGTCCGGGCCAGGCCTTCCAGCTGCTGACAATATGCCCCTGTCTCACAGATGGGCTATTTGCACTCCTGGGTGGTCCCCATCTCCTCTCTCTGCTTCCTTTGCGCCCCTGTGGGCTTGGCAGGTGGAGGGGAGGCCTCCACTCCCTCTTCTCTCCTGACCCAGAGAATAATCCTTTATATTCATGCGCTTCTCCTTATGCCCTCACTTCATCCTCCCACAGCCCCCAGTTACAAGGAAATCTGATTCCCATTAGGCTGCTGAGGACATTGAGGCCTGGAAAGGGGATGGGACCTCCCAAGGTCATGAAGCCAGATGGGGACGCTAGGTGGGGAGCTGCCTCCCAACTCCCACCCCTTGATTTCATCAGGCAACAGATGGTCCCAAGGTTTGACCTCAAAGAGAATACAAGCCCAGAACATTTCAGGCCTCCCTGAGCTGGTCTTTACCACTACCTTTAATACTAAATCCATTCCTTTTAAATTCCATGAATAAATTCTTCTTATTGAAAATGAAAACATGAGAGAGAAAAATAAAGATTCTTTTTGACACTTCTCCCCCACCTCAGTTTGGGTGTGTATTTTCAGAACTATGATAGTTGGGTTGTATTTTCAGAACAATGTTATTCATTTTAGGACATAGTTAGGAACGCAAAGAACATATGTAAGACTATTATGTACGTGGCAGAATAGGAAGGTGGGACAGAGAGCATTGCACTAAAATGAACCCACTCCACTACCTGTTTGCTCTTGGGCATTTTTGATTGGGGTATTTCAATCTCTCGCTTACTTTCTGACAGCAGCAAAATATTCTGTAGTGTAGGGACCACAGTTCATTTGCTTATCTAACTTTATAAATCAAAATTTATAGTTATTTTTCATGCACTAAAGTACAGAGGGTTGAATTAATCCCACCTCTCAGTTCTTAGCACATGGTCACGAGTTAGTCCGCAAAGATCCTTTCTTGTTTGTATTATTTTCTTCTTCCTCCCCCTACTCAATTCTGACTTTGCTAAAACCTTCTCTGCTGTTTGATATGTCCTGAAATATTTGAGTTTCTTGTAAAATGCATAGTAGTTGTTTTATGTGTTTATGTATTTTTTTAAATTCTTACTAAGGTATAACATATGGAAGAGCACACAAATCATAAGTGTACAGTTCAATGAACTTTGAAAAACTGAACACAACCATGTAAGCGGCACTCAGATCGAGCAACAGAACATCAGCCCCTAAGGGTATCCCCTTCAAGCCCTCCTAACCACTACTCGAAGAATAACCACTCCCCTGACTTCTAACACCATGCACGGGTTTGGCTTGTTCTTGAACTTCGTACAAATGGAATCCCGGTGTGTGCTTTTTGTGCCTGACTTCTCTCTTTCACCATTTTATTCACGAGATTTATCTCTACTGTTGTATGTAGCATAGATCACTTACTCTCAATGGCGTATTCTATTAGATGACTACACCATAATTAAACCATTCTGCTGTTGGTGGGCAAGTAGTGGTTTCCAGGTTGGGGCTGTCACAGAGTGCAGATATAATCACATATGTATCTTTGGACACACACACGTACGCATTTCTGTTGTGCGTATACTTGGGAGTGGGATTGCTGGGTATGTTCAGTTTTAGTAGATACTGATAAACTGGGTATATATTCTAAATCCAAATAAATATTATTGTACTGTAAGTCATGTTTATTTCCTACCTTTTTTTTTTTGCTCCTCCTGGTGTTTCTCTGATCTATCCATGTACTCTGTGTACCTACAGTTCCTTGCCCCTAGCAGCTCCGGAGAGCTCAGAACTGCTTTCCTCACATTTTACTTGTCCTCTCCCTTGGTTGTGGATGCTCGAGTTTCCTTTTTCTCCTCCATCAGCACACACAGTGCCACACCAAACACCTTAGCATGCTGTTGCCTTGTCACAGAACAGGCATACACTTGTTTTTCTTAAATGCTGCCACGTTCTTCTTCAGGACAGCTGTACTAATTTACACATTTACCAGTGATGCACATCCTCACCAACATTAGGTACTATCCACTTTTCTACGGCTCGCCAGTGTAGTACTTTGAGGTATATTTACCGAACCATCTCAGGTGAATGGACGTTTAAATTGCTTTCCATCTTTCGGGATTCTAGATGCTGCTGCAATGATCCTTCAGGAACACATCTCCTGGTACCTGTCTGTGAGTTCAGCTTCTCTGTCTCATCTTCCACCACCCTTCTTGAACCCTAGAACCCTGACTTTACCACCTCTCTGCCTTTGCTCAGGCTGTGCCCTCTGCCCTCTGCCTTTGCTTCCCTTCTCTACTTCTGTGTGCTTACTTCTCTCATAAGGCACCTCCTCCTAGAAGACCCTCCTTCTCTAACCTGACCCCTCAAGAAGGTTGATAACCGTCATATTCTCCAGGACTTTGGTCCTCCTTTTCTTCTAGCATCAGTCACTTACCTCTTTTGAAATAGACCCGTTTTTTGCTATGGTTTTGGCTTTCTTATCGGCTTGAGAGCTCATTGAGGCCAGAAGCTCTGTGGGCTTCCCTTCAGGTACCCGGGATCTTCAGAGGATGCCTCAAAAGAGGTCAACTGAACAACCAAGCAAGGCTATGACCTACCATGCCTTGGAGGGAATTAAGGGTCTAGTCTGTCTGTCTGTCTGTCTGTCTTCTTTACCAGACAGAACTTTTCAGGAGTAATTCATTCTACTGGAAAGAGGAACATGGAATTAAGACTTCTCCTCTCTTGGGTGGAGATGAGTGACTTGACCCATCTATAAAATGGGTGTTGACAAGGTAAGAAAGACAAATGTGTCTCCTTTATACCTTTGAATTTTCGAACCATGTTAATGTATTAATTATTCAATAAATAAAACAATCATGTTTATTTAAAGGACTTTTAGATTCTATAAGGAAGAAAGTGACATCAGAACAGAGATGACATTCCAGTATTATTGAATTGAAGGCATCTTAGTGATTCCCTTGTCTTACAAGTGAGGAAGCTGAGGCCTAGGGAGGGAAAGTTACTTGCTCAAGGTTACCTTGAGCAGGTAATGGCAGAATCAAGAGTGGCTATCACCTGAATTATAGACCTGGGTCCTTTCATGACACAGCTGGCTCAGAATCACTAAACATTGATGTGCCAAGCTCTGCTAAGTGCTAAGGACACAGTGGTGAACAAGATAGGCATGATTGCTACCTTCACAGATTTTATATTCTAGATAAGAAACAAATACATATTATAACATCATATAGTGATAAATGCTTTGGATAAAAAATAAAGCAGATGAAGGGATAGAGTGTCAAGGGAAAATTATCATGAAAATCCCTCTGAAGAGGAAACATTTTAGAGAAGAGAAAGATGGAGCTTCTGAATACCTGGGGAATAAAGTCACAAAAGCTGGGTGGGAGGGAGAAGGTTGGAGTGTTAAAGGAATAGCAAAAAGCCAGTGTGGCTGGAACAGAATGAGCAAGGGAGACAGAAGGAGGTGTGGTCAGAGAGGAGAGTGAGAGAGAGTCTGTAGGCATGGCTGAGGACTTTGGCCCAAAGTGAGGTAGGTAGTAGTCAGAAGGTTCTGAGCTGACAAGTAACCTGATCAAATTTCCTCTTTTAAAAGGGCCCCTCTGGCTAATGGTGGAGATGGAACAGTAGGAGGGGAAAGATGGGCTGCAAGGAGCACAGTGGAGAGGCATAGCCTGGGGCAGTGCAGTGGGGAGCAGAGGTCTTCCCATCTGTGCAACTAGGAGGTTGGATGAGAGGTCTCTTAGGGCCTTTCCATCTCTGGCAGTTTGTAATTTGGTGGATTATCTCAGCACACACTAAGGAAGTATAGCCAAGCCACCGTTTTTCTTTTCTCACAATCTCAGTTTCTTCTCTTGGATTCTTAGTCTCGACAGAGCCCAGATGATGTGAGGCTCAAAGCAACGACTCCTGTCCACCCCCATCACTGCCAGTCCCACTCCTGTTCCCGCCTCCCAGGGACAGATGGGCGGGCAGCAGAAGGCAGTTGAGCCTTGATGCCTGCAGGGCCCCGGGAGAGAAAATTATCTGAGAGTTCATAACCCCTCTCTGCCTTGCAGATCTTGAGTTAAAAGCCCCAAATGTCACAGCCCCAAGGGACAAGAGTTGGAGGGTGCCAGGAGAGGGGCAGAACAGGTGCTTTCATGACAGCAGCTGCCCACATGGGGCGGAGACCTGCGGTGCTGAGAACTCCAGCCCTGGGATGGGAAGCCATTAGCACTGAGGCTGAAAACTGGTGGCCTTCAGGCTGTGTCTGACCCACTGACCTATTTACTTGGCCTGAAAAGTGTTTTGAGAAAAAAAATGGAACCAACGTTTAAAAATCAAAATCAAGAGGTTTTACAATACAATCCAGATTTCTGGTTTCTCTTGAATAATCTGACCATACCAACTGCCTATTCCCATATGACAGCATTCAGTAGTAGCCGATAAGCAGCTGTCCCCATTATTATATTATTTTACTAATAGATAAATACATTTACATGAGTCCGAAAAAATATATAAATTGGCATATAGTAAAGTATTCTCCTATCTTTGTTTTCCTTCTTCCCAGTGCCCCCTTCAGTAATTTCATTTTCTTATGTAAACTTGTAAAGTTTCTTTATGCATATACAAACATGTATATATTCTCCCTTTTCACTCAGCTTTGTCTCCTGTCCCTTGTCTTCCCCAATGGAGGCCTCTCTGAATGAGAAGGGCTTTACCACCTTCTTTACTGCCACATGCTATTCTGTTGTCAGGAAGTCCATGATTGATTTAGCCGTTCCCCTACTGATGGGCATTTGCTGTTATAAACTATGCTGTGTCAATTATCTCACACAGCATTTGCATAGGACCTAAAGGAATATTATTAGAAACTGGTCCAAGCTGAGGGTGCAATAGGCATGGACTGAGCTCTCAGTTAATTGAGGAAATGTGATGAGAGTTATTCCCGAGTGATTCTCAACAAAGCCCAGAGACCATGCCCTTGAGGAATGCGGAAAAGCTCCCAGATATTCTCCTGCCACTTGATAGATATGGGACTTCCCTCTGGGCCTCAGTGTCTCCATCTGTCAAATTAGAGAGAGGTTCAGGGAACTGGATGAGATCTCAAAGGGCCTGGCAATTTCTGACCAGTTGTGGTTTACCTTCTACCTCCACACGAGACAGACCCAACCTCTTCTTAACCCTTGAATGAGCCTGGCTCAACCCTATTACAGAGCCTTTGCCCAAGCTGTTTTGCAACATCTGCCCCTTACATCCACTGGAACACTACTCTTGTACTTCTTTATTGGTCCTAGTCTGAATCTCTGATCTCTGATCCCATGCTATTCAAAACACACTAGTCCAAAGTGCTTAGGGCAGAGTTCCCAATATGATACCACTGACTCACACTTTCACCTGACTCACACTTTAAACACTCCATCAAATCCTTCCTCTGTGTTACCTTGCCCTGTTGCCTGAACTAGAGTTCTTGAACACCAGCTCTGCTATTTTCTAACTAATGGCCTTGGGCAAGCGATAACACCTCCTTGAGTCCCAGTTTCTTTACCCAAAAAGTGGCTGGTTTGAGAATAATGTGGCAATATCAGTAGAGGTCTTAGCATGACTCCTGACATACAAAGGGACTGTTAATTCTATAAGTCACTGCCCTTGTCTGAAACGATTCCTTGTTTACAAAATGAGGAAAGTAATAGAACCTATTTCATAAGGTTGATCATTCATTCATTCATTCATAGTTCATTCATTCAGTCAGTGATTTTTTATAGAATACCTGTTGAGTGCTACACGCAGCAGTGGGTGTTGGGCAATTTGCTGGTGAAGAAAATAGATGAATCTTTCCTCTGTGGCAGCCATTGAAGAGCAGCAGCCATGGCTCTGCACTACTCCATCGCTGTGGTCCACAACACAGGCCATAAGGTGACCAGGAACATTAGCAAGCTGAGGCACAGCCATCACTGCAGATGCCTCACCAAGCATACCAAGATTGTGTGGGACATGATCTGAGAGGTGTGCAGCTTCACCTTGTGTGAGCTGCACGCCAAGGCACAGCTCAAGGTCTCCAAGGACAAGCAAGCCCTCAAATTCATCAGGAAAAGGATAAGGACACAAATCCATGCCAAGAAGGAGAGCTGAGTAATGTCCAAGAAGGACTAAGCCTCCTTCCCTCTGTAAGTAATAAAATCTTATAAGAAAAAACCTTATAAGAAAAAAAGATGAAATGTCCCAACTCTCGTGGAGCTCCCAGGCAATTCCAAACAGGCAAACATAAAAAGATAGACTGCCAGTATACTGATGTCAAGAAGGAAAAGACTACAGTGTCATGGAAACTCATAACAGAGCTATGTCAGGGAGACTTCTCTGAGGGATAGGGATCAGGGAACAGCTGGGTGGGAGATCTAGGAGGGCTTCCTGTGGGAGACATCACACCAGCTAACAATTAGCATTAATTATATCACCACAGTCCTAGGAGGAAAGCATTAGTTATCACCTCTCCTTTCATTATACTTTCTTTTCTGAAGCTGGGAGAAATTGAGTGACTTGCCCAAGGTCACAGAGCCAGGAAGGGATTAGTAGGTTTTGAACCTAGGTTTCCTGGCTCCAGAGTCTCAGATATAAAAGTATGCCTTCAATTGCCTGTTTGAACAGGCCTATCCTGGGATTTAGAGAGGCATGGCTGGTAGAAGGCCTCCCTCCACTGGGAGGTGGGGGGCAGGCAGAGGTGAGAACCTAATTCTGTCAAGCCCCATCCAGGCACCTGTGAGAAGGCAAAGATCCAGACACATGCAGAACTGGCCCAGGGTTATAAGGGGGTCTGGGGTCATATCTTCCCTCCGCTCAGTATTCTGTACACTCCATGAATTTCCCTGTCTATGGTTGTAGGAGAGAAAGGAAAAAAAAGATATTGCTCCTGCCTAAATCACATCGGGACTCAGACTCCCCTCCAACCCAGTCCACGAAAACTCCCACTAGTCTATACATGCCCATGGATAGAACTGAGAAACTGTCAGCTTTGAATCGAGCCTGGAAAACTCTTTTAATCTCCAATTTTAACTCCTCCATATTCAGCCTTGGGCAACAGCTGGCACTTCAACCTCCTGAGCATTGCTGGGACCAAAACAGTCCCTGGACATGAAAAGGGATGCTGGGCTGCAGGACTGCAGATGGCTGCTCCTTCCCGACCCAGGGCAGCTGTCTCCCTTCATCTTTCCTTCCCTGCCACTCTGAGGCACAGCAGTTCCCAAACCTCCCTCCTCCCCTCTTCTTTCTTCACTTTCTCTCCTAATTCTTCTCCTACCCTTGAGAGGTAGTAAACCCTATTCTAGAGCCAGACTATAGGTTTGAATTTGGCTCTAGCACATTCTGTGTGACTCTGAACAAATGAGTTAACTTCATTTGTTCTGGGTGATTCATTTCTTCATCTGTAAAATGAGAGGGAAAATGTAAAGTATCTCACAAATTATGAGGATAAAATGAATTAGTAATTGTACAGTGCTTAGAAGTCCTAGGCAAAGAGAGACTGCTGTATGAGTGTTTGTATAATAAATACATCTACTTTGAGCAAAGGATGGGAGTATGAGGAATCCTACCCCCTCTCCTGAGCTACCGTTGTATTCTCCCTCTGGTCTCTTGACCCCCAGGCTGTTTTGCTATGAGCACTTCATTCCTCTGGCTGCAGGGTCTTCATTCAAATTTCTTGACCTGATCATATTACCCTCCTGGTCAAATAATGCAGTGGTTCGTCATTGCTTCCTAGATAAAGCATATCTTCTGGCTCTTTAGGATCTCCTCCCTCAGAACTCTCCAACCTCATCTTTCCTCCTCCTTGAATCTGTGATCCCCCCGGCCTTTGCACAAGTTCTTTCCTCCCCTGGTGTTTCCTCCCTTCCCTTCCCCTCTCCTGTTGTCCCCTTCCCTGCCCCTACGCTACTAGGGCTGTGGCCATATGAAAACAGTCCTTGAGGAGGAAAAGAGGAGAGTGGAGAAGAGACAGAAACTCTCAAGACCGAAGTTTTCTCAGCTTGAAAACAGTAAGAAAAAGACAATAAGAAAAGAGACCTCTGAGGATCAAAGAAGGGGATGGGACAATATGTGAACACCGTAAACTATGAAGTGGCTCGTTAGCATCGCGTGATGGCTAAAGGGTTACAGGGGCACCCGCCTAAGCAGTCCCTTACTTCTAAGTTCCTGGTTTCCCCCCACCCTTCAGGCCATTAGAGGTAAACCGAGGAGGTAAATAGAAGAGGAGAGGATAGAAAGAAGGGCGGTGAAGAATAAAGAAAGGAAGTGGAGTGGGGCGGGGTGGGGGGTGGGGGTAAGAGGCAGAGAGCATGTGGTTGGGGCCGCACACCTCTGAGGAAGGAAGGAGAGGGTGACCTGGGATGCTCTCCCCTCCCCTCTCCATCTCCCCTCCCAAGGGGGGTCCCGGATCCGGCCACAGCCCAGGCAGGGTGGGGGAGGGGCGAGGGCGGCGCCGAAGAAAATGAATAATTAAAGTAGAAAGAAGGAGGAAGAAGAGGACAAGGAGGAAGAGGAGGAGACGGGAGCCACCCACGCAGGGTCCTCCCCACTCCGCACCCCACCCCCTCCGCCTTCCGGAAGTCGCTCCCCGCCTCCTGCTCCGCCAACATGGCCGCGAAGTCTGATGGAGCGGCGGCTGCGGCCGGCCCGGGGCCGGAGGGGGCGGCCGGAGGAGCCCGGGGCAGTACGGGCGGGCACAGGGAGGTGGCGGCAGCGGCCGGGACCCCGGGAGTGATCGGAGCAGGAGGCTCGGGGCCGCGCTACGAGCTGCGGGACTGCTGCTGGGTGCTGTGCGCGTTGCTGGTGTTCTTCTCCGACGGCGCCACGGACCTGTGGCTGGCAGCCTCCTACTACCTGCAGGGTCAGCGCACCTACTTTGGCCTCACGTTGCTATTCGTGCTCCTGCCCTCGCTTGTAGTGCAGCTGCTTAGCTTCCGCTGGTTCGTCTACGATTACACGGAGCCCGCGGGGGCCCCGGGACCCGCCGTCAGCACCAAGGACAGCGGCACCGGCGGGCCCTCCATTAGCACCAAGGACAGCGCTGTCGCCTTCCGGACCAAAGAAGGCAGCCCGGAGCTGGGTACCCGGCCCGCGCCCTCCTCTGCCAGCGCCTACCGCCGCCGCTGCTGCCGCCTCTGCGTCTGGCTGCTGCAGACCCTCGTTCACCTCCTGCAGCTCGGCCAGGTCTGGAGGTAGGAAAAGTGCAGGCGGAGGGAGCCGACTATGAGGAGTGGGGGTGGCGAGGGGCTGCCTGCCGCCCCGGACCTGCTCGGACCTCTCCAGACCCCCATCGAGTCCTGACCTCCGCCCGCCCCACCCTATTGCAGCTTTGATTTTTTTTCTCTGCCAGCTTCTCCCTGACCTCTGTCCTCACACTCTGACCAACCCCATTCTCTCTGATCTGGCCTTTGAGGGTGGAGTGGATGGGGCAAGAAAAGAGAGAAAGATCCTCAGGGGTGTGAGAATGAGGAGGACCCTGGGCTCATAAAGATGGGTGTGAAGCTTGGAACAAGGCCCCAGGGCTCCCTCCAGCCCTGACCCACTCCTTTTTGCCTGAGCGATGAGCCTGGGTTTAGGAAAAATCTCAGAAGTCCTTCCCTGCTCTCAAAGATTCTCAGTTCAGAATTGCAGTCCATTCCCAAGCTCCCAGGAGAAACATGGAATTTGAGGCAGCTAAATAAATATCCCACCCAAACTTTTTAGACTTTTGGGAAAGGGTATGCTGGACTCAGCTGAAAAGCTGTCTGGCTCCTGTTTCTTAGGACTCCCCCAGTGCCTCACCCCAAACACACACCTCAACAGGGCCAAGAGGATATGGGATCTTGAATCTGAAATTAGTTGACTACTAACTGCCCTTTAATCTCAGGACAGTAAGATAAAACTGAGACTTTGTATAAGCAACCCACTTCCAGCTTTCTTCCTCTGCCAGGACTGAGGGTGCCTGCTGAGCTCAGCTGAGTTAATTGGAGACAGGGGAGACTATGAACCTAGGGTTTCCCTTGAATCAGGATTTCTGTAGTAGCTTAGACTCTACTATGCACTGATAGAATGAACTTACCTACTATGTAATTTTAGGCAAAACCCCTCCTCCCTCCAAACCTCAGGTTCCTCACCTGTGAAATGTGGGAGAATCTCTACTCTTCTTATCTCATTGGTCTGTCATCACATTTTTCTTACCTAGTGGGATGATAAGGTGAGAGAAGGTCTGTGTGGAGGTCCTGCAGACTGTAATGTATTTTAGGAATGTAATAGATTGTCATGATTATCACAAATGTGGGGAAAGCATGGAAAAAGCCAAAGCAGTGTAAGGATGTAAAGGGTGATTATTGCTGTTCTTATATTTATTCTGCTACTTATTAACACATTCTGCCTAACTCAGAAGATTCAGTTCTGGGCTGAGGGTTAGAAACAGGACACCCAGGGTTTGTCCCAGCTGCTCACTTGCTGTGTCACCCTTCTTATGTTGCCGAATCTCTCTGCCTTGGTTTCCCCATCTATGCCTTGTCTAGATTGATGTGTATATTCCATTTAGCTTGCCCTGGGGAAAAAGAGGAGTGGAGTTGTATCCACACAAGGGGGTGTTATTATTATTAGCTTGACACATAAAAATATTCACATCTACATCCAGGAACTAATCTGCATTTATCATTCTGTGCCCGAGTGGACAGATGGTGAAAGATATTTTTAGATTCTGAAATGGTAACTTCCTATTCTTGGTAGCCAAAGCTTCGTCCCCCTTTTCCTTCAGCCTAAAATGGGCCAACTGCCCCTTGACTCACTGGCTACCTCAAACCCTCCTCCTTTACTTGTTCAGAATCTACTTACAAGAAACTAATACTTTCTTGAACATAAGTTGAATTTCCCTCGAACTGGGAGAAAAATCACCATGAGGTGGAGGTAGAGGTCTCAGGGGAGTGGCTGGAGATGGCTGAGGGTCCATTGAGCTCCATGGCTTCTTGGATAAAAGGGCTAGCTATTTCCACTCTCCTTTATTTGTAAAATGAGGGGAATGGGATGAGATGATTTTGCAAAGATGGCAAACTAATGGCCCTTGGGTTGAACCTAGCCTACAGAAGTGTTTTGTTTGGCTTGTATAGTATTTCGAAAATCCAGAAATCTTAGCCTTTATTGGGGGGAAAAAAGGAATCTAACAGTTTTTTGGCCCCTAACAATTTAGGTAGGGTGTATGTGCTCCAATTTGTCCGGTTCCAGTCCCTTTAAAAACATCTTGACCATTTCACTTAAGCTTTAGGGGAAAGAGAGCCCTAATTTACAGTTCTATAACAATTATTTTATTAAGCACTCACTTTGTGCAAAGTGAGTTGCCTTTTTACCTGTTTCATCTCCTGTATCGCTCCTAAGACACCTCTGATGGGTTGTATTATCATTCCTACTTAACAGATGAGGGAGCGGAGGAGGCTCAGAAAGGGGCATCCTTGCCCAAGGTCACACAGCTAAAGGGTAGGAGAACTGGGACTCAAAACTCTGCCTTCAAAGCCCAAGTTCAATTTACCCACCCTGCAGTTCTGCCACTAACGTGTCTTCTAAGCTCAAAGAATTATGAGTCTGAGTTCCCAAGATTCCAGGATGATAGAAAGTCAGGGCTTCTGCTGCACTGAGATAAGAATGTGAAAGGAGAGGGAGGGAGTTGGGCTATGTGGGTAAGGATGGGAAGACAGTGTATATCGTGGGAGAAGTGCTGGACTGAGGGCAGTGGATCAGGAGACCTACATCTTCATCAGAGTTTGTAACTAGTTTGCTAGGTGACCTTGGGCAAGGCTCTTCCCACATCTGGGCCTCAGTTTCCCTATATGACAAATGAGAATATTAGATTTGATAACCTTAAGAGCCTTCTCTTTTCTGGAATTTTAGCTCTAGGTCTAATTATCAGAGCTAAAGCCTCTGGGCTCTTGTCTCAAAAGCTTTGGCTTCTAAAATGACTGAGGGTCTGGCTAAATGGAGGATAATCCAAACAAGGTATAGAGAAGCCAGCAGGGGTGGCATTCCTAGAAATTAAGCAATGTTGGCACAACACATTTGCTTACCACATGAAATGTTCCCACAGTGAACAGGTTCACTGTTCAGCAGGACTTGGTGCAGATGTTCTGAGTGGTGGACTCTGGTGTAACGAGGAAGGAGATGTGTGTCTGAGCCCTTCAGTGTCAAAACTGGGAGACCGGGCAGTCATTCACCTTCTGATCCCATGCTCCCAACTCTGAATAAAATAATTTGAATCATAAAAGTATTTTTCAGCTCCTCATATTTGTACAATGCTGGGTCAAAAGCTTAAATATTTTGAGGAGCCAGGCGACTTGTGTCAGTACACGGGTGTCAGTTAAGAGGATATTATGGGGTAAGCAGTGCCCTAGAGAAGGGGAAACCAATACCTAGCTCTAGCCGATGGTACTATGAGAAATTGTGGACCCAGTTTTGTCAAGTCTTGATTTCTCAAGAGAAATGGGAAATTGGGATTTTTGTGTGAATTCTTCCAATTTTCAACTACTAATTAAGATTTTTAAAAATAGTGTCAACCAAAGGAAACACATTTGTAGGCCTGTCATCTTTGTGACCTCTAGTTTAGCACTTCACAATTGATAAGGTTCTTTCTTATTGTTTTTCCGAACAACCCTGCAAAATGGGTGCTGATATTAATTTAAACACAAATGAGGCTCTGAGGAGGAAGAGGAGGAGAATGAATTCATGGACACCATGCATCCACTGTGTCCCAACTGTTCCCACATGAGGTGCTCCGGGCACGTGATCTTGTTTTACCTCAAAACTGCCCTTGGTTGGCAATTGATATACCCATTTATCAGATTAAAAAAAAAAAACGAGGCTCAGAGAAGTCAAGTAACTTGTCCAAGGTCACCCACTAAGAAAGTGGGGGAGACATGAGGTACCAACCCAGCTTTGCCCAACTCCCAAGCCCAAGCTCTGCATTGGGGGTGTCACAGAGCAATGCCCATGTACGGAGACAGATTGACCCCTGAGAGAAGAGCACACAGATCGTATGGTAGGACATGAAGCTGGCTATGGGCGGGACATCAGCCTTCGTTTTCTTCTCTTTCTGCCCCCCTACCCCAACCCTCTGAGCTGTTAAGCCACTCAGGGCTGTTAAGCCAATTAAAGTCATAACCCTGTCTCCTTTGACCCTGTGGGCAGCAGAGCGGTAAGCCATGAATCCTGCTTCCCTTAATCTTGAATTCACTGGGCTCCAGCTTTGCCTAGATAAGCACAGTTTGCTAAAGCCAATTAGTGGCAGAGGATCTGGCGTGGGATTCCTCCCAGGCTGTCAGGATCTGGGGATCCCAGAATGGGGAGTGAGGAAGGCAACCTAGGCCTTGAAAGCCATCCCTCCCTTCTGCGTCTATGCCCCAGTTCTGTTTCCTCTGCCTTCTCATGAGCCTGCACTCAAGTTTTGAAATGAGTTAGTGATTTGCTTAGTGTAAAAGTCAGGCTCTGGGTCTCCTCTCTAGGAAGCCATATTTTTGGCATAATGGTTAACAATAAAGACTCTGGATTCAAATGCTTTCAGTTCAAATCCTGATTCTCTCGCTTTCCGTGCATGACCTTGACAAGCCATATAATCTCTTTGTGCCCAAGTTTCATCCTTTGTAAACTAGGGACCACAATGTACACCTCTTGGGTTGTTTTGGGGTTTAATGAGATAATGTGTACCAAAGAGTTTAGCAAAGGGCTGGACCCATTGTTATATATTCAGAACCATTGGCAGCGATTAGTGCCATCAGCCTGGGCTTTGTTCCCTGAAGAAGGAGGTTTGTTCACTGAGCAGGTGGCCAGGGATGGGGCAGGAGGGCAGGAGGGCCTTGAAGGCCCCTAAAGTCATAAGGACAGAGCGGATGTTCATTTAATCTGCACTCATTCATTCAGCAAATATTTATGGTGCACTTGCTGTATACCAGGCACTGTGCTAAATGCTGGGAATAGAGTGGTGAACAAGACAAAGTCCCTGCTCTCATAGAGCTCAGTAGTCTAAT
Organism: Rousettus aegyptiacus; assembly: GCF_014176215.1. Lineage (NCBI taxonomy): Eukaryota > Metazoa > Chordata > Mammalia > Chiroptera > Pteropodidae > Rousettus > Rousettus aegyptiacus. The sequence continues at coordinate 20,400,630 of NW_023416287.1, read as the reverse complement.
GGGGAAACAATAAACAAACAAAATAAAATAAAATAATATATGTATTGTGGGGGCACGGAAAAGAAAACTTCCTTCACACTTTCTAAGTTCTTCTAGCTGGGCTAATAATCAAATTTAATGAAGACAGATTAACAAGATATCCAAAGTTTATTACAGATATATGTGCAAGGTGCTAGAAGAAATGAGACCCACTGCATCGGACAGTTGAGGTTTATGAGCTGGTTTGGACAAAGGAGAAGTGGGGCAGGGGTCTGGGATTTCAAAGGGAAAGCAGGTGATTCACTGGAAGACAACAAGTTGTAAACAAATTCTTGCTGAGTAACCCAGAAACAATGGGACACAGAGGGCAATCTAATGAATAGATTTTGCTTAGGTCCTTGTCTGCCACACTTAATTCAAATATGCTAAGGTGAATACCTAGGAGTCCTTTCCTGAAGCAAGTTCTATTTGAATTCCTTTAGCCAGGTAAGTGGGAGGGTCAAGAGTTCTTTCTGAGTCTTTTGTTTCTAAAGAACCAACTTAAAATTAATATCTCAAAGGGTATATTTTGAGATAGCAAAACTTTGGTCCCCTTCAGTATGCCTAATATAAAATATAGTGGGCCAGATAGTGGTAAGTGCTACAGAAAAAGTGAAACAGGGCAGGGGGCTACAGAGGCTGAGGGAGGAGATAAGGTGGTCAGGGCAGGGCTCTGCAAGGCGGTGGCATGTGGGCGACGTGGGGGGGTGATAGGGGTGCTGGATGAGGTGAGGGCAAGCTGTGTCAGGTCTTGGGAAAGGTGTTCCAGGAAAAGGGAAGGAGAAGAACAAAGAGAAGCCCTATGTGCCAGAAGCAGAGAGTGTGGGCGAGTGTAGGAGACCATGGTGGACAGGTTGGCTGGGGGGTTAGATCGCTCAGGGCCTCATAGGCTTTCACTCAGCATGAATCGGAGAGTCCAAGAAGATATGAGCAGAGGAGGCGTAGGGCCTTGACTCATGTTTTACAACGTATACTCTGGCTGCTGGATGCAAAATAGACTGGAGGGAGGCCAAGATAAGCCTGGAGGCTCTGAGGAGGCTGCTGGTTGATCCAGGTGAGAGAGGATGGGGGCTGAACCAGAGTAGTAGTAGTAGCAGCAGGGATGGGAGTCTGTTTTAGGCAAGATGGACATGATATCTTTTCTTCTCTGGTCAATCTCCTCATTGAGGCTAGAACGTTACTGGTTAAGAACCCACACTATGGAATCAGCCATATCCTGTGTCTGCCACTTTCTGTGATCTTGAACAAATGACATAACATGTGTGCCTTGATTTTCTCATCTGTGAAATGGACATTCTAATAATAGAACCTATCACATACAGTTTGAGGGAGTAGTAAATTAAATAATGTGTGTATATGTTTAGCACAGTACCTAGAATACAGAAAGTGCTCAAATCTCATTAGCCATTACTATTTGTATTATTTATGAAACAGGACAAGGGTTGGATTCTATAGTGATTTTCAACCTATATTTCATGGCCCTCTCACCATCATTTCAATGTGAGTATCTCTTGAGTTTCTCTCTTTTGACATGTTGGTTACATGTCTAAGATTTTGTTCAGACAGTTCCATAGCTGAAACATGTTTACAACCCCCTGAACATGGTGATTACCCACAAGATTCCTCCATGCTCTCACTTTGCAAGGTTTTTCCAGTCCAGCCTTACCATCCACTTCTGGGAGACTCCTCTCCAGGACTTCACCGCCACCACCCTCCTCTCCCTGCCCATTAGGCAGCAACAGGCCGTTAGAGCTGCTCCTAACAGACACAGTGGCGGCAGTTGGGCCCAGCGTCCCCTGTTTGATCTATAAAGACCACACAGGAGAAGCCCTGGAGGGAGGAGGGAGGGCTGCCAGGAAATGGCTTTGAACCCACAGCTGGGGCGAAGGTCCCTGGGGAGAGGAAGAAGGATGGGTTAGGATCTACTCTGGCCTCTTCATGCACCACTCCGCCTTTGTTAGGGCCTCAGAATTCCTCCCCTGGGAAATTCTATCAGCCTCCGTTTTTCCCCCTACCTGACCCCATCCCGCCTCCACCGGCAGCCGGAATGCTAGTTCTAAAGCTCAGATCTGACCCTGCTACTTTGGAGCCAGAGGGCCAGCACTGCCTCCCTTCTGACCCTCAGGTGAGTCCAAGTGCTTTAGCTTGGCCATTGGGCCCTTTGCCTCCTACTCTTTCTCTCCTTACTGCTTTAGCCACCCCCCCCCCCCCCAATAAGCCACACACTCCTTTGCTTCACACCTCTGAGTCAGTCTTTCCCCCAGCAACGCCCTTTCCCATTCTCTTCCCAGTGAAATTCTGCATGTCCTTCGAGGCCAAACTCAAATGCTGCCTCTTCTGAGACGCTTCCATTGAACAAACTCAACACATGCCAGCCTCTGCCCCTCGGACCCCACTTCCCACTCCCTCAATTAGGCAAAAAAAAAAATTTTTTTTTAATCTAAAATGGAAATTGCTTCGTTGTTTTGTTCGTTTGTAAAAGAGCTGTACACTTTTGTTGAAACCTCAGGCAGCACAGAAAAGATATAAAGACTCTCCCCTCTGCTCAGTATCTCTGGGGGCAGAGAAGTGGGGTTATGGGAGATTTCTACTCAGTAATTAGATATTTTTAGTACTGCTTGAAGATTTTACTCTGGTTTTTAATTAATCAAGAAATACATGTATACAGTCACCTGTTAAAAAGTTAGATATTACTGAAAATTATAGCTACAATTTATAGAGACTTAGATTAGCTCATTTCTCTTCACAACAATCCTGTCAGGTAGGGATAAGAATATGGACAGTGGAGCCCAAACTCTGGCTCTGCCACTTATGAGCTGTGTGACCTTGGGAAAGTCATTTGACCTCTCTGGGCCTCAGTTTCCTCATCTGTGAAATAGGATAATAACGTCCCTATACAAATGGCCATTGTGAAAGCTTATTGAATTAATATATGGAACATGCTTTCTACATCTGTAACATAGGCCAATAATGCTAGCTAACACTAACTGAATTAGTGGAAATTGAGGCAGAGAAAAGTTAACAGCCTCCCAGTTAGTAGGTAGCAAAGCTAGGGTTTGAAGCCATACAGTCTGGCTTCCAAGCCCACATGTGTAGCCACCAAGCAATACTGCCCTCCACTAGTTGAGTGTATACTTACAAAACATCAATCATGTATTGCTTTGGGAAGAGGGGAAAATATCAGAAAAGTATTTTTTAAGGTTTATTTCAATATAAAGTACCCACTGTTAACATTCTGGCTTCTTTCAGACTTTCCCTCCAGGCACAATTATTCATTCCTTTTCAGCCTCACAGTCCTGACCATATTCTGTTGTGATCCTCTGCCCACCTGTCTGGTTTTCCTACCAGATTACAAGCCCTTGGGGAGTTGAGGACTTGTCCTTTCTTCTCTCTATCCCCCATGGTGACTGGCCCAGAGCAGACCCTCTGTTGTTGTTGGTAGCCTTGCACCCAGCCAGCTCGGGTGAGGTACACAGCAGGTTCTTAGAACATGAAGTCCGATGAAATAAGCTTTACATCTGTGGCTGATATAGGAGGTGCTAAGGCAGTGTAGGAGCCTTTGCCATTGTGGATACAGCACTGAGGTCAGCTAGACCTACATCCACAGCCTTCCACACTGTCATGGACAAATGCAGGCTAAAGGCAATGCATCGGTACTTGCATCAGATGTAATAGGCATAACCAGAGCTCATTTCCCAGAAGGATGGAGGTGTGGCTGACTCAGGAGATGGAAGAAGTAAAGTTTCTCATATGTAGTAGGGGCTCAGTAAATGTTTATGTGAACTGAACAGAATCTTCAAAATCAGAATCTTGAGCATGACACATTTCACTGTCTGGGGTTCAGTTACCCCATGTGTAAAGTCCAGTTGGGAGCTTAAAAATCCCAGATGAGTTTACCAAGGACTCAGACAAGAGAGCAGAGAAGCTGAGGGCTGGGGCTCTGGTACAGCTCATGGCTCCATGGCTTTCCGACTGTGTGATTCTAGGCAAATCATTTCACCAACCAGAGCTCTAGTCTCATCTGTGAAAGGGGATAGTGATAGTATCCACCTCTTAAGGTTCTTGTAAACATGTCTGAAGATAATATAAATGCACAGGGCTTGTCACATACTATATGCTCAGAAACTATTTACCACTATTTACTACTATTATTGACCCAAGTTGCAGCCCATCCTACTTGCTTAGTAACAAGATAGGGGGTGGGAGAGGAGCATCTTAACACTCCCTAACCCTCTCCACCGATGCACTCTCAAGGATGGGTACTTGTTCTGTGGCTCCAGAGATGGTGTGAGGACAGATAAGAACCCAAGGTTAAAGGGAGGCAGACTCTGCTGAATAGAAGCAAGAACACCCTGACAGTCAAGCTGTCCAGAATCAGAGCAGGCTGTTCCCCAGGGCATGAACGCCACATCACCAGACGCACGCACAGGCAGAAGTGGCCGACTTTGGCAGGAAAGCTGTAGCAGACCTCCTACATGGATTGGAGGATACGCTGGATGATCTCTAAAGCTCCTTATAGTTAAAAGAGTCTGTGGATCTAACTTGGGCACTTTATGATGCTTGATGGCCAGATCACAGGTTGCAAATCAGTAGCTGACTGGCAAATCGGCAAATCCAGCCTGAGGACGTGTTTCTTTGGCCCGCAAAGTATATTTCTCCTCTACTGTTTAATGAAACTTTTTATTATGGAAAAAATTAAAATACATAAAAGAAGAGAGAACAGGATATGATCTCCCATGTACCATCACCCTGGCCAACCTTGTTTTATCTGGGCCAGCACCATCCACTAAAACTTTCTGCAGTGATGAAGATGCTCTATATCTCTATTGTCTAATACAGTAGCCACTAGCCACTCATGACTCTTGAGCATTTGAAATGTGCCTGGTGTGACTAGGGAACTGCATCTTATATTTTATTTAATTTTAACTAATGTAAATATAAATAATCATATTAAGTGGCTATTTTAGGATAAATAAATGTTGGAGAGCGTAGATCTGGACCTCACTCCATTTTCTTTCCTTTCCATGTTATTTTGAAGCAAATCTCAGACATCATATCGTTGTATCCATAAATATTTCAGTACATCACTAAAGAGATAGACTTTTTAAAAATATAACTAAAAGATGTAATACTGTTATCACACCTAAAAAAGGAATAATAATTTCTTAAAAATTCATATGGTATTTTTAAAATTAGTTGCCAGCATTTCCAAATTGGGTGATGTTTTTGCATAAATATCTTAATTTCTAGCTATTCTTGAAAAACTTAAATTCCAGCCGTATTGGGCTCATATTCTCCCAGGGCAGCAATCAGCTGGAGTGGGGGTGGGGGAGCTGCATTTTTAGACAGGGCACCCCTCTATTGTTTTCCAGAGTCCCTCATGATGATAGTAACTTAACCCCTCTACCATCTCAGATCTCACACCCAGACCAGGAACAATTAGAAGTGGTGCTTTCTCCCTGCCTCAATCTCCAGGTACCCTCAGGTGAAGTGACCAAAGCCACTAGAGACTGGAATCTAAACTACCTCTCCCTCAGCTGGTTCGCGACATCCCAAACTCTGCCTGGGATATCAGGAGAAGAGAGAAATGGGGGACAAAGAGTCTTGGGCTAGAGTACAGGGTCCTGGGTTTTAGTCTCCATTCTGTACCCATTTCACAGATGGAAAAGTGAAGCCAGAGAGGGGAGGAGATCTGGCTGCACTCACAGTGAAGGACATAAGAGAGCCTGGTCTGAAAGGCTTTGCTGGAGAGAGCCTGACTTCTTTGCTGCTTGGCAAAAAGAGGAGCACTGGCTGGGGGCTGCTGGTGGTGGGTGGGCTGAGAGAGGGTCTCAACCTTTTAGCTGAGCCTAAAATTAGTGGCAGGAAAATGTTTGGCTTCAGCTCCACAAAAAAATGAGGTGCTATGACTCCCTAGGGGGCTGCTAAGGAGGAGGGAGACAGCCCAGCTCCCAGCACCACACAAAATGGGAGCCAAAATGGGCCGAATGTGTAAAATCACATTCTTTACTGGCATTTATGACTCATTTGGCTGCCAACCCCAGGAAGGTCCTATTTTGAATCTGTGCAGGAGTGCTCAGCATTAGGGGCAGACAGATGGAGAAGGGGCCTTAGGGCCATTCCACCCAAGAGCTTCCTGGATCATATTGCAGGTGAGGTAATGTATGACTGGGCACCCAATATTTCCCCAAGAACCCACAGACAACATCTGGGTCCCTAGGGCCTCGCTCAGCTTGATTTGTGCCCTGTGGTGAAATAAGGGAGTCAGGCAGCGCTGATTTAAGATGCAATCCTGATGCTTCTGGCTGTTGATCTTGGACAAGTCACTTCTAAAAATGCCTACTAAATGTCTCTGGAGTCTATCGCCTTCTATCCAAGCTATCTTCACCTGGTAACTGGTCTTCTACCTTCCACACTTGCCTCCCTCCAGCCTGTTCCCCACACTCAGGGTACTCCCTCTAAAATGCAGACGTGCTATCTAAGCTTGTCACTCCCTTGTTTAAAACTTTTCTGTGGCTCCCCCTCACTCTTAAGATAAAGACCAAATCCTGTGCTATGTCCCACCTCATCTCTTGCTTTCTTAACTGCTTCTCTGAGCTACAGCCATTTTGACCATTCACTACTTCTTCCTATATTGGGACCTTTGCCCATGTTCCTCTGCCAGACATTCCCTTCTCTCCCTCCTTTACCTAGTTGGCCCCTGGTCTATTTCAGATAATGGCTCACTAGCCACCTCTTTCGGAAAGCCTTCCCTGACTGCTAGCCAGCCTTTCTCCAGCGCACTGCTTTCCTCATTGCTGGAGCATGGAACTCTGTTTGCAGCAGGTCTGGAACTCATGGAATATGTTTGTTTTTACATGTTTACATGATGATTTCATTCATGTCCAGATGGGCTGGCTCTGTCTTGTTCACCATTGTGTCCACCAGGATTTTAGCACAGTTTCTGATACATTGTAGGTACTCAAAAAAGCTGAGTGAATAAATGTCAAATGAACCTCCTTTTTTCTGAGACTCAGTTTCCTCATCTGGAAAATGGGGATCATGCCCATGAAACCTCACAAGGCTACAGCGAGGATTTTATTAAAACATATACAGAGGTCTTTGGAGAGTGGCAGTTATTTTCAGAGGGAGGATATAGATCCCAAAAAGATTCCGCCCTCTGAACTTGCCCCAAAGGGACTTCTCTGACCCTCTGTCTCCAGGGAAAGCCAGCCTAGGAGTAGGTCTCAGCTCTACCAGAAACTAAACTAAAAACTGCAAGTCTTCCTCTTTATGCTGAGGTACCTGAGTCAAACAACTCCTCAAAACCTCCCATTGGTCAAGTGCCCAGAATTGGGCTGGGCATTTATATATATATCACCACTTTCTGATTTCATAGCTACCCTATAAGGTGAGCATTAAGTGGAGGAGTTCAGAGAAGGAAGTGACGTGCCTAAGACTATATAGACAGTAAGTAATAGTCAGAATCCGAACCTGGGCCTCCTTGGCACCCAAGCCTGGGTTCTTTTCCTCTGCATTTGACCTCCTTTATTTGGGGAGCTTTTAATTTACACTCTTCATTCATTCACTCATTCAAGAAATAAATATATACTGAACATTAACTTTGTGCCAGGCACTAGGGACATAGCAGAGAACAGGACACCCATGGCCTCCATACCATTGGAGAGACATACAATAAACATTTATGTGAGTAAATTGACTATTTCAGAGTGTGACATGTGTTATTAAGAAAACAGGGTAACATGACAGAAAGTGGCCAGAGCAGGGTATAGAAGTGCTTTGGTAGGAGAGCAAGGGGGATCTAGAAAGGCCTCTCTGAGAAGATAACACTGAGCTGAGATGGAAAGCATGAGAATTTGCCAGGCATTGGCAAAGCTCTTTCCAGGAAGAGGCCCTGAGGTGAGAATGAGCTCGGGATGTTCAGGAAGCAGCAAAACCAATTTAGCTGGAGAAGTGTGAGATAAGGAGGGTGAAGGAAGGGAGGTCCTAAAGGTAGACAGAGGCTGGATTGCATTGGGCCTTAAGGTCACAGGGAGGATTTTATTCTAAGAGTAGTAGGCAGGGGCAGGACCTAATGTGTAGGATTTTACAGGATCCCCCAGCTGCTGTGTGAAGTAAGATCTCTAAGAAGGCAAGGATGGGAAGAAGGAAATCTACCAGTTGGACGGGGGGCTGTGCTGCTTGGGTGGCTGGTTTGAACCAGAGTGGTGACACTAGACAGGGTGGAAAGAAGTACTTGGGTTCAGGACACAGCTGCTGGGCCTTAATGTTATCAGAATTGGATGGGTGGAGATACAGGCCTGATGGCAAGAATCAGGTTACTTGGGTGCATTTTGTAGAGGAAGACTGAAGCCCACACAGAGGTTAAACTTCCCCAGAGTTCAGTGAAGGACTTGAACCTGGGTCTTCTGACTCTCCAACTACTATTTGTCACCCCTCCTGCAGTTTTCTCTAAACCCACATAATCCCCAGCAAAGCTTTTTGGTCCATCTCTGTCCAACATGGGTCCTTCTAGGCAGTGGTACCGCACTTCTTCCAAGTAAGCAAAGCACCTTCTCTGGTGCAGGGGCCCATGGAGAGCCAAGTCTGAGTCCTATGTGTAGCGCTAACTTGCTGGGTGACTTTCTACCTGCCCCGGTCTCTTTCTGGTCTCAGTTTATTCATCTGTAAAATGAGGATAAGAATAGTACTCACCTCAGAGATTTACTTTGAGGAATGGACAATATGTATAAAAAGGCTTAACATGGCCTGTCATGCAGTTGGTGCTCAATAAATGTGAGCTATCATTATTAACGCCTGGATACTATCCCCCTACAGAGCAGTAATGGGCCCAGCATGGAGTCTCCTACCCTTTCCCATCAGCCCTGCTCACCTGTCCACGGTGGAGACCGGGAGCTAGCCAGGGTGGTGGGGGCGGGGATGTTCCTGGATGGAGCAGGAGCGGGGGCGCCACTGGAAGCTGCTGTGTTTTTGGCCCAGAGTATGAGGGGGAGTGGAGAGGGGCGAGAACACACACTCGGAAACACCGAGAAACACCGAGACCGACAGATGGAGGAGCTGAGGATGTGAGAGACGCAGACAGACAGAGACCCAGAGTCGAGGAGGAGAGGATCAGACAGGGGAGGACAGCCAGAAAACTGGCAGTCACTCCAAGCCACGAGTTGAGCAACAGACCAGCGGATGGACCAAGCCGCCAAGATACTGACAGACAGACAGACAGACAGACAGGGAGACCCAATATTCAAAAGACGGACAAAAAGACAGACTGAAAAACTGACCCATTATCCAAGGGGACAGATAGACTATCCTGACATCCAAGGGACAAACTGATATCCCCAGCCTCTAAGAGCAGACAGACAAGGAACAAGGATCCTAGGTCAGAATAGCTAATAAATAAACATAGTATCTGAGAGAGCATGATCCATAGTCCAAGGTATAGACAGGTAGCAATAATTGAGGAAAAGATAAATATAGGCTGACCCTGAATTCAAGGGACAAACACAACGACAGGCTGATCTGAGCCCCAGACAGAAGAGACAATGGCCCAGGATCTAAAGCAGATAAAGGGACAGGTCCAGGCTCAGGCCTAGGTCTGGCTATCTGCATGGGGACTGAGGCCCTGGCCAGAAACTCTGACCTAGTACCAGAGAGACTTAGGGTGACCCATGGACAAAGAACAGGAGAGAAAGAATGACCCAGATGCTCGTCCTGGAAACATTCTGGTTTCTCAGGGATGTGGGATGCCCTTATCCTTCCCCATTTGAGAGGAGCTCCCCAACTCTGGGGGATGCTGAGAGGTCCCTGGGTCACAAAGGCAGCTAAGCCTGGGAGAAGACAATGAGCTTTCTCCATTCTTGACCCTGCTGCCTGCTCACAGAGGCAATGGGGTCCAGAAGGGACAGCTTTCTGGATCCTCGAATGGAGGAATTTCACACCCCAACTTCCAGCTTCTCTCCTCTCTAGACTTGTTTTTACCTTTTTCTTCCCAACCTCTCTCTCAACAATACTCACTATCTGCTCTTCCATTTTCTTCTCAAACATGCTTCCTCTCTGAGCACAAAACTGGGAGTCGGCGAATTAGACTGAAAAGAAACCTCTGAGCTCCTGTTTCCTAGCCTGTAAAAGGCGGCTGGTAGGAGCTGTCTGTTAGGTTCTGGCTCAGCCCGGCCTTAGGCAGCTTAAGGCTGGGGCTGTCAAAGTTGGGCAGGCTTAGCCAGGCTGAAGGACATCAGAGAAAGCTTCCTGGAGAAGGAAAAACAGAATGAGTCATTGGGGACAGGAGTTGCCTACAAGGTGTCCTAGCTTTATGCAGACTCAGGCAGAAAGCTCCAGGGCCTCCAAGGTCAGGAGGGAGACACCTGCAAACATTCATATTTATTCATTCATTCAACAAATTTATTGAGTGCCTACTAGATGTGCTAATGCTGGGGATACAGTGGTGACCAACTCATGAGGCCACAGTGGTAAAATAGAAAATAAATGTGTAAATTAAATAAAGTTGTTTCATAGTGGATGTAAAGAAGAAAATAAGAGAGGGCAATGTGATAGACAAGAAAGATTTGGCGAGGAAGGAGGGGCCGACATAGGATGGGTGACCTAGGAGGACTCTCAGAAGGTGACGAGGAGCCCGTGTGAAGCCAGCCACAGAAGGATTTGGGGAAGGGGCGTAGCAGACAGAGCAAGTAGCAAGCGCAAAGGTCCTGAGTCAAGAACAAGTTTGACTGGGTTTGAGGAACTCCCAGGGTATCAAATGAAACAGTGGTTTGAGAGGGAGAGAGAAACAGGCATAGCCAGATGGTTCAGGGCCTGCAAGCCAAGGAGAGAAGCTTAGATTTTGTTCCAAGTGTGATGGGTGGCCCTTTGAAGGTTTTGAGAAGGGGAATGACATGAGTCGACAGGTTTTAAAACTACCCTGCAAGTTGCCATGTGGATGCAGGGAGCCCACCAAGAAGGCAAAAGATGACAGTGGCCTGGACCAGGGTGGTGGCAGGGCATGAATGAATGAATGAATGAATGAATGCTCTGGGGATGCATTTTGGGGGAGAGCAGATACATCCTCCCATGGCCGGTTTCCTTTCCCTGAGATGGAGCATCCTTCTCCGTGGGTGGTATCAGTCCCATTTGTGGTGAAGATCAACTTCTTCCAACTTTCTTTCAAATAGAGTAGAATGGGGCAGGCTTCCTGGAAGAGATTTCAAGAGAGGCTGCTTGGTGATAAGGAGGAGCCAGAGGCCTCTACCGAGCATGTGTTCCCTCACTCTATATGCACATCCCTCTGCAGTTTACAAATGCTCACACCATTTGTAGCTCAGAGAGGCTCAGAGAGGAAGAGAGACTACCCAAGGCCACACAGCATCCAGGGTATGGCTGGGCAACAAACCCACAAGCCCAGCAATATTGCCAATTTGCCTTTCTGATCCTCGCCCCCAGGGGCTGTGATGTAGGCAGGAGGACAAGTGCCGGCCCCTTTTTAGAAAAAGTGAAACTAAGGTTCAGGGAAATTAGGATGCATGTCCTGGACAGGGCTGTTTTAAGAACTCTGGACCCCTCATCTATCAAGCATATTAAAATACAGCCATCTCAGGCATCAAATGTAAATTGTATATAACCAGATAAAAGCCAAATTGCAGTTGACTGGCTGATATCATGTTCTGTTTTGCAGACATTTAATTAAACATTTATTAATTTTGAATCTTCAGTTTTTCCCTGTGTTTTAGAGCCAATTTTTTCCCCTAAGCCTCAAACGTTTTCCTAGGCCCATAAAAATTTCGCAGGCCCTTGGCAATGAGCATGCAGTGCGGCTGGAAGGAACAGCCACAGTTTTGGGTCCTGTTGCCAAAGCAGGCAGAGGGATGCCGAACCCAAGCCCTTTCATCCCTAGGCTATGACAACATGATCTTTCCACACTTTCCTCTGACTCCACGTTTTGGAGTCTTAGAGCCCTTCCTTTTTCCCCTCCCCCTTCCCTGCTCTGGCCCACTGCAGTCCTGGGCTTTGGGCTGGGTGAACCCTTTGTCTGCAGTTAGGGGGCTTGGGGCATTGGGAGCTGACAGAGGATGGGGCAGGAGTGGGCGGGGAGGTGGGCAGGCAGCCTGTCAGGTGGTGATGGATGCTGGCTGGGCTGGGGCCTCCCTCATGCTGACCGGGGCCAGGAAACAGATGGTCTTCCAGCCTGAGAGAAACTTCCAGGGTGTCGCCCTCCCCCAACTCCCCAGGCCCCTTCACATTGGACCAGCTGGTCTCTCCTTCCTGATCAAACTCAGAGCTGCAGCAATGGGGAAAGGAATGGGGTCAAGGGGAGATGGAAGCTGGGAAAGGTGGCCTGTGTTCTGGGCCCTCACAAGCTCTGGGGGCCATCTTGTTCTCTTCCCTAGCCCCCCAATCTCTGACCATCTCCAGCTCTGTCCTCTGCCCCTCTTCTGTGCCCTGCCTTAGCTCAGCCCTGTCATTTCAGGCCTGGACCAAACCCCAGCCTCTCCTGGCTTCCCTCCAAGCCAGCCTCCAGAGCGAGCTTTCTAAGCCGCTGAGCTTATCGCATCATCCCTGATTCTGGGATAGAATTCAGATTTAGAAAAAATATAAACTCTTCAGTCCAGAATTTTATGCCCTTCACAATTCTAGTCTTCATATCCTCCTGCCCATGAAAACCCTCCCCTTCAGGCTGGCAAACCACCGGCTATTCCCTTAAAAGACCATGTTCTCTCATGCATCTATGCCTTTGCCTCAACTGGTTCTTCCACATGGAATGCCTTTCCACCTCCTGTGTGGCTTCAAATGCCTACCCATGCTTTAAAACTAAGATCAAGTGCCTCTTCCTCCAAGAAGTCTTCTCTGACCCCTCCCCCAGCTAAAGTTACATATCTTTCTCTGGGTTCCAGCATCTCTAGAACACTTATTTTAGCTCTTGTCTCTCTTCCATGGGACTGCAAGATACTTAAGGGCACAGGACATGGCACATAGCGAGTGATCAAAATACACTTGCTATGTGAATGAATGATTCTGGCTGCAGGGATTTTTATGTTGGGGGTGGGCAGGGGCCCAGAGAATGGAAGCTACTGGGAGACAAATTCCTGCTCAACAAAGAAATACAACTATCTGGAGCTGCTCAGAACCCTAAGGCCCTGCCTCAGGAGGTAGGAACTTCCTACCACAGAAGTGTAAGAGCAGAGCGTATAAATGCACAGGGCTAGGACATGCTGGAGGATTTCCAGCATTGAATGAGAGAGTTAGACTGAGGGCTCTTTGCATTTCTTGAGTTGGCTTTTGAGAGCTCTATTCCCATCCCATCTGGCAATCCTCATATTATGTCATGGTGAGGGTGTGTCTACATTTGGGATATTTCCAGCCACATTTTCAGGGAGAGTTTAGGTCCCAAAACATAGCTCTGCAAGGATCTCCAGAGCCATCAAACCCGTCCCTCCTGTTGGCAGATGAGAAACTGAGGCCCAGAGAGGGCTGCATCATTGCTAAGACTGGGATGCTCATTGAGGAAACTCTGGGTATCGGCTGATCCCAAATTCCAGGGAGCACTGTGGTTCTTCCCTTGGACTGGCAACACAGTTGAATACAGATGGTCTCCAACATTTTGAAAATGCCAGCACTTCATATCTGGGAAATCCTTGGTTCCTCAACTTCAGATTCAGGCAATAGGATCACTAAATCTGTTGGGATTTTCTTCCCTGAAGAAAATCCAGAGAAGCCCTCTCCAGTTTCAGCAAAGGGCATGCCTGCCCCAGGACTCAGAAAATTTGGGGGTTGGGAGCCAGTGTCTGTGACTGCAACTGCCAGGGGTAGAGCTGCTGGGCAAGGCACCAGGGCAGAGATCTGTGTGGCCAGGTCCCTTGTCACCAGTGGGTATAGTTGCAAAGTATCTTCTCATCCGTTTAATCCTCACAGCCACTTTGGGAGGGATTAAAGAGGACTCAGAAAGGATCTTGCTCAAGATGACACAGTAAATAAGAAGCAAAGTCAGGGATTGAACTCAGGATTTCAGTTTCTCTTCCATACACCCTACTGGGTTACCAGAGTTTCATTCAATTAAAACTTTTGATCATGCACACACATTCATTCTTTTGGCCAACACAGACTGAGCACCTACTTTGTGCTGAAAACTAAGGCTACAGCATTTAGCAAGCTGACCTAGTCATCCTCAAGAGTTCACAGTTCAGGGAATTTGGATGCATGACCAGGCAGTTATAACCCTCTGTGACAAGTGCTGGGTTGAGGGCAACCTGGGAGAGGCCCCTACCCCAGGTAGAGGGTGGTCAGCAGAGGCTTTCTGGAAGAAGTCATGTTTGTAAGCTGAGTCTTGGAAGAAAAATAAGCGTTTTTCCAGGCTGGAGGCTGGAGTGGAGGTGGGGTACAGGGCGGAGTGTTCTAGGCAGAGAGAACAGCAAGTAGGTACAAAAGCTCAATCGTGAGGGACGGCATTGTGAGCTAAAATCTGTGACTTGTGCAGAGTAGCCGTAGCCATGAAGCTCATTGGGAGAAGTGACAAGAGAAGAAGCAGCGAAGTCTCAGATGCCAGGGGATCTATAAGCAGTTTCCCTGTGCCCTGTGGGGAGAACCGGGCACTGAGAGGTGGGGTTGGGAAGAGGCCAGGAAGCTGCTGGTGACAACAAAACTGGGGGCTGGCACCAGGGACTGTTCCCAAGGGAACCTGTGTGGGGGTGAACTCTTTGCGGCATAGGGGGAGAGGCAGAGTTGCCTAATGGTTAGAATGTGAGCCCTGAAGCCCAGCTGCCTGGGTTTGAATCCTGCTTCCTGGCCGTGTGACCTTGAACTAATGATATAACTCCCTGGGTCTGTTTCCTCATCTATAAACTGGAGATAACAGGGCTATGGCAAGCTTAGGGCACTGCAGTGTCAGAAACCCTGCAAAGAAAGCAGTTCCCTATGGTGCCAGAGCAATAATGGTGATGAGAATGCTGTATTAAGCACTTACTTTGTGTTACGGCTTTAAAGAGCCCATTAGGAGCTTCCAACAACAGCCCCAGGAGGTGATGCTTCCAAAACGCCCATTCTAACAGTTGAGGTAATAGGCTGGCTCAGCGCAGTGAGTGACTTGCCCAGGGCTAAACACAGCTGCACCTGCCCTTTGCGCTTGCTGAGTGGCACGGGTCGGGTTGGGAGTGGGTGCCTGAGCACCACGTCCCTCCTGTAGGTACCTGCGCGCTATGTACCTGGGACTGCAGAGCCGCTGGCGTGGGGAGCGGCTGCGGCGCCACTTCTACTGGCGGATGCTGTTCGAGAGCGCCGACGTGAGCATGCTGCGCCTGCTGGAGACCTTCCTGCGCAGCGCGCCGCAGCTCGTGCTGCAGCTTAGCCTCTTGGTGCACCGAGGCGGCCAGCCCGACCTGCTGCCCGGTGAGCCCCGCTCCCTCCGCCCTCCCAGCCCCGGGCTCTGGGGATGCCCTGCTCCCCTAACCCCACCCCCAACCTGGGCTCACTCATCTTCAGTATTCAGTATTCTGACTGCCCCACGTGTCCACTCTCCCTGCTTCAGGACCCCTGGGGATGTCCTGTGCATTCCTCTGCACTGCCCCACTCACTGTCATGGTTTTGGAGGCCCCACTCCTACTCTCACCACCCTCCAGGCCCCTGGAGACCCCCCACTGTCCCCTGCAATGGCCCACTTACCCTCAGTGTTAGGAAAGACCAGGCCCCTCCACCTCTTGCTTTCTTTCAGGCCTCCTGGGCCATCCCGCCCTCGCCCTCCCATGCTCCTCCCTTCCCCATTGTCAGGGCAGACCAGACCCCATTTCTGCCAAGTCCAAAGAGGCCCTTGACCCCATCACACCTCAGAACCTCTCCTGCCCACTTCATTCCCCAAACTGTCCTGATCCCAGCCTGCATCTCCTGCCTCACAGACCTGCCCGTCAGTTTCCAGAGAGCCTGTCATCCACCCTCTTGCTGCTTCTCAGCCCTCTGGGAACCCCTCCCAGGCCTAATCTTGGTCCCCATGCACACAGCCCCAACTCAACTACGACAGACCAGGCCAACCCCTTCCGTGTTAGAGAAGATCCTGGAGCTCCCCGTGTTCCTCCTGCCCGGACCCTGCCCAGTCCTCAGTGTTCTGAAAGGCTCTGTCACCACCTACAGGTCCCCTGGGGGATTCTCTGCTCCAGTCAAAACTCTTTCCACCCTAGATTTTCTTCCCATCCCCTCAGCTGTGTTTAGCGTGGATATCCTCCTCCACACCCCAACCTCATCCTGGCGCCCTATATCTTCTAATCGTCCCCTCCTGGCTCCTCTATGCCCTAACTGTGACCCCTCCCTTCACCTCTTTTTCCACTCCCAGAGTCCTAGACCCTAATTTCCTACCCTCCCACCAAGACCCCTGAGCCCTAATAGCCCCATACTAGAGACCCAGATCTGACTCTTATATGGAGACCCAAATCACCCACCTTCTCCCTTTCTGCTCCCGCCCCGAAAAAGTACTCTTACTCCCTCCCCTGTCATTGCTCTTGAAGACCACCCACCCATACCTTCCCCACACCCTGCCTGATTTATAGATCCTTCCCTCACCCCCCCCCCCCTCAGAACCCAGCTCCTGACCCGGAACCCTCCCCTCTACCCAGACCCCAACCCAGACCCACCCCTAACCCAGCCTGCCCCACCCCCACCCTGTCTCCACAGCCCTCTCCACTTCTGCCTCACTTGTGTCCCTGGCCTGGACACTGGCCTCCTACCAGAAGGTGCTGCGGGACTCGCGGGATGACAAGCGGCCGCTGTCCTACAAGGGCGCCGTGGCCCAGGTGCTGTGGCACCTGTTTACCATTGCGGCCCGCAGCCTGGCCTTCGCGCTCTTCGCCAGCGTCTACAAGCTCTACTTTGGCATCTTCATTGTGGCCCATTGGTGCATCATGACCTTCTGGGTCATCCAGGGTGAGACTGACTTCTGCATGTCCAAGTGGGAAGAGATCATCTACAACATGGTGGTGGGCATCATCTACATCTTCTGCTGGTTCAACGTCAAGGAGGGTCGTAGCCGCCGCCGCATGACCCTCTACTACTGCATCGTCCTGCTGGAGAACGCAGCACTCACGGGCTTCTGGTACTCCAGCCGTAACTTCTCCACCGACTTCCACTCGCTCATCCTGGTCTGTGTGGTGGCCTCCAGCTTTGCACTGGGCATATTCTTCATGTGTGTCTATTACTGCCTCCTGCACCCCAATGGGCCCATGCTGGGGCCCCAGGCACCGGGATGCATCTGCCCTGAGGCCCGGGAGCCCTGTGGCCCACCAGCTGACGCTGTCACAAGTCCCCCAAGGTCCCTTCCAAGGACTACAGGCGCTGAGCGGGATGGAGCCTCTGTGGGAGGTGAGCGTGCAGGGACCCCCACACCACCTGTCTTCCAGGTGAGGCCTGGCTTGCCTCCCACACCAGTGGCCCGCACCTTTCGGACAGAGGGGCCTGTCATTCGAATTGACCTGCCTCGTAAGAAGTACCCCGCGTGGGATGCTCATTTTATTGACCGCCGGCTCCGGAAGACTATTCTGGCGCTGGAGTACTCCTCGCCCGTCACACCCCGGTTGCAGTACCGGAGCGTGGGGACCTCTCAGGAGCTGCTGGAGTATGAGACCACGGTGTAGGTCACCATCCCCCTCCAAAAATGGATGGGCTTGGCTGGCCTCATATCGACCACAGTGTTAAGCCTGGAATTTCAGGGCCACCAGGCTAAGGGGAAGTGGATCTATTGGTCCAAGGGTAGAGTGGCCCCATCATTGGGTTCTATCGAGGGAGGGGGCAGCCTTGTGGAGGCCCCAGCCCTAGGCCTTGTTTTCAGCCCTGTGGCCCATCTCCTACACCCCCTTGAACCAGGGTCCGGGGAATCAACTGGTGCTACACTCTTCATGAGCTGCCCCATTTTTGCGAAGGCCTCCATACCACCTCTGGTGCTGGGGGCCTCAAACCCTCTCCCCTGCCTGTAGTTGCCCATGTGTCATGCCTGGTGGACCCCTCAGAGAAAGAACACTGTCTGGGGCCCTGTGCTCCTGAGGCAGTGTTAGGAGAGGGCTGCCTCTGTGGTGAGAGATCTCTGAGGATGGAGGAGGCTGCGGAAGATGTGGGGTGAGGTGAGAGCATATATAGACAAGGTGGGTACAGTTCCCGTGGGGTCCAAGGTCTGGAACCTTGGCAAGAGAGGGATTAAAGGAGGGAGTTAGAGTAGGATGGGGAGTTGGGGGGTGGGGGGCTGACAGTGCTGGGGCTGGACAGGAGGAAGAACCCTGGACATCTGAGGGGTTCAGGCTGGCCAGAACATGAAGGGGTAGCAGGTTTAGGGAAGGGGAACCCTTGATCCAGAGCATAAAATAAGTTCTCCAAGTAAACTTCGAAGACGCTCTTTGTTGTGGGCTCTGTTATGGATGAGGTCCCAGACACCTCAGGTGAAATGTTTCCAGGAGCCTTTCTTTGTTCTAGATGAGCATCTAGAACATTTCTTCTAGGAAAAAGTCTTGAACACAACAGAAAATATGTCTAGGAAGATACTCTGGACTCAGTTATAGATGAGGTTCTAGCACATTTAGCAGAGGAACTGTTCTAGAAAGACATTCCTAGTTCTAGATTAAATTCTAGAACACTTAGCTGAGAAAATGTCCTAGGGAGTCGCTGATCCGGATTCTGTTGTGAGGGTGAATGCATTGGAGCCCTGCTGCTATGCTCTGGGGGGTTCTCACTCCTGCCATGGTGGTGGTGGAGGGGCCTCTAGAAATATTCTAGAAATAGGAGTACTCCAGTTCTAGACTAATGGGGTTCATAGGAGTTCTGTGCCCCTTTCCACTTTGGTCCTCAGCCCTCTTTCACAGAGGAAATTGTCCTCAGAACCTCCAATACATTTCAATTGCCAATGGGTTTCCAGCTAAAAAAAAATGAGCTCTAGGGATGTGACATAAATCTTGGCTCTCAGCCACCCTGAAGATGTCACTCCCTGGGGCAGCAGCTGGAAAAGTGCTTTGTTTTGCTCAAAACTTCTAGGACCTGTAGTTTATTCCCATGGCCCAAACATCCCAGGGTACCCATGAGACCACTCGCCCAGGGCCTCTCCTATCCACCTTGATAAGGTATGGGGGTGTAGGAGTAGGCAGTTCTGTAGGGCAAGGGGACAAAGACAAAGCCTTTAAGCAAGGCTTGGAACGCCTCCCACCATATCCCCACTCCCCCATGCCAGCTAAAGCGCGTTCACTACAAGGGCACAGCAGGCAATGTTAGGGACAGATGCAGACCTGGGCTAGGGGTGAGGTGGACCATGAGAATCCTAGACTATGCAAATTCTAAGGGCACTTAGTGCTCTCTGGTTCAGCTTCTTTTGAGTTATAGATGGGAAACTGAGGCCCAGAGTGGCAGCTAATCTTACAAAGTCCCAGACTCCTGGCTGCCCCGTCGGATAGTGATAGGTGGTAGTGAGTTTGCTGAGGATGTGGGGAGAGGGCCACACTCAGGGTGCAGGGTGACCCCGAAGGCAGAGGGGATAGGACCATACACGTACACTTATACATATAAGCACACATCATACCCACGCCACAAGTCCCCTCACCCAGCTGGCACACACGCCAAGAGGGTGTGTGCATCCCTCCCACCAATGCACAAAGGATTTTTTTTCCTCTCCTATTTCCCCGGTCCCGAAGAAGCCTCAGGAACCAGGCCTCAAGGTGATGGATGGTGAGGGAAGCCCAAAGCTGACCCAGACCCCCTCTGGTACATCCATCCATCCTCTTTGTCCTCTGCCCATATCATCTTTGGAGGCCAAATTCCATGGCCAGTTACATACATGTTGAAGCCCTCTGTTAGATGGGAGTTTTGAGGTTGTGGGCCCAGATCCACCTGACTATTTCTCTAGGGCTGACCGTTCCAGGAGTTTTCACCCTGTGTTGTTTCACTTAAACTTTACCTTGTTTGAAACTTTCCTACAAAAGAGATGTTATCAACCCATCTTACAGAGGGTCACCCTTGACAAGTTATTTTATTCCCCAGTCTCCTGGGATGGCCCATCTGGCTGCCTTGTTCTCTCCAGTTCTAGACTTATGGGGTTCATAGGAGAAGAGGGGACCAGGGAAGTTCTTGCCTGGTCCCCTCCTCTCATCCCCAATCTCTCTGAAAGGAAGAGTTAAAAATATCCTCCCTGGGAGCTGGGAGTCCTTAGGGCTCCAGGAGACACCGGAGAACTGGGAAATAGTACTGAGCTGGCCGTGCTGAGTGGCTTGAGGTTCTCAGGGAAGCCATCGCCACATTTTTAGACCTTATTCCATCCCCACCCCTCACATCTTATCAATCATAAAACCTTCCCTCGGAACCTCTGCCTGCAAGGACATAAGAGCAACAGAAATGATCCTCAGAGGGGGCTGCAGGCACCTCTTCCTGCTTCTTACCCTCAGGAAAGAGCTTATCTCCTCAAGGATTCTCCCCCACACATCCCCGGGAGCTCAGAACCTTACCCTCCCAGGCCTGAGGTTCTTCTTCCCACCAGCCTATCCTCCACCTCATCTTGTCCCTGCCAATCCCCTTGTTCCACTGGGATAGAAGAGTCAGACTGGGGAAGGGCGCCATCCCATTTGAGCTGTTATTTTGTTTTCATTTCTGTGACACAATCTACCTCAGTGGGTCTCTTCCTCACCAGAAATGGACCCCCTGGATCCCTGATTCCTGCTCCTTATTCCCTGTCCCCTACCCCAGCCTGGTTGCTCAGTCCTTTCCAGAATCCTTACAGAGTCCTTCAGTGAGAGAAGGTTCCAGAACCACAACCCAGCGGGATTCTTGGCGTCCCCTAAGCCAGCTGTCTTCCAAGTCCTCCATAAAGGAGAAATGCAGAGGCCCAGAGAGGGCCAGGGACTTGCCCAAGTTCACACAGGAAGTCAATGGCAGAGTTAGGCTTCTTTTGGAGATAAGAGACAGTTGGGTCTGTCTTAATTTTGCCAGGACCAGAAGAGAACAAGATACTCTGGGTACCCAATATTCTAGGCCCTGCCTCGCCCTTAGTATCGTCAGCCCCAGGAGACTGATGTCCCCATTCCCATGCTTCCTGGTTTTCTTGAACTGATCCCCCAGGCTACTGACTGTGTCCCCCAAACTTCTCCAGGCACCACACCCCTCATCGCCCCTCCACATGCTGACATACCACGTGCCTTGTAACTGTCATCCCGGTTGAACAGCACACACCTCCACCCCTCCCCTACAAGGGGTTCCCCAACAATGAAGGCTTTCTTGTTCTCCTCTCACCCACTTCATCCCTGTGTCTCCCTCAAATCTGCCTCACCCCCTCCTACGCTTGTGACCCACAGAAGCACGTGTCAGCCCTAAGAGTTGGGGTAAATAGAGCAGGGAGAGCAAGGCCTGGGGAATGTCCAGGTCTCAGGGTGAGAGCTAAGGGGACTGGTAGTAACCAGGCAAGGTCTTGCCTAGCAGCTCCAGTGCCCTCTTAAGGGCCAAAGTACCACAGGTCCTTCCCTTAGAGTTCACCTGAGCTTAGAGTTGAAAGAAACCTGAAGCAGTGGGAAGTTTTCTGGGGCAGGGTGCATGGGTTGCAAATTCAGAAGCATTCAAGTAATGAAAATGAGAGGTGTAGAGGTGCTAGATCAGCGGTCCCCAACCTTTTTGGCACCAGGGACCAGTGCTCCTATGAGAATCTAATGCCTGATGATCTGAGGTGGAGCTGAGGCAGTGATGCTAGTGCTGGGGAGCGGCTGCAAATACAGATGAAGCTGCGCTCACCTCCTGCTGTGTCCCAGTTCTTAACAGGTCATGGACCAGATGATAGGGAGTGGTGGGGACTCTGTCAAATAGGAGAGTACATGCCCTGCCTATAGGCACTAAAATTCAAATTTTTGAAAAACCCTGTGCTGGCCAAACTAAACAGTCATATTTAGGCCATGACTCCACCAGTTCGAGAACCTCTGGTTCAAAATGAGAAGGTTCTTAGAAGCCCTGCAGAGTCTGGACACCCCTTTGGGAAAGTCTAGGACAGAGGCCCTGGTTTCCTCTGAGACTTTTATAGTTCACCCCTAACTCCCCAGCACCTGGCCACCTGAGAGCTGGTCCCACTGTCCTCTCAGTTGAAAAGGGAAGGGAGGTCTGGGTGTCCCAGGATCCCTAATTTGGGAACCACTATCTGATAAGGGCTACAGGCCCCTCCAGTGCCTATGGGGGCTAGTTTAGGTGCTGGGTCTTCTCTAGTTTAAGACCTGGTTAGGAGCGACATACATTGAGTGGGGGACAGTCCAGGTACAGGATGAGGACTGAAAGCCAGAACCCAACTGCCCCGATCTCGTACTGGCCCCTGCTACCCTTTAGCACTTGCCCTGCCTCCCAGATAGAGCTAGAAATAGGGCCTGGGGAGGGGTGGGGGAGCTATCAATATTTCTGTACTAATGTGCTTTGTGATGTCTCAATGAAAGGGACTGAGTGAGTGCCAAGCCATGTGGCAGCAGGGGGGATGGGGCCTGAGTACATCCTTCCCAATCAGAGGGGCTTCTGAGACGGGCTGGAGGGAAAAAGGACCGTATGTGCCATTCTGTTTGGGGAGGAAGTAGGACATTGCTGGGTTTTTGGCTGCTGTATGCAGGTAGAGGCAAGGGGAGGAAGAGCAGAAAATTGTGAAAGTGGAAGAGGAAGGCCCAGTCTGGGATGGCCTGGTTCCTGGAGGCAGAAAACTCCCCAGGGGGACAGGGGTGGTACCCTGGTGCCCTGTCCTAGCTCCTCCTCAAACAGAAAGGCATATACAGTCCCTTTTCCCTCTACCCTTTCCTTCTTGCTGCAAGGAGGGGGCTGCCCTCTCCCCAGCAATCCTGGCCTTTTATTCTATGCACAATCCTTGTAAGGGCACCCACAGGCCAGGCTGAAGAGGTGGGGGCCCAGGAGCACCTGCAATAATCCCAGAGTGGAGGGTAGCCTGACAAAAGGGGGTGAGAAAGGCACCACGTAGGACAAGGACATTCCTCTATCTCCCTCTTGCCCAAACCCCAGAATCCAAACCAGGCCTGTGTCTGCTAAATCATCAAATTTGGAGGGGCCTTGTAAATAGCCCTGAAACTCTTGGTTTTCTGAACTGGTCATAAATAGCTGAAAAAGGCCCAAATAATTCCTAGAAGCTGAGGATCCTAGAGTTTAGGAGAATTTCTCCCAAATAAGCCTAAATTCTTAGAGAATAATTAATTTTCCCATATTAAATCGACTCAAGCTGAGCTTCTGATTGCAGATAAATGCTGCCAAGGCCTCAAGTTAGCTTCTGGGGCTTGAGAGTGGGGGACTATTTGTGTTCTTATTGGACTGTTTATACAATTCTC
The DNA here is from genome assembly GCF_014176215.1 of Rousettus aegyptiacus. Taxonomy (NCBI): domain Eukaryota; kingdom Metazoa; phylum Chordata; class Mammalia; order Chiroptera; family Pteropodidae; genus Rousettus; species Rousettus aegyptiacus. The sequence goes on along the minus strand of NW_023416287.1, from coordinate 20,377,333 downwards.
AAGAGGACTCCTGGGCTCCCATTCCTCCCTTTGAAGCCCTCAGGGCCTGGGACCCCAAGGTGGGAATCGGCATTTTAATCACCCAGTGCCCTGTTTCAGTGAAAGGAAAGGCCCAGAAAGCCCAAGGTCACACAGTGAGTTGGTGGCAAGGTGGAACCAGAGGGTGCCCAGGGAACACCCCCAGCTCTGATAGTCCCCCACTTCACTCTAGCCCTCCGACACACACACACTCCAGGAACCACTAGCCATGGTCGAGGGGTCAATTTCCCTCCCTCAGCACAATTCCAGGTGATTCTCCCCTCCAGGTTCTCTCTTCCCTCACTAATCGGCCCCCACCCCTGCCCATTTCAGTTTCCCATTCCTGTCCCACCTCCTGGTATTACTACATCAGTGCCATCCTCAGTCCCCCACCCCCACTCACCCCTCTGCGCTTCCCCTAGGAGGGGGAGGGGGCCCCAAGCTGGGGCTTCTGTACTGAGACTCTTTTGTACACCACAAACTTTTTGTATATTTTTAATTTTGCTGCAACATGAGATATTAAAAGTCATTTCAGTACCTGCTGTTTGTGTCCTATTGTTTTGGCTGTACTGGCCAGAGGAAGGAGATAAAGAAGGAGAGAACTGGGAGGAAGGGCATCCTTTGCCAGCAGTCCCTGTGGCTCTTTTAAGAGACAAAGATATTCAGCAGGGGGAGGCTAGGACATTTCACAAAGCTCCCTGTTGATTGGACAAAGCTTCAATTAATCAGAATCTTGCTGCCAAAGGTTTCAGGGATTATTTCCAAACTCTTATTTTACAGATAAGAAAAACAAGAGAGATTGGGTAGGGGCAGACTTGCCAGAGGTCAGAGAATGAGTCCATGACAAAATCAGGACCCAGACTGAAGTTCCTAAGGCCACTAAAACAAGTATTTATTGAGTACCTACTGTGTGCCAGGCACTTTTCCAGGCACAGTGAAGAGAAAGATATAAAAAGTTTCCATTCTAGAGGGTTTTGCCCCTTAAAAGTTCTCCCTGCCTTAGGGGGCTTCAACCCTCTAATCCAGAGGTTCTCAAACTTCAAAGTGCAAAGAAACATTTTGGGTAAAATGGGTTTGTTTTAAATGCAGATTTCCATCTCCATAACCAGTGGATGGATAGAGCATGCCCGGGAATCTGCATTTATAAAATTCTGTTGCAAGTAATCTGAGGACCTCACTTTTAGGACCACTATTTTAATGCATCCTCTCACAAATCTTATCCTGACATTTCCTTGCTTTAGCACCTCCCCGTGGTCTTCAGGATAAGTTTAACCTTTTTGCCTGATGAGATTTCACAGTCTGAGCCCGAATTACCTCTTGAGTTTCATCTCCAACATTATCCTGCCCAAGTCCTCACAGCCTCTCCAAACCGCTCATCTTGTTTCTGTGAGACTTTCCTGGTTGTCACCCAATGGCCTTTCTCACCATTCTTTCATACATGTAGAGCTCATTTCCTAGGTGCCCCATCACAAGTGCTCAGGAAATATAGCCCCTTACCTGGTCCCAAGTAGCAGGTCACCATTGGACTAAAACTGATTCTTGAAGTGTGGTCCCTAGACAAGCTGTACCAGGGAATTTGTTAGAAATGCTAATTCTCGGGCTCCACCCCAAACCTACAGAAGCAGCCACTGTTGCATGGGGAGTAGCATGTTTTTATAAGCCTTCCAGATGATTTTGATGCACACCTAAATCTGAGAACCATTGGTACAAGATAATTCCCATGACTGAGGATTGGTGAGATTGGTGGCCTGTGATCGAATGCTGTGAGACAGAAACTGTTAAGTGTCCCCTAGTATCCATGTCTCCCCTTTTATTTTCTGGCTTATAAACAACAGAAATTTATTTCTCACAGTTATGTAGGCTGGAAGTCCAAGATCAGGGTGCCAAAATTGTTGAGTTCTAGTCAGAGCCCTCTTTCTAGTCATAGGCTGCTGACTTCTCATTGTATCCTCATACAGCAGAGAGCGGAGTCCCCTTTTTCTTTTTCTTTTTTCTTTTTTATTAAGTGAGGCAACCCTTGGCTGACCTCACAGATTGCAAGGAGTTTGTCAGTTTACAATCCCTTATTTTTTTTATTTTTTATTTTTTACGCCTATAGCACCTGATCTTCCTAGGTGGTCTCCCATCCAAGTAATAACCAGGCCTGGCCCTGCTTAGCTTCCTAGATCAGACAGGATCAGGCTTGTTCAGGGTAGCATGACCATAGACAGAGACCCCTTTTTCCATACAAGAATTTTTAGCTGGGCACATGTCCGCCCAGAATAGAAAACTACATTTCCCAGCCTCCTTTGCAATAAGTATTGCCATGGAAACAAGTTCTGGCCAATGGGATATGAGCAGTAGAACTTTGTTCTACTTCAGACGTCCCTTTAAAATGAAAGGATGTGCTCTCCTCTGGCTGTTCCTGCTGGCTGGACTACTGCTGTGTAGAGAGCCATCTTGAAGATGAAAGCAAAACCCTAGTATGGTGGATAGGAAGCCCCTGGGCCCTGCATATACGGAGCTCCAATACCTGCCCTGGACTACTTACATGATAGACGAGATAAACTTCTTTATGTCTAAGTCGCTATTATTTAGGTCTTAGTTACAGCCAAACTATATTCTGGCTAATATATTTGGCCCCTAGATTCCTAAGAGAAGTCTTCCGAAGATTCTCTGGGAAAGGTTTCCCTTCATAATAAAAAGATACACGAGAAGGGGAAACCCTTGGCTTCATCAAGGGTTGATGGCATCAAAAGCAGGATAATGATGTGTGTATTACTCCTGAAGCTGCGACAGCCATCTCGCCAGCTGTATGAATTTTCTAGGGCTGCTGTAGCAAAATACCACAGATTGGGTGACTTAAACAACAGAAATTTATTTTCTCACAATTCCAGAGGCTAGAAATTCAAGATCAAGGTGTCAGCAGGATTGGTTTGTTCCGATGCCTCTCCCCTTGGCTTGCAGATGGCTGCCTTCTCACAGTGTCCTCACGTGGTCTTTCTTCTGTGTGTGTGCGCACCCCGGTGTCTCTCTGTGTGTCTGAATTTCCTCTTCTTATAATGACATCACTCAGATTAGATTATCAGCCATTCTTCAGCCTCATTTTAACTTATCTCCAAAAACAGCCACATTCTGAGGCACTGAGTGTTAGTGCTTTGACATATAATTTTTGGGAGACACCATTCAGCCCATAACGCCAGCAAAGCAGAAAATGTAAGAAAGCCGATGCCATTTTTGAGCTGCTTAATTAACAAGCCCTAAAATCACTTACTATTCGCCTTCTTGTCTTAAGAGATAATAAATTTTTCTTATTGTCTAAACCAACTTTGATCGGGTAGTCTATTCTTTGCAGCCAAAATCATCGCAAGTCAGGTATTCTGTGTGTTCGGTTGAGCTGTTTCCTCTGCCTAGAGTGACCTTCCTTCCATGTGCTCTTTAAAGTTTGATTTGAATTCTATGAGCTTGGTGAGCGGCTCCTGATTCTACCTTTCCTAAACTAGTCACTTGCTTTACATCAGAGTTCTTTGCCTATGTGTCTCTCTCTCTAACCAGGTCAGGGTCAGCATATGCACTGTATACCAGCTGCCACATTTCCCCCTCCTGTCCCATGGCAGGCATTGACAATCAATCCCTTTTGCATGCTGAGAGTTGGTCTGGTGTTTATAATCCTCTACACAGAGCTCCAAGCAGCCCCTGCCAATCAACTGGAGATAGCTCAAAAGAAATGAATCCTATTTGCCACAACTGTTAAGTGTTTGAGAGCAGAGACTTTGTTTTATTCATCTCTTTTATGATTCACAAGCTAATTTTAATAATAAATGCTACCATCATATGCTTCTCTTTTCATTTAATCCCTGCAGCAGCATTCAGAGGCAAGCACCATTATTATTCTACTTTTGACACATAAGAACTCTGGGCTCCAAGAGAGGAGCTACTCTTCAAGGCCATACACTTTTGAACCTAGGTCTACCAGTCTCCACCCACTTCCACGGACATTTATTAACCATTTGTTCTGTTCATGGCCCTGGGGTGGGCACTGCAGAGGATACAGATAGTTTTGTGTTTCTAGTGACACTCAGAACATTTCTTGTCCTCTTTGAGATTCTTAGCCATTCAGTGATGTTTGGAGTTAGTCCAGGAATAATAGATGTCTGCATTTTACAGATAGGGAAATTGAGGCTCAGAAAGAGAAAGAGACTTGCAAAAGCTAGTCATGGAGGTGCCAGAGCAAGAGAGCACCTTTCATTCCCTGCTGCCAGGGAATGAAATTCCCCAAGGGTGAGAATTCGGGGCTTGCTCAAGGGGTTAAATGGGAGTATTAATGTCAGGAGCAGTCAGAGATTGGGTCACACATCCTGGCCTCTTCCTGTTGGCTGGATGGTTGATGGAGATCTCCCTTCCTGCTGCTAGGATGTGACTGGCAGGATGTAGAGGAACAGGAGGGAGTGGCTGTGTGGGCTTATACTAAGCAGGCTGGACAATTTCCCCTCCCCCAGAAAAAGGGAAGGAGGTAAGAAGGGAAAGCTGGTGGTTAGGATTCTCCTGTGGCCTTCACATCCAGAGGCAGTGGGAGCTCTGACCCTTGCTCCAGTGAGCATTGACCTGGCACATCCATAAGTTCAGAAAATACAGTCTTATGCATTGGCCCCTGCATTTCACCATTTCCAACCACTTTCTCGCCTGGATACCTGATATCTCTCTTGCCGTACCTCTAACTGTAGGGCAGAGCTTTAGGGTTATTGCTTCCATTGGAGAGATGGAGAAGGCTGAAGCCCAAAGAGGTTATAATAAATAACCTGCCCTGGATCATACAGCAAATCAATTCCAGAGTTTGTGTCTCCGGAACCAGGTGTTATGGCAAGGGGAGGTTGGGTCAATCAGAACCTTTCCAATTGTCCTGGGTGGACCATGCAAAGGGGCCATGGCCCTATAGCTAAGAACTAGGCTGCAGATCCAGCCCCGGCAGAAATCCCAGGTGCTCCTCTTATTCACAGTGTGACCCCCTTGGGTCAGCCTCTGCAGCTGAGCCTGTTTTTAAAATCTGTATAATGGGTATAATAACGGCACCTCAATGTTATGAGGACTAAGTGAGATGAAATATATCAAGTGTGAAGCACAGAACTGCCAAGGGAGCCTTGCTGCCCTAATATTCTCCCAAGAGACAGTAAAACTGCTCAGGACACAGATGCATAACTAAGTAAATAGTTAGTATTCACTGAGCACTTCATATGTGCCAGGAACTCTTCTAAGTGCATTTAATCCTTACAAGGTCACTATGAGGTCAGATTGGTATTATGTCCATTTTATAGATGAGGAAATCGAGGCACAAGAGATTAAGGGACTTGCCCAAGGTCATAACCCTAGTAAGTGGCGAAGTCAAGATTCGATCTCAGGCAGCCTATCTCCAAAGCCCATACATACTGCCACCCTTAATAGTAATGATTAATTTTTTAAATCACAACTTGCTTGGACGCAGTATTATATAGTTTATGAAGCACCTTCTCACCCACTCTTTCATTTAGTTCTCACCACAGCAACCCAGAGAGGGAAGCAATGTTTACTTCCGATTTAGAGTGTGCGGGGGACAAGGAACCGAGGCTGTGAAAGGGGTAACTGACTAGCTGACTTGCCTTGCCAAAGTCACACAGTAAGGTCGGTGGCAGAAGTAGAGGTGGAATTTGGAATTTTGTGACTCCAAATTTTCTGACCCCAACCTTGCTCACCTCCCAAGCCCTCTCAACAGCAAGCCTCTGGCTGGTTCCTCTCCAGGTCAGTTGCTCTGGCTAAGTTAGGGTTCCAAGGCTGTGTCCAGCCCTCTCCACCTCTGCTCACTATCAGACAGGAGGGGCAGGAACTCCAGGGCTGGTGGAGTTTCCGATCAGGCGATCAGGCAGGAAAAAGAACAAAGGAACTGCTTTGGGGGAGAGGACCGAGAGGGTGGAGAGGGTGGAGAGGGCGGCCAGTAGGGTGGCAGGAGTAGAAGGGACGATTCACCATGGAATATGAAGTCAAGAAAGGGAAAAAGGTACGTGGGAGGTTGGGAGGGAAGCATGGCACAGAAATGTCCCCGGTGCTGGGGAAGCGGGAAACTTGGGGTGGGGGCGATGGGTAGTGAGGGATGTAAATATAGCCTGTCTTCTCATTTGGAAAGTCCTTCCTGCCTATCCTTGGGCAGCCAGACATTTAGGCTCCAAACTTACTAACCTGTCCTCCCTGCTCTCAGCGGCCTCTGTCTAACCCTAACATCCCTTCTCCCCCCAACCCACCTCCCCACTCCCCCATCCGCGGCCACCAGAATGTACAGACAGACAGGAACCTTCCAGGGAAACTCAGCCGAACAGATTTGTTTGAGAGATAGTCTCCACCTCCCTCCCTGGGGTTCCTGGGGGTTCCTTCCTGTAGCTTCTCAGATGAAGGAGCGGACATCCAACAGATCCATCCCCCTGCTCCCTACCTTCCCAGACAGAAGGAGCTCAGCTATGGGGCTGCCTATTCAGGCTTCAGACACATACTTGCTCCCCTACTGGGTTCCCATCTGGTCTGCCCCTCCCCATCCTTATACCAGGGCCCACTCCTCAGGCCTCAGCCTAGGAGTCATCTCCACCACCCCTTAGATCCCCACCCCTTCCCAACACTAAGATGTGTGCTCCCATGGTTCTCTGGTTCTCTGATTGTCTTTGCAGTTCAGGGACCCTCTCGAATTCCAACTCCCACCCTCATCCCTACCGAGCCCTCTTCTCCAGGGATACCTAGGTCAGGCTGTTCCAAAAAGCTCCCATGCGAATCGTGAGGGCTCAGTAGGGAGTCGAGATGGATGTGCTTGTTTTCTCTGGATTCATTCCTTCTATAGATAAATATTGAGTGCCTATTATGTGCCAGGCAGTATGCCAGATGCTGGTGTTGTTGCAGTGGTGAACAAAGTCAGACAAGGTCCCTGCTCCCTCCCCGGAGCTCACAGTTTAGGGGGGGAGGTACTACTAATTTTTTTTTAACAAAGCAATTAATGCAATATTGCAAAAATGCTCCATACTCAGTACTGGATAGTAGGGGACCCAGCGTAGACTGGTCATTTTGAGCTGAAATCTGACAGATGGAAGGAAAGGGGGTAGGGAAGACTGTTTCAGGCAGAGGAACAGCATGTGCAAAAGCTCCATGGTGGGAATGAATAGCAAGGAAGAAGGACTGAAAGATGTCCCCGTAGCTGGAGGGAAGGAGTGAAACACTGTGGCATGAGATGAGGCTGGAGAGGTGAGCAGGGCTGGACCATTCAGGGCCACAGACAATACAGTTACCTCCCTACTCCATCACACATATAAACACACTCACATACACAGCTCCATAGCTGGCAGTCAAGGTCTCTATGACATGTTCATCTCATAATTCAGCCACAAGACTACACACAGCTTCTCCAGGCTCATGTTCATCTGGTCCTTAAAGCCTCCAGGGTTTTGCACATGCTGTGTGCCCTCTGACTGGAATGCCTTTCCAATGAGATTATTTGTTCTCATTTCTCAGACTTTCCATATACCCCATCCAGGATCCATGATATTGGTTTTAAAACTTGAGCTAGGCATGCATCATAATCACCTAATCACTTGTTAAAACACAGATCGTTGGGTCTTACCTGGGGTTCTGATCCACTATGACCGAGATGGAGTGCGAGAATGTGTACTTCTCTCAAGATGCTGCTGCTGCTCGTCATCCAGAAACTACACACTGACAAGAGCTGCTCTAGAGTAGTGCTCAAACTCTTCTGTGAGAATTAGATTCTGTTGGGCTGGGCTGGAGCCCTGGGATTTACACCTTTAACCTCATTCCAGGCCATTTTTATGCAGATGCCTACTGAATTATACTTAAATATATTTTTTAACTATTTCTAATTTTTAGGAAAGCACAGAGAAGAGCTTCACAAATATCTAGGTTCCCACCACTCAGCTACAAGGATTCTTAATATTTTTCTGCATTAGCCCCAACCTGAGCCTTGACAGGGCATCCGCCCTCACCTGGGTGTTTAGAATGGAGGTTTTGGAGCCAGACTGCCCAGGGTAGACTACCGGTTTTACCATGACAAGCTGGAGACCTTATCAGCTAGTTCCCTCTCTGAGGCTTAGTCTCTTCATCTGTAAAACGAGGATCATCTGTAGTTTTTGTGAGAATTAAATTAGGTAATGTAAGTAAAATCCGAGAATAGTAAGTGCTCCACAAAGTCAGTCACAGTTATCAATGTTATTCCCCCACCCTCCTCAGGGCTTCGTTTCCCCCATCAGGAGGCTGGTGTTTCCCAAGGCCGCACGCAGAGCAGCCTTTCGGAGCAGTGTGAGCCGCAGGCCCCTGCATTCCATGCCCCTTTATCCCCCTGACTACCTCATCGACCCCCAGATTCTGCTGTGTGACTACCTGGAGAAAGAGGTCAAGGTGCGTGCGGGATGAGAAGGGGTGGACACAGTCTTGGGGGAAGAAAAGGTTCTCCTCAACCGTCTCAGGGTCTAAAAATTGAACTGACAAAGACAGAGTCACAGGAGAAAAGCATATACATTTTATTAAAGTTTTACATATCCATGGGAGCCTTCACAAGAAAACAAAGACCCCAACAAGTGACCAGAGCAGAAAGTATTTATACCTTTTGGACAAAGAAACAATGAATTTGTGAAGAATTAACAAGGCACGAGGGGTTTGGGCCAGGGGTAGTGAGTGGTGAAGTAACAAGGTTTGCTTCCATAGCCTTCTCTGGCCTAAATCCTGTCTCCTCCTCCTGGTACAGAGAGGGGATATTTCACATGGGAGACTGATCTCCTACTTTCAGAGAAGGGTGAGTGGGGAGGCCAGAGTGATCTTCGTGCATCTGCTATTTTCTCAAACTCCTTCAGCTTAAGATATTCAGTATGCCAACGTGTCATCTTTTGGGGTAGCGCGTCCTGGATCCCATCAGGAGAGATCTTACATCTCCCTCTCGTCGACCCCTGATCAGCCTTGTCTCATGTAAGGGAGCCTCAGGTGAAAGAGGACTGGGCAGCCTGTACTTTGCCTTGTGCTGTGGACCCTCAGCACGTGACTTTCGTCTGCTCAGCCTCAGTGTTCACACCTCAACACAGGGCTCAAAACCTACCCCCAGGGGAGTGCTCAGGGAGGGTGCTTGGTGAACTGAAGAGTCCTACTTTCCTGTGAGACTTTACTGCAGTGACATTGTTGCTACTCAAATAGGGTCCAGGTTAAAGGAACCCAGTTTAGCAAGTCACAGGGGACTTAGGCCACTCAAGGGCTTTACTCCTATTTCATGAACATCATGAAGGAGCAATGAAGGATTCTCATTACCCAAGGAAGATTGATATGGGGGTAGGAGTGCCAAATTTAGCAAAATTTGCCACCCAGTTAAATTTGAATGTCGGATAAACAATGAGTATTTTTTTAGTATTAATATAGGTCCCAATACTGCATGAGACTAAAAATACTAAAAGAACAAACTAAAAAAGTATTTGTTACTTATGTGACATTCAAATTTGTCTGACATTTCGTATTTTATCTGGCAACCCTCTGTGGAAAGAAAAGCTAACAAATAAATCCACTTGAAAACTGAGGACTGAAATTTCATAGAGAATAAAAAAAAAGAGAGAAAAGGTTTAATTAGTAGAATTCACCTAAAAGAATAAAAGTAATGAAAAAAGTTAATTCTTATATTGATGGAATAACACTTAAATTTAGTGATAATATTAAGTTATTAAGACTAAATTAAGAATTAATTTATTAATGTGGGACATAGTTTTTCTGACAAAATTATATACTAATTCCATAAAACATTCGTCCCTTTCCATTAGACTTCTGCAACAAGATCATAGAGAGGGTAAGTGACTTGCACAGTCAGTTGACTCTGGTGCTTGGGGTGAACAGAGCCCCTCAGGCCAAGCAGAAATTCACGAGTAGTCAGCTCTTTCGAGCTTTTGTTTCTGTCCTATCTAAATAGCCATGTATTAATGCAATATAAACTAGCAGTGAGAATGTGGACTCGTGTGTGGAGCTAGCAGCTGGAGTAGCTGGTGGAAGATGTCAGATCATGCCAATTTTGCCCTTTCTAGGAATATGATGTTGGGCATGTTGTTTACCTTTGCTGGGCCCTTGTTTTCTCGTCCTTATAGTGAGGATGAATGAGTGAATGTACATAAAGCGCTCAGGACTGTGTCTGGCTTCTATGACCAGCTCAATAGGTTATTACCAGGTTTTTATTACTGTTTCTTTTAACTTTTTTTATCTTTTATATTTTTTGTTTGTTTATTTGTCAGGTTCTTATTGTTAATTCAGATATTTCTATCTCAGTGAGGTTAGGGTCCCCAAGTCTTCAGGGTGACTCTCTCTGCCCTTCTCCCACCACTCTCTCCACCTCACCCGTTTCCCAACCAGTTCCTGGGCCACCTTACCTGGGTGACGTCCTCACTGAACCCCTCCAGCCGAGATGAGCTCCTGCAGCTGCTGGACACGGCCAGGGTGAGGCTCTGGGGAAGGGAGAGGGCAGGATCTTGTCCCCTTCTCCCTCTCCCACCCGAGGGCCCCAGGGACTCAGGAGATTCGACTCATCCCGCAGCAGCTGAAGGAGCTGCCGCTGAAGACAACGGCGGAGCAGGACAGCATCCTGAGCTTGTCAGCCCGCTGCCTGCTTCTCACCTGGCGAGACAACGAGGAACTCATCCTGCGTATCCCCACTCACGAGATCGCTGCCGCCTCCTACCTGCAGGACGACGCGCTGCACCTGCTGGTGCTTAAGACAGGTACAGCGGGCGAGGCCTACCGAGGGACAGGACCAGGAGGTGAAGGGGGAGAGAAAGGGTTCCAAGTCTTGTCTTCGGAATGGACATGGCCTGGGGCAAGGTTGGGGCTTGAGGCTGGGTGATGGGGTGATGGAAAGGCCTGACCACCATACCCTGAAACTAGGAGTAGGCCAGGGCCATAGGTGACAAGACCAAGCCCAAGGTTGAGGTTGAAGAGCGAGTGGCCTGACCCACTGTCCTAAGGAAGCCTGGGAAAGGGTGGAGAAGCTTGAGAATCCTGAGGCCACCGCAGGTTGCAAAGTTAAAGGACGTGGTGAGGGAAGGTGTAGTGAAGCGTGGCCGCAGCGCTCCAAAGGTAGAGTGGAAGTCCGGCGACCCGCAGAGCCGGATCTGGGGACAGGGCCATAAGCATAAGCCGCTGCGGTAGCTGGTGGAAGATGTTAGATCACGCCAAACGAGAAGCTGGGCCTGAGGTCAGAGGCTGAGTTGAGGGGAACCCGGCGTAGAGGGAGGGGACAGCCTGACCACCACCCGCAGACCGCAGGTGCGCCGAGGTATGGTGGGGCAGGTAGGAACAGTGTGCTGAGCCAAAACCAGGGCTGGAGTCGGGGACGAGGCGGGATAGTAAGGACGCTGTGTGGGGGCGGGTCTGGCCTCAGATCTCTGAAGCCAGGCATGGGGCTTGAGGCCGGGGGCGCGGCCAGGCGCGGCGAGACCCCCGGGCTGAGCCGTGAGGTCCCGCAGCTGGCCTCAGGAGGGGGCTGATAGCCCCATCTCCTGCTGACGGCTCCCCGGCCTCTCCTAGGTCTGGGCGTGGACCCGGTGCCGGCCGGTGTAGACGCCAGCCCCGGGGGCGCGGGACGTGACCCCGGCCCGCCGGGCGTGGCTCCGGAGAAGCGGCGGGTGGGCACCACGGAGCGGCGCCACACCATCTGCAGCCTGGACTGGCGGATGGGGTGGGGCGGGGGCGCAGGCGCGGAGGCCCGGACCGGGGGCGGCGGCGGCGGCAGCCTGGAGCGCCAGCGCGCAGGGGCGCGGGCGTCGGGCAGCTGGGAGCGGCGGCAGACGTTCAGTGGCAGCTGGGAGCGGCGGCACGGCGGCGGCGGCGGCGGCGCGGGCAAGCCGGGTGGCAGCTGGGAGCGGAGGCAGGCGGGCGGAGGCGGCAGCTGGGAGCGGCGCCACCCGGGCCCCAACCCTCTCGACCCGCAGAACCCCAGCCCGGACGCCTACTGCAACCTCGTTATCCTGGCTGTGGCCAACAGGGTGAGCCTGAGCGCATCCCGGGCCCTACGCTGTGCCCCACCCACCCGTTGAGGGGGTGGGAGGGTGCCTGCGCTCCTCACCCCCGACCCTGCCCCATTTAAGAGGTTCCTGGTGCCTACCCTGCCCTCCTTCCTTCTCCCTCCTTCAGCCCTACCTAGCGCTTCAGGTACTAACCTGTGTGCCCATGACGCCAAAAGGCTTCTAAACTCAAGCCCTGGATCCCTCTAGGACACTTCCCCCTTGTTGTCCCAATGGGATGAAAACTCAAAATGGCCAAAACAAACTTGATGTAACCCCTTCTTCATCCCTGCTCCTTCTCCAATTTCGTCACTATCCGCGCTATCACAGAAATAATCATGAGGACACTCACTCATCACCAGCATGAACTGAGTGCCAGCAGGTGCCAGACACAGAACCACCACTAACTTATTTCATTCTCACAGGAGCCCATAGAGGAAAATATTTCAACCATCCCCATTCTATAGAGAAGGAAACCACGACCCAGAGGCTAAGTAACTTGTGCAAGGTCACACATGAAGCCGGTGATGATTTCAACACTGGGACCCAGGAAGTTCAGAGCTTGTACTCTTGGTGACTGTCAGTCACCCAAGGCAGAAAAGCCTTTCTGCCATTCTTGCCTTGCCTACTCCTCCTTCCCCGCCCTCCACATTCACCCTTGCTTTTATTCATTTTGCCATGTTTATTGAGCGCCAATTTGTGCTGGACATTGGGCTGTGGATGCATTGAGACATCCATAGGTGCTGTGGATACAGAGATGAAAGACATATTTGGTGTCCTTTCTTAGGGAGCTCACAGTCTAGCAGATATCTTCAAGCCTGGAGCCTTCCAAGCTTTTCCTCTGACCCGGGGAGCCCCGACTCCCTCTGCATATAAACTATGGTGAACAAAACAGACATGATACCTGTCCAGAAGGAGAGATGATAATAACCCGTTTACTCGGTCTCCAGGCCTAACTCACTTGCCCTTGAAACACTTTCTCACTTGGCTTCCCACTCTCCACATTCTCCTGGTTTTCCTCTATGGGGTGAGGAGAGACTGCCTTACCCCCAGCCAGGGACAGGCATGGGTCTGGGTCAGCTTCTCATACCTCAGATGTTCAGTTTGCAATAGATGCCCAATAGCCAAAACAAACAAACAAAAACAAACAAACAAACAAAAAAACAGCCAGAGTTGGTTCCTTCTCTTCTCTCCAGTCTTTAAAGTTTAGAGAGCACCAGGGTTAGTCTTTGATTCTCTTCTTTTCCTTTACACTCATTTCTGGGTGACCTCCTCTAGTCTCAGAGCATTTAAAACACTGAGAATTTCCCACAGCTTATTTCTCACCAAATCTCCAGATATGTTTCTCCACTCAAAGGTCTTCTTAAACCCAGCACATGAAAAGCTGAGCTCTCAATCTTCTCCTTCAAACTGCTCCTCCCTTGGTCTCCTTGTCTTGATTACTGGCAGCTCTGTCCTTCTGTTGCTCATACCAAAACCTCGCAGTGATCCTCGGTTCCCCTCTTTCACACACCCATGTCCACTTCATCAACAAATCCTCTTAGCCCTGTTTTTAAAATATAACCAAAACCCATCTGCACCTCCCCACCCAGTGTCCCCACCCATGCCCATGCCCCATCTTCTATCATCTGAATCATGCAGTCACCCCTCACTGATTTAGCCCATACTTACAGTCTGTTCCCCCACATAGTCAGAGCAGTTCTGTTGACACTTAAGTCACATAGTGTCACTCACTGCTCAAAATGTTTCAATGGCTCCCCATTTCAGAGTAAAAGCTAATATCCTTCCAACTGCTTATAACGCCATCCACCTTATAGTAGTGGCTCTAACCACCATCCCCATTCCTTCTCTGGCCTTATCTCTTTCTAGTTTCCCACTTTATTCACTCCACTCCAGCCGGACTGGTCTCCCTGTAGAGTGCAAGAGACCTGTGGGTCCACGCACGAACACCTTTGTGAGCCTCCTTACACTGTGCTTTAGGAAGCAGGGGTATCTTGGTCACTGGAGGGGTCCTGAGCTCTATCTTCCTCCCTGGGCCAGGATGCTGCCGAGGAGTCCTGCGCCCTCATCTGTCAGGTCTTCCAGATCATCTATGGGGACCAGAGTATTGAGTGTGTGGACCGGGCTGGCTACCACTACACATCCACGCCCGAACGCCCATGGCTCTGCAGCCGCAGTGAGTACTCAAACTCCTGGCTTCCCTTCCTGTGAAACATCCCAAAAGGCCAGAGAAGGGGGATGCCCCAGAACTTAGGGCCAATGAAAGCCTTCAGGGGTCCGATCTCTACTGCAATTACAGTGTACCCCTATATGGAGTTAAATAAAAAATAACAGTTTTCATGATGACCTCAAACCTAGCTTCTTCATAGATATTCCAGTTGTCAGATTCAGATGAACCCCTCCAAGCTGAACTTTTCTCTCTCTTTTGTTTTTTGCGTCACTGCTTTTGCAGAAACCTAAGCACGTGCGTTGTCGGTTTACTGAACTGGCTAGCCCCACTAAGGCAATAGATCAAAACCAGGACTTCCAGACCAATCCTTGAATGTAATCAAGGGCTGGAATGGGAAGAAACATTTCCTGAGCATCGACTGTGTGCCAAGCACAGTACCAGTGTGCCAAGTCTTATTTAATCCTTATAGCAACCTTGTCTGTCCTGTTTGCCACTGTACCACGTGTGCTTAGCACAGGACCAGGGACATCATAGATGCTCAAGAAATATTTTTTAAATGGGTAAAAGAATTCTCTGAGGACTTATGATTCCAGTTTTATAGATGAGAACATTAAGGCTCAAAGTAGTCAATAAATTGCTCAAGTTCACACAGCTAGTAAGTGGCAGAGTCAGGATTCAAACCCAGGTGTGTCTGATTCTAAAGTTTCTTTCTGCAACAACTTAACCCCCCATGCTTCCTTCAAGGCTACTAAGTAAGCATTCTCAGTCACAGCTACCTCAACATGGTCCCTGTTTGCATAGTTCTAGCAATAAGGAGCTGGGATAGTTTATCAACTATCACAGGGATGATAGGCAAGTAAATGAGATAATTCAACAAATATTTCAAGAAAATTCATTCATTCAATATATATGTATTGAGGACCCTGCTAATCACCACGCTGTACTGGTGAGCAAAACTAGATGTGGCCCTGCCCTCATGAGGCTTGCATTGCTGAGGAAGGCTGACAGTAATTAAACAGTTACACAGATACAATGCAACCACACGCTCTGTGCTATGAGAACATGTAATGAGGAACCCACCTCCCCTGGGAAGTCAGGAGTGTCCTGAGGAAGTGACGCTGAATGAGCCAAGATCAGAAGGTGAGGCTGGTACCTGGATTCAGTGAGATGCCAGGGCAAGATACAGAGCATGCTCTCTGTAAATGGTGCTTCTTTCCTATCAAGATTTTGAGTTCCTGCCCTCTCAAAGTCCTTGTTTTGTCCCACTCCAAACACATACAGTTTACAAAATTCTCCCTCACCTGTTCCCTCATCTGCTATACCCAAGACCCCCATGAGGTAGGCAGGAAGGTGACATTGTCCCAATGTTGGAGAAGTTGAAGGCCAAGAGATGGGAGGTGAGTTGTTCAAAGTTGGCTGTGTTGTCAGTGAGCTGCAGGGGCAGGAACCATGGTCAGAACCTTCCTAGCTGCCTATTTCACTCAGTAAAAGCTAACATCCTTACAATCACTTACAAGGCCATCTGTGCTCCAGCCACCATCCCAACCTCAGGGCTGAGATTGGGGCCTCAGAAGCCGGGGATGCTGCCCACTGCTTTGCCGCCTCTAACAGCCCCTCTGTCTGCTGGTCCCAGGTGACAGCTGCCGAACCGATGGGACTTATGCCTATGATGCCGACTTCAGCTGCTGCAGCTCCTTGTAAGTATTACCCTTGCTGGGTGGGGACCCCACTCTTGCCCTTCACACCCATGCATAAATAGGGTTTCTTGAGGCCACTGGGCTGTGGCAAAGGGCGTGAGGAAGAAAGTTGTCAGAGAGGAGGTTTGGTGGGGAGCTCCGGAAAGTCCTTGCATGTCATGAGCAGACTTAAAGACTTTGTGACTGCATTTGACAGAGGGTCTAACCCAGTCTGGGGAGATCAGGGAAATTTTTTCTGAGAAGGTGACATTTAAGATCTAATGATGAATAATAATTAGCTGAGCAAAAGATAGTGGGAGAGAGATGTTCTAGGCTGAGTGAAGAGCACGTGCAAAGGCCCAGAAGTAAAGAGATACTTGGAGAATTAGAGGAAAAGAGAGAAGACAGAGAGGCTGGAGCACAGGGCAAGGATGAGAAGAGGCTTAAGAGGCAGCCAGGGGCCAGACATGTGGGGCCTTGAAGAAAAAATAGGACCTAGGATGAGGCCTCAGGCCCAGACCACTGGTAGCTGTACCCTCCCACCTTCCACCTGCAGAGGAGGTGGAGGGAGGTGAGTGAGGGCCCCTTTCTGCCTGTCTCTGCAGCAATGGCTCCCAGGACACATTTGAAGCGTGTTACAGCGGCACATCCACACCCTCTTTCCATGGCTCCCACTGCAGCGGCAGCGACCACAGTGGCCTGGGCTTAGAGCAGTTGCAGGATTACATGGTCACGGTGAGCTGGGGCACCAGTACAAACAGCACAAGCAAAGGCCTGGAGGCTGAAGAAAAAATAGAGTATTTCAGGAATCATGAATAACCCTAAGCATGCTCGAAGCATAAGACCCCAGAGGTGAGGGTGAGACATGAGGTTAGGAGAGTAAACTGAGGCCAGCCTGTTGAAAGACCTAAACTAATGTCAGCTAGCATTTCTAGAGGAGGGCTGGGCCATATATGCTCTCAGTGAGGGCTCTGGGAGTTTTAGTCAGGGCTCGGGTGGGGGTTACTTCCTAGGATTGATCTCAAGTTGTGCCCCACAGTTGCGGAGTAAGCTGGGGCCCCCTGAGATCCAGCAGTTTGCAGTGCTGCTACGGGAGTATCGGCTGGGGCTGCCCATTCAGGACTATTGCTCAGGCCTGCTGAAGCTCTATGGGGACCGGCGCAAGTTCCTCCTCCTTGGTGAGCCCCTGGCCCCACCCCCCAAGGTTCAACCAAGATCCCTTCGTAGACCATTACATTCCTGGTCAGGCACCAGGCTAGAGTGTTTATTCCTTATCCTTCCGCCTCTGATAAGGCCAAGATCATGAGTTCCCCGGAACATATGAGGAGACTGAGGTTCAGAGAGGGGAAGGACTTGCCTGCAGTTACAAGTCAATAACAGAGCACTGGTATAGCCATTTCATCTTCACAGCAAAGCTGGGAGAGAGACTGATTCTTTTCATCTGATCCCATGAGGAAGCTGAGGTTCAGGGAGGCTAAAGAACTTGTTCAAGATCACACGACTAGTAAGGGGAGCTAATAAAAACAACAGGAATAATATTAATAAGCTAACATATATTTGGCAGTTACAGTGTGCCAAGCATCATCTCATTGAATATCCTCAGTTTTAGGAAGTAGAAACTATTATTTTTCCCCCATTTTGCAGATTGGGGAACTGAAGCTCAGGAGGCTCAGAGAAACAAAGTCAAATATTGAAGTCACAGCTAGCATGCAGGGAGGGGATCCTCACATTCCTATGGGGAGAAGGACAATTATCTCATTTTTACAAGGGAGGAAAGTAAGGCTCATGGTAGTTATTTCATGAGGGTAACACAACTAATAATGGGAACGTAACAATTGTAATAATAATAAGCTAATACGTAGTGAGCATGTACTATGTGCTTAGCATTATGTCCTTATTCCCTGGCTCAGAGAATCAAGGAATTGTGCTAGGCCACACAGCCAGTGAATGGTGGGGCTGGAATTTGAACTCTCCAGAGAAGGTGATGCCTCTGTGGGAGGGGAAGGGATTGAATGAACTCCGAGGAGTCACCTGGCCCTCGGCCCGCAGGAATGCGGCCCTTCATCCCGGACCAGGACATTGGCTACTTCGAGGGCTTCCTGGAGGGCGTGGGCATCCGCGAGGGCGGCATCCTGACTGACAGCTTCGGCCGCATCAAGCGCAGCATGAGCTCCACGTCGGCGTCTGCCGTGCGCAGCTACGACGGCGCGGCTCAGCGGCCCGAGGCAGAGGCCTTCCACCGGCTGCTGGCCGACATCACGCACGACATCGAGGCATTGGCCCCTGACGACGACAGCACGGGCGAAGATGACCTGGACTCCCCGAGCGGGGGCGAGGCAGCTGAAGACAACTACCTGTAGCCGCAGGCCCAGGCTGAGAGCAGGGAAGGCATGGCCCCGCAACTCCGCCTCCGAGTTTCAGTCACTCTTGCCTGGGGCCTCCAACCCTAGGGCCCTTTCTCACACGTAGGGCACAAGCACCCTGCCCTCTGGGATCCAGTCTATGCAGTATCGAGAATGCCCTGTAGGGGGCGAGATCCTAAAGTCCTGGGCAGTCGCCCCGGGCTCGCCTGGCCGGCCCCTAAGCCAGCAGAGAAGAGCCTGCGTCCTCTTTGGTCGCACTATCCCGGAGGCTCGGCCCCCGGATACACCCTTCTCCCCTGACTCCGCAGCTTTCTCGAGGCTTAGGGGAGGAATGATGAGTGGGTGCCACCTGCTGGCCGACTGAGAAAAGCATTTCTAGACCCCAAAGAGAGCCCAGAGATCTCTCCTTCCTCCTACTCTGTAGATTGAGAAAGAGGTTTAACAGAGGAAAAGGGCCTTGAAGGAATCTCCTGCTTCTCCTTAGATTACCTCAAACTGACCATACTAAACAATGTAGAGGGCCTTTGTAAGGCTCTAAATGGAAGGGTCTTTCCACCTCGCGTTAGGAATCAGATCATCAGTGTGGAGTAGAGGTTTTCCTCTACTGAGAGTTGACTCAGAGGAGAGTGGTCTGGATCTCAGTCTAGGCCCTAAGACTCCTAACTTCTTGTTCAGATCTTGAATTTGGAGCCAGACAGACCCAGGGCTGCTGTCTGGTTAGTGTCCTAGCCTCTTTGCCTCCTATCTCCTTGTCTGTCGGATGAGGTGGGTTCCACCTACCTCACAGAAATGGTCAAGGGAATTAACGAAGGTCGGGACCTTAGTGCTGGGTCTGGCACATGATAGATGCTTAATAAATGTGGTTTCCTTCCATGTCTGACACTTTCTAACTCGGTTTACCTGTCTTTATCCTGTGTGCAATGAAGTGGACATTGTGGTTGGGGGTGAGATGTAAGAAAGCCCTCAGCACTGTTTGGGAAGAGGAAATAGAACCTCATAGCCCCATTGCAGCCTGGTTTCATGAGCTAGCCCCAAACAAAAAGTACCTGAGACTCCACAGACCGGCATCTCAGGGGTCTGATGTCAACAGAATCTGAGGGCAGGATTGAAGAGGGGAATAAGTCAGCATAAGAGCAGCACTTGGCACAGCCCAAGTAAAAGCTTGGAGGCTAAAAGGAATGAGCTTTGAGAGGAGGCAAGAGACTCACATAGAAGTGCTAAAATTTATTTGTAAAACTTTACAGAGCCTTCTATGGCCAAACACATGGTGTGCACTGTGAGGCAGGCACTATTATCACCATTTTTTAAATCATTATTATTATTAGGGTTTCAGGTCCAGAGAGTTCTATGATTCATACTCAGTTTGTGGCAAATGATCATCCCATCATAATGGTCTGTGCAAGGCCCTTCCGATATTTCATTGTGTTTTATTTTCCCTCTTGTTCACACATTCCCTACACTCTTCCTGCCCACCTTGGGCACCCACACCTTTGTGTTAGTATATATCCCTGGATATAAAATTCAAAATTCCATAGCTCCATAGTTTAATGGTTAGCACGTCTGCTTTGCAGGCAGAAGGTCCTGGGTTCACACCCCAGGTGGAGCCATGGACCATACCTCGGGTATTCCAGGCCCCCCAAGTGTGCCAGGGGTGCCAGGCTTCAGGGGCACCAGGCCCCGGGGGCGCCTGGCCCTGGGTGCACACTACGAGCATGTGGGAGGAGATGCCCACCTTTAGAGATCCAGTTCTTAAGGGGAAACTGCAACATCCATAGGTCAGGGGTGGAAGTGGGTGGGGGTGGGGAATCAAAGAGAGGGAAAAAATTCAAAATTCTTTGTGTGCATATTTACACTTGAATGGTATTGGGAAAGGCTCTCATTTCCTTGCTTTTTTCACTTCATAATATGTTTTTAAAGATCTACCCATGTTGCTATTGGAAAATCTAGCTTATTGCATTGAATGGCTGCAAAATATTCTAAGCTGAGCATCCACTGTTTTATATATCCATTCTACCAGTGGTGGACACTCAAGTTGTTTCCAACTCCCTCTCATCACAAACAGAACTGTGATGAACGTCTTTGTGCATGACCCTTATGGGGCTATGTAAAATTTTCTTTAGGCTCTATACCCAAGAGTAGAATTACTAGATCACAAGGCATATAGGTTTTAAATTTCACTAAATTCTGCTAGAATGGCTCCACTAGCAACACATGAAGAATGCCCTCTCCTACCATTTCCATCAACGTTTATATTATCTGACTTTGTAATATTTGCCTACAGTTTGGATTGGTAAAGTGGCATCTCATTGTTGTTTTAACTTGCATTTCTCTGTTAATGCTGAGGTTCAGAATCTCCTCCCATACTCGTCAGGTATTTGGGCTTCCCTTTCAGTGAATTGCCTATTCAGATCTTTTGCCCATCATCTTTTGGGGTTCCTTTTTCTTGCCGATTTGCAGGAATAGCATATAAATTTTAGGTATTAATCCCTTGTTAGCTATTGATTTTTCAGGTATTTTCTCTCAATACGTTGGCCATCTGTTAAGTTTATCTATGGAAATGTTCTCAAACTTTAGCATGCATCAGAATCTCCTGGAAGGCTTGCTAAAAACAAAGATTGCTGAACCCCACCCCAAGGTTCTGGCTCAATAGAGCATTTCTAAGAAGTATTTGCATTTCTAACAAGTATTCAGGTGATAGTAATGGTTCAGGGACCACATTTTGAGAATCACTGGTCTTGGGTGCTTTCTTTGGAACAAACTTTTTCTTTTGAACAAATTCTGAATTTTGGCGTTTTCAGGTCTATTTATTCTCATTTTATGGATGAGGGAACTGGAGCTCATGAGTGAAGTGAATCCCCCAAGCTCACACAGCTGAGATTTGGACTTCTATCTGGCTAATCCCAGAGCCCATGCTTCTAACCGCTCTGCTTTTCTGTCTGCCAGTTTGGGGATGGATGTAGTGATTGCAGGCTGAGGCATTTGGACCTGAGGCTACAGGGAGCCCTAGTAAATTCCTGAGTGAGGCAACTGTAAGAGGGAGGAGTCAGTTGGCTAGGGGCGGGCCAAAGAGCTAGAGGTTCCTCTTAAAGGCCTGAGGGCTTTGCAAGAAGATCAAACTCAGAAATTGCCCACAATACTAGCCAGGGCACAGTGATAGGGCTGCTTGAGAAGCAGTTATTACCCTGCAGCTCTAGCAATGGAGCAATTTCCCTCACGCCCCAAGGAAGTCCCCACCCGCCCCGGAACTACCCCGTTACCAAAGCCATGTAACCTTTAGTTACTGAGGTCCGAAAGCCCGGGCTGGGGCAACCCAGGCTCTGAGCATGAGAACTCTGTCCACACTTCCTCCTGTTTCATCTAGAGTCCCTACCGATTGCTTCCTATCATGGTTTCGTTCCTGGCACCCAAAAAGAGGGAAACCCCTATTGGTGGCATAGCAGATTCCCAAAAGCTTCTCGAGATGGGGTAAGAATGTAAGTTCCCTACCAGCTAGATCCCCTGGGCACAGTCCTGCCCCATTGACAAGTGGTGAAATTAGTGAAATTGTCTTCAGTCCCCCCAACTCCTTACACTATGCCCCTCTCATTTTGAGACACGGCAACTTCCTACTCCCTCCCAGCTTCCAACTGGAGACTCCTAACAGTCCTTTCACAACTGTGTGTTGGGGAGGAGTCCTGGGGCCACTGTCATTCAGTCACCAAGCATTTAAAGAGCACCAGTTAGACAGTAGAGGAAAATATTATGCCAGACATGCTGTTAGACACTAGAGGAAAATACAAAACAGTCCCTGCCCACTGGGGGCTCCTGCCCTGAGGGGGAAGGCAGGTCCCCAAATAATCACAGCAGAAGGTTCTCAATTGTAAAATCAGTAAGAAAAAGCTCTTTCTGGAGAAGATGGAAAAGGCTTTTCAGAGGAGGTGACTTATGAGCAAGATTTTGAAGGCCAAGCAAGATTTTTGGCAGGTAGACAACACAAGAAAGAGCCCTGCAGGAGAAGCCAACATGAGCAAAGTCCAGGGGGCTGGAAGGAGCATCACATACTCTAAGACTGGTGACTATTTGCACCAGTGCAGTGGTTAGAGGCTCAGAGTCAGACTGAATGAGTTTTGAATACCAACTCTGACATCTGCTAGTTGAGTAATCTTGGGTAAACCCCTAAATGTCTCTGGGTCTTGGTTTTCTCATTTATAAAATAAGGATAATAATAGCATCACCCTCATAGATCTCATAGATTATTGTGAGGCTTAAACAAGATAATCCATACAAAAGTATATATAGTAAGTGTTGCTGAAGGACCATAGGGTCTGTGAGGTGAGGGCCAAGGTGGGGGAGGGGTGTGCAAATCAGAGGAGAAACCAGAGAAGTGGACAGATTGAGGAGGCCTTTTAAACAGAGGCAGGCTAAGAAAAATAGGCAATGGGGAGTGACCCAATGGGCTTGCATTTTCCAGAAGTGAATATAGCTGCTTGGAGAGGAGGGTTAACTGGAGAGCAGAGGAGAGTCTGGGTGCTGGGGAATGGGGCAAGGGACTGAGATGAAGACCAAATAAAGAGATGCTAAGACCTGACTTAGTTGGGATAAGAGGAAGAAAGAGGAGAGGGCAAGCTCCAGAGGGGAGGGAGGGGAAGAGGGCTCTCTCCTAGCTCAGAAAAGAGCAGCCTCTCACATGCTTTAATTAGACTCATTCATTCATTCATTTATTCCACAACTATATTTTTTAGCACTTGAACCCTGGGCTCATAGAGCTTATATTCTAAGTTTATGTAACTATTAAATAATGTTACTTCGTGCATCCAGATGCAGTAACCACCCAGTCAGGCCTACATCATCAGAAATTGTTCAGCCTCACTCGTAATAAGAAAAATGAAAATTTATACTACATCGAAAAACCATTTTTCAATGATTAGACTGGCAAGGTTGGAAAGTTTGTAGGTGTGAGGAAACTGGCATGTTCATGCATTGTAGGTGGGAGGGTAAGTTGATAAAAATCCTATTTAACAATATCTACCAATATTTTAAATGCACAGATCCTTTGATGAAACGATTCCACTGCCAGGAATGTCTACATTTATATTCACACAAGTGGAAACAGTGGGTGTGCAAGAAAAAATCATGGCTTTCTTTCTAATAACAAGAGATTAGAAATAAGCAAAATGTTCAGTGACAGGGAACTGGTTAAATAAACTGTGGCTCATGCAGACAATAGAAGAGTAGTGTGTGGCCATAAATAAGAATGAGGTTACTCTCTATGCACTATTACGAAATTATTTCCAAGATAGAGCAAGAGAAAAAAGAGAGAAGGTGCAGAACAATACACTTTGCATAGTGCTGTCTTTCTTTTGAAAGGTGAAGGGGAATGACTTTGTGTATATGCATGGAATAATTCTGGAAGGATATACTAAACAAGTGATGCTTGTCGCCTCTAAGCTGGAGGAGTGTATAGTTGTACAATAAGGAGGAAAATAAACTTTCTTTTCATGATGTTGTGCTCTGAATATAAATTAGAGAAAAGCAATTTTTAAAAAACCACTATTGTAGTGTTCATTGTACTCTATAACACCTCTGCATTTATGTCTGTCTGACCTCCCCACCCCCACCTTCACACACACACACACACACACACACACACACACACACACACCCCTACCTTGTTAGGGGCAGGAGGGGGGCTGGTTCCGACCCATCCCTACACTCCTAGGAGACCAACACAGCACCCAGCACAAAGTAAGTGCTCAGAATAGTTGAATACATATTCATGATGACTACCTTCTCAAAGACCCCAATTAGTTTCACCTCCTGGTATCCATGCTCTCGTGTAGATCCTTCCAACCTTGAATAGGGGAGACCTGTGTAACCCATTTGACGTCTCACCTTGCTCTTCTGGATCACTCACTTCTGGGGGCAGCCATGTCATGAGCACACTCAGGCAGCCATATAGAGAGCTTCACACGGTGAGGAGCTGGGGTCTCCTGCCAACAGTCACATGAGTGAATCATCTTGGAAATGGACCCCCCAGCCCCATTCAATCCTTCAGTTGACTGCAGACCAAGCTGACCTTGACTGTAATCTCATGATAGGCTCTTAGCCAGAACCACTAAGCTAAGCCGCTCCCAGATTCCCAACCCACAGAAATTGTGTGAGATAATAACTTTGTAATGTTTTAAGATGCTAAATTTTGGGTAATTTGTTACATGGCAATGTATAACTAATACAATCAATAAACCTTTATTAAGCATTTATTGCCTATCAATTCAGTGGAGAATATAAGACAAAAACTTATGGTCCTGCCCTCAGGGAAGCAGTTCATGTACACATTTATTCTTAGACTCATTTATTCCTTCAATAAACATTTATTGAGCCCTTATCATATACTTGGCCCTGCGTTGAATGCCAATTCACAGAATGCTGGCAATTAAAATACACTGTAGGGCAAAGGGAACTTTCTGGAGTGATAGAAATGTGTATCTTAATGAGGTTGAAATTACATAGCTGAATATACATTTGTAAAAATTCAGCAAATGAACAGTCTTGTGCACCTTCTGTATGTAAATTTTACATTAAAATACTATAAAACAATCATTGAACTCTAGTTAATAATATGTCTGCTGAAATAATTTACTTTGAAATACATTTTTAAAAGATGAATTGATGAATGGATAGAAGGACAGTGATAACACAAGTAATATGTTAATGGTAGAATGTAGATAGTGATTATGGGGGTTTTGTTGTAAAACTGTCAATTTTGCTGTACGTTTGAAGTTTTTCATAATAAAATGTTTGGGAAAAGGACCCTCGATAACCATATGTACCAATCTTCTCATTTATAATATTAATTAGTATTTTAATTATACAAATAAAAATAAATATAGTCTAGTTTAAAATTTTTTAAACAAATAGAGAACGAGTCGTCATCTCTTTTTCCCTGATCCCAATATTCCTTTCCTCTTCAGTGGCAACCTCTATTATTGTCAACTGTTTAGTTTCCAGACCTTTCTCTGTGCATTTACATACACATATAGCTAAATACAAAACTATGTTATTTTAAAAAAAATGAATGTACCCTCTAAACTATTATGCACCTACGTCTTGGGGATCACTCCATGTTAATTCATATACATCACCTCAGTTTTAAATTGCTGAGTAAGATTGTGCCTTCAAGTTGCCAGGCTCAGAAACAATATCTTGCCCTAGAACGGACGGTAAGTTAAAATTGCTGGGACGGGAACCCATTCTCCTAGTTCCCAGGTTTGAGTGCACCCTGCAGGAGCAAGGCCACCGCTGAATGGGGGCAGGACTGGGGCCCAGGCCTTTTTACTTCAGGGAATGCGGGGATGGCCAGGTCCTGCTCTGCCCCTCCTTCCCCCCACCCTCCCACCTGCCTGAGCTTCAGCGCACCCAGACCCAAGAGGAAGTTCTTTAAGTGCTTCCTCTTTTCTTGGCCTCCTGGGACAGTGGGAGGAGGGAGGAGGGAGATTGTGAAACTAAACTGTTCCTCACTCCCCTGGGGGGACCAGTCAGCTGGAGGTGGCCTTGCAGCTGGGGGCAGAAAAACAACTTCACGGGGTACTACTACCCCTCACCATCCCCATCCCTGGCTAAACTCGCCATATCCCTCAACAGGAGGTCAGCTACCTTTAGGACCCTATCTGTCCTACCTTAGCTTCCAAGACACACATAGGGCAATCTCCCTGTTCACCTACAGGAGAAAGCCCCAGCTCCTTATCAACTGTTGCCGTCTCTAGCCTCATCTTCCTTCTGTGCATGGCCAGGGCTTCAGGCATAACAACACAGAAGGTTCGTGACTAATCTAACAGGCCTAGCTTTTTCTCCCTCAAGACTTTCAAGCTTTGTCCATTCTGTCTGGAATACCCTTTGCTATGATCTTCTACTAGTAACCTTTAAACTTCAACTGAGCGCCTACTTCAAAAATTCCTAATGCTGGACCAATGTTCCTCCTACTTGGTTCTCTGATATCATGGGCCTTTCTCTCTACTATAGCATTTTCCACTCTGTATCTAAGTTATTGGTTTAAGTTTTTGTCTCCATAAGTGAATTGAATGTTGCCTGAAGGCCAAGACTATCTTGTCTATTTTTCATGTGTGTGTACCCCATTCCTTGGCAGAGATGTGCTTAGTAAGCCCTTAATAAATATTAATAGAATTAATCAAAGAATGACAGGCGTGGCTCTCAGCACTATCATTAACTGGATGTTAATAAACCTTCGGCTTTAGTTTTTTCATCTGTAGAATGGGCACAAGAATAGTACCTGCATGGAATTTGCAAACATGTAGAAGAGAGAGACAATAAACAGTTTAATATATAAATATGTACTATAGTGCTTGGAGGTGACAAGTTCTCTGGAGAAAAATAAGGCAAGGAGGAGGGGCTAGAGAAGATAGAGGATGGAAAGGCTTTTTAGAAAGGAGTTTAAAGACCTGTCGGGGGCAGCTGTGAGTTTCTCAAGGGCTAGTCTTCTCAGATTTTCACCTACTTTTCTTGGAAAATGAGGGCAGCAGTGACCTCCTGCCTGAGAGGGTGTAGCTGTGAAATGAACACTGGCTACTTTGCAAATAAAAGGGGAAATATCTGAACCCTGAAATGATGATTGTGGCTCTCTTCCCCATCCCCATCCTGTTTTGAATATAGAACAATCAACAGTGGTCCTAAAGAATTTGAAGTATGAAATGCAAATGCCCCGGGAAATAAGAAAATATATTTTTGAAAGAGCCAGCGTCGGATCCACTGTAAAGTGAAGCTTGTGTGTCCCCTAGCTCCTGCCCTCCCTCCAGGACTGAATCCTGCATCATGTCCTCTAGTCAGCATCATTTTCTCTACTTCTCAATGTCCAGAGAACACTGAATTTGTGTAGTCATTACAAGAACAGCCTTTGGAAGCACACCGAAGACTCGGAGACCCGGGTTTGAATCCCAGCTTCATCCACTGCTTGCTGGCGATGTGACCTTGGACAAGTGTCTTTACCTCTCTGAGCCATCCATTTATAGTCATACTTATCTCAAAGAGATTAAATGAGGTGACGTAAGCTAGGGCACAATAATAAGAGCTTTTTGTGCAATAATTCAATAACCTGGTGAGGTTGATACTCTTTACAAATGAGAAAATGAAGTCTCAGCTAGCGAGAGGCAGTCAGTGCAGCCTCAATACCTTTGCTTCCATCGTTCCTCCACCCCTGATCCACTGCCAAGTGCACATCTGGAAACTTTCTTGACTATTTTCATTCTCTAAAAATCTTGGCCAGCCTCAATTCTATCTTGTCCATGAAGTCTCTGAGTTTTTTAAATTGACTTTATTTTTGAATAGTTAATATATCCAAGCAGCTCAAAGTTCAAGAGTGCAGAGGGTACACTGGAAGCAGAAAGCCTCCCTCTCTCCTCTGTCACCCAGCTACACAGTTTCCCTCCCCGCAAAAAACTACTGGGACAGTTTCTTATGTGTGCCCTTCTTGACTCAGCCCAGACACGCTGTAAATTCCCACACATTTGTTCTCCTTTTCTATGCAAATAGTAAAATACAATAGAAATTATTGTATACCTTGCCCCACCCCTTACCAGCGCATTCCCTAATAGTATATAAGGCGTTTCTTCGTTCTTTTTAAAAATCATTTTTATTGAATTATAATTTACACATAGCATGCATTCGTCCATTTAAAATGTACAATTCAATGATTTCTAGTATAGTCACAGAGTTATACAACCATTACCACAATCAATTTGAGGTCATTTTTATTACCCATCCCCAAATCCCTACCCATCAGCAGTTACTTCTTATTTCTCCCCAACCCCCAGTCCTAGGCAACCACTAATCTACTTTCCGTTTCTGTAAACTTGCCTATTATGCACATTTTATATAAATGGAATTATACAATATGTGGTCTTTTGTAACTGGCTTCTTTCATCAAACATAGTATTTTCGAAGTTCATCCATATTGTAGCGTGTATCATAAAACACAATATTTTTGAAGTTTATCCATGTTGTAGCATGTGTAAGTACTTTCTATCTCTTTATTGACAAATAACTTTCCATTGTATATATGTACCACATTTTATTTATTCTTTGAAGGACACTGGAGTTGCTTTTACTTTTTGCCAATATGAATAATGGTGCTATGAAAATTTCACATATAAATTTTTGAGTAGACATACATTTTCCGTTATCTTGGGTATGTACCTAGGAGTGGAATTGCTGCGTCATGTGATAACCCTATGTTTAACCTTTTGAGGAATTGCCAAACTGTTTTCCAAAGGTACTGCACCATTTTACAGTCCTACCAGCAGTGTATGAGGCCACTAATTTCTTCATATTCTTATCAACACTCATTATTATCCATCTTTTTTTTAAATTATAGCCATTCTAATGGATGTAAAGTGGTAGCTCATTGTGGCTTTTATTTGTATCTTTCTAATGACTAATGATATTAAGCATCTTTTCATGTGCTTATTAGCTATTTATATAGCTTCTTCGGAGAAATACCTATTCAGATCTTTTGCCCACTTTTCAATTATGTCATCTTTTTATTATTGAGCTGTGTTATTTACATATTCGGGATACCAGTCCTTTATCAGATCCATAATTTGCAAATATTTTCTTTTATTCCGTGTGTTGTCTTTTCATCTTCTTGATTGTATCATTCACAGCACACGTTTTAAGTTTTCATGAAGTCCAGTTTCTCCATTTTTCTTTTGTCACTTGTGTCACATCTAAGAAGGATTTGCCTGACCCAAGATCATTAAGATTTATTTTTAAGAGTTTATAGTTTTAACTCACACATTTAGGTCTATGATCCATTTTGAGCTAATTTTTGTGAGTATTGTGAGGTAGGGGTCCCATTTCATTATTTTGCATGGAAATATACAGTTGTCCCGGCATCGTTTATTGAAAAGACTATTTTTTCCACAATCAAATTGTCTTGGGACCCTTATCTTGACCATAACTGTGAGGGTTTATTTCTGGACTCTCAATTATTCTGTTCCATCTATCCTAATGCCAATACCACACTATCTTCATTATTATAGTTTTAAAGTAAATTTTAAAATTGGAAAGTGTTAGTCCTTTAGCTGTATTTTACTTTTTCAAGATTGTTTTGGCTATTTTGGGTTTCTTGCATTTCCATATGAATTTTAGGATGAGCTTGTCTATTTTTACCAAAAAAAAAAAAAAAGACACCCAAAGTTTTGATAGAGATTATGTCAATTTGGGGAGTATTGTCATCTTCACAATATTAGGTCTTCCAATTCACGAAGGGATGTCTTTTCATGAGTTATCTTTCCCATCTCATGCAATGACTTTATTTGAGTCTTCTTACATTTCTTTAAAGAATGTTTTTTTTTTTAGTTTTCAGAGTACCTTGCACTTCTTTTGCTCAATTTATTCCCAAGTATTTTATTCTTTTTGGTGATATTATAAATGAAATTGTTGTCTTTACTTTCATAATGTTCATTGCTAGTGTATAGAAATACAATTAGTGTTTATACATCTTTCTTTCTTTTCTCCCTTTCTTTCGCGATGCAGACCTCATCAGTTTATAATCCCTTTCTTAAAATTTTTTTTATTTGTTACACCTACAGCACCTGGTCTTCCTTGGTGGTCTTCTATCCAAGTACTAACCAGGCCCAACCCTGCTTAGCTTCCAAGATCGGATGGGATCAGGCTTATTCAGGGTGGCATGGCCGTAGACTACATCTTTATATTTTTTGACAACTGCTTGGTACTCCATTATTGTATTATCATTTATTTTCTCAGTCCCCAAGTGATGGATATTTAAGTATTCCCAGTCCTTTCCTGATAAAAGCAGTGCTGCAATGACTCTCCTACATATCCATGAAATCTCAAACATTTTGATTTTTCTTTCTTTGAGCTTCTAAAATTGCCAGTTTCCACCACCCTAGCCCATGCCACCATTATCTTGCCTTTCGATGGCTGCCTCAGCTTGCTCAGGCTGGGTTTCCTGCTATCCTTTGCCCCTCCAATCCATTCTCTATCCAGCAGCCAGAGAGATCTTGTTAAAACACAAGCCAGTCTGGCTTACTCTGCTCAAAACCTCCAAAGGCTCTCACCTCATGTCCATTAAAGTATACTATCAGTACCAAGACATTCACGGCCTCACAAGTTGACACCACTACCTCTCCAACATCATCTCCATCACCCTCCTCTGCACCCACTCTGTTTCAGCTACACTAGCCTCCTTGTATTCCTTACCATACCAAGTGTATTTGTATCTCAGGACCTTTGCTATTATTATTCCTCCTGCTTGAAACACACTTCCCCCAGATTATCACATGATGTACTTTCCCAGTTCAGTTGGTCTCTGTTCACATATCCCCACTTCAGAGAAGTCTTCCCTGACTGGGTGTCAAGTCACACCATTACTCCTCCTACCCCTGCTACTTCTCCCCTTGCCCTGCTTTGTTTTTCTTATAATCCTTATCACCCTTGGAAGTAAGATGCTAGTTGATTCTCACAATGACTCACGAAGTAAATACTATTATTATTCTCACTTGACAGATTAGGAAACTGAGGTCAGAAAGATGACATGATTTATGCAAGATCACTCAGTTGATAAATGGTTGTGCCAGGGTTTGAACTCTAGTCTGACTCCAAAAATGCAGTATTTAGTGCCGCTTTTTGTGGTCAGCTATATTCCCCATGACAATGAATAGTGACTGGATGAATGAATGAACGGACAAAAGGTTTACCACCTCAAATACTGAGTGGTAAGGCAGTGTTTTAGGACAAAATTTGTAGTTGTAATCAATGTTCTTTGATGCTAATATGAGTTAGATGGGAAATTTTTTTAGTTAAAAACAATGACAATATCAAACTGGCAAGGATATAGAAACTGAAAACCATTCATTGCTGGTGGGAATGCAAATGGTTTAATCACTTTAAAAACCAATTTAGTAGTTTATTATAGAGTTAAACATACACTTACAATATGACCCAGCAATTCCAGTCCTAAGGATTTACCCAAGAGAAATCAAAACATGTCCACACAAATCCCTGCACATGAATGTGCGTAGCAGCTTTATTCATGTAGTCCCAAACTCAAAACAACCCAAATGTCCATCAAAAAGTAAATGGATAAACAAATAGTGATACATCTACACTGTGGAATACTACTCAGCAGTGAAAAGGAACAAAATGCTGGCATATGTAACAACATGGAAAATCTCAAAAGCAATGTCAGTAAAAGAAGACAGACATAAAAGAAATATACTGTATGATTGTATTTATGTAAATTCTAGAAAAGACAAAGCTAATCTATAATGACAAAAAGACATTCAGAAGTTACCTAAGGCAATAGGTGGAAGAAGTTGACTGCAACAAGGTATAACGGAACTTTTTGGAGTAATGAAAGTGTTCTATATCTTGATTGGGATGGTGGTTATACAGGGATATACATTTGCCCAAATTCATCAAGCTGAGCATTTATAACGGTGTGTTTTATTTATAAAAGTATTTGACAATACAATTGATAGGAGCTTTGGGAACATATACAAGGATTTATATTACACCATTACTTTAATGGCAAAAAAGAAAAAATAAGAAGGGCAAGGGGAGGCCGGGGTTGGGGGAATTGGTTAACAGGAGACTGTTTCAGGTGTCTGTGGTCCTTTGCCATCACAATGGCAGACTTAAGGAAAAAAACGTAGCTGATGCTGATAATGACCCTCTCATGTCCCCAGAACCCGCATCTCTCTTCCCGGAGGTCGGATTTACCGCTGCCCTCGTTTTTGAAGTCCTCTGAACCAACAGGAAATTGGCCAAGAATGAGCCAGAGTGGTTCCCGCGGGTCAGGAACTTTGCATGGCGTTTGAATAGCTGGAGGCCTGTGGAGCGGAAACGGTGGACCACAGAACTGCTGGGAAGGTTTGGGACTCGGCGTGGGGGAAGGGCTGACTAGAAAGAGGGAATTAGAATGGTGGGGGAAACGGATTAGAATGTTTGGAGGTGGGGCAATTAGAACCCAGTCAGAGTGAACAGGGTGGGGTTAGAATCCTTTGATTGGGGGTAGGGGTAGCGAGATAGGATCCCTGGAGCGCAGGACTAAAATCTTTGGATGGACCTGATTAGAATCTCGCGGGATGGATTCAAATCCTTTGGGAACAAGCCTGGGATCACCCAAGAGCGAGATTAGAAGCCTGGAGTGTTAGAGTTATATAAATCTTGAGAGCTAGGATAGACTCCTTTGAAGAGAGGTGTAGAATCCTTCGATTGACTAGATTAGAATCCGTGCTGTAGAATTAGAAACCTCCAGTGGGAGAAGTTAAAGATCCCTCAGATGTGATTCAAAATCAGTTCGAGCAGAGTGAGGATCTTGGGAGGAGGAGACGGGTTGTTGGGGTTCTTGGGAGGCAGTTTTAAAACCCCAATGTGGGATTCAAGACCTCTGGGAACAAGGTTAGCATGTTGGGAAGCGGGATTAGAATTCATGAGGAGAGGTGTTAGCATATTTGGGGGAGAGAGATGGAGTCAGGATTTGGGAGAAGTTAAAATTTTGGGGGCGGGGTATTATCCATCGGGGGCTGGGTTAGGATCCTGGAGGGCAAGGTTAGAAGCCTCGGATGGGCGGTGTTAGCAAATCCTTAGGCGGCGGGATTAGAATTCTGCAAGTGGAAGCGGAGTTTGGGATCTCACGGGTGGGGTTGGAATCTTCCGGGGGCGGGGTTAGGATGATTTGGGGCGGGGTTAGCATCGCTCGGGGCTCGGCTTAGGCGCCCAGATGGCCTGTGGGCGTCACTGTATCCCGGGTTCCAGCACCGACTCACCGCGGAGGCGTAGAGGCAAGTGGGAGGTGGATCCGGGCAGTCCGGCGCCAAAGGAGCCCGAAAAGACCCGCTCTCGGAGGGCTGTCCTAACCTCTTCTTCATTCAGTCCGCCTTACTTGGGCACGGGCTACCCGGGACTCCGGGGGCTGCTGAACTGGGGGGGCGCTCGAGCTGCGAGGATCCGGGCTGCCCGCGGGACGAGGAGCGGGCGCCCAGGTGAGTGCCGCAGACCCGAGACAGGGTCACCCGCCAGTGAGCTCAATCTGAAGGTCCTCCGGCTGCAGGGGAGCCCAGGTGGTGGGAAGGGCAGGCTGGGGTACAAGGGGAAGGTGCCGTCGGGGAAGCGGCAGACAGGTGGTGAGCTACTGGGCAGACCCAGGCGGAAGGGTGCACAGATGAGGGGCGAAACTGCCCAGCTGCAAACCTACCAAAGCTAGAGCGAAGGGGAAGCTCGGGCCGCCAAGTGACTTTATGCTGGAACCGCCACTTCTCTGGGCCGTCCAGGTTCCCCTTCTGAAAAATAAAAAAAGAAAAACGAGAAGGAAGGGATGGGGCTTCATGAGGCCTTTACGGTTCCCTGGTGGGAGTGGGTGACGGGTCACGGCGGCTTGGCAGCGGCCGTGGGGAAAGGGACAGCTGGTCGTAGGCGTGACCTGCGAGCCACATCCTGGCAGGGGTGCAGCTGGGGACTCTCCTCCTCCTCCTCTTCTTTCTCCGCTGGGCCCTGATCCCCAGCAGGTCTAGGTCAAACCCCAATTCCTCCTGGATAGACTGTGGGATGTCTGCCCCATCACTTTCCTCCTCCTGAGACCTTGTGAAGTCATTCTCCCTCTCTGAATTCCAGTTTCTTCATCTGTCAAATGCGGCTTTTCTTTCTTCCAAGGCTGCAGTAAGCTAGAGTATGTTAGAGCGCCTGCATATGAGACAGTTGAGTGTCCTGGTTAAGGAACCGGCTTCTGGGAACAATCTGCCTGTGGGACTTTGGGCCAGGGTTTGGCCTTTCTGTGTCTCTGCTTCCACAATTACAGAATGAATGTAATAATAATAATAATAATAATAATAATAATAATAATAATAATAGTAGTAGTAGTAGTAGCAGCTCCCTCAAGGGTTATTTAGGTTGAGTTACTGAAGAAAAGCTCTTAGAGCAGAGGTCCCCAATCTCTGGGTTACAGGAGGGGTACTCGTCCCTGGCCTGTTAGGAACCAGCTGAACGACAGGAAGTAAGCAGCAGGCTAGTGAGCTAGCAAAAAACTTCATCTGTATTTGCAGCCGCTCCCCAGTGCTTGGCATCGCCACCTCAGCTCCACCTCAGATCATCAGGCATTAGATTCTCATAGGAGCATCAGTCTCTGGTGCCAAAAAGGTTGGGGACCGCTGTCTTAGAGCACCACCTGACAGGTATACATGCTTAATACATGTTAACTATGGTCATAGCTATCATGGTCTAGCCTAGTGGTTCTCAAACTTGAGCGGTACATTAGAACCACGTAGAAGGCTTGTTAAGATATTTGGGCCCTGACTCCAGAGTGCCTGATTGTGTAGGTCTGGAGCGGGACCTGGAGGATTTGCATTCCCAGGTGAAACTGATGCTACTGGTCCAGGAACCACACTTTGGGAACCACTGGTGTAACCCTTGCCTGGCACAGAGAAAGGCCTCAATAAATAACAGTTCCGTTATCCCAAGGCTTCCTCTTCACTGTCCTTTTATTTGGGGTGGGGGGGGGGGGTTAAAATACAGAAAGCAGAGAGAATTATATATTAAATATTCCAGGAATCCACCACCCAAAATTAACAAATGATGGTGTTTTGTCATGTTTGCTTCAGATTTTTTAAAAAATAAAATGACTAGGAGATAAAATCGAAGCCTCCCCACATCGTATCCCTCTCGGTTGTTTCTCTCTCTCCTCAGAGGCAACCGTTGTCATGAATTACAGTCCTTCCAGCCTGTGCCTTTATAAATTTATTACATATCTATGGATGCATAAACGATGCATAGAATCCTTTTCTGTGTCTTTTAAGATCTATGTAAATACTATCTGCAGTTCTCCCCGCTACTTTCTTATAGTTAAGTTGTCAGTGTCCAGCCAGGATGAGAAAAAGAGGTCTATTTTATTCCTTCTAAGTGGAGTGTCCCCACAGGTGACCACCCTACCTTATTTCTCATTCCTCTTTTGATGAACATTCAGGTAGTTTCAAATGTTCACTACAACAAACAGTACTGCTGGGACCATCCTGGATGTGTGGCCTTGGGCACATGGGCAGGTGTTTCTTGGATGGCTCTCCAGAAAGGGTACTTGTGGCCCTCTCCTTTTGTGGGAGAAGAGGGCTAAGATCTTGAGGGGTCACCCAGGGGTTCTGGGATAGTGAAGAGAGAAGAATATGGTTCTGTTACCTCCCAGCTTTCTCTAGACCCGGGGCCACTGTCCCAGGTCTCCTGATCTCAGCTGTGGGAGGGCAAAGATCATCCACCTTGTTCACTGTGCCTGACACTTGGTAGATACTCAAACCAAGGAGCATTTTTAAACATTTTGAATCACAAACATTTTAGTTTACTTTTGTATAGTCTTCTTTTTTGTGCACTTTTTATTTAATGTAATTAGTTAAAATGCTGCATATACAATTTTTATCCCACTTATTCACTTAGCATTACATTGTAAGCATTTTTCCATGTCCTTGAATTTTTTTATGGATATATCATAGTTTGTTAAATCCTAGCAAAGCACTTTTATGTAGTAATATCTTTCGTGGTGAAATTCATAAAACATTATAAAATTAAAAAGTGAACAATGTGGCATTTAGTACATTCACATCCACTACCCCTATGTAGTTCCAAGACATTTCAACCTCACAAAAGGAAACACCATACCCATTAAGCAGTTATTCCCAATGCCTTCCTCCCTCAGCCCTTGGCAACCACCAACCTGCTTTTTGTCTCTATGGATCAATTTATTTTGATCATTTCATATAAAACAACCAAATAGCACAACATGTGATCTTTGGTGTCTGGCTTATTTCATTTAACATAATGTGTTCAAAGGTCATACACATTGTAGCATGTATCAGTATTTCATTCCTTTTTATGGCTGAATAATATTTCATTGTGTGTGTATACCACCATTTGTTTCGCAATTCATCCACAGATGGAGATTTGCATTGTTTCCACCTTTTGGCCATTGTAAATAGTGCTGCTATGAACATGCATTGACGTGTATTTGTTTTGAGCAACTTGAGTAGATATTAAGGACTGGAACTGCTGGGTCATATGGTAATTCTGTGTTTAACTTTTTGAAGACTTGCCGCATTGTCTTTTACTATTTTACAGTCCCATCAGCCTTGTATAAGGGTTCCAATTTCTCCGCATCCTCACCAGCACTTGCTATTTTCCTTTTTAGTGAGTATGAAAAGCATAAATCTTAATCTCACCCCAATAGGCTGCTGTCTGGGGGCCTTACCCCTCTGCATTCAGAGGACAAGCCAGGGCTTGGATTTTAAATTCTTTTAGAAAGTAAGTCCCAAGAGGCACAGATATGTCTGTCTCCTGAACCACTGTATCTCTAACACCTGGCATCTGGCACATTCTTACATTCCATATTTTTGAGGAATGTAAGAATGTTGAACGACTTCTCCCCTCCCTTGCTTGATATATGTCAGCACACAGATGCATTTCACTTGGCTTCAAATGGCAATTCTTTTTCGGTGGTTGCTAATGTTTAGAGAGAAGAACGCTCACATAAATCTAGATTTCTGTATTCTCTTGAAAATCTGGAAGAGTTATCAGTCATGGGGCTGGAACCTCCATCTCCCATGCTCCTCTGCTGTTCACTCATGGCGACACTGGTGAAGCCAAGCAGGGGCTGCCCTGCATACTGCCCAAGCTGTCCAGCGAGCACCACCCTTGTCGGGACCACCTTCCTCATGTGGATGGCCTGTGGGCCCCTCCAGTCATTTGAGTTTTCAACCCCTGCCCTCCAATCTTAAAAGATCCTCTCTTTTATAGAAAAGGAATGTCAGGCCCAGAAAGGGTAAATAACTTTCCCAAACTCACACAGCTAGTTTGTGGTTCAATCTCTCTTAGCCTCTGTGTTGCTCAACAAACCCCCATAGCACTTTGATCGCTGCCCCATTTCTCTAGTTTCCTCTGCCCCAGGACTGTGAGTTTTAGTGTACTTTCAGAGGCATGAGTAATGATGCAGAAGAAAGCCTTGCTTGCATGTAAAATGTGCCTTTGTTCTTGGCCAGTGTCAATGGCCACACATGCTGCATCCTCTGCATGTCACTGCACCCTCTGGATGGCACTGTACTGGGGCTTGCGTTCCTAATTCTGGCCTAAAACAACTGTCTGAGCTCCCATCATCACCTTGAAATCCTTTGGCCCAGGAGACTTAGGTCCAGCCAAGAGAATAGGAGACCCTCCTTCTTCTCTGCCAGAGAAACAAAGAACAGTGGACAGAGCACAGGAGACCTGAGTTGGAATGCCAGCATTGTCCCATACAAGTTGTGATGCATTGGGAAAATTCTTTCACTCTGAGTCTCAATTCCTTCATCCAAAAAATGAAAATAGAAGGATACTACCTCATAATCCATGCAGGACAATTCATTTGATTTTAACACACACACACACACACACACACACACACACACACACACTCACTCTATATTTTTCAAGGGTATATATGTCTCAGCTGGAGTTTCCCCAGAAGCAAATCCTAGACAAGATTTCAAATGCATTTACTATTTAGTTTTTTGGGGAATTGATCCCAGAAAATTCTAGTAGGAGAGTGGAGATGCAAGACTGGAAAGAGAAGGCAGCCCATGGAGGTGTGTTAACAAGCCATTCAACCCTGTGGGTACCTGGAGCTCAGTTCCACTAGGAGTTCTGGGAGGCCATGAACCCACTCAGCAGGTGAGGGAACTGGGACATGTACCCACCTGCTCCTGTCAGTCACTGTTTGAGAGCTGTCCTGGGGAGATCATATATCTGTAGCACTTCCATTTGCCAAGCTCATGGGCAGAGCAGGCACCAGTGGCCACAGAGAAATCTCTCAGGCAAAGAGATGCAGGTGCTGGCATTTGGAAGCCTAGTAGGAGTGGTCCAAAAGAGTGAAGGGCGAAGTGATGGGGCTGGCCACTGACAGCATCTGCTTCAGTGTATGGGCATGTGAGTGCAGACGCAGAGGCTACCCAAGGGGGAAGGGGTGGCCATTGAGGACCTGTACAGGGAGAAATCCAAGGGTACCTTAGATTTATCTGTAATATTTTCATTTTTAACAAGGACGATGTACTGTTTTACTAGGTGATAAAAGGTAATTTTAAAAAGAAAATACATATCCTCCAAAAAATAAAAAAAAACTGAGGCTCTGTCAGCTATAAAAAAGTAACTGTAAGAGGGTCAGAGTGGGCATTGTTGCAGCTTTGAGGTTTCCATTTGCAGATGACAGATTTGTGGGCAGCTGACCTTAGAGCATGGTGGGAGCTTAGTGTGGAAAGTTGTCCCTGGGGTGAACTGGCCACTGTGGACTGTCTGAAGGGGGAAAACTCCACTCAGATTTAGTCAAGGAACAACTTTATTCTTCTCCAAGCAGATAAACACAGCACTTCTCAGTTTTAAACATACATTCGTAACTATTGTTGAGATGGGGAAAACTGGTACACCCAGGGAGCTAAAGCAGACTTCATTCAATAATTCAAGGATTTATTGAGCACCTACTGTGTCCTAATAAGACTGTATCCTAATAGGACTTGGATACAGCAGTGTAACAAAACAAGTCACTACCCCCACATAGCTCAAACTCTATGGGGAGACAGATGATAAATCCACAGGTAGTGTATTAGGTGCATTAGTTCAGGTCCTTTGAGAAGCAGACTCTCAGAAATATTAAATATACAAAAAATTTATTAGATGAAGTACCCTTGGGAGAAACTAGGAGTGGCTAAGAGAGCCATCAGATGGCAAGGCATGTTTGACTCCAAATGAAGAAGAAAGGAAAGGAGGGAAAGAAGGAAGGGAAGTAGACGTGGAAGTGGTTTTGACTGCAATGCAGTTCTACGGAAGGCTTGGCAAGGCTGTCAAGGAGCCCTTAGTAGCCCTGCCACGCTCAGTCATTGGCTGTGAACAGCCCATGGCAACAGCTGATGGATGTCAAAGAACAGCAGCTGGGGCCATTCGTCAATTCCGTTCTATGCAGGTGAGATCTGAGAGGCCCGTCCTCGTGGTCACCACAGTAGGTGGTGGTTAAAGCCATGAAAGACACAGCTGGGAAGGGGCTAGACAGTGCTGGAAGTTCCTGTCTTAGCGAGGGCAAGGAGGGAAGACTTCTCTGAGAAAAAAAAGATCTGCGAAGAGACCTAGGTGAAGTGAAAAAGGCTTTCTGGGTGAAGAACATTCCAGAAAGCAGCCTGTGCAGTGGCCCTGCGGTAGAAGCATGGATGATGCATTGAGGAGGAATAGCAAGAGGCTAGTGTGGCTGGAATGGAAAAATCAAGGGAGGGGTGGTAGGACTGTAAGGTTGAGGGGGCCCAGATCATGGAGCCTTGCCAGCCACAGGGGGCGCTTGGGCTTTATCCCAAGTGAGACGGAAGCACTGGGAGATTTTGAGCAGAAAATGGATGTGACCTGGTTTATATTTTAAAAGGCTTGCTTGCTTATCTGTAAAAGGGAGAAATGGGGATTCAAACCCAGTTCTTTTCCAACTTCAAATCCCAGCCTATATTTTCTAAACTTCCCTGCACCCTGCCTACCTTAGGGATAAAATTATTCTAAGGAGGGTCACAGTTGCCCTTGGATTCGAGAGTTGACCAGGGTGATCCGGTGGTAACATTCAACATGCGAAGAATTTCCTGCGTGTTTGGAACGAGTGGCTGGAACACAGACATCTCAGAACCAACCCTCCCCCCCAATCAGGCAAATGACCAAAGGCCCCAAGTTCCTCTTCAGTGTGTTGCTCTGTCACTTGCTGTTATGTAAACCAGGGCACAACACTTGCCCTCTCTGCTGCTCCTATCTGTACAGTGAAGGTCTCTCCAATCCCTTCCTGTTTGCAAAGTCAAAAGTTTTGAGCTCTTTAATCAGAAAGAAGCTAAGAGTCAGAAAAGGGGAGAGGTCCTCACCCCTAAATGTCCATTAGGGACAGCAGTCACTTGAGGATTTGGTTAGTTAGTTCATTTAGAAGACAGCCAGGGAGCCTGAGGAGAGGGAGCTGTAGGGCTCTAAGAATTGGCCCCTGATCGGGGAAGACTTTTCCCCCACCCCCAGGGCTGAGCTGTTCCGAGAAGGGAAAGTTCCGCTAACTGGACAGCCTGGGCCCCCAGCGGTCTGCCATCCTAAACTTCCTGTTTGGGTGCTTCATCCTGCCTTCCCCTTCCCCCACTGCAACCTCTAATGCTGATCCCCATGGAAGATGAGAGGCAAGAGAGATAGATTCTCATCCTACCTGCCACTGACCGATTGGGGACTCTCTCTGCCATGGGCCTCTATTTCCCCATCTGAAAACTGGGTTCATAATTCTGGTCCTGCTGACTTCAGCCAAGTAGATAAGGCCTGTAGAGATTTGAACACAATGCATTTACTCTACAAATGTATATGGAGGCCTAATTCATGCCAGACACTTTCTAGACATGGCTTCAGTGCCATTAGCTTTGTGGGGTCCAGATTTGACACATCCTCACCTACTCTAATGATTCTAGTATCCTCTTCTATCAAAACCTGCTGTCAGAGACGTCTTTGCCATACGCCATTTACACCTAAGTATGAAGTGCAATCCCTTGTAAGAATTTCCTCTGCACCAGGCAGGACGTGGAGGTTTAAGGGGGCAGAAATCCGATTCAAACTGGCTCAAGCAGAAGGTTTCTGGAAAGTCCATGAGCACATCAGCTTTGGGCAGGGCTACATCCAAGGGCTTGAGAATCTGTATTTCTCCATTCCTTGGCTCTGCTTTGCAACTGCAAGCATTTTTTTTCCAGCCAAAGCCCAATGGATGACTTTCCTTGGCCAGAATTGAGTCACATGCCCATCTCTGCTTCTACTACTGCAATTTTGATTGGCCAGACTTAGTCACAGACTAACCTCTACAACTAGAGGTTGAAGTCAGCTCTACCCCAATTCACAAACTGAGAAATGGGGGAGAGGTGGCTTCCAGAGGAAAATTGGGGAGCTGTTACGAGAAGGGGAAGCAGATGCTATGCAGGAAAGAACTACAATTGTTCCCTTCAGTGAACTTACCATCCAACATTTCACTTCATATTTGGAGAAACTGAGGCCCACAGAGAGGATGAGCCTTGCCTGAGGTCACACAGTGAGTTTGTGGCAGAGGTAGAACCATAAGCTAGGCTCCTCACCCTCCAGCCCTTGCAGACCTCTACTTGAGCCTAAAAGCTCCCAGCAGACCATCTCCCACCCACTCCACAGGATTATCAGGCAGGGACCTGGCCTCTCTATCTTGGACTTGACTCTGAGTCTCCGCGGCCAGCATGGTGACTATAGGAAGCAGCCAGGGCAAGGAAGCTGACCTTTCTTATTCCCCTCCCGTGCAGTGTCTGCGGCCGCTGAGGGAGTGAGAAGCCGGTTTCATGTTCCAGGAGTTCAGCAGTGACTTGAGGAAGTGTCTTTGCCAGGGGTCAGCCGTCTAAGCTAGTATGGAGCCAGGGGGGCCACTTCTGCTCTCAGAGGTTTTAAAAAGTTTTTCACATCCCTGTCACACAGGACCTCAGGTCAAGGCTGAGAAGCCAATGCCTCCTATTTTTCAGAGAAGAAAATGAGGCTCAGAGAAGGGAAATGACTTAACCAAGATCACACAGCCAATCAGTGGCAGAAGCAAGATTCAGATCCGATTATTACCCCAAGCTAGGTCCTCATTCCACCACATTAGTGGGTCACAAATTTTAGTGCATAAGAATCTCCTGAATTGTTAGAAATGCAGATTGTAGGCTCTCATCCCGAGAGACTCTGGTTCATTCTTTCTGGAGTATGGCTCAGAACTATGCAAGAATCAGAGGACCATTTGAGTGCAAGTGGCAGAAATCCAATTCGAATTGGCTTAGGCAAAATCGAGAATTTATTTGCTCATTAACTGGAAAAATCCTACTGTCGAAAAGCTTCAAGCATAGCTGGATCCAGGCGTTCAAACAAGTGTTCAGAAATCACTTTGTCTCCATTGCTCACCAATCTGCCCTCTGTGGGAGCTTCATTCTAAGGCAGCCCCTTCCTTCGTGACATCAGGATGACTCTCAAAAGCTCCAGGTTCCCACATCTACAGCTACATCTATATCAACAACAAAGAGAATGTGTTTTCCCAGCAAAATTTCAGGGCAGAATCTGATTGCCTCAGCTACAATCACATACATGCCAACAGCTAAACCAACCACTGTTGGTTGCCAGGGGGACATGAAATTCTCTAATGTCAGGGCCTGTACCAAGTTGTCAATCCCTGAAACCCTATGTGCTGAATGGGAGAAGGCTGGTTTCCTCAGGAAAGTCCATGTGCTGTTACCAGAAGAGGGATGGAT
This sequence comes from Rousettus aegyptiacus, assembly GCF_014176215.1. Lineage (NCBI taxonomy): Eukaryota > Metazoa > Chordata > Mammalia > Chiroptera > Pteropodidae > Rousettus > Rousettus aegyptiacus. Next base: position 20,334,799 of record NW_023416287.1, on the reverse strand, counting down.
GCTGAGGAAGCAAGCACAAAGAATGTTCCCTGCATGGGTGCTTCCCAGCTAGAATGAGCTCAAGAATCACCTGGGCCTTATTAAAACCCACATTCTGATCTGGGAGGTCGGGCCTAAGATTCTGCATTTCTATCAGCTCCTGTCTGATGATGATGCTGGTCCTCATGCTGGCCACACTCAGAGTAGCCAGGCACTCTGTTACATTTCTGATGTCACTTCCAGCCACCCTGGCACAGGGATTTTGCAGTCCCCACCATACTAAGAGGTCCTGGGCCGTGTAAACCTCTTCCCTCATCCCATCTCTACTCGTGTCCCATTCCATGGTTCCCCAACCCACCCAAACATCAGCCCCATCTATTTGGGAACCACTCATTAACATATTGCCTATTCTGTTCCCATATCACAGTTGGAGAAACTGTCCACTGTGTCCAGTGACCTTTATACGAGGATCCACATCATAAATTCTCTTTTTTAATTGAATACTTAAAAAATACTTGTTTCTGTTGAAAAATTGCCATGCTTCCTGGCATTTTATGATGACAATGTACAAGTTCCCATATTTATCTTGGTTACTAGGAAGCTCAGAGATAAATCTAGTACCCAGTGGCAATAGCGGTCACACCCTAGGCTTCTAGTTTAGAAATCTTTCCTTTCTGAATGGTGTAGCATAACCCTCATGAGCCTTGAAGTGCTCTGTACATGGTTTAATATTATAAGCTCCCTCAAATCCTTTTTGGAAGTCAGTACTTCTTTGGATCATTCTGGACTTTCCCCAAATTTTTATTGAAATCCTCCCTATTCTTCAAAACCCAACTCATCATCCTGCTGCTCAGTTATTATAAACAGGTTGTTTTTCTACGAATATACTAAACATACACATGTTAGTGGAAGAACCAGGATATAAATTCGTTTTACAAAAATGGCTCAATATTACATGTTTTGTAGTTTGCTTTTTTCATTCACTAAGTATCTTAGCAATCTTCGCACGGCTCTGGCTGTGCCAATCCCTGCCAGCTTCTTTGTATATGACTTGGGAATGTAATTCTCTATGTCCAGTCTTCCCTTCTCAGCTCTGTCCTGGAGCACGACCCCCGTCCTGACACCTTTGTGTTGGAGCAACTACATAGAGCACAGTTCTGGGCATGCATTTTTCTACTAACCATGCATTATGCTCCTGCTATGTGCCAGGGAATCCCTGAGCTAAGTGCTGAAGGACACAGACATGGGAAAGACCAGCCTCTGCTGTGTGCAAGGATGGAAATATTCTATATCTGTACCTTGATTACAGTAGCTTTAGCCACAGATAGCAATTGAGCACCTGAAGCATGGCGAGTCCTTACTGAGATGTGCTGTATGTGTAAAATACATATTAGGATTCAAAGACTTAGCATGAAAAAAAAAAGAAGGAAATTATTTCACTGATTATGTTTATATTGATTACCCATTAATTAGAAATTTGAAACATTGGGGAAAATAAGTATACCTGAAAATTAATTCACTCGTTTCTTTTTACTTTGAAAAATGTGGCTATAGAGAATTTTAAACTGTATACGTGGCCCACATTACATTTCTAGGTTGAGCAGTCATGCACCATAGAGGTGGAATGGTTCTCTTGGTTCAGGAGGACAATCACATTTTATGCAAATTGGACTCCTGCAGGTATATCACTTTTTTTAAAAAAAAAACACAAATTGAGCCAATGAGAATTCCCTATTTTTAAAAGTTAACTTCTCTAGTGTTGTGGTATCTCTAAACCTGTGGGCTAAAGGAATTGCAATTTGTGCTTGCTTTATGCTCCAGGGTAGGGCCATACTTGCTAGTAAACAGAGATGGTTATGGTTAACGTTTCTGAACACCTACTGTGCGCCAGATACCTTTACACTTATAACTCAGTGCTCACTACCATCCTTACCATTTTCTGAGGTAAAACCCCACCATGCCTTCTCAGAGGCGGCTTTGGATCACACATGAACACAGTGCCTTCAGAGGCCCCACCCCTCAGGACCTTGTGGCCATCTTGAATATGTAAATTGTGATGTAAATGATACTGGATAGGTGCTCAGAGAGGTGGAGGGAGGGGCCTCATATCACACAGCAGTGCTCTTCCCAGAACACCCTCTTACTGATCAAAAGATACGAAATGTAATATGTTATGCTCTACAAAACCACATAATATGCTGTTTTTTCTCCCAGAACTGTGATACATATTTATCACAAAGCAAAGAGGTGTTGGTTTCTGTTTTAAATGCATACAAATACAGGTGGAGCATTTGAGATCTTGCTCCCCAACATAGTTCATCAGTCTGGTTCAAATAAACCCTATAAAAAAATTTTAATGCCTACAAGTACATTATAAAGCAGCGATTAATTGTGATAATTTTTCAAATCAATGATCCAGAACTTCAGGAATCTGAATTGGTTCCTCACAAAAGGCAAATGAGGCAGAAATTGCTTAGGTCTTGAGATGGTAAATAGTTCCCAATTCCCTCCAGGACAGAAACATTCTTGTAAATAAAAATTTTTTTTAAATTGTTTTAATCACTTCCTTAAGCCTAAGAATTTTTTTTTCTTAAACCACTAATACATGTTTATTTTAACAAGCTAAGTATAAATGAGCTCTGTTTTAGAAGAAAATTTCAATTGTGCAGATGAGGAAAACAATTACTTCCTTATGTGGCTGCTCACATTCTGTCTCCTCCACAAATACATGTACACATTTTGAGAAAATAAATGAAATATTTCTGCCACTTTTAAAATTAAGTTTCGACTCTGATCAGGTAAATGTATTTTCTCTAAGTATCTTTAAATTTAATTAATCCATCTGCACGATCTGTCAGCTCTACCTCCAAAATGGCCCCTGAAGCTATCTGCGTCTTATCTCAATAGCCACCACCCTGGGTCAGGCCACCATCATCCCATGCTTGGACAACTGCAGTGGACAGGGTTCCCTGCCCTGCTCCTCACCATCTATCCTCAACCCAGCAGCCGGTGGGATTATTTAAGTTGAATCTCATCATTCCACTGCCTAAAACTTTCCATGGTTTCCCATTATCCTTAGAATCAAATCCAAACTCCCCACTGGCTGTACAAGATGTAGCAGCCTCTGTCACATGCCATCCTCTCCCCTGCCTATGATCTCTAGCCACGCTGGCCTCCTTTCGGTGCCTCATTCTCTCAAAGCACATTCCAGCCTCAGGACCTTTGGACTTGCTGTTCCATCTGCCTGGAACACTGTTCCCTCAGAGTGTTACATGACCAGCTCTTTTGCATCATTCAGGCTCTGGGTCTAATGTCACCTTTTCAGAGAGGCCTTCCCCAACCACCTTGTCTATAGGGGTCCCACTGAGATGTTCCCTATCACATTCTCTTATTGTCCTCATATTTTCCAGCATCTAAATATATTTTGTTATTTATTAACTTACCTGTTTATTGCTGTGTCTCCCTTTCGTCTTCAGTGTATGCTCTGTAAGGGCATGAACTTGCTTGTCTTATTTGTGGTTTAAAAAAGTGCTCAACACATGTTTGCTGAGTACATGAATGAATGAATGACCAAATAAATCTGAGAAAGAAGGGAAGGAGAAAGAGAGAGAGAGAGAGCTGTTATAAGGCAATTATGAAACGATAGGAGGAATATGGTGCCTTGACTATTATTTAGCTAGACTGTTTGACCTCATCTTTGTCATTCAGTATAAAGTGGTAATTTATTCTTGTATTACAGTTTTACTTGACTATTTGCTCTGAGCCTGACACTGAGCTGAGTATCTCCCTACCTACATGCTTTCCCTTATGCTTCCAACACCCTGCTAGTAGGTTGATGATTATCCACCATTCTGCTGATGAGAAACTGAGACGAGGAGGAGGGGGAGTGTTGAGTGAGGTGCTGGGAGGGAAACTAAGTGTCAGCTCAGGCTTCTGACTGTGCTGAGCCAGCTGTGCCCACCACCCAATCTGCTCCCCGGCTCTACCTTTTGAATTTCGATGATCCTCATTATTTGCTCTCTAAGTAAACTCCCCCATGGCAGAGTCCTCAGCAATATGATTATAACAACTTGTCAGCTCTGTGCGGTGCATGGCTGACAGGGACGTGGGGAAACCCAGTGGTGATAAGGGCAGGGTGAGCTCCGTATGTTAAGGATAGAGGAATGGGGCTGGCAGGGAAGGTGAGATGGGGAAAGAGAGGGAGTGCAGCCTGGGGCAGGAGGCCTAGAACCTAGCATCGAAGACTCCCCTGCGTGGGGTTCAGGGCCAGCCAGGCTCACCTCCCTTCTCTCTGCCACAGGATGGGCTGTGTGAAGTCCAAGTTCCTTCGAGACAGAGGCAAGGTCTCAAAAACCGAGCCCAGTGCCAACACACACAGCCCTGTGTATGTGCCAGATCCCACATCTTCAGGAAAGCGGGTGAGTGGGAGATGAGAGGGGTGGGTAGTCCTGAGGCCAGGGGTAGGGGTTGGGGAGCTGCCCCTTGCTGCCCTAAATTGCCCTAACAGCCTCCTGTTTTCCCAAGGGTGAGCAGGTGTGTTTGGAGTAAAATGGAGCTGACCAGCCACCAGCAGCACCTTAACTCTGCATCTGAACTGAGTACCCAGGGCAAAGGGCATCCCTTCTCCTTGTCTTGTTGCCCAGGCCTTGGCAGGCCTTGGCCCATCAGCCTGGGCTGCAGTGAACAAGTCCCAGTGAGCACGGCAAGTTTCCAGCCTCGGCAGTAGCAGAAGCAGTGCTGAGAGATATGGGTGACCAGACGAGTAACAACAGTAGTTGAAGAAATGACAGTAATGAGGATAGTATCAGCATCATAGCAATAATTGTAATTACAATTGTAGTTAGAACAGTAACAACGATGCTAGGGGGAGTACTGCAACAGCAGCAGCAGGAATCATAGCAGAAACAGTAAATAAGAGAAGTGGTAATACTGGTAGACGTGTTTACTTACTTGTCTTTACTTCTACAGAGCTTACCAAGGGCTCTCCTAAGTGCTTTACGGTTATCAACACCTTGAATCCTCACAATAATCCTATCGTTGGTCATAATTCTTATTGTACCCATTATACATTAAGAAGCAGAGAGATAAAATAACTTGCCAAAGGCCACATGGTTAGTAAGAAGTAGAGCCAGGATTCGAACTCGGGCAGGGCATGTTCCAAAGTACCAGAGGCAGGAGCAAGAGTAATAGGCAGGGGCCGAACGCAGGAATCAGAAGGGCAGTAATGGTGGTAACAGTGATGGTAATGGTGGCCGCGGTAGTCATGGTAGCAGCGCCATTAGTAATGGTAGCTGTGACAGTGGCAGTCGGGACAGCAGTAACAGTAGTAACGGTGGAGGTAACAATAATAGGACCAGTAATTGTGACGACAGTACTAATGGCAGCAGTAACAGTTGTAATAACTGTTACCATTCTCTGCACACCTACTATGTTCCGGGTGTTGGAGTGAAGTGTTTCGACATCATTAATCCTCACCAAAAGCTGTGAGGCAGGAGTTCTGCCACTTTCCAGCCAGGGTGACTAAGGCTCAAAGAGGTTAAACGGCTCCCTGGGGTCACACAGCTGGGAAGCAGCGGAGTCAGGTCTTTCTACCCGGCTACTGGGTTCTCTCCCCTCTGGGGGCCTTGAGTCCATGCTCCAATCCGGAGCTGTCCAGGGAAGCACAGCCTCTGCTTGCTGCCTCCAAGGCGTGTACTCCTTGATGCCCCTTAGAAAGTTCTTCCTGGTACTGAAGGAAGGCCTGTTACCCCATAACCCTTACTCCTTTCCTTGTTCCCAAACCGACCCCTTAGCCCTGCCCTCAAACACTTCCACTCCGTTTGCCTCATGACAGCCTGTAGAGATTGAAGAGAAAGAGCTTGTCCCAACCCACTCATTTCTTCTAAATCATCTTGCTCATAACATAGGTTTCTGACCTCTCGTCAGCCTGCTTTTCCAGGCATGAAAAACACAGGTCTGGACCAACCCCTTTCACTGTATGTCAAGGGACGGGACAAGCCAGTGGCCTCCAAGGCCAAGGACAGAGCCTGCCAAGAGACCCGGATCCTTGTGGAGGCTGTGTCTCTAATGTGCTGTGTGACCTCAGGCATGTCTCTTGTACTCTCTGGGCCTCCTCCCATGACACACAGGCTGGGCCGAGAGGCCCTTGGGTATCCTTTTTGATACAGACCTTCTCTGGCTCCACGTACACTATTAGGTTCATCGCTTTCTCCCATTTCTCCCCTATAGCGACCTGACAACAGCAACAGCAACCCACCAGGGTCCACAGGGGGTAAGTATCTGGCAAACACATGCTGCGAAGTCTTGTGTTATGTCGGGGACTGGGTTAGGTTCCGGGCAAGAGCTTAAGGCAAAAATCCCAAACGGTCAAAAACACCCTTGAAAATCCCCTAAATTGCCCCTAAAGTACTTCTTACAGGATATTTTGTGTCTATCACACTGTTTAATAACATGAAAAAACACTGTTAGTTTTAAACTGTAAAATCGCACCCAGCATGGCAAGATGCTTGCTTATACCAGGAGACAGACACATATCGACTGGTCTAGGGCTGGGTGCCAGTATCGGTATGGGAAATACCCAGGGCTGTGGGGGTGCTCGGATAAAGCCTCACCATCCCGTGTGTCTCTCTTCCCAGAAGGTTCTGAGGATGTCATCGTGATTGCCCTGTATGATTACGAGGCCATTCACCATGAAGACCTTAGTTTCCAGAAGGGGGACAAGATGGTGGTCTTGGAGGAGTAAGTCCCCATCCCACTCCTCCTAAGACATACTTACCTATAATATACAATTATTCTCCCTTTTGTGCTTCAATAAAGAACCCAATAGACGATCTTATCCTAAGGTGTAAATGACTGATGAGAACCTGAACATAATAGAGGAAGAAGGGCTTGCTATTCACCTGGATGAAAGCCAAAATAAAGGGGCATGTGTACTTACTAATGGTGCATGTCCAGACTAGGATGAACCAGTGAAAGCACTTTCTCAGGGAAGCCTTCCTCCCGTGATCAGGCTACAGGCTTGCCTATGGGCCAGACCCTGCTGAGGTGACTTTGCATTCAGAAATCCTTGGATCTCTGAGTTTGCTACCTCCAATTTCCTCCAGTCTTCACCTATGTGTGTCATGTTTAGTACTGTGCGAGGGCCCAAGAATGGCAGTGGTCATGCTTGGTGAGACTCCTGCGCCCACTCCCTCGGGCTCTCGGTCCCAGCTGAAATTCTATGAGTCTGCCACTGGCACAGGGCCTCATCTTGGGTATGGCTAGGAAGGCCAAAGCCACAAATCCAGGGGGAAAGGGTAGGGCCAAAGACCTTGGTCTGAGAATACAAGGACTGGCCATGATGCCAGACCTTCGGATGCATGGCGAGAACTACTGTAAAGATCCCCAGGGCGATCATGGGGTGTAAGCAAAGGGGTATCCTAGGCTGAGGCTGAGGGGCCCAAGAGAACCAGAGGGAGTCCTTCTGCCCCTGACCCCTTTGATCCCTCATGTCTCTTAGATCTGGGGAATGGTGGAAGGCTCGGTGCCTGACCACCCAGAAAGAAGGCTACATCCCAAGCAACTATGTCGCCCGCGTTGACTCTCTGGAGACAGAGGAGTAAGTATTCTATTTTCCTGCCCTTCAGAAGGAAACCTAAGCAAAACCAACCTTGTTCCTGCCTCAGGGCCTTTGCATTCACTATCTCTCCTGCCTGGCGCACTCTTCCTAGGACTCTTCAGCTGGCTCCTTCTCATCCTTTGAGTCTCAGAGGTCTTCCCTGACCACCCTGTCTAAAGTGGGTCCCCTCTGTGACTTTCTCTCTTATGGAAGCCTATTTTATTCCCTTCTGAATACTTCTTACTAGCATTTCTTCCTTGTGCAAGATCTGTGAGATAACTTCCTAGGGGTGGAATTTCCAGGGAGACAGTTCTTACTGTGTACCTATAGCATTGCTTGATTATTGTACCACACGTAAACCTCTTTACAAAATGAAAGCAGATAAGGCAGGTGGGCAGTGTGGCATAGTGATTAAGAGCCTGGGCTCTAGAGCTAGGCTGCCTGGATTTGAATCCAGCCTCCACCACATCCCGGCTGTATGATGCCAGACAATCTACTAGCTCTGTTTCTCAGGTTCCTCATCTATAAAATGGGGATTATAAGGACAATTATTCCATAAGTTGGGGGCAGATGACTGTTAGCTATCTTTCTCCACAGCAGGTTTATGGCAAGGTCAAAGCATGTTAACCTCCGGTCTGGGCCTTTCTCCATTACAGAACATGAACTACTCCTCCCCCTACGGAGGGTGGAAATAGATTCAGTTGATGCTGCTTAAACTTTCCCACCAAATATCCCAAGTATCTGGGAGAATGAAGAAAATATCCAAGTATAAAATTATTTGAAATCTCACATATTCACTTAGAAATTGATGCCAACTTATATTCGATACTGTATGTACAAAGGGGCATAAACTGTGAAGCTGACAGAGATCAGACTCTAACTCATATGGCCCTTGAGGCCCTGAAAGGAATATTGCATCCTTGTGAAATTTGCACAAGTGAGATTTTGACCACAGCTGCTTAAGACTACTGTATCTTCCCACTCAGCCTTTCTGTCCTTCTGGCCATCACCTTACTTCTCCCATTTGAGTGGCACTGGAACGACCCCTGGGCATTTTGTATTTGTAATGCTGTGTTACTTTTCTTAAAGAAAGCTCCCCAGCGTTTTAGTCTTGGCGAACCGGATTCAACCCTAGTAAAATGTCTGTTTTAATATCAAAAGAAATTGTCGTTTTTCCAAAAAGAGTCTTTGAGGAAAATCGATGCTGTGGGAAACCAGGGCGTTGGTATCCTGGTTCCCTTGTGAGCCGAACAGGACTGCCCCCAATCCCCTGGGGGTTTACAGGCTGTATCAACCCCCCGCCGTCTCCTCCCCCATGCGCTGTCTCCTCCTCCACGCACTGTCTCCTCCCATTTCCACCAGGTGGTTCTTCAAAGGCATCAGCCGGAAGGATGCAGAGCGCCAACTCCTGGCCCCTGGCAACGTGCTGGGCTCCTTCATGATCAGAGACAGCGAGACCACCAAAGGTGACCCAGCCTTCCTCACACTATCTAGATAAATAGATAGATAGATAGATAGATAGATAGATAGATAGATAGATGGATGATAGATAGATGATAGACAGAAGATAAACAGATAGATAATAATAATAATAATAATAATAATGGCAATGATGATGATGATGATGATGATGATGATGACAGCCAACATTTACTGTTTACATCCCAGCTACTTTATAATCATTACTTCTTTTAATTATCAGGCAATGTGATGAGATAGGGAGGTATGATGACCAATCCCATTTTGTAGATGAGGAAACTGAGGTACAGAGAAGTGATGTACTCACTTGTCCACTGTCTCAGAGCTGGACATGGAGGTGCCTGGATGAGAACCCAGGCAGCCTGACTCCACAGCCCACTCTTACCCTTCACTGCCCAGGTGCCAGGCCGGTGCCAGTGGTGGCCTGACAGGGGTGTCAGGAAGGGGTGTCGGCATGCTGACATTAGACGGCAGGCTTCTGAGGTCTCGCTCCTGAGCAGTGTCTCTCTGACCGATGCAGGGAGCTACTCTTTGTCCGTGCGAGACTACGACCCCCAGCACAGGGATGCAGTGAAACATTATAAGATCCGGACCCTGGACAACGGGGGCTTCTACATCTCCCCACGGAACACTTTCAACACCCTGCAGGAGCTCGTGGCCCACTACAAGAGTAAGTCCTGACCAGGACCGCACCCCAACTGGATGGGCCTATCTCCTGAGAATCTTGGTCAAGGGTATGTTGCAGCCTCCGAGGCTTGCTGAGCTCTTCTGACCTTCCCCAAACATGGTTGCTTTGGATTTTCCTGAAATCTTAGGCCTATTGAGCAGAAGGGTGGAGGTGGCATCTTATTATGCCCTGCTCTCTTGGGAATGTCCCTGATTATGGCAGCCTGATAGAACATGGGCCGGATGCAGTGAACCAGGCAGGGGGGCCTCCAAGGGGAAGCCTCTGGCTGGCTCAGAGCTGGCTGCCCTCGACTGACCAGGGGCTCTGTTCCAGAGGGGAGCGATGGACTCTGCCAGAAGCTGACAGTGCCCTGCGTGTCACCCAAGCCGCAGAAGCCGTGGGAGAAAGATGCCTGGGAGATCCCCCGGGAATCCCTCAAGCTGGAGAAGAAGCTTGGAGCTGGGCAGTTTGGGGAAGTCTGGATGGGTAAGGATCCAGGGCCAGGGGGTGGCGGGGAGGGAGAGAGGAGGGAGATCATTGCTTTCAGGAATAGCCCGAGGCAGAGTGGGAATGCCACCCAGCGCCTGAGAGATTTGAATAATAACCATAAAGGAGCATTTCCTCTGATAGCAAACCAAATTGTCTCACCATGCAAACACTGATTTGCCTTTGAGGCTAGGCCTGTTGGGCTCAAAAATTTCCTTCTGGGAAGCAGAAGCCATGGACTAGGAATTCACTCCCTCATGTATTCCTAGTCTATCAGTTTGGGGTTGAGATAACCAGAGGCCTCTTAGGAGGATGAAAATTAAGAGTGGTGAAATACAACTTAGAAATTTCCAGCTGAGTTCAGTGTTGGCAACTGCTAAGCAAGCTGCTCTGGGCGCCCGCCGTGTACCTAGCGTCGTGCCAGGGCATCATGGGACACCAAAACGTCACGTCCCACCCCTGCCGTCCTGCCCCTCGTAACTTGAGAACAGCGATGCCTGCTCTGCAGAATTGCGGGGTAGACGCAGTGTTTGGCCCAGTACCTGGTGCACCCCATTGTGTTTAACACTCCACTGTATTCCGAATGAGAGTGAAGACAGCTCACAGAGATGTAAACAATTCGGCCAGAGAAAAGAGGTTTAGAGTCCACGTACTCCTACTACGTTTATTGAGAACCTGTTATCTGCTAGGCACTGGATAAGAGAATGTGGCAGAGAAGGTATGGAGAGGAAGGTAAGACAGATCTGAGTAATTAGGTTAGAAAACCAAAAATATTATATAAGGCTTTTAGACTCTTACTATAGGAAGACCTCAAATCAGGATTAGTGGTTCCTGGCAGCCAAGGCAAAAATGGGACCACCACAAGCAATGATGAGATCTATAAGATCATCAGCAAGAGGAAACAGGGGTGGAGTGGGGTGAGGGAACAGCATATGCAAAGTTCCTGTGGTGGGAGGGGGATTGGGTGCTTGAGGGGCTGAACGATATGCAGGTGGATTAGTGTACAAAAGGCATTGAGCAGTTTGATGGATGATGAGGCTGGCAAGGTGGGCAAGGCCAGATCATTCAGGACCTTGTAGACCATGAAGAGACTCATGTTCATTTTGACAGCAATGTTAAGATGAAAGCATTTAAAGCAAAGATGGGGTGTGTGTGTGTGTGTGCATGTGTGTGTGAGACATAATTTGAGTGAAGTTTTGAGGTTATTCTTTAAACCCTACAATAGCCCTTCAAAGACAGTGCTACTATTTCCACTTTACAGATGAGGAAACCACAGCTCAGAGAGGTTAAGTGACTTGCCCAAGGGCCCACAGCCTTCCAACCCATATCCGTCTGAACCAAAGCCCGTGTCTCTCCTTCCCTCTCTAAGGGCTGAGATGAGCAGGAAAGACTTTCTGGAGAAGGCATGTCTGCAGCTGGGCCTTCCTGGGCTGTGGGGAAAGAGCAGTGGGGTCTGACCACCTGTCCTGCTTTCTGTCCCACTCCAGCCACCTACAACAAGCACACCAAGGTGGCTGTGAAGACGATGAAGCCAGGGAGCATGTCCGTGGAAGCCTTCCTGGCAGAGGCCAACCTGATGAAAACTCTGCAGCATGACAAGCTAGTGAAGCTACATGCAGTGGTCACAGAGGAGCCCATCTACATCATCACAGAGTTCATGGCCAAAGGTACTGTGATGGAGGGGCTGGGGATGCAGGCTGGGGCTCATACAAGTCAGCTGCAGACTCAGAGATGACTCTGACATGGTTCTTGACCTCAAGATGCCCCCAATCTGGTCAGGAGCAACTTAATATGCAGTCGCCCAGCTCTCCCGGTTAAGGGGATGAAACCATGTTAAGATGATGGCAGGGGAAGGGGAAGGGGAGCACACGAAGCTGCCAGGAGAGGGGAGTAGGGCAGAACCCCCCTGGCGATGGGAAACGAGGCTATGAGTTCACTGTGAGCCTTAGAAGCCAGGGCAGCTCTCCCCTTCGCCCACCTCCCCTTCATGGCCCAATGCTCTGGAAAACAGATTCAGCAAAGCATTGATTCCAGGCTGCCCCAACCCTGCTTACCCATGATCCAGAATTTCTTGGGGATTTTTTTTTTAGGCCACCATTTCACAACTATTTTTAATCCCTGCCCATTTGCTGACTAATAGAAACATGTCACCCAACCTCATGTAGTGTGATTTGAAATCTAAAACTGTTTTCATTTTCTAAATACACAGTTATGCCCGCTTTATAAAACCATGGCCCTAGTCATCCAGGCTCAGAAAGCTGCCTCAGTGAAAGAACCAGTCTAGCAATCACAAAGTTATTTTAAAACTCTCCAATTCTATTTCTCAAACACTAGGAATGGTGAATAAATACTTTTATTTGAACCCGTCACTATGAACATTTTTAACCATCAAGTAGAGAAAAGTAGCCACGTTGCTTCCCCTCCCCCATAGGAAGCCTGCTGGATTTCCTGAAAAGTGAAGAAGGCAGCAAGCAGCCATTGCCAAAACTCATCGACTTCTCAGCCCAGGTGAGAGGCTACTGCAGAAGTTTGGGAAGTAGGTGGAAAGGGCATTCAGTGATTTACTTTGCAGCACATACTTACTGACCACAGACTACAAGAATAACAATAATAGCTAACATTCATTGAGTGGTTAGTATAAAAGTATCCTTTTTGTATGTGCCTTAAGTATACTTATTCATTTAGTCCTCACATCAACCTCCTAGGATGGGATTTTCTTTTTTTTATCTACTATTATGTAACAAACCACCCCAAAGCTTAGGAACAATTTATTATTTCTGTAGGTTGATTGATGGGTTGGCTGGGTGGTTCTTCTGCTCTACGTGATGAAACTGAGGTCACTCATGTGACTGCATTCTGCTGAGAGCTTGCCTGGCCTAGCATGTCTGGGACGGCGGCTCAGCCTCCAGGGTCTCTCTCCACGTGGCCAGAGCTTCTTTACAGCCTGGTGGTGAGGTTCCAAGAGGGAGTATACGAAGGGGCCAAGCCCTAATATGCGAGTGCTGATGAGGCCTCTGCTTGCACCACGCTTGCTGATGTCTCACTGAACAAAACAGGTCACATGGCCCAGCCCAGAGTCAGTGAGGGAGGGGACTGCCCAAGGGCATGAGTCCATTGGGGGCCACGTGTCATCCCATGACACATGACAAGTGCCATCCCATTTTACGGAATAGGAAATTGAGACACAGAGAAGAAGATAAATACAAATGAGGAAACAGAGGCCCGTTGAGGTTAAGTAGCTTGCCTAAGTTACTATGTCAATTCTGAGGGATACAGCAGTGAACAAAATGAAAAGTATTTCTGTCCCCGCAGACTTGATAGTCCAGATGGGAAGACAGATATTGAACAACTGAATGTCTTAGAGAGCAATGGGCCAAGAGTCCTGGCTTAGTGAATGTAGTACCCAGCAAAATAATAGTGTACACAAATCACAGAAACACTTCTTCAAACTCCATTTTCTTTCTTACCTTCCCTTCATTCTCTGCAGCTACTCTCACTCTCAGCCTGAGTGCTTTTTACCCCTATCCTCTCTCATTCTCTCCTATTTGTGAGAAAACAGGGAGGAAAGGGGTACTATGGGAATACACGGCTGGAGCACTGAACCTGGTCCAGAAGCAAGGAAAGAAGACTTCCCTGAGGAAGTAGCCTCTTGGCTGAGCCCTGAAGAATTAGTAGAAGTTAGGCAGATAAAGAGAGAAAAGGGTATGCTAGACAGAAGAAACAGCCCAAAGGGGAAAAACAAAAGAGCTGGGCTTAATCAGCTCTCCGGAGCCAGGGACCGAAAGGGCATATGGCCAGAAGCCTGGTGGGCATTAAGAGACCTGTACCCTGGCCTACGGCTTGCCCTTCTGGAGATGCCTATGGCAGAACTCATCTGAGTACACAAATTGGGGGCAGGGGTCAGAGGTATAATAAATGGCCTTACCTTTCAGAACTTGGAACGCCAGAGACATATGAAAATCAAGGCCTGGCAATTTGATTTTAATGGTCCCTATCCCCAGAGAAAGTAGTCTGACCTGTTGATAACTTATAGCCATCAAACTGGCAGAAACCTTGCTCGGGGAAGAGTCAACTAAACCAAGAGCCGCCCTCTCCCTTTCACAAATGGGGAAACATAAACCGAGGGAGGGAAAGAGATGCCAGGCCCTTGGGCATCCAGGAGGACTCAGGGCCCAGGGACATGAAGCAGCCAGTCCGGGGACCCCGTCTTTGCCTCCAGTCCTAGAGGCAGATTGGCACAGTGCTGGGTACCCCAGACCTACCACCACCTGGCTTTGGCACCACCTCGGATCCACTCTGGGTCTCAGTCTCTCCATTTGTCAAATGAGGGAATGGGACCACATCTGTGGTTTTCAAGTTCGGAAGCCTGTTTTTAGGCGCAACTCTGTTTGCCAAATGAAATCTTAATACGGTAGCTGACTATCTTAAAATAGGTCAAAATGGAGCTCCTCTGTTTGAAAGTGGGGCTCAAACGTGGCCTTTCTTTTGTTCCCCCACCCCCAGACAACCTTGAGGTATCAGTAGGATTCAGTTTGAAGAGCTGGCATATCCCCAGAGGCTCTCTTCAGCCTGATTCTGTGATTCCCTGATACTTTCAAAAGAAACCCAATGCCCGACATCATGGAAGCACTTGGTAGTCATGAAATCTTGTTATCGGATCAACCCCCAATTCTTAGACCAACGCTGAGCCCAGTAAACTTGTCTGTTGTTCATTCAGTTGACAAAATCTTGAGAAGCAACGCTCTGTATGCATACGGGTATACATGTGCTTAGGAGCTGCATGGGATTTTGGTTTATATCCCAGCTCTGTCCGTATAGCTTTGAGCAAATTGCTTAACCTCTCTGAGTGCCACTTTCCTCAACAGGGAGCACTAATAGCCACCACTGAAGTGAATATTTATGTGCCAGACACTGTTCTAAGTCCTTGATGTAGGCTTAGAGGATTAATCCTCACACAACCCCTCAGAAGCAGGTTTTACAGTTGTCCCCATTTTACAGAAGAAAATGAGGCACAGAGGGGCAGAGCAGCTTGCTTGAGATCACAGACCTGAGGGGCTCAAGCTCAGCTGGTCCAAGTCCAGAGTCACTTAGGCATTATCCTCTACTATTCTAGGTGGGTGAGTCCCACCTGTCCCACTGAGCTCATTTGAAAATCAGTAATGTGAGTATCTGCCAGTGGCTACTAAAAATGGGAACTGCCAGCATCACACTATGCCAAAAATTCAGATGTAATAATGGATAGGTGAATGGACCCTGAGCACGGCTGTTGGAGTTCCAATCCTGATCTCCACTTGGGCCAGTTATTTATTTATCATCTTACTATAAATGAAGAAGCTACAATGTCTGCCATTAAAGTAATAATTGTGGTTAACTGTTCCTCTAAAGACTCCTTATAAATTTCCCACATCCCCCAAACAAAGATCCTGTCTCACCCCAACCCTAGCCAGCTAACTACCCCAAACAAAATCAGAAGTCTTTCAGGTTTTTGTTGGAAAGTATGGAGACTCAGACCTTAATTCCAACGGTCATGGGTGCCCCTTGCTGGCCACTTCCTGCAAGTGCACTACCCGCTTTACTCAGACTTTGAGCTGGCTGGTGCCTGCCTGGGTTTTGGTCTGTCTGGGCAGACATACGCCCCTCCAAATAATCTCACCAAATTGTACCCAGCTGCAGTCCTCCAGAGCACTAGAGTTCTGCAATAATTAGAGAGAGCATGGAGCACTGGAACTGGACCCTCGCAGACTGGTTTGAGTCTGACATTCATAACTTTCTTGGTGTGATGGGGAAAATGTGGCCCTCTATAAAACAGAGATTGTGAGAACACCTGCGTCAAGGAGCTTGAAGACAAGTTTGTAAATTATAAACGCTTTTTGCTGGGTGTCTGAGGGTTGATCATAAACCTCCTTATGAGAGTTAATGTACAAATCCTTGTAAGTAGAAAATGTCTCAAAGGAAAATTCCACATCTTTCTGTCAGATGCGCCCAGGGCCATGTTATGAATAAGAATTCCCTACACAGTCTATTATTCACTCAGCAGCCATGATGACATTATACATCAGACCATGTCATACTCCTGTTCAAAGCCTTCGACTCTCTTCCCATCACACTCAGGTACACTCCAACTGCCTATCCCAGCCTACAATGTCCTTTATGATCCATCACCTCCCTCTTAGCTTGCCCCACTGTCCCTGTGGCAACTTCTGCTCAGCCACCTGCTCCATGAACCTCTTTCCTACCTGGGCCTTTGTACATGATGTTCTCTCTGCCAGGAATGTTCTTATTTGACACACTTATTATCATCACTGAGATCTTTGCTTAAATTTCATCTCCTCAAGGCAGCCTTCCCTGATGACCCAATCCAAAAAGCCCTCTAGATTTCATTTCTTGTTAGCCCTCTTTATCCTTTCTTTATGGTAGTTATTATCACTTTCTGGGTCTGTGCCTAGCTCACCACCTGTTCAAGTAACATGTCTGGCACCCACAAGACATTCAGTAGGCATTTGTTGAATGAATGAATAAATTTTTCCTACCCAGGCTTAGGGATGAAAAAGGTATGAGATACAACAGAATTTGATGGGAGCCTAGGTTGTCCCCAGAAAGGGAGTGGGGGACGAAAGCTTTTCATCATCTCCTGGTGAAGGTGTGTAGGTCCTAGAGAAAATGTCATTGCTTTTTCCTTAACGTGATCTCTAGAAGTCTCAGAAATCTAGAGAAGCCCCCACACTGACCCAGGCCCCGAGGATCCCCCTAACCTGGATAGGTCAACAGAGAAATGCTAGCCTGAGCTCAGGACACTTCCACAAAAAAGGGGTAGCTGGCACACACGTTCTTCTCTTTCCTCACACTGGGACACTCCTGTTCTGCTTTTTGGGGGACCCACCTTGGGCTGGGCCAGATCTGAGGATGAGGGTGTCTCTGTTTTGGGTGGAGATTGCGGAAGGCATGGCCTTCATCGAGCAGAGGAACTACATTCACCGAGACCTCCGGGCTGCCAACATCTTGGTCTCCGCGTCCCTGGTGTGTAAGATTGCCGACTTCGGCCTGGCACGGATCATCGAGGACAACGAGTACACGGCTCGGGAAGGTAAGGATGCTGCTGAGGGGCCCACGGGCCCTGCTTGGATGGGTCGTGAGTGTTGAGTCTTGAGACATGTGGAACTGCTGGGGAACATGCAAAGGTACCTGTCCCAGCATTAGCTGTGTATTATCACGTTTGAGCATTAGCTGTGTATTATCACGTTTGAGGGAGGCCTTCTGGATTTAGGGTCCTGTCCTGCAAAGTCACCGGTGACTCTGAATTCAGATTGAGTTAGGTGAGTGCTTGTTGAAATTAGGTGTAAGAGCAACTTCATGTGTAATAGACAAAAACAGGAATCCAAATGTCTATAAATAGGAGAATGGATATATAAGTTGTGGTATATTCACACAATATAATGTATATAAGCAATGAAAAATTACAAACCAACACTACATACACCAAAATGGTTGATTCTCACAGACATAATATTAAAACGAAAGGACTCAGACCAAAAAAATAGAAGCTGGATGGTTTCGTTTATATAAAATTCAGAAACAAGCAAACTTGTGTATAAATGTTCACAGCAGCATTATTCATAATAGCCAAAAAGTGGAAGCAACCCAAATATCTGTTAACTGATAATCAAATAAACAAAATGTGGTCGATTCATACAATGAAATATTATTCAGCCACAAAGGAATGAAGTACTAACACATGCTAAACATGGGTAAAGTTTCAAAACATCATGTTAGTGAAAGAAAGCAGACATAAAGACCACATCCTGTATGATTTCATTTATATGAAATGTCCAGAACAGGCAAATTTATAGACAAAAAGTAGATTAATGGTTGCCTAGGGCTGGGGTTGGGAGTTGGAAAGAAATAGGGAGTGACTGCTATGGATTTGATGGGGGTGGAGGGGGAATATATGAAAATCTTCTAAAATTCACAACTTTATGAATATACAAAAAAACATTGAACTACATGCTTTAAATGGGTGAATTGTATGACCTGGGAATATATCTCAATAAAACTTTTAAAGGAAAAAAAACAAGTAAAACTCATTATGATGAAAGAAGTCAGAATAGTGCTTACCTGGAATGTAGGGTACTGACTGGGGGACAGGAGGGAGCCTCTGAGGTACCAAAGGGGTACAGTATTTTGATCTGAGTGGTGATTACAAGTATATACATATATAAAAAAAGCATCAAATAGTATATGACAAATTTGTGCACTTTCTTTCATGTTTGTTATGATGCAATAAAAAAATATCAAAACTAAGGGCAACCACCAAAAGAAGAGAGTAGAATGTATAATTTTTAAACTAGGAGAGGATAAGCAGAAATAAAGAAAACTTTCTGAATCCCAAGGAAAATATGGACAGAGAAAAAAAACACATAGGGCATTATCAAAACTTGACCATGTCCTCAGTCATAGAGCAGGTCTCACCAAACTCCAAAGAGCATGTATCCCACAGACCAGGAGTCCCCAATCCCTGGGCCATGGACCAGTATCTGTCTGTGGCCTGTTAGGAACTGGCTGCACAGCAGCAGGTTAGCAGCAGGCAGGTGAGTGAAGCTTCATCTGTATTTGCAGCCACTCCGCAGCACTGGCATCATCACCTCAGCTCCGCCTCAGATGGTCAGGGATTAGATTCTTATAGGAGCACTAGCCCTTGATGCCAAAAAGTTTGGGGACCGTTGCTATAGACCATGTTCACCAAACACAGTGTAATTAAGATAGTAATCAGTAACCAAAGATTAACTAAATCCATCCCAAACTAGATGAAAGGAAGGGAGTAGAGGGGGAGGTAGCCAGTGACCAGTGGAAACCTCAAAGGCCAAGGCCGAAATCTTCCCCTGTTGCCAGGGGTGATGGGGTGAGGCATCAGCTGCAACCTGTACTCAAGGCCCCCTGCAGTCCTGCCATTCCCAAAGATTTTGTGACCTCTAGGACTCCGCTCTTCAGGAATTGGAGGTCACAGGGGCACCAGCTCAATACACAAGGTGGTCCCGGAGAGAGAGGTGCCCCAGCGCTCCCCAGGCCCCTATGCTCTCTGCTCCCCACTTCAGCCATCTGCCTCAGCATGGATGTTCCTTGCTCCCACAGAGGCCAGGTTTAAGGGAAATCACAGTTCACAGGGCTGAGCGGGGTGTGTGTGTGGGGGGGGGGGTAGTTGTGGGCAGCTGTGCCCTGTCCTGTTCCCTCACCCTAGCAGTGACCTAGTCCTGACTGCTCCCCAGACTCTCTCTGACTCTGCTCTGTCCAACTCCACAGGGGCCAAGTTCCCCATCAAGTGGACAGCTCCTGAAGCCATCAACTTTGGCTCCTTCACCATCAAGTCAGATGTCTGGTCCTTTGGTATCCTCCTGATGGAGATCGTCACCTACGGCCGGACCCCGTATCCAGGTAGGGAAGGGGGCATCAATCAGCTTGGGGCTGCTTCCTGGGCCCAGCCCGGCTCCCCTCTCTTGTCAGTGTGTCCATGCAGGCCGAGTTCTTGATTCTCACCCCACACCTTTCCTTGGCTGCCCCATCTCGGTTAAGGTACCACTATCCGCCCAGTTTCCTTTATTTTTATTTTTATTTTTCAATTAGAGTTGACATTCAATATTATTTTGTATTGGTTTCACGTGTACAGCATAGTGGTTAGACATTTATATAACTTACGATGCGATCCCCTTGATCAGTTTAGTACCACCTGGCACCATATATAGTTATTACAACATTATCGACTGTATTCCCTATGCCGTACTTCCCATCTCCATGACTATTTGGTAACTACCAATTTGTACTTCTTAATCCCTTCACCTTTTCCACCCACTTTCTTAAGCCTAAAATCTGCCTTTCCTTTCTTTCCCTTTCACCCCTTACCACATGCAAGAAGTCACAAGATTCTGGGTATTTGACTCTAAAATACATACCAAGTCTGTCCACTTCTAACTCCACAGTCCCTACCCATATCCAGGCCAGTGTCATCTCTCGCCTTGATGGTACAGTAGCCAACTAACCAGTTACCCTGCTTTCTCCCTTCTCTCCTATAGGTCAATCTCTACTTGCAGCCCAAGGGCTTGTCTTAAAATTTTAAATCATATCTTGTCCCTCTCCACCTCTAACTCTTTCATGATCTCCCACCATAAGTAGGGTACAATCTCAAACTCTTAATTATGGCCTGCAGGTTGTGCATGATCAAGCCCCTGCAACTTCTCCAGTTTCACCTCATGCCGCACCCCACCACCCAGTCACCTACAGTGCCGTACATGTCCCTGTATGTTCAGAACACCCTGCACTGTTTCCTTCATAGCATTTATCACGATTGATCAGTATGTATTTGTTTCATATTTTCCCATTAGACTCTGAGCTCCACCAGAAATCGTGTGTATATTCCTCACTGGTGTATCTGCACTGCCTACCTCTGTGCGTGGCACATAGTGGGTTCTTAGTAACTATTTGTGGAATGGATGAATTTATCCACATGCCTGTCGGCAGCACCCTACACTGAGTAGACCTCATGGATATACAAAGATACAACCAACATATAGATTGCCTGGGACTTAGTAAATGTTGTTCTCTGCTCCTTTTTGGTTGAGACATCTCCTGGGATATATGTAGCAACGACACTGGGAAGAGGTGGGAAGAGGATATAAAGAGTCCTTGACTTTCATGTAAACAGTCTCGAATTTGAATCCTGTCTGTATGAACTATTACACTTTGAGAAATTCACTTCCCTTCCACCCCAGTGTCTTCACCTTTCAAAAAAATATGGCAATGATATCTATCTTGCAGAGGTGGATATGAAGATTAGCAAAAAAAGATATAGACACTGTTCATTCAACAGTACTTATCAAATTCCTACCATGTGTTGGGCTTTGAGGACACAGTAAAAGATGAGGTCCCTGCTTGTAAGGAGTTCCTGCTCTAGCCTGGAGGAACACACACTAAACAGACACACAGTCTCAGCCGGCGGTCTCTGCTGAGAAAAAAACGAAGCAGAGGCATGCAAGAGAAAGTGACATGGGGGTCCTGTGGACAGGGGGCACCTGTCAGAGCAGGTCATGTTTAAGTTGAAAGAAAGCTGAATGAGGATCTAGAAAAAGGATTTCAGGTAGAAGGCACTGCTAGCTCTTATGGCCTGAGGTGTGCCTGAAGAATTGTAAGGAAGCCAGGGAGCTGGAGATAAGGAATGAAAGCCGATGGTAGATGACGAGGGTGGCAGGGGCCATGTCTGGAGGGCCCTGGGTCATGGTGAAGAGTGAATGGAGGTTACTCTTAAATATGCGGAAACCATTGGAGAGTTTGAGGCAGGGACATGGCATCATCTGATTTCCATCTGTCGGTGTTGCTTTGGTTCATTGGGGAGAGTAGATTTGGGGCTGGGGACATGGTGGCAGCCACACAAGTGGCACAGGCAGAGGTGGTGATGGTAACAGAGGTTAAGTTGATGGGTTGGTGCTACATTTTAAAAGAAGAAAAGATGTGACTTGCTGATGTGGAAGGTGAGGAAGAGCAAAGAATCAAGGATAGTTCTCATGGTTTGATTGAACGACTAGGTAGGTGATGGTCTAGGGACAGGAGTTCAAGGGTTCTGTTTTAGTCTAGTTAAATTTGAGGTGACTTGTAGACATCCAAGTAAAGACGTTTGAAGAAGCACTTGGATATTTGAATTTGGAGTTCAAGACTGGTGATATAAAATTGGGGATCACAGACAGTTAAATGGTTGTTCTTGAGGATAACTAACAAACTTTAATTGAACAAGGAAATGGTCCAACTCATACATAGGGCGACATTAAGTCTGGCTACCTGACTGTTTTGTTGTGAGGGAACACCAGGAAACACCAGGCAGTGGCTTTTGGAACCCTGTATCCGTTTGGATGGATTAGGCTGCAAGTAACAAACTTACAGACTCAGAGTGGTGGAAGTGATAGGCAAGTTATCATTCCCTATAGTAAGGCATTGGCGACTGGTTAGTTCAGCTGCTCAGCAGTATTGCATTCCCTGAAGGATTTATATCACAGCACCCACCAGGGTCTCAAAGAACCCTATACTAAATTGAAAAATCTGAGGACTCTGGGTTAGTTTCTCTGAGGTCGTCTTCCTCATGTGGTCAGATGGCTACTGCAGCTCCAAGGGTCACATTGTCTAAGTATCTAAAGGAAGGAGGAAGTGTGTGTCCTCTGAAGTCTCTTTTCATCATGGAGGAAAACCTTTCCTGGAAGTCTCCCAGGAGACTTCCCTCAACTCCCATTGGCCAAAACTAGGTGCCATGGCCCCGCTCTCACTGCAGGGGAGGCTGGGGAAGGGAGTATCTAGCTTTCGCAGTGGGAGGGGCTTACCTCTCAAGAGGAAGTGGGGAGTGATGGCTGTTGAGGAGGCAACAGCATCTGCCATCCCTGGACTCCTTTCCCCAATCCTTCTCTTTTTGATGCCATGGTTCTTTCTCAGGGAGGTCAAACCCCGAGGTAATCCGGGCACTGGAGCATGGATACCGGATGCCCCGACCAGATCACTGTCCTGAGGAGCTCTATAACATCATGAGTCGCTGCTGGAAGAACCGCCCTGAGGAGCGGCCCACCTTCGAATATATCCAGAGTGTGCTGGAAGACTTCTACACGGCCACCGAGAGCCAGTACCAACAGCAGCCGTGACGGGTGGGACCAGGCACTTAGGTGATGCCTCTGAGGTAGCTCCAGCACCATCTTCCCGGTGCCTGTTCACCCTTTCCACTCCCAGACACCCACCCTCACTCCAGCAACAGTTCCTCACCTGTCAAGTGGGTGGGTTGGACTGGACGATTCACCATTCTCAAGAGACCCCAGCTGGATATTTCTATTGCCTGGGACAGCTGGATTCCAGTTACAGCTGTGGTTTAGATGGGAAATTTTAAAAATAATGAAATAAATATTTAAATAAAAGATACAAATGCTAAAGCTTTTACCGATAGGTTGGCTTTTCTTCCAGTCTCTGAATATCTATTTGCCTTTTTGCTGGATGACAAGTCAGAATTGGGGAAGGCCCTTCCTTCCCCAAGAGTAGTAGTACAGAAAAGTAAGGTTTAATACTGAAAATTTTCTAACAGCTGCCAAAAAGTTGCTCACTGTGTTAGTTCCCTATTGCTGCGGTAACAAATTACCACAAACCTGTGGTTTAAAATGACACAAATTTATTATCTTGCAGATCCAGAGTTCATCAGAATTCTGAACTGGGTTGGCAGGGCTACATGCTTCACAGGCACTAGGGGAGAATCCATTTAAGGAAATGGATTCTTTTCTAGCTTTTAGACTCTGCCGCATTCCTTGACTTGTGGTTTCTCTCTGCTCCTTACTCCAAACTCTGCTCCTGTCATTGCATCTCCATGTCCTTCTCTGAGTCTGCTGCCTCCCTCTTTCACTTGTAAGGGCCCCTCTACTTACACTGAACCCACCTGGATAATCCAGACTAATCTTCTATCTCAAGACCCTTAATTGTATCTGTAAAGTCCCTTTTTCTGTGTAAGATAACATCTTCACAGGTTCTGGGGATTAGGATGTGGATATCTTTGGTGGGGGAGGGGGCATCATTCTTCCTATCACACTGCCGCTGGGATGCTGGATGGGTTTTTGTCTCTGAGGAGCTGGGTCTGCCAGGATGACAAGAATGATTTTTCACGATCAGGGTCCCTGACTCTCCTGTGCTGGTTGGTCTGGATCTCCCCCAGCACCAAGGGTATTTCTCATGGCCAACAAGCCATCAAAGTTACTCATATTGCATCCACCAGTTGTATTATTCATACTGCAGGAATCTTGTGGTTTGGAAATGTGACTGCTGAGAAGTATCTGGTACCCTGCATGGGAAGCTCTTGGTAGAGGGGAGGGACACCTGGGAAGGAAGCAGAGAAGACGGTGGTGGTGGGCCCTTTCTGCACTTTGTCTCAATTAAAAGTCCCTGGCAGATAGCTCTTGCTGTCAGAGGAGCAATGAGAACATGTGACAGTGGGATGGAGAGCAAATGACACCTTTATGTATTATTGCATTCCCTGGAGGATTTATTTCACAGCACCCGCGAGGGTCCCATGGAACCCTATACTAAATTGATTTTGTACCCCTGAGTAGCACAGAGTCTAACCTTAAGAACTGAGTATAAGAACAGTGGAAAATAAAGCTATCAGTGTTTCAACTTACCTAGTTAGTAATTGAATTTCTCTCTTGCTTTCTGGTTTGGGATGTACCTTTGGGTATCTGAAAGCAATAACCAGGATCTTGTGAAAGGAATCTGAATTCATGATTGTGGTACATTCAATTGCTGTTCAGTAATCCATAGCAGTAGTATATTGCCCTGCCCCATTTGTTGATGTTGAGCTTGGCCATGAGACACTTTAGCCAATGGGATATTAGAAGATGTGACACTAGCAGAGGCTTAAAATGTGCTTGTGAGGCCAGCTTGCCCTCCAGCTTTTTCCCCTGAAAATAGCATGGTCCAAGAAAGATGTGTGTCATGTGGAGAAGATGTAGACCCAACCCACAGGTTGGAGTTAAATCTAGCTGAGCCCAGCCTCAATCAACTGAACCCCAAGTGACCTGTGGATATGTAAGAGAGGAGTAAATGCTTAACATTATAAGCCTTGGAGCTTAAGAGTTGTTTTGTTACATGGCATTACTACAGAAATAGCTGACTGAGACATGATATCAAGAGTTGGAGCCTATTGCTTTGTGAACGAGATCAAAGAGTTAATTTATGTCCTCTCAATCTATCAGTTTACATTGCCCTACACTCTGATTTAGCCCTCTAGTCACAGGAAAGAGAGGTGAAAACATGGGTGTAGATACAACACTAAAAGCATTATCCAAAAGAAAAAAAAATGATAAATTGGACTCAGTTAAAATTAAAAACCCTGCTCTGAGAAAGATAGCATTAAGAAAATGAAAAAAACAAGCTCCAATGTGGGAAAAAATATTTGCAAAACACAGATCTGATAAAAGACTGATATCCAAAATATACAAAGAACTCTTAAAACTCAACAATAAAAAAACAAATGACTCAATTTTAAAAAGGACAAAAGACCTGAATAGACACCTCACAAAAGAAGCTATGCAGATAGGAAATAAACATATGAAAAGATGCTCAACATCATATGTCATTAAGGAAATACAAATTTTAAAAAACAATGAGATACCACTACACACTTATTTGAATGGAATAATCCAGAACACTGACAATACCAAATGCTGGCAAGGATGTGGAGCAACAGGAACTCTTATTCATTGCTGATGGGATTGCAAAATGGTGCAGCCACTGAGTCAACTATAAGCACGGCCTCTGTAGACTGCTTGCTGAATCTTAACAGGTTGGCCCAGAGGGGCTAAACTTGGCCAGCAGGTGAACCCCTCTCAGGATGAACTCAGTGAGAACTTTAACAAAGAGATAAAAAATAAATAAATATAAAACACAAAAATGGAAATGGAAATTATAAAAGGGAACCAATCAGAAATGAAGAATACATTATCTGAGATGAGGAGTATATTAGAAGGAAACAACAGGGTGGATGAAGAAGAGTATCAAACCATCAATAGAGGATGGGGGAGCCAAGGACACCCAATCAGAATGGCAAGAAAAAAGTAACCAAGAATACAATAATAATTTAAGAAGCCTATGGTACAAAATTAAGGGTAACAACATCCGTGTCATAGGGGTACCTGAAGAGGGAGAACAAGAAGTTAAATATATATATTTGAAGAAATAATGATGGAAAACTTCCCTTACCTGGTGAAGAAAATAGACATACAACCCCAGGAAGCTCAGAGTCCCCCCCAAAATGAACCCGAACAGACCCACACTGAGACACATTATGATGAAAATGCCAAAGGTTAAATACAAAGAGGGAATCTTAAAAGCAGCAAGAGAAAAGCAGTTAGTTACTTATAAGGGAGCTCCCATATGGCTGGAATTTGATTTCTCAAAAGAAACATTGCAGGACAGAAGGGCTTGGCAGAAATAGTCAAGTGTTGAAAACCCAGGATCTACAACCAAGAATACTTTATCCAGCAAAGTTATCATTTACAGTCGAAGAACAGATAAAGAGCTTCCCAGACAAAATAAGCTAAAGGAATTCATCAACACTAAGCCAGTATTACAGGAATATAGGAGGGACTTCTTTAAGAAGAAAAAACATGTATCAAAAACATGAATAAAGAATAGTAATAACTACATATTTATCAACAAGTACCTCGAATGGAAAAGAATTAAGTGCTCCAACCGAAAGATAGGGAAGCTGAATGGATAAGAAAACAAAACCCCTACATATGCTGTCTACAAGAGACTCACTTCAGATTAAAAGACACACAGACTAAAAGGAAGGGTTGGAAAAAGATATTGTCTTGATGGACCTAGAGGGTATAGCGCTGAATGAAGCAAGTCAGATAAAGACAAATATCACATAATTTCACGTACATGTGGAATCTAAAGAACAAAATAAACAACAATAGCAAAAATGGTAACAAACTCATAGATACAGAGGATATTTTGAGAGCTACTAGACCCAAGAAGGGTTGGGGGGATGGTGAAAAGGGCGAAGGGCTTAAAAAGTACAAAGGGATAGATACAAAATAGTCATGGAGATATAAAGGGTAGCATAGGAAAATAGTCAACAATGTAAAAATTATGTAAGGGGGAAGATATTATATAGAATAATATATTTTTCTGTGCCAACTATAATTGAAAAAACTCATTGGCTTGTACAATGTAAATATGAGCAATTAATTATCTATTATACGTCAATAAAGCTGGGGAAAAATGCTTCAGCCACTTTGGAAGACATTGGCATATTCTTATAAAACTAACATACTCTTACTACACAATCCAGCTATGCATTCCTTGATAAAATTTCCTAAAAGAATTAAAAACTTATGTCCACACGAAACCCTACACACTAATATGTGTAGTAGCTTTATTTATAAGTGTCAAAACTTGGAAGCGACCAAGACGTCCTTCAATAGGTGAATGGATAAGCGAACTGTGGTACAGCCATATAATGGAATACTGTTCAGTGATGAAAAGAAACGAGTTATCATGACATGGAAGAACCTTAAATGCATATTTGCTAAGTGAAAGAAGCCAATATGAAAAGGCTACACACTGTGTGATTCCAGCTATATGACCTTCTGGAAAAGGTAAAACTATAAATACAATAAAAAATCAGTAATTGCCAGGGGTTGGGAGGGGAGGGACGGGGGATAAATAGGTAGAACATAGAGGATTTTTAGGGTGTTGAAACTATTCTGTATGATACTCCTAATGGTGGATACATATCATTATATATCTGTCAAAACTCAAGAGGATGTGCAGCATAGAGTGAACCCTAATATAAACTTTGGGCTTAGGTTAATGATATTGTATCAATATTGGCTCCTCAATTATAACATACATACCATTAAGGCAGGACGTTAATAATAGGAGAAACTGGGGGCTGGATAAGTGGGCATACAGGAACTTTGTACTTTCTACTCATTTTTCTGTAAACCTAAAACTGCTCTAAAAATATAAAGTCTGTTAAACAAACAAAAACATGGTGATAAATTTTGTGCTCCCAATTCTATTGGAAAACTGCATGCACTCCTACCCTGGAAGGTGGCAAAGAAAGTCATGGATACAATGCTCCATTCTAAAATGTTAATGACTTGCTTCAATCTAGCTTCTCGCTGTGGTTTGAGTTCAAATATAGGGAAAGCACTTGTTTGATATTTCCCCCCCTGTGAATTGGAATATAAAACTGCCTCCTTATTCCCTGACCTGAGCCCTCAATTTTGTCATGTATCTGTCCTCTTCACACTATATCTGAAATGAGCATATATCAATTTGCATTCTATTTGCATCCCTTCCCTTTCGGCAGTGACTGTTAGTTGTCCCCATATTCCCCCTTCTTCTAGAGAAACAGAATTTTTTTTTATCAAGAGCATGTGACTACCCAGAATGAAGACTATATTTCTTATTCTCTTTGCAGCGAAGTGTGGTAATGTGATTAAGTTCCAATCAAGGGGTTTTAAGTGGAAGTACAGCATAGCACTTTTCAGGGTCCTTTCTTAAAAGACAACTGATATAGGCTCTTTTGCCCCTTATTTTTCATCTCCACTTCTATTGTGCTGCCTAGAATGTACATGTGAAGGCTGGAGCTCTGGCTGCCATCTTGGACCCTGAGGAAAATGAATTAATTCTAGGGATGGCAAAGCTAGATGGAGCCTGGATCTCTGAAGGTATTTTAGGCACAGCCACCACCTCATCAAGGACAATCCTCAAGAGGGTGTGGCATGCACAGTAGTGTCCCTTGAAGTGAGCTGGGCTTTTAGCTGCCATCACCTGCATCACCATGCCTGAGAGCTTTTTTCCTAAAACTGCAAAAAGCCTCAGCTACCAGTGTTCTGAGAAAGCCAAAAGTGCTAAGAATCAACACCCTCTGAGATTAATGACTTTTGGGAGTTGGTGTATAAATGCCCCAGCTCCCTTGCCCCTTTGAGATAACTCTGAGGTGTATGTTTTGTGTTGTTTCCCAGGGTTTCCCAATAGGATTAAACTTCAGTTACCCACAGTGGTAACCTGCTTGACAACATCCCCTCTCCAAGTATAGTTCTGACATGAAGGTGAGTTGAGAGTTTCACTTATATTCATGAATAAGATGAAAATGAAATAATGAAGTACGTATCTCTTCACTTGTTAGTCGATGGAATGAGGAACTTGTTTGCTGAATAAGGTAAGAGTTTCTAATACTGTCACATTTTTGTGCTAATCACAATGTGACAGCTATAGACACGATATACTTAAAGTTTCATCTGCATTATTAACATTTTCTCCATCACTTTAAGTCTAGACTTGCAAACTATGGCAAACTACATTTTATTGGAACACAGCCACACCATTATTTATTGTCTGTTTCAGCTCTTGTACCACAAGGCAGAGTTGAGTAGTTGTGACCTAATCACATGGTCTTTAAAGCCTGAAATATTTATTATCTGGCCTTTTACAGAAAAAATTTTGCTAGCAAAACAATAATTCAAGTCCTGATTTGTATCATTTGCTGATTTTTGTGGCGTAAGTAGTCCTACCACAGCCAATTTCAAGATACTGACTAGAACTGCATTATAACTTTCATGGGCTTTTGTGGGATAGATATTATATATTTATGAATAAAATATATATTAAATTAAATATAAATGATAGTTGACAACTGCATTGACACACAGATGAATATTTTAATATTACATATGAAAACATTTCTTCAATCCCACAGTTTTTTCCTTCTAACTTCAAAAGAAACTAATTTCTTTTAAACCTTTTTATGGCCCTAAAAGTATGGTGGCCCTCGTGCACTGTGCCCACTGTGTTAATGGATATATTGGCTCTGCTACCAACCCAATACCATGGAACACATGGCTGGGAAGAGGTATGCAGTGGCACACCATTTCACAGTATGGTTATTGCACACATAAAATAGATGTACATAACTCAAGAGCATAGATATTAGTAACATATAGCAAAATTAATAGGAAGTAGTATGTTTTAAATATCAAATGCTTTTATTTTAATATCATTTATTTAGTTTTTAATTTCTATAATTTAATTCTCAATAATGCCTATGCTCAACAATCAGCTCACAAAATTCCTGAGACTTTAACTATTGGCAGTATAATTCTGGTACACCATTACCTTCCAATGTCCCTTCACCTCCCAAATAAACTACTTTTGCTCGAATCCTTGTCTCAGGGTGGGCTTCTGGGGACATCAAATTAATACAGAGGAAAGTAAACTTCCATCTTGTTGAGCCACTGTTATTTGGGTGGAGAAGGGGAGTCTTCCTTACAGTTAGATCTATTCCCAACTGACAGAGTATGGCTTGAGATTCATCCATAATGCAAATACTCAACAAATACTTTTTTCAATACATATTTAATAGGGACACAATTGGGAACAATATATAGACCCAGTACAACTCTTCTATCTATATATGTGTGGCCAAGGAAAACCTCTCTGAGGAGGTGACAGTCAGTTGAGCTGAGACCTAAACATGAGAAGGAGCTAACCACACAAAATTCCAGAAAGAGGATTCCAGACAGAAGGAACTGCAGGTACAAAGGCCCTGAGGTGGATATGAGCTCAGCAGATTCCAGAAAGGTCTGTGTGGCTGGAGCCGGGTGAGTGAAGGGGAAAATGATAGGAGATAAGGCCAGATCATGCAGGGCATTGCAGGCCAGAGTAAGGACTTGAGATTTTATGTGAATGGCAATAGAGAGTTTTAAATGGGAGAAACATCGTCTGATTTTTTTTTATTAGTATTCTTGCTTTTAAAAGTCTGCTTTAGCTGTTAAGCGCAGACTAGAGATTAGAGGTGACAGGAGTGGGAGCAGGGAAACCAGATAGGAGGCTACCACAGAAGCCTCCTAGGTGAGAGAGAGGAGGGTGACCTAGGCGAGGATGTCACAAACAAATCACACCTCCTTAAACTCAGGCTTTTGTGTGATCCTCTCCTACCCTGACTCTGGACTGACCTTATGACTTATTTTGACCACTACAATATGGCAGAACTGATGCTACAGAAGTTCTGTAGCTTAGGCCTTAGGAAGAGTCTCACAGCTTTCACTCTCGCCCTCATGAACCTGAGACCACAATGTGAAGAAGCCTGAGCTACCTACTTGGGGATAAGAGACCACATGGATTGAGAGTCCTATCTGATAGCCAGCACCAACCACCCACACATATGAGGCCATCTTGTACCCTCCAGCCCCCATTGAGCCATCAGACAAGAGTACGTGAGAGATCCCAGGTGATATCATCAGAATTGCCCAGATTGCCAACCCACAGAATCAAGATGAGCTGCTAAATTTTAGGGTGGTGAGTTATGTAGCAATAGGTAAGTGAAGCCAGTGTGAGAAGGACACAGATTAATGCATCCTACCCTTCTCCCTGGAGATACCTAAGGATCAGATTTGCTTCCTCTATGCCCAAGCCCACCCTCCCATTCTCCTTGGAGAAGTATTTTTTCAGGTATCTAGAACCACATGCCCCGATGATACTCTAAGAGCCTTTTGGTTTGGTTTTGCTTTGGTTTTGGTTTTGTCTGTTTGGCACAGCAGAGGCAATGGTTGAGACTCGATGGTTTTGAGTCAACCCTTAGCCCCTTCTGATTCATTGGGTTACTTTGTCCAAGCTCCTCAACATCTCTTTATCTTAATATCTCTATCATTCCAAAGATAAGAAGGCCTGTCCTACTAATGTCAAAATAATAATAATAATAGTAGTAAACATGTATATAGTATAGCACTTATCATGTGATAGATACTATTCTAAGGTTTTGACATATACTGAGTTATTCAGTCCACATAACCATCCTATTAGGTAAGGTCTTTTATGACACATGCTCTACAGATGAGGAAGTTGAGGTTTCGTGAGGTTAAGAAACTTGCCCATCTTTCACACCCATTAGGATGGGTATTATTAAAAACAACAACAGAAAAAATAATGGTGTTGGTGGAGAAATTGGAACTCTTGTGCATTGCTGGTGGGAATGCAAAATAGCGTAGCCATTGTGGGAAATAGTATGACAGTTCCTCAAGAAATTAAACACAGAATTACCATATGATTCAGCAATTCCACTACTGGGTACATGCCCAAAGAACTGAAAGCAGGGACTGGAACAGACATTTGCATACCCATTTTCATAGCAGCATTATTCACAATGGCCAAAAGGTAGAAACAACCTAAATGCCTTAAAAAGGAATGAAATCCTGATACATGCTACAACATGGATGAAACTAGAAAATATTATGCTAAGTGAAATAAGCCAGACACAAAAGGACAAATATTAAATCATTCCACTTATATGAGGTATTTAGAATTAAGCAGCTTCATAGGTAGAAAGTAGAATAGTGGTTACAAGAGCCAGGGGGCA
The DNA here is from genome assembly GCF_014176215.1 of Rousettus aegyptiacus. NCBI lineage: Eukaryota > Metazoa > Chordata > Mammalia > Chiroptera > Pteropodidae > Rousettus > Rousettus aegyptiacus. The sequence continues at coordinate 20,302,666 of NW_023416287.1, read as the reverse complement.
GGAGTTAGTGTTTAATGAGTACAGAGTTCAGAGTTCTATACTCAGAGTACAGAGTTCTGGTTTAGGATGATGAAAAGTTCTGGAAATGGATGGTGGTGATCATTGCATAATATTATGAATATACTTGATTCTACTGAATTATACATTTAAAAGCAATTAAAATGGTAAATTTTATATGATGTGTATTTCACCACAATAAAAACTTTTTTTTTTTAGAAAAAAAGAAACTTACTCACGCAATGGAGCTAGTGAGAGGTAGGGATGGGATCTGCTTAGGCAGGCTAGCTCCAAGATTCTGGTGTATGTTACCGAAGGAAATTGGGATATGAAAGCTCTGGGAAAAATAGAAAGTATTAGGAGGGGAAGAATGGAAATACTGAGGAATAATATGAAAGTTGTGGACCTTTGTCCCTCATCAGTCCTCCCTCTTTGGGGATACAGAAATTATGGAAAACACTCAGAATTCAAGCTCCAAGAGAACTGGTTGCAAGTTTGGAATCTATAGCTTACTAGCTATGAGACTCCAGGCAAGTCTGTCCTAGTCTCTCAAGCTTCCTATCCCTGTGGGGATAACATCTGTTCTGCTACTCTTTAGGATGATTACGCAGGTCACGAGAGTTAATGAGTGTGCGTTTCAATTATCTGTTGCTACATGAGAAACCACTCCAAAATCTAGAATTAGACTCAGCTGGACAGTTTTTCTGTTCCACATGGTGTTGAATGAGGTTATGCATGTGGCTGCATTCAGCTGCCAGTTCAGCTGGGGTTTGAATGTTTAAAATGACCTCATTCACAATTCAGCTGGAGTTTCTAAAATGTCTTGAGGAGTTGGCTGGGCTTCCCTTTCTCTCCATGTGGCTCTCCAGCAGGGTAGTGAGACCAAAGATGGTGGAAGCTGCCAAGCCTCTTAAAGCTAAGACCAAGAACTGGCAAAGTCATTTGTACCACATTGTATTGGTCAAAGCAAGCGATATGACCAGCCAGATTCAAAGGGAGGAGAAAATACCTCTTGATGGGAGAAACAGCATGCCCAGGCAAAGATAGGAGGACTTGTTGGCAATCACCTTTGGGGACAATCCACTACAGTGGTGCTCATAGGTGGGGATTAGAGTTCAACTGCCCCCTGCCAAGAGGTAATATTAGATGAGAGTTTTATGAATGGTTTAAATGTAATGCTAAATGCTGCACCACACAACAAATGGTCAGGAAGGGTTGATTACTATTATTAATCGTTACTATTCTTTTAACAATTTTCTGAAACAGTCACAGACAGCACTGGTACCATATCCACTTTACAGTATTACATGGACCAAATGAACTTTCAGTTCTCTTCCAATTTCAACTCCATGACTCTTCGAGTCTCCTTTTCCAGATAGTGGAAACTGACGCTTAGAAAAGTTGAGTGACTTGCTTCGAGTCACATACTGATCTAACTAGCACATGGTGAAGTCCACATTCAAAGATGTCTTCCTCCACTAAACATGCCGTTTTCATTCCTTCGTTTAATGGTGTGTTTGTATTGGGCACCTGCCATATGCCCAAAAGCATACATAAGAATATAATGACTGTTATTTATTGAATACATGCTATGTAACATTATGTCACTGGATCCTCATCATAAAACTAGGATGAAGGTATTACAATAATTTCTTCCCCATTTTACAGATGAGAATGAAGCAGAACGAGGTTAAATAAAAGACAAGATCCTACTCTCAGGGATTACACTCTATTTGAAAGGATACAGTATAGTCAAGAAAGTAATTCAATATATAATTACAAATTATTCTCTGAGTTGAGCTGTTATTGGAGCCCTGGTGCCCATCCCACTCACCCAAATCAAGAACTCAGGTAACCCTGGCAACGAGTCTTCCTGCCAATAGTAAAGATGGCGCCCAAAAGAACAACAGCGTTTACGCACGCCTCCATTACCCACAATGCCGTGAGGGAGGGGGAGGAGCAGTCTCTGCCAGGAGCTAATATGGCTCCTATAGTTACACCACCGTCTCTCTTCCTCTAATCAACGACTTGACTGCCCAGACCAGGCTACCGATCAGGAGCTAAGTCTCCTTTGCCGCTCCTGACTGCAACTACAGGAGCTACAGAAATCGGGTGCACCTCGCGGAGTGGATCTCCGTAACCAGGGAACCACTTCCGCTGACGTCATTACGTCGACACGTGGATCCAAGATGGCGGCGGCGATGGTGAGTGAAGGAGACTCCGGGAGCCGGAGCTGGAGTGGGGTTCTCCAGGGGATCCCAGGACCTTCCGGCGCCCCATGCATGGCCTCAGCCACCTCCGGATCCCCTAGCTCAGGCCTGAGGGACATCCCTGTTTGGGCTCTTCTCACCTAAACTCCCCTCTTTCCCGGCCTTGGCCCCCGCACTAAGGCTTGTCAGGCCCAGAGTTTTGGGGGAGGCACTGGTTCGGAGGAAAGGTCTTGGCTACAGCCTCCGCCGGTTTCTGTTACTGCTTTGGTCTTCGCCTCTTGTCACCCCCATTTTCCAATTTCCACTTCCCAGCCTTGATCCCTCCAAAGAGCACCCCTATTATTTCCACCCTCGCTCCTCCCCCTCACGTCCAGACTTTGCTCTCTCCGCCTCCCCTCTATGCTGACCAGTCCGCAAATACGACCTCACCTCTGACCAGCCTCCCAGCCCAAGCCCTGTTTCAGATCTTTTCTTGAGCTCCTCACCTGTTCCTACCGCGCACTCGTCTTTACTGCAGCTACCATGGAGCATGTCCTTACCCCTCTTCCCCCATCTTCCCCATCTTTCATCCCCAGACACTTCCCTAACCATTTTTTCCTGTCTCTTCAATCAACTTCCTGCCTCTCCTGGGGAGCTTTTATCCTATTGGTTCTCAAACTTTACTGTGCATAAGACTCGGGAGATATGGGGAAGCATGTTAAAAATGCAGTTTCCTGAGCCCCTCCAAAGATTCTAATTCCATAGGGCTAGGTAATGCCCAGGAACCCGCACTTTTATAAGCACTCCAGTGATTATGATACAGGTGGTCTGTATTACGTTTTAAAAAACACCATACTCGCCCCCCTTGGCTGCCTGCCCTTCCCATGCCCCTACAGGGCTACACAGCTGTTAGGGATGAAGTTTTATTAGGACGGAGCTTGTTAGGATGGATCCTGTGTGTGACCAAGGGTGCATTGTGCCTGGAAAGTGGGTCAGAACTTGTTGGCTCCTGGTACAGAACCCTGGAAGTAGATCTCTGAAGGACTGGCCTTTCTTCCAGAAGCCAGCTCACATTCTGCTTGTCTAGAGATCAGAACCCAAATTGAAGACATTTAGTCCAGAGTGATTTTCTAGGTCTTTCTGCACGTTGCTTCCTTAGCAGATAATCCTGGAAGTGAAGGCAAAGGAAGACACAGAGAAAAGGAAGTGATATTTGACTTTAACAAAGGAAGATTCTTGCTTAAATTTTTTTTGGTGTTGGTTTTTTCCAAACAATGGTAGGTTTTTGGCTGACCATGAGTTTCCCTTCTTTTGTTAACTATCTGGTAACTTAAACTTTTTGTTTAATAAGGGATTCCTTATTTACAGCCTCAGAGGTTAGGTAAAAGATTTCACAGCCTTGCCTGGTTTCTGTGGTGTCAGACTTCAGTCTGCGCCATGAGTGGGTAAAATCCCAAAAGTGGCATGTTGAAACCCATTTTTTTTTTTTTCTGGAGCACATTAAGAACAAGATGGCGTAAAAACTTAACAGGAAGAGTCACACCCTCTTTTGCCATAGGGAAAACGTTCAATAAAGTGGCACTTACAGCATTGCACTAGGTTTTTAAAAGGCAATATGTTAACAATACATAATTTTGGTACACATTTATATAATCAGCAAATATTTGTGTTTCTGCTCTTTGCTAAGACCTAGGGATATAGTTGTAAATTAGAGGGTCAAGGTCCCTACCATTATGGAGCTTTTTCTAGTCTGCAGAGAGAACAAGTAAACAAATACATGAACAAGATACTGTCAGGTAGTGGTAAGTGCTGTGAATACAGTAGCCAATTTCAAGAAACAGGATGTAATGTATACAGTGATCCACAGAAGCCAGTTTAAAGGGTGCACACAAGAAACGTCATGTTCAATGCAATAGTGAAAAGATGTAGAAACAAGTTTATAATGGGATATGTGTAACAGGCAAAGTGGGGTCACAGATAGACTTGAGTTTGGTCTCTGTCAAGCCCTTTATTACACGGAAGTCAGAACAGTCTCCACACCCTCCTACACACAGGCTATTTCATAACCATCAGGGCTGGAAACATAGGGAATTGCTTTGGGGTGTATGGGTTTCTAAGACAAGTCATACAAATAAAGAGGAACTGAGCTAGTGGACTCAGTGATCGTGGGAACAGGCTGGATTTTCAGTCCTTTTGTTTTGAAAGTTAGGGTTGCGGGTGCAAGTTTCAAGTGGTAATATTTATGGGCTTTTCTCTCTCCTTCCTTTCTTTAGTGAATAGTTCTTCCCCAAGGGTCAGGCTGCCACTTCTCAGGCCTGTGTTAGCACAGAAGGTCTTTCTTGAACCTGCAGGACCAGACTTCTCCAACCATAAGAGTATGGCTGGTGTAAACTGAAGTTCTCATTGGTTTTCCTGCCTGCCTTCAGCTGTTGATTTAGATAACTTTATAAGGTTACAGAATACCAAGTCGATCTAGCTGGGTCTGAGGTGAGAGGCAGGCTCATATATCACTTTATGAAAATATTGAGCATGTGGAATATAGTTTGGGGAATATTATGGTAGAACTTGGGAAATGTGTATTGCATACATTTGTAGGCATCTTAGGAGTCTAGAAACCTCCATTTGGAGAATAAAATTTTGTGTACTTCTCTCACATATATTATCGTTCATAATGTTTTGGATTTTATTGTTTTTCCTTATTGGTATAGTTCATATACCATAAAATTCACACTTAAAGTGTACAGTTTGGTGGGTTTTTAGTACATTCACAAAATTGTGCAACCTTCACCACTGTCTTCCAGAACATTTTCATCACCCCTCAAAAAAACTTATTACTTTGCGTCCCCCACCCTCAGTTCCCCGCAACCACTAATTTACTTTCTGTCTGTAGATTGGCTTCTTCCGGACATTTCATATAGTTCATGAAATCATATAATACATGATATATATATATATTTTTTAGCATAGCATAATGTTTTCAAAGGTAATTCATGTTGGCAGCGTGCATCAGTACTTTGTTCCTTTTTATGTCAAATAATATTCCATTGTATAGATAAGCCAGATTTTGTTTATCCTTTTATCCATTGATAGGCATCAGGATTGTTTCCACTTTTTGGCTATTATGGATAACATTGCTGTGAACAGTCATGTGCAAGTTTTTGTGTGAATGTGTTTTCAGTTTTCTTGGGTATATACCCTAGGAGTGGAATTACTGGGTCAGTTCACGCACGCTGTTTTGAGCTTACTTAGGTTTGATCCAGTTCAGAGGCAGGAGAATGGGCTAAATGACCTCAGAGTTCCTATGAGCAGATGGAGGCAGCCCTAGCCAGTCCCCTATCAATCGGAGGCACAGGGACTGTTTAGCAGTGGCATCTGGATGGTAGAGTCCTAGAACAGGAGGCTGGAGGCCTGCCTCAACTCTACCACCAGTCTTGTGTGTGGGAAGTTGCTGTCTCCCCTGGGCCTGACATGTGGGTAGGCAGCAGCCCATTGAGGAAGGAGCACTGGGACAGGAGTCAGCAAGCAGCCTATGCTTAGTCCCAGCACTGCCATTGATTCACTGTGGCCTGGGGCAAATTATTTTGGCTTTATTGGTCTGTTTCCACATGTCTTATGTGATATTATGGTTTGGACTTGATGATTTCTAAATACCAATTCGAAAATTCTGTGATTTAGAATATTTATTTGCCTTTAAGGTGATTGTTGCTAATATGTGTGTAAAATCAAATTGATTTTGTTTTTTTTCCATAAACATAGTCCCTGTGGTCTTTTCAAGCTTTTGTCCGTTGTGTTAACTGATCTCTTTAGTTACCCCACCTGGCATGTATTCTGCAGGAGCCACTATGTCCTTGGTGCTGAGGTGCCGACACCAGGCCTTGGTTCTGATGTTTCTCTAAGGAATCCCTTTTTAAAAAGTGCCCTTAATCCCCTCAGGAAGTACAGGGGAGGCAGAGACAGGCATTAAGTTGCCTCTTGGTTTCTCTTTTACAGCTTGGACAAAAGTTCCCCTTTGATCTCGGCATTAAAGAAGCAGGTTGCAGAATGCTGGAGAACGTTGAGTTTTGATCTCTGGGCACTGGCAGGAAGGTGGGAAGGACCCAGGATGAGTAGGGCCATCTGGCTACAGACGAATTACAGGGGCTACAGGGGCTACCTACCACCCTCAGTCCAGCTTTGATCCCTGAACCATTTGCTGACGCTAGTGTTTCCCAAATGGGGCATGGTTGGGAACATCTAGGATTTCTCAATTCTGTTTCATTCCTCTTCATTGTTTCCTTCTCTGCCTTCCTACCATGATTTCCCACCTTTGCATGACCATTAAACTGACAGACCTCCCAGGGTTTGAAATTCTGAAGTTTTGTATTCAGAAGATATGCTAAATGCTAGTAGCAGTTCTTAAAAACTTTAGAAGGGCCTCTGAGTGTCCTTAACATTTTGGTTCCGGTTTCTACGGGAAATAGTCCAGACTCTCTAAATTGGTAATCCGTGGACCACATCTTCACATGGACTTGATTAGGGGGGTGGGGTAGACTGGTACAAGACTTCAGAATTTTTCGAGTTAATTGTCAGTGTTTACTGATTGGAAGAGTTCACAATTCTAGATTTTCATTTTCTCTTGAAAATTTGGGCTCAAATTTCCCATCAGAAGCATTCTCCATGCAGGGCCCAGTTCGTCATTTTCAATTCCCTTTCTTATTCCTGAGCAGCTTCATCATTTAGATCACTTGCATGACCTGTCTAGGTAGTTGAATTTGCAATCCCAGAATGAGATGGTCTTGATATAAAGTTTTTCCTACTCAGACATTCTGATTCAAAAGCTATTAAAAGTCTGTAGTGCTCTCCTGTTACCTGACTTTAAGGGAAAACTTTCTATTCGTATAATACATTTCAGTCGAACCATATGCTCATCCATTATTTTATCTAATTCTTACAAAAGCCCATTTACAGGTTAAAAAAAAAAAAAAAGGGCATGGTCTAAGGACCTGGGCTAGAATCTGATTTTATGACTTTATGCAAATTTGCTTCTTTAAACTCCAGTTACCTTTTTTTTAAGTCTTTTTTTTAAAAAAAATTATAGTAAAATATACATAAAATAAAATTTACTGTTTTAACTACTTTATGTGTACAGTTCAGTGGCATTAAGTACAGTCAAATTGTTGTGCAACCGTCACCGCCACCCAGCTTCAGAACATTTTCACCATCCCATTTGAATCAGTTTCCTTATTTTTAAATCCAGGATGATACTCTCCTGAAAGGGTTGTTGTGATAATTAAATGAAATATGAGACGAAAATCCCTAGCACAAAGAGAGTACTCTGTTACTTTTCTACTTTAAGGTTTGACGTCATCCAGAGGCGAACCATTTAAGCCTGTTGCTTGGACTGAAAGGTTTGTTGTTTAATAAATATTCAAGGCAGAGAAGGAAGGTCAATGCACTTTTTAAGTCTTATTTCTGTACTTTTTGGCCTCAGGGTTTAGGTCTGGTTGTCTGTTGCTTGCTAAGGGTAGTTATTTGTTTCATTGGATTTCCAGTCAGCTTTGGGCTTTTTTCCTACTCCCAAAGAACAGTTTGGAGTCTTTTTATGTATCTCTACTCAACAGCTATTCTGTGTCTGTGGGCTCTGAAATAAAGGCTACATTTTCAGAGTCGCATGTGGCTAATTTGATTCTGGTTGGGTTTTTGTTTTGTTCTGTTTTTCTTTTCCTTTCTCAGTTCTTTAGCACCCAGGGGCTCCTTGGTTAGTGGTCTTTAGCCATCATTAACCATCCCTGTGAGTGTGGTTGAATTCTTAGGGAGCTTTAGCTGATCGGGTAATTGATTTCAGTTAACTGTTGGCAAACTGTGCCCTGAAGCGTGCCTCTCTTTCCCTCTCTCTCTCTCCCTCTGTCTCTCCTTGTCTCTCTCTCCCTCCCTCCCTCCCTCTGTTGTGTGTATGTTTTCTTGATCTGGGGAGCAATTACTGCATGTTCTTAAAATGGCGACTTTACCCTTTGAGAAGGAAAAAGAAGAAATCCAGCTTTCTGTTGAGGAAGGTGCTGCTTTTGCAGCAGGAAAGGCATGGAATAGGAACCAGAAAGGCTGTTCAGACTGGCCAAACTGTATCACTAGGGGATGCTATTTATATAAGGGAAAGGAGACTGCAAGGCAGAGGGCTACAGAAAAGAAAAGGTTAACTTCTGGTCACTCAGAAATGTGAGTGACTGAAATAATTTTCAGTTCTCAGGGGACACTTCCTTTTTTCTTTGAAGAAGTTAATGATGGTTCATACCTTTCAAACTGAGCTGTTCAAATTTTGGAGGTTGAGGGGTACTTTTTAGTCCCAGCTATTTTTGCATGCCTGGCCCCCAAGAATAAAACAGATAGGAAGGCAAGACCTTGATTCTTGCGTCTCTTGGGCTTTATAACTTTCCAGATCACCCATATCTTTGCCAATGGTGGAGTGTTAGATTACAGCACAAAGGGCTTCTAGGTTGCCATCACCTTGTTCCTTGACATGCTACCTTTGCCATCTCGTAACACAGAAACCAAATAAAATAACATTGACTGGGCTGGTTCCTATCTCTTAGGACTCCCACTCCTTTCATGGCTTAGAATGTACAAGATGTTTGCCAAATACTTGACTTTTCAGACTGAACCTTACATGAGAGTTCCTGGTGGTGATCAGTTAAAAATTAAAGGACTACATCCGTGCCACCCTGAATGTGTCCAGTCTCATCTGATTTCAGAAGCTAAACAGGGTTGGGAGCAGGGTCTGCAGTTTTTATAAGATTCTCAGAGGGGTTTGCAACACCCTCTCTGAGGTTAGGAATTACTGATCTGGTCTGGTTATCCACACATGTGGTGCCAGGAATCCCCTCTGCGTTGTTCTTACCTTATAGCTCCCATTTTCTGTATATCCTCAGAACTTACCCAACTGTTTCCTTCCTCTTCTTAAGCTATAAATGTATTTATTTTGAATATGATTGACCCATGTGTATGGAAAAAAGTTAGCATAAAAAAGCTATAAATGAAAAGAAAGTTACATCAGAGATAATCTGATTTTAAAAAAAAATTTCTCCAGAACATTTTTATACACATAAAAATGTCAATTTAAAATTTATTATAAAAAATTTCTAAAATACACAAAAGTAGAAGAAATAGTATAATGAACGCCAATAACCCGTCACCCAGTTTCAACAATTACTATCACACTGCCAGACTTGTTTCATCTATACCTCCCGTAGCTGGTTTAGCTGTTGTTGTTGTTTTTTCCTTCAGGTTTATGAAGATATCATTTAACACCATAAAATTACCCATTTTAAGTGTACAGTACAATGATTTTTAGTAAATGTGTAGACTTTTGCAGCTATCATCACAATGACATGAGGTTTTAGAACACTTTTGTTATCCTAACAGGTTCCCTTATAGTCAAGGGGTTGACACTTGGAATCAGTCCTGGCTCCCACAACCAGCCAAATACTGATCTGCTTTCTGTCTCTATAGATTTTCCTTTTTTGGGCATTTCACATAGGTGGAATCATACAATGTATAGACTTTTGCATCTGGCTTTTGCTTAGCGTAGTTTCGAGGGTCTTCTGTTTTTATAACATGAATTGGTAGTTCACTCTTTATTGCTTAATAGTGTTCTAGTCTGTGGCTACACTACATTTTATTTATCTGTTCGCAAATTGGTGGGTGTTTGGATTGTTTCCAATTTTGAACTATTGTGATTAAAGCTGTTAGGAATATTTATGTACAAGGCTTTGTGTGAACATACATTTCCTTTCCTCTTGGGTAAATGCCTAGGATTGGAATTGCTGTATAGTATGGTTAAGTTCACGTTTAACTTTTTAAAGATACTGCCAGACTTTCCAAAGTGGCTGTACCATTTTACATTCCCACCAATATGTAAGGGTTTCGCTTTTTCCACATCTTCGTCCACACTTGTTACTGTCTGTGTTTTTGAGGTTAGCCATTTTAGTAGGCGTGTGGTGATATCTCATTGTGGTTTTGGTTTGCATTTCCCTTATGACAATACTGTACATCTTCTCGTGTGTTTATTACCCATTTATATATCTTGTTGAGTGAAATGTCTATACAAATCCTTTGCTCATTTTTTAATTGGATTGTTTGTCTTCTTGTTATTAAGTTATGAGTTCTTTATATATTCTGGATACAAGTCCCCCATCAGATATGTGATTTACAAAGATTTTCCTCCCAGTTGGTGGCCCATCTTTCATTTCTTTAATGATATCTTCTGAACATAAAGTTTAAAATTTTGATGAAATCCAGTTTATCAATTTTTAGAATGTAGATCTGTTTTTGGTGTTATATTGAAGATAGCTTTACCTAACCCAAGGTCACAAAGATTTTATCCTAGCTTTTCTTCCAGAAGTATTATAGTTTTAGCTTTTCTATTTAGGTCGATGATCCATTTTGAGATAATTTTTGCATATGTTATGAGCGTCCTTTTGCATATGGCTACCAGTTGTCCAAACACCATTTGTTGAAAAGGCTATCTTTTCTTTATAGAATTGCCTTAGCAACTTTGTTGAATGTTGATTTACTGTAAGTGTAAAATTTTATTTATGGACTTTTAATTCTGTTCCATTGACGTTTATGCTTATCCTTACCACACTGTCTTGATTACTATAGCATTATAATAAGCTTTGAAATTGGAAAGTGTAAATTCTTTTTCTTCTTTTTCTTTTTGTTTTGGATGTTTTGGGTCCTTTGTATTTATATACAAATTTTAGGATCAACTTGTCATTTTCCCCAAAAAAAGCCGCCTGCTGAGATTTCAGTAGGGATTGCATTGAAATCCTAGATCAGTTTGGGAAGAGTTGCCATCTTAACAGTACTGAAGTCTTCCCATCCATGAACGTGGAATGTCTCTCCAGTTTAAATCTTTCATTTCTCTTAGCAATGTTTGTGTTATGTTCAGTATACAAGTCCTTTTAAATTTTTTATTCCTAAATATTCTTTTTGAAGCTATTATAAGTGAAGCTATTTCCTTAATTTTACTCTTGGATTGTTTGTTGCTAATATATGGAAATACAATTAATTTTTACATATTGCTTTTGTAGTCTTTGTTCAACTTGGGTAGTAGTAGTTTTATGGGTTCCTTAGGATTGTCTAGATATAACATGTATGGTCTGCAAATAAAAGCACTTTTACTTCTTTTTAATCTAGATGCCTTTAATCAATTAACTATTTGCTTTAGTGTAGCTGTCCCCAACCTCTTTGGCACCATGGACTGGTGTTCCTATGAGAATCTAGTGCCTGATGATCTGAGGTGGAGCTGAGGCCGCGATACTAACACTGAGGAATGGCTGCAAATACAGATAAAGTCTGGCTCACTGCCCACCACTTACCTCCTGTTATGCAGCCTGGTTCCTAACAGGCCATGGACTGGTAACAGTCCACAGCCCAGGGGTTGGGGACCTCTGCTTTAGTGCACATTAGTTGCATTTATATACAGTGTTGAATAGAAATGGCAAGAGTGGACTTCCTTGCTTTGTTCCTCGTCTTAGGAAGAAGCATTCAGTCTTTCACCATTGAGTATGATGCTGGCTGTGGGATTTTTATAGCTGCCTTTTTATCTGTTCCTATTTTGTTGAGAGTTTTTATCATGCATATGTGTTGGACTTTGTGAACTGCTTTTTCTGCATCTGTTGTGATAACTGTGTGGGGTTTTGTCCTTTATATGGTATATTTCATTAACTTATTTTCAGATATTAAGCCAACCTTGCATTCCTGGGATAACAACATGGTCATGATGTATAAACCTTTTTATATGTTGCTGGATATGATTTTCTAATATATTGTTAAGGAGGTTTTAATCTTTGTTTATGAGGAATATTTTTTCTAGTATTCTTGTGATGTCCTTTTCAGGCTTTGGCACATGCTTTAAATTTTTTATTTAGGCAAATGAGTTTATGCTCTACATGCACTGCTGTGCATCTTACTTTTTTTGCTACTTAATAACTTACGTTGGCCATCTTTCAGTAATAATTCTATCTCCCTTTTAAGTATATGTTATTGCCTTTCTGAAAGACTTTACCAATTTACCTATATCTAATGTTTTCAGATTTTTTAAAGCTAAAAAATGAGATGTCATTATTTTGATTTTCATTTTTTTAATTATGAATGATGTTGAGCATCTTTTTGTGTTTTACCATTTGAATTTTTTTTAACTGCCTATTTATATTCTTTCGGGTTATTTGTCCTTCATTGGTTTGAGATCTCTTGGTATATTGAAGCAATTAGTTCTTTGTGGTGTGTGGTAAATATCTTTACCAAAATTATCTTTTTTCCGATGGTTTTTTTTTTTTTTGCTTTTTTTTAAAATTTTCTTTATGTATATCTTTTTTCTTTATGGCTTCTGGATTTTGTATCATCCTTGGAAAAATTTCCATGTCAAGATCGTTTAAAAGTATATCTATATGTCTTTCAATACTACTACTATTTCAGTTTGTACATTTAAGTCTTGTCTGTCTTCTCCAGTATCAAAAGTTTGGATAGCTCTATGCTGTATTTTAGCATTTAGTAGAACTAGTCTGCCTTTATTTTTCTTTTTTTTCCCAAAATAATCTTGAAGTAAAAGATAAATACCGAACTGACTATAGTGGTTTGTTTATTAGTAGAAAAGCATTGGATTTAGGGAGGAACAAAAAAGACAAAGAATCAGAGAGGACAAGAATTAGACAGGAAAGGTAAAGAGAAAGAAAAAAAATCTATGGCAGTACAGTTCTTTGGACACCTCTAATTATGACTGCAAATTGTCCTATTGTCAAAAAAAAAATTGTCCCATTGTCCTGTGGCTCTCACTGGTGACAAACCTCTGAGCACTGCTATGCCAGGTTTGGTACAGCTGGACTTTCTTCACTCTGCAGATAACTTCCTAAGTGACCATGGGTATGTCACTTCCCCTCTCTGGACTCCTGGATTACATCACCCCTGAAGTTCTTCAAAAAAGGTCTTTATCAAACCCAACTCTGCATGGAATTTTACCTTGTTATGTCCTACCTTTAGGATGTTTAGGTTATTAGAATGTCACATAGTGTCAAAGGAATCGTGAATTTCTTGAGTTTCAAGGGAGATCATAAGGCTACTTACTGGTTCACCTTCCTCACTGAGTTAGGGATATCATCTTTCACCCCCTTCTATGGTCACCACCTGCTTCTCTCTGATTCACTCAGAGCTATAGCGCTTTTCTTGGCTGAATAGCTCTTTCATTGGAAGTTTCCTTACATCTCCTACATCTCCTTCCTTGCAGTGTGCTCACTGGTCCTGCTTTCCGTTACAACCCAGAACAAGGCCACTCTGCCTTATCAAGCACCTGCTATGTGCCAAGTGATTCATGTACTTTGTTTAACCTTTACCACCATCACTACTCCACCACACTGTTACAAGTTTAGTATTATATTCTTATTTTACAAATAAACCCAAGACTAAAAGAGTTAAAAAATTTTTTTTTGCCCAACGTCACGCAGCTAGGAAGTAGGGGGTCTGGGATTTGATTTCATGTCTATATGGTCTCCCAAAGCCTTGCTTTTTCCACTATACCAGTGGTTTTCAAAGCGTGATCCCAGACCAGAACAGCAGTATTAGTATCTCTTGGGAACTGGCTAAAAATGCAGACTGTCAGGCCCTGCTGGTGATTTCCTTGCATGCTCAAATTTCAGAACCACTGCCTGCCATTCTGCTTCCCCACCTGGCCACTGCTTCTCATCACATCTGACCAAGAATTTATAGGTGATTTGTCTTTACATGATATCAGATATAGGACTGGACATGACTATGTCTCTGCATACTCTCCTCTCCCAAACACACACCCTCATAGTAACCAACATAATCTTTAAAACTGCCAGTATGATTTATTCTTTTCCTACTTAAAGTTCTTCAGTATCTCCGCACTGCTCTAAGAACAAAGCCCAGATTCCTCAAAGTAGCTTTTGTGGGATGTGTCCCTCACCTGTTTTCCAGCTTTCTTTCCACACAGGTCTATTCGTGCTTGCTACTCAGAGGAGAGGATGATCCGTGAACTAGAAATGTCATCATCACCTGGGAGCTTGTTAGAAATGCTGAATCTCAGGCCCCACCCTAGACTTGCTCAATCAGAGTCTGCATTTTAACAAGGTCTCTAGGTGATCTGTGTGCACATTTAAGTTTGAGAAGCACCAGCCAACACTTCACCTGCCAAAAAGGTTGTCCCCAGGCTTTCGTGCCTATGTTTTACTTTTTCTGGAACACTTCTCCTTTCCCTTCTTTCCTTTCAGGCCTTCAAGTAGACTTGAGTTCTTAGATCTGCTCTCCTCCCCACCAAGACTTAGTATGTTGCTGGTCCTGTGTGCTCCCCAATATACTGTTCCTAGCCTCTTAATCCTCCATAGCATCTGGAACCTAGTGTTATGATTGGCCAATGATTGGTCTCTACCCCCCAACTGGCAGAAAGCTCCTAGAGGGCATGCATTCTGTGAGGCTGGCACAGTGCCCTGACACGCGGTAGGTGCTCAGTAAATAGTGAACTAATTTCTATACTGGTTTAGAGCATGGACTTTAGGATCATACTGCCCGGTTTCAAATCCCAACTCAGCCAATGTTATGTCACCCCTCTGAGCCTCAGTTTCCTGTCTGTGAACTGAGAATAAGAGTCTACCTCACAGGAATGTTGTGAAAATTAACTGGGTTTTTGCGCGAAAAAACCTAGAACTATTATGCCTGGCAAATAAACCGTATTCAGTAAATGTTAGCTGCAGGTATTATCAGTATCATCACGGCATGCTCATCATCTTTTAATGCAACTCACCTGCCTAAAAAGAACATACCTGTTTCTCTACATTCTGACCTTGGGCAAGTTATATCTGGGTCGGGTTAACTGGCAGTCATCTGTGGAATGATGACAAAAATCCCCAGGTAGTTGTAGTTGTGAGGATTGTGCAAATCAGTGTTTGTAAAGTGCTTAGCTCTACAGAGCAAGGATTTGGTAGATGGAAAGAAGGGACTGTGTCTGCCACAGCGCTTTGTAGGTGCTCAGTGACTCTGTATCTTCCTGTTACTTTTTAGTATTGTTTTCCACCAGGGTATTATACAGGGTATTGTGTCTTTTTTGTTGGTTTGTGTGTATGTGTGTGTACTTGCTCCACTGGTGTGAGACTTTGGAACAAAAGTAATTGACATCTTTGAAGATTTGCTTTCATTCCTCTGCAACCTGAGCTCTCAGGAAGCCCTCCAATTCCCCAGGGCAGTGTCTCTGCTAAGATTGGAGGATTCTGTTTCAAAAGAAGGCAGAACTGGAGTGACTTCTTAGATTTAATTGGCTTGATAACCCAGGAGATTGTAATCCTCTGCTATGGCTTCAAATCACATATCAGATAAGGTAAAAAGATCTAGTATCAGACTTCCTAGCTGGGGAAAGTCAGAACACATGTATTTTTGATTAGCAAGAAATAATAATGTTAACTGTGGGCTTTTCATATATGGCCTTAATTGTGCTAAAGTTAGTTCCTTTTATATGTATTTTGTTGAGAATTTTGATCATGAATGGATGTTGAACTTCGTTAAATGCTTTTCCTGTGTGCATTGAAATGATAGTACTTTTTTTTTTTCCATTTTGTTAATGTGGTATGTCACACTGATTGATTTGCATATGTTGAACTACCTTGCATCCCAGGGATAAAGCCCACTTAATCTTGGTGTCTGATCCTTTTAATGTGTTTTTAAATTTGGTTTGCTAGTATTTTATCAAAGATTCTTGCATGTGTTCATCAAGGATATTAGCCTGTTTTCTTGTGGTATCTTTTTCTGGTTTTGGTATCAGGGTGATGCTGGCCTCATAAAATGAGTTTGGATGTGTTCCTTCTTCTATTTTTTGGAAGACTGCAAAGATTGATATTAATTCTTTTTTGAACTTTTTGTAGAATGTGCCTGTGAAGCCATGCACCTGGACTTTTCTTTGTTGGGAGGCTTTTGATTACTGATTCAATTTCCTTATTTTTTTATTGGTCTTTTTAGACTTTCTATTCCTTCTTGATTCAGCTTTGGTAGGTTTATGGTTCTAAGAATTTATCCATTTCTTCTGGGTTGTCTAGTTTGTTGACATATAATTATCCATTATAGTGCCTTATCGTTATTTCCAAGGCATCTGTTGTAATGTCTCCTCTTTCATTCCTCTTTTATTTATTTTAGTCTTGTCTTTTTCCTTAGTGTTGCTTAGTGTTTGTTTAATTTATCTTTTCAAGAAACCAACTCTTAGTTCTGCTGATTTTTTTTTTCATCCTACATTTTAAATTCTATTTATTTCTGTTCTAATCTTTTTTATTTCCTTCCTTCTGCTAATTTGGGGCTTAGTTTGTTTTTTCTCTAGTTCCTTGAGGTGTAAAGTTCAATGGTTTTCTTTGAGATTTTTTTTTTAATGTAGGCCTTTATCATTGTAAACTTCCTCTTAGTACTGCTTTTATCGCATTCCATAGTTTTGGTATGTTGTATTTTCATTTTCTTTTGTCTTAGGTACTTTCTAAATTCTCATTTGGTTTCCTCTTTGACCCAATGGTCGTTTAAGAGTGTGGTGTTTAGTTTCCACATATTTGTGGATTTTTCCATTTTTTGCTTTTACTGATTTCTAGTTTTGTTCCATTGTGGTCAGAAAAAATGGAATGATTTCAATCTTAAAATTAAGACTTGTGACCTGGCATGTGATCTATCCTGGAGAGTGTTCCATGTGCATTGAGAACATGTATTGTTCTGCTGTTGGATAGAAGGTTCTGTATATGTCTCTTAGTTCCCTTTAGTTTGTAGTGTTGTTCCAGTCAGCTGTTTATTGATTTTCTGTGCGGATGTTATTGTAAGTGGAATATTGAAGTCCCCTACTATTGTATTGCTTTTAATTTCTCCCTTCAGGTCTGTTAATATTTGCTTTATATATTTAGGTGCTCTGATGTTAGGTACATTTACATCTTTAATTGTTATATCTTCCTAGTTAATTGACCCTTTTGTCATTATATGTAATGACCTTTGTCTCTAGACACAGGTTTTGACAGAAAGGCTTATCTGATATAAGTAAGCCATCTCTGCTTTCTTTTGGTTACCATTTACATGGAATATCTTTTTCTATACCTTCACTATTGATTTATATGTGTCTTTAAATCTAAAGTGACTCTCATAGACAGCATATCTCTGGATCTTGTTTTTTGTTTTTTATGCCTTTTGTGCCTTTTGATGGGGAATTTAATCCATTTACTACCCCCCCCCCCCCGTTATTCTAATATGCATCAGCATTGAGAACCATAGATAGGGTGTAATAGATAGTCTCAAAGATTCTTAAACTTGGCTCTTGAACAAATAGAAAGATGGGAGGTGTCAAGAACTCCTTAAATTTGAGGATTTAAAAAAAAAATCAGATTCTTGAGGGGATACAGCAAAGATTAAGAACTGTCATATTCAGCCTTTATGTGAGTGGATAGTTCCATATTTTTATAGGTCAGAAGTTGGTTGGTGCTTATTAATTTGTTTGATAAGAATTTATTAAGGACTCCCATCAACGATGCTAGCTAAGTGATTAGTGCAACTAGAGAAATGGTAGATATGTAAATGACCGTAATTCAACAAAAAAAGTGCACTTTTGGGGGCTTTTGATACAGTGTCAAATTGCCCTCAGAAGTAGTCCCATTTGTAATTCCTCCAGCTATATGAGAATATCAACTCAATGACATTTTGATATCTAAAACTGACAGTCATCTTGGTGCAGTCATTAATTCTAAGCCGAACTTCTAAATTGCTTTTGGTTGCCACTTTATACTATTCAGAGATTCCAGCATATTATATAACTGTCATTTGCCAGCTTTCATCTGTTGATCTTTCCTCTAAAATAAATTGATTTGAGGTTTGCCGATAGTATCTTTGTGTGTGAATTGTCTGTTTTCTGCATCTTTTTTCAAAAATTTGGAATTGGGTTTTTATTTTTATACAACTTTTGGATGACAGTTTGTGCCAGTAACCCAGGATCTGTCTTCCTTGCATTTTAGTTAACTAGAATTCAAGTACAAAGAGGAATTAGAAGAAAAAAGAGGACAGGGCTTATTTCCCTCACACAAAGCTTTCTCATTCTAAGGACTGACCAATGAGGCCTAGCAGAGGGTTCCAAATCTTCCAGTGACTGGTCAGATGGAGGAAATCCTCTGACAGAGAGGAAATCAGATGCTGTGACCAACCTATAGTTGGAAGGCTTTCTATCACAGAAAGAAAGAAGAAAACTCCGTTTGTTGTTGTAGTCAAGGCAAACCCATACTACTAAATCGTTCCTTTTATGCATGCACAGAATGTTTCTAGAGAGATTTTCAAGGAACTGGTGATAGCAGTTGTCCATAGGGAGCTGAAGTGGGAGGAAAATTTCTTTTT
Source organism: Rousettus aegyptiacus (assembly GCF_014176215.1). Taxonomy (NCBI): domain Eukaryota; kingdom Metazoa; phylum Chordata; class Mammalia; order Chiroptera; family Pteropodidae; genus Rousettus; species Rousettus aegyptiacus. The sequence goes on along the minus strand of NW_023416287.1, from coordinate 20,284,103 downwards.
CATGCTGTATACATTTGTACCGTTTGAATTATATACCACATATGTTTTATTTTTTCAAAACTTTTAAAAGCTAGTTATTTTTTAAAAGCCTCACCAATGGTTATGTCAAATGTTAATATTAGAAGAAACTGGATAAAGAGTATATGGGTGAAGAGTAATATCTTTGCAACTCTTCTATAAATATAAATTTATTTAAAAGTAAAATTTAAAAAAAGGATGAAGTGGGAGGGAATACTATCTTCTTATATACAGAATCCTGTCCCATTAGGCAATCTACCGGCTAGTCATGTCATTTTTAAAGAGTTTTCTCCTCTTATCTCTAATTCTGCTGACCTTCTAATTAACAAATACAATACAGCTCTCTTAGCCAGTTTCCCGTGTTTTTATTAGCATCAAACAATTATTTCTTATTTTATAATGAACATCAGCTGGCAGATACTTATCAATGTTCACAACAAATGAGGAGGAAAACTATGTGTGAATATATTGCTTTTAAGACTTTGACCAAGCTGTGTGTCTGCAAAAAGCATACCTTGCCCAGGACCTTAAACTTTTAAAGCCATTTTTTTCTCAACTTATGCTCCTGGTAAAAATGCAGATGAGTCTACTCGTTTGGCAGGCCCCCTGAATGATTCTGATTCCCTATAAAACTAAATTTCAGGAAGAATCATCTGAGAGACAGAGAGAGGGAGATAGAGAGACCTGAAGGATGAAGGGACTTCAGAGGCAAGGTGATCGCCAATGTTTAGGTGGGAGAAAACGAGGGTCTGATATGCTGCAGTAGTGAAGGGAATGGAGAGAGAAGGCAGGTGCAGAAGTGAGATTGAGTTGGTGATCCAGGTGTGTGGATGACAGAAGTTCCTGTTTAGACCAGACAGAATCAGGAGACTCTTCTAAGTCTCTTGAGGGGGCAAATTATGGTATTAACGAAGGGAAAGCCATGCTTTGATGGGGTGAATTTTTTGAGGCCAATAACTGATTTTGCTTGCCTTTGATTCCCAGGTGACTATCCCACATACAAATTGTGCCTACTCAGTGTCAGGCACTGGGGACATAGTCCCTGCTCCCATAGAGATTACATTCAAGTACAGGGGGACAGATTATACATACACAAACACATATTGTACATGTCAAGTAGGTAAATCCATGAAGAAAAATGAAATAGATTAAGGGGATGGAGAAATGGATAATGGGAGCCTTGAAATGCTATTTTAGATAGGGTAGTCAATAAAGGCTTCTTTGAGGAAGTGACATTTGAGAGACTTGAATGAACTAAGGAATGAAATGAGCTGGACAGGCATCTCTATCCCTCAGGGCCATCACCTTTAATGTTCCCTCTGCTAGAAGGGCATTTTTCTAGCAGAGGGAACATTAAAGGTGTTAGCCCTGAGGGATAGAGGAGGGCTTGCTGTCAACAGACAACAAGAAGGCCAGTGTAGCTGGAGCTGAGTGAGGAGAGTGAGAGGTGATGAGGTCAATACAATTTTGAAGAAAGCTCATAGGAAAATATATTGGTAGCAGGAGCATCCTGACAAAGTGAGCTTGTTGCTATATAGAGAAATAGGAATTAATAGAACACTATGGAACTTTATTTCCTACTAGCTCTATAGGAGAGGGCTAAATGTGAAATGGTTAAAAGAACATTGATCCAGAAGTGAGGACATGTGGCTCCTGTATTATAGTCTTCCTTTTTACCCCATGTTAATTACTTCGCTTATTTTATTACTCAGTTCTGGAAGTGCAGAATCGCTTCCTTGTAGCACTTTTGGAGGCATTTTGGAGGCAGCGCTCAGAAAGGCCTCAGGCTTCTCAGAGCAGGGAGGAGACACTGGGTCAGTTAAATCAGACACAAAGGTGCTATGACTTGGTCTGCCCCAGAGGGACGTTCACTTCTTTCCCTCATTCTAACCTCAGCCTCTTCTTCCAAGCAGGATTGGTTGTCATGGTCCCTGCTGCTTCTCTTCCTCATGTGTGAAACAAGAGCCTTCTATGTCCCTGGGGTGGCGCCAATCAACTTCCATCAGAACGACCCTGTAGAAATCAAGGTCAGTGCATTTCTGGACTGTTAGAGCCTCTGTGCTGGGCATTCCGGCTGGAGGACTGTGGTGAGCTGGTCACATCCCTCCCGTGGTTGCAGAGAACAAAGACCAGTGCCAGTTACCCTGGGGAAAATAGAGTTCACTGAGTGCTGCATGGGCTGGAGGTGGAGTGCCCTCGGGAGCCCGCAGTCCCCGGAACTCTGCCTCTTCACATCTCTCTCTCCCCTTGTCTCTCTCCATGCCTTTGGCTCTCTGCGTCTCTGCCTGTGTGGGTGTGTTCTTTCTCTGTGTCCCTCTCTTCTTTCTCTTTCTCGCTGGCTCTGTCTCCATTTCTGTTTCTTTCTCTGTCTCTGTTTCTCTCTCACTTTCACTCTCATATATGTTTCTTTCTTTTTCTCTTTCTCCCCTTCCTCCCTTTGTACCCTCCCTCTCATACCTCCGTTTCTTTTTATTCACCCTGTCTCCTCAATGACATCTCTGCCTCCCTTTTTTATCTACTCCATCATCCCCTCTTATCAGCTTTCCCTGCATAACTTACATTGTCTGTATAAACACAGCCTATTGTGCCTCTGTTTTTTCAATTTTAGCTTCTGCCACCAGCTGGATTCTCCAGTTCAGTATTATCAAACTATGTACTTCAAATCTGAGTGGTGGCATATGAGATGATTTTAAGGGTTGACAAATTTATTTTATTTTAGTGGCTATTTTCTTTTAATGTATATTAGAAAATACAGCTAGTACTTCAACTTATGATTTCATGGCTGCTATTGTTGGTTTTCTATCTTTAATACTGACATAATGTTTGCTGCTTTAAATAAATGTATTTACCAAAAAAATGAGTCAGATCCAAGTAAATAGTAGAGTAAGTCGTAATTGGATAGGGCAAGTTGGTATATGAATGATTAGGGTTTGGGAAGCATTCCCCTAAATCAGAAACCAGCGAGAAGACTTCCAACTGGGCCACCTCAGCTTTTCAGGCTAGATGCCCACTTGTGGGTCAGTGAGCTGGCAGGGAGGGAGGGAGTCATGTAAAATAGGGTTAACCAGGGGCAATGGGCAGGCTGATTACGTCTCTAAGACAGTGGACCTTTGGTGGCATTATCAGAGCCCCAGAAGGGCTGGGTAATAGTGGATCTCCCTAGATCCGGTGTCCTAGGTGGAGATTTAGTGCAGATTTATTGGGCAGGCTCTCAGGGCCAGCACTTGGAGAGAGTGAGGGAAGCGGGACTGGGCGGAGGGAGACGTTGAGCTGTGGGACAGCTGAGGCCTGTGGGAAGCTCTGGAACTGGAATGGCTGGCTCTTGAGAGTTGTTCCAAATTGAGGCAAGAGGACCAGCTCTCTTTACCCGCAATGGACCAGTCATTGGATACAGACTGCCACCAGAGAAGGGGTATAACCTTGTACAGGGGCTCCCTAAAAAGACCCCTCTCCTATCACCCAGATACAACCACTCTTAATACTTTGGTTTGTTTCTCTTAGTCTTTTTTTCTGTGCAGTGTTTACAGTGTAGGATACTTGGCATTCTTATACCTCTATAAACCCCCAAATTCTTTGCTACGACATCAGTACCCCCTAGATAAAATATATAGTTGAAAATTTTGTCTTTCAAATCTTTAGTGATTCTATAAAAAAGGCTGGCAATACTTATAAATTTATTAAAATAAATTCTCCTAAAATAAATGTATATTTCTTGTTCCACATCTTTACTAGTCAGTGCAAAAACAAAGCAGTACAATTGTATGAAAAGAAAGATTTTATTCTGTCCTGAGCATCACAACATTCAAAAGGAGAAGCAGAAGACATGAAAGTCACAAAGGGCTATCCACATGACATGCTGTCATGTATATATATATCCCTTTGTTTGCCAAATTTTAGGTGTTAGCAAAATTTCAAATTGCTACATGTCATGCTCATTTGGAGCATCAATTATAAACAACTTCTGATTATCCAGAGGGAGTTAACTAGTTTAGAGATTAAAAATCTAAATAATACATTTCTGAAAAAATGAAATCGGGGGTGGCTTCATAGTGTAGTGGTTAGCATGTCTGCTTTACACGCAGAAGGTCCTGGGTTCGCGCCCCTAGTGGAGCCACAGACCATACCCCAGGGGCGCCAAGCCCCAGGTGCATGCTGCAAGTATGTGGGAGGAGACACCTTGCCTTCAGAGATCCATTTCTTAAGGGGAAACGGCAACATCCATAGGTCAGGGCTGGAAGGGGACGGGGAATTAAAGGGTGGAGGGGAATGAGATTGTCATAAATCAAATTCTGAAAGGGCAGAAAACTTATTTACAATAGCGTCTCTTATCTGTGGGTATACATTTTAAGACCCCCCAGTAGGTGCCTGAAACTGCAGATAGTCCCAATCACTATATATATATATACACACCATGTTTTTTTCTGTATACACATACATACACTTTATAGCTTCTCTTTCACATATCTGAATTTCCAACATCACTACTCTTGTGCTTTGGGCCATTATTAAGTAAAATAAGGGTTACTTGAACCCAAGCACTGCAATGCTGCTAAAGTTAATCTGCTAACTGATGGGCAGGTAGCATATACAGTGTGGATATGCTAGACAAAGGGATGATTCACCCCCTGGGCATGATGAGTGGAACGGTATTGAGATTTCATCATACTACTCAGAATGGCGTGCAATTTAAAACTCATGAATTGTTTACTTATGGAATTTTCAATTTAATATTTTCAGACCACAATCCGTGGGTAACTGAAACTCTGGAAAGCGAACCTACAGACAAGGGGGGATCACTGTAAATGCAGCATTACGCATGTTGCATTACATGCATTACTTATCGTGAGCATCTATCTTGTAACTTTCAGGTACAGCAATTACAGTAACATTTATTGAGAGTTATTTATGTGCCAAGCATTATGCATGGCTTAGCTGAGGATGCCTCACCCCCAGGAACACTCTGGGGCAGATACTGTATGTTTCACAGATAAGGAAACTGAGACCCAGGAAAGTGAACCAGCTTGTCCAAGGTCACATCCTGAGGAAGACAGGTCAGAACCCCATCTTCAGCACTACAGTACTCTTGCTCCCTGTGCCTCTGCACAGAGCCCCTTCCAGAACAAAGCTTGTGGCATAAGGGAGGACAGGGGCGGCTCTGGCTTCCAGTCCTGCCAAGCTGGGCATATGAGAGCAGACACCTTAGGTGGGAAGAGAGAAGAGTGGGAGGGCACATGAAGGTGGGATTTGGTCTCTTTGTAATGTGGATTCTTTTTTGATTATCCAGAAAGAGAGAATTCGAAGAAGCACAAAATAACAGACTGTTATAATGGACAGTAACTTTTTGGCTGTTTTGCCTCAAGCAGTTCGTGAAATGCTATTAGAGATCCTCAGTCTGACATCTAAAAAACCCTGAAATCCAAAGTTTTCTAAGCTCGTTGTAGACAAGAACTGACCTAAACAGTCATGAGACCATTTATCGACATTGTTTATCGCACTTAGTACAAATATATTTGTATTCCCATGCACAGTCTTTGAGTATGGGGTACTGCTCCAGACACAGCCGTTTTTCCTCTGTCCTGTCATTCAGCAAACATTTAATGAGCACCTACTATATGCCTAGCTCTCTAGGCACTAGGGTTACAAAGGTGACCGACACATGTAGTCCTTGCCTTTGTGAAGCTTAAATCTTAAATTCTACTGGGGGAATGAATTTAAAAAACAGCAGGTAAACAAAATAATTATATTTTATTAGACATGCTACAAAGAAAACTAACTATAGGTATTGTGTTGAAATAGAGAATGCTGGAGGACTCCCTTTAGATAAGATGATTAGGGAAGGACTCACAGGTTAGGGGACTTAAGTTGAGACCTAAATGTGAGAAGGAGCCAGATCTGCATAGAGTCTGGCAGGGAGGAGCAGCAGGCTCAAAGCCTGAGGTAGAAGAGAGCGCAAGGAACTGGTGGCAGAAGACCACCGTGGTTATGAATAAGGAATGAACCTCTTTGTTCCTAAAGGTTTTTCCTCATTTAGAGTCATTTCCGTAGGAAAGATGCCCAGAAGCAAAATTATAGGGTCAAAGGATATCAGCCTGTGGAAGACTCTCAGTATATATTAAATTTGATTGTGATTTTAAACTCAATCTGTGATGTAGTCTAAAACTAATGAAAAGTGTGCAGTGGAGTACATAGTATTCTATAGTTGTGTCTGTTGCAGATCATGTGCCTCTTAGATAATATTACCGAGTATACCAAAGATGTGTGGGTACCAGGGATAATTGTTGAAATGGGCATCTTAGCATCTGGACTGAAGAACAATGGCCTCTCTTCTCCCACTAGGCTGTGAAGCTCACCAGCTCTCGAACCCAGCTACCTTATGAGTATTATTCACTGCCCTTCTGCCAACCCAGCAAAATAACCTACAAGGCAGAGAATCTAGGTAAGTTCTCTCTCACTGCTGTCAACCTGTCCCGAGAGGACCCCGGATCTTTTCGTAATGATACCCTTACGTAGCACTTACTGTGTGCTAGATGTTGTTCTCCACGTAGTTTACATACATATTAGCTTATTTGATCCTCATAACGGTCCTCAAGAGGTGGCTGCCGTTTTTATTCTTATTTTACAGGTTAAGTGACTTGCGTCTGTTTATACTGTTAATCAGTGTCTAGGCTCGACTTGGAATCCACATAGTTAGGCCTCAGACTTGGCGCCCTTGACTATTGCTCAGACCAGCTCTCCTTTGATTTCTAAATATCATACCGTCTCTCCTGTGGCTTCTGTAACCTGTTCTGCTTTTAACCGATTTCTCATTTGCCCCAAGAATACTTGCCAGTGATGGTGCTTGCAGCTGCAGCGTTTACCCTCATGGATTACAGTCCTAACCTTACCACCAAAGTTTGCAACGAAACATTTTGCTTTTATTATTTTCTCATTGCTCTAGTATATCAGTAGTTTTTGGAAACAAATGATGCTCTATTTATAGCATTCTATTTTTAGTAGTGATGTTCCATTTACAAAATATAATAATTCTTGATTGCTAAAAATATCAAATCCTAGAAAATGTAGCATTCCTACACATGATGTTAATATTGTTCTCGAACAGTTGTTAGCCAAAGATTCATTTGATGAATCTGATTTATATAAACATTTCTGTTATATTAGGATTAGAGACAAGTTCTGTTTAGAAATAACTCTAAGAACAGTTTTTATATTTTCACATTGAAAACCAGTCAGATTTGCTTCAGCCACAAAGAGCATGTTTATGTGAAATTAAATTAATGCTGGCAGTGAACTGCACTTTTTTTTCTAAATGAGAAATGGGTTAAGAGAGAGAGTGATCACCTCTGGCCTTAACATCACCATAGTTCTTGCTAAGTTGTGCAAGACTCATCTCAAATAATGCGTGAAGCACCTAGGGCAGCGTCTGGCACAGTGTTCCATAAATAGCAGCCATCTTATTCTAATTCAAATAATTCTCCATTTGACAGAATTTCAGGCTTAAAGGAAAAGACATTTGGAGATGTCTATTCTGGACACAACTATTAGTACTTACTCTGTGCCTGTCTCAGTATTAAGTCCTGGAAGTAAACATGTGAAAAGATGGACCCCCTTACTTTAGGAACTTAAGAGACGTAACTCTTTTCTGTTAGGAAGGAGAAAGGAAGAATCAGATTCAGAAGCAGGCCCCTGAAAGGACTGCCTTCTCTATCAGGGCTACCCATGGCTCAGATGTTTCTGGAACCCCTAGCTTTTAAGTACGTTTACTGCTAGGTATTGGATGTCCTAGATCAGCTGGAGACAGGCCTTGGAGCCAGTTTAACTGAAAACCGGCAGCACCACCTGTCTCTCAAGTCTTGCCTCATACTATTGAACCAGAGAGATTGGTCTCAAGGCCTGGGCAGACTCCCGCTATCTGGGCTCCTTCTCCCACCTGCCTCTTACCTTTCTTTTCTCTCCACACCATGCTATGCTCCAACTACCTTGCCTCACTGCCTGAAAAGCCTGACCAACTTGGTCCTCCAGGCCTGTTGACATCAGGCCCCTCACAGCAGCTCCTCTCTTCTGTGAGCTGCCATGGATTCATTGGCAGCCCAAGGCTCTGCAATTAGACACATTTCAGTGTGATACTGGGTGACCTTCACCTCTCTGAGCTTCTGCCGCTTCTTCCATGAAGCTAAGAAATGTTTCTGCCTATTAGAAATGGAAACTTCTGTGTACAGAATTTATTCTGCCATATTTCTCATTCCATCTTTGCATAGTGCCTCCCTTCACGGCCTAGTGGCCTTTTGAGCATAAGGGTTATGTCTTACACACCTCTTTCTCTCCGCCACTTCCGACCCAGTGCCTGACACAGTAGACATTTAGTAAATGTTAGCATCCTGCTGAGTGGAGCAGAAGCATCCATGGTTGAATGCCAGTTAAATTGTAAATCTTGTATTCTACATTATCATCATCATCATCACTGTTAATACTTATAGGGCTCTTCATATGAGCTGGGCACTCTTTGAAGCACTTCTGTGCTTTAACTTAGTTAATTCTGACAACTCTATGATGTAGCTACTCTTCCTATTGAGACACAAGGAAATGAAGTCACTTGCCCTAGGTCACTCATCTAGTTAGTGGCAGAACCTAGGAACTCTGGACCTAGAGTTCATACCCTTAAGCACTTCACTCTGCACATTATCTTAGTTGATTCTTTAGTAACTCTGCACACCCCATTTCATAGAGGGAGCAGCAGCTTCAAGGTTCCAAAAGACTTGCTCAGGTCACGTGGCCAAGAGGTGGAGAAATTAAGATACTACGCCAAGTTTTTATACTCTAAAGCCAGATTCTATCTGTTGCCCCAGGCTGCTTTCTGTAGAAGGGCACGGTTGGACTGCCTGCGACCTGTGCTTGTGATTATCACACTGATGGAGATTCATCTCATGGCGTGTGTGTGGGAGCATCTGTGGTGGATGTACTAGAGTACAACATCAGACCGTCTTAGAGGGTCCACATTCATAGCTTGTTCATTTAGCCTGGCTGGCTACCTGCTGCCAGCTTTAAAAAGTTTAAAAGAATACTTCTGTATTAGAAATGAGCCATTCCAGACCAGTATGTCCTCTTTCTTGGTTTAAATTTAATTTTTAAATATCAAAGTGATACCTGCCTTACTTGGACTGCAGCCCTATTCCTCTCTCTGTGTTTTTCCTCTCCTTGAGTGAGCTTGTCAAACTGTAAAGAAGTGGACAGTAGGGCATGGTATGGAGGAAAGAGCCCAGTTTAGCAATATCACAATCCCCTCTTGTGACCGTGAACAAGTCACTGTCCCTGTCTGGTTCTCAGCATTGTTATCCGTAAATGGCAATGGATGACCTGAATCATTTCAGCAGTGGACCATGCAGATGTCTTATTAGTGTCCTTGTTTTCCACTGACCAGTTCTTCCCTGAGTTTTACAGACTCACCTGCATTACTAGTTTTTTAAAATGGGAAAAGAGGAAGAAGCCTTCATCCAGGCCCCTCTTTGTTCTCTCTCCCTCCTAGTTGGCCTTATCCACACTTGCCAGGATTGCTGTGTTGCGTAGCTAAGTGGTACCCCTGCAAGGGTGCAGCTTGTGATCCTGCTGCTTACCGTCTACATACCAACAACTCCCAGCTTCAGTCAATAGCCTTGACCCCTCTGCTGAGCCTTATATTTGGATATCTGTCTACTTGACATATCAAGTCAAACTTGACAAACTGAAACAATGCTTTCAGTCTAAATTTGTTGTTCTTCCTGTTTTCCTACTTAGAACCTGGTTGTAGAACCTTAGTCTTTCCAATATACACCACTCCTCACTCATCCCTTTTACCAGTACCAGGTCCTCTAGATTTCACTTCCTCAGGAACTCCGAATCCATGTACTTGTTTCCACACTCATCACAACCTCTCATCCAGCAACCCATCATTGCCCTCTTGCGTAACTGACCCCCAGCCATCACCCCCAGCCAGTTCCTTGCATCTTTCATGTTTGTTTCACAAAACATCCTAAGTGATCTTTCTATAACTAGAATCAGATAATGTCTTCCTCCATCCCTGTTAGAAACCCTTCATTGGCTTTTGTTGCTCTCTGGATAAAGTTCAAACTTCCAGTGTGGCACACAGGCCCCCTGAGATCCATCTCTAGCCCATCTCTCCAGCTCACCTCAAGCTGCACTCTCCCTTGCTCTCTGCATTGCAGCCATACAGGCCTCAGTTTTACTGTGCTTCCCCCACTCTCAAGGAGTATTTGCACATACCATTCCTTCTGTCTAGAATATTCTTCCCTTATCTTTTTACCTAGTTAACACTTCTTTTTATTTACAGCTCATGTCAAGCATCACTTCCTCAGAGAAGCTTTCCTAGATCCACTCCCCCATGTCTAGAGCAAGTTCCTTTTGTTATACGATATATTCTCATTATCCTGATTATTTAATCTAAGTCTGTCTTCCTATTAGACCATAAGCTCCATGAGTATGTCTATTCAACATTATATCTTTAGGATGCCCAGCACATAGCCAGTACCCAGTATGTGTTTGCAAATGAATGAATGAGAGAATAAAGACTAGGCAGAGTGCCATATCAAATAGGTCCACATGGGTAGGCAAATGTTAGACCGGTGTGTGTGCAGACATTTGTCTTACCCGTTGGCTTTGGTCTGTCTCCTTCAGCTTGCCCCAGTTTCATATTATCACAGTAGAGTTGTTAGAATGGCTCAGAATGAAAGCACCATTGGGTTTAGTTGATAGTTCCTAACTGCTTGGTACCTGCTAACGTGACATCTGGCAGCAGATTACTCTGAGGTAGGCATGCAAGGGACATGCCAGTTTATTAAGTAAAAAGATGCTTTTGCTAAAAATCGCAGGTGATGGATTTTACCCCACTTTCCCTCCCTGCCTGAATCAGAATCTGAAGACACAGAGATTAATAGGAAACATTGTCTGCCCTTAAAGAGCTCATAGTTAAGGAAGCAGAAACTTAATATATCACTGCTGTGCAAAGTCACATCATTGACATAAGAAAAAGTGCGGAGGTAATGCCGATGATGAAAATAGTATTTGTTGCTGCCTACTCTGTGTCTGGTACTTTATTTCTCACTGTAACCCTGTGAGGTGGATACTTTTATCTCCATTTTACAGATGAGGAAATTGAGGCTTACTGAGGTTAAATGACTTACTAAGAAGGCTAAGAGAGTAAGTGATGAAGCCAGTGTTCAGTAGCAGGCAGACCTCTCTCTCCACCATTGAATGATGCTGCCTTTGTGCAGAGTGAAATCAGGAGGGAGTGATGAGCTCTGTCCTGAAGAGGTCAAGAAAGGCTTCTCAAGAGTGAAATAGAAGCTGAGCTGGAAGTGTGAGGGGTTTCCCAGGAACTTGGGCCAGGAAATTGCACTCTAGGGCAAAGGATTCCAGAGGGGTGGAGTGAAATGGCATGTTTGGTGAGCTCTGAAGGGTCTAGCGCTACAGAGCACAACCTGGGAGGAGAGATCAATGGGTGGGAGTCAGAGGGCAAGCTGAGCCCGAACAGGTCGGGTAGAGCATGGAGTGCCAGGCTACAGAACTCCTGAGGGCCCTCTCAGCCCTGTTCTCTGTGGTTCTGCTGACTCCAGCAACTGCAGGGCTGAAACTCTGAGCTCCATCTGTCTCTCTTACGGCAGGAGAGGTGCTGAGAGGGGACCGGATTGTCAACACCCCTTTCCAGGTTCTCATGAACAGCGAAAAGAAGTGTGAGGTTCTGTGCAGCCAGTCCAACAAGCCAGTGACCCTGACCGTGGAACAGAGCCGGCTTGTGGCTGAGCGGATCACGGAGGACTACTACGTCCACCTGTAAGTCGTCCTCTGCTCCCTGCCAGCCTCGAGTTCACATGGGGAGGGCACTGATGGGAGAAGCGGTCCAGAGGGACTGAGCGGGGCCTTGGGTTTCCAGCATTGCCGACAACCTGCCTGTGGCCACCCGGCTGGAGCTCTACTCCAACCGTGACGGCGATGACAAGAAGAAGGAAAAAGATGTGCAGTTTGAACATGGCTACCGGCTTGGCTTCACGGATGTCAACAAGGTAGAGTGTCTTGGTGTGCTCAGAGGGCTGCGGGAGCCACACTCCAGTCATGAGCACTTGGGGCCTCAGAGAAAGGGGAAACATTTAACTTTAGGCTTATAACAGAAAAGATGAGCCTAGCTGAGGCAAATTCTTCCTCATGCCCCTGAGCAAAGCTCTGGCAGATGCTACACAGTAGGTGCCATAGCCCCTAAAAACTCATTTCATGTTTATAAACCCCCCCCCCCCAAATCTAAGAACAAGAACATTTTTTGAGGCACAGCCCCTGACCTCAAAGAGCTGTCATAATCAGAAAGAGAATTGACAGTGTAAGACCTTGAATCCTAAGTTCCAGTACCATGATGGTCAATACCAGAGGAGTTGGGAGATAGCTCATTTTGCATTTGGGTTGTCTTGGAGGAGGTGGGCCTTAAAAAACAGGTAAGCTTGAGCTGAGTGGAGTCGGGAGTGGCATTCTAGTGAATACCGTGAACAGAACTGCAGTGTGGGGACTGTTCATGGGGCAGGGAGGGCTCAGGGAGACCAGGCGAACTAATGTGTCTGAGAAGATGGTGACAGTCAAATGATATAAAGCCTTGAATGCCAGGCTAAGGGATCTGAGCTCTTCTTTAGTGAGCCCCAGGGAGCTCCAGAGTGTTTCTGAGCAGAGGAGAGCTATGAGGGCAGTGTTTTTGGAAGGTTGGGACAGCTGAGCCTGTTGTACATAATGCCTAGAGTGGTCTCCTTGAGTAAGTTTCTGATCGTTTCTTGGCTACTAGTTATTTTGTTCTCTGTGTTGCTCAATTTTAGATCTACCTGCACAATCACCTCTCATTCATCCTTTACTACCATCGGGAGGACCTGGAAGAAGACCAGGAGCACACATACCGCGTCGTCCGCTTCGAGGTGATTCCCCAGAGCATCAGGCTGGAGGGTGAGTGGGGAGGTATGACCAGAGGGGCAGGGCTGGATGGGCCTGGGCTTTCATACCCAGGGTTTTCTCACACTTGATTCCCGAAATGGCTAATAGGCCCTGGTGTAGCATTTGGGCCCAGCCAAGGTAAGGTCACTACATTTCTGTTAGAGAAGGTGGGGAGCAAGGGGAGATCTGACATCTGTTGTATCCTGGCTTATGTGGTGATAATAGATTAGGAACCACAGACTCAGGTTGGTGACTTGGATGAGCTCAAACAGCAACTTGGGGCTTGGCTGGGCCTCTCATATGACCCAGCCAACTTCCTCTGAGTTGAAGAACAGAGGGCAGAGTACAGACAGAGCTGTTGGGCAGCCGGTTTCTATGTTTCTCTTCCTTTGCGTGAATGATTGGCATATACTAAAATTTGCTCAGGGGGAGCAGACTTAGTCCAGTTTTATCTCACCTGTCAGCACTTCCTTACCGCAGGCATGCTTTAATTGAGGAGGCCTGGCCTTTTGTCCACAGCAGTGGTGGGTTTCTGGGGGGTTTTCATTGGTTTATTTTGTTTTTAAGCTATGGAACCTAGTTTTCAAACAAAATTGTACACAGAAGTTTCATATAAGATGTCCTATATTTTCACAGCGCCAGTCTCCGTCTCCTGTGCCTGTCATGAGCATAGCTTTATGTTTATCGTGATTATTTTGACATCATGTCTCTGCCCCCTGGCTCTTTAAGGTTGGACTGTCTCCTTTTCTCATCATTTTATCTCCAGTGCAGTACCTAGCACTTAAGAGGTGCTTATGATATGTTTGTTGAATAAATGGACAGATACCAGGATGAATGAATGAGTAAATGAAGAAAGCATCCAAGCGAGTAAATTACTAAAGTGCCAGAACTCTGGGGACTGAATGAATGAGTAAACATGTGATAGACGAATCTATGTTGTTTTGCATATTGAGTGAGATTGATTGAATGAGTAATGAGTGTTTGAATTGAGTGAAGGAAGGTTAATTAATTAAATGAAGAACTCAGAGTTCTCCCCCACACACACCTCTCTGCAGCCCCTAAGGCCCTTTGGAAGGTAAGGACTCTGGGGAGTGCAATTTTAAAACTACTGTTGCCAGCTGTTCTTTCAGCCTTCACTCAGACCCTGGATGCCACTCCTTCAAGCAGCTTCTGAGGCCACCCCCCAGAACAGCCCTTGGATAATGGCACCAGCCCCCACAGGAACAGACTGAGTCTCTGTCTCTCACAGACCTCAAAGCAGATGAGAAGAGTTCGTGCACCCTGCCTGAGGGTACCAGCTCCTCGCCCCAAGAAATTGACCCCACCAAGGAGAATCAGCTGTACTTCACCTACTCTGTACACTGGGAGGTGAGAAGGGGCTGAAGTCCATAACAGGAGGAGGGTTCTGGTCTGGGCAGGACTTTTTTAGCAGGACACCTGACTCTAAGTGCTTATCATCCCACCCCCTACCAGGAAAGTGACATCAAATGGGCCTCTCGCTGGGACACTTACCTGACCATGAGTGACGTGCAGATCCACTGGTTTTCTATCATTAACTCTGTCGTGGTGGTCTTCTTCTTGTCAGGTGAGAGATCTGTGTGTTAGAAAGTGGATAGGACGAGGGAGTGAGGGATAAGGGGCTGAGGCATCACATCACTCACGGGGGACTTGTAGGGTGTTCTCAGGGCCGAGTGTGGGTCAAAAACAGACCTTGGGACTCTGAGCCAGGTGTCAGGTATACAGAGGTACACAAGATTTGGTCTCTGCTCCGGAGAGCTCCCTAGGGGAGACAGATGGATCTCATGCACACGTTCAGTCAACAAGACTTCGTTGTCTCACGTTCTGTGCAGGCACTGTGCCTCGTGCTGGGGATATGGCAGTGAGCAAACCCAACCCAGTCTCTGCCCTTACAGAGTCTGTTCTGGTGGTGGAAGAGAGAAAGTAGTGGAGTAATCAGTGCTATGAAGCAGATAAACAGGGTAACCAAATACATAGCCCTCGAGGAAAGGGGAAAGCCTATTTTAGATAAGACTTCTGTGAAATGAGGAGGAGCCACCATTCAGAGACCCAGGGAAAGACTGGTCCAGCAAGGGCCACAGCCCTGTGGTGGGATGAGCCTGGCCAGAAATCTGATAGCAAAAGGGTGGTGAGCAGGGGGCAGGGTGGTGGGCAGAGGCGGAATGAAACTGATGTATTATGAGAAGTAAAGATAATGCCAGCTATTGTTCATTAAACATTTAACCCATGGCTCAGCTGCTGTGCTAATTAAGAAGCATTTTATAAGTGTCTCAGTCCTTGAAGTCCCATAAGCTAAGCCTGAAAATGTTAAGTTAGTTTGAGGTCATACAATCCATTGTCTTAACCACTATACTATGCTGCCTGAAGAGGTAAACGGGGTGAGGGCGGGGAGCTCTGAACTGTTTGGGGTATTGAAAGGCAGAGGTGCTCAAGGTGAGTCTTGAAGCGTGAGTAGGATTCAGGGCAGAATGGGACATTCCAAGCAAAAGGATCGCCTGGGTAAAGGCATGGAGTTGAGAGAGAGGTGCAGCAGCAAAAAACCAGCAGTAAATGAGAAGGGAGCCTGGCAGGACCAACCCATGAAGCAGCTGGGGTGCCATTATCCCTAGAATTAAAATCAGTGACCTCCGGCTGCCCACACTCATCCTAGCAGCAATTTCCTTCCAGGTAGCTGGGGGTACAGCTATGCCTAGGAAAGGACCTGAGGTGGCTACATAGCCATTTCACTGGAGGAAGTCACATGCCAGCTGTCACTCGGTGAAACACCAAGCCCAGGAGGGCATGCAGCACAGAAGACTTGGTTGGCACTGCTGAGGACCCTTCCTCTCTTGTTTCTTTTAGGTATCCTGAGCATGATTATCATTCGGACCCTCCGGAAGGACATCGCCAACTATAACAAAGAGGATGACATTGTACGAGGTCTTGGCTGGGGAGGAATGGCCTTGGAGTGGGAGGGCAGTCTAGCAGTAGGGCTCTAGGCCTGCCAGTCCAGGAGGGGTGTTTGTGTGTATATGTTATCATTTATGGAGTAAACCTTTAAAATATTGAAAAGGGAAAAAAAATGTTTAATGACCCAGAATGGTGGGGGATAGGCTTTTTAATGTCTGAGCATAAAAGTAATGGAAGAAATTACACAAAGAAAACTTGATGAATTTAACATTAAAAATTTAAAAACCGTTATGCATGTCAGAAAATATAAACAAAAACAAAAGTGAAATGGCAAAACAGTGTTTGCAACACACTTGGAAAAAATGATATGATTTTTTGAAAGATTGGTATAACATCTCTTAAACAATCTAAAATCTCTAATGTTATAATGAACAAAAAATTTAGAGGATCTGTACATGGAACAATATATATGGCTAGTAAACGTGAAAAACTACTTTTACCTCAGAGGTAAACCCCACAATTACAGATTCAAACAATCATGAGATGACAGTTTAGAACTTTAAATTAGCACAGTTTTTTTTTTTTTTTCATATAATACTAATTGTGGGCAAAGTTAACATGAAATAAGCACCTTCCTGTGCCACCCATGCAAATGTAAACTGGTAGTTTTCCAAAAATTAATTGGCAGTACATATCATATAGTACATACTGTAAAATAGTTAACTTGTTTTGACCCAGTAATTCTTCTAGAATTTTACTAACGAAAGTATCAAAAACATAAAGACGTGGCCTAGAAATAGTAATTGCAGCTTTGTATATAATCTAAATAAACTGAATATAGCCTAATATTCCATAATAGTGGATTGCTTATGGCACAGCTGTACAATGAAAAAAGTACACAGACATTAAAATGGTAATTGGAAAGAATATATATAAGTATGAGGAAATGCTCATGATCAGACATCAACTGAAAATAACAAGTACTCAGTAAATAAAATATCCCAATTTCATTGTTTGGAAATTATGTATATTATATACACATACATGTACATAAAGGACTAAAGGAAATGTATTAGAACTGTGGTATCATTAAGTATATAAATCATTTTCTATAACTTTTTGGGGTTTTTTAATCTTTGAGTGTTCATGAGTTTTATCTTTTGCTTAGTCTTTCTAGATTTAAAAAAAATTTTCAACAGTAAACATTTATTACTTTTTGTTCACTTGAATATCATGCCATATTCCAAAAGCTTTTTACTTTTTTTGTTATATAAGGAGGAGCACATATTACTTTTATAATCATTAAAAAAACTGTTTATATGTCTCATCACCCAAAAACTATTGCAGTTAACATTTTAGTATGTTGATGTTTACATTACTTTTCCATGCATTAAGTTTGTGGAATTTAGGGATCTTTTTTCCTTTGTATGTAGCTGTAAGCCTCATGATTGTGCCCTCGTCCCATGTGACAGTTCTCCGGGAAGCACTTTGTCATGTGACTTACTCTTCTGTGTCATTGGAGCTGGTTGACACCCGAGAGACCTTTGGCTCTAGTCAGAGTGGGTCCTTAGCGATGGTCCCTGCAGGAGCTACCTTCTCCAGAGCTAAAGAAGCAGCCTCACTTTCTGGCCTTTTGCTGTAGGAAGACACCATGGAAGAGTCTGGGTGGAAGTTGGTGCACGGCGATGTCTTCAGGCCCCCCCAGTACCCCATGATCCTCAGCTCCCTGCTGGGCTCGGGCATTCAACTCTTCTGTATGATCCTCATCGTCATCTGTGAGTGGGCCCAGCAGGCCAGGTGTGGGAGGCTGTTACCAGAGCAGCATGGGCCTGATAAGGGTGGGCTTCCCTCCCTGCCGAGGAGGGCCTATCAGCATCTCTGGGCCAGACAGAAACATCCATCCCAGAAAGGCTGAGTTCTCTCAGCCTCAGGCCCTTGTGGTTTGATCCTTCTCAGAGCTAGATAGCCCACCGTGGCCATTCCATCAGTGAAGCCACGCATCAACGCTGTGAGCTTGGCCTCCTTTGGCAGTTAGGCTTTAAGTGACTTACCCAAGTTAGGACTAGAATCAGATCTTTTTTCTTAAAAACAACCACCACCACCCCCTCCAAAAAAACAAATATATAGTAGTTACAGACAGTTCTGAAGTCATTCTGCCCAAAATATTTTCTTCCTTTCTTCTTTTACCATTTTAACCATCTTTTAATCAGCATATAACATCGTACTAGTTTAAGGTGTACAACATAATGATCTGATGTATGTACATATTTTTCTTGTGATGAAAACTTATAAGATCTAAGCTCTTAGCAGCTAGTTTGCCTAAATTTGTATCACAGCCTCATGCCTCCAAGCTTTGTGACCTTGGACAAGTCATTTAACCTGTGAGCCTCAGTTTCCCCATCTGAGAAATGGGGAAACTAATCTCCACCTCGCAGAGTCGATGAGGCAGATTCAGTGAGCTGACACTGATATTGGCTCTCGGCTCACTGCCAGGTAGGCTGCAAGTGCTCTGTGGGCTGGAAGCTGCAGTTAAGATGCAGCCAGCCGGGGTGCAGCAGTCGCTGCATCTCTCTGAACCTCAACTAAGATCCAGCCTCCTCCTGCAGAGAGGAAGGGAGTGCACTGTTGTGAGGGAGAAGGGAGCCTTATCTTGCCCCATATGCCCATGGCCCTGTCAGCCAGCCCAGGATGGGTCTATCAGCATCTCTGGACCAGAGAGAACCATCCAAGGGGCCCTGGTGATCAGCCACCGTGACTTTCTCCTTCCTCCTCTCCCTCCACAGTTGTGGCCATGCTTGGGATGCTGTCACCTTCCAGCCGGGGAGCTCTCATGACCACGGCTTGCTTCCTCTTCATGTTCATGGGGTAGGTGTGTCTGAGTGGGCTCTGGGGGCTGGCACACGCCACCCGCGCTCCACCTAACAGGTGTGGATCCTTGCCATTTCCCACAGGGTGTTCGGTGGATTTTCCGCTGGCCGTCTGTACCGCACTCTAAAAGGCCATCGGTGGAAGAAAGGAGCCTTCTGTGTAAGTGTCCTGAGCCTCCTCCCAGTGTTAGCAAGGAGCTGAGAATCTTCTTCCTGGACTCCTGAAGAGCAGCGCAGGGCAGACCCTGGGAGGGTTTTTTGGGGGCCAGAGGCTGAGCAACAGCATGGTGGGCCAGGAGGAGCACACCCCAGGGACAGGAATGCTGGACTCTTACCTACAAGTGCAGCAAGACCTCTTCAGGCTTTAGTTCCTGCATCTATAAAATGAGGAGATTGAATGGGTTTTAGCCTACATTGTCTGATGTCTCAAGCAAGAAAAGAAATAGGGGACTCAGAATAACAGGATTTAGCCACCAAGCCCAGGTGTCAAAATTTAGAGTCAAAAACTGATCAGGGCTGCTGGGAGTGTACCCTGCCCAGTGGTATAAAGAGAGAGTTGCCTGCCAGGGACAGAAGAGGCCAGGCCCCTTGTCACCATCGGCCTGTTTTCCAGACTTTGGTGCCTCCGTTGAGGGCAGCTCTTGCCCTCTCTGTCCTCCACCAGAAATCAAAGGATGCCTAAGAGCCAGCCCTACCTCCCAGGGAGCCCTGAGCCCCTTCTCCCAGAGCAAGTGAGGCCTTTAGAGGACCAGGGAGACCCTTGGTGCCACACTCCAAGATCCTTTAGTTCCGGCATTCTGAAATCGTCCTCAGGGAGAGGAGCTCAGACTGTTTCAGCTCTGGCTGCCACACCCCTGGCATATAATAAGCCATCCATCCGTATGGTGGAGCTGTGATGGTGATTATTCTGGAAGGATCAAAAAAGTTTCCAGAATTCTTGACATATTAAGCATTTTTCTCAAGCAACTGTGAATGATCTACAGAGGCATAAAATCCCAGCTCCTCCTCCCCTAGTGACTTCCCTGGTGAAATCTCCCACCAGATACCCTCCAGGGTCTCCCTCAGCAGTTCCCACACCAAACCCATTCCACTCCTTGCACCTGGTGGCACCATGGCGCCATCATTCACCCAGGCGCCAGAGCTTCCTTTGCTCTTCTCCCTCATGCTCCACTTCCTCCCAGATAGCAAGTGTGGGTTTTCCTGCTAAGTAGTCCTTGAATTTCTTCCCATCTCTATCTCTAGGACTCCTGCCTAGGTTTAGGCATCTTTACCTCTCACTTGGATCCTTGACTGTCCTAGGCCTTTCTGGTCTCCCTGCAAGATTCTGACCCTTCATTCTCTGCCTCTACTATAGGTAGGCGTTTACTACAGCCCATGGGAGTGCAGACCTGCAGCATCTCCTCCATCCTCCGCCATCTCCTCTGCCTGGGCACACTACCCCCTCTCCTTGCTTCATCCTTTAAGTCTTACTAGTTCCAGCATCACTCCTCTAGGAGCCTAGGCAGAGCCTTATACCTACAGTTAGTACCATGTATGTTATACCCTCTTATTCCCCATTTATGGGTCTGTCTTCCTTCCTGTAACTTTTTTCCTGTTCTTACCCCTGGTTTCTAGCACAGTGTCCATCCATAAATTTTAGCCAGGAAGTCAAATGAGGAATTCCATGCTACATAGCAAGAGTAAAGCAGAAACATACAGGACAGGAGGAAATGACATTTGAGCTGGGCCTGGAGGGTTTCAGACAGATGGAAGTTCTGACATTTCCTAGATCTTGGTCCTGGCTCTGTTCTTTCCTTGAACAAACCTCTGAGCCTCAGTTTTCCCATCTCTCCAATAGAGGGTGGTTGTACCTGCCTTTGGGGATTGTCATGTAGATGGAAAGAGACTGAGCGTGAAAAGCCCCTCGATACAGCATTAGCTCTCAGGAGGCTGAGCCCCTGAGGTATTGATAACTCTACCTACATAGAGGCCCAGGGACAGGCCCAGAGGCCAGAACAGTGACCAGTTATTGGATTGGGGGATCTATGCACCAAAGATGACACTGGCAGCCGAGGTTGAGTACCAGATTACAGAGGGCCTCAAGCATAGTGGTCAGTGACCCTCAGGCAGCCACAGAGATGAAGGAGGCTGAACCGTAGATTTGGGACTTTGGTTCTATGTGCCTGGGCTCCAGCGCAAGAGATTCTAACTGAATGGCATACACCACAGGGTATCAGGAATGTGGGCTCTGAGGTCAGACTGCCTGGGTTTGAACATCTGTTCCACCCTTAACTGACTGTGAAGTTGGGGGCTGTATTTAATATTGCTGGGCCCCAGTATCCTCTTCTTTAAAAGGGAATGATGACAGTCCTTCCCATCTAGGCCTGAAGGTTAGGTGAGATGGTACATGTAGAGCCCAGCACCCACAACTCCTAGGAGTCAATTAAAGCTTCACAACCACTGTAGGCAGTTTGATTTGGGACCCAGACATATACATTTTGTGAAAATTTTATTTATGCATTCCTTCCTTATTCAATAAATATTTTTTGAGCAGCTGCTGTATTCTAAGTGCTGGGAGTACATCAGTGAACAGGAGGGCACACTCCCCAGGAGCTTACAGTCTATGGGGTAGGCAGACACTGCTTAGGTAACAGCAATACAGAATTACAAATTGGGGTGAGAGCAAGGAAGGGGCAGTCCAGGTATCTAAGAGGACAAAGAACAGGAGGCCTGCCTAGTCTTGGGGTCAGGGAATGCTTTTGGGGAAATGATCTTTGAACTACGTCCTGGAGTACAAGGAAGGGTTGAGAACTTTGAGCCCAGGGACCCCACTGGGACAGGTAGGAGCTCCCCAACCTGGCCTCTTTTGCTTGCAGACAGCAACATTGTACCCCGGTGTGGTTTTCGGCATCTGCTTTGTGCTGAATTGCTTCATCTGGGGAAAGCACTCATCAGGAGCGGTAAGTGCCCTCCCAGTGAGGGAGGGCCAGCTGTGCTCAACCCCACTCCCTCAGGTCACTTCCTGCTGTTCCCTTTTCTGAGTCCCCAAAGTTCTGTTCCCAGCCCAGGGGCTGAGGGTGGGGTAGGGTTTCCCTTAGCCCTGCCCATCCATCTTTGCCCTGGCCTTTCTGTGCACTTTGAGACAGCTGGCCAAAGCTCACTTCTCTATAGGAAGGTTTCCACAGTCCAGGGGCCAACGGGGGAATTTCCCTTTGTCTCAACCAAGGGAAAGCTGCTTAGTGTGAATATATTAGGTCAGTATCCCATACAAGGCTCACCAAATGTCTCTGCTCCTCAGCATCAGCTCCTGTAGATTGTCTTGTCCTCAGAGCTGGATCGCCTCAGACCAAGTTAGTAGCAGCTGCCCAGGACTCGGCAGAGTAGGATTGTGAACTCAGTTGGTGGTGGGAAGATGAGGTCTTGATTGATTAGCAGGGGTGCTGTGGGGTCGGGGCAGGCTTTTGCCATCCCAGCCACAGCAGGTAGAGCTACCTTCTCTCCACCTGCAGGTGCCCCCTAAAGGTCCTTGGGTGAGGCTTCCAGTCTGGGTTCCCTAGGACAGGGTTCTTCCAGCAGTCCAGGAAGCCATCATCAGGAAAGACAGTCATGCTCTTCCTTTCGTTTCCTCTTTTTATACCTGTGTTCCTTCCCTCTTTCAACATTTTTTTTTTCTCCCAGATACCAACTGCTCATTACAAACGCTCATTGTAGAAATTTTGGAAAATACAGAGAAGTTAAAGAAGTCAGAAATAACCTATAATCCAGCCATCCAGAGATAAATACTATGTGATATTTACTATATTTTTTCCAGTCTTTCCCCCTCTTTTTGGATTTATTTAAAATTGAACGATGTTAACTTAAAAGTTATAAAATAATGGCAAACATATATGGTGCTTACTTTGGGATAAATCCTGTTCTAAACACTTGACATGTTATTTCATTTTTTCCTTTTTTGCCTGACTCTTATAAAAACATTCTTTAGCAGAGAGGTAAAGAAGAAATGAAAAATAGTTCTAATCCCCTATATCCCAGCCAAGGAAGTACTGTTAACTTTCTGTCATAGGCCTTTCTAGGCACTTATACATATAAATATTGGGATGTTTTTATTAAAATGGAGATCTAGACATATAGTTTTATAACCTGCCAAATTTACTTAGAAGTATATTGTGGGATTTTATTTCTTTTATCTTTTATTTATTTATTTGTTTGTTTGTTTATTTTTTATCGCCTACAGCGATAAATAGGAATACCAGGTGGTCTCCCATCCAAGTACTAATGAGGCCTGACCCTGCTTAGCTTCCGAGATCAGGCAAATGCGGGGTTTTATTTTAACAAAATGAGGAACACAGTATTTGTGCAGTTTTACTTTTTCCCTTTTTTTCTTAACATTACACATGTAATTTCCCTTTATTTGGGCCTCTTCATCTCCCCTCATGTTCTCAGTTCTCTCCTTCCCTTTTCTTTTCCCGTTTCCTCCCTGGATGACAAGCTCTGGGGTACCATGGTTCCGTCTTCATTTCACAGCCCAAATGGTTCATCATCCGCACTCTACTTTTCCCTAAGACTAGGGTGAGCTCCACAAGGTTCTCGCCAGGAGACCTGTGGGGAGCTATCTCTAGGTACTTCCCCACCATGGTGGCCCTGCTGTGCCTCTCTTTTCCTGGGAGCCCAGAAGGTCCCCCTCCGCCCTGCATAGCCCCGGTCTGGGCATCAGGGCCTCACGAGGCCTCACAATGCTGTGCTCGCAGGTGCCCTTCCCCACCATGGTGGCCCTGCTGTGCATGTGGTTTGGGATCTCCCTACCTCTCGTCTACCTGGGCTACTACTTCGGCTTCCGCAAGCAGCCTTATGACAACCCAGTGCGTACCAACCAGATTCCCCGACAGATCCCCGAACAGCGATGGTACATGAACCGATTTGTGGGGTGAGTCTCCAGCAGGGGCCTTCTGGACTGGGTGAGGCCAACACTGCCATGAGCCATCTCCTTAGGGCGACATGGAAGAGGGTACTATGACTGGCATTCTGCAGCTCAGCCAGCTCTGGTAGACTTCAGAAAAGCTTAGTTTTGCTCAAAGATAAGGCCTGAGTTGTAGCCAAAGTTGGTGTTGTCCTAGGAACCAGGAAGGGGTGGAGTGGAAAGGTACAGTGAGAGAGGTTAAGATCATCACTTGGGCTTCAAGCAAGTTACCCTGCCTCTGTATATCATTTTCCCCATCTATAAAGTGGAGAGAATGATGCCCACCCTGCCTACCTCTCAAGAGGCTATAATGGTACAAAAGGATACGAAAAGAATTAGGGCCCCTACACCCTGGAAGCACTCTCATTTGGGGTGGCTGGGGAAGGAGTCTGGGGCTTCTGATGCCCTGGGTCTCCTCGCAGTGTTAACCCTCTGGTTCTCCTGCAGCATTCTCATGGCTGGGATCCTGCCCTTTGGTGCCATGTTCATCGAGCTTTTCTTCATCTTCAGTGTGAGTACTGCTGCCTGCTCCCCAGCCCCTACACACACAGCCTTTACCCCTGCTAGCCTGGTCCCTACCGCTTTACTTGGGTGCTCTTGCTGCCTATGAAAATTCAGATGGGCCATTTAACCTCTTAGAGCCCCCATACTTCATCCTGGCATGGGGTAACAGTCCTGCCTCTCAGGGCAGCTTGGAAGGTTAAATGAGATATGGCATGTGTATGGGGTCTGGTGTATGGGAAGGGCCCAGTAAATAGAAGCTGCTTCAATAATACTGCAGTCAGTCACCACCATTATTAATATTATAGTTGTATCTTTGATATCTGGGTTCCTGTATATCTGAGTTACTCAAAACTCCCAGCAAAGTGACGTGAATGAAGCCTAACTTTCAGGATCACTGAGAAGCTGGAACGTGATAATGTCTATAAAAGACACAGTGCTTAGCATTTGCAATATACTTGGTTAATTATAGCTGTGGTGTGATGATGATTGCTCATGTGCCAAGATGAAAGTTGACAGCAGGCCTCTTCACAACCATCTGCATCTCACTCAGTGCCCTGCTCAGAGAGTGCTTTGCACCAAGTTAGTGCTGATCTAGTATCCGCTGCTCAGGAGTGGTTTAGCCCCTCCCTTCTGAGATCCCCTCACCCACCCAGCCCTGCCTAGGAAAAGGGTCAGAGGATGGATTGGCTGCCTTCCCAGGGAGGCCACCTCAGTTCTCTTTGGGTGACCCTGGGCCAGTCACCAGCCTCTTTGAGCCTTGACTTCCTTAGCTGTAAAAGTCCACACTTTCATAGATTCCCATGTCTATGAAGCATGTAGCTTGCCTGGCACGTGGTACACTGCCCCTAAGTGGCTATGGCTGCTGTGTAATTTTGCTGTGGGTGATATTCATTATTTTGCACAAGCGGCTGTGTTCAGGCTGGAGCCCACGAATCACAGGGTCAGCCATGCCCTAGCCACTCCTTAAGAACAGCCTGGGTCACCCTCTGCTCCAGGAAAGAGGGACCATCAGAGCCACATGCCAGGCCCACAGGGTCCAATGGCATCATGATGGCGTGTCCTTTCCTGCCCTGGTGACAGGTGCTGACTGACTGCTGGCATCCAGAGAACAGGCAGGGTATGCCAGGGGAAGGGCCACTGGATGGAGGCAGGCTAGCTAAAGGCCAGCTGTGGTGTGTCCACAGGCGATCTGGGAGAATCAGTTCTATTACCTCTTTGGCTTCCTGTTCCTCGTCTTCATCATCCTGGTGGTGTCATGCTCGCAGATCAGCATCGTCATGGTATACTTCCAGCTGTGTGCAGAGGTGAGGGCAATGGGGCCTGGACTTGAGGGTGGAGGGAGTTGGGTCCAGCATCGAATGTGTCAGCTAGGCTGTCTGGGTTTTCCATGTGGTCTCCCACTTCTGGTCATGAGGTCTGGGGAAAGTATGCCACTTCCCCTCTCTGAGCCTCCATTTATTCAGTTGGCTCCCTCATTAGTAGCTCTGGCTGGCAGTTGCTTAACCTCTGTGTGTGACAAGGATAGCAGCAGGATCTGACTCAGAGGACCGCTACAAAGATTAAACTGAGCTAGTTTACATACAGCACTTAGAATCGTTCCTGGCACATGGAGAGCATTTGCTCAAGAAATAATAGTTATTGTTATTACAATTTTTTAAAATTGAGGTATAATTTATAAACAGTAAAGTTCACCCTTTTTATTCTCCATTTCTTTGAGTTATTAAAAATGCCTACAATTGTGAAACCACCATCAAAGTCAAGATATAAAACATTCCCATCACCCCAAATATTACTGTACTTACCCAGCATCTTTAGCCCCTCAGGCAACTGTGAAAATTGGGAAGAGATTCTGCATGGAAACAGCTCACCTTTCTCTTTCCTCCTCAGGATTATCGCTGGTGGTGGAGGAATTTCCTAGTGTCTGGGGGATCTGCATTCTACGTCCTGGTCTATGCCATCTTTTATTTTGTTAACAAGGTACCGCCCTATGTGAGGGAGCCCCTTAGCCCTTCCAGGGCGGGAGGGTGAGGAGGAGGGTGCTAGGGAAAAACTCAAGTGTCTGAATCTTACTTTTCTACCATGCGTGGGGAGAACCGGTACCAGTATAGAACCCTTTCAGCTCTGAACATGCATCTTTTTAGGAGAGTGTCTCTGTTCTGTACATTTGGAAGACAAAAGCCTTCAGAATATTTTAACAGTGAGAATATTGTACGCAAAACCTGTGAGATACAGCCAAATGGGTACTTAAAGGAAAATACATCACTTTACAATGCTTTTAATAGGAAATAAGAGAGATTGATAATATAGTATTCACCTCAAGAAGCTAGAAAAAAAAGAATCACATGAACATGAAGGTAAATGAGAAGAATTAATAAAGATAAAAGTGGAAAATGTGGAAATAGCCTTTAGCACCCAAATTGAGGATCTCAGACATCCTGTTTCTGGCGGCTTCCTTCCCTTCTTCATTCAAGTACTGTTTGGTCTTTCACAATCAGGACAGCATGGGCCATGGCTTTGCCTGCATCTTAGAGTGTCCATGCTATGTGAGCCACATGGGTAAAGTGTGGGAGAACAAAAGGGAGCTTGGCTTACTTGACTCAGGCACATTCATAGAGCTCACTGTCCCCAAAGAGTGGCATGAATAAGAATACAGACATCCCCACAACAGTTTTGATAGATTCATGCATGGTAGAAACCAGATGGGCCCCTGAGAGGAGCTTGGGGACTCTCCGGTGGACCCCTCACCTTGAGGCTAATACTGAAGACTTGGTCTCACCATTGTGCTTTGGGTCTCCAGAACCCAAAGGCAAGCAGTTCTCTGCTTACAACCAGGGCGTATTCCCAAATGAAGGTCAAGCTTGGAATCATCTTTCCCAGAAACGTCAGGTTGGAAAGGAATGTAAGGGTCATTTCGTTTGGTGTTCTATACCTGCTTCCAGTTTGCTGACAGTTCCCCTCTTTTCTGATGATTCCGACATGTGATCATCTAGCTCAGGGGTCAGCAGCTGTAACCCATGGGGCCAGCAGCCCTGTTTGTGTAAATAAAGTTTTATTGAAACATACCCATGCTCCTTCATTTACATATCATTTATGGCTGCTTTCACATCACAGTGGCAGTTAAGTAGTTTCAACAGACGCTGTATGGCCTACAGAGCCTAACATGTTTATAATCTAGCCCTTTAAGAAAGTTTGCTGACCCCTGCTCTAGCACATCCAGCGACAGAAGACACTCCCTCCTGACACTCCCATTCTCTCTTTGCATAGCTCTTGTCATTATCAAGTTCTCCTTGATTCACACTGAAGTCTGCCGCCCTGTAAGTTCTGTCTTCAGACCATAGTATTCCTGGAATTATCCAGAATAAATCTAAATTCCCTCCTCTATAGCCCATATTAATCAGGCAGACCTCTTTTGCATGAAAAGTGACCAAAACCCAGTCCAAACCGGCTTAAGCAAAAACAGACTGTATTGGCTGATAAAACTGGAAAATTTAAGAAGCTGGAGTTCTAGCTTTAGGCATGGTTAGATCTGGCATCTGAAATGGTGTCAGGGCTCTGTGTCCACGCCTCAGTTCTGTCTGTTTTCTGGGCTTCTGTCTGCTGGCAGGATCTTTCCACAAAGTAGAAAGATGGCCACTGGCAGCCCGGGAGTCTCCTTTTTTCAATTTTGCAGCTCTAGAGCTAATAGAACGTATTTCTTCTACCATCATAACATCAATCCCAGGGAAGACCCTTAGTGGCCCCGGTTACATGCCATCCCTCACTGATCCTGAGGTCTAATAGGGTGGCATACTCTGATTGACAAGCTTAGGTTTTATACTAGGACCGACAGCCCTAACATGACCACAGAGTTGAGAGTGGGTACCCCAAAACACTGGGCAGAAGGAAGACATGAGACAGCGCTGGGCAAACAAAACCTAACTATCATAGCCCCCCACCTGGCCCCCTGGGGTCACATCACAGCCTCCTGTCCTCCCTCCCTCTGCCCTGTTCTTCTCTGTTTTAAAAACCTCCTCTTCTAGCCCCAGAGCCTTCCTCATCTATAAAATGATGGCCTTGGCTCATCTGAACTCAAAAGGCCTTTCCATTTTCTAGCACTGCCTTTTTACCTTGTCCTTTTCCTAGTTTTACCACTGGATTTACTTCTGCCCTGTCCCCTACCTTCACTTCTCATCAACTTTACCCCATCTATAGCCATAAAAAAGCTTATGAAAGGAGAAATGGGGGTTGGGCCTGAAAACACAGCCTTCACCCCCAGATTGAGGATGTTTGACTTTAGGGAGAAGATCTCAAAACAGTGAACTGTACTTTCTTCTGGGCTCCTTGCATTTTCTGACGTGTGTGCCCTGGGACAGGCCCCATTCAGGCCTTGAAGTGCTGGGTAGGTCTTGATAACCATGGTTCCAGATGCACTTGGCTCAGCAAACACCACCACCACACAGCTTCCCAGCCTCCCTGCTGAGGCCTCCAAACTCTACAGAAGAGTCCAGGAATGCTACAAGACAGACTCCCTATAAGATATTAGCAAAAGTGACCAGAGCACTCTCAGGAGGAGAGGACTGTAGGCTGGGGTAGGCGTTTGGTGGCTCGCTCTTTTCCTTAATCCAGAAACCTTGGACCCCTCTCTCCTCCTGTCTGCTGCTCTAGCCATCCAGGGGTATCACTGTACTGTTCTGGGGACTGTGGAGGGTGAAGAAATGACACAGCTGTGACCGTTCCCACCTCCTGCATTCTGGCCATGGCTCCCGAGGTTGCACCTGTCTCCCAGTGAGCTCCTAGGCCCTTTCCCTGGAAGAGTCCTGCCCCTTCTGCCCCCACCAGACGTAGCCTGGGTCAGTGGAGTTAGGCCTTGGGCTCCTAGCCCTCTAGCCCCAGGTTCAAATCCCAGCTCTTCCTGCTTTCTAGCTGTATGACTGTGAGTATTAATTAACCCCTCTGAGCCCAGTCTGTAACCTGGGCTAAGGCCCTGGTATTGAAGTGTGGCCGTGGCTGTGGGCCCTGTCTGCCCCTCACTGCTCCCCTGGAGAAGGCCTGTCCCTGCCAGGCTTTAGCTTCTCCACGAGATCAGTGAGAAGGTGGCAAGCTGACACTAAGCGTCCACTCCTCTCTTCTTTCCCCAACTTGTGCTGCAGTTGGACATCGTGGAGTTCATTCCTTCTCTCCTCTACTTTGGCTACACGGCCCTCATGGTCCTGTCCTTCTGGCTCCTCACGGGCACCATCGGCTTCTATGCAGCCTACATGTTTGTCCGCAAGATCTACGCTGCTGTGAAGATAGACTGATGGGGGTGGATCTTGGCCAGGCCCACTCCGTCCACGGACAGGAAGCCATCCTGCGTGGGGAACTGCAGGCACGGAAAATAAAATAACTCCTGCTCATTTGGAATGTTACGTAACTCCTGGCACAGTGTGGATCCCGGGACTGCGTGGGGGGCGGGAGGGCCTGTAGATAAATCTTGCATTTTTCTTCATCATCTTATTCCAGTTCTATGGGGGGGGTGAGGTTTTTGTGGTTTGTATTTTCTTCAGTGCTAAGAAAGTTCCCTCCAGCAGGAACTCTCAGACCTGTTTATTCAGGTTAATTTTTCATTTGGGTTTTTTTTTTTTCCTTCGTTTTTTAAACAAACGGATCCAGCATGGTTACACCCACTGAGACTCTGGGTTTTGGTCACTCTCTCCACCTCAGTTCCTCAGGGCTGTTGGCCACCTCACGACTAACTGGAAAAGGAAACATGGGACCTTCTGGAGCTTCAGTGAGGTTTCTAAGCTTCTCACCATCTATCCTTACATCGATGACGTGACGAGGACAGCTGTAGCCCGGATGTGCATCCTCAGTGCCAACCAGCCTCTACCAGCCCCCTTTCCTCCTCTTTTCCTCCCCAGCTTCCTCCCAGGGCCGCCCAAGGCCAAGCTTCCAGCCACGTCTCCAGGTAATCTTGTCATCAGGAGTAAGCCCAAATCTTGGTTGCTACAAGGAAATCCCCTGGAAATACTAGGGGCCAAGTGCCCCAGGATAGCAGGGTTCAACCCAGCTCAGAGCAGCAGGAGTTTGCTGGGCCAGAGAAGAGACTTGCAGTGAACTGTTTTTGTGCCAAGAAACCCTGGATCTGGATCCAGGTATTTCCAGAGTCAAGCCAAGCATCCGCATGTCTGTGTCTGGGCTGAGGGTCCTCACCCTTTAGGATTGTTCCCAGCTTCTTCCTCGGGGAATTGCTGCTCTTTGCAAAGTGTTCTGGTGGTGGGGTCCCTCCTCCCCCACGTTCAGGGCAGAACAAGGTCTGGAGACCTCAGTTTCCCCCCACCCCCACCCCCTTTAGGTGGCTGGAGAGAGGCAGTCCCTCCCTGACATCTCCAGCCTCAGTGCCCATGCACAGTTCTTAGTGAAACCCATCTCTTCCTCCCTCATCTGAGTTCTTGCCTCCCTTTGGGGACACGCAGAAATCTACTGATGAGAAGGAAGATGGAAGGTAAGTTATATCATTCCTTCCCCAGTCTCCCAGTTAGAATGAGGGAATTTACATGGCAAACTTGGCTCCTTGGTCAACACCCACTCTTGGGGCCAACCCCCTGCCCACCCCACGCATGTCTCAAGCACTTGCTCTTGAATTGCAAGAGACCAAACTCACCCTGGGATTATGGTTTAGGTAACAGCCACTTACCCTTGTTCCAGCCCCTTTGGGACTCCCACCACAAGGCAAAAGCTCAGGATGCTGGTTAAGCTAGGAACACACTCAGTCCCATTTCCCCACCCAGATTCTTTCAGTGCCCCCGACCCCAACCAGCTCCACCAGTCAAACCAGTGAACTTCTCAACCTTGCCTCACGGTGACTGCAGTGCCAAGTGGCAGCCACCAAGAATTAGGTTGGAGAAAAGGGAACCCAAGCAGTAGAGAATAATGGAGTCTTGTTTATTCAATTCTTGGATTTTTTTCCCTAAGAGATTCTCTTTGGGGGGCAGATAGGGAAACAGATTCATAAAAGGTTTAAACATCATCGCTTTTTCTGACTTTTTTAATCATCATCATTATTATTTTTAATTAAAAAAAATGTCTGTATGCCTTTTTTTGATCCAATTGTAAATAAATATGCCATTGTCCTGTTGTCATGTCTCTTGAATCTCTTGCAAGGGTTAAGGGTTTGAGGTGAGGCAACTTCTCCAAAGGGAAGTTGAGCTGAGTAGTTTCCCTTAAAGCTCATGTCAGGCTTTCTAGGGTCTGGTGCACTGTTCCCCTGCCTAGTGCCAATTCATAGCCTCTCCCATCAGCTCAGCCCCTCCTTTCTGAATTACAAGCATTTGCCCCTCTGATCCCACAAATTGGAGATGGTATTTAACTGTGACCTTTGGTAGCAGTGAGATTTGGTTTTAGATTTCCAGTTCCAGTATTTTACTGCCAACTCATTCCACCTCTGGCATGTAATATTCCTTCAATTGCAAGCAGTAGAAATAGGTCAAATTAGCCTCTCAGTCACAAAGGAAAGGAATAATTGGCTTCAAGTCTGGGTAGATCCCAGTGCTCAAGGGATAGCCTTGGGATTCTCCCTCTCCACTGTGCTTCTCTCTGGCCCATTCTGGCCCATTGTCGGGAGTCTTCTTCCCTGTGACAGGCAGAGAGAGCATGGTAAAAATTGCTGTAGGCTTATCTCACCCAGTTTGGAAAGCCTAGAGGAGGAAGACATCTTTCCTACTTTAGTATATTTAATACAGATAAATCCCAGGAAAGATCTCTGATGAGCCCAGGTTGGATTACTTTTTGTACATCTTGGACCAGTTATTTATCCAGGGATATAGAGTACTATTATGGGCTGTGTGCTCTAAGAGTAGTGGCTACTGTGAATTTCAGCCCTAGCAGAGTCACTTGGATAATGAGGGAAGAACAATTTCCCATGGTAAGCGATACAAAGCAACAAAAAGAACAACTGTCTATTATACCTGCCACCCCAACTCCAATTAATTTGCTCTGGTTTCTTAAGGTAGAAACAGATAATTTATTTGAGGCCTTTTTTCTGCCTCATAAAAGTGTTCAGTGCTATATAAATTTCTTCCTAAGTACTGCTTTAGTAGCATCCCACAAATTAAAACATATATTTTCATTGTCATTCAATCCAATATACTTTCTAATATCCATTTCATTTATTTAAGTCACATGTTTAGTTTCCAAATATTGGGGAATTTTTTTCAAGATCCTTTCTGTTACTGATTTCTAATTTAATTCTATTGTGGGCAGAGACCATAATAGGCAAAGACATTTAAATTTGTCAAGACCTGTTTTCTGCCCCCAAATGTGGTCTATCTTGGTAAATGTTTCATATATACTAAAAAAAAAAAAAAAAAAATGAGTATTCTGCTGTTTTGGGGTGGAATATTCTATAAATGTCAGGTCAAATTGGTTTGTAGTGTTAAAGTCTATGATATCCTTGCTAATTTTCTGCCTGCTTGTTTTATCAATGATTGAAAGGAGTATTGAAATCTCTGACTATAATTATAGATTTGTATATTCCTCCTTGCAGTTCTGTGTTTGCTGTATGTAATTTGGAACTGTTAGGTGCATAGTGTTCTTGAGTTGAATTTATCCCCTGGTAATAGTTTTTGCTCTGAGATCTACTTTGATATTAATACAGCCAGCCCTACTTTCCTTTGACTAATGTTAGCACAGTATATCTTTTTCCATCCTTTTAGACTATTTGCATTTACATTTAAACTGTGTTTCTTATAGGCAGTGTAGTTTGGTCTCACTTTTTTATCCAATCTTACAGTCTCTACTTTTTCACTGGAGTATTTACGCCATTTACATTTAATGCGATTTGACTGGGTCCGAGTCTGTAATCTTGCAGTTTGTTTCCTACTTGTCCCATCTGTCGTTTCCGTTTTCCTTTTTTCCTCGCCTTCTTTTGGATAAATCAAGTATGCTTTGCATTTTAATATTCTTTACTAGTTTATTGTCTGTAACTTTTTGTTTTGAAATGTTAGTGATTGCTTTAGGCTTTGTAGTATGTATCATCAATGTTACAGTCTGCTTTTAAGTGATACTGTACATCTTCATATATAGTATAAGAACCTTACAATAGTACACTTTCTACCTTCCCATCCTTTCTATTATGGTTGTCATTCCTTTTTACTTTTACATATGTTATAAACCACACACTATACTGCTGCTGTTTTTATTTAAACAATTCTCTTTTAAGAATTTAAATAATAAGGAAAAAATCTTACATATATACACAGATAGTTAACCATTTCCAGTGGTCTTCATTCCTTTGTATAGATACAGTTTCCATCTAATATCATTTCCATCTGCCTAGAAGACATTTTTTATCACTTCTTGTAGTGAGGATCTGCTGAAGAGGAATTCTTTCAGCTTTCGTATGTCTAAA
The DNA here is from genome assembly GCF_014176215.1 of Rousettus aegyptiacus. NCBI lineage: Eukaryota > Metazoa > Chordata > Mammalia > Chiroptera > Pteropodidae > Rousettus > Rousettus aegyptiacus. The sequence goes on along the minus strand of NW_023416287.1, from coordinate 20,250,553 downwards.
TTGTCTTAATTTTACTGTGATAGGCAGAAATATTGAAAAATTTTTTTCTTTCCTAGGACTCGCACTGCTTCCAACAACATATCTGGTGTCCTTATCTTTGTCCCATGTGTATGTAATGAGTCTTTTCTCTCCACCTGCTTTTTCTGTGGTGCTGGTTTAGAACTATTTGATTGTAGATGCCTTGGTATAGTTTTATTAATATTTCCTGTGCTTAGAGTACATTGAACTTTTTGGAACTGCGTGTTTATTGTTTTTAGTATGGAAAGTTCTGGGTCATTATTTCTTCAAGTGATTTTTCTGTCCCCCTCCTCTTTCTTTTTCCTTCAGCAATTTTGATTACCTCTATGTTGTCTTGAAGTTGTCCCACCCCTTATATTCCACCCACTGATGGTTCGGCTCTTTTTCTTCCCTTAAAAAAAAAAAAACAAAATTATATGCTTCATTTAAAATAGCTTCTATTGCTCTGCCTTTAAATTCACTAATCTTTTGCCATGCCTGCTCTGCCATTAATCTCATCCAGTGTGGTTTTCCTCTCAGGCATTGTCTTTTTTGTCTCTAGAAATTTGACTTAGGTCATCTTTTGAAGTCTTCCATGTTTCAACTTTTTATTGTGTAAGTTATACAAAACATAAAATTTACCATTGTAACTTTTTTTTTTTTTTTTTTTTAATGCCTACAGCATCTGGTCTTCCTAGGTGGTCTCCCATCCAAGTATTAACCAAGCCCGATCCTGCTTAGCTTCCGAGATCAGATAGGATTAGGTGTTTTCAGGGTGACATGGCTGTAGACCCATTGTAACCATTTTAAAGTATACAATTTAGTGTCATTAAGAACATTCGCAATGTCATGCAACTATGCGAACCAGCCATCTCCAGAACTCATTCATTATCCCAAACTGAAACTCCGTACCCATTAAACACTAGCTCTCCATTCTCTTTTCCTGCAAGCCCCTGGTAACCACTTACATTTAATGTGATTTGGCTACTTTCTGTCTCTATGGATTTGACTACAGTAGAATCATACAATATTTGTCCTTTTGTGTCTGACTTATTTTACTTAGCATAATGTCTTCAAAGTTTATCCACATTATAACATACATAATAATTTTACTCCCTTTTAAGGCTTAATAATATTCCATTATATGGATATACTACATTTTATCCATTTGTTCACCAGTAGAAATTTGGGTAGTTTTTACCTTTTGGTTATTGTGAATACTACTACTATGAACATTGATGTTCAAATATCAATTTAAGTCCATGCTTTCCATTCTTTTATGTCTATACCTAGGAGTAAAATTGCTGGATCATGTGTTAATTCTATGTTTAATTTTTTAAGGAACCACCATACTGTTTTCTACAATGGCTGTGCCATTTTACATTCCCCACAGCAATGCATGAAAGTTCCAATTTCTCTACATCCTTACCAATACTTTTTTTTTTTAAATAATACCCCTCCTAGCAAATATAAAGTAGTATTTTGTGGTTTTGATTTGCATTAGTGATTAGTGATGTTGAGTGTATTTTTATGTGCTTATTGGCCATTTGTATGTTGTCTTTGGATAAACGTTCAAGTCCTTTGCCCATTTTTTAATTGAGTTGTTTGTTTTTGTTACGGAGTTGTATAAATTTTTTATATATCCTGGATATTAGTCCCTTATCAGGTATATGATTTGCAAAATATTTTCTCTTATTCTGTGGGTTGCTCGTTCATTCCATTGATGGTTGTCCTCTGATACAATGTTGACGAAGCCCATTTTATCTGTTTCTTTTTTGCCTGTGCTTTTAGTGTCCTATCTGATAAGTCATTGCCAAATCCAATGTCATGAAGCTTTTCCCTTGTGTTTTCTTCCACGAATTTTATAGTTTAAGATTTTACATTTAAGTCTTTGATCCATTTTGAGTTAATTTTTGTGTATGGTATAAAGTTTTCTCAGCAACTTTTGTTGAAAAGACTGTTCTTTTCCTCACTGAATGGTTTTGACACCTTTGTCAAAAATCATTTGACCATATATGTGAGGCTATACTTTTTTAACATACAGAATGCAAGTATAACTTTTAATGTCCTTATCTGCTCATTTTAACATCTGTTCAGTTGTGGGTTGGGGTTTGATTGCTTATTTTTCTCATTGTGAATTTGTTGCCTGCCACTTCATAGGCCTGACAGTCTTTGATTGGATGCCAGATATTGTAAATTTTACCTTGCTAGGTGCTGGATATTTTTGTAATCCTGTAGATCCTCTTGGGATTTGTTCTGGAACAGTTAAGTTACTAGAAACAGTTTAATTTGGGTTGGGGGCGGGGAGGGTCTTGCTTATAAGATTTTTTTAAAGGCAATTCCATAAGCAGTACTTATTCTAGGGCTAATTATTGACCACTACTGAGGCAAGACCTTTCTAAGTATTCTCCCTAATACCTCATGATACTCTCCCCAGTGCCATGGCTGGTTGGAATAGATATTATTCCCTTTAATACTTCCTGATGATCCTTTATGTAGACTCAGGTAGTTTCCCCACATGCTTGTGCTCATCAGTTTTCTGATGACTACTCAAGTGGACCATGTGCAGATCTCCAGGAGTTTCTCTCTCTCCCCTCTCCATCTCCCTGCCCCTCCCCCCTCTGGAATTCTGCCCTAGAAATCTATTACCTTGGTCCGCCCAGGCTCTCAGGACTTTCTCCTCAACTCAGTGTGCTGGGCTCCACTTCAGACCCTCCTTATGCTGCACCCTGAAAACTCAAGGCAGTAAGCTAGAGCAGTCATAGGGCTTACCTTGCTGCTTTTCCATCTGTGTGGGATCATTGTCCTTTATTGGTCAATGCTCATGGCCTTGAAAACCACTGTTTGATGTATTTGATCAGTTTTTTTCTGGTTGTTCCTAGTAGGAGGATAAATTTAATCCCTATTATTTCATATTGTCTAGAAGCAGAAGTCTACTGCTGCCTCTTTTACTTGAAAGATCACAGGGTCTCTGTGAGGGACTGTTTGAGTTCTATTAAGTGAAAGGGTCACTCAAACATGTGCTCAATCAGTTATTCCCTCCTCACCCACCAAAGGTGAGTCTAAAGGGCCTGAATCCTAGGAATCTTATCTTGGCAGTGACTTGGCTGGACTCAAGAAACTCTCTGGGACTGGAAACCTTGCAGTTGGACCTGGGCTAGCCCATAAGTCAACACCCTCTAACCCTGAGGGCCATCGTAGCATGACGGTCCCATCTGGCGGGGGGGAAGAGGGGTCCCATAAAAGTGCTGAATTATGACTGTGAGCTCCCAGAGATGACGGTCTTAGCCATCCCACTGGACATTATGGGCAAACATCCTTTTTACCCCTGATATTTGGTCCAAGCAAGTCATGGTACCCTGCTTCCCCTTACCAATAACTTATCCAAGAGCAGACATGTTACTGAGTTCTAGCCGATTAGATGCAGGACCTGGAAAGTCTTAAGTGGCTTCTGGGAAACAGTTCCTCCATTTTTAAGGTATCATGGGAAGACACAATCAGCCTTCTCTGAAGTTGCCATATCCCAAAGTGACGCTTGGAGCGAATGCCACTATCTTAGCACCAACCTGGGGTTGGAACCAACAGGAAGAATGGCAGATCAGAGAAGGGCCAAGTCCTAGAAGGCATTATTGACTTGCTGAATCAAATAACCCCAAAGCCAGTCTCACCTCTGGATGTTCATGTAAAGAAAAAAATCTCTTGTTTAAGTCAAAATTGGAGTTTCTGTTAGATGCAACAAAAAGTACTCTCACTGAGCCAGCCACCTAGAGGGCTGGAGGTCACTGTGCAGGGAGAGGCACCTTAAAGGGACATTTTCCTCCTGTAAGGAATTCCAAGTTCTTTAAGTGAGAAATGGGCTGAGAGTTGTGAAAAGACATGTCCAAGGCCACACGGTGGGGAGTCAAGGAACATGCAGGCCTATCAGGCTTCCATCTGGCACCTGTTCCATCACAGCTCTATGGCCTTGAGCTCCTGAGTCAACTCTGATGCTGAGGCATGTGGGGGCTAGGGGCTTCAAAGGTCTGCTGAACAAGCGCAAGCAGATACCAAGAGGCTTCCTTGAATTTTTGTTCTGAAATCATATCCCTGGAGGAAAATATCAAAATTCCCCCAAGCTGTAATCAGGGCAGTTACAGGTAGTAACGAATTGCTATAGTTTCTGAACAGATTTTTATGATTGAAAAGAACTTGTCCAAAAGTTCCTTTCTAGGCCAATAGAACAGGGCAGACCTCTTAGAGCAGAGGTGAGCAAAACCCTGGTTTCAGAGGCTCATTTTTGCTCTCCATACTAGAGCAGGAGGCCCTTCCTCACCTTGACCAACTTCATCCACCCTGGGAGCATGGATAAGCCAGGTGGCCATCTCTTTGTAGAAGGTGCTAGGAATGGGCCCAGAGATATCACCTGAACTCCAGAAGCCGCCTGGAAAAGGGCTTTTGTGGACTGTACGGAGTTCCTCCCTAAAGACAGTCTTCTCTTTGCCTGCCTGAAGGACCCTCCTGAACTTCAAGGACATGAAACATTCATATATTCATTCCGCAGTTTCTGAGCCCCTCTACTGTGCCCAACCCCAGCGCTATTCTAGGTGAGGGATGTTCAGCGATGAATAAAACAAAGTTCTCATGAGTGTAGAGAAAAAGCCAGATAAATGAATATACAATATAATGTCAGATGGTTGTAAATGTTCTTAAAAGTCTAAATCAGGGGAAGGAAAGTGACAGGGTGTTTTTTAGAAAGGGTAGTCAGGCTTCCCTGAAGAGATGAAATTTTAACAGATAAGCTGAGAAACCTTAATGAATTGAGGAGCCAGCCATGCAAATACCTGGAGGAGAAAGTTCCAGGTGGAAAGAAGAGCAAGCAAGGTCTTGAGCCAGGTTTAAAGACTAGCAGAAAGCTGGTGTCACTGGAAGGTGATCTGGAGAAGGAGAGGTATAGGAGATAAAGTTGGAGAGGTGACAAGATGTCAGATCATGAGAGTCTTGCAGGCCATGAGAATCACGTTGTCTTCCTCTTGCATGTGATCGGAGCCATTGAGGGTTTGGAGTAGAGAAGGACCTGGCCCGACTCAGGTTTGGAGAGCCACTCTGGCTGCTGTATCTGTGTAAGCCTCTGGCACATAGTAGATGCTCACTGAATGTCAGCAGTTCTTATCACTGTTTTCAGCCTCATCATTGGACTCGAGCTCACTGAAGGCAGAGACCTGAATAGAGTCACCTCATACCCCCAGGCCCCAAAAAGAGTGGGTGCTAAGATGTGTGGCTAAACAAATGAGCGACTCAGGACCTGAGTGATGAGCAAGCAGGAGTGTGTTCTGAGGACGAGACTCATGCTTCAGAAGGGTGGCTGGCATACACCTTTGCTAAGGTCAATCACACTGTGAAGGAAACGTGCCACTGGTCATGCAGAAAGATCAGGGAAGCACCTGTTTTAGTAAGCACCATTGTCTCGAGCCTAAGGACATGCAGGATGCAGCTGAGCCCAAATTTGGGCTGCAGGAGCCAAAGCATACCTACCAACCACTACGTGCAGGGCAGGCAAACTACATAGGACACCAACTTCCAGGATTACCAGGATGCTTTGAGGCTTACCCTGATTATTCCCCTGGGAGCATCAGGGACAGGTGTTTAGCACAAATTCAGAGGAAACAGCCCACCCAGGCACTGGCGTCCAAAATTCAGGTTCTAGGCTGTACTTGGGAGGTGGCAGAGACTGCTAGGAGCTAGGGCAGTCATGGAGGGCTTCTGGGAAGAGCTGCAGCCTGGACAGATAGGATTAGATTCAAACTGAAGATACCAGAGAGCTGGGATTGCAGATAGTACCTTACCCTTGCCTTCGGCTGTCTTGTGAGCACTCCCACCTCTGAACCACATCTGATCCTGCTCCCCACTGTCCAGGGGATAATGCCTTAGCTTTGCATTCGGAGTTCCTATTTCCAGGAAATAGCCTTCACCTACCCACTCAGGCGTGCCTCTCCCAAGCATCAAGGGCACATGCTGTGCCTTGAATGCATCATGCATTTTCTATCCCATTGCCCTTGGTCATGCTGTCAGGAATTCCCTCCTTCAGCTCCACTTTCTAAATACTGCCCATTCTTCAAAGCCCAGCTCCAGTGTCCTGACTTCAGAGAATTTTCCACGCTCTAACTCAACATCACACGTAGCTGGGATGAACTGTATGCCACGCTGGACTTAATTGAGTTCTGTCTCTGCAGGGTGACCGTTATGTGCCAGGTAGGCTTCTTGTCCTCGTGTAATTATTAGTAGTGCCCCTTTCACTCCCAGATGTGTTCCAGCTGGATGACAAATTATATGGTCACCCTTCATTGCCCCCACTCTTCTCTGCCCAACGGAAATCCTTAGGAAGGAACCGTGCTATCAGGGCCCACCTGTGCAGGGAAGGCCTCTAAACCAGCATTTGAGGCCTGAAAGAATTGAGGGAGTCCGATGAGAATATCTGCGGGAAGATAAATCAGAGAGAGAAAAGCAAGTGCAAAAACCCGAGGTTGGAGTGTGCTTAGTGTATTTAAGGAACAGCAGAGAGGCAAGTGTTGGAGGAGTGTAGAGGAGATTGATGGCAGATGCCAGCAGGGACCAGGAAATGCTGGGCTTTGTCAGCCATGATAAGGAATTGCGATTTTTTTTTTTTTCTGTCAGTGGAGGGTTTTGGATGGGGGAATAACATGATCCGAGTTATTTTCTCACCAGACTAAAATGTTTTTATTTTTTTCATCATGCATATAGAAGACAAAAGTGCCATCAATCCTTTTCTGATTGGACAAAGCCTCCTCATGACTCTTTTACTGTTTAGAAGCAGAGATGTCATTTACAGCGATGTCGATTCCAACAGGGCCACTGGCACACAGAATCAAGACCATCAGAATTTCAGATTTCTTTTTGGAGAACATGGTAACAATTTTCATTCTTAAGTCCTAAAAAAACACCATATTCAAACTACTAAGTACAGAGTTATATAAACAAGCCACAACAACTTGATAATTAATCATGAATAACCACATAAGTTTCCGAAAGACATTGAAAAATAACAATGACATTGTTGTAAATGTTCTCAACTAAAAGCAACAAGGAGTTCTGGACAGCTCAATTTCCCCAGTGGGTAGAAATGGAGAAGGGGGTGCATAGGGTCTTACTTAAAAGCAGTGAAGTTAAAAACAGCATTAACTTTCTACAAATACAAGGTCATACCTAGTCAGAGAAAACCTGAAGTCGCAGTGTTCTGCTATCAGTTCTTCTAATTTAGAAAACTTACTGATGAATCATAAAAGTTAGGAAGAATCAGGGGGCTCTCTTCCCTCCACCCCTGAAGCTCAGGCACCCCTGCCTTTCCAGCTGTCTCTGGCACTGCCCAGCTGAGAGCAACCCCCTCCCCCATTATTTTGTGTCAAGGCCTCCCCAGGTCCTGGGAAACAAAAGACAAGGCCTTCTATGGGAAGGCCTGGGTATGGTCACCCCCAAAGTGAGATGGAAACAATCCCCAAAGCCTAGGAAGAGGAACTTAGAGGGGCTGGTATGCTCTTGTGCCTACAGGATCCCACAAGAGAGTTTGGACCTGGTGGAAGAAGTAGAGTTGGGGCTAAAGTTAGTCTAAAAGGACACAGCATAAAACAATGGACTATCCCTACCCCTGGGGGCCTAGACCTCCTGGTCTCTCTGCTCAGCCGCCCTGCACTGTCCCTCTTTGGAGATTCTGGGCCTTGCTAAAGGAGGCGGGGCATGAGAGCAGAGGGACAAAGAGAACATGGCAGTCTATGGGTCAACTCTCCCTCTCTGGACATAAAGGGGCAAATTCAACAAGAAATCCTGTCTCCTCCGCTATTTGTAAACAAACAAACAAACAAACAAACAAAACACCTGCTTATTCAGTTTGTTTCTGAGATGTCACTTTAAAGAAAATAAAAAGATATGAGTTCTGGCAGGTGCAGGCAGGCCCCACGACCAGAAACACTTCCTCCCCAGCAACCCCAATCTGTCAGCCTAAAAACAGGTGGAGATGGGAAAGCTGGATTCTGTGGGAGTCCAATGACTGGGGCTCGGAAAGTTAGGCTTCTGGAAGCGACACCGTCACTGCCCCTGCCTTGAGCATATGCCTGGATATGTCAGTTCAGCAGAGTTCCTGGGGATCTGGGGGCTCTCTTGTGCACTGCAGGTGGCCCAGGTGGGTCCACAGGCAATTCTTGAGGTCTTTATAGACAGGAGTAGGCAACAAGGTTGATGGCTGCCTGGGCAAAACCAATGAGAAAGGTGATGGCCAGACATTTGTAGGGTACAGCACACACCACCACAAGTGGATAGCAGGCTACAAGGTAGGACCAACATGGGTAAGAAGAACACTATGATCGCAAAGAACGCATTGCCCACTGCTTCGTGTCCTTGACCTCACCCACGCCTAGCTGGCTGTGACCATTCTGCCAGATGCACAATAGTCTAGTAGCCTGGGATAGCCTGGCCTGTGATCCTGAAGCTCTGAGGTCCTGGAATGTCCAAGTCTAGCTGATAGCCAGCATAATGCACTCACTTTATCATGGGTGATGAGACTCAGCTTGCCACAGCCAATGTGCGGGGCCCACATAAATATGAGGCCCAGCATGTTGTGGCCTTGAAGAGGCACTGGTCATCCTAGCAGTGACTTATGGGTGCCTATCCCAGAAATGGGTGGGAAGGCCACGATCAAAGATGGACCATGAAGATGATGGCAGTATATGTCCATGGCACTAGGTGCTTGGGTAGATACTGTGGCATGTGACAGTCCTGTGATGCACGAAGGCCATATGGAAACAGGAAAACTTGGCCATGAAGGCCACAGTCTTGGAGCTGAGTCCACTAAGCATCCAGAGGGGCCAGAGTACACAGGAGAGAGCAGACAGCAGAATGCCATAGAGGGAATCTCATGTAGGGGCTAGGTCCTAGGGAAAGACTTAGCCAGACTGGACCCCGGGGGGCCTAGGAGGGGCCTTTGTGGACCACCTTGCCATAACTTGCCTGGCTATGTGGGACCTATCCCCTAGCAGGTAGTACTGCAGGGGGTTGGGCCACAGGTCCTCTTTAATAATCTGGGCAACCCTGTCAGCCTCTGAGAAGCTGTGCTATGAGAACCTGCTGAAGAAGCTGCAGACAGTGTCCTGGTTTCTGGCCTGGTTTTGGACAGGGCCTGGTTTCCTGGCCCTGGTGCCCTCAGATGCATACTGTGATTGACACCATCTGGCCTGAAAATCTGCATTATTCATATTCCTTCACTATCACCTTGTTCTGGAAGTAGGGGTTACTCCAAAAGGGATACTTGAACTCGCAGCCTGCCTTGGCATGCCTGAGCTTCCTCACCTCTAAATTCATCAGGTAGAAGAACGTGTCTTCATCTTGGGGGCTGATCACGGCAGACAGCTGCGGGTGGTTCAGGAAGGTGGTGACCCAGAAGCCAGGAATATTCTGGATGATGAAGCTCCTATGGGCTAAATGCAACCAGCACATACGTCCAAACCTGCGCTCCAACTGCAGGTAAGCCCTGTCCGCCTGGGTACTCACGGCCTCCAGTGGGTCCACAACTGGGCCACCCAGGTTTAGCAGCCCGGGGCCCTTCTGCGCCTCCACTCCCACTTCCAGCTTCTCTTCCCCAATCAGCTTCTCTGTCACCTCTGTCTTCCTTACCTGCTGCTTTTGCACATCTCCCCCCACACACCTCCACCATGAAGATGCCACCTTCCTCATTCATCACTGCCTCAGCCTTCCTGCAGGCTCCAGCCTGAACCCCCACCCCTCTGTGCTACAGGTTTCTGGGGCCTCATCCCGGACAGGCTGTTTTCCAGGCTATGATCAGTCACCGCAGGGGCCGCTTCTCACAGGCAGGCTGGGTGGTCCCGAGGCTGGCTGTGGGGCTGGAGGTGTCTGCAACTCACAGTTTCTCCGGCCCAAGCTGCAGGTGCCAGGCACACGCACCAGTCCTGCGTGGGGTTCCAGCGGCAGGTGCTCAGCGATTTCCAGGTCCCCTGCACCCTCATCCTCCATCGCCTGTGTAAGCTTCTGGCCTGGAGGGGCTCGGGATGCGCAGGCGACACAGTGGGTTCTGCGAGAAGGGTAGCTCTGCGGCTGATGGCTGGGGGTGGGGGCAGGGGTGGTGGCATCGCAGGGTGGGGGGGGGGGTGTCTCCTCCAGGGTGCACTCTGCCCCTCACACCTGCTCCTTCCAGATGTGATTGGCTAGGGTCCCAGGGCTGCGGTGCGGGGACAGGAGGGGTCAAGGTGCCTGCAGGCCTGGTGAAGAGTCAGAGGGCTGTCGGGTGGGACTACAATGCGAGTCCCAGAACTGGCCTGATTAGTAGGGTGCTGGCGGTGAAGTGCAGGGCTGTACCTAGCAAAGAGCAGCTCAGAGTGGGCACCAGGGATCAGGCCCAAACCTAGGTCACAGACAAAACCTTCCATCACAGCCACAAAACCAGGCAATTACCGGGTCTCCAAGTCTGCCATAGGCAGGTGGGAGTCGCCTGTTGCCCACACTGGCCTGCTGCTTTGGGGCAGCTGTAGGACACCTGTAGCTTTGCAGAAGATAAATTACTCAGGCATATGCAGAGGACTCGAGGTATCCCTTGCAAAGACTGACCAGACGCAAACTGGAAGCTAGTTTGATGGTCATTGTCCCACACACAGAGGTGCTCAAAATATTTATGTGGAGAAAAGAAACAAGGTCAGAGTAGAAGGATCTGGGACAAGGGAAATGCTGCTGACCAGGGAGCATCTGCCTGGTTTCCTCCTGGGCTGGTAGGCTGAAAAGGTGGACACTGTCCTAGACCCAGAGGCTACCCCTTGTTCTGTACCAGACATTTCACAAATGTGAACTTGACTGAAGTGCAGAGTTTGCACTTGGATGAGAGTCTGTGTGGACCAGACCCTGCAACCCTCATCCTACAAATGCATCTGTGCTCCTGTGGTCTTGGCTTCCAAACTAGCATTTAATGCCCCACAGCTCTGCCTGGAAGTCCTTGCCACCTCCAGAAAGCCTTCAGCCTCCCCTGGCCCACTGGGTAAGATAGCTCTGAGCCCTTAGACCCATCCTGGAGTATGTATGCCCTAGAAGGCAAAGTTGATTCCCTTGGGGCCCTAGCCAGAGCTGACCCATTGGGATAGTGAATGTCTGTCAAGTAAATGGATGGCCAAAGAGATGAAGGACCAGCCCACTGCCTTTGTACACAAAGCACCTGTTACACACATTAACAGTTGTTAATGCCCCGTGGACTTGGGCTGGACTCCAGAGCGACTTGTACTGCTTGGCTACAGTCATTGCTCCAGACCACAGAAATGCATGCTCAGTCTGAGCCCTGGATGGGAGGGTCTCAGTACAAGGGATTGGGTCCAGGACTGATGACTACCTTTGTTAAACTGCCCAAGCAATGTCAGGAGAAGCCACATCAGCCTCTCAGCAGTTTGTGTGAACCCAATGGGTGGGCACATGTGGGCAAGGTCACTTACCAGCTGTGTACCTTGGGCAGTGGATAACATTTTTCTCGGATAACCAGCGCCCATAACTCTTCCTAATTTCAGTACCCTAAATTTCCTTTGAAAAGCCACTCCTCCCCCACCTCAGCCCTGTCATCATCGGCTTATAGTAACTGGTTTAGGGGTGGCACAGAACCTCATCAAGGCCGATGAGCCAGGGGATGCTTACTGAGGCTTCTGTGAATAAATGGACTCCTCACTCCTGAGAGCGCCTGGAATGGTTTCCTTTCTTTCTGGTCAGCATTGTGTGAGAAAGACAGGTCTGGAATCATGGCAGCATTCTATTCCTACACAAACGGACAAGTCACTTTGTAGGGCCTGAACGTGAAGTCACAACTGCACAAGGTAGGGCAGAGAGAAAGAAGAATGCTAAGACCAACCATGTTTGAGCTGCTGGATTAATCCTAACCTAAAGATTGTTCTACATCTGATATTCTCAGTTACATGAAAATTCATTAAGCCAATTTGATTTCTCTGATCTCTGCATCCAAGACTGAGATACTATGAGCCACTTACCTCAAAGGCATCCCATCATGATCTTTCATTTCAAAGTGCAGTTTGTAGGTGCCAATGTATAGGTTGTTACTATCTACCCTATATGCACCATTCCCTCAGATGTAGACGTCTGGAGATTCCAATTCTTCCCCAGGCTCTCTCCAACCCTTTCCCAATCAGACAGGTTCACAACTTCCAAATACATCATTCAGAAGTTTTTAATAAACAACTTCATTATAAAAACCTTTTTTTGAAAATGTAATTCTGTAAAACATTGAAAAAATCTACTTTAACAAAGATACGCCCTGTGCATTTTCTAATGGCACTTATATTTTACAATAAAAACCTTGTTTTATATAAAGCCAAAAATACTCCAAGAGGTTATTCACTGTGTTTACAAAGTGCTAGAAGGTTTTGTCTTGTATTTTTCTCTTTAAATAATCTGGCATTACGAAAGAGTGGCTCCAAAGCCTTGACCACTGGGAGGGAGGGAGGCGTGTGAGAAGTGGTGTTGTATGAGTTCTAGTGCCGAATACTCAGAGGTGGAGAGGTGCACATGGGGAGACTCGGCTGAGGAAGTCAGCTCACGTCTGAAGTAACTGGACTGGGATACTCCTTCCAGACCCCTCCAGAGGCACTAGATTAGCATGGTGAGTCCTCCTCCTGTCAGAACCGATACCCCTTTCCCTCGCCACAGACCCTACTCTCCAGTGGTGAAGGTCACAGCCAATTTCTTCCACAGCAGGTTCAGAGCTCCAGGAGAGGCCAGGGTGGGGTTCCAGAGGAATCCGGACTTTTCTGGCCAACACCTGCCTAAGGCAAAGTTTATTACATAAATATCCTTGTTAAAAAGCAAAATATTGATACTGTACAACATAAACTGTTTTAAAAAATCGTGCTTACAAACAGCTCCTAGATGAGGGGGGAGGGGTGGAGAAAAGAGCTACCAAAAAGGGAGGGTTTAAAGGGCTACTAGGAGAAAGTTTAGGGCAGTGGGAGAACTTCAACTTAGGACAATATCTTCGAGGAAAAAAGGAATCACACCTGCTTCCCGGATTTCCATTAACAAAATGCCATTTGTAAAAGGTTGGGGGGGGAAAACTCACTGGTGTTCCTTTCCCTACCTCTTACCTCTTTAAGACACACACAGATCTTTTGCACTAACACAACTGGCCGTGTCATCCACTGGCCCCCAGAACTGCACTCAACCCTGACCAGCGACTGTGCAGGGTGGGAGGTACTTGCCTGGTTCACGGCATCTCCCCACTGACAGAGGTTGAAGGTGGGGGAGAAAGGGAACATCACCCCTTTTTCCTGGTCCCAGTTTGGCCTCTGCCACATGCCATGGCTCCTATCCTGGGCAGACCCCCTCAGGCTCTCATGGCCTCAGTAAGGGTACTGAAGTGGGTTTGGTACTGAGTGTAGGATAAAGCTATTCTTATCCTTTGAACAACCAGGCCAATAAGGATTTTTTTTTTTAATTATGTGAAGTTTAAGAAACAGTTGGGTAGCTATGGTCCAAAAAAAGGTGAAGGTAGATGTTTCTCTACACTAGCAAAGTTCACAGTGGTAGGGAAATTCCTTGTGGGTGATGAGGGCATTGAAGGAAGAGGAAAGCAGCAGCAGGATGAAAGGAAGGGGAGGGGACGGACAAGGTCCCAGTTACAAGGTTTTAAACAGTTGCTTTGCCTGTCCTATAAGTTTCCCAGCATCCCTAATGGGGGAGAGGATTCAAGAAGGAACAGGAAAAGCAGGCAGAAGAGGGGACTCACTCTAACAGCCTGAGACTATATTCTGTGGCCAGAGGCCCATTTGCCTCTGTAAAGGAAAGGTGAAGGGAAGGTGGCAGGAAGTGGGTGAAGGTTTGCTGGATCTAGTGATGAAGACCAGAAACAAGGAGAATGGCAGCACTGAGACCACTGAGTCCTGCCTGGATCCTCAAATACCATGCCTGTAATACAAGTCCCAGTAACATGCACAGCATGCAAGTGGTGGCTGCGTACCAAGGTGGACGCTTTTAAATATAAACCTTCATCAGTCCCTGGGACTCACTGAAACTAATTTTTAAAGCAAATCACCTAGTCAGATTCTAATCTTGCCATACATTTTTATGTTTTTTTTTAAAGGTATCCCAAGCTACCCTGCTTGAATCAGAACATGCTTATTCGCTCCACAATGCTTCCAATCAAAGGCTAGGGAGTTACATTAAGGCTTTCACCTTAGAGTACCGGCCTGGGCTGAAGCAGAAGCCTGAGTCTTGAACCTGATGTTACTGATGATACACCAAAGTGATTTCTAGATGGAAGGGGGAAAGAGGGAGAACTGGGAGAAGGCTGAGGCAGTTCCTGGGTAGTTTGTCCTGAAACCCTAATGGAGAAGCCAGCATGAGGCACCTGGTGAGAAGTGCCCAGAAACTGCTGGCTACATCTGTAGGAGTTAGAAGAGGTAGAAGTGTGTTTCTGAATCAGAGTAGAGGTGTCTCAAAAGGGTACCACATTGGTGGTTCCTGAGCTGCCTCCCTTCCATGAGTGGGAAGAGTGCCCATGTAGAACTGAGATGAAGCAGGGATGGGGTGTGGCTGGGCAAGGGCTGTGCTGTCTGTGGCAGAGAGCCCCATGGTCAGAAGTAGTTATTTGTTACAAGAAATCTTGCCAAGTATTGGGAGCAAAACTGAAGAAGGTTCTTTGATAGAGAGCCAGAGAAGCCTATGCACATTGGCCCTGAGTCCAAGGGAACTGCAAAGTGGAGGAGAGAAAGGATACTGAGTGAGGATAAGAAAAGTTGGTGTAGGAGGCAATGATGCACCCGTAGATTAGGACTCAACTATCTGCCTAGTCCCAACTTTCTGAAAACTCTTCTGGCAACAATTCTACAACTTACTAGAAAAGGGTCAGGTAGGAGGGACACAAATGAGGGGTTCACACTCTCTCCTTTGCTCGTCACACCAGCCTAGAACCCAAGACCCTCCTTCCAAAACTAATGATAACAGCTCATGATGTTCAGGGTGGGGGTTAGGAAATGGGGAGGTGATGGAAGTGGGCATGCCTTCCATTTCTTCCCCTTTCCAGTTCAAAAGGAGGATAAGGGGATCATGATGCAGACTTGGAGAAAAACAGATTTGCAGACCTGTGAGAAAACCAACCGCTCCAATCTTCTTGCCTGTCTCCTGCGGACACTGATGAGGAAGGCAGGAACAGACACAGTCATGGAAGATGGCAGAGACTGAAGCAGTCCAAAGTCAGTTTATTTCCCCACAGGGGAAAAATGTGACCTCAAGTGAAGAGAAGTCAGCAACACCTGACTCTGCCTTGTAAACAGGGCTCCAGTTAACACCAGGTACCAAATGGTTCCAGCTGGTGCCAACTGGAATGGACTGATGGGAATGAATTCACGATGTGTAAACAATGTTCACTGCAATCATCCTAAGGCTAACAGCTCGGCAAGGGAGGTGAAATGGTGTGTCTGAAGCGACTGTGTAAACGGTACCGTTGCTGGACAACACTGACTGAAAATGGAGGTGCTGGTACAGGAGGGATGGGGGTGGTGGGGAAGAACAGAGGCTCTCTCTCTTTCCTGCCCATTAGCTGGAAGCAGGTGATGGAGCCAAGTGACCCTCTGCAGCAGGGCCTGACCAACTGCTGTGTGGTCTGCAAATTGGGACCAGAAGGCGGGCTTCTTGGGCTATTTCTCTCAAGGTCATCCAAAGTGAAACCCTCTGTGTCTCCAACAGGTCTTCCCCTTCTCCAAAGAGAAGGAGGTTCTGACACTTCACAGAAGGAGAGGGCTAAGTGTGGCTCCCGATTCAGATTGAAGAAAAAAAAAAGTAAAAATACCTGAAGTCCTATAGTATGCAATCTTTTCAATGGGTTGGGACTCAAGGTTCCTCCTGGAACTGATCCTGGAGCCTGAGTCCCCAAACCAAGTGCTCCATACACATACTGGGTTTTTTTTCTGTTTGAACCCAGCTCTGAAAGCTCAGCTGCCTTCATGGGGGATGCAGACAGGATGGGTACTGAGGCTCCCTGACAGAGTCCAAGATTGAGCTGAAGGCTTCCTTGGGGGCTACTGGAATGCCTGGTGGAAACGAGGCAGGGTGGTGGTGCTCAGGCCAGAGGTGAAGACAGGAGGCAAGGAGTGCAGAGGCCCAAAGTTCAGCGGTCCCCCAGCTCCTGGGGAATCTTGAGGCTGAGCCTGCAATGTGGTGAGCAGGGGCTGTGCCTCGGCCTGGGAGTAGCCCATAACTAAGCCTCCTGTGGCTCCAGGTGGGTTACATGAGGGCAGGTTGAGTGGAAGAAAGCCCAGTAAGTGGGAGAAGTCCACATTAGCAGCGCAGAGGGCCTCGGAGAGGTTGGCGGGGCTCTTAGTGAGCAGTGCTTCATCCAGGAGGGCCGCAGCTGCCGCCGGTTGAGGTGAGGCGGGCTGAGGTTCAGCGGATGAGAGAGACAGGCTTCCTGGAAGCTCCGCCAGAAAACTATCCACCTCCACTTTGGGCAATTTGTCGGGCAAGTATGAGGTAGATCCAAGCTGGTATTTTGGAGGAAGCTGAGCTGGAGAAGAGATAGGTGAGGATTCCAGAGGGTAGCTCATCCCCATGGGCAGCGTATTGTGCACCAAGGAGTGTGGTACGCCGGCACTGGGCATGGTAGGGATGTGGGCGCCATACATACCCATGGGTAACATGCTAGGGAAGGCCTTGGCCCCCATCATGTCCCGAGAGGCCATGCACAGCACAGGGCTCAGCTCCTCCTTCACACTGACTGTGGAGCTGCAGCTGAGTAGGCCTAACATGTCCACTGGCTCTGTCTTGATCTTGAGCAGCTCCTGTGAGTGGCTCTTCTTGACATGCCGTGTCAGATGATCCTTACGGCCAAACCTCTGGGCACAGTACTGGCACAGGAAGTCCTTCCGGCCTGTGTGCACCACCAGGTGCCGCCGCACATCCTTACGAGTATAGAAACGCCGGTCACAGTGGTCACAGGGGTGCTTTTTCTCCTTGGCACCTCCTGCTACCCGGCGGGAGTGGGCCTTCAGGTGCTCTAGCAGGGCCTGGGTACTCTCAAAGGTCTGCAGGCACACCTTGCAGCTGAGGTCACCACTGCTGGCAGCATGCATGGCCAGATGGCGCCGGTAGCCCAACTTTGTATTATAATTCTTACCACACTCGGAACAGTGGAGGGCCTCTTTGTTGGGGTCGTGGGTCTGCAGGTGGTTCCGGAGATGGTCTTTGCGGTGAAACATCTTATCACAGTACATGCACTGGTGGGGTTTTTGGGCTGAATGGGTGGCCATGTGCCTGGGGTAGGGTTGGAGGGCAGAGGAGAAAGAGAGGAGGTCACAAAGGCTGGCCAGACAACTGAGGTATCCATTAACAGGGAGCTAGACACAAAAATTATAAAATTACGGCAAGGCCATGCAATGGAATAAATTACCATGCCGACTATATTGTATAGATGTCTTCACCCACCTGCAGAATCTCATAAGTACTGCTATTCTTTGCAGCAATGTATATAGTAGCAAAACATCAGGAACAATCTAAATGCCCATCAATAGGGTAATGGTTAAATAAATTATGGTAAGTCTGTAAAAGCACTCAACTTTTTTTTTTTTTTTTTAAAAAGGCAACTTTCTATGCACCCACAGGGAACAAGCTCTTAATATAAAGTGGAAGAAAGCAGTGAGACAGAATAGTGCATTCAGAATATGACTATGCGTATGAAAAGAGGGAAATACATGTAAGTTTGCTTGTGTGTGCTTAAAGTGTTTCTAAAAGGATATATAAGAAACCCGCAACACCAGTTGCCTATGGGGAGAAGAAATATAAAGTGTGATGGAGGATTTTCATTGTATACCTTATGGAACCGTTTAAATTTTAAATTATGTGAATGTATTTCCTTTTCAAGAAATTACATTTACAAAACTTTAAATGACAGAATAAAGAGAAAACAAAATATATCTAAACTTCCTGATCTAGAACAATCTTCCAAGATATAGGGAGCTGAGTCAAAAAAGGAAGTTCAGTATAGTGTGTATAAAATATAATCCCTTGGAAAAAAGGGAATAAGTGTTTCAATGTTTCAGCAAGGACACACAAGAAACTGACCTCCCAGTGCCTCTGGGGAGAACAATGGCTTCAAGTATGAGAACAATTCATTTTTCACCATATGCTCACTATACCATTTAAACTGTTTGCCAGGCAAACTAGCAACATTTAAAAAATGTTTTCATGGTATGGCACCTCAGTGTCCTCTGGTTTACTTGCTCTCATCGGGCTAGCTAGAAAGCAGCTCAGAATCTAGAAATTACAATCCAGAGATCCAAATACATTCAGAATCAACTCAGCAAGACTTCAAGGGCCCATCATACCAGGCCCTGTGTGAGCTGTGTTGTTAACCTTGTCCTCTAGGAGGCTGAAGCACAGGTAGTCCTACTCCACTGAAAGTGGCAGAGGAAGAATTTAAACAGAACTTCTTGAAAGTGGTTCCACTTAGGTATACCACCGTCTCTAGTATAGCACCCAGTGATCCTTTCTACCTGAAGGGCATCAAATGTTCCCAGTATCTCCAAGCTATGTGTGAGTGCTCTCGCCTATGAGGGTTACCATTGACCTCCTGACATAATTGACATGATAATGTATGAGAGGGAGGTGCTCAGTAATCCATTACCCTCATTTTACAGGTAAGGAAACTAAAGCCCAGAGATTTAGTAACTCACCTACGATCACAGTATCTATGGGTAGAGTTAGGGCTCCTGCCTACTGGACTAGGACCTTTCCTGCTGCCTCCCACTGACACCCAGACTGTCACTAAGATAGTCTAAGAAGACAGCCCCAACTGTAGTCCATCCAAGACACATGAAGCACATAGAATCAAAGAATTCCTGAAGACTACTGTCACAAGGCCAATCCTGGTCATATACAACCCTGTTACCTATTTTAGTTCCTTCCTATCAACTGTTTTTAAGACAAGGAACTGAGGCTTTCTGTGGTCAACTTGTTCATGTATTTACTTGTTTGCTGCCTGTCCACACTATTAAGATAACAAACTCAAGGAGGGCGAGTACTCCCATCTACCTGTGCCTGGTATGTAGCAGCTCAATTGACCAGTTTGACAGATGAATAGATGAAATATTATGCATCAGGCAGTTTGTCTCATTTGTAAAGAGCATGTCCATGTTTCTCTGATGGAAAGGCAAGGATTAAATCAAAATTGCTTCCTTCAAAGCTGCTCTGCTGTATCTGCTTTATATCAGGGCTTTCGCATTTCATTTTATTTTAGCAGAGGTTCTTGGGCTTACAAGTTTCAGGAAAGCCACTGACCCAGAGGACACCAGGGACTCTATAGACACTTAAGTAATCATTTGAGTGGCAGGATGGTTCAGTAGAAGAGGCACTGTAGGACCTAAGAAGCTATGTGACTTTGGGGAAAGTTACTTCCCCACTCTGAGCCACCACTTGAAAAAATTTACAGATTGGACCACAGGGTCTCCTTTTCTTTCTCAAGTTCTAAGATGGATTCTTAATTTCTGGCTAAGATTCTCTCCATTACCTGATAGGAGTGGGGAAAATACTATTAAAAAAATGTTCAATCTCATTTTTCATGGCTGTCTGATATTATACCCATCACATTCTAGTGTTTGAATAAAAAACACTAATATTTTTTAGTGAGTGACCGCAAATGGTTATCATTCAGAACACGCTTAGGGGACAAATTCACCTCTAGTCTTCTGCCACACTCAGTGGAGTCTCTCTGGCTTTGTCCTCTGGGAACCTTAGGCAGGAAGAGGTATGGGAACGTCACCTACCTATACAGCTTGTACTTGGAGGCAAAAGCCTTGCCACAGTGTAGCTGAGGGCAGCTATATGGTCTCTGCTCTGGATGGGGAAGGCTGTGAGGCCTCAGCTTCTCTCCATTTGAGAAGGGCGTCCCCGAGATTTCACATTGGCACTTCACTTGACTCTCCACCTCCCGGCCCCGAGGCCTGGGAACTAGTTTCCAGCCCACTTCCTCCTCCTGCTTTGCATCTTGAATCCAGGGGGGGACGCTGGTGAAAAATGTGGTCATGGCAAGGCTAATGGCGAAGGGCCATGTTATTCAGAAAGCCTCCCCATCGGTTCCACATGGGCTGTCTGTTCTGTCACAGTCTCCAACGCAGCCTTCAGAAAACAATCTCTTCACCTGAAACATCAGAATACCAGGTGTTAGAAAGCCCAATACCATGAAAACATGGGCTCTAGAGGCAGACAGATCCCCATTCCAATCCCAGCCCTTCCAATTTGAAGCCATGTGACTTTCAGCCAATTGCTTATTTCCATGAAGTGTTTCTTCATTTACAAAGTAGACTTAATAATCTCCTGAATCATAATCATGTTTGGGGGATTAAATGAGATAATGAATATAAAACACTCAGCAGAAGGCTGGGCACCTAGTAAGTGCTTTGTTACTTTGTTACCTTTATTACTAGTACCACCTAGGGTAATAGGAAACAAGATAATCTGAGGAAGTAAAAACCCTAAACTCCAAACTTTCTCTTCTAACTTCTCTTTTACATACTTTCCACTAAACTTAGAGAGAGCAGCCCCTCCTCCTCCACCTCCTCTTTCTCCTTCTCCTCTTTACCCTAACTAACTCCCCTTCACCCACTACTTTCCACAATTCTCCTCCTCATGGAGGTGTTAAGAAGTAATAAAATGCCCAAAAGGCAACAGATAAGAAGAGAGGAAAAGCTTTTACTTAGGAAATTTACACCCTGGAAAGTCAGCCCCTGTGCCAGATGTATTTCTCAGCAGCACATCAGCATCAAGAGGTTCTGCTGAGAAGGCAATGGCACAGTCAACATTTCCCCTAAACCAGTACGTGTTCCATCCTACCCTCCGCCACCTCTCTGGGTCTCTTGGTCTTGGGCCCAGACCATGCCTCTTTAGCAAAGCTTATCCAATACTCCAGGTGCAGGCTGGCCCCTTCTACAGATCCTCATAGTGCACATGCATTTCTCCATTACAAACAGGTAAGGTACTTGCATTAGAACTTAGTCTCTACAAAACTGATAACCGAGAGCTCAAAATCATCTTTCATCTCAACTTTCAACTTTCTTTTAGCTGAGTAAATCAGTCATTGAATTCGATGCTCAGAAAGTTCTGGTTTAAACTGGCTTTACAATCCTTCACAAATGTGGAGCCATTATCATGAAGTCTGATCCTTTCTCTTGAGTAGAAGGGGTTAGGGAGCTGGAGCAAGGTGACACAACTTCTTTCCTGACATCAACTCAGAGAGGAGAGGATGGGAGTTACAGTATGGTCTCTCAAAAGGGGTACAATGGACCGATATTCACACTCACAAGCTCATCACAGATTACCAACTACAACACAACTCTCCACAATGGGGATTCCCTTTGAAGAGGTCAGGCCAAAATATAGTCATGAGGCTTTTCTATGTGAAGGGAGCAAAGTGGGTCTCTGGGGATTGTCCACGAGAATCTGGGGAGGGCTCCAACCACACAAACTAGCTGTGGGCCACAGAATGCTTGCTCAGCTCATTAGCACCTGCTGCTTACAGTGACCATTCATCCAACAGACTGGCCGTGAACGAGATGATGGGATCAGCGGGTTCATGCCCCAGAGAGCTTTGCTCATCATTAACATGAACTACGTCCTGTTCAGGAACTATTCCTCTTGTTGAAGAAACATTGCAATGTAACATGATATAAACATTTCCCCATCACAAATGGAGATTTGCCTAGAAAGATCTGCACAAAGGTGGCTGCATTTTGCATGAGTCACATGTGGGGGAGGCGTAGGTAGCACTAAAAACTAGTCCCACTTGAGCCTTGAAGTCATGGCATATTTACCTGCTTCACTATAAACCTCAAAGGTTTCTGCCATCTGGCTTTCATTGTTTAAGTCCCCTCCTTCTTCTCACAGGTAGAATTACCTGTTAATAATATCAACTATTACTATGCATCTTGGAGTTGGGTACACAGCAAGCGTTAATTTGAACATCTAGTTTGGAGTGAATTTCTCCTACCTTCAAACTCAAATTCTTCTCCCCCTGATATCTGAAATCATGCACTTCAGTCTCTGGAAAGTTGGGAATGGCAGCCCAGAGAGAAGCAAGTCGCATCACTCTGGCTGATGTGAGAGGGGAGCCTAGCCCTGGAAATTCCACACAAACTCAGAAAGAGAACAGTACGTCCCCTAACTCCCACACGTCCACCTCATCTGTTCTCCTGAACAAGCACAAACAAGACACAGCAATTTAGAACGCTACTACTGAAAGAGTGAGTAATGGGCTTCTAGGAAACAGGCTGGTGGTGGCTAAGAAGAGCTCACGAGGTTGTACTGATAGAACTAAAGGGGGAAGGCAGCAGCCATGTGCTTGCCTTGATCTGTATTTAATGCAGCTATGGCTTTAAAAGAAAACAGCCAACACCCTGATCCTATTCCCCCTATGCTTTAAAAAAGGCACAGTGGAAATCCTTACCTAAAGTCACTGAAAGGCTGCTGGATAACCAAAGCTGCTAGTGTTACCTTAGGGACCCTTTTGGGAATCCACTCTCTTCCTCTGTCCTTTGTCTGCAAAATCCTCTCATCCAGAAAGATTCCTGGGCTTCTTTCACATTATCAGGCCTATTCCTTCAGACGTCTTCCTTGGCAAAACCGGCAGAGGATTCTGCTTCTCTTTCAAAGCTGCTCTTCTGGTCTCACATGCTAACCTTAACGACTATAGAGAAGCTGACAGAACCTGTTCCCATAAAACAAACACAATCAATCCCACCCCCCCACCCCCAGGTTACTGGTATAATTTGGTATATTTTCATTCTAAGATTCCTTCTGGAGCCTGATCTGAAGAGGGAGGTAGCACGGAAAGAACTTGCTATCAGAAGAGCGGCCTCTTTCTGGCTGTGAAACTATAAGCAGGCTATTTGGTTTCTCCGAACCTCAGTTTCCTCAATTTCTAAAATAGAGATTTATTCTCCTTACCTATAATATTCTCATGGAGGGTTAAATGAAAAAATACTCTTGAAAGCATCTGACATATAAAATGTATGAATACACACAGTGCTGTCTCTGAAGTCTAAATTGTGCCTGCCTCTTTTCCACTCGGAGCCTGAGTAGTACTTCTCCCTGCGCCCCACCCCTCCCCCACCCTTTAATGTTACTTCTCAGACCTCAGAGTGGGTTTCCTTCCCTTCCCAACATCTCCCCAGAAAAGCAGCCTTCCCCTTTACCTCGTCACAATTAACTTTCAGCACAACCCCTCTAAGCGTCGCCTTCACTTTACCTTCCTCCAACACCACATCCTGGGCCAGAGTTCTCTCACTTTAGGAAATCTCTTCTATTAATGTTCTGTACCCCAAGTACAAATGCTTGCTAAAAAAACTCTGTATGGCCAACCTTCTTTGTGGAAGCTGAAAAGAGACAAATTGCTCCCTAGTCTGTCTTTCCTCCATTGTGAGCCATGATGCTTGCTGCCCTCTGATGAAACTATAGTTTTTATGGTGTTACATCATCTCTATAGAAACTGCGTTCTTTCTCCATTATTAGCCTGTTTCCTCATCTGCAAACTAAAAATACTTACCTCACAGGCTTGTTTTAAGGATTATTTTAGTCAGGTATGCAAAGAGCTCAGCATAGGGCTCAGCTTGATGTAAATACACAACAAAAGGCAGCTATTATCTTCACCAATGTATTGAGTTGCACGTTCCTACCTTCTGCTGCCACATTTGAATTTGCTCAACTCTCCCAAAAAACTGTTGAGAAACAGCCCCCCTGCAGCAAGGAAAGGGTTAATCTCTAAGTGTTCTTAACTAGAGAGACCCACAGAGGATTAACAGCTCCACTTCAGTGACTACCCTAAAATAGCTTTTATCCCTCCTGCCCAAGAGCTACTTGGGGATCTGAAGAACTCAATTCAACACCTGCCGAGGAGGAAACACCCTGGAACGTTCCTTGGGGTGGACAGAATCTTCCCTTAAGCAGAACCCAAAATAGCAACCGAGAAATTATAAATAAACTTAAAGAAAGAAAAAAAAACCTACAATCTGACCTGGGCATCAGAAACAAATCCAAAAGATAAACTGACTGGCTGGAAAACAGCGAGAAGGAAAGGGGAGAATGAGACTAGCTGCTGCCCTCACTCACTCACACACACTCCGGAGTGGTGGGAGAATTAAATTACAGGTCGGCTAGAGTCTCAATGACTTGCATCATTCCAAGAGACATCAAACTGGATTAACAAGAGTTGGGTTTACTCTCGGGCTGCTACTTCTATCAGTATAGATTAGCCCTCTCTGGAGTTTCTTTGATTCCCTATTTCCTCTGATTCCCACTGCCTCTTACTCCTGAAGAAGCCTTGAGCAAATGGCTGCAACTCACTACAACCCCATTTTCATGATGCGGACCCCCCCATCCCAATATAATGGCCTCACCTTGGGTGTGTGTGTGTGGGGGGGGGGAGCGGTGAGAGTGGGGATTTGAAACCCAAGACCAGACTATCACAGCCCCAAAATGACAGGTGGAAGAACACACAAGCCAGGAGACAAGCTACACTGGCAGGTGAAAGCACCGACAACTCCCCCACACCAGTTGTCCCCTTATCTTCCACCTTACAGGTCCCTTACTGATCCCTTTCCCCAACCAAGCTGGGCCACAGCGTGGGACTGGATTTGCAGGGAATAGCCTGGCTCCTCCAGCAACTTCTAGACCACTCCACTGTATGATGGGGAAATGGGAAAGGTTAAATTCCCCTAGGTGTGGGAGAGATGGGAGGAGACGGCTTCCAGAAGGGACAGAAATCCAGGGAGAAGTCAGAAGGCAGTCTCATGGAAGGAATGGCAAATATGGCACAGAATCATGAGCAAGCTAACTGGGGAACCCCCTCCCCACAAAAAGAGGTTGAGGGATTATAAGGGCTGGAGGGTTCCAGGAGTTGACAGTCACAAGTGAATTCCCCTAATTTCAAGTCTCAAAATGGGTATCCGGATGAAGGATGTCTACCATTTAGGGAGTACGGTCACTGCGGAGGGAAATGTAGGTAGGGCTTATTTGGGTTCTCCAAAACTACGTATTCGAGGGAAGCTTCTAAAGGGGTTATGTAGTTCTGGAAAATGAAACAGAAGGTTAAAAAGTGGACTATTTAGAGCAGGAAAGGGGATTATGTGGGTCAGGGTAGGCGTGTCTGAGGGGAGGGAGCAGGTGCAGTTTATCTGCGTCCCCCAGACCCGGGTCCCTGGTAAGGTCAGCAGCGCGTTATCTGGGTCTCCAGGGAGCCTGGGGGTCGGGGCTAGGGGACCCTCCGGGCTGTGTCTCCAGGTCTTGAAAGGCAGGGGACCAGTGAGGTTTCTTCGGGTCCCACAGACTCAGGTATTGGGTCCGGGGAGAGTTTTCATCACCCTGGGGCCTATCTGGGCGCGGGCTGACGCAGAGGGGGCCCCCGGTCGGGGGTATGGGCGACCGCGCCGGGTGCCGGGCGCGCGGGCACAGCGAGACGCCTCCCGCCCCGCTCCCCACCGTCCCCCGGGGCCCTTGCCGGCACTCACCGCGCTCGGGGCCCCGCGCTGGGGGCCGGCAGGCCCGCTCAGGCCCCGGTAGTGGCGGCGGTCGGGCCATTGTGCGGTGCATTGTGGGAGCCGCGCGAGCGGGCGCTCGGGCCGTGAGGGGGCGGTGCCGCGGGCTCTCTATGGTCCCGCCTTGCTCGCTAGCTAGAGCGGCCGGGGCGGCGCGCGGGCGGCGCGCGGGGACCGCCGGGAACGGGACGGGCACTCGCGCCCCTCCTTTCCTCCCCGCCTCCGCGCTGCTGCGCGCTGGGGCTCTGGAGCCGACATGGGCGCCGCCGCGTGGGCATCGCGACCCATGGCGCTGCGTACATCTCTTCTGTTTCTCCTTCTGCCGCTCCCTGGGCTGCCCGCGGGCTCCTGGGACTCGGCCGGTTACCTGCTCTACTGCCCATGCATGGGTAAGGCCTCCCAAGCCCTCTGCTCAAATGGGAAAACAGGCCCAGAGAGGCGAAGCTGCTTATCTAAGCCACTCCTCTAAGGCTTCCAGAGACACCTCGACAGGTCCAGGAGAGAACCCTAGCGCGGGCACTGAGGGACCTCCATGTCCAACCTTCCATTTGGCAGATGAGAAAACTGAGGCCAGGAGAGGTTACATGTCATGCGCAAGGTCTAAGCTAGCCCAAAGTCCAGTAAATAGAGTTAGTGGGGCAGGACTTGACGTCATTGACTCAACTCTGCCTCTGAATGAGTCTTTCATTCATTCAGCAAATATAGGGTGCTTACTCTGTGCTCAGCCAGATTCTCTATTCTGAGGATACGCAGTGATAAGACAGAAAACTCCATGCCCTTGTAGAGCCTTCATTTTAGTTGAGGAAGACAGATATTTAAAAATAAACAAAAAATAAGCAATTACATGGTATCTTAAAAGACGATGAATGCTATGGGAGAATCTAAGGACCGGTTTAAGGGTGCAATTTAAATGAAGTGGTAGATCATCATTGTAAAAGTCATGCCTTCTTAAAATCCCCCTGGCTCCTAACTGTATTGATTCGGCCCTCTGCCCATATCCACCACTCCCTTCTCCCTCACTAGATTCTCCAGCTGCAGCCACACTTATCCCCTTTCTGTTCCTCACACTAAGTCTGGTCCTGCAGCCTGTGCTATTGCCTGTGCTATTCTCCCTGCTATTCTTCCTGCCTGAAACACCCACCTGTTCACTTCTGCCTGACCAACTCCTTCCCATCCTCAGATCACATCTTAAATGTCAGCAAAAAGGACTTCTTACCTCAACCCAAATAATTTTATTGTTCTCCATCACCAGAATTTTAAAAATTTCTTGAAATTATCAAAATTGATCACTATATATGTGTGTACATGCTTAATGTCTCCTTAGCTGGACTGTGAATGGCTTGAGAGCAGAGAACTTCTTCTTCCTTGCTCCTTTATTCTAGCACCTAACAGAGAACCTGGCACATTGTGGCCTCTCAATAATATTTGTAGAATGAGTTAATAAATGCCATACTAGGGATAACAAGAATCAGACAGTCCTTGCACCTGAGGCATTCACAGGCTGTGGAAACAGCCAGTACAATGATGAGGAAGTAGGAAAGGATATTCTAAGAAAAGTGAAGAGCGATTAGTAACTCAAATCCAAATGGCTAAGAAGGGGGACTGAGTATGGCAGTGGATTCGTAAAAGGATCCCAGTGAATGTGGCGTTGGAGGTGCCCTTTCTTGCACAGATGAGTGGAGGTAGAGGTGGAAGGGCACTTCTTGCTGAGGCAACATCAGGAACAAAGGCATGGTTCGGGGATGTATAGAGTAGAAGTGTAGAGCATGTTTGGAAAATGGCAAGGAAACTGGAGTGGCTAAGGCAGAAGGAGCAGGCCCTGAGGACCTTGACTGTCAGGCCCAGGAATCCAGACTTGATCTCATGATCCCATGTTGCCAGCTCCCCTGCCCTCACCTTTCCCGCAATACACCATCCAGGGCGCTTTGGGAACCAGGCTGATCATTTCTTGGGCTCCCTGGCATTTGCAAAGCTGTTGAACCGCACTTTGGCCGTACCCCCTTGGATTGAGTATCAGCATCACAAGCCTCCCTTCACCAATGTGAGTATCTCCTTCCAGCCTTGACCTTTGTCCACCCTTCCCCAGTCCCGTTCATCTCTGCTTGACCCCAAGTCCTTCTCTGGGGTTTACCTCCCACCCCTGTGAATTTGCCCTGTCCCCACCCAGAACTGGCTTCCTTGGAATAACAGTGAGGAACATTTATCCGTTGCCTGCTGTCTGCCAAGCACTGTTCTGAGCCCTGCGTGAAGATTAGCTCTTTTCTTCCTCATTACATCCCTATGAAGAAACAGGTTTATAAAGGTTAAGTAATGTGCCCAAGGTCACACAACCTGTGAGTGGTAGAGCTGGAATTCAAGCCCATGTATGTCTGACTCCAGAGGCTGTGACGTGAATCTCTAAAGCCCCATTTCTAGCCGTGGTTGGTCCGAACCTCTGTGCATCCCATTAGTCAAAAGGTGATGGGTGCTATTAGTTTTGAAAGAGAAACAGAACCACAGGCTAGTTAAAGAATATGTCCAAGGCCACAAACCCAGGGAGTTTGGCTTCAGTGCCACCCCTTACCCCATCAGGGGGCTGCCTTAGCATGCTGATACTCAGCATCCTCTAATTCCTTGCTTACTCTTTGGATATTCCACTGGCCCTGTGCCTGTCTTTGTTCACATTGTATCCTCAGAGACCTGGCAGTAGGAACTGAATATTTAATAAATTGACTATTTTTTAAAATTTTTATTATAGTGACATTGGTTAACGAAATCCAGTAAGTTTCAAGTGTACAACAAATTGACTTTAAAGTTTTTAATAAACTTCAGGAAATTATACTTAGTATGTATAAACCACTATTTCATTCTCATAGTCTTTTCCCTGCATAGGTTTTATTTTTTATTTTTTGCATGCTTATATTTAGAGAGATTTTTAACAGTTAGATGTGAAAAACCAGAGTACCTGAGATTTTAAGCTGGCAGGATTCTTAACTTCTTTGTGCCTCAGTTTCCTCGCCTTTGAAATAGGGTGGTAATAATTGTTGCTACTTCCCACCATGATTTAGTGATTGTGTCATGCCATAAACATTTTATGCCTCTCAGAAATAACTGAGCTCATCAATGTATAATGCTTAGAACATAGGAAATCCTCAGTAACTGGGAGTTATTGTTCAAATTTTTCTTGCACTCACTGTTATAGTTTAGACATTGCCCATTCATCTCCTTCTAGCTTGCTTTCTCACCTTGCCTTCTCAGCCAAGAATCTTTCAGAGTCTCCACTTCTTGCTTCTTACAGGTTACTCAACCCACCCTAATTGGGCTCCCCTTCCCCCCTGGAATTGTTTTCACAGAGGTCACCAGGGACCTTAGAATTGCCAAATCCAGGGGTTATTTCTCAGTCTTTATCTCAAATGACCTCCCGGTGTCACCTGGCCCTATGAGCCTTTTTCCTCCTTTAACTTTCCTACTCTCCTTGCTTCCAAGACAGCCTGCTCCTGCTTCAGTCCAGACCTCTCAGCATTTTCTTCTTTGCACTGTGTTGGAGCTACTCTTTTTCCACCTACTGCTTAGGTCTTGGTGTGTCTCCTTTTTCTGTTTGCTCATTAGCTATGTGACTTCAGATGAGTTATCTAGATTCTGCTTGGATTTCTTCATAAGTAAACTGAAAATGGTTGTATTCCTACTCTTAAAATTAGGTGAAGATTAAAAGTCCATGAAATGTGATGAGAACAGCACCTGGTACTAAGTCAGCACTCAATAAAAATTAGTTATTATTTGCTTTGCTATAAATTTCTTGTGTTCACTCTTGTGGCTTTCACACTTCTCCACATACCTCCCAAATTTATCTGTGGCCCAGACTCTCCTCCGAACACAAGCCTGTGTTTCTAATTCCTAGGCCAATGAGTCTATTTGGATGTCCCACAGATATCTCAAATTCTCAAAGCCAGAACTGGACTTGGTATCTTTCCCCTCAAACCTGTGTTTTCGTATATTCTCAGCCTTAGTTTATGTCACCCCTATTCTCCTGAATACCAAATCAAGACTCCAGAAGTCATTACAAATGCTTCCCTTTATACTCTACTTTGCCTTCCTTGACATCTTCTAGCCTGTCTATGCCTCTCTATCTTCACTTGGACTTATGAGAGATGCTCAAAAATACATGATGAATGAATAGTTAAACAAATAAAAGGACCATTCCTCTTCCTCCTTTAATCTTAACCATCGGTACATTTTCTTCCTCTGCCACCAGAGTGATCTTTCAAAAAGACAAGCAGGTCTCACATTGCTCTGCTTGAAATCCTTCAGCAAGACCTTGTTGCTAATAGTTAAGGTTCCCCAAAGTCTGTACATCTGAACTCCAATGGCTCATGAAAGAAGTGTGCAGTGGTTAAATCACTTTGGGAAATTATCTTTTCAATATCTCATCACTCCAAAGATTCAAATACACATTAGTATATTAAAGGCCCTGAGAAATCCTGTAGTAAAAAAAACAGTTTAACACAACACTTCCCAGGCTGTGTTAACTCTGGAGTCTTTTTATTGCAGGACCTTTTATCCATTGGAACTAGTGGTACTTGCTTGGGAACCCTGACCTATAGGATAAGGTCTCAATTTTATTCCATGTTGTTCTAAGAATTTTTTTTTAATCTAGAAAAATACAAGAATTAATACAATCACCATCCATGTATCCACTACTAGAAGTGACAGTCATTAAGTTTCTTATTTTTGCTATGATGTTACAGATAAAGTTGTTGAAAGATAAAATCTCTCTTGGCTCCTGAGACTAATCCTAATCTTTCCCCCTCACCCCAGAGACAACCACTGTCAATGGATTTAGTGAGTTCTTTCCTATATTTCTGTTGTGACACAGAGAGTCCTTATATCTATCTCCTGGTGCAAAATGCAGGAACTTCTCTAGGGCAAATACCTAGACCTGGTGGGAGCAGCATTTTATAGTTGCTGCAAGATTACATTTCAAAGTGATTGTCCCAAAATGTACACTTCTACTCCAGCTGAGTGTGAAAATGCCCCTTTCCCCACATCCTTCCTAACAATTAAAGTTAAGCTTTTAAATTTTTGCTAGTCTCCTGGGTGAGAAATGATGTCTTAAATTTGTAATTTGGTTTTTCCTGATTACTTGTGAAGTTCCACATCTTTTGAGTGTAGTTACTACATGGGTTTCCTTTGCTGTGATCTGTTAACTCCTTTCCTTTGCCCATATTTTCTCTTGCATCATTTGTCTTTTTTATTTTTTCCCCCGATAGATCAGCAGGCATTTTTTAACACGAAGGATATTACTTTGTTCTTTAGTTTGCAGATATCCTCTCCCAATCTGTCTCTGTCCCAATTTGTTGTGTTTTACCAAAAGTTTTGCATTGGCATGTAGTCCAAACTATCTGGGTCTTGGAGTGTATAGTTTTAATAAATGTCTATGAAAAAGCCACTAGGATATTGAGGAAAGACCACTGCCTCTCCTTTTTCTCCTTTTCCTATAGCTCCATGTGTCCTACCAGAAGTACTTCAAGCTGGAGTCCCTCCAGGCCTACCATCGGGTCATCAGCCTGGAGGACTTCATGGAGAATCTGGCACCCACCCACTGGCCCCCTGAGAGGCGGGTTGCATACTGCTTTGAAGTGGCGGCCCAGCGAAGTGCTGATAAGAAGACATGCCCCATGAAGGTGGGTAAGGTGGTTCCTATGGTTATGGGGGCGGGGGGGGCTTTCTGCCTGTTCTATCTCCTCTAGGCCCAAAACACTGCACAATGGCACTATGTGGGAGCATGCATCGGCAGGGTATAGAATAGAAAGATAAAGATTTAAGTCCCATCTCTGACTTTTGTCAGGGGTGTCACCTTGGGCGGAGGACTTTGCTTTCTCTGAGCCTTTATTTCTCTACAAAATAAAGATTCTAGTCCCTGCTCTGTCTCATAAAGTGTCATGAAGGCCAGGTGTAAGAGTACTTGTAAACTGTAAAGTGCCATATCAGTAATAACAATTAAAGCTCACATAGCACTTACTACATGCCAGGTACTACGCTAAGAGCTTTACTCATATTAACCCAACTTAATCCTCAAACTTCTCCGTGAGGAAAGTACTGTTAACATCCCCATATTACAGAGACGATGCTGAGTGCAACGCAGAGAAGTTCAATATTTTGCCCAAGGTCACATAGTGTACAAGTAGTGGAGCCAGGATTCAACCCTAGGTAATTTGACTCCATTGCCCACTCTCCTAATCTGTATACTTTCCTGCCTCTCAGCAAGTAAATGAGAAACTTGTATCGGAGAAATTTGTAAATTTCTGGCACTTTTGGAATAAGACAATTCTCAATGTCTTTCAGTGCTAATGCCAAAGTCTGGAGAGGGTGGTTGGAGGAGCCATGAAATTTAAGGAAGGAGATGGCTTCTAGCCCCAACACTGCCCTCACTTGCTATGTGAGTTTTACACATAGCATCAGGGGCAAGTGCACTAAGTGTCTTACTCAGTCTGGGCCCTGGCTTCCATCTTGAAAGTAAGAGCATTGGATTAGCTGGTTGTGAAAGTCCTTGGAGCTCTAATCCATGGTCTCATATTCAAGGCCCACTTCCCTCCCCCAGACCCACACCAATACTGCAGGGTCAGCAGCTTGTGGCATATGAGCTGGAAAGACTCCTTTAGACACTGTGGTGAATAGCTGCTAAAAACCAGACTGGTGGTGAAACTGCGCTCCTCATGCCCCAGCCCGAGTTAACAAAGTGACATTCCTACTAGGCCATCCTATGAGAGTGTTTCAGCTTGAATCATATTACCCAGGATCCCCACACCATCAGTTCCTTGGCCCCATCCCAGGTTTACTTTCCTTCCCCTACCATAAACCTTTGAACACTCTTTTTCTGCAGGAAGGAAACCCCTTTGGCCCGTTTTGGGATCAGTTTCATGTGAGTTTCAACAAGTCTGAGCTTTTTTCAGGCATATCCTTCAGTGCTTCGTACAAAGACCAGTGGATCCAGAGGTACTTGGAGGGGGCAGCATCGCTGGGTTTAGGGGAGGGGCCTGGGGCCCATGGGCATTCAGCACCTTCCTGGCCCCTTCTTCCTCTCTACCACACCCTAATGTATGAGACCAAAGGTGCGGCCATTCTGTCTGTTGAACTTGGGACGCCGTGTGATCTATTTTCATCTTGGTGCCTAACAGAGTGGGACATTGACCTGCCACGAAGTTGAAAAAGAGTTTATCAGCCGATAAAGGATGTCATAAAAAGAATATTATGCAGTCATATGAGTCTCGATTTCCTCCTCTAGGCATGAGAATCACTCCCCTGTTACCTTTCTCTTCACAAGGTGAAATTTAGAAGCAGCTTCTAGAGAAGAACCACTTTAGGTACAGACTGAGAAATGATGTCATCCTGATAATAATTGGATGCTTTTTTAGTAGTGCGCCAGTAGGCCCTATTAAAAAAATAGGTTAGCAGGGCATAGGCACAGGCTGTGAAATATTTATAGAGCATCTGTCACATATGAGACATAGTACTCAAAGGCCAGAGGTGATATATAGAAATGAGGAAGACTCAGACTCAGCCTCAGCCTTCAGCTAGCTATTGTCTGGTTATAATGATGATAACTAACATAGTGCACTTGCCCTTGATGCTATACTGTGGCAAGAAAAACTGAGGGCTTAGAAGTCAGACTTGGGTTAAGAGTTATAGGGAGCTTATGAATTCATGCATGCTCATATCATTTAGTAGGCCAAAGATGGTGTGATACAGAGAAATGAGCACAGGTTCAGGACAAGACAGGACTGTGCTCTGACCCAGCCCTGCCTCTTTCTCAAGTGACCCTGAGCAAGCCACTCTAGCTGTCTAGCCTGAGTTTCCTCCTTGGTTTAATGGTGGGAGCACTATGGTATCTGCCTCCTAGTGTATAAAGCACATGGCTCATTGAAGGGATCCAACCAGTGTTAGCTATTACTATTACTATTCACATGAGAAATTTCATGAAGTGGGTATTATGATTAGTTCTACTTGACAGGTGAGGAAACTGAGCTCAGTGAGGTTAAATAACTTGTCTAAGGTAATGTAGCTGTTGAGTGGGCAACTGGGGTCTATATGTAAGCCTTTAATTTATTTTAAGAACTAAATATTTATTTAGTGCCAGCTGTGTTCTAGATACTATTCTACATCTTCACTCCTAAATATTCTAAGGTAATAATTCATTTAATCCTTTCAGGAATCTGTGAGATAGGTATTATTGTTATCTGTACTTTATAGGTAAAGAAATTAAGGCAGACAAGAGTGAAGTTACTTGCTCAAGGTCACACAACTTGAAGTAGTAGTCTAGGATTTGAACCAAGGCGGCGTGACTCCAGAGCACCCATTCTTAATCACCATGGAGAAAACTATGCCTTTAAAAGCTACCAGTTCCTATTTGGGACTTGCCTTCAGAGCTAGTTCATGAGCTGCTGAGGATACTCAGTCCTAGCAGATTCTAATCCCCTTCATTATTGATCTCAGGATAAGACAGTCTCATTTAATCACCTACTTGGTTCTCCAGCTCTGAATGACCTGAAGCTATTGCTAGAAGGTAGACCTGCCCTCAGAGAATGGAGATTTACCCCTATTCACAAATTCCCTCCCCCCCAAAAAAAACCACACACAAAACACATTAGCTCTAAAAGTAGTTTCAGAAGCAACCCAAAAAGCCAGAAAAACACACAGCCCTGGTGGGAAGAGAGAGGGCAGGGCTACATGGATATATCAATGGGGGAATGTTGCTGAAAGATCTGTTCATTGCCCCATAGCCTTGTTGGAGTTCATTGACTTGTAGAAATTGCATGAGGGCTTGGGGAAGCTTGTGGCTTACAGCCAAATTTTGGGGAAAGGAAGGCTAGTAAGGAAGATAAGGTCCTGGGAGACAATTTGAGAGAGTAAAGGCCACCTGGGCAGCTGCCTTTTTTTTTTTTCTTTCCTTCCTTCCTCACATGTATTTAAGAAGCACCCATTAAGTGTTAAGCACTGGTCTGAATGCTGGGGATATAGGCAAGAATAAGGCAGATAAATCTTTTGCCCTAATGGTGCCGAGTCTAATGGGAGAGACAGTAAACAAACTTTTACCTAAAAGTATTCCAGAAGACATAGTGCTATGATAGACATACACAGATGATCTGTGACTGGCAGGGCTGAAACCTTGTCTTCGTCAGCTCAGGCTGTTCTAACAAAATACCACAGACCAGGGGGCTTAAAACACAGACATTTATTTCTCACGGTTATGGATGCTGAGAAGTCCAAGGACAGCGTTCCAGCATGTCGGGTTCTGTGTGCGTGTGTGTGTGTGTGTTCAGCATGTCGGGTTCTGGTGAGGACTTCTTGGCTTATGGATGCTGCCTTCTTGTATCCTCACATGTTGGTCTCATAAGGCCACTAATCCCATCATGAGGACTCTATGCTCATGACCTCATCCAAACTGAACCACCCCCCGAAAGGCCCCACCTCTTAATTCCTCACATTCAAGATTGGGGCTTCAACATATGACTTTAAAAGGGAGGACACAAACATTCATCCATTACAGACCTGAAGGTTGAGGAGCCAGCCATCCAAAGAGCTGGGAAAGACAATTATTCATGGTGGAGACATGGAGAGCAGAGGCTCTGAGGCAGGAACAAGCCTGGTGTGGTCAAGGGGCAGGAAGAGGGCCAGTGTGGCTGCTGTGGGGCATGTGAGGAGGAAAATGGTAGGATGTTCCTGTTGTCTATTACATAATAAACCACTCGAAAACTTAGTGGCTCAACAATAACATTATCTCTCAGAGTTCTGTGGGTTGACTAGACTTAGCCAGGCAGTTCTTTCCCCCTGCCCCATTTTCTTTATGGAATTTGAGCTGTATAAGTTTCAATCCAAGTTAAATATCTGATTTCTTGGAATGAATACCCATTAGAATAACCACCACAGATTTGGTGAGAAATTTTTTTTTTAATAAAGAGAAAATGAAATTTAATCATAATCTCACTACCCCTCCAAAAAACACTATTAGCATTTTGATGTATATATTTCTACCCTCCAGACATTTTTATACACATATACATATCTATACATACTAACCTAAAATGAAATTATATATAATTTATAATTGAGTATCTTTTCTGAGGAGCAATTAATATCAGTATTTGTCAGGATAGTACATTTCTTTCTAAACAGAAAAACACGAGATTTCAAAAAATAGTACCAGTGTGTATATATGCTAATAGAGTGTATATGTGTATTTATTTACTTACTTATTTTAGCCATTTCTAAGTGTAAAATTCAGTGGCATTAAGTATATTCATAATGTATATCCATCGCCGCTATCCATCTCCAGAACTTTTTCATCATCCCACATAGAAACTCTGAACCCGTTAAATGATTACTCACCATCCCCCTTCCTCAGCTCCTGTAACCTGTATGTTACTTTCCTGTCTCTGTCTAGATACTTCATGTAAATGGACTCATATATTTGTCCTTTGTGTCTGGCTTATTTCACTTAGTATAATGTCTTCAAGTTTCTCCCATGTTGTAAGCAAATGTAAAAATTTTAGTACTTTTAAGGCTAAATTATAGTCCATTGGAAGTATAGACCGCATTTTGTTTGTGCATTCATCTGTCGGTGGACACTTGGGTTAGCTGGGCACTTCTTGGCTTGTGTTCTCATGTGGTCGCAGTCAGCTATTGGCTGTTGCTAGCGTCATCTGAAGGCTTGACTGGGCTGCACATCCAGGAGGGCTCACTTATTGGCAGGTAATATGCTGACTGTCCTCTGGTAGCTCAGCTGTGGCAGTCAATTGGTGTGTGTACACTTGACCTCTCCATGTGGCTTAGACTCTAACAGCATGGCAGCCAGGCTCTGAGAGGGTACATCCAGCGAGTGAGTATTCCAAGAGACAGGAGGTAGAAGCTGCTGGCCCCCTAAAGCCTGGGCCTGGCAACTGGGACAGTGTTACTTCTGCCAAATGCTATTGAGAGGTGACATAGAACCCACCAATGATAGGAAATTTGAAGAATTAATCAAATCAAACCTCCTATCCTATGAGGAGCTGAGACTTGGAGTGGCAACAAGTCTTGGAAGTCTTGGCGATTTGGAACGTGTTTGTGGAGTGAGATGTTTGAGTTGGACATGAAGAAAGTGGCATTTCCATTGCAGCATTGTCATATTGTCTAGCGGGAGGGGACTAGATAGGTACATTGTGGTTTATTTGTGCAAAATAGAAAGCTGCAAGAGTGCAAGAGCAGCTAACAGGGTTGCATGAGCCACATGATTAATATGGCCAAATTTTCAAAACATAAAGTTGAATTTTTTTAAAGTTGAAATAGGTTATATGCAATATGGTCATATGATGATAATGACAGAATTTTCTCAGAGCTTTCTATGTGCCAAGCGCTGTTCTAAATACTTTGCTTGTATTAATCCATTTAATTGTCTCAACAGCCCTATGAGGTAGGAACTATTATCAACTCTGTTATACAGATGAGAATATCAAGGCATGGTTAAGTCTGAATGGTTAAGTCATGTGCCCAAGTGGCATAGTCAGCATTCTAGAATAAGGCCATCTGCCTTAACAGCGCATGCTTTTACCATTACACTGTGTAAAAAGCATACAGTGTAGTAATACCTTTTCATATCAGTAGTAAAAGCGTATTTGTGCATAAAACCACAGTATCTTCTGGGAAGAGGGAGTAAAGAAGGGCAAGAGATGGTAGGATAGAGCTTTTATTTAGTTGTATATATATATATTTTTTAATCTGAAACAAAGTAGGGTATTAATATTTGCTAGTTTCAGTCACAAATATGTGGATTATTTTCCGTATTTTCCTTATTTTTTTGCAGTTTCTGTACCGTGTGAAATATTTCATAATTTTTAATTGAAGTTTTTATTAAAGTAATTGTAGATTCACATGAAGTTGTAAGAAATAATGCAGAGGTATCCCACATACCTTTTACCCAGTTTCCTCCAATGGTAATAAATTGCAAAACTATAATATAGTATCACAACCAGGATGTTGACATTGGTACAATCCGATCCACGTGTCTTATTCAGGTTTTCCCAGTTTTGCTTGTACTCATCATATCTGTGTGTATGTATTTAATTCTGTTCAATTTTATCACATGTGTAGGTTTATGTAGGTTCATGACACCACCACCGTCAAGATAGCAAACAGTTCTAACATTGCAAGATCCTTGTGTGGCAAGTTTATAACCACACCTACCTCCTTAAACACATACACACACCACCACCACCACTACTACTCCCCTACCCCTTGCCCCTGGCAACCACTAATCTGGTCTCTATTTGCCTTTTCCATTTTGTCATTTCAAAAATATTATAAAATGTAAAGTACGGAGTAGAAAATACAGTGAATAATATTGTAATAACTATGAATAGCTCCAGATGGGCACTAGACTAATTAAGAAGATCACTTCATAAATTACGTTTCTAACCACTGTGCAATATACCTGAAACTAATATAAAATAGTGTTGAATGTTAACTGTAACTGAAAAAAATTGTCAATGTTATATAAATAGAATCATACAGTATGTAACCTTTTGAGATTGACTTTTTTCACTTGGCATAATTCCCTTGAGATCCATCCAAGTTGTGTCCTGTATCAGTAGTTTGTTCCTTTTTATTACTATGGTATTCCATTGGTTGGATATACCACAATGTATTTAAGTGTTTACTTATTGGACGATACCTGAGTTGTTTCCAGTTTGGGGCTATTATGAATGAAGCTTCTATGAATATTCATTTCCTTGTTCCTATGTGAATATAGGTTTCATTTCTCTGAGATAAATGCCCAAGCGTACAATTACTGGATCACGCGGTGGTTACAGTCTAGTTTCATCGGAAGTTGCCAAACCATCTTCCAGAGTGGCTATTCCTATTTCATAATTTTCAGAGCAGGATTTTGGCTGGCAGAAGAAAGGCATTTCAGGTAGAGGGAAGAAGTCTGCAGAGATCTGGTATTTGTAAGTTTATGGGACAACAAGGTGTTTTATGTTGCTGAGATAGGTTCTAGGCTTAACTCAAAGGGAACACAGATTTACTCCTCACCCATTCAGTCAGCAACTCTTTACTGAGCTCTTCTATGTGCCAGACACTGTTCTTCAGAAACCTGAGTCCAGCAGAAAAGACAGTGGTGAAATAATTATAAGGTGCACAGTGTATGGGGGTGGGGAGAGAGCCTTTGAGGGAGGCTTGATGTGGGGGGCATCTGCAGAAATCTGGTGCTTTCCATGAAGTCAGGGACCATGCCTGTCTCATTCTCCCTTGGGCTCCAACACATAGTAAGCAATCAGTAAATATGTGTGAAGTGTTGGGTGAGCTTATCCAGTATACACATTCCCTATGAGTGTGGCTTGTCCATTACCCTCTAGAAGCAGCTGTACATCACAAACCTGCCATGTAGGTAAAAGGGCAAGGCTTTATCCAGACACCACACCCTGGACTGAATTACCACACCACAGATTAGAAGCCAGCATGATATACAAAAGGTTGTAATGCTCTACTGGAAATTTTTAATTGTTAAACAAGCAAATAGGGTTGAAATTCCGGGCAGCGGGACAGTATTGCATATTGTGCTTGTTGCTGCCGCCAAGGTTTCTTATCTGCCCGTTGGGCTTTCACAACCGCTCATGCTTCTTGCATGTTGCAGGGGCCCCTCCGCAGGGTCTCTGGGGCATGGTGCAATGCCATCCTTTTTCCCGTGGGGGTGGTGGTCATGCTCTCTGTGCGTCCTCTGTCTGACTTCCCCTCATTCTGTCTTGTATTTAGGTTTTCTCCTAAGGAGCATCCAGTTCTGGCCCTGCCAGGGGCCCCAGCCCAGTTCCCTGTCCTGGAGGAGCATAGGCCACTGCAGAAGTACATGGTATGGTCAGACGAGATGGTAAAGGCAGGAGAGACGCAGATCCGTGCCCACCTCATCCGGCCCTACGTGGGCATTCACCTGCGCATTGGCTCCGACTGGGTAACTTTCCCCTTCCTCTCATGGCTGGGCTGGACATGTCCCTGAGCAGGGCCCATGCTGGTGGGAGTTGAGCACTGAACCCATTGCACTAAGTTCCAGCCAGAGCAGAGAGTTCTTGCTCAGCCAGCTTGCTTGGCAGCTCTTTGAACAGTTGCTATTTTTATCCTCGTTTTGAAGATACATAAACCGAGGTATCAAGCTAGACTCTGGGTCAGGCAGCAAGCCAGATA
Organism: Rousettus aegyptiacus; assembly: GCF_014176215.1. Taxonomy (NCBI): domain Eukaryota; kingdom Metazoa; phylum Chordata; class Mammalia; order Chiroptera; family Pteropodidae; genus Rousettus; species Rousettus aegyptiacus. Next base: position 20,210,822 of record NW_023416287.1, on the reverse strand, counting down.
GAGACCCATAACCCAGGAGTCCTCTGTCCCAGCTCAGTGTGTAGTCAGTAGACTCCTTTTTGAAAAACAAGTTCTGGAAATTGGGTGGGGCTCCCAAGAAATGAAGATGTCATCCTCTAAATTTGGAAGCTGCTTAAATGTGCAGAAACGGCATCAGATTATCCTATGCGTGAAAACAACAGGAGCAACATAGACAGTCTCCTTAATTTACATCATATATATATTAGAAATACTCATTGTTGAAGACTTGAAAAGTATAGAAATTTGATCAAAATTCATTCACAGTCAGCCGAGGAAGTAATCACACATTTACCCACTAGACTTCCTTCCTGCTCCCCTTCCACAAAGGAAAGGAGCCAGGCCTAGAATATGTTACGAGTGGTTTCAGCCAAACCTTCAAGGAGTACATAGTTCCCATCTGTACCTTCCTAGAACATAAAAAGATATAAGATGCTGCTTTTTATAAAACTAGCATAATGCTAGTACCAAACTCAGATAAGGTCAACTTGGAAAAGTATATAGAACATAGACGCACAGATCCTAAGTAAGATATTAGCAAGTAAAATCCAATAGCATTAAAGAATATACAACACAAACAAATGACATTTATCCCAGGAATGCAATGAAAATCACCATATTAACACTCAAAGAAGAAAAGTCATGTAATCATCTCAATAGAGTCCAAAGAAAGCATTTAATAAAAGTCAATACTCATTTATGATTAAAAACAAAAACAAAAAACTTAACCAAAAATAGAAGTGACCTACCTTAATTAGTTAAAGGCTATCTCTCTGAAACCCACAACAAGTGTACTTCATGGGAGCTATCAGAAGTGTTTCCACTGAAGTCAGAAATCAGATAAGGCTGCCCATTATCACCACCACAGTTCGGAATTCCCAGGTAACATAGTAAAACCAGTAAAAAAATACTTTGTAAAAAGCCAACATCCCACTGCCCAGAAATAACCACTGTCACTATTTTGATACATTTCTCTCTTCCCTTAATGCTTTTTTTTTAAAAAAAAAAAAAACATAGTTGAGTCCCTCCCATATTATCTACCTGCCTTTTTTCCACTTACTGGCTTTGGATTCTAGGGTTCCAGGCCAGTTGTTTTCTTTAACTCTGTCCCCTCACCCCGCCCTGTAGAAGAACGCCTGCGCCATGCTGAAGGACGGGACTGCGGGCTCCCACTTCATGGCCTCTCCACAGTGTGTGGGCTACAGCCGCAGCACAGCGGCCCCCCTCACCATGTCTATGTGCCTGCCCGACCTGAAGGAAATCAAGCGGGCTGTGAAGCTCTGGGTGAGGGCGCTCAATGCCCAGTCAGTCTACGTCGCCACGGATTCAGAGAGTTATGTGCCCGAGATCCAGCACCTGTTCGAGGGGAAGGTATGCCTGGGCCTAGTGGGAATACACCGGGAAGGGGGTCAGAGAAGGCACCAGGGTGGTTCCACCACTCCTGCATGCTTCATGATCTCCTGCCACCAGGCTTTTGCTCGGATATTCAGTTTTTTTTTCCAATGCCTACCCTTCTTTCAAACCCCAGCTCACACACCTCTGCAGATGCTGTACAGTTTTCCCTCCACTCCTGCAGCTAATGTGTCCCGACTGGGAGCTGTCACAGCACTTTATCACATCATCTCTGAGACTCTTTCTAGACTGTGTGAAACTAGTTTAGAAATATGTCTTATTTCCTCCCAGGAGTTGTGGCTCCTTGAAGGCAGGATCCAAGGCTGACTCGCTGTTCTGTTCCTTGGCATCTAGCCTGGTGATTTGACCTCCTCCAGGGCTGAGACCCCACATTGCTATCACCAGTGCCTAGGACAGTGCCTAACACATAGTAAACAGTCAGTACATGTTTGTTGAATAAACACGTGAAGTGTGGGCCCTTGATAGAGCTCCAGTATAGCAGAGGGATTAAGAGCGTGGACGCCGAAGCCAGAGAACTCAGGTTCTACTCACTGTGCAGCCTTGTACCAGCCACTTTATCTCTCTGTGTTTCTGTTTCCTCATCTGTAAATTGGGACTGGAAGTAGTACCTCTCACATAGGGTGATTGTGAAGATAAGATATAAAGAAATTAAAACCATTCTGGTACAAATAAGTGCTCAGTAAAGTTAGCTGTCATTGACAGCAAAAGTTGGTGGTTGCTGAATAAAAGAGGATCTTTTGTTCTTAGTAAAGGCTGAAGGAAGCCGTGAATAGTAGGTAGGTATCAGTACGTAAATAAATAGTACTGTATGTTTGAGGAGTAGGTATCGATAAAATGACTGAATTAATAGTAAGCATTCAATAAGACTTCGTTGAATGAATGAAAGCCATACATGCTTTAAAAGGCAGACATCTGCTTTTTAGCAGTGAGTGCCCTCGGCTTTACATCATAGGGCTCCCTTTCTCTTTTACCCCAGACACAGGCTGGAAGCCCAGGCTTGTAGAGACAGTGCTGAGTTGGTGCGCTCTGTCTCTCACCCACCCACTTTAGAGAGGAATATCAGAGCTGGGAGACCTCAGAGCACCTCTAACCCAACCCCTGCATTTTGTTGCTGAGGAAACCAAAGTCCCAAGAAGGGATAGAATTTACCCAAGAGGTTGCAGAGCTAATTATAGTGGGCATGACACAAAGTGGGTAAGTTTCAAGATGTGGGTGGAATTATTCGGGGAATTTTGGCCATGATTAAACTTGTATTATTTGTTTGCTACCATCCAAATAGTAAGATGATGATTTTTGTTACATCAGTAACCTCTGTGTGATAGCAAAGCACTTTCCGCCCCAGTTCTGCCCACACCCCCACCTTGGTACTAAGTTGAAGTATGTGGAGAGCCCCAGGGAATTTTTTGTGAGTTTTTAGTGTTTACGTACTTGTGACGCCTTTAGCTTCTTTACATTTTCTATTTCCTGCTTCTTGCTCTTCCCCATTCCCCAGCCCCCTTTTCCATGGGCCAGAGCTCTCCTTCCTCCTGAACTATATTCCTTGCTCCTTCATTAAGCTGAGCAAGTGCTGAATCTGGGGTACTGATAAGTATTAGTTGTGCTGCCCTCCAGGGCTCACAGTCTAGACTCACATAAGAACACTTTGCAGAGAAATAACACATGCCACAAGGGCTGGGTGTGGTGGGGAAAGGGCTTCATTCATTCGCTGGTCGGGTCGACAGATATTTCTTGAGGCAGTCTCCAGCCAGCAGGCACAAGCAAACTGACACAGCCTGGGCCCCGTCAGGTACAACAGACTGACGTTAATCAGATAATCGCTAAGGAATAAAAACTACAAACAGACATTTATTCCAAAGTAAAGAAATATGGTTCTGAGAAAGTGCAAGACAAAGGACCCTGGCCTGGACTCAGGACCAGAGAAGACTTGCCCAAGAAGAGACTTGAGCTGCAGAGTAAAAAAGTAAGAGTTAACCATGCAAAGAGATGAGTACCCTAAATGTAGGGAAAAACATATGCAAATGTCCTAAGGAAGGTGGGAGCCTGGTGTGTACTGGCTGGAGGTATTAAAGGAGGTGAATAAGTGGCCTGAACAGGGCATATAGGCCACAATCAAGATCTGCTATCTTTATCTGAAGAGCAACAGGGCACCATTGGATGTTCAGTTTGGCATGAAAGGGGGATGGAGTTAGAGGTATCTTAAAAAGTTTCCTCTGGCTGCTCTGTGATGAACAGACTAGGAGGAGAGGCGGCAAGGAGACCAGCGAAGCTGGCCAAGATGTGGTAATCCACTTCAAAGGTGAAGAGGATCTTCACCTTTGGGGAATATCTCAGGGGAGTGATTGGACGGGACTTTAGGCCCAGAGGTATCCAGGCAGCAGAACTGGGTGGACGGGGTACTCTTTGGTCAATCATGTTTTAGTAGGGGAAGCCAGTCTCATCAGGCTAGGGCATCATGAGAAGGGCAGAACTTGAGCTGAGACTTGAGAGTATGGTGAGGATTTTAACGGGTAGGGAAAAGGCGTTTCAGGCAGAGGGCACGAACAAGCAGAGGCATAGAGTGTGAATGGGTGGTCTTTTTGGAGCTGAGGCTGACAGTGGGATGCTGGGGCTGGTATTCCAAGTGGGGGTAGGCTGAGGTAGCTGCTGGGTGTCACTTCTCTTAGATGCTGACCCTACATTTTAATCTTCTTTGCACCTCCTTTTGTGTCTGTAACTTCAGCAAAGAGGAAAAAGATGGGGAATATGGCTGCAGGCCTTGGCTGAACTGGCCACCTTGGCCTGCACCCTGACTAAAACTCACTGCCTTTCCTCCATCAGGTAAAGGTGGTGAGCCTGAAGCCTGAGGTGGCCCAGATCGACCTATACATCCTCGGCCAAGCCGACCACTTTATTGGCAACTGTGTCTCCTCCTTCACTGCCTTCGTGAAGCGGGAACGAGACCTCCAGGGGAGGCGGTCCTCTTTCTTCGGCATGGACCGGCCCCCACAGCTACGGGATGAGTTCTGATCCTGGCTGGAGTACATCACCAGTCTGAGCTGGTCTCTGCAGCCAGGCCTGGCAGCCAGAGTTGTTCTCAGGATTGATTCCCAAAGAACAAGCCCTCTGTTCACCTGCCAAGGACAGAGAAAAGTACCAGGGACTTCCTAGAGGAGGAAGATAATCCAACTCCCAGGGCACAGGACTTCTAAGCTCCTAGGAGCTGGACTATCTTCCCTCCTCATATGATTCTGGCTATTCCTCCTGGGAATTCCTCACACCAGCAAAGCAGTCTAGCTTCTGTCTTTTGGTCTGCCCTGCTCTGGGCAGCCTGGGCAGCCTGGGATGCTGAACTCTCTTCGGAGAGATTTTTACGTGTGTGTGTGTGTGTGTGTGTCTATATATTTATAGTTTTGATACAAGGTCATGACTACCCTAGAACTCTCCCTCACTTAAAAAAAATATCAGTGAGATTTATTACCATAGGTACCTGAAGTGACCTTAACTAAATGTAGATAAGGCCAGGGGCGGGTTGGGGGTATTCACCACCTTTCCATATGACCAGCAAAGTGGCCCTCAGACTCATCCCTACTTCCTGGGCCATTTCAAGGCTTTGGCGCATGAATACTGTCCTCTATTATAAACACTATGCAAATAGAAGTTCTCAGTCATGGTGCCCTGCAGTGCTCTGCAGACTGCTAAGTGCTCACACAGCACATTCCCGGCGAGGAGCACACACCATCAAGCCTGACTCTGGCATCTTGGCATTGCCCTTCATCAGTTTTTGGTAGTTGGTGGCTTGCCACAAACCTGGCACCATCACGAGGGGCCATGGCTTACTGGCCTGCTGGGATCCTTCTGAAGGCTTCCATCTATTCTGATCTCTTGCCTCGGGGCCTGGTTGTAGGGTTTTGCCATCAAGTTGGTATCCAAGGCCTGTCTTCCCAGCCTTTCTCCCATAGCTGGAGACGTCAGATCATATGGAAAAAGGTAGTGTTTGCTAAGCTTCTGACCAGACAGAAGATGTCCCAGATTCAAGAGCCATTGGAGTCTCCGTTTAAAAGCAAACTTTGTCCCTTCCTATCTAAAATCTCTGCCAACCCTGTGGGGCTTAAAGTGTTACAGTCTTAAATTTCTTTGTCTCTCAGATGCTGCAGTTGTAATAATCCCTAACTCCTGAGAGTCTGATTTTTTGACCTCGTGGTTCTAAAATTCAGGTCTAACATCTCCTGATCTCTTGCCATCATGTGACCTCTCTGGGTCTTTGATCCTGAAAAGGTGGAGAAGCCTGATGAGAGCCAGGCCGAGGGCTCCAGGCAGGAGCTTCTCTTGTTGATTACTTTTGGGAAGGAATCCTTTTTTTATCAAGGCAGACTGGGTCAGAGGTTGCAGGGCAACAAGGGTCTCAAAGACCAAAAGCGGCATTTGCTGCTTAGAGCTGCTGCCCAACTCTAAGCGGGAGAAACTACAGAAAAGGCTTTTGTATTTGTCCTCTTAGGAAAACAGTGAAATGTTTTAAATCCTAGGTGCACTCTAGGAGATGCTTTATCTGTTTGGACTTGTTTACGAGCCTCATTCAGAGACCTGGAGTCCATGCCCTCCTGCCTCTGTCAGCTGGTTGGGAAAGCACGGCTCACTGGCTGGTTTTATTTGCTGTTCACAGCCTCACAGTAGGCACATGCTTTAGAGTCTGGGCTCTAAAGGACCATCCGAATCTTCTTGATTAGTTTCAGCAGTAATAATAGCATGTGTTTCTAGAGGAGAGAGGGTCAGAGTTGTGGTCAGATTCCATGTGTTCTGTAGGCAGACACTTTATTCCTCTTTGACCCAGTTTCCTCACCAATAAAATGGTGATAAAACCAGCAGGGTTGTTGAAAGGCTCAAGTCAGATAAAACATGTACAAGAGCACATTGTAAACTTGAAAGAGACAAAGGCACATCTGTAGCTGTTGATTAATTTGACTGCCTCTTGCTACACACCTACTCTGTGCCAGGCACTGTGCTTGTTAAGTGATTTATGGGCATTCTCTGGTTTAGTCCCCACGCCAGCCCTGGGAAGTAGGAACTGTTATTATCTTCTTTCTACACAAGGAAAATGTAATGCTCAGATAATTCTCATAATTTTCCCAAGGCCACACAACTGGTGACAGTAAGCCAGGATTTGACCTTCCAAAGCTAGTACTGGCAGCCACTTTGCATTCCTGCTTCCAGTCCACAGGTATTCTTAAGGAGTTTGCATTCTAGTAAGTAGAAGACACAAATGTACCTGGAGGTGTTAGGTGCTATAAAGGAAAAGAAAGGTCATGGGGAGGATACAGAGGAAGAGCAGTGCTATTTTAGATAAGGATCTCAAGTAAGGCCTCTGAAGAGCTGCCAGGGAGGAGGGAGGGACAGGTACTTAGGTGTCTGGAGGAAGCACATTGCCAGCAGAGGAAACAGCAAGTGCAAAGGCCCTGAAGCTGGAGTGAGTCAGTGAGAAGAATAGCAAGGCGGCCTTCTGGCCATAGTGGCAGAACCTAGGCAGGGAACAGAGCAGTAGATCAGAGCAGGGTCCTGCAGCCTGAGGGCAGCAGTGAGACTTGGCTTACATGTGGAGTGATAGGAAAGCCTTTGTAGGGTCTGAACAGAGGTGGGTCATGGTCAGATTTACATTTTTTAAGGAACTTTCTGGCTGCCATGTCCAGTAGAGGGGAGGGAGGGAGAGTGGAAATAAGGAAACCAATGAGGCTGTTGCAGGGATGCAGGTAAGAAAGAATACAGGGCATCAGGCAAAGGTGGTTGCGTTATAGGTGATGGGAAGTGGTCAGATTCTGGATATATAAAATTATTTTTAAATCTCAATCTTTTTTTTTTTTTTAAAGATATGTCTACATAGTTTAAATCATGCAGTATATACAATGTAATGTCCTGTTTTTCACTTGATAGTATATCATATTTTCCATGTCAATATGTGGTTCGAATGAACACCTTTAATATAAAATTTCATTGTGGGGTGTCCTGTAGTTTATTACTGTCCTGTTATGAGAACTTAGTATATTTCTAATTTTCACTATTATTATTTGAAGACCATTTTTATTTGTAAGGTTTTTCTGTATCTAAAATTTTTATTAAGATAAATTCCCAGAAGTGGATTTGCTAGACCATAGACTTAAAAACTTTTATTCTGGAAATATTCAAGTATACATAAAAATCATGAGTGATAAAATGAACTCCCAGTTTCAACAATCCTAAACATTTCACCGGTTTTGATTCATTTACTATCCCACCCCCAAGTCCATGGGCTGGAGCCTTTTTTAAAAAATCTGACTTTGTTTTGAAGAAAGCCAACAGGCTTTGCTGACACACTGGGGGGCGGAGGTGGGGGGTGCGTAGGAGCAAAAAGGAAGTCCAAGGTGCTCTGAGGTTTAGGGTCTAAGCGAACAGGGAGAGAGAGTAGTTCGTGACTTGCAGAGTGACCTTACAGTAAGGTCCCTTACCTCTCTATCTTACCTCTGAGTTCCAGGTACTAATAATGGTGGTCCTAGCAGTGTTTCTCAAAGGTGGTCTCCAGAAGTTCCTTAAAGGCAGATTCCAAGGAGCCACCCAGACCTGAGCAATCAGAATGACTGGTGGGTTGTCTCCAGGAATCTGCATCTTAAGAAGCACCTACAAGTGATTTTGATTCCCACTGGACCCACTTCAGTTGTCCTCTGACCAGCAGCATTGACATCACCTGGAACATCTTATTAGAAATATAGATTCCCAGGCTCCCCCACTAGACCTGCTGAATCAAGCTCTGGAAATTCAGCTCAGGAATCTTTTGGGGGAAGGGGTGGATTTCTATTTTCAAAGATTTGTGCAGGCAGGCAATGGTGAATTCTTTTAACAAGGAATGTTTTAATAAGCTCTCCAGGAGCTAAAGTTTCAGCAACGCTGGTTGGAAGGCTATGGATCAGCCAGCAAGCACTGATGCAGGGCCTTATCTGCAACTCCCACCCCTGGCACGCCTCGAAGGTTCCACAAAGCTTGGTCAACAGAGTGGCTTTAGGAGGCACTCAGCAGTGCTCAGTTCGTGTTGAAACATTGCTTACTTATTGTACATTGGGGAAAATATGCAACTAGATAGTCGGACGCTAACTCACGTTAATTCACGCTCACTCATCAAAATCACAGAATAACCTTATGAGATTGGCCCTCTTACTATCTTCATTTTACAGATAAGGGCTCTGAGGCTCAGACAGGTGAAGCACCTAGCTCAAGTTCATACAGCCTGTGAGTTACTTGAACCCTGGAAGTATAGGACAAGTGTCAGTGCCCTTAACCTCTGTGCTGTGCTATCTCATATCACTTAGCAGAGGACATTAGTTTCTCAGTTTCCCCAGCTTGACCAGAGCTTCCCCAAGAAGAAGGACCATGCCTGATGTATGGTCCTCTTTTGGCACCTAACTCAGTGCTTGGCTTATAGGAGTGTTCATTGTATATGTGTGGAATGAATGGATATGCAGAGAAAGCAGTCTGGGAAGGTGAAGCAATTTCTGGCATCATGGGACATTCGTAGAGAAGGTTGGAGTCGAATTGAATGATGAGTTTGATCTAAACAGGTACTCATGGGGAAGAAGAAAAGGAATTCTAGATGGAGGAAACCACATGAGCAAAGGTGCAAATTGGGGATATAATTTGTCTAGTGTAGCTGGATTGGGGGAAGAATTTGGAAAGTTCAGTGGGGTCAGAACATGGCAGGAGCTGATGCCTTGGATGCTAGAGTAAAGAGTTTGTATTCCTGGGAGCAGTGGGGAGCCAATGAAGCTATGATACGAGGGAAGTGACACGATCAGAACTGGGTGGTAGGGCTGTTAATATGACTGTGGGTTTAAAATGATGGAGGTGAAAGACGGTATGACGAGCTCTGGCCCTGTAAATTACTCAAAAATTTTATTGAAAATAAATTCATAAACAAGGTAAAAATTCAGAAAGCATAAAAGAATATATCTGTAGAGTGACAAATAAATGCCCAATTCTAGTTCAGAAACCTCCCCAGAGGCAAATGTTACTAACAGTTCCTTGTAAGCCCTCCAGCAATTTTTCATGCCATTCATGGCTGTACATCTATGTGTATATCCTTTTAAACAAAACCAAACAAAACACAAAACTGTACTGTCTGGCTCTTGTTTTTTTTTTTTCTCATAACATACCGTAGAGTTTTTTCCATATCAGATATGCAGATTTTTTTTTTTTTTTTACCCTCCACAGTTCATAATATGAATGGACTATAATGTATTTAACCTACTGAGTGATATTTAAGTTTGATGATTTTGGCCATCGCAAACCAATTTGCAGTGGAAAACCTGGAATAGGTGTCATTTCCCACATGTGCAAATCAGTAGGATATGTTTCAGCTAGTGGAACTGGTGAATCAAAAAAGTGTGTGTGTTTCTAATTTCAACTGGCATGGCTATCGCCCTCCAACAAAGTGGTGCCAGTTCATCGACCCCAGCATAGTGCCATCTCCTAACACTGTCTGGCTTCATTGATTTTTCATGTGGCTTAAGGAGAAGCCACTCATCTTAGGTCCAGGCACGTTGATTTCTACCCTGGTGCCCTGCTGGCTGTACATAGTCTAGGAGACTTCAGTTCGAATCCCAGCTCAGCCATGTCCCAATGTGTGACTCAGTCAAGTTATTAATCTGTCTGAACCTTGGATTTTGCATCTGTAAAATGGAAATAATGTCTTCAGTCAAGTCTCATCTTACTTTAAAGTCAGGTCCTAAAGTATAAAGACAAAATTTATTTTTCTTTTTGCCCTTACTTGTTAAGCTTGATGTGCTATAACTTCATTCTACTTGGTCAGGTTGTTGTGAGAATTTAAAGAACTAATATTGCCGTTGTGCCTCGCACATAATAGATGCTTGATGATATTAGTGTTGCTATTTGGTGAAACTACAAAACCTTTCTGACCCTCAATTTCTTCAACTATGAACCAGCAGTTAGCAGAGTTCTGCCAGAGAGATTCCAAAGTGCACGAAAATGTTTTGTAATTATGAGGAGGGCCCCAGATATGAGGGATTAAGTTTTATTGGAGCTCCAGCAGCCCTGCTAGGCACTGTCTGCTATAAGCTTCCTTTATTTCTCTCCCTGGTTTTCCAGTATTTTATTTGTTCACAGTGAGACCATCTTTTCCCAGTCATTGCAAATGAGTGAATAGGAACCCTGAGCACTCAGCCTGCTGGGGAGATGAGACAATGGGAGAGACCTCATCCTGCCTCTAGATTAGGCTTCTGAGGAGTAGGCCCAGAGGGAGGCAAAGACCTAGGCCACGCAGGCCAATGGTACTGGGAGGCTGGCAGAGAACTGCCTCTTTATGGCAGGAAAAGTCCTGGCCCTCTCTGAACTCTGATCTCCAAATATAAAATGAGGGCTTTGGAGTGTGTGACCCTTCTAAAAGGTGCCAGGTTTGACCTTTCTAAAGGCTTGGGTGCAAGGCCTAGTTTTAAAATTTATCTAGTACATAATTAATCACTGAGACTCGGTGTCCTCATCTGTAAAATAATAATACAAATTAAACCATTGAACCCTTATGAATAGAGTCCTTCCTCCCATGGAACTTGCTTTCTAGTGGGGGAGAAACAGATAAGAAACAAATAAATATATGATGTGTGAGGACGGGATAAAGACTATGAAAAAGAATGAAATAGGGTAAAGAGGAGAGTGCCTGGGGCGGTCAGGGAAGGCCTCTGTGTCCAGAGGACATTTGGGCAGAGACCTACAGAAGGCAACTGAGTGAGCTGTCTGGATATCTGAAGAAGAGATTCCAGGCAGAAGGAACAGTAAGTGCAGAAGGCCTGGAGTGGAGTGGAGATAAGCCTGGTGCATTTGAGGGACAGAGAGGAGGGGTAGGGGGTGAAGTAGGAGAGGGGACAGAAGCCAAATCAGAGTGGGCCTCACCTCTGGCACTTATGTGAGTAACGTGAGGAGCCATTGAGAGGTCTTGAGCAAAGGTGTGACATGTTCCGACTTAGGTTTTGTATTATCTATATCTCAGTATTATAGTTATCTATTGCTTCTTAACAAGTAACTCCAAAAAGGAATCTCTTAAAGCAAGAATAGCTTATTTCTCATAGCTTCTGTGTGGGTCAGGAGTTTGGGAACAATTTGGCTGAGCAGCTTTTGATCTTTTCTGAGGTCATAGTCAGATACTGACCAGAGCAGCACTCATCGAAGGCTTGACTGTGGCGGGAGGCTTTATTTCCAAGGTGGCTCATTCATGTGGCTGACAGGTTAAGAGCTATTGCTGGGAGGCTTCAGCTTGTCTCACAGGATTGCTTGGGGGACCTCACAACATTGTGGCTGGCTTCTCCCAGAGTGAGTGAGTCAAGAGACCAGGACAGAAGATGTAATGTCTTTTGTGATCTAGCCTCAGGAGTCATACCTCATCCCGTCTACCATTTTTATTGGTCACACAGGCCAGCTCTATCTAGGATGAGAGAGGACTACACATGGGCAAAAGTACAAGGAAGTGAGGACCACCGTGGGCCATCTTGGAAACTGATTACTACAAGTTGTTTTGTTTTACTTAACATTCTTTTGGTGTATAATTCTATGAATTTTAACACGTGTAGATTTGCGTAACCATCACCACAAACAGGATACAGAACAGTTGCATCAAAAAACCCTCCTGTTTCCTTTTGTAGTGACACACTCTTCCCACTTCTAACCTGTGGTAACCACCGATTTATTACTATGGTATTATCTTTTTGAAACTGTCATATATATGGAATCGTACAGTATGTCACCTTTTGAAAAGGGTTTCTTTCAATCAGAATAATGTCACTGAGACTCATTTAGGCTGTTGCAGGTATTGATAGTCCATTCCTTTTTATTGCCAAGTTGTGGTCCACTGTATGAGTATAGATAGCATAGTTTGTTTATAGATTTACCTATTGAATGGGGTTATTTCCTATTGGGGGAATTATGAATAGAGCTGCTATAAGCATTCAAGCACTGTGCTCTTTCTGCTACTCTGACGATATATGTGGTCCCTTATACCGTTTTTTATTGTTGCTGTTTTCAGTTTTTCTCTCTCTGTTGTTCAGACTGAGTAATTTCCATTACTCTATCTTCAAGTTCACAGATTCTTTCCTGTGACATCTCCATTTTACTTTTTAGCCCATCCATTCAGTTTTTTAATTCAGTTATTACATTTTTCAGTTCTAAAATTTCCATTTGGTATGTGTAAGTCTTCTTTTTATGAAAAAGCTGAAAAAGCTCAGGGTCTTCATCCTTCCTTGGAATATTTTTAAAAATAGTGGTAAAACATACGAAATGTAAAATCTGACATTTTAACCAGTTTCAAGCATACAGTTCAGTGGCACTAAATACATGCACATTATTGTGCAACCGTCACCACTACCCATTTCCCGAACTTTTTCTTTGTTCCAAACTAATAGCTGCTTTAAGGTCTTTTTCAGATCATTCCAGCATCTTGGTGTTGGTGTCTTTTCAACTTTTCCCACGTGACCTGAGATATTCCTGCTTCTTTATATTGTGAATAATTGGTCCTGGACATTTTTGAATACTGTAGTGTGAGCTCTGGATCTCATTTAAGTCTCATAGAGAAATATTGGTATTTTGTCTTAGCAGGCAATTGGCAAAATGGGTTCAGACTGCAAACTCCACCTACCTTCTGTGGATTGTGGTTCCCATGTCAATCCTGTTTTGAAATCTTGTGCAATTCAAGTGCCACTTACCCCTGTGTGTGTCACCTACGGGCCAGTTCAGAACTCGAGCGGTGGCCTAACTCCTGATTCAGTTCTCTAAGTCTGTGGTAAGCTGTTTAGGGTAGATCCAATCATGTGCCAATAGAGGGTGAGTCCAGAAGTGTATGAACAACTTGTGGGGTCACTTTCCAGAATTCTTCCCTCGCCGTGATCTCCCTCGGACTTTCCAGTTCTCTAGGGCTTTATTTACTCAACTCTGATGTGCATTTCCCATAACTACATCTGGGGCCAAAGCAATAGGGGTTCATCCTACAGCTCCTCCAGTTAGAGAGGAAGATTCCCCTTTCTCATAGTTTCAGGCTCCTAGAAGCACCTGCCACCACCTCTGCCACCGTGGGATGGCCTGTACCTAGGACACAAGAGAATGGAGAAAAGAAAAGAAGTGGTGAGCTCCTCAGTCTCTCTCTGAGTGTTAGGAGACCTCTTTCCTCTTTCTGGAACCAGATTAGAGGGTTTCTCCTGACACTCCCTCTAATTAATGTCCACTTCTAGGTTTGAGGCTGCATTGAAATCAGCCCAGGGAATACCAGAGGGGAAAAAAAAAGTACAAACTCACTGCCAGCTTGGTGGTACCTAGATTACTGGCCTTCCCCAGTCTGCTTGCTACTGTTGACTTTTCAGAGCCCTCAAGTAGCTGCTTCATGCCTTTTGTCCAGGGAGCTGCATTCAGCAGTAGCGTTAGGGTGGAAACTGCTTACTCGATCTTAGGAAAACAGGAAGCACTGCCTCAGGTCCTCATCAGTCCCTCTGGGAAGTGGAGTGGACAGCGGACTAATAGAGGCCAGGTTGGAAGCAAGGAATCCTATGAAGACAATCAGGGAAGCCTCATAGAGATTACCTCTGGGCTGAGTGTAAAAGATGGGTGGTCGTTTTCCCAAGGGTGGGTTAGAGACCGAGGATTCAGGGCAGAGGAGTCAGCATAAATGATGTCTTGGAGGAGTATAAGTGCAGATTGGGAAATCTGGCGTGATGGGTGCAGGACTGGGGGAGGGTAGAGGGTAAGCACCATTGGAGGGAAGTCCAGAGACAGGTTGGGACCACATGTTAGGAGGTGAGTGGTTGATTTCTGATTTCTATGGGTTGAAGAAAAAGTCCAGGTAATGTTTTCCACTAGTGTGTGAGGAGGGGAAGCCCCCACCCCTAGACCTGCAACAGGATGTGGAGATGCTTGTGGGTGTCTGAGGCCTTGGCAGGGAAAGGTAGCATCTAAGTTAAAAAGCCAATGGCCCAGTTCCTGTGGAGAAAGATTTTACAGCTGCTGAAAGAGAATGCCATACTGCTGCAGTCTTTCTTGGGTCTAATGATCTATGAGAGAGGCCAGGGGCATGTCTGCTTCTGTATCAAAGATAATAAATCTAATATTTATTATTTATTATATTCTCATTGCCTGCAACTGTGAGAAAGGGGAACTTTTCTCTCTAACTGGAGGGGCTGTAGGATGAACCCCTATTGCTTTGGCCCCAGATGTAGTTATGGGAAATGCATATCAGAGTTGAGTAAATAAAGCCCTTGGGAACTGGAAAGTTCGAGGGAGATCACAGAGAGGGAAGAATTCGGGAAAGTGACCCCACAAAGTTATTCATATTTTATTGCTGGAATAAATGACCCCCAAACTCAGCAGCTGAAAACAACAAACATTTATTACTTCATGTAGTTTCTGAGAGTCAGGAATCTGGAATCAGCGTAGCTGAGTGGTTCAGGCTCAGGGTCTTTCATGAGGTTACAATTAAGAGGTTGGCCATGGCTGCATTCATCTGAAGGCTTGACTGGGTCTGGCGGGTCAACATCTAAGATGGCTCATTTACATGGCTGTTGGCAGGAGGCTTCAGTTATTCCCAATTTGGGCATCTCTACAGGGTAGCTCTTGATATGACAGCTTTTTTCCCCAGAAGAAAGGATCCAAGAGAGTCAGCAAGAAACCATGATGGAAGTGATGTACCAACATTTTTACCATATTCTATTGGCCACTGTGATACTGTGATTTATAGAAATATATATATTTGGTCATTAAGATGACAAAAATATATTTCAAAGATTTATTTTGTCTCCATCCATAGTTCCTAGCTCACAGCTCCTAAAATCCTTGAAATTTCCTGAGAGATAAGAGCAATGAGAGCATCTTTTGATATAATATTTAGTCTCTTGTCTTCACTTGCCAAAACCCCTTCAGAGCCATAAAGATAAAATGGGTGTCTTCCTTTTTCTAACAAACCCCTTTCTACCACAACTGGGTTTATATTAATGATGGTGACTTTTGGAAAGCACTGAAGAATGAGGACTGGCTGTGAGGGGAACCAACTGTGAATAGAGGGATGAAAATTTCAGTCCCACCCCCTGATTTCTGGGGAAGTGTGTGTGTGTGTGGAGGGGTAGAGGTTGAATCAATCACCAATGGCCAATGAGTTCATCAATCATGTCTATGAAGCCTCCACAACAACCCAAAGGAGGGACTTTGGGGAACTTACGAGTTGGAGAACCAGAATGGTTCCATGCGCCACTGTGCAGGGCCCCAAACCCCATGAGGACAGAAGCTCCTTTGTTCAGGACCTCACTCTCTGCATCTCTTCATCTGGCTATTGATTCATATCCTTTAACATCCTTTGTAATAAATCGGTAATCTAGTGAGTAAATTTTTTTTTTTTTTCTGAGATCTGGAAGGATACACTTAAAACTGTTAGTAGTGTTACCAATGGGGAGGGAGGTGAAATGAAATGTTGTGAAAGGGAACTTACTACTTTTGCACTTCATTTTTCTTTATGGTTTGAATCATTGTGTTACTGTTCTAAACCACCCAAAACTTAGTGGCGTAAACCAACAATCCTTTTATTCTGCTCACAGATTCTATGAGTCAGAAATTTGGACAGGACACGGTAGAATTGGTTTGTCTCTGCTCCAGGATGTCTGCGGCCTAAGCTGGGAGACTAAAACAGCTGGAGTGCCTGGGCCCAGATGACTGGAATATTGGCCTCTGATAGGACCATTGACTGGAATACCTACAAATGGCCTCTCAGTGTGGCTTGGGCTTCCTCACAGCATGGAAGCTATGTTCCAAAAAGAGGTGTCCCAGAAGGAAGCATCTGGAAAGAGGATATTCTAAGAGAACCTAGGCACGTGATCATGGCTGCTGCCTCTGAGACTCTTAGGTCCTTTATCTCTTGAACCTGAGCATCTCAGGGAAACTGAGAAAACTCGATAATTACAACTTATAATTTGTTGTTGTTGTTTCCTTTCTGTACCTGGAACCGATCCCTTTTGTAAATATTTATGTATGGATTTATTTATTCCCCAAGCATGTTCTAAAAAGGATTTGAAGATGCTTATAAAAATTCATACAGCATAGTCATATGATTAAAATACATATAAACAGATCAAGAAACCAAGGCAAAGGGAAGGAAAAGTCGAAACAGTAAATTGAGACCAGAGGAGAAGTTAGTTCTTAACAATACATGCTGCAAAGTCTTAAGTAAATATTTGGCACTGCAGGGTTGGGAGGGATTATATGTTATTTGATCCAGTTCCCCGGCTGGCTCTTGAAATCCTTTTCCATCACCCTACCAAGCAGCCAGCTAGCCTCAGTTTGCACAAGTCCAGTAATGGGGAGCTCACTACATTGCAAGGTAATTATAACTGTTAGAAAGTGTGGACCCAGGAATCACAAACTCAAATGCTTCCAAGAGCCAGGTAGGCAATGAAAATGAATGAACCAGGTTGATGTGGGGCGGGGAAGCATATTGCAAAGTGGAATTCACAAATCCAGTTTAACAGGGCAACCTACTCCCCCCTGGTGTTGTTGCCATGTGAGAACACAGGCCCAGTGTGGCCACACCTTTGGATATTTCAAGAGTAGCTGGAAATCCCAGTTTATGTGGGAAATCTCCCAGTTTTTAAAATGTTGGCAATTAATTCTCTATTTTATAAAACACTGAGCAGGCCAAATAAAGCACAACTGTTTGTAGATGCTGCTCATGGTCTACCAGTTCATGGGTAGGGACAGGGATAACCAAGATTTATAGTTTGCCAGTCACTGGTCTGCTGAACATGCATCCACAAGCTTCATCTCAAATCAAACTTGTGTATTTGTGTTTCCTCTCCAAGAGTCTCGGAGCCTCCAGTGAGGAGGGGAAGAGAATATTTTTTTGTCTTACTGCCTGAGAGATGCACCCAATATTTGCAGAGGACTTGTGAGAGGTGAAAGGATTGAGGTAGGGCCACCTGGCTGTAGGCAGAGGTGAGAGTGTGGGCTCTGGGTTCACATGGTAATGATGTTACCTTGGCCAGTTTCCCCATCTGTTGCGTGGGAATGATAATGGTACCTTTATAATTGGTGATTGTAAGGATTGATGTTTGACTCATTGTAAGTACTCCATAATGTCCTTTCTGGGACTTTCAGTTCTTCTGTTGAAGAGGAATTTGCACTCAAAAGGCTAATCAGCTCTTTGTTCTGCTTCTGTATATATACTTGCTGCATAGGCCTTACTCAAAATTAACTAAAGACTCATCTTCCCTTTTGCTTGTTCTGTCTAGGCAACAAATGTTAACTGTCTGTACCCCCTAGCAACTCCTGAGCTTTGTAACTCTTTGTAACTGACTGCAACCCATAGCAACTCCTGCGCTTTGTAACCATCTGAGGACAAATTAACCAACAGGCTCACGCCAAATAAGCTCTATATAAGCAAAGTTGCAACTAAGTTCCCTGCCCAGATCTTCAGCTTGATTTCTCACAGGTTGATTTTTACAACATTTCTGCAACACTGTGGCCTTCCTCTTGGTTTCCTTACCCTAGGCCACCACTTTATACCTGTGGATTATGTCTCCCTCACCTACCCATGTATTCTCTTTCATTTTATTCCCTGATCCCATTTTCCTACTGGTCAAGAATGTGCCTTTGAATTTCTTTACTTTGATGCTCCTTGAAAAAATCCAAAAGGACCAAAGATAACATACAGCTGATAAATGGCAGAGCTGGATCTCAAATCCAGGTCTGACTGACTCTCAAGTTCATGAACTTTGAAACCACACTGTGCTCCTAGGGCCAAATACTCACTGGCCGTGAGAAAGCAAGTGTCTTGCCCACGGCCCCACAGCCATCAGTGGCAGAGGTGAAATCCAAACTCATATCTGTCTGGCTCCTTTACCTGGCACTCCCCAACTCCCATATAGAATCTTCGGTTCTCTCACATGGCTATTTCCCTACATTTTCACTATATTTCACTATGTTATCATCTCCCCCACAAAAATTCTGTGAGGGCATCCATCAGGAGTCATGCCCAATTTGTGGGTGAGGAAACTGAAGCTCAGAGAGGAAAAGCAACTTACCCAAGGCCACACAGAATTGGTGGATTTAGCAGATAGTCTAGAGATGAGGGGAGCCCAGCCTGGCCTGGTATGGTGGCACTGAAAATGGAAAAATGTAGATAAATAGGAGAAATATTTGAAAGACCAAAGGATATGCTGACAATATGCTGACTGATTGGATGGGGGGGGGGAATGGGTGAAGAAGAGGGAGGGGTCAAGAACGATTCCTAAGTTTTTGGCTTGAGTGACCCGGTGGAGTCTAAATGGGAACTATCTCAGCAGCAGTTTGAGACGCAAGTCTTTTGATAGATGTGACAGTGCTTTAGGAAAGGTCAAAGGGGACTGAAGTCGTGTGGCGCGACCATGACAGTGCATTCCATTTTACAGATGGGGAAACTGAGGCACCAGATACAGGCGAGTGAAGTCAGGTCGCTGTCTATTCACATTTCTTAGATGGGTGACAGGACCAAAGCGTGTTGAACACCTACTAGGCGCCAATACCGTGCCGGCCCCGCCCCTCCCGGCAGACTCTTTCTGCCCGTCCTCTGTGTCCTAATAAAGTTATTGAAATTGACACGAGTTGCTAAGGAAGTGGGTCGCTGAGCCGGGTTGCTAAGGAAGTGAGCGGCCGCCGTCTCTCCCCATCCGGGGCAGCGGGGAATGGCTGAACCCAGGATTCGCCGCCGCCCCCGCCGCCGCCACCGCCGCCCGCTTTTGGCTCTGACCGCAGGTGAGTCGGGGAGGGGCCCAGGAGCCAGCGGGTCTGGGCGGATCTCTCCAGCCGCCTGGGATCTTCCCGGAGGCCTGCACGGCGCCGCCGCCCAGCTTCGCTACTCCGCGAGTGGGAGCATCTCTGCCCTGCTTCCCCAGCATCCTCCAGCTGTCTGGGCGGCCTCGCCCCTCCTTCCCCGGGCGGAGGTGCGGCCAGATCCCCAGACCCTGCTGCGAGGGGTCGGGGTCCACCCTGCGGGGTCTAGGGCCTTGGTCTGGAACTTGGCTCGGGAGGGAGGCGAGGAAGCGAAAGCCTGGGGTCTGAGCCTCGGCGCTTGCCCCAGCTCACTGTGTGACCTTGGGCAAGTCCCTTGCTCTCTCTGGCCTCGGTCAATCTCTGTGTCCAAGGAAGTCGTAAGACTTGCTGCTCACAGTGGTTAAGATGATGAGTGTATATTGAAAGTTCCTTAAATTGGGAGAGAGAGAATTCTTAGGGCACCCTAGCCTGAGGGCCAAGAGTCCAGTTTGGAGTCTGAGTGTCTGCGTTTGAGACGCTGCATATCCAGTTAGTAATTGCGTGGCCTGGGGCAAGTTAATCTCTGAGCTTTTTCTTTATCTCTAAAATGGGTTAATGAACCACTGTGGGAATCTAATAAGACAAAGTAAGTCAAGTAGCTTGTCGCATACTAAGTGCTCAACAAGCTATAATGAGGCTTGGGAGGTGGTTTGGGCAAGGCTTCCAGATGACTTTAAGACAGTTTGGATTTAGGTGTGTAGAGTGTGAGTTCATATGGGTATTCTTCCCACTATTGACAATCCCCACCGTCAGTTTTACTTCTCCATTCTTCTCAGTGCAGGGAAAGTGGTGCGAACTGCAGGTAGCCCTGGTGGGCAAAATCCTGAGGTCTAGTCCTTGTAGGTGGCTAAAGTTATGGTCTTACTTTCTACTTGGATCTTGTTGACCCTTCCAGAAGAAAAAGGATATCTTAACGTCTTTTGGAAAGTGCTTAAAGCATCATAGCCATTTACAAGTATATAATTAAGAAGCACTTTTCGGGTACATTACCTCATTTAATCTTCACATAGACTTGCCAGGTAGGTGGTGATGTTATCTTCATTTCATGGCTGAGGAAAATGAGGCCCAGAAAGGTAAATGACTTGCGTAGGAATCTTATAAAGTGGTGGAGCTGGACACATTTCCAGTTAAATCCTGTATTTTCTTCCCCATACCCTGATGTCTCTGATTTCTTAACAGTAGCTCTTACCAAGGCACAGGGGTATTCTTTTGTTATTCTGTTGTGGCTACAGGCTTGTCTGCTAGTGGCAAGGAAATAAGATTTTATATAAAGCTTCATTTAAATAGATACCATCCAAAGTGTGGACCTCAAAAAGAGCTGGAATTTTTAAGAGGGGATTCTCTGTCCCTCAGTCCCTTCCTCCTTAAAATGAGAGGAGTAGGCTAGATGATATCTGAAGACCTTTTCAGTGCCTTTGTGCAATTCTAGTGGCGTGCTTCTGGTTTAAAAGCATGGAATCAGGCTGCCTAGGTTCCAATCTTGGCTCTGCCGTTTCCATGCTGTGCCACTGAGCAATTTACTTCTTTGTGCTGCAGTTCCCCTCATCTGTAAAATGGGAATAATAATAGTATCTACCACGTGTGGCTACTGTGAGGATTTATTTGAGTCTAATACAGGTAAAGTGGCCATTTTAGTAAACATTAGCTATTGTTATTTAGGCTTAACATAGTACCAATGCTATACTTTATGTTCTGTTTTGGTTGGTGAATGAATAAATTAAAGTTTGTGCTGATAATAGCAAGTCTGTCAACCTCAGGGACACTGCAAGGTTAAAACAGCTGTCACAGTATTACATAAATGTCAGTATTATTGTAGGGGTTAATACATGGGAACCTGCAATCCTATGCTAGATTGGGTTCAGAGAAAAATGAAAGCTGATGTTAGGATGCTATCATGGTTTGGTAGCTTGACTTCCAGTTCAGGAAATGATTACTCAGTCGTTATATGCCAAACAATGGAGGATGTGGAGATCAGCCCCATCTCCCTATCCTTCACTGACCTTAGAGCTTAGTTTGCAAATGACTAGCATTTGAAATAATTTAACGTCTTTAAATAAATTCATATCTTGTGTTTGCCCCTACAGCAGAGTAAAGCTGCTGATTCAGAGCTCTTCTTTTGTGTCCCTAGCCTTCTGTCGGGTGCCTGGGTAAGAAAGCTCAGTTTCCGCTAAGCCCTTTCATCCACTGATATATGTGTCCCTGAGAAAGTGCCTTTTCTTGTGCTGGTTAATAATACACTGCTCTCTTTATGCTGCCTAATGATTAACAAAGATGCTTAAATGTGCCTTCACTCATTTGTTCTTATCAGTAACTCTGCAAGGAAGGTAAAGTGCAGATTGAGAGCCCCGTTTTGCTACGGCCATGCCATCCTGAATATGCCCAATTGCATCTGATCTCGGAAGCTAATCAGGGTTGGACCTGGTTAGTACTTGGATAGGAGACCATCTAGGAATACCAGGTGCTGTAGGAGTTAAAGAAAAAGGGGGGGGGGGCCTTATTTTACTATTGAGGGACCTGAGGTAAGAGAAGCCATACTATCGGACATGGCCCATTTCACATTGGAATCCAGGTCTTTGGGCTCCAAGTTTAGTGCTCTTGCCCCTATACTGCCTCAGTTTCATTCACTCAGCATTTGCTGAGCACCTGACATGTATGTATCAGGCCCTGTTCTGGCCTGGGGATGTGATGGTAGTGAGGTAGATGAGATCCTTGCTCTTATGCAACTTACATTCTAGTGACAGCAACAGAAAAATAAACCAATAAATGAAAAAGATAGTGTGGATAGGAATAAGTACTGTGAAAACAATAAAATAGTGATGCCATAGAGAGTAATTTCTTGAAGGGATTGGGGAGCTACCACTTAAATTGGATCACCAGAGAAGGCCTCTCTAAGGTAGTGACATTTTTGCTGAGATTTGCTGCCAGAAAGGACCCAACCATTTGAAAATGTTGCAGAAGGAACAGCAAGAGTAAAGTCTCTGAGGTGGGAACAAGCTTGGTAAATTCTGGGAGCTGAAAGGAGGCTTGAAGTGGTTGGAACAGGTGAGCTGGGGAGTGGTCAGGGAAGAAAGGAAAGGAGGGCCAATGTCAAGCTGGAGGTGAGGCCTCAGATCCGATAGGGCCTTGTAGGCTAGAGTAAAGAGTACGGATTTTGTTCTAAAAGCAATGGGAAGGCATCAAAAGCTTTAAGAAAGGGATGTGATGTGATCTGTGTTTATGTTGTTTAAAAAATCACTTTGACCTCTATGTGGTCAGTGGATTTTAAGGGGCATAAGAATAGAAACCGGGAGAGTAGTTTGGAGGCTAGGTAAGAAATGATGGTGACCTTTTAGTGTGGTGGCAATAGAGATGGTATATAAGAGAATGTATTTTGGAAGTAGAACAAGCAGGATGGTGGTTGGGGAGATGAGCTAAAGGAATCAAGATGACTCCTGGTTTTTTGGCCTGAATAATTAGGTGGATGTTGGTGGTGCCATCTGCCTCTAAAATGATGAGAGAACTTTTTGGTAAGGTGCCCTGTGAGGAAGAATTAGCTGTGATTCTCTCTGAACCCCTTGGAGGAGAGGCGCAAGGTATAAATATACTATCTTATAGTCTGGGGAGGAGATCCCAGATTACAGCCAGGTGCTTCTAACTGAAACCTGCATGGTGGACATAAACCCCACTTTTATCACAGTCTGGCTCTATGCCAGCTTGTGGAGTGGCAGGTGTGGGCTTTGCCAGGGCAGTGTCCATCTGTCTTGTGTTGTTGGCATTGCTGTCCTAACTCAAGATCTTGGCTGACAAAGTCTGGAAGGAGGCTAGCCAGTTCTGGGAGAGAAAATGAAATCTCTAGTGAAGCTCACTCTCAGTGCCTCAAATGGCCACACTCTCCATGCCAAAGTGATTCTTTCCTTGACCATTGAATGACATTCTAAAGTTTCAGAGGTTTTGATTTGGGAATCTCTTGAAAAGCTGTTGTATTCTGCAAGAATTCCTAGAGGATTTTTTAATGGAGTATCTCTTCGGAGTAAGGGAATTCAAGCTTCTACCTATACTAATAATTGCATGTGTAAATTTAGGCTTTACAGTGTTGTAAATTCAACATTGTAAATAGTGAAATGAATAATCCCACCATCTCCACTTGTATAGCTTTGTTTGCAGTTTAGAATGCTCTTTCATCCACATTCTCATTTACTAATGTGCAGTCGGTTGAGATCATATGGAATGTATATTAGCCCCAGTTCACAGATGAAGCATTGCGATGCTGAGGGTCATTCATTTTTGTCAATAACATTAAGCATCACATAGATGCTGGGTTAGGTAGATCCTCGCTGCTCAAAGTGTGTTCTGGATGACAGAGGCGCACACATCCCCTGGAAGCTTACTCGAAATGCACAATCTAAGCCTAGATCTAATAAACCAGTCTGCATTTTTACCAAGACCCCTTGGGTAAATTTGCTGTGCACGTTAAAGCTTGAGATGCACTCGTTTGGTAATAAGTAGCTAAACTAGGACTTGCCAATGATAGCGGTAATAAAAGTAATAGGAATAGCTAACGTTTATTGAGCCAAACACTGTTCTAGATACTTTACACATACTTTTTTCATTTAGTCCTCACAGCAGCCCTGTAATTTGAGTAGTTACGATTCCCACTTTCCAGAAAAGGAAAGTAGAGGCACAGAAAGGTCAAATAACTTTCTCAGATCTGCCGACCCCAAGTCCATTGCTCTTTCTGCCACTCACTTGTTCATCTGTTTTCCAGGTGGGCAGTACATTCCTAATGTCTCGTCAAAGACCTTTTTCTTCTGTACCTGGGTAACTAATTTTAAATGCTTATGAAAAAAAGACTGCAAAGAATGTGTGAAGAAATTAGGGGAAATACCTTTGAGCTATTTTAACGTAATAATGGGTGTCAGTTACTTGACTAATAGGCAACAAACAGGTATCCAGTTTGTAAGAGGGCTGCCTTTCACACTTAGTGGTCTCATTCAGGGCAGAAACAGCTGAAGCAGGTAGGAACTGTGAGCTTGTCTTCTGAGTCATTCAGCCCTCAACTGTTTTTTGATTCTGCTGATAATATCTACACTAAGTGAGAAGAGGGTGACTAAAGTCCTCTGTTACCTGCAGACTAATTGCAAACGATTCAATTTTATGGTGCCTTGGTTTTCTCTCTTTGCTCTACAGGCTGATTATTTTCCTTTCAGTATCTCCTTGTCTCCCCAGAATCTTAGAAAGATTTCTTGGTCAAGGTCTACACCCTCCAGGAAATTCTGGTGTGTAAAGACAGTGAGATCTGGGTGGAGGTATGAATTCTAATAGCAATTCTGCCACTTGCTGTGTAACCTGGGGCAAGTAACTCTAGCTTCTCTGGCTTTCATCTCTCTATATGCAAAATAAGGACTTGGGAAAGTCTCCCAGGCTCTTCCACCCATGTCTGAAAGTTGGGTGATATTTTCTTCTTTCTTGGTGACTTCATGCTGGGCTTTCTCTCAGACCTTCACAAGTGGGACTTTTAGAGCATATTTCTCGGCAGTCTGAGATTACTACAGTCAATTCATCTTAGCATCACACATCTGCACTGCAGCTTGGGATGTTCGAGTTTAAGTCTCGGTTAGCCGTGGGAACACTTCGTGTCTCTTCATTTCGTCACACTGATTGCAGACATTGAGTTCTTCACATACAGGCAGATTTATCTTTAGCATGCTGGTTTATTTAAATCATAGTTTGCATTAGAGAGCACCAATGATGGTTGTGGTGGGTGTGGTTTTATTTTTAAAGTTTTTGGCAAAATATCTGCAGCACTTTGCAATATTTTTGCAGCACGTTGTCATATTTGAACATAATGTATAAGTGGAAGTGGGTCCAAGTGAAGTAAAAATTTTAATAGATTATTAGGAGTTGAGACTTGACGTGCTGTTACCCACTCTGAGGTCCTTCATATCACCTTTAGCAGTGGTTTCAGGATGGGCTTGCTTTGAGGCTTTTGTAGGAGACATAAGTTAACCAGAAACTAAAAGCTCATAGCAAAGGCTCTAGCAGCTTCGTGGATTACAGTAATCATTACTTCATAACACATTTCGATAACCTAAGCAAAAAAATCTAGGTAGTAAATCATAAAAGATTCCATCCATGTAAGAGAAAATGTCAGCTCAAGTAACTTAAGGTGACCACAAGAAGATAGTTCTTGGTGGAAAAAAGTTACTGGTTTTGCAAGATTCGCAATAACGAGTCAGATAATAGCCTAAGAAATATATAGTGTTTTTCCTTCCTTGTTTCTTCAATTGCCAGCATTTTTAATAGAGTTTTTTTTTTTTTTTTTCTGATTAGAAAAACCATGAACTTCCATTGAGGAAAAATGAGGAAAATCCTGAAAAGATTAAGTAAGATTCACCTGCAGTCCCAACACCCAGAAATAACTACCGTTAAACGTCTTACTTTCCAAATACTAATATATTCCTAAATATATTTTTTTATCTCATTACTTTGCGGTTCTTACCTATTTCCCTTATTGTTGTCATTTAGCTAGTTTCTTTTTTCTCTTATTTATTTATTTTTTTGTGGTCCTTTGGTTTTATTTTCTGGGATAAAAAAGTATAGGCATAAATGTTTTTACGTGGTGCTCTTGAAGATATCCTTTAAAATAACTTATCAAATGGCTTAATTCATGTCTCCTGATTATTAGTATTGATCAGTGTCACTGTCAGCCTTGAGTAATTGGTTGAAAATTTCAGAGCAGAATATGTAACTTTTATGACTATGTACCTAATCCCTGAGAATCATAATCATAACAAATATTTTATCCTTTCATCATAAATCTCTGGAAAGTAACTGTGTTCATTCATTGTTAATAGAGCAACGAGCAGGGTCATAGAAGGTTAATCTGTATAAATTGGCTTCCACCTGTAAGGAAAGTTTCTGAAAATCATGGATATAAGTCAAAAATAAAAAAAAACAGAAGGAAGACGACCTAGACCATTCTGCTGTAGTAGTGATCATGTGAAGCACATACCCTTTGTCCTCAGGGTTCCAGTGGAGTTTCTGTATTGCATCTGTGCCAAAACTGCCACTGTGCAGAAGTGATGAATGAGTTAGCAATGCTAAGTACACTTACTCCACTCCAGATAACAACCAGAAGTCTGATCCAGAGGATTTGTTTCCCATGCATGTTGGGCTGAGTCTGGTAGGAAAGGATGGTCTAAACAAACATGTATAATGAGCCCACACCAAAAGTGAGCACAACTCCACATACATGTACAATAACAAAGGTTGTTTTCTGGAAGTTTGCCACAGTAGAATGTCCTAAACCACTCAGGAATCCAAGTACAAGCCCGGCCTTGTTTAATCTGGTGATACAACTCCCATCAGGATTCAGAGCATGAACTTGCTTGTAACGACGAACATAAATGGTAGCAATGCATAAAACGGCGGCAAAACTTAACATTGTCCCAAACAAGTATTTTTCTGGAGCTACTGTACCATCAGTGTCAGTCATGTAGGCAGATATGTTTGTGTCTCTCCTGAATATTCCGTATGTAGCACAGACCCTTTCACAACTCTGTCTTTTGTCATCTGTTGTTTACTCTGCCTGATATAAGGCAAAATAGGGTCAACATGGTGGAAGGTTATGGCAGTAATGTATGAAAATATGGAAGTAGCAGTGGTCCAGATTATAAGGGCTAAAGGAAGGAAACAGCCGGGCTGAAACCACCTCATCTCAAATAGATATTTATTACTTGCTCATTTGGTTTTATCTTCCTCACTAAACTTTAAGTTCTGTGACAGCAGGAACCAAATATTTTGTTCACTATTATATTTCCAGCTCCTGTTTTAAAGTTCACTAAGTATCAGTCTTCAGATCAGCCCAAACCTGCACCTTTTGTAAATCCTTGCTTTGATGAGCCCAGACTAGTCACGGGGTTGGAGCCTGCAGGACGGACAGAGTAGGGGCAGGGCCTGGGGCGAGCTCCTCATTTAGGTTAGTTTCACTATTTGAATGTTATAAATAATGCTACAGAGAACATCTAGATAATTATCTTCACATAAACCTTTGTCTGCATTTCTGATGATTTCTTTAAACAAGATCCTTTAATTGTTAAACTTTTTAAATTAGAAAGGCAGCCTCCTTAATTGTTTTGAATAAGGCAATGTCTAAATGAAGTTGAAAGGTAGACATTATTACAGTTTGGTGGGGACAGATTACCTGTGAAAATGGTACCCTAACTCAATTTCAGCTTACTTGAGCACTTGCAGATATTTATCTATATATCTATCTCTATATCCATCTCTATCTATCTATATATTAAATGCCAGTTTATTTATTTGCAGATATATTTTTAGATAAATGTACTCAAAGTATATCTCCCATTTTGCATTTGAAAATGTTCAGTTAACATTTCATAAACATGTTTCCATGTTTAGTAATAATGAATTAGTAATTTTCTCTAGCATTGGGCCTTTATTTCCCGCTTTTTAATAATCACAGATTGCTATAATGAACATCTTTGCTTTTCTCTGAGTATCTTAAGAGAACAACTTTAAATAAATGGTTTGGGAAAAATTAGAATTTTAAAAAGTTGTAAAGGAGAACTTACATTTTTCTTAAAATTTGATTAGGATCCTCTAAAAGTAACTTTAAAAACAAACAGCTTTATTGAGATAGAATTCACATATCACAAAATATCTTTTAATATTTTTTCTCAGCCTTTGCTGCTTTTCCTTAATCTGTTTTTCTTTTTGCTTACAGAATTCTCTATGAGTGGGTACCCTGGCCTTTAGCATTTAAATCTTTCATCCTCTGAACACACTGTTGGTGACATTAACCAGAAGTACCATATGTACATTCTTGGTTTTCGGCACTGTATGAACTGTGAGGGCAAACATATCATTATGGAATTGGACAGTGAACGTTGACAGGGAACATTTGGAGAGGGATTTTTAAAAAGCATTTAGTTCATTGTGGTACTGAGATAAATCCTGTGATTTGTAGGAAATTCTGCTTGATTAGCTTTGGGAACTGTTTACGATAGAGGTGTCATATGTAGCAGAGCTTCTCCAACATTAACATGTACACAAATCACCAAGGATCTTGATAAAATGGGATCCTGATTTAGGGGATCTGGTTGGGCTTAGAATCTGCAGAGCTAAACCTGGTGAACAGGAGAAGATTTTAGGTGACACTCAGGCACAACATCCTGAATTATCTTAAATGACCAGATGAGAGTTATTCCCTTTTAAACTCTTCTGGTTCTTCTATGTCAAGGAGAATATTTGTTTAGTTTCATAACACTTGCTAACTTTATTTTCTAACCAGAAGCGACCAGGTCTCAGACCTTAGGTAAGCTACAGAAGGGGTCCCCAACCAGGCCTGTTAGGAGGTGAGTGATGGGCAAGCCAGTGAAGCTTCATCTATATTTGCAGCCACTCCCCAACGCTAACATCACCACTTCAGCTCTACCTCAGATCATCAAGCATTGTTAGATTCTCATAGGAGCACCTGTCCCTGGTGCCAAAAAGATGGGGACCGCTAAGCTATAGTTCTAACTAGAATTTAGTAACATTGTTATATATCCTTACATATTTTTTTTCCTTAATTACCTTAGAGATTTTTTTTCTATTTGCAACAAGTGACACTGATTTTCCATTCATGATAGCGAAATAAAATAAACTTATATTAAAAGAAAGTAGCTTTCAAGAAAAACCAAGTAAATAATAGTACAGGTGGTACGTGGATATGGCAAAAATTGAGAAGAGACATTCCGATGATTGACATTTAGACCAGGCTGGTGTGGAAAAAAGACCATGAACTTTGGAGCCAGGTAGACCTGATTTCTGCTTATTTTGCCACTTATTAACTCAGTGTGCCGTGTTACTTCCCTCTCCAAGTCTGAGATTTTTTTCTCCTTTAAATCAAGTCAGGGCAGAAGCACCTCCTGTAGGTTAAGCACTGTAATGCTTTTTTTCTGATCCTTACACTGCCCCAAGGAGCAAGAGTATTATTGGTATTCCCATTTACAGACGAGGAAATATGCTCAGAGGGGTGAAGGAACTTGCCTGGAGTACCGGAACTAGGAATGGTAGGACTGGGTTTCAATCCCAGGTGTGTCTGAATCTCTTTTTTTGTTATTGCAGGCCACCTCCCTCTTTTAAATAGAGATTTTGCTGTGGCTCTCTGCCTGGCTGAATGGCAGTCTGATTTAAATGAAAAGTCATTACACACACACATGCTCACTATAGCATAATTCATAATAGCCAACAGGTGGAAAGTAGCCAAATGTCATGGGTAGATCAATGGATAAGGAAAATGTATACAAAAAGAAAAGAAAAGAAAAGAAAAAAGAAGAAAATGTAGTACATACTTACAATGGGATATTATTTATTCTTAAAAGAGGAGATCTTGTCACATGTCATAACATGAGTGAACCTTGAGGTAGAATGGTGGTTTTAGAGCCTGGGGTGGGTGGGGGAATGCGGAATTGTTGGATAGGTATAGAGATTCAGTTTGGCAAGATGTAAAAGTTCTAGATATCGTTTATGCAACAACATGGAGGTAGTTAGGACTACTGAACTGTACACTTAAAAATGGTTAAGGGTACATTTTATGTTATGTGGTTTAACTATAATCAAGATTTTCAAAAGTTAAAAAAAAGCTGTTGGTCAGAGGGCAATTTTTATTTCATTATGGAAAATCTTAAGCGTACATAAAAGTAGAATAGTAATGGACCATGAACCCATTACCCTGCTCCAGCAGTTATCAGCACATAATAATTCTGTTTTGCCTGTAATCTCCCATGCACCCACTTCCACCCCTGATTATGTTGATCCAGACAGCTGTAACTTTATCTGAAAATACTTTCGTGTTTATCTCAAAAGAAACTTCTTTTAAAAATACCACTTTCATATCTAAAAAAGTAATAATTCCTTAATGCCATCTAATACCTAGTGTTCAAATTTCCTTGCTTGTCTCATACATTTTTTAACAGTTGGTTTGTTTGAATCAAGATCCAAAAAAGGGCCCCAATGATGGGCCAAATGTTATATTTGGTTGATTAAATCTCTTACATCAGAGTGTACATTTTTAGCAAAGAAACGACTTCATTTCTTTCAAAGTCCCTGGCAGGAAGGCTATTCCAACTTCCTAGCTTTGTGGTGGGTCGGAGCATGAGCTCTGTATGTCAGGGGCATGTGGACAACGGGGGATACTGTTGGTGGGAGAATAAATGGAACAGCCTGGGGAGGGAGTAAGATGGCAGTGCCTTCTGTCAAAAAGATGCATAGCATTTACATGTCTAGAAATAGATCCCACTAATTACTCCCTCCTGTAGCTAAAGGTATATGTTCAGGGTGTTCACTGCAGCATTGTTTACAATAGCAAAAGGAGGTCCCGCAGCAGGGGACTAATTAAATACATTATAAGACAACCATACCGTGGCATCTGGGCAGCTATTTTAAAGGGGAGTGGAGTTGTCTCCAAGATCTATAAAGTGAGATGGAGAATGATGCATAATATACTTCCACTTGATTTAGAAAAAAAGGGGGGGAGGGTGTGGGGAAGCAACAGATACATTAATGCTCTCCTATGCATTGAGTTTCTCCCAGGGCTAGGGGGAAGATTCACTTGAAGATTCACTTGTTCACCATATACTCACCCACATAGCTTGAATTGTTTTAATCTGTGCATGTATTGATACGTGTGTGTGTGTTTGTGTGTGTGTGTGTGTGTGTGTGTACATATACACACATACATACATGTTTTTAAAATAAGTTTATGTGTGGGTTTTTAAATAACGCTAACCCGGTTTTGAGTCCTCATGTTTCACTTAATTGCTGTGTGACCTTGGGCAAATTAATTTCTCTGAGCCTCACTTCCTTATTTTTAAAATAGGGCTAATACCTATTCCTCGTAAGGTGATTTTGAAGATTAGAAGAGGAACACACATTAAGCTCTTGACATGCTGTGAGTTGTGACTATTGAATACAAGAAAGTCCCAGACCTTTATTGATGCTGAATGAGAAGTGTCCTCTAGGCTTGAATATATTTTTTTATGAATGTATTCTATGAATGATTCACAATTGGATACAAAAAAGGATTTCTTTCCATATTTTTTTCTCTTCGATAAATGCTTTCTTTGCCTGTTTTGGTCATCAAATGCCAGGAAGTGAGCAATGATAGTTTGAATTCATGGCAGGCATTTATTTGTTCATGTTTCTTGTCTGTGACCTTTCTGGGTTTCCTTCCAGATAAGTAGCCTGTCTTCTTAAGACACTTAAGCTGAAATCAAGGTGCTAGATATTTTTCCCCAAAGGAAAAATGGCTTTATTGTGATCCCCCCTGCTTGATTATGAGAAAGAAAATACATGCACCTATTAAAAAGTCCAGAGAAAGCCAAAAAATCACTTGTAAGCTCACCCCCAGAAATCAATATTGCTTTCATTTCCTGAGTTTTTATTACACATCTTGTGCTAGACTATAAGCATTTAACATTTATTAGCTTTTTTAGTTCTTAGAACAGGTCTTTAAGGTAGGTGTTATTATTAATCCCATTTTATTGAAGAAACTGCGACTTAGGTGACTTTCACAAAAATTTATAGCTATGTGGCAGAACAAAAATTTAAACCCTGACCTGCTGAACACTAAAGCTCATGTTTTAACCCTGACTTTACTCTGTCTCCCCACATCTTTCTCTACACATGTAAACAAATCTCATTGTACTAATTCTCCGGTTTGGTAACCTGCTTACCCCCTGCCCCTCAACAAAATGTCATGAACATCTTCCCATATGTAAATACCTAGAAGTATATTGCTATTCTTAATGACTGCATAATTTCCTGATGTAGAGATGTGTTGTAATCTAACCAATCCCCTATCCATTAGTATTTATGTGGTTAGAGGTGTGAGTAAACATAGATATGTACATACATCTTACATATGTATTCAGTTATTCAACGACGTCCTTAAAATAACTACAAGAAATGGAGTTACTGTTCCAAGGGAGTATGACATTTCAGGTTTATACTTTAGTGTTCTAGTATTAATTGCTCAACTGCCCTCAAATAATTTGTGCTGGTTTGAGATGCTGTGGCTCTTGTATGTACTGTAAGGGACAGTTTGAAAGTTTGTAGACATTTCACACAACTTTTTGGCTTACAAAAAGATGACCTTATGTTTACATACAGTGCCCATAATAAAAACAGTATATTTTATTAGTCTATTACTTTGGCATCTTTGCTCTGAGTACCTTTTAGAGGTAAGGCTACATGACATGCTATACTTACATTAGAAAGTTAAAGATTTCATTGCTGTAGGTCTGACAGAAGTTCTTTTATGAAGCTTCACCATAAAGTTGAGACAAGTAGTTTTACTCCTAAGACTCTTTGTTCATCCATGAAAACATTTTATATTACCTTATATACATGGTGGTCAGTAAAAATGTATAGATGAGAAGAGGAAAATAATGAGTTTTAACATCTGGGTACTAGTTTACTTAATTTCACAAAACTTTTTTCTCTTAATTTTATTTTTTCTGACAAAGTAATATATTCACATGATTCAAAACTCAAGAGATATGAAAGGGTATACAGTGAAAAGTCTCCTTTTTCCTCTTGGCTCTCAGCCTCCCAGTTCTTCTCCCTACAGGCCTATCTGGCTCTGTATGTTCCTCCAAATGTATTTTGTGCATTTAGAAGCAAATATAGAACACAAATATGTCCTTTCAAATTTCTGCAGGGCAGTGATGTTATTTGTGAACAGGAGATGAATAATTTTGTTTTGAAAATTGTGTTAACTCCCATTGTGATAACTGGCC
Organism: Rousettus aegyptiacus; assembly: GCF_014176215.1. Lineage (NCBI taxonomy): Eukaryota > Metazoa > Chordata > Mammalia > Chiroptera > Pteropodidae > Rousettus > Rousettus aegyptiacus. The sequence goes on along the minus strand of NW_023416287.1, from coordinate 20,177,796 downwards.
ATCCTGTTGCACCTGGTGTCTTTATGTGGTCCAAGGGATTGCAAACCAGGAGTTCCGATACTTCAAAACAGTTAGCAACCATTGTAAAAGAGACTAGTGTTGCTGGTGATGAGGCGAATGCAGAGTAGAAATAGCCATTTCCCCTGAGAGAAACCTGCACAGGGAGTTGGTTTGGGCTGGTTATAGGGAGTTCATTATCTTGTTGCCCCAGTGTTGCAGTGCTTTTCTGATGGCCCATGTGATCTATGGCTCTGGCTGCCTTTCAGACACTTGAGTCCTTGAACTCCAGGCTAGGCAGTTGGCAGGTGGTTGCCTGGTCTGATCTTAAAGGACATTGCGTTGGAATGCATCGATTAAAGATGCATTAGTATGCACTCTGTGTGCCCACAGATTGCTCCTCTTTGCATGGCTGTTTGTGCTGTTTCTTGCCAGGCCTTTATTTTTTCCCATTTAAAGATAGCACATGTTCATTAAAGAAAATTAGGAAAATACAGATGTGTTGAAGAAGCGGGGAAAATCACCTGTAGTCCCATCACCCAAAGTGGACTACCATTGATGTTTTGATGTGTGTCTTATTTTTATATTGTGATTGCATGCATTCAATTTCATAAACTGCTTTTTCATTTATGATAAGCATTTTCCATGTCATTGCAGAGCCTTAGTAAATGTCATTTAAAAAGATGGACTGGTATGGCGGGCCTATCTTAATCAGATCATGTGTACGTGAATTTGGTCATAGACAGAGAATCTGCAGGAGCCAGGCAAGAAATATAAATGAGCAAAGCATGCCGGGTGGGAGACAGTAGGGAGTAGGGGGTGGGGAGCTTTGGAGAGGCTGGGTCCACCAGAGGCAGCCTTTGCTCAGCTCCCATTGCTGCCACTTGGGGCGCAGGCCAGGAGCTGTCAGATATTCCCATTTTTCCAGACAAACAAATTTTTTTTAAGTGTGAAATTGGTGGGCTTTTTATTTTTGAGAAATTTTAAACATTCAGAGAATAATATAAGAAACTCAGAATTGACAGATGTTAACATTTTCTCTTATTTGCTTCAAGCCTCATTCCTATTTTTGTATGTGTGTGAAAAGAAATGATAAAATATTATAGATAAGATTGAAATACCCTTCCCATTTTTAGTCCTATTTTCACATTTCACTCTACCCAGTTTGGGGAGCCACTATCACATAAATTGTTGTATAACCTATTTCATTTTTTATATTTATATATATAAATACAAATCCATGAGTACTATATTGTTTTATGTTTATAATCATAATTATCATTCTGCAGCTTACTTTTTTACTCAACTTGTTTATTTATCCATGTAAATATATATAACTAATTCAGGGTTGGCAGACTTTTTCTATAAAAGATCAGGTAGTAAATATTTTAGGTTTTGTGAGTCATGCTGTGTTTCCTGCAACTACTCTATTTTATAGCTAGTGCAGCCATAGATAATATGTAAACAAAGGGGGTATGGCTGCGTTTCAATAAAACTTTATTTACAAAAACAGGCTGTGGGCCAGATTTGCCCTGTAAACTGTAATTTACTGACCCCTGCTCTAATTTATTCCTTTTAACTACTGAATAGTATACTGTCTACAATATGAATATACCATATTTGATTTTTCAATTTCCTTATAAATGGATGTTTAAGTTGTTTCTAGTTTTTCTACTGTTTTAGCAAAGTTGCAGGAAGCATCCTTATCCATGTTTCTTTGTGCACATTTGCAAAGTTGTTTTTTTGTTTTTTTTTTTTTTACCAAGACATACATATGTGTAAAAGTGGAATTGCTGAGGGGTTTATTTTCTCTTTTTAACAATAGATGAGCCGCATAAAATACTTCTGGGAGTCTGTGACCAGTTTTTGACCTCTGTCCTAGAATCTCTATAGGAAGCCAATAGTCATTGTAAAGTCACTCTACACCTAGTTCTAGAATTTGAGGTAAGACTCTGTGAGAACTAGCAAAGGTGAGGGTTCGTGAATCCAAATATGGAAAAGTTAGAGAACAATCTGGAAGAATGTGGCTGCCCTGAGAAATGTTCAGTTGATTTCCTTAGCAGACAAAAGAGATAACATTGGGGTAAAACTCAATTTTTCACGTGTAGTAGCCATTAAAACGGTACTTGTTAACATCAGAAAGACAAGTTGTAGCAAAAATATTCAGGATGAAGGTGATGAGCTGCTGACCTATGGTTCCATCTTTCCTGGCAATGCTGTGAGTTGCTTTAAAGATTTATCACTGTAATTAGACTGGCTAGAAGAATAAGGAAAGTAATAAAATAAAGAAAGAGTATCAGGGCATCCTTCCAAGAAAACCCTCTCCTTTGAGGAGGACCCAGAGCAAGATTTTAAGCCCTGGTGGCAGGAAATTAAATTAGTTCATCTTCCTGAAATAATACATCAATAAAACATGACTAGTTCAGTTGAGCTCGGTGAGTTCAGAAAAGAAATGGTGTTCTGTGTTCTGAGTCAAGATTTAATTATGGAGACTCAGGCTTTGGGAATTCTTTTTAAAAGATTTTTAAGGTTATCGTAGGTCATTATCATTTCTTTGTTTTTATTATTTCAGAAAGCTCAAAAAATGTATGGGACTATAACAGATGCAGCTGAACATCAAAGGCAGCCTGCTGTAGGCTTTTTTTTTAATGGTCCTGGGGTCACATTGTTTTGATAGGTGGAATCTGGACAGCTCTGCCTCTTCAGGCATATGTAATGCAGAAGAATTGACCCTTCCCCACTCACCTCTTAGGTTTCTCTTACTCTTCCAAGTCTAGCATCATGTCTAACTGTCCTTTGCACTGCAGCAGAGGCATCCCTAAAGGAGGCTTTGGGGCTGGGGTTTGAGCTTGGCAACTAGACAGTATTCGTAGGCCTCTGTTGAAGTGGAGGGAGAGATAGGCAAGGGATCAGCCACAGCTGTAGCCAAGGGGCTTTTCCCCTGGAAAAGAAAAAGAGACACAATAAACACACTGGCCATTCTAACATCTGGTTCTTTCTTTCATCTGGCAAAATTCCAATAGCATCAAGAAGGTAATGAATGAAGGGCTGCCTTTTACATAGGTTTTTTTTTTTTTTTTAGAACTGAAATTTACTTCTAATTTGAACATCGATTAGGTCTTTGGATCTCAATTTAATCTGATTTTTTTTTTAGGATGATAACTACCAACGGAACAAGAGAAAATGTTAGTCTAGTGATGCTTAATGCCTAAAATTAGGTCTCACTGGTAATCTCTGGAATGACCCTTTGATAAGGGTCATTTGACAAGGGTCATTTGGATGAATCTGTATTAATTTTAATCCAGCTTTATATTAGTTTGCAAAGCACTCTTATCTCTGTAAGTGCCTGTTAGTCTTACAGTCATCAAAAGGAAGAAGAATGATTCCCATTTTACAGAGTTTGCAGAAAAAGAGTTCAAAGAGGGTAAGAGGTCTTCCAGGTCTTCATTCTAGACAACAATATTTTATTACATATAACAACTAGAAGGATAAAAGTAATTTTTCATGTTTCCATGTGCTTAGAAGCAGAACAATTATTTTATGAAATATCAGAAGTGACATATTGACTCTTTGTCTTTATTAATCTGTATGCCTGAATGGCCCATCACTGCTTCACATTCTCCCTCCCTTTGGTCTGATCCTTTGAGAGGGAATAGGTCATTCTCACAATGAAAAAGAATATAGTTATCATTGTTCTAAGTATCTGTTAAATTACAAATGCACATGTCCAGTGATCCAGCAATTGCACTTCTAGAAATTAATCCTTATAGATATACTTTCCCGCACATGAAAGGATGTGGTCCTGTGTTTTTCATGGTAAAATATCAGAAACAGCTTAAGTGCTAGGGTAGTGGTTAAATAATTATGATGCTTCCATACAGTTGAATATTTAGCTACTGTATAAAGAACGATATAGTTCTCCATTTACTGACAGAACAAACTCTAAGATATGTGGTTGAGTGAGAAAAAGCAAGCTGCAGGACACTGTATTACTGTATAAAACATACTATGCTTGTTGAAAAGGGAGGATGTATGAATACATATTTGTTATGCATAAACCAGTTCAGGAAGATTAAAAATCTAATAACACTTGCCTTGTGGGCAGAGAAATAGGTGGCTGGACCACAGGTAAGGTGGAAAGACCTATCACCAAAGGGCCTTTGAATCAAGAATGGTATGAGTTACCTATTTTAAAAAACAAAAACAAAGACAAAACTCTGTACCGAGGTTTTCAGGAGTTTGAGGTCCTTTATAACGTACCTATTTGATCTGCTCTGTTCCTACTTCTTCCCAAATGACTCATTTAATCACCCTCTCTTCTGCTGCTTGAGTTTACTGGCACCGAATGAAGGTCTCTCTCTTATTTTTTACTTAAAAATTTTTAACACCTATTTTTTTATTTGCATTCAAATTATATTAAACTTATCGATTGGGTAAGTGCTTTCCCTGTAATGCATTATATCACATCCTCTTTTATTCGAATATATTTTGCACAAGCTGTAGTTTATGACTTTAGAACAGAGAAGTATGATTAAGCACAAGATATGAAATTCAAAGAGTACAAATAAGCGTACAGTGGAAAGTTTTTTTTCTCTCTGTAGACCTCTGAGTCCCCTAGGTCCATAGTTCCCCTGCTGACACTGCTACTATTACCACTTTTACATATATACTTCTAATAATATTGTATTTATATCAAACATAAATTTGCATATGTTCCCCGTCTTACACACCGTGTAAACTATACCATACACACTGTTTTTCATCTGCTTTTTTCACTAACAACATATCTTGGTATAGGACTACATTTAGATCAGCTCATTCTTTTTAGTAACTTTTTAGTATAGGATTCCACTACATATATTAATATTTTTAATTTATTTAATCGTCTCCCTCTTGATGGAAATTGGAGTCATCCTCAGTCTATTGCTCCCACAAATGTTGCCACAAAGAATATCTTTGTATGTGTAGGATAAATTCTTAGAAATACAACTGCTAGGTCAACAATCTGTGTATTTTAAATTTTGCTCTACGCAGAGATTGTAGGAGTTCAACAGGATATAAGATTACCTAGGCTTTTAAAAGAGTTCTACCTGCCTCAACCTGTATTATAAGATAAAATGTTAGTTGAAGAGAGGACAAGCTAGTTAACACTATTGGTGGACTAGATTTTTTTATTTTTCCCACTGAAGCTGATTAAGATCCCATGAGGAAATATCCAGTGTAGTAACATTATTAAATGTAGTCATCAGAAGGTTAGCAAGGTGAAGGTGACTTGGTTGTATCAGCTGCTGTTGAACATCCCCTAGTGACAACTGTACTGCCTTTATTTACCTTTGCTTTTTTTTTCTAGGACCTTAGCATTCTGAGACAATTTGGATTCGTAGTTCTCAAGATTGATCCCGTCAGAGTTCATCATGTCAAAGTTAAAAAGCTCAGAGTCAGTCAGGGTGGTGGTTCGCTGTCGGCCCATGAATGGCAAGGAAAAGGCTGCTGCTTATGACAAGGTGGTAGACGTGGACGTGAAGCTGGGGCAGGTGTCAGTGAAGAACCCGAGAGGAGTGGCCCATGAAATGCCCAAGACCTTCACCTTTGATGCAGTCTACGACTGGAACGCCAAACAGTTTGAACTCTATGATGAGACGTTCCGACCGCTTGTGGACTCGGTCCTGCAGGGTTTCAATGGGACGATTTTTGCTTATGGACAAACTGGGACTGGGAAAACCTACACAATGGAAGGAGTCCGTGGTGACCCTGAAAAAAGAGGGGTTATCCCTAACTCGTTTGATCACATCTTCACCCACATCTCTCGATCCCAGAATCAACAGTACCTGGTCAGGGCTTCTTACTTAGAGATCTACCAGGAGGAGATCCGAGATCTGCTCTCAAAGGATCAGACCAAAAGGCTTGAGCTCAAAGAGAGGCCTGACACTGGAGTGTATGTAAAAGACCTGTCTTCCTTCGTCACCAAGAGCGTGAAGGAAATAGAGCACGTGATGAACGTGGGGAACCAGAACCGTTCTGTTGGTGCTACCAACATGAACGAGCACAGTTCGCGTTCTCATGCGATTTTTGTTATCACCATTGAGTGCAGTGAGGTGGGCCTCGATGGAGAAAACCATATCCGTGTAGGGAAATTGAACCTCGTAGATCTTGCTGGCAGTGAACGGCAAGCCAAGACCGGTGCACAAGGGGAAAGATTGAAGGAAGCGACCAAGATCAACCTGTCCCTTTCAGCCTTAGGTAATGTCATCTCTGCCTTGGTCGATGGTAAAAGCACTCACATTCCATATCGGGACTCAAAGCTTACCAGGCTTCTCCAAGATTCTCTCGGTGGCAATGCTAAAACTGTGATGGTGGCCAACGTGGGGCCTGCCTCTTACAATGTAGAAGAGACTCTGACCACTCTAAGATATGCCAACCGTGCCAAGAACATTAAGAACAAGCCAAGGGTCAACGAAGACCCTAAGGATGCCCTCCTTCGAGAATTCCAGGAAGAGATTGCTCGGCTCAAGGCCCAGCTGGAAAAACGGTCCATTGGCAGGAGGAAGAGGCGAGAGAAGCGGAGGGAAGGTGGTGGCAGTGGTGGAGGTGGGGAAGAGGAGGAGGAGGAGGGAGAAGAGGGCGAGGAGGAAGGGGATGATAAGGATGATTACTGGCGGGAACAGCAAGAAAAACTAGAGATTGAGAAGCGGGCTATTGTAGAGGACCACAGCTTGGTTGCAGAGGAGAAGATGAGGCTGCTGAAAGAGAAGGAGAAAAAGATGGAGGACCTGCGGCGGGAGAAGGATGCCACCGAGATGCTGGGTGCCAAAATCAAGGTACTGTACCCTTCCTTGTGTCCTTTCTTTTCTCTTTTAAATCTTTTTGTTCTATCAAAAAAGATAATGGGGGATATTATCTCTCTTGGTTTTGCATTCCCAATAGCTCCATGATATTTTGCGCCCAGTAAACATTTGTCGAATCAAATTGAATGAATAATCATCATTTTTCAAGTTAAAAAAAATTATGTATTGAATTCATAGTAAGAATAACTATCACATATGTGCAAGTTATTAAAAAAAGTAAAACTAACACCCACATTAACCCCCCATGTTAAGAAATAGATCAGGATCCATATCTTTACAAGCTCTTTGTGTCCCTCTCCTCCTGAGGGAACCATTGTCTTGGATTTGGTGGTTTATCGTTTCCTTGCTTTTCTTTATCGTTTTCCCATGTATGTATATATCTCTAAATGAAACATAGTTTTAGTTTCCCATAACTTTTTACTTTTATATAAATGGAATCTCATTGCTACGATTTGCTTTTTTTTGGTCATTATGTCAATGAGGTATATTCACATCGATGCCTGTAGATTCATTCATTATTACTGTTCTGAGAATTCCATGGTATTCCATTTTCCCGAGAGTGTGGGTTGTTTTCATTTCTGCTACGAACATTCTTGTACTTGGCTCCAGGGGAACATGTACATGCAGGAATTTCTTATCTGGCATCACTAGGTTCTAGAGTATGTGCAATGTCAACTTTACTAGATAATGACAGGTTGTTTCCTAAAGTGGCCCTGTGGATCGAAACTTCTACCAGTAGGGTACAAGTTCTGGTTGTTTCTCGTCTTTACCAACACTATGATTATCAAGACTTTAATTTTTCTATATTTGGTAGATATAAAATGGTATCTCATTGTAGTTTTAATATGCAGTGCTGGACTTGGTTCCATAGTGTAGTGGTTAACATGTCTGCTTTACACGTAGAAGGTCCTGGGTTCATGCCCCAGTGGAGCCACAGTCCATGGTATACGGCCGTGCCACCCTGAACAAGCCCGATGTCTGATCCCAGAAGCTAAGCAGGGTCGGGCCTGGTTAGTACTTGGATGGGAGACCACCTAGGAAGACCAGGTGCTGTAGGCATAAATTAAAAACAAAAATTATATATATATATATATATGTATATATACAGTGCTGTGATTACACAAGATCTGGAGCTCTTCTATCCCTTGCAAATACTCCCTTGTAGTCAACCTCCAACCCCTGTGTGCCAGTGGCTGACTGGTATTCTAGCATGGAGGCCCCCTGTGTCGAGTCTTCTCTCAGGTGGCAGTGTGGTACTCCATCAGATGCTTGGGCCTGAGCTGCAGTGGGACTTCAACGGCAGAGGAGAGCGCAGAGTGCAGACCTGGCCCTGGGAATCTTAGGACGACCACTAGCCAGAATTCCTTTGAGGGGTTAGGTTCTATCTCATTGAATTTATGCAGACTTCTGATTTCTACTCTAAAATGTATCTATGTTTATAACTTTTAAAGTGACAAGTGATCTCTTTCTCACCTCCCCTTCCTGCACTATATGAAGCCATACTTTATCTGTGGCTTTTTAGTGACCCTTTCACAGAGCCGGTACTGTTTTCCTTCAGAGACAGGGCTCCTTTCCAGGACTTTCGAGACCTGATGTGAAAATGGAACCATATGCAACACAGTTAAGAAGTAACTGTTCCAGAGAGGGGCTTAGTATAGGATTCCGTTATGCGAACCACCGCATCACCTCTCCTCACTCCCACACCTGAAGTGTGACTAGGTGTGCCCAGGTTTGATTTGCATGCTGATTTTAGGATTACATCTGTTATTCAAGCCCAGGAATACCTAACCTAGGGTATTTGAGCAACTCTTAGAAGCTGGGTGTGGCAAAACTCAGAGTTACTTCACGGTCACTGAATTTCTTACTTTGTTTATGGGAGAATGATATTACTTCTATCTTTCCCAATCCCTGGCTTCTGTAAAATCATAGGACAAAAGAATTTAGGTGTGGAAAGTGTGTATGTGAGAGGTGGGGTGGGGAGGCGGGGGGCGGGTAGTTAGTAATGAGTCCAGCCCCTTCATTTTGAGAAAAGAGGAAACAGTCTCAAGGGCTTACTGAAAGATGGCAGCTGGGCTACAGTTAATGTTTATGTGTTTCTTAAAAGCAAGTTTGTAAAGATTTTAGAACCATACTTTTTGGGTGCAAATCATTCCTTCAGCTATGTTGAAGGCTCCTGATCTGTATAGCCAGCTCAGAGCTATCTCCTAACATCCAAGCTGGGTAGCCTCTGCCTACTGGTCATTTCCATGGAGAGTCTTCTGGCCACCCGGAGCCTGCCTGCTCCTGCCTTCCTTTCTCAATGAAGTTAGACTCTTGAGAGCTGCCTCTCCCTTGCTAGCTACCTCTCCCTCTCCCTTAGGGCCCAGTCAGTCCCAAGGCCTCTGACTCCTGTTTCATCAAGATCTCTTAGACCTATCCCCTTTGCTCTCGTCCATCCCTGCTGCCCTAATCCAGGCCTGGACCCTTAAAACAGCTGCCTGTCTGGTCTCCCTCCAGCCACCCTGCCCTTTTCCAGTCATTCTTCCTGTGGCGTGGGAGTAATGTTTCTAAAACACAAATCTGATTGTGTTTCCTCATGCTCAGAGAACACATCAGTGGTTGCTGTGGTTCTCAGGATCAAGTTTAGTCTCCTTTAACGGAACTTTGAGGTTGTTGAACTGACCCCTGGGTGTTTTGCCAACTTACCACTCCCTACTGTACCCTCTCACACACACAAATTTTTTTTTCTTAGCTGATACCTATTTTTACTTCAGCACTCTGTGTACATGTCCTTTGAGAAAGGAAGCTTTCCCTGATGCCTTCTGAAAGCCTGAATTCTCTCCCTCTAGTGTGCCTCTCCCTTTACTGCTCTGTCTTTTCCTTGTGATGGCATTTGACTCCATGGGGTAAGAGCCTGCTTCCTTGCCTGTGACCCTCAGTATACTCTAGGATTTGGGTTCATGTTTACATTTGCGTCCCCGCTACCTAGCACATAGGAGGTGCCTAGTATGTTCTAAGTGGGGTCAAACAGACCCAAAACATATTTTTTTAAAGGAAGCTGTAGTTTATGTATGTCTGGAGAAGCAGTATCTTCAGTGTTTCCAAGCTAAAGCCCCCAGTGGAGCCGCCTCAGCCTTGTCCCAGTGATGGGAAGGGGACAGCAGAGCACAGTGTATTTTTACCCGGAGTTCACCCAGCTTGCCTCAGTCCTGAGTGCTTTATCTTTTACGGGCTTCCCTGGGAGGAAGTATGTTCTGAGGAAAACCATTCACAAGATGGATCCTGCTTTTTTCCCACTTAGGCCATGGAGAGTAAGCTTCTTGTTGGAGGAAAAAATATAGTAGACCATACAAATGAACAGCAGAAAATCCTGGAGCAGAAACGGCAGGAAATTGCAGAGCAGGTAACTTTTTCATTCTTTTTGGGGAAGAATGGGGTGGGGTAAGGTGCGTTAATGCTACAGAACAAATATCTCTTGTATTAGACTGTCAAAGGGAGTGAAAACGAAGCGTGGCAGCCCCTTTCTAGTGAGAGTCTGTGATCTGGAGCACCCCAGTTCTGTATCCTTGTATAGACATTGTCTCTAGGCAAGCTGATGAATTCTGTGCTATTTCTCAGAAACGTCGAGAAAGAGAAATCCAGCAACAGATGGAAAGTCGAGATGAGGAGACCTTGGAACTTAAAGAGACATATAGCTCATTGCAGCAAGAGGTGGACATCAAGACCAAAAAACTCAAAAAGGTATAAAAGGAACAAGGATAGGCAGAGGTGTCTTGAGATGGGAAAAGGGAGAAGTCTGTTGTTTGGAGGGTCTCCTTCATCTGCCTCTCTCTTGGGTTCCAGCTCTTCTCCAAGCTTCAGGCAGTGAAGGCAGAGATCCATGACCTCCAGGAAGAGCACATCAAGGAGCGTCAGGAGCTGGAGCAAACTCAGAATGAGCTCACCAGGGAGCTGAAACTCAAGTAAGTGTTGGGCCTTCCATGGCACCCCCAGCCACTTGGGGAGTTGTTGTTTGTTAAGTAGGACACACTTCTCTGGGGGCAGGGCCCTTGCCCACTTCTCTCCCGTTCATCCCCTGCCACTGTCGGTCTTCTGTTTATTTCTGAGAAAGTCATTTTCTGTCTCTGGGTCCCATCTGTTAACTGAATGACTTTACCAAATGATTGCCAAGTTTCCTTCCACTCTACGTTCTTGAAGCTTTTAAAGGCTCTGGCCTCACCTCTATCTATTGATAAGAGAGAATATTTTATTCGCTAGAGTTTTCTGAATAGTATGATGAACACCCAAATACCCATCACCCAGCTTCAATGATAAACCATCTTTGTCATCTGTTTTTCATAAAAATATTTTAAGGCAAATCTTACCTCATGTTATCCCACTTCCATGTACTTGCATATGTGAATGCAATGCTATTTTTAAAAAGCTTTATTGAGATAAAATTTACATACTTGACAGTTCACCTATTTAAAGTATACTGTGTGTGTGTGTATATTTATAGGGTTATAAAACCATCACCTCAATCTAATTTTAGAACACTTTGCCCTGCCTCCACAAGAAACCCTATACCAATTAGTAGTCATTCCTCATTATCCCCTCCACAGCCCAAAGTAACTACTGTAAATTTGCCTGTTCTGGACATTTCATACACCTGGAATCATATAATATACAGTCTTTTGTGACTGGCTTCTTTTGTTTAACATGGTGCTTTCAAGGATCATCCATGTCATAGCATGTCAGTACCTCATTCTTTTTATGGCTGAATAATATCATATTATATGGATATACCACATTTTATTTATCCATTTATTAGTTGATGGACATTTGGGTTCCAGTGTTTGACTATTATAAATAATGCTGCTATGAACATTCATGTATAGGTTTTTGTACGGACATGTTTTCATTTCTCTGGGATATATATCTAGGAATGGAATTGCTAGGTCATATGGTAACTCTGTGTTTAACTTTTTGAGAAACTGCTAAACCGTTTTCCAACACAGCTGCATCCTTTTACATTTCCACCACCAATTTTTCCACATCTTTGTTGACAATTGTTTTTGTTGTCTTTTTGATTACAGTCATCCCAATGGGTATGAAGTAGTATCTCATTGTGGTTTTGATTTGCATTTCTCTAAAAACTAATGATGTTGAACATCTTTTCATGTGCTGATTGCCTTTTTTGTATATGTTCTTTGGAGAAATGTCTGTTCAAATATTATGCCCCTTTTAAAACTAGGTTATTTATCACAGTATTTATTTATTTATTTATTTATTTGGTGGGGGCGGGGGTCTCTTTTATTATTGAGTTGTTAGAGTTCTTTATATATCCCAGATACCAGTCCCTTATCAGGTATATAATTTGCAAATATTTTTTCCCATTCTATGGGCTATCTTTTCACTTTATTGATAGTTTTTATTTGTAGCACAAACGATTTTAATTTAGACGTAGCCCAGTTTATCTGTATGTTCTTTTGTTGCTTGAATTTATTATAGCTTAATTTACCTATTCCGGACATTCATATAAATTGAAATAATGTGGCCTTTTGTGACTTGCTTCTTTCACTTAGTATAATGTTTTCAAGGGTCATCCATGTTGTAGTAGTTTCAATACTTCATTTTTATGGTCAAAGAATATTGTATGATAAATATATATAAACTATATACTACATATTATTTATCCATTCATTAGTTGATGTACATTTGCATTGTTTACACTTTTTAGCTATTATGAATAATGCTGCTATGAAAATGTGTGTACAAGTTTTATATGGACTTATGCTTTTAATTCTCTTAGGTCATCTAATAGCCTTACAGTTTTAGGTCTATGATATATTTTGAATTAATTTTTGTGTACAGTCTGTTGTAGGATTTCAAATGCATTCTTTTGCATGTAGCTATCCAGTTGTCCCAGCACCATTTGTTGAAAAAGCTCTCTCTTTGTTTTTGCACCCTTGTTGAAAATCAATTGACCGTAAATGTAAGCGTTTGTTTCTAAAACCTCAATACTGTTCCATTGATTTATATGTCTGTTTTTTTGCCAATACCACACTGTTTTGATTACTGTAGTAACCTTTGTAGTAAGTTTTGAAATGAGGAAGTGTGAGTCCTCCAACTTTGTTGGTCTTTTTCAAGATAGTTTTAGGGTCCCTTGCATTTTTTTATAAATCTAAAACCAGCTTGTCAATTTCTGCAAAAAAGCCAGCTATGATTTTGTTGACTTGTGTTTGTGTGGAATTTGTAGATCAATTTAGAGATTATTGTCATCTTAACAATAATATGTTCTGATCCATGAACATGAGATATCTTTCCATTTATTTAGATTTTTATTTTCTGTCAAGACCGTTCTATAGTTTTCATTGCACAAGTCTTTTCACTTCTTTTGTTAATTTTATACCTAAATATAAAATTAGGTATTGATGCCATTGTATAGGAAATTGTTTTCTTAATTTTTTCCGAATGTAGAGAAATACAATTGATTATTGTATAAAACACAGTATATCTTTCCACCTAACAAAAATAAAATAAAATTTCGTAGTATTATCTCATACCCTGTCCATATTCAGATTTTCTTGGTTTGTTCATATTAAGACCTATATGAGGAACACAGATTGCGTTTGGTTATTATGTCTCTTAAGTTTATTTTAACCTGGACTGATCTCTTTTCCTTTTAAGAACTTATTTTGTAATTGACTTGTTGAAAGCTGGGTCATACAACCTGTAGAAATATCACATGTTTTAGATCTGTCAGTCTGCTTTTTCATGATGCCATTTAATTTGTATCTCTAGCTCTTGTATTTCCCTTTAACTGAAAGCTAGCTCTGAAGCACTGGTTTTTAATCTTGGCTGCACACAGAAATCATCTAAGAGTTTTTAAAAATAGTGATGCTTGGGCCCACCCCAGAGATTCTGATTTAATTGGTCTAAGGCAGTGGCCCTTAAACCTCATCTGAAGGGCTTGTTAAACAAAGATAGCTGGGCCCCACACCCAGAGTGTCTGCTTCAGTATGTCTGAGGTGGGGCTTGAGAAATTTGCATTTCTAACAAGTTCCAGTTGTTGCTCCTGCTGGTTCGGTGAACACACTTTGAGAACCAGTGATCTGTGATGAGGTCTGGGCAAGATATTTTTTAGAACTCTGTAAAAAATATTAATGTGCAGTTTGGCTTGAGAATCACTGAGCAAATAGTTTCAACCAATAATGACTTTTGTCTGGATCCTTTTATTTCATTAGGGGTTACAAAATGATGTTTTTCTCTAATCAGTTCTTCTACAGTATTAGCTGGAATTTTTCTTTAAAGAATATTTCAAAGGGATTCTTTTAATGGCCAACTTTTAAATTAGGAAAGGAATCCTTAACACTAAATCTATGTTTCCTCTTTCTAGGCATGTACACCTGGGAAAAATATAAAAAAAACAAAAAGCCAGAATAATAATAGCTATCTCTAGATAGTGAAATCGTGTGTAAATATATTTTCCACATTTCCCAATGTATAAATTGAATCTTTAAAATCAGGGAAAAAAAACCTCCATATCTTACGAAAAATAATTTTTTAAATGTCAAATAAAATGAAGAGAAATTTTTATCACTTCCAAAATATTTTTTTCTCTAAGGAAGGCATTTTTATTGTTTTAGCTTTTATATCTTTTGAATAAACAGTGAGTCCTGTTTCTCACAGTCAGTATCCTTCACCTCTGGTGTTTGTTTTGCGTCTCTCTCTCCCACGTTAACACCCCTTTGGCATTGTTCTGTCTTGAGGTTTTAACAGCGAATGCAGAAATGTGGCAGAAAGCCATCAATCATCATGGAGAGACAGAACCCACTGGGTTCCAGTTTCATTCATTGTTTGCCATGTTCCCTGGGTGCTTCTCACGCAATCTCTTCTCAGGAATGGTCTTCAGGAATGGTCTTCGTTCTCAGAGGTCTAAGGGACTGAAAGCCATTTGGTCCTGCTCTTTGTCCTGGTGATTGGAATGTGCAATTTTCTAGCTCAGACAACAATTCGTGGGATTAGAGGAAGGCAATTTAATTTCTAATCTGTTTTCAGCATTTTGGAAGTTAATGATCTGGGTTAGTAGTACCAGTGGCCTTCCAAAAAATGCTTCACGTAGCACAGGTTCGCTCCAGTATAGCCTGTGCGTCACCTTCGTCTTTAGTCCTTTCACCTCCTCAAGCTGCTCCTGCTTGGGCAGAAGTGACCTCTTCATATAGATTCCTAGGGCAGACCACTGTCAGCACCTGTCATACCTAAAAGGCCTGCACCATTGGTAGGGACCAAATGTCATTCGTATCTGTGTCTTCGCTCTTTGTATGATGGTAGGCCCATAGCACCTGCTTAGTAAATATTTACTGAGTGACTTATCTAATTACTCACTACATGTGGGACCAGATAGCCAACAATTCACCTGTATTGTTTCTTTCTGTATTTACCCCTGTATGTGTGCTCTTCTAGGCATCTTATTATAGAAAACTTTATCCCTCTGGAAGAAAAAAGTAAAATTATGAATAGATCCTTCTTTGATGAAGAGGAAGATCATTGGAAATTACATCCCATAACCAGACTGGAGTAAGTCACTACTGACTTTAAGTAGACTTGACGGTGGGGAGAAGGGAAAGAATATTGGAAAGCTGTACTTGGCCAGAGGGATATGGTAAGAACATACTTTGATTCATTTCAAGTTGGAACCAATTGTGTCTCTGACTTTGTGATGGCCATAGGTCTGTAAGGTAAAAATTTGATGATGAGTACAGTATTAGGAACTGGGAAACTTTATCACACTGAACTAATGATTTTCCTTAAGTTCCTGCATTTTGATTTCCCCAGCTGTCCAGTGAAGCTTACTAGGCCAAATGTGGGTCAGTCAGTACACAAGTGTCATCTTGTGTGTCAGTCCGACACAGAGTTGAAAAGGACTCTCAGTGTAAGTCTGGGTCCTGCTGGAAAAATGAGAGATACCTGCCAAAGACACAGGGGTGGGGAGTGTTGACAGCTATGCTTCGTGCCTCCCATCTAAGAACTGGATGATGATTCAGATCTCTTTTGGCCTAAAAGATTCATGACACTCACGTTTGAATCAGAAAGCAACTCAAGCAGAAAATATAAGCAGCTCCGGCATCATTTTCATGTCAGCCTTCAGTCTGGGGAGTCACTTGCTTCAGGTTTTACTTAAGTAGGCTCAGTGTTTTCTGAATGTTGGTTCCATAGGACTGAGACTGAAACTATGGAACACATGCCAGCCATGGCTTTAACCACTACAGTTCTTTTCCAGGAATCAGCAGATGATGAAGCGGCCTGTCTCAGCTGTGGGATATAAGAGACCATTGAGCCAACACGCAAGAATGTCCATGATGATTCGTCCAGAGGCCCGATATAGGGTGAGAAGATTGTTCTTATGTTCCTCTCTTCTCTCTTTTAGAGAAGTTTAGATTTATGTAAACCCTGAGGCACGATCTACAAAGTCATAGAGTTTCTATCCTGACTCTTTCCAGAAGTACCTGAGGACATTTATGTTAATATAACAATTTTAACAAATAATAAATAAATAATAAAAGAACAATAACAAATAATATTAAATAAAAAGGTAAAATAGAATGAGCTTTAGGAAATCAGGACTGAGGAAAATGGAAAGCATAACATCCTGTCCATAAAGGCCTATAAACTCGATAATGGTCAATAAACATTAACAATAGGCTTCAGAATTGCTCTTTGGGAAGACTGGGAAGAATGTCGATGTCAGTGACAAGAGATGGAGATGTGTTCAAGAACTTACAGTACTTCTACATTAATATAATGTGGGTCAGTCATGTGGTTATTTCAAGTGACATAATTGAGGACTATTTAATGACCAAAACATATTTTATAATAATAATACTGTATGAGCTTCTGTTATAAGCACTTGCTATGTTCCAGGCACTGTATTTAGCGGTAGATCGCTTTCTCTACTTGAACACCCCTGCCTACTCTATGCAGTAATCATGCGGCTTAGTAGGTAGCTGATAAGTGGATGAACCAGGAGACACAATATATTAAGTTATAAAACAATTGTTATTGAAAGTACATATATGGATAAAAAAAATCTGGGACAAAATATATCAAAATGTGAACTGGTTATATCTGGTTAATGAAAGTACACTTAATTTAAATTGAAATTTTCTTTCTTTTTTTTTTCCTTATTTGTGTCTTATAACTATCAACAGGGAACATGTATTATTTTTATAATGAAAGAATTTCACTTTAAACATTTAAAATGTTTTTGAGTCTCCCTTGTCAGCCAGAGCAAAACAGATTAGGATTAATTAGCTCCTTGGGTACTTTTCTTTCTTGCACTGAGTTATTTAAAATAAAGAAAACAAAAATAGAAAGGATGTATTAAGGTTTTATATAGTGGAAGATGAGTGTTGTGTCAGACAGAATCCTCAGAAGCATTTTTCTAGCAATTTCAGAATGTACATATCTTGCCAGTTATTTCATGTCTTAAGCCAAAAATATGCTTTTTAAGCCTACAAATCAAATATGTGGGTTTCCAGTGGGGCAAACCTGATCCAAAGGTAGAATTTAAAGCAGTGGCTTTCAAGCAGTGGACCTACTCCATTAAAAGAAGTTTTAAGCAATATCTCAGTATATGAAATTGATAAATGGAGCCACTCCCTCTCCCCACCTTCTCCCTGCAGTGGCCCCTCCTGCCCCCTCTGGAGCCCTGGGGCTTGAACTCCACTGAATGGGAGAAGCTGGAGAAGATGTGTAACCATGGGTACTCTTCCCCTACACACTTGCCGTGGTATGTAGGAGCTGGGACAAGGCCCACCACAGGATAGCAAGTGAAGGAGTCCATCCACTTGCTAGTTATGAGGCAGGGCCCAGACTGATTTTTAAAATGTAGTTACAACCGTATACACTGCCACACACCCCCTTCTACATGCACATACACCGTACCTATCTCTTCCCCTCAGCAACCAAAACATTCATCAAAGCTGCTGTAGTAGGTGGTGAGATTATTGGTGATTACTATTTTCTTCTTTATACCTTTTTTATATTTTCATATTATCTGCAATAAATGGGTTTTACTTAATTTATTATTATTCCATTTAGGGTATAATACATGTTTATTATTATATATATTGTTAAGGAAAATAGAGAAAAGCCTAGAGAAGAAAATTAAAATTATCTGCAATCCCACCATAAAAAAAGTCATAAAACTACATTGCTTCTAGGCAGGATCTTGATAGACTCTGAGTAGCAAGCCATTTGGACTTTTGTTTTTGGAGGGAGTCTGTGTTGCTTATACTTTCTGTGTCTGACTGGAAACAAACCTAGCTGGTTGTGGCTGTGTTCCTGCAGGCAGAAAACATCGTGCTGTTAGAGCTGGACATGCCTAGCCGGACCACTAGAGACTACGAGGGCCCTGCCATTGCCCCCAAAGTCCAGGCTGCATTGGATGCGGCTCTGCAGGATGAAGATGAGATACAGGTGGATGCGTCATCCTTTGAAAGCACCGCAAATAAGAAATCCAAGGCCAGGTGAGTGGCTTTTGATGACTTATGTTTGAACAGAACATATTTGAACAAGGACAAATGAAGGTAGAGTGTGGCAAGAATGCTCGTTTATCATAGAATACTTTACAGGACACAACAGAAAATGTTGCTGTATTATTCCTATGTTTATTCAATTTTTACACAAATATATATGGTTCAGGTATGATTCCAGGTATACTGAATACCAAAATGCCTAATGTGCCCAGTTCCTACTATAGGGAGTATGTATTCTAGTGAAATAGGGTACTGTACTTTGGTTCCCACCAGATACTAGGTAGTTCTAAGTGCTTTAAAAAAGATTCTTTTAATGATTTCTTGCAAAAAATCACAAGATAAATATTATCATCAACCCCATTATATAGAGGAGAAAACTGAGAAGATTTGAGAAAGTACCCAAGTTCAAGGAAGTAAGTGGTAGACAGGGTTCACACCTAGGTCTATATAAATCCACCACCCAGCCTCTAAGCCTTGGTGGTGAATTTACCTCATTTATCTAAATAACCAAGTACTTAATTTGGTGCAAAATTAGAAATTCTATATTATTAAATTCTAGAGTAGAAGTTTAAGAAAAACAACTGAGTGCAAAAGCAAAAATGGAAGAAATTCTACCTGGAAACAATATTTTTTGCCCATTTGTAGAAGACGGTCAAGATTTGATTTAAATGGAAGAACAATTACCGGGAATCAGAGTCCTTTCCCTAAGGTTTCACACCTTGGTCGGCAAGTTGTGTTGACCGTGTGCAGAGGGTCAGGCTGTGTAAGCCTGTTGGATTTATAGTTGAAAGGTCTAGTGGCTTTTAGGTCATTGTGGAAAGGCCACCTTGAAATGTTAATGTTGGTGGGAAAGGAGTCTGGTCTGTGCCAGTGACAGAGATGGGATGTGTAATATAAATGTGTGGTTCACTTTTGCAGGCCAAAAAGTGGAAGGAAGTCGGGATCCTCCTCCTCTTCCTCAGGAACCCCTGCATCTCAGCTTTATCCACAATCTCGGGGGCTGGTTCCGAAGTAAAGCCAGTTCCTCCTCTCCCCGGGTGTGAACAGCATTTGCCTTCTGAGAGAAGAGATGAGCAAAAACCTGCAGAGAAGACTCGAGCCCAAACTCAGAACCATTCCCCTGGGGAGAAGCAATGGCCTCTTTGCAGATTAACCAACTTAATCTGGCTGAAACATGCTGGTTCTAATCTGGCACTCAGCTCCTCTGGGAAACGTCCTTTAATTAGCATCTCAGAAATGCATGGGTAAGGTAAAGTGCAACAGTCGAAGTGGAAAGCAAGAGAATGACCAGTGACCTTGCTTCCCCTTCTCCCTTGCCTTCTCTTCTCCCTTCCCTTGTCCTCCCTTCCTCTCCCCTCTCCTTTTCTAGCCTGTTCTTTATACTGGGCTTCCTTCTCTTTGAACAATAGGGCAGAATCAGGAGTCACCTTAGCGGGGACCAAGTCTTTGGAGCCTCAGGATAAAATGACAGTGAGGTCAAAAGTGAAAGCCCTAGAACTTGAATAGGTGCTTGTTCTTGTAAGTAGAAATGAGCAATCTCATTTGGATCCAAGCCCATGATGGCTTCTCAGTAAGAAGTGGATCTGCCTTTGGGATCTCCGGAATGAGGAAATGTTTTCCAAGGAAGCTACCGATTTCCGCCCTGGACGAATTCAGTGTCGGAAGCAATAGAAATCACATTCCCTTTGGCTCCTTGGAGAGTTTAGGGAAACAGCTTCTTTAAAACCTCAAAACCATGACTATCCTGTCAAAGACATAAATCTGTAAGCTGATGCCATGTCCATACACCGTGTCACTTTAATCTTCATTTGTTACCATCTTTTCCCGTGCACACGTACTCTGAGCATCCCCGCCTAGGCCCATCCTCAGCCTTCAAGAGCATGCTCTGTAGTGGGTCTGTTTTGTAGGAGAATGGAGGCTGGCTCTGCCTTCTCCAATGGGACAAGAGTAGGAGGAATGAAACATATAGTAGCACTTTTGAATTCTCCATTTTGTTCTGTAATTGCATAGAGAGCGTAAGGGTGACTAGGCAGATGCAGAGACAGAGGCATAAGGCTTGGTGCAGTGGGAAGGAAAGACATAACAGATGGAATCAAAGGAACCCTGCCTGCCTTCAGCAGAAAGCTCACCTAATCCCAGAACTGTGGCTTCCCCCAGGCAGAACCTAAGATGGTGGCAGGGGGTGGCTGTGTGATTGAATAGGCTCAGAAGAGAGTTAGGAATTCCTGTTTACATATACTAGTTTGGTTTGTAAGTTTTAGTTCTTTGTATTATTGAATTCAAAGCTTCATTTTATGTTGGTCATTAGGTGAATGTTACTCTTTTTTCCCCCAAGAGAAGCTCATGCGTGTGTGTGGGTGTGCAAGCACAATGGTGGCTGTGTTCTTTGAGTGTATCTGTGTGAGAGAGAGAGAGAGACCACGAACTTGCCCAATTTTAGAAATACACTAGTGTACAGTTGTTGCCTTTTTCTGTATTAAAGGCCCATTGAATGACTAATCCAGGCTGGAAGTGCTCCCATGTGGGTGTCTGACTCCACGAGCCAAGCCTGAGGGGACAATATGAGTCCCCAAGTCTGCCACACTGGTGTACCTTGCTGGCACGGTGCCTCAGTAAGGTGGCGACTCAGGTGGGCCTCGAGTTATATTTTAACTCAGCTGCTCAGTTCCCAGGGCACATTTCTGGATCAGAACCCATGGGAAAGAGGAGGTACCAGTGCAATGTCTTAGCATGTTACAAATGGAGATCTGTCATCTGGCAGCTTATCTCATTTTTAGTTACCATTTTGTCTGAACCCAGGGCCCTTTTCAGCAATTCCCAGAGCATAATGGAGCCTTCCGTCATCTTTCTTGGGATCAAACCCTGCTTCTTTCCTATTTACTAAGATTTTACCTGTTTGAATAGGCACCAAATAATGAGGTGGATAGTAAGATAGTTATCTGCCGGTTACATCTGTTTCTTGCACCACATTTTTTTAAAGCTAGACCGACTTCTGTGGGCTGAAAATATTCGTCTGGAAAATCTGAGAATTGAACACTGTAGATAACATGATACTTTAATACTGATGTCTTGAGGTGGCTATTCTGACCAAGGGTGGTTGAGTGACCATAGAACTTAATTTCTAAGAAGGCAAAAAAAAAAAAAAAGAAAGCCAAGTTGACAAGCAGGGTTATTAAAACAAGCTTGCCTTGTATTTACCTGGTGGTCTGTGAAAAAAGTAGAAGAACACCTGTGTGGAGGTGAAGCCGTTCCTTCCCAAGCAGTCTCCGGTGCTTTTCTTCTCTCAAAATGGATCCGATAAATATCTGAATAGAACAGACAGTAGAATAGTCTTACCGCTACCAGAAGTTGCTGCTTTGAGCTCTGAATTGAGCCAAATGTGTAGAGGACCTACCACACCCACCGAGGGACCAGGCTTTCCTGTCTATAGTCGTGCTAGAATGTTCCAGGCCATCTGAGGGCCTTCATGCCTGCAGCAGTTAGTGAGGTCTGGAAGCAAGCATCACAGGACCTAAGAAGATCATCGGGGAGAAGAAGTTTGAAACTGTGTGTGCAACCCTCTTCAGGCCCCTTTTTGCTTTGATCAGTAGGAATGTATCTGGCTTCATATTTAAAGTCACATGCCTCCCAGACCCCTGGATTCAGAACCTGACGCCACAAATCATAGGCATGAAGCACTTTCTTAAGACTCTGACCTAACATTGGATTGTTCCCTGTCGGTTGCCTGCATGCTGCTTGAATTGTACCACCCACACCTCCATGACCAAGGGCATCAGAGAGTTCTGCAGCTTAGGCGTGGGCTGCTCTCTGCCCTTCTTGTCTGACTCTTGTAAGTCCTCCCTCACTGAATGTAGAATTGTTGCCAAGTTGCTGAGAAGTGTCAGTTCCCTGTTAACATGGGATATCAGTTGTGCCTCACATTTCCCACTTGAGATCGAGGCTCACTGCAAGAAATACCTTCTCAACACCATCAGTGGACAGAAATGGGGCTATTAATGTACTCTAAAAGCCATAATCAAAATGCTCAGAGGGAACTGGATAAGAATAGTGGGCCTGGCTATTGTCTATCTCACAAGGTTTTGTCTTGTACTGTTCACAAATCTGCCATCTTTTCCCCTGCCCTTGTTTCTTGAATGAAATGCTTTTGAGGTTATTTATGAAAGGACTGATCCTGGGACAGGAAGGAGACAGTGGGCTTTATGGCTCTTGGGAGTTACTATTGATCTTGACCTTTTCTTTGGCTACCTTTAGACAAAGAATATGCCAATTCTTGGGGCTCTAAGTTTTACACTTGATATTTATTTGTATCATCTCTTTGTCTAGAAATGTAAAAGTGATTCTAAACTAAGATGTGTAATAAAAATCAATCAGATTTATTGTACCTATAAAAAGGTGTCCTCATAAATGACTAACGCTTTTGAAAACGATATGCCTGTGGCCGACACACTGCTATTTTCTTTAAACATTTTAATTTTTCTAGTGAAAGGGTAGGAGTGGAAGTGAAGATTGAGTTGGAATGCTGGTATTTTAAAAATATAGCAACAAGGTAAAGGGACATAAAATGAAGAAAGACAGTGACAAATAAATGCTTCTCATGTTTTTGCGTGGAGGTTCCTGAGACAGGCCTGAGTGATAGGCATGCAATGTCTTTTAGCTTTTGCGTTTTTTTAAGTTTCTTTAAATTTATTACATTGTACTTTAAAATGTGCCTTTTTTTTTTTTAAACAAAAATATGTTATTTACCATCAAGAAAAAAAATCCCAGAAATGGACCGTATGTTGATCTTGTGGTTTCTCATATGCTCAGGCCTGTATATCCCTGCGTGCTCCCTGGTTGAGAAGTAGGGCCTGAGTAGAAAGAGCACAGACCACCTGTCCTCTGAGCTGAGTCTGAATTGTGGTTGTGCCTCTGCTTACCAGCTGTGTGACTATGAGGAATTTAATTTACTTCTCTGAACCTTGGGATCATTGACTGTAAAATGGGATGATAATCCCCATCTTTCAAGGCCATCGTGAGGATTAGCAGCGCTTCAAAGCAACAGGCACATAGTATGTGAACTAGAACAGGCATTTAAAAATGTGGTTATTGCTGTGATAGGGCCCTCATTCAGAAGACACCATGAACAATTTGTATCCTAAGACACTAGAAGCTAGTACTGGGCATCCATGTTTATTTAGAAAATGCTAGGCCTCTATAGAAAAGCCGCTAACTCTTTAACACGTATATGCTGAATACCTACTCTGTGCCATGCTGTTTTAGACACTGGATGTCTAGATGTGAGCAACACTGACATGGTCCCCGCCCATACAAAGCTTGTACTTTAATGGGTAAGGGCCTGAAGAGGGTTGCACACATAGTTTCAAATACTCACAAACATGTAATTACAAATAATGACAAATGCCATGAAGTAATATATAGAATAGTATAAGAGAATAATAGGGGCCTAATTTGGATTGGGCAGGTAAATAAGGGAAGGGCTTTCTGAAGAAATGGCATTTGCAATGAGACCTAGAGAACAAAGAATTGGCTGGGCAAGAGCAGAGGGCAGGGAATTTGTGAAAGAGGGAACAGTATTTCCGAAGACCTTGTATAACAGAGAAGTAGAATTTCATAAGGTATCTGCTGTCCTTTTTTACCTTTAATAGAGGGAAGCATGGAGAACTATTGTCGAAAAGATTATAGTACAGGACTTTAAAAAGTAACAATAAGATCTTTAAAGAGCACAGAGAGGACAGTGGCCTATGTGACTTAAGCAAATGGTTCTTAATTTTATTTCTTCATACGATGCCCTCAAACTATGTGTAATGTCCCTATACCCCCCTTTTCTTCCAAAAAGTTAAAAACCATAACTTGGCTTTGCCTAGATAATTACTAGTTTAGACCATTTCAATCTATTAGCCAGAAAGCAAGAGTTCATAGTGTGAGTTAAAGAAGTATAAATGTCTTCTTGAAAGTGACAGAATCCTGGATTGGGCGAGGGGCTAGCTCATAGGGGAGGTACAAGATAGAGCACCGACTCACCAGTTGTCTTCTCATCTTCTGGATTGTTAAAGAAAAAAAAAAAAACAAGCTACCAAACCTTGTGTGATTCCATAAGAAAGAAATATTTGGTCTTTGTTCTTGAAGAGCTTCTACGACCCTTGGGATTTCCTGAGTGATAGGAGTATCTTTTGGTATTCCTTAACAAGCTCCTTTCGACCATATCTGAGCTTAGGTTAATAAAGTGACTGTAGGTGGCCTCCTAGATAGCTTCAGGATGGGGGCCAGTTGCCAGTGGAACTGATCCTGTGATTAGAGGGTTGGAACTTTCAGTCTTACCCTCGACCTCCTGGGAGGGGAGAGGAATTGGGGATTGAGTTAATCACCACCAGCCAATGATTTAATCAGTCATGCCTGCATAATGGAAGCTCCATAAAGCCCCTAAATGATGAGGGTTCAAAGAGCTTCCAGGTTGGTCACACACTGAGGTGCTGGGAGGATGGCGTGCCGGAAGAGGGCATGGACTTCCCCACTCTTCCCCCCATAGCTTCTGCTATACATTTCTTCCATTTGGCTGTTCCTGAGTTGCGTCCTTTATAACAAATTGATAATAGTAACTAAAGCCCTTTCATGAGTTCTGTGAGCCATTCTAGCGATTATTGAAGCTGAGGAGGGAGTTGTGGGACCCTTGATTTTATAGTTGGTCAAAAGTACAGGTGGCAGGCTGGGACTTCGAACTGGCATCTGAAGTGGGGGCAGTCTTGTGGGACTGAGCCCTTACCTGTGGGTCTGTGCCAACTCCAGGTAGTGTCAGGATCGTAGGACATCCAGTTGGTGTCTAGAGGATCAGAGAATTGGGTTGTCGAGTGGAGGGAAATCCCATATATTTTGTTGTCAGAATAAAAACAGTTGACTTCGGGAACTGTACTTTGAACTCCACACTGATAGTTTAGTTTGAGGATATGTGATTTTGGTAGGCCCTCTTTGTACTAGAGTTGCCATCTGATTGAAGTTTACCCTGAGAATGGTCTCCAAGGACCATGTGGTGGTCACATCTGCCAGTGGCATTTGTCAAGGACATAACTGTAGCTCTTGCAGCTGCTCCTGTTTCATCCTCTGTTTCCACCATCAGTCTTGTGGTTAACCATCCCCGGGTGCTTCAGTTAGGCAAGCCAACTGGGGACTTGCTTTTGGGGAGGAAGAAATGGGCAGAGTTCGCTCACCTGCATCTCTGGGAACAGCAGAGCCCACAGGAACTTGTTAAATGCCTATGTTCACCAGGTGTCTTGTTCTGCACTGGGGATGGGGAGGAGTAAAATGTACTCCAGCCCTTCTGAGGAGAGAGGAGACAGAAACATTCACTGATGGTAATTCGGAGTGACGAAGACCTACGAGAAGGCCTTCCTCCTCTCCTTGTACTGCTCTCCCTACCTTTTGTGGCTGGAGCCACGCAGGCTTCCTTTGCGTTATGCCAACAGCTTTCATGCCTTGGCACCTTCATGTGTGCTGTGCCCTTTTTCTGGAAACTTTTCCCCACTCTTTGTTTGGCTAACTCTTACTCATCCATCAGGTACCAATTTAATGTCACCGCTTCTAAGAAGCCTTCCCCAATTGCTTGTTCTGATTTTCCTCCATCTCTACCTGGCTATATGGTGTCTCTTACTTTGTTTCCTTCTTAGCTTCGTTCCCATCTTGCAGTTATATATGTCTTTGCTTTGATCTCTGCCACCGACACGTTCCCCGAGGGCATATCCTATTGTCCTAAGTTTGACACTGGATATTTGGATGGTGCTGATACCAGCACAGCTCAGCACAGTGTTTTCTGTCAGAGGAAAGAGTGATATGCCAGGAGAGGTGGAGAAAGGCTTTGTAAAGGAGACAGCATTTCAGCTGTGCTCTAAGAATGGGTAGGGTTTCACCCATTTGGAAGGAGGGAGGAGCACGCCAGACAAAGGAGACAATATGAATGAGCACATGGGGACTTCCTGGTGATGGGGATGGATAAGGAAAACCAGGTTGGTTAGGGTCCGGACTCTGGGCACATCCTGTAGATAGTGGGGGAGCCCTTGAAGGGTTTTTTTTCTTTATGGGAGTGAAGTACAACCCTATTTATATTCAAGCATTTTTTTCCGTAAGCCAGCCTCACATGCTATTATTTCTTTTTAACAGAAAGCAATTCCACTGAGTGAAGCTTTAAGTTAGCCTACTGTTCACACAGGTTTTTTGGCCTTAGTCGGCAAATTGTATTCTTCAAGGAGCTTTCCCCGGCACAGCTCACTACCCAAGGAATTCCAGGAAGCACTTGAACTTGACTTCAAGATCCTGGTTCCCTAGGAATGGGGCCAAGGGATGTTTCAAGGCAGTAGTCTGGAAGGTTGTCCTTTTGCTGTATTTGGGAACAGAGAAATTAAACTTCGGCACTTGGTTTTGAAATTTATCTTTCTTGTCCAGTCAACAAAAGATTTGCATGTGCTGTTCAAGACTCTGTGCTAGGTGTCATGAGCTGCATGCAGCTCAGCACCCTGCCCTTCCTGAACTTGCAGTCTTGTAGGGAATTAACACCAATCACAAATAAGTAGAATTCAAGGTGATCAGTGGCCCAGATATGGCACTGACAAGTTGCGGGGCAGGGGGCGGTGGTCACAGATTTCAGTAAGGGGCATGTTAAATGTAGTGATCAGTCTCTATGCTAGAATACTCCAGGGTGACAAAAGGAGCCAGGGCTTTGGCATCACTTTCATTTCTCTTTCTCTCTCTTTATTTTTTTCTTTCTTTCTTTCTTTTTTTTTTTTTTTTTCCGAGGATCTACAATGTTCTGGGCATTGTTCTAGTCCTAGGGATCCAGATGAAGTCCCTGTCTCCAGGGCTGTCATATTCTAGTGATGGAGACAGATGGTTAACAAAGAAGTATGTGCTGTGTCTGAAAGGAAACAAGGCAGATCAGGGGTTAGAGAGCGATGAGCTGGGGAGGTGGTAGCTGGGTTAGATTGGGAGGTCAGGGAAGGCTTCTCTGCAATGATGACATGTTACATTTGAGCAAATCTCTGAGTGAGATTCAGAAACAAGCATGTGGGTATCTGGGACTTGGAGGAAGAGTACTCCAGGGGAAAAAATAGCAGTGCAGGGGCCTGGGGCTGAGACTGTCTTTGGGGAGGCGTGGAGGCAAGTATGGCTAGTGGCAGTGAGGTTGCAAAGATAGCCAAGGGCCGGCTCCGAATTATAAGTGAAATTTATTTTTAGATTATTGCAAGCTTTTAAGCAAAAAAGGGGACTCTGGCAGGAATATTTTTAACAGATCCCTCTGGATGCTTTGCGGAGAACTGAGCAATGGGAGCAGGCAAGGAGACTGCTTAAAAGGGGTGCATAGTTTGGATAAGAGGTGGTGACTTGAACCGGGTGGTTGGAGAGGAGAGAAGTGGTAACATGCCACTTAGTATATATATGTATTGCTGATAATTAGATTGTTGGTAAGAGAAAGAGAAGAGGCAACAACCGCCCTAAAGTTTTTGATCTTAAGCCCATGGAAAATGCCACTTCCTTCCATGTGCCCTCCTCCTTTTAAAATAAAAGGCTTTTAATAAGATATAATTCATCCACCATGCAGCTCACCCATTTAAAGTATATCATTTGTTGGTTTTTAGAATATTTACAGTTGTGTAACCATCACCACAATCAATTTTAAAACATTTTCATCACCCCCAAAAGTATCCATTAGCAAGCCAGTTCCAGTTTCTTCCCAACTGCACGCCCTGGGCAACCACTAATCTACTTTTCATCTCTTCTGTCTACATCTGGCTCTTTTAGGGTCTCAGAACCCCACTTTTCTCATCTGTAACTTCACAGGGTGATTGTTCGTTTTAAAAGAGAACATAAAAACATGAGAGTGTGCCTAATGGGCCAAGTACACTGATTTTGGCCTTACTTAGGTAAGTGCTCCGGAATGCCAGCCCTTCCCCACTGTGTTCTCAGTTTGGCAGCATGGACATTGGTGAAGAGCATGGGCACTGGACCCAGATTGCTGAGCTGTGAATTCTGAACTCACCATTTACTAGTTTTGTGATTATGGCAAAGTTTCTTATCTTCCCTGGGGCCTCAGAATCCTCAGCACTCAAAGAGGGACCATAGCAAGTACTTCCCAAGTTGCCATGAGTCCAAATGTGTGGAGCACTGGGAATAGCGCCTAGTATGTATCAAGTGCTCAGTGAACGGTAATTGTTGGCATGTTGTTACCATTATTAGTCAGGATTCCTCCAGGCAGGTGGTGGCTCCCAACTTCAAGGCTAGGAATAGACATTGCTGAATCCAGGTGGTTGCAGGGGTAATGGAGTGAGAGACCAATGTCTATTTTTAGTGTCGTCCTCTTGCTGGATCTGTACTTTTGCAGAAGTCACTTGTTCCCTCTAAACTTCAAGTTGGTCATCTGTAAAGTGGGGGTTAAAGTCAATCTTATTTCATGGAACTGTGGAGGATTCAGTGACCTACTGAGAACCTGTTTGCTAGGCACTGTTTTGAACACACCAGGAAAAAAAACCCTTGCCCTCCTATAGCTTGTATAGAGCTGGTGGAGACAGAGAGTAAATAAGCATAAGGATCATAATAAATAAAAAATACATAAATAAGAAAGAATATATGTAAAGCGCCTGTCATGTGGCAAGCACTTCGTAAATGGTAGCTGTAATGATTATTATGTGGAAGCACTTTGTAAAGCTGGACAGTACAGCATAGAGGTAGGTCTCTAGGTCACTGACAGTTGAGCACGTTGCCTTCATTTAAGCCCTACCTCATTTCTGCGCAATTAAATTTCACTTAGCCTCCAAGGCCCCTTTAACATTGCCTGGTTGAAATCTGTGTGTCTTGTGGTTAGAGCTTTATTCTTTCCTCCTTTCAGCTGGTATTAACTGAAGGTCACTTTGGGCTGGGAGTTCTGCTGGATGCTGGGGCTATTAAGCTAAAAAAACCCAGGATGGGTATGGTCAAGAAAATGAATGGAGGGAGCCCAGGATACTTTGGGAACCTCCAGGTCAGGAAGATGAGAGCCAGACTGTGAAGGAGCCTGGCTGCCTTGGTTTTATTCTGCCAGGGGACATCCTGAAGGATTTTCAGGTGGGTGATAAAGGTAGCAGAAAAACTAAGACTTCATAACATTCTTGTTTAAATACTACAGTAAACATTTGCATTATGGCCAAATGCATAATTTAAGCATTACAGTCAAATCAGAGAGCTACAAGATGGAGATGTAGTGATACGTAGGGGAGCAAAGACCTCGGGGCAAATAATGTCTCAAGGTGAAGACAATATGCTACTAGATCAGCAGGAAATGTGGCAAAATGGAGGAGGGATTTTTGGAGCTGGATAAACCTAGGTTAGCACTTACTACCTGAAGCAAGCTATTGCACTTTGGTGGGAGAGTTAATACAGACGCTGTTACTTTCAGAGTTGCCAAAAGGAGTAAAGAAAACACCTATCTGGCACTTAATAGGCACTCAATAAAAGGTATATATATTAAATATTGATAGCAATATTAATTATTAGTAACAGTGCAGCATTATGGAAAGAGCTCTTTGTGTCAGTCAGAACCATATTCAGATGGTGATACATCTAGTGCAATTTGCTTAACCTTTCTGAGCCTTGGATTGTCTCCTTTCCTGTAAAATGAATGAATGAACAATACCATCCTTGTAGGGTTGAAGTAGGGAATAGGATAATAAAGTTTCTAGTCTGTATAACAGGTGTTCAGGTAAGTGCTATTTTAAAATCAAAAGACAGCTTTATTGAGTATTCTGATTACAAAAATTATGTGTTCTGATGGTAAAACATTCAAACAATACAGAAAAATTTAAAGTCATTAAAATCACTAGAAATTTCATTACCCATAGCTGATGAACAATCTTTTCTTAATCTCTCTATGCAAACATTTTTAGTTTGACCTTCATAATATACATGGGTTCACAGTACACAACTGTCCTGTTTTTACGCAACAGTATGTCATGGACATATGTGTAGTTAATAAATATAGATTTATATTATTGTTTTAATGGCTTGTTTTAATGATTAGTAATCTGTGGTATGGAATACTAGAATTTAACCTTACTGATGGTCATTGAAGTCATTTCTAGATTTTTACTATTTTATACAATACAGTATGAAGCAACTTTGTACATGGATTATTTATTATTCACTTGTTTAATTTCCTCCCTGGGCTAAATCACTGTAAATGAATTACTAAAGGGTTTTCCCATTATAATTTTGTTACATATTACAAAACTGCCTCGCAAAATGACTATGAATTTTCACTCCCACCAATAGTTTGAGTTGTGCCTGTTTGCCAATCTTTTTAACCTTAGCCAGCCTGATCTATTGAAAAGTGGCATCTCAATTTTGTTTTTATCTATAGTTCCAGGATTACCCAGGAAGTTGAAAATCTTTTCAGGTATTTATTTCCATTTGCGTTTTTTCTTTTGCTAATTGCCATTGTTATTTGACCATTTTTTCTATTGAGGTGTTTCTTATTGAGTTTTAAGAACTCTTGTTTGTTAGGAATCTTAAACTCTTTTTCATACAAATGACAAATATTTTCCCCACTTTGTTTTTAACCTTGTGTGCATTTTGTTGCCACATATTAATTTTTAATTTTAGGTAGTCAAATCTATTGATTTTACTTGGAGTTTTTTTCAACTGTTATAACATGTTTAGAAACATTTTCAGTTCCAGAATTATAAAAATATTCACTCGTTTTTTATTCCAAAATTCGTTTATCACATATAAATCTTTAATCTCGATGGAATTTAGATTTAAGGAAGGAAGTGGTGCTATACCTTAATTTTTCTCCAAATGGCTTTCTAGTGGTCTTGTTCTGTTTATCGACTTCCATCTTTTTTCCAATTTGAAATGTTACCTTTATTGTGCCCTACAATTCCTTATATGCTTGGTCCTATTTCTCTATTCTCTTCAGTTTAGTATATTTGTTTGTTCCTTTGTCAAAATGGAGTGTTTTAGTTGGTGTAGCTACCTAATGCATTTTAATATCTAGTAGAACAAGTCCCAATGCAGTAATATTCAAACTTTTCTCTGCATTAGGATGGAATAGTTAAATTCAGAGCTTAGGTTCATTCAGCCAGCTTGAGCTTTAATTCCAGGTCAGCCACTCACTAGCTGTGTTATCTTGGGCAAGTTATTTTTCTCTCTCTGAATCTCTGCTTCTTTGTCTGTATAATGTTAATAACAACAGTATCTATCTTACGGTGTTTTTGTGAAGATGAGATGAAATGATGCATAGCAAGTCCTTGAGACAAGGTCTGGCATATGGAAAGTGATCAGTAAATAGATTATGAAAATGATGTTTTTCCAGTTGATTTTAAGATCATTTTGACAATAAAGCCTCGCTGGGATCTCCATTGGCATGACATTTACTTGATAGGCTAATTTGGGGATAATTAATATCCACGTGTTACAGGGTTTTCAAGTGTAAGAGAAGCTATGATCTTTATTGGTTCAAGATTTCATGCTCCTTGGTAGAGTTTACAGTTTTCTTAGTGTAAGATATGCACATTTTATGTTAACTTTATTTCCAGAGATTTTTTTATTATTATTGTGAATGGGATCCTTTATTCCCCATTTTCAAATGGGATTATTATTAGTACATAAGAAAGTTATTCACGTTTTAAAATTGAAATGTAATTGACATATAACATTTGTATTAGTTTCAGGTGTATAACACGATTCAGTATTTGTATATATTGCAAAATAATCAGCATACACAGTAAGTCTAGTTTAACATCCATCACCACATATAGTTACAATTTTATTCTTGTGATGAGAACTTTTAAGATCCATTTTCTTAGCAATTTTCAAATATACAATATAGTATTATTTACTAAAGTCACCATGCTGTACATGACATCCCCAGGACTTATCAATGGAAATTCATACCTTTCGATCACCTTTACCTATTTTGTCCACCCCTTCATCCTCTGCCTCTGGCAACCACCAATCTGTTCTCTATATCTAGTTACTAATTTGTTTATGTTTTTAATGTTTATTTTATACCCAAAGTAGCTGTAATTGTTGAGAAATGATTTCTCCCCTCCTTAGTGTCAGCTTTGAGACACCCCTTTCTCTTAGCTCCAAGAGCACCCCAGACTCCTACCGCTATTGTACCACATTGGCTCACCATCTTTTGAAATCCATCTATAGCCTGATGCTGTATTACTGTTTTCTGGGCTAGAGGAGGCTCTATTTAGTAAATAGGCCTACAGTCCTTTACTTCATCTGGCTGACAGTCTAATTTGGGAGCAGACAGAGAAGGAAGTCATCACCAATGACAAGAGTGAATCACATTTTTCCTTATTGTATTTTGAAGGAAGCATTGGGTGCCATGGGAGTGTAAAGGACTTAATGAGAATAGGGCAGTAGATAATATTTCCTACTGCCGAGGAAATATTCAAGGAGGCCTTGAGGATAACTCTGCACCCCTGGCTTCTCTCCCTCCACTGCAGACCGACAGTTAAGCAAACGAAGAGCAAGTAAGTGCCCTGTGTCAGGCCCTCTGCTGTTGGATCTGGAGCCACAGGGTTGGGTAAAAGCCAGTATCTGAGCTCAAATTAGAGCTATGTCAATTCTTGGTTGTTACAGGAGGCAATCAAAACTCCTTCCTGTGGGATCTACCTCCTGTCCTTTCCCACCTAGCCCCACCCCTGAGGCCTCAGCTCACCTTTCTGAACTTTTCTTCTGCTCCTGCCCCACTGGACTGTTGGTCCCTACCCAGCTGAACATACTTGCACTTTCACACACATATGGAGGCTACCACCCTCTTTTCTCTCCTCCCCCCTCACACTGTCACTTTGATTCGGAATTCCTGAGCCACTCCTCTTTCTACTGGGCCTTCAAGGCCCAGCCAAAGTATCACCACCTCTATGAAGTCTGCCCTTCCAGCATTTGTTAGTTTCCTTGTCCAAAATCAACCATAAGTCATAAGAAAGTATACAGTTATTTGTTTCCCAGTCTATGATCTCATTAGGCCAGAGGGCCCTCAGTGACCTTGTCTTTGTCTCTTTGGTAGGACTTGACACAATAGATCACTTAGGGATTGCAATTAAAATGGTGTCAGAAATGCGACTTAATAATTTAAGGGGTAAGTTGCAGGAGGAGGATAAAGGGGTAAAGCTTACTTAGCTTAAAGCAGTAGTTCAGAACCCACAGCTCCAAGGAGGCAGAATAGCAAGGTGGCTACTAGTGTGAGACATTTGCAAAACTGGGTTATGTGGGTTTGATTCCTGGCTCTGGCATATACTATTAGCTCCACAAGCTGGGACAAGTGGTTTTATTTCTCTGGGCCTCAAGAGAAAAAAAGGGAATACTATTGTTGTTACTTCTCCTACTGTAAATTGGCTTTTAAGGGCCTGGGCATACCCTGAAATGTTATAAAGAATTTTGTATAAATAGGTGTAAGTAAGGTTTTTCTGGAGAAAGCATTGCTGCTTTTTAGCAAATTTCATAAAATTTAAGAACCACCCAGAAGGGAGGCACTCTGCCTTTCTTCGTTATCCACTGCTGTGTAAAAAATTGCCTCAAAACATAGGGACTTAAAACAATAAACACTACCTCACACAGTTACTGTGGGTCAAGAATCCAGGAGCAGCATATTTGGGTGATTCTAGCTT
Organism: Rousettus aegyptiacus; assembly: GCF_014176215.1. NCBI lineage: Eukaryota > Metazoa > Chordata > Mammalia > Chiroptera > Pteropodidae > Rousettus > Rousettus aegyptiacus. Next base: position 20,143,818 of record NW_023416287.1, on the reverse strand, counting down.
TGGGTCTTTCATGAGGTTGCAGTCAAGACGTTGGCCAGGGCTGAAGTCATTTGAAAGCTTGTCTGGGGCTACTGCCACGTGGAGCTCTCCATAGGACTGTTTCAGTCCACCTCTCGACATGGTGGCTGGATTCCCCCAAAGGTTGTGATCCACAGGACAAAGCAGAAGCTGCGCTGCTGTCTTCTATGACTTAGCCCCAGAAACCACACATGGTCGTTTCCATAGCATCTATGGGTCCCACAGTTCAGCCCAATTTAAAGTGGGAAGGGACTAGAAAGGATGTGAATGTCTGGGCTCATTTTGGAAGCTGGCTCCCACAGTGCCTCAGAAGAAATTTGGAATGAGTTTTGGGTTTAAATTTTTGATGCCAGCAACTACTAACTGTGTGATCTTGGGTGAGTTTCTTCATTTTACTGGCCCTACCAGTTTTCTCACTCCCCTGACATGGTGGTTGTGATATTCAAGAGTTAAAGCCTGTGTGTGAAAGCCCTCAGCTTCATGTTCAAACATTAACAAGAGGAGGAGGGAGAAAAGCCATTTGGGGCAGGGTATAAATTTATATTTTCATAATAACCCATCACCAATCTCATCACAATAGCGCCACCACTTTTAGAATTTTGGTGTTAAAATGCACTTTAAAGTTTCTTTTCCTTCTTTACAGAGAAAGAATAGAGAAAATGGCTTAAATTGAGGCCAGTAAGATTTATGGTAGATTTCAGTACACCTATATCACTGGCCTTAAGAGAGATTAAAAATTGAGATAAGTCTATGACCATGCTACCTACCCTGAACAAGATGGATCCTGTCAGATTTTGGAAGCTAAGCAGGGTTAGTACTTGGATGGGAGACCACCTAGGAAGACCAGGTACTGTAATAAAAATAAATAAAGTTAAAAAAAATTGGGATAAGTTCCTTAGTTAGGTCCTAAAATCTCTTCCCAAAAACCTTAAAGAATCAGGTTGGGCTGTTATTTTCCACAATTTTGGCAAAAACTAGCTTAGGTCAACTTCGAGGCCATTTTGGGGGACTCCCACAAATCTTTTTAAGTAAAATGAAAACGATTTATTATTAACAGTGTTCTAACCCTGTGGAGCATTAAAATTTTTATTTTTTTCATCATAGTCATGAGTATGAGTAGCACACTCATTCAAGATCTGGAAAATAAAGGCAAGTGTGAAGAAATGAAAAATATTACGTCTGCCACCTTAATCTACATGCTGTTTTGTGGGTGAACTGAAAATTTTTTTCCATTAAAAAATGTAATACTTTGTAGAGAAAACAAAACAAAAATTGGCCATATTCTTATAACCCAGAAGTAACCATTATTAACATTTTGGTGGAGTAAAATGGAATTTAAACACCTTTTTCAGCCTTATGAGAGACTGAAAAACAGGAGTGGATTTAAATGATGGTGAATGGCGGGTAAGCTGAGTTAGGGTCGCCCATCACTTAGGTAGGTACTGGGCCTAAAAAGAACAGCGAGGTCATGAAGTCTCTGTTTCTGAGCATCTTTACAACTTGCACAGAAATATTTGGGTGAAATCCTGCCTCAGTCTTTCCCAATTCTGCCTGCAAATTCTAAATACTGTTTAGGGCTCATTCAATGGGAAATTAGTCCTCAGGGATTTTGTCCAATAAATTATTGAGTGGGGTGTATGTGCCTACCACATGCCAGATGTTGGGGGTGTCATGATGAACCCAAGAAGATGCTGAAACAAATGTTGAATACTTGAACCAGAAATACAAAGAAATGAAATGTGAGAGGGACCAACAGAGATACATATTTGTGGATCATCTGCTATGCTGGAAGTTTAGCAAATGTGATCTCATTTAATCATCGTAGACCTAGGGGAGGTAATTTGATCTCTCTAAACCTCATTTGAAAACGGGGACAGAGTTGTCGAGAGAGAACATTCTTTAGAGTGGCAAACTGTTCCAGGGCTTGCTTCACTGAAGTATAAAAATGAGGCACTTTTTACTCTTCAGACACTAAACCTTCTCAGAGGCAAAGCTGGCATTTATTGATTCTCCTGTGTACAAAATGCTTTACAAAGATCCCATTTAATCCCAGTTCCACCCTTTGAGTTCGTTATGTACCCCGTTGTCCAAATGATGGCACTAAGTCAATGAGAGGTTTCATAACTTGACCAAGGCCACACAGCTGGAGAATGACTACAAGAAGATTCAAACCTAGGCCTTCTTAATTAAGTTCAAAGCCAGTGGCAATTGTATTATCTCATAGTGAGGTTTCGGGGGAGTGGGGGGTATGTGTCCTGGGAATTCTTGGGTGTCTGCTGGTGGTGGTTGTTATTCAGATTCCTGAATGTGTCCTTTGCTTATAACTGTTCAGTTTGAAAACAGTGACTCATCCCCAAACAGGGCAGGGTTGAATATCAGTCCTGTTTATCTTACACTGCCCTGTGACACCTGTGTTGACTTCAAAGATACTTTGTAATAGAAGCATTGTGATAAAAACAGAAAAACACATACCAAAAAATGTAATGGTTTGGTTTTTAGTGCTTCTGACAGGAGAATTAAACTCATGAGTCTCGATAACTTTGAAAAAATGACAGCTACTTAAGGTTTAAAGACTAAAGCCAATTTTCCAGTACATATCTTGTATAGTCCTCTGAACATATTATCTTTTTACTCTTAACTATGATGTTATCATTAGTTTGTTTGATTCTGTGAGGGCAACGACTTTGAAATTTTCACATCTGGATTCTCCCGTGGCTTGACCCAACTGTTAAGAGCTAGGCAGTAGTGGCTGCAAATTAAAAGGCGTTTTCCACTGTGCCTGTATTAGCTTTCTTTTGCTACTCTAAGTCGACACAGATAGTGGCTTAAAACAACATCTACTGATATCTCACACCTTTTGTGGGCCAGAAGTCGACCACTGAGTGTGGCTCAGTTGGTTCTCTACTTTGAATCTGATAAAGCAAAAATTGAGGTGTCAGCAGGATTGTGTTCCTTTCTGAGTGGGGGAGAACCTGCTTCCTGCTCATTCAGGTTGTCAAAATTCAGTTCCAGGAGGTTGTCGGACTGAGATCCTGTTGCTTGTTGGCAGAGCTTGTTCTCAGCTTCCGAGGCTGCCTACGTTCCCTGGCTCATGGCCCCATTCAAAGCCAGCAACAGTGGGTTGAGTTCCTCTCAGGCTTGGAATCTGATTCTTTTCTTGCCTCATTTCTCCAAGGCATCTCTCTTGCCTTCCTCTTCTGCTTTTAAGGGTCCATATGATTACATTGGGCCCACCCAGATAATCCAGGACAACCTCCCTATTTTAAGGTCCTTAAGTCCATCTGCAAAGTCCCTTTCACCATAGAAAGTAACATATTCACAGGTTCCAAGGACTAGGCATAGTTTTGGGTGGGTTAGGGGAGCACATTATTCTGCCTACCACAGTGCCTGTACTAAACATATAAATTTTAGAGAGTATCTTCTCTAGATACTCCTTGGAGGTCAGAGTGGGGATGGGTGAGTGAGGCGCCTAAAGAAGAAAACATTTAAAACAAGCCAATGACTTGTCAAAGGTTACTATGTCAACTATAATAAAAATGAAAACAAGACACTTTGTGAAAAATCAGGTCAAACAATTTTTTAGTGGTGGTGGCGGGAGGGGGTATACTGGTAGGGGGAGGTTGTTCTTCCGTTCCCCCTTTTGGGGTGAAGTTAGAAGGGGAGAAATTTAAAAACATGCCTTATTTCACCTTCCACAGTCTAGTCACTTTGCAGGACTTTGTTTATTGGATGTGGAAGTCTGTGTGACCAGCACTGGAAGCAGGAGCACTGGACTCTATGGCGTTGGGCAGCACAGTATTAGTCTTCTCTCAGCACTGGCTAACGTGCTAACGCCAGGGAATGGAGGGTATGTTTCCTCTCCCTGGGAAACCTTTAAAATGTGGCCATTGACCGGGGATCACTAATTTTTAAGAGCTGGCCATTAATCCAGTTTAGGACTGATTCTAGGAATGTTTCTGGACATTGATTCAACAAATACGAACAGAAAAACTATGTATTGGGTACTTTGAATCTCATTTCATCCTCTGCAACCAAGGCTCAAAGAAGCTAAGTAGCACTGCCCATTGTCTCTCAGCTGGTACTAATTATTTAACACTTGCTCCATGCCATGAGCCAAATTATATGGACCTAATATCGAGGTCCCTTTACATACCCTCTTCTAATCCGCCAGGAGTTTTATGTTAATTTCAATCCCAATAATGCTGTGAGATATTAGACTAATGTTGTAGATTAGAAAATTGAGGCTCAGAGAGGTTGAGCCCCTAGTTTTAGGCCGATAGCCAGGGAGTAGTTTATCCAGGATTCCAGTCTAGGTCTGACGCCAGAGCCTGTGTTTTTTCCAGGGTACTGCCTCGAAAAAGGCCTCGGGTGCATTCTGTTCAGTATGGCCTACAAATCCAAGTTCTTTTAAATTACCCGTCAACATATCACCAAATTCACCAAGTGGTACGAATGATCTAAGTTGTTAAGTGCAGCTTCTGCAAATACAACTTTTGCCAACGTAGCGGCATGAAAGCACAGGAGGAAATAGGGAACTGTCTAGGTCCATCAAATGCGGAATAACCGTTTTACCGGTATGAGTGTCTTTTTGTCTCATTATTATGCTGCAGTGAGTCATTTAGTTGGAGGACCAAAAGGGAAAGTCCTGCCTCTAGTCACCTCAGAGAAGTGTCGGTGAGAACAGCTTACGCAGGGGTAGACAAAGTAGGCGCTGAGAATGAAGCTATCAATTCTCCATCTCCACCCTCATTGGTATCGCCTTCCCGCGGTGAGAAGCCCCGAAGGGGTTAAACGCGGCTGGGGGAGCCCAGCCACCGCCCCTTCCCAGCATCGTCTCCCAGAATGCCTCAAGCCGCCAGCCAGTTCCCGCACCTCGCGAGACATCGCCCCTTCCCTTCCCCGAACGACTGCCAGTTCTTCCTTACCAAGCTCTGTGTGAGGCGAAGAGAGGGGAGGGAGGAGAGGGAGAGGAAGGCGGAAAGGCGGGTCGCAGGGCACACTGGGATGTGTGGTCCAAGCGTTTCACGCAGCCATATTCTTCCGGAGCGGGGGAAGCAAGAGAGGCATCCGGGACTACGATTCCCAGCAACCCTTTCGGTTTGTTTTTGTTCAAAAAAAAAACCCCACACTCCCCCTCCTCACTCTTCACACACACTCACACACACCCACAGCAGACGTTCACACACCCAGGCGCCGAAAGGAAAGCCGCTTCTCGCCTTCCCGCCCCGTCACCAGTTCTGTCTTGGCCCCTTGGCAGAGCGGGAAAGAGGAGGCCGGAGCCGTGACCTCTGACCCCATGGTTATGCGGAGCCGCCGCATTCCTTAGCGATCGTGGGGCTGCCGCCGCCGCTGCCGCCGTGGGCGACTGACGCAGCGCGGGCGCGTGGAGCCGCCGCCACCCCTCCCCCATCACCGCCCTCGCGCCGGGTCTCGCGCCATCCAGTCCCCACGCGCCCGCCCCTTCTCCCCGGCCGCGCCCGAGTCCTCGCGCGCCACCGCCGCCGCCACGCGCCCCCCGCCGCCGCCCCGCACCGTCGCCATCCCAGCCCGCCCCGTCCGGAGGTCCCGCGTGGAGACGCCGCCGCCGCCCGGGAGGAGGAGGATGAAGGACAAACAGAAGAGGAAGAAGGAGCGCACGTGGGCCGAGGCCGCGCGCCTGGTGAGGCGGGCCGCCAAGGGGGGCTCGGTGGGGGATGTGGGGGGGGTGGGTTCGCGCGCACCCCCCACCGGGAGGGGGAGGGGCGAAGCTCTGCCCACCGCAGGAGGGGCGGGGTCACCCTTCCTCTAGGAACGGGACCCCCTCCCCTCCACGTTCCCCCCTCCCGGGCAAGGTGTTGGGTGGGGAGAGGTCCCCCGCCGGATTGGATGTGGCGCCTTTTTCTGCACGCTCCCCCACCTCTAAATTCCTGCGGAGGGGCGAGCTGGCTGGACGGCTCCTCCCCCTCCCGGCGGCGGGGCCCCAGCCTCCCCTCCCCCACTATCTGGCAGAGTCTGGGGGTCTGGGGGAAGCTTGGTTTCTGCACTCGGGGGGAGTTAGGTTTCCGGGAAGGGTCGGAAGCTCCTCCCTCGCTTCCTGGTGGTCTGTGGGGTGGTGCGTATGACTCCAGGGGTGGGGAAGCACCCCTAGTTTCAAGGACGCGAGTGGCATTTTGAGCTTTCCCAATCTAAACCAGGTGTGTGGAGGGAAGCAAGTGCCTACTCCCAGCTTGAACCCTGAGCAGTGGTCCTCAAACTTTAGTGTTCCATGGGGACACCTGGGAGGTTGTTAGGAATGCTCGTTCTAGGGTCCTAGTTAAGATCTATTGAGTCTAAAATTTTAAAGTATTGCTTGAGTATCTTTTTAACTAGCTTCCCCGGTTGATTCTTAACGCTGGTGGCTCATGGACCGCAATTTGAGTAACGCTGACTAGAGTGTTTTACTTTATAAACTAGACTGGGGATAGGCACTCTACAGAGGACTAACTACACTTTGCAAAGACTGTATGTCTGTTCTTTATTCCTTAGTGTCCTGGTGCATGTATATATGAAGTGTTGGGCAGAGACCAAGTGTCTCTGAAGGTACTACTCACTGAGGGCTTAGCAAGGGCGAGAGTAATTTGAGGCTATTTGGTGGGGTGTGTTGGGGGGGACGTTGTGAATTTTCTGTTTTCAAAGTGTCAGAGGCCTTGTAAATGAAATGTCTTCCTTTTGGATCCACACCTTCAAAACTAAGACACTTTGAGACATGTCCTTATAGAATCTTGCTGATGGCGGTAGTACGTTTCTCCCAAAGATAGCACTTCCTCAGAACTGTTACAGAGGGGTTATAGTGCAGATACCATTATTTGTCTCTTGATGCCCTGTAGTTTGTATGTAATAACTATAATTCACTTTTAATGAAGCTCAATCTTCTAATCTTTTACTGGAAGTGAGTTCCTGCCTCAGAGGTGTTGTGCAAAAAGGTGAATATGTGTTGAAGGTTGTTACAAATCTATGGTACACCTTTTTCTTTCTTGGAGCCTGTAAAAATCAGTTATTGGTTTGCAAGAACTAAAGCTGTTTGGTTTATAGGAGAATTTTCACTGGTGTTCCTGATTGTCTACCCTGGGCTTTTGTTGCCCCCAAAACAGAAAACAGTTGCCAAAGTTTTGTGCTTCAGGTAATTTGTTTTGGTTTGGGATATGACATTGGAAGATTTTGAAGTTCCTAAATATTTTCCTGATTTAATCAAAATTGGAAGCTTTGGCTAGCTTTCAGGATCTCTTGGGAATTTCTGGATGTCTCCAATGTTGCTTCACCTGGAAACAAATTATAGGCCTGAAGGAGAATAGAGGAGAGCCAAAAGGATGTGCTCTCTTTCTCTCGAGGTTGAGTCTTGGGTGTTCATTGACATTCTCGTCTGAGTTCCTGTTACAGAGGTGTTTATTGCTCTGGGCACCGAAAGGAAATTTGCTTGCCAGAGTTTTACTTATTAGAGCTAGGTGAAAGTACCTTTAAATTTTTTTTACGTTCTGACAGAATTCTAAAGTTTGTTTGTCTCGGTGCCATGTTGGCTTTTTTTACTGGTTGAAAGACTAGGAATTTGGGGTCCGCTATTTTGTTAAGCTTCTTTAGGTTCTTGAATTAACTGTGATCTGAACTTCAGTATGCAGGTTACTATTTGTTATTTGCTCAACTTCATGCCAGATTATCTGATTAAGTTTTCTTTTTCTCCTATGGCTCTTAATTTAAAAATAGAAATACAAATTGAAATTACTTTGTGGTGCACTTAAAAATATTAGAGGACTCGTGAGAATATGGTATGTAGATTTGCAAATATTTTATTTTTAGTTTTAGAATTTTCATTGGGGTGAGGGACTTTTAGAGTCTTCTCGTTTAAAAAATTGCTGTAACAAACTGAGGGCTGGACAGTTTGAGAGCTTAACACTATACTGAGAGAAGCTTGACTAGAGTGAGCTGAAATGAGAGGGCAGTAGATTAGATCTTAAATACTCTTTGGACAGGTGAATGTAAGGTGTTTGCCATGGCACTCAGATGCACTTGCTGGGCAGCATTTCATATTGTTTTTAACCTTGCTCAAACTGATGGCTAGAGTGATACTTGAGAACCCTTTAAAAAAGTTTTTTTGGTAGGAAAGAAGAGACTTCTGGAGAATTTCAGCGTAGGATACCCCAAGAGATTGATTTTTGTAGATGTTATTTATGTTGTTGAGAAGTAGATACTATATCAAATATTTTGTAGTATTGTCTTTTCTAGATGTAAGAGGTAGACTTTAGGGGGTTGAATGGATGTAAATGCTTCTGTTTGTTAGGAACAATTTGGGAAAAATAGCCAGGGGGATTTCCCTTTAAATTGAATGCCCTTAAATGGATTCTCCTTGGCTTTGAGAAACTCTTTATTGCACAGCTTTATCTTTCACTTTGATTCATGACTGACCATTCTTACATCAAACATTTTTTTCCCTTTGAAGTAGAAGAGATACTTTTTTTCCCCCTTTCTTTAAAGTGCCATCTAGAAAGACAGACTAGGAATAGAACACTGCTGAATTGTTGTTATACTAAAAGCTCAAAACGTATACAGTTTTAATAAAAGTGAATACTTTGTATCTTTTAATGTAATTTGTCTTTAGAGATTTTGTTTCCTCTGTCTTAGATTCTCAGGCTCTTCCTGACTTGTTTAAAATAATTGGTAACTAGTTTTTTAGAATCATGCTTCTTTAAAAAAGTTATGCTGCAAAAATTCATTAAGCTCAGCTCACAGTACCAAATAAATGATATCTGTGGCAGTGAACATTAGTAGCTTGTCCCAAAGTTAACACTGTCTAACTTGGTACTTAGGTTCTTGGAATACAGAGAAAGATAAGATTTGCCCTTTAGGTTATGGTCTTTTGGGAATGGGGAAGGTCCAGACACATGAATAGAATTTTATCACAGGCATGACAAATGCCATCATAGATGTATAAATTGTAAATCGACATCCTGGTTCCTGCCTATTGTCCTGCTTATGATAATTATGAACACTTCCTCCTTTCACTCTCAAGTGTCCTGCTTTGGAAGGTAAATTATATGTGTTGTAGAACGATGGGGACACTGAAAAGACAATTTATCTCTTCCTGGCAGAGATCAGAAAAGGCTTCCTGGAGGATGGTGATTTCCGAACTGAATTTTGAAGGGTGAGGAGGAGTTAGGCCCATCACAGGATGTGAGCAGGAGCTAGTGACAAGAATTAGCAGGTGTATGTGTAAGAGTGTGTTTGCAGGGTGGAGAATTAGGTAGAACTACATGTAGTTACTGGAACCTAAAGTTTGTGGCAGTATCAAGTAGAGAAGTACAGACCAGATTGTGAGGGCCTTGTATGCCAAGCCAGTAAGTACTTATTTTGTGCCAAACACTGTAGGCACTTACATTATCTCTAACCTGTAAAATAACTCTGAGAGGAAGACATTAGTATCCTTCCTTCACAGATGAGGGAACGTAGGCTTAGATTGGGTAGATTACTTGCCTAAGTTTAGAAGGCCAGAATTTGACTCCTGGTCTCTCTGGTTCTAAAGCCTGTGTTTTTCTGGTGGGCCAAGCTTCAGCTTTTGCTGTATGTAATTAGGCTGCTCTTGAAGGACTTTAAAGCAGGAAAGTGATGAGGGCCTGTTTGTTTTGTTGAGTTGACCTCAGGGTATATAGCAGGTAAGTTCTGCAAAAGCAGAGATTTGTTTTGTATACTGATGAATTCCTAGACTGGTTCCTGGCACAAAGTATTCATGAATTTGTTGAATGAAGGATTGGTAGCAGAGTAAGAACGGATTTGAGGAAAGCAGGGCTGGTTGCAGGGATATTAGTGAAGAGGCTGTTGTGTTGGGTCAGGTAAGAAACTGGGAACTGGGGGACAGGTGAGTGAAGGATGATGCATAGGTTTCTGAATAGGTGATTAGATAGGCTGCCAACCAATAGAGGGAATATTGGAAGAACAGGGGAGATGAATTAGAGTAGATGATCAAAGGCGGATGGCCAGTGCAGAACTGAATATCTGAGTCTGAATTTTGGGGAGAAATCCAGGCTAGGGATTGAGATTTGGGAGGTATCAGAATTTAGGTAGTAGTTGAAACTGTGAGACATGGTGTTACCCAAGGAGAATGTGACACTTTAAAAGAGAAGCTAAGATATGGGATCATGGTAAATAGGGGTTTTATTTTAGCACTTCTCCAAAATTTGACTTCCTTTTGTTCTAAGGGCTCATGTTCTACAGTGAGAGCCTTCAGCAGCAGTCCTGTTAGACTTCTTGCTTTATGTTTTATTTGTGACAGAGCAGTACTTAGTTGTTGTTAAATGACTTCAAGATATTAGTAGTTTGGAGTAACCTCAGCACTCGCACAGGTAGAGTCAGTACAAAGATACTGACAGTCTGACCTTTTCCTCCCTAAGAAGGGTAAGATTTCTGAAACAACTTAACCTCTTAAAATCAGAGAACTGCAGTTGCTCCGTAAGAAACTATGGCCATAACTTAGTTGTAGATGATGCTAACATAAATGGGATGTTCTGTTTCTCATTGTTTTACTTGGAGTAATCATGTAGAATCAGTGTCATGTGGCCAAATGGCAAAATGTGCTGTGACAGTTAACAGAATTTCACAATATAGTGGCAAAAATCATCATTTAACAATACGTGTACTAATCAGTCTTCCTTGGGAAAGAAAATCTGAATGTATTTCTGTCTTATAAATTACTATGTAGAACTATGTATTCTGTGGTTTAGTCGTATTAATTTCAAGTTAAGCAGTAAGCAGGGTTGCTAAGGCCCCATATACCATAACACATATGCTAAGATGTATGTTCTTAGCATTGAACATTAGAATATTTTAGCTAATTGCAGTCACTCTTAGCATTTTGGTTTCTGAAGTAATTTTAACTGGGAAATAAATTGTCAGCAGTGATACCTTATAGCAGAACTGGAGCACATGACATAGGTTAATGGATATAAATGGAAATTGCACACTGAAATCAGAACATTTATATTTCTTCAGGTACTAGAAAACTACTCAGATGCTCCAATGACACCAAAACAGATTCTACAGGTTATAGAAGCAGAAGGACTAAAGGAAATGAGGTTTGTATTGCTTTTGTTGCTTAGCATGAGGGTTTCATAGGATGTGTGTCTTTCCATAGTTATGTACTGATGTAAGTCCACATGTACATATATATGTGCTTCTGTGTCTGGTGGTAGTGTGGAACTATCTCCCAATCTCCCAGGTTGTGTGTCCTCAAGAGTAGAAGGTGGGAGTTGGGTGAACATCCATTTGTTTTCATCAGAGGTCCAGCAGCTTTCCCGTCCTTGCTCTTCCTTAAATCTTGACTTGGAGCTTGTTTTTTTGTGTAGGAGTTGGCACATTTTCTCTTGTATTCTGTTTAATTAATAAGTTTAATTAATAGAGTAGGGCAGACTCTGGTAGGCTCTAACAGGTCTAAAACTATCCTTCTCTCTGTACTGTATCTCTGAAGTCCTTTGTTTTAGGATCAAAGAAGGGTGGTCTCATCACAATAAAACCCACTGGCTTTTTTTTTTCCCCTTCCGCCTACAGATTATAGCTATTCATGATATGGATACAGTAAATTTTGAGGTGACCTTAATTTTGTTATCCTATGATGTAGTTTGCCTAAAGAAGCAACAAGTTAGAAACACAAAAGGAATTGCAGCATGAAAACCAGTGACTGCCCTTAATCCTTTTCTTTCCTCACCCATATCTATCTGTCTGTCTGTATGTCTGTCTGTCCGTCTGTCTACCTAACCCTCTCTCTCTCTTTCTCTTTTCTCTTTTCTTTTCTTTTCCTTTTTGTTCTCTTCTCTTCTCTTCTCTTTTCTCTTCTCTTCTCTTTTCACTTCTCTTTTTTAAACAAAAGCGAGGAGCTCAACACAGTCTCTTCTTGGGACTCAGAACAGACAGCGTATGTTGTTACAGTTTAAGCTCTAGTTGCTTGGAATTGACCTTTTAGGGTCAAAACATACTCACTTTCCAGTTGTCAGTTCAAACATTCTCAAGTTGATATTGTGTGGGGAGGGAAAATCAAGATTGTCTAGGTCACTTTTGTTGAAATAGTACCTATGCTCTGTGTAGTGTTATAATTGTGCTTTATTTTTGTTTTTATGGGCTATTTCCCGTCATGCTGCTGTCTGCACTGCTGTTGGACCACTATACCTATAGAAGGTAAATTAGTCCCTTTGGGACAGATGGAATTAAGAACCTTAACTTGTTTCTGCTTCTTGCTCTTATAGGGATTCTGAAGCAGTCATGGTGGCTCGTGATGAGTGAGCAGCTCTGTAATTTGTAGACAGGGGTATAGTGTGTAGGAGTTACACTGTTTGCAGAAAGATTCTACCAGCATGCTGTTCCTCCTTCTAGCAGAGATGTTAGCACACCCACTTGATACTCCAGATTCTGCACAAGGTTTCTTTTAGAGATTGGTTCTTGCTGAAAATTTTTTTAGCATCCTGTGTGTTCCAAGCAGAATAAGTAATAGGGGTTTTTTTTAATGACTCTTTTAGACTTAGAAATTATTTTTAACATTCTGCATAAATTAGGGCCTCTACTTCTGAAAAATGCCAAGAGGCTTTACTTAAGGTATATATTTTTTTAACATACTGGGGAGAGGGAAGAGAAGGTGCACAGGTGAATACTACCATTAAGCCTGCTAGTGCCAAACTCATTTAACGTTAATAATGGTCAGTTGTCTGTATTTTTGACAGCTTTTCTATTTTAAGATTTAGTAAGTAGCCTCTAATTCACTGAGTTGTCATTGTTTTCAACCTACTTTTGTAGCAGGGACCGTGAAATAACTTAATATGTCATCTTTTTTTGAGTATTATTGGGCACTAAATCCATTTGACTTTTTTTAAAATATATATTCAAATTTAAGTGATTGCGCCTGGGTAGATTTAGAATAAAATCCATTTTTACCCCTTCCACACAGAGAAAGCAAATGATACATAGTTCTTTTGTGTGCTTATTAGAAAATATTTAACTGGGAACAAAAAAGCTGTGCTTGTTTTCTTGGGGAGGGGCACCATTGATTCTGTGGTCTTTGTTTTGATCATGTTATGTGGCAGTTTCTGAGCATAATATGGAGGTTGAAATATAGAGGCTAGGAAACTTGGTTTTATTTTTAATTAATATTAAATTTTAATTTAAAAACTATATAAAAATATTGGGTAATGTGTTTTTTCAAAACTCCTAAGTGACTTTGAAAAATGTGTAGTTTTTCTAAATTTCTTGAGTGATTCATTGTATCAAAAGGCACTAGATAAGTGTCAGGTGTGGCTCAGGTGTATCACAAAACATGTCTTATCCCAGAGTATACTGGGTGTGGTGTGAATTTCATCTGTTATCTTTTGCTACCTTCAAAGTGGAATTGTCCTGGGATTCTTGCTCTGCTTTTTCTTGATATAGAAATTAGTTGGAGGGTATTAGATCTTTGAGTAAGTAGGCATATGGATTTGTGTGACCCTCACTCACCCTTGTATGTTTTTACAGTGGGACATCCCCTCTTGCGTGTCTCAATGCCATGCTACATTCCAATTCAAGAGGGGGAGAGGGGCTATTTTATAAACTGCCTGGACGCATCAGTCTTTTCACACTCAAGGTAAGTACTATAAAGTGTTTGTGCAGTAGTTCTTAAGCTTTTAGTGTGTATAAGAATCACTTGGTAGGTCTGGAATGAAGCCATGAATTTGCATTTCTAATAAGCAGGCAGGTGATGCTGATGCTTTTGGTCCTAAATGGCCACTGACTGAGATGTTCTAGTGTGAGCAGGGTATTAGGAATTATTTTAGTCATATTAGCTGTTGTGTCTATATCCAGCTGTTCCTTGTCTGTATCTTTGCAGATTGTATGCAATAGAGGGATAAGTGTATGTGGGGGTAATTGCAAATGTGCCTTAATTAGGATTTTGTAATGATATTGTGAAGGATTGATTTCTGGGCAGCTAAAGTAAGACCTACTCTGTGGAAAATAACTGAAACGTGAACATACTTGTGGAAATTCAAAAACTCATTAGCATTTACTAATTGACACTAATTATGAAGGAAGAGAACTTAAATCAGGTACAGTTTATAATAAAGCTTTAATAGAGCTGAAATGAAAAGGCTAATTATTTTTCTACCATTTGTGGTATATATGGCTATCACTTAAAACAAGGAGTTGGCAAACTTTTTGTAAAGGGCCAGATAATATTTTAGGTTTTACAGACCATGTGATCTCTATCACAACTGTTCAACTCTGCCGTTATAGCTGGAAAGCAGCTATAGACAATGCACAAATGAACAGGCCTGGCTGTATTTCAATAAAACTTTATTTATAGGAATTGGCAGCAGGCCAGATTTGACTTGGGTGTGGTTTCCTTACTCCTGATTTAGACATAAGATGACCTCTTGATGGTGAGGAAACTGACATATTGAGGCTGACCTTTATACTCTGGCAAAATGTAGTTATACATTGTAATAGTCCATATATAAACTTTACTCTTTTAGTTTTGTTTTCTTGATAGACTTGTTTTCTTTAATTCAAAATTAAACACTTAAAAATACCAGCTCTGTAACCTGCAGTCACAAAACTTGGTCTTTATGTACACATCAAATGTATCTTACATTCCAATGTCTGTGCTGTTTTCTGTATTGTTTTTATTTCTATTATTTTGAACTTTTTTTTTTAAGAGGCAACATAATGTAATGTCAGGAACTGAGTCTTGGGAGAGACAAAGCCTTGAGTTCAAAACATAGCTTTGTAACAGGGATGGGGGTGGGGGTATTGGGGTGGGGATGATTTTAACCCTTCTTTATGGTGGTGTATGCATCCCTAACACAAAGTCAGTTCTTAAGAAATGGTAGCTTTTATAGTATTTCTTTAGATTCCTCATCCATAATTGCTTGTTAATAGCATTTTTCTATTTATGTTGTTATATATAATGTAATTATATGTAATTATGTATAATTATAATTATCTGCATTATGTATGTTAGAAATGTGCTTGTTAATGGCATATTTCTATTTTGAGAGAGGAGAAATAACCTTTTTTATGAACACCTTGAGGGAAGGAACTGGCATAGTCCATGCTTAATAAATATCTGAACTGAATTAAATTTTTTTGTTTTAATTTTAATATATCTTAGTAAACTATTGTATGAATCTGCTGTAAGCTTGGTAGTATTGTTATTCTGTAGCCCTGTCTGAGATGCATTGATTGAAGATGTGCTCAGCGTGTCCTCTCATCTGCCTTCGGCTTAATGTTGCTTAGTCTTCTTAGTGTGTTGCGTGTTGGAGTTGCACATCACCTCTCTGATATTCTTTGTGCTCTTTTTGGGTTAATGGTTTGCTCGTCTGTTTCCCCCAGTGAGACTGTACACTCTTTGAGGGCAGTCTTATTTACTTCGGTATCCACCAAGGTTACTGTGCAAAGTAGCCTTCAGTAAATGTATATTTCATGAATGAATTAGTGCATGATGGTTACATTCTGGTACTTAATTATCCTTTTGACATTTGGTGCTAAATACTACTCATAATCTTGAAACTATCCCTAGATTTGTCTCTGGCCTGTAGCTCATATGTCAGTCAGCTAAAATGAAAGGTGTTTACTGCTGTGGCTTTGGTAGAATTTTCATTTGATTAATTATCTGTGTGTCTCTTAATTTTGACCTGTTTGCTTCATTTAATATATTTGTCATGATGGTACATATAGACATACTTTATTCTTTTTAAGGGGTGTCGTAGAATTCTATATTCCAGGTTATGAATGTGTGGTAATAGTCTCTTGTTAAATGCCTCATTATCACCATATTATCTCCCAGAAGTTGTGCAGGCATTTTACTTTATTGTTATTTAGGAATGGATAAGAAAGGATATAAAAAATCTGAACCACGTGATTACCATCACAGTCATCTGAGAACTCGAATCTATCCAATAAACACTCAACTTCAAAGTGGTGTTAAGTACATTTTTTTAAACCTCCATTTTTTTGTTTAGAAAAGATTTCAAAGCTATGGAAAAATTGAAAGAGTACTACTTTGAATACTTCAACCATTTAGCTTTCTTAAAATTGTTATAAGTTTGTCACATTTGCTTTGTTCTGTGCATATGTAAGCCTTTTTTTTCCCCAGAACCATTTGAAAATGTTAACTAAAACTGGTACTTCACCCCTAAATATTTTAGAATGTATGTCTTTATTTAATTAAATACAATTTGATTTCTCTATTACAGTCGATACACAATATTATGTTAGTTTCAGGTATACGGCATAGTGATTAGATATTTAGATAACTTGTGAGGTGATCACCATGATAAATGTACCTAGTAATAACTAGGTAATAACCATACCTAGTTATTACTAGAATGTGTGTCTTCAGGGCAAGGACATTGTCCTATATAACCATAATATCGATATCACGTTCAAGAAAAATAGTCCATATTCAAATTTTTCTAATTCCAGAAATATTCTTTATTGCTTATTTTTTTAACACCAGCATTGTCAAGAATTATACATTACATTTGGTTTTCATGTATCTTTAATCTCTTTTAATGTAGAACACTTCACTTGCCTTGTTTTATCTTTCATGTCATTGATATTTTTGAACAATCCAGGTCAATTTTCTTGTAGAATTAAATGTATTTTTAAAAGCTAATAAAAGCATAGAATCCTTGGTTATTTCCAGACTCCTTTATGTTTATACTGCCAGAACATGTCTACTGTTCCAGGTTGTAGTCTAGAGCCACTCAGCAGTGATAGGTGGAAGTGATGGGATATTTTGTATAGTGGTCTACCTAAGGGTCAGGATATTGCCTGTAATAAGAGACAAGGCAGATTATTTAACTCAACATTTCTCATTCTTTCTTTTGAAGGTGGTAGTGACACCTCTGAAATCCTGTGGCATTTTCTTTGCCTGAGTTTTCTCTCATGTGTTAAGGAATAAAGCATGTGCAAAATGGCTTGGTAGTTTTTCTCCTCCTTTCTTGGAAATCTCTTCTAGTGGGCCATCAAGGTCAAAGTTATATTTATCCATGTGGTTTTGCTACTTAGTTAAAAATAAGAGTTTTTGTGTGGCCTTGTCCATGATTCCCAAAGGTTTACTGATAAGCCAGTGTCTTTTTGAGCATGCCACAGGGTTCCTTCTCTGATAAAAGTTGTTCTGGCTAATGTAATGGTGTATTTGAAACTTTAGATACAAATGCTTGTATCAGTCTGCAGAGCTAGTTTTCAGGCATGCATGGAGGAAATCTATCCATGCTTTGAATTCTTGATTTGAATAGTTTTTCTTAAGCTGTTCCTGAAGTCAGCTGTCAGTGTCCATCATTGCCTAGTTAGAAGTAGGATATATGTCGTTTTTTATATTTGAGATTTCCCATCCTATAAAACCACTGTGCGCTTCTTTGTAGAGTTCTACAGTTTTAGGACGTTCATGCTGAAATACTATGCCTTTGTCACTGTGATTGTCACTGATGAGTTTAACCTGGGTTAGCGAGTGGTCATTCAGCACTTGCTGTCAGGTATAACTGCAGTCATCTGAACATTGTTCAGTTTTATTGTGGAATGATGCTCGAATTGAGATGTCACTTAAGGCTGTTTGCGTTTTATTGTACCTCCTGTGTTGATATAGCACTCAGTCTTCAGGGTCTTTTAATTCAATTAACAAACCCTATTGAATCTTTTTACTATATCAGATTTTTTTTTTTTAAGTATAAAAAGCATCTTAGTAAAAAAATAGATGGCTACTCTTGAAGTATCCATCCATTAAAATCCACAGTTTGCAAATAAAGGAAAAGGCAATTGGAGAAAGAGGAGATAATTATTGCAGTCTCACAATGTTATTTATAGTTACTACAATTAAAACATTCATGTACAGCTCCACACTTACAGCAATTTCAAAACTATACAGAGGAGAACAAATGAAGTAGGCTAGATTTAGATACAGTAAAATTATAGTCTGTCATTTGTAAGGCAATGTCAGAATCCATTTTGATTTTTGATAGGTATATAGCAGGCAGAGTGAGTGGTCTTTTAAAAATGCACATCACACACAAACACACAAAATGCAAATCCCATCACATCACTATCCTGCCTAGTCCATATCTGCCTCTCTGATCTGCTCTCCTAGCCCTTTCCCATTGGTCATTAAACTTTAGCCACTCTGGCCTTCACTTTGTGTCTTAAACACCCCAAACTTGTGGTCCACCTCAGAGCTCTTGCACTAGTCCCTCTCCCTGGAACACTCAGCCTGGAAAGCTTTGTGGTAGCTTGTCATTTGGTTTTCAGTCCAAAAATATCTTCTCAGTGAAGCTTTCTCTAACTACCAGTATAATTACACAACATTATGAGGGTTTCTCTTTCATAGCCCTATCAGTATCAGAAATCACCTTGTTTGGTTACTTGGTTATCCTTAGCTTCCCCACACTGGAATGCAAGTGCAAAGACTTTGTTTTCACTGTATTTCCTGGGTCTGGCATGTAATAGGTAATTAATAAATGTTGGCTGAATAAAAAATAGAAGATGGCATCATCAAAATATTTAGCCAGCTAGTTCTTGTAATTCACCTTTCTTTTTATATCAGTTTTATTATAGAAAATGCATATTTTAGGTTTTTTCTTCTGCTCAGCAAGTCGACTTCTAAGGAACTCCCCCCACCCCCCTTTTTTCATTGCCCTCTTTAGAGCAGTTATACATAAATCTGTGAAGGAATCTGCTGACACTAGAAATAAATTGTTCCCAAGCTATCGTCATAATCTGGTTCCTCTTAATTGCTGGAGACAGAAACTGAGCCATTAGAAACAATTTAAGCATTTTAGGTATGTTTTAGATATCATGTTGTTATTGCTTTTACAGTTTTAAACTTTGATCATCTTGTTAGAAAAAAAAATTTCTACTTATTTAAAATGGTAGTGATTTTTTTAGACAGTGTCTTTTTTAGTCTGTTAGCCTTATCAAACATATCTTTTTAATGCTTAGAGTCCTAGAATTTTAGTGGGGGAGGGTCTCTCAAATCATCTTAATTTCTCAGATTGAAAACTGAGTTTCCGACAGATGAAATTATTTATCTGTGAACATATATCTGTGTGACAAATGCATGTGGTTGAGTTAGGAGTAGAACCTAGAGCCCTACTTTTTGAGTTTGATATCTTCTCATTATGCCAATTTAGAATAGAATTTTTCTTCAGGTTTTATGACCTTTGGTCACTTCATTTTTTGAAGCATCTTGTTTCTTGATATTTCTCAAAATGTCAGTTTTACTCTCCTTAATGAAAACTCTTATAATTGTTAAGCAAAAGTTGCTTTTCATATGCTTAGATGTGAATTCTTCAGTTATGGCCGGTTGGTTTGAATTTCTGCACTCTATATTAATTATATTGGGGCATTTCCAATCATATCTTTCTATGCTAGAGTGAATAATACATGGTGGTAGTAAGAGCACTGGTCTCTAGGAGTCAAGGTTTGAATTCCAGCATAACACCTTATGTCTTATTGAACTCTAATAAGGAGTTGAAATAGATAGGTCATTTAAATACATCAGGTGTAAAACCTTTTTTCTCATGAAATGGGGCTGCAAAATAGAAATAGATGACTGTGAAACTCCTCTGGTTGAAACAGGCATGAGGGCTCAGCTTCTTCATCTCTGTGGGTTCTACCATCCTCACCCCATACCCCAAGCACCCAGGCATCTTTCCCAGACCCTGAAAGCTCTGTTAAAAATTTCCTAGAGTAAAAATTCAGTAAAGATACTTTCTGTGCTCACATTCTAACATCTAGACTATTTTTTGTGAAAAGTATGGCAGTCTTTTTCTTTTTTTCCTTCCTGTTCTTTTGTGATGCATTTGGTATTTACTGAGACTGTTTCATTACAAACCCTTCTCCACTCCGCTGTAGGAGTTCCACACAGGAGGCCCAGTTAGTGGTAGAGCAGTAGGACTGTTCACTCAGTTTAGTTTTGATGAAGGGTTTGACCTCTCAGTTGGTAAAAGGTTCCTTATTTGTTTGAGTGATTCTCAAAGGACGTCTGGATCTGCCTTTGAAAAAAGGATTATTCCTCTGTCTGACAGGATCCCCAGCCAGCTCAGGGAAAAGATAAAATTTGATTGTTTTTTGGAGCCCTGGTCAGACTCTAGTTTTATGCTTAAGAGGTGAGCTGCCTTTTGTCTTTCTACCTCCTGAACTTCAAAGACCTGTAAGACTGAAGCTGTAAAGGTCAGGTAACAGGTTTGGAAAGCATTACCATCTGGATAATTTTGTGGTAGTTCAGAGTGATGGGGCGGGGGAGGAGGGAAGAAGATAATTTCAGGGTTGCTAAAGTGACATATTTTGAAAACGAAAAGGTTATAAACATTTTTTTAAGTGTGGATTTTTTTTTTTTTTTTGAAGGATAAAGATTCTACATGCCTTCCTCAGGACTGTGTTTGAAAAAATACACTTTTCTTTGGGTCAGCTGATATAAAAACCCCACGTTTGATCTCTTCTCAGTCTTTCAGATCAGACTTTTTGGGAGAGTCATTTGAGGAACTCGTTTAGTCTAAGCATAGCTAAATCTGAAAGAAATAATGGAAACTGATGGTTAGTATATGTGCTGCCAAAGCAGCACGGAAACTGATGTTTAATTGAGTGCTAACTATATTCCAGGCAGGCATTATGCTCCTCACATTGGTCTTTTTGAAATTTAAATGTTTCCTGCTGCTGAACTAAAAAGGCTGAAAACAGTCTCAAAGAGTTTAAGTAGATGGTAGAAAGTCACATTTTTGGTTATTTGAGAGATTTACATTTAACACATGAAGGACAGATTAGGAGGTTTTCAGTTTCGACTACATGAGTTGGTCCTCAGAAGTTTGAGAAGCATACTCAGAGTTCTGAAAGTATAGCTTCACATTCTTTGTACATCATGAGGTGGTTAGTATAGGGAGTCAAAAAGATGTCTATTTTTTTCCTATTCTGGAAGATGCTGTCTTTTTTCAATTCAGTTGTACTAGATGGGCTTTGAAATGTGTGCCTTTAAGTGTCAGCTAATCTTTTGTTTTAGTCTTCTCTTTGACTGTTCATGCCAGTTTTTCTTTGGTAAATTAACTCCTGACAATTCCCTTTTTAAAACTTCTTTCTTTGAGGTCTCCATTTCCATTGCTACCTCCTTTAGTCTAAGTTACCTTTGTATGCCGAATACTGAAATAGCTCCTGTTTGGTTTACTTGGGTTCACTTTTGCCCCTAGATTACAGTTTGCTCCTTTGTAATGTGCACAACAGCCTGAGGGATTGTTTTGACCTGGACACATTTCTGTTTGATAACCCGTCAATGGTTTCCTATGGCGTATACCGAAAAATCCAAACCTTGCTCAACCACATTGCCCTTTCAGTTCTTTGAATTCCTTAAACTCCTTCCAGTTTTAGGGTCCCCATTTGGAACTCTTCCTTCTGCTTATGCCTGGCTGTATGTCTCAAAATGTTAGTTCCATGAGGAGCCTTATCTTTAAATTGGATATTCTCATTGTGTCCTGAACTTTACTTTTTATCACTTATAAGTTTATAATTATATAGTTATTTGGGTGATCATTTGATAGGTTTCTCCCAACTAGGCCTTAGGGGCAGAGAATCTGTGTTAATTTATTCTCAACTGTATAGCCTTAGCATCAGTCATAGTAGGTGTTCAATAAATGTTTGCTAGATAAATGCAGCGGAAAAAACATATAGAAGGACATTGTTATAACATGATGGTTAGCAGTCCTCTATAAGCCAAACAGTTAAATTAGCTCAGGATAGTAATTTAGTATCAATATTGAAATATGTAGTATGGAGTGTTTACCAAGCTCTTTTTTCCATGGAGTAGAGTGTTTGAAAACTTCAAAATGTAAGCTTTATTTTTTCAAAGGAAAAATAATGTCTAATGTTACTTTTGAAGTCCATTGTTATGTTAATACCTGGTCTTCTATATGTGTCCTCTCCCTTTTTTCTACTCTCTCTCCTTGAGAGCTTTTAGGATCTTTTCTATGATTATATACTTCAGTTATGGGTGTTTTTTTACCCTGTGTGCCTTACTCAGGTATCTAATGATCCTTGGTTGAGGGCCTGTTCCTGAGAGTCAGGCTCTTAAATACTAGTTGGAAATACAGTGTATCATGGTTTTGTGGCTTCACTTGTCTCCCATAGCAGTGTTAGTGGTTGTCACTTAGATGCATTGTGCTGGAGTAGGGGTGTCTCTCTCCTCCCAATGCAAACCCCATGTTCTCAACCCCATACCTCATCCTTGGTACCTGGTTTAAGTTCTGAGCCTGTTGAATTTAGGGGATGAATCTACTTGGTTCTTTTCAGTATCTTCTGTGTAACACTGAAGTTTCATCTTCCTTTGTTTTGCTAACTTGTCTCCTTTGCTTCCCTGTTTCTCTGTCACTGACAACTTCCAGATTATATCTCCACCCTCTATATTCCTCCTTGAACATCAGACTTGTTTATATTCAATTGCCTATTCGGTATTTCTATTTGGATACTAATGGCATCTCAAAATTTACATGTATATAACTGATCTCATCTTTCTATCTCAAACCTATTTCACCCTTATCTTGCTCATATCAGTTAGTGGGAATTCCTCTTTTAAGTTGCTTAGGTTAGTAACCTTGGAGATACCTTTAACACCTTTCTTTTGCTTTCATGGCACATGTAATCAATAAATCCTATTGGCTTGCTTTCAGAATATATCCCATGTTACCACTCCCTCACCCCTCCCTGCCACCGTCATCTTTCTCCTAGATTATTGTAGCTTCCTAGCTGGTCTCCTTGTGTCCACTTTTGCCATGTTCCTCAGTGCTGGAGCCAGGAAGATTTTTAAAAAACATCAGTCAAATCATGTCGTTCCTGTGCTCAAAACCCTTCAGTATTCACTCCCACCTCCCAACCCTCTTCACTCAGAGGGTCATAATCCTCAAGAGTCACTTGTATTTCCTTAATGCTGTCTGCCTCCTACCCTCACTCCCATCCTTTTCTTCTTCTCTCTCCCTGATTCTCTGCTCAGTAAACATGGCAGCCTCCTTGGTGATCCTTAAACATGTTGCCACTATTCCTCTCAGGGCTTTTGCCTTGGCTGTTTCAGCAATCTGAAATGCTTTTCTATCAAATAATACCTGCATACCTTGTCAGGTCTTTGCTCAAATTGCACCCTGATCCCTCCAACCCTTAGAGCATTCCCAATCCTCATTTCCTGCCTCATTTTTCTTTTTGTATTTATCATTGTTTGATATACTACATTGATGTATGCATGTTGTTTATTGTTGTTGTCTGTCTCCTTTGACTAAAACAGAAGCTCCATTAGGGGAGGGGTTTTAAATTTTAGTTACTGATGTCTCTCCAGTTCCCAGGCACCCAGATATTTGTGCGAGTAAATGAATCATAGTTTATGTCTTTTAATTTGGTAATGTAGTGATTTATATTAATAGTCTTTTTTTTCCCATTGCTCAGGCATCTTCGTATTCCTAGGATTAAATGTCACTTTGACATGATTTTCTTTTAAAATATGCATTGCTGGATTTAGAACAGGGGTCTCCAACCCCCGGGCTGCAGACTGGTACCAGTCCATGGCCTGTTAGGAAGCCGGCTGTGCACAGCAGCAGGTGGTGAGTGGTGGGCAAGTGAAAAATTTCATCTGCTAGCATCACCACCTCAGCTCTACCTAGGATCATCAAGCATTAGATTCACATAGGAGCACTGGTTCCTGGTGCCAGAAAGGTGGGGGTCCGCTGCTCTAGTACATGTTTCCTGGCACATGTGTGCAGCGGCTTCTCTAGGGTTTGTAATATTTCTGGGAATGGAACTGACTAGTAAGTTTTGCATCTGATCATCATTATTAGGTTTAGTACGGCTGTTTTTCAAAGTGATTCTATGAAATTATACTCCTCCCATAGTATATAAGTATTCTTGTTGCTCCACAGCCTGGTATTATGTGTATAAAATAGTATTTTGTGTTGTTTTTCTTATTTTTAAATTATGGCGTAATTTGTACAGTACGCATTTTGATGTGGTAGTGTACAGTTCTATAAGGTTTTTAAAAAATACATTTGGGTTTTTTAGTTCACATTTGTTTGTTTTGACATTTTATTTAACATGTATGCCATACGTGGCTTGAATGCAGTTACTCCAGTAAATGTTGGTGCTAACATGGTTCTCCGCTAAAAATTCAGTTTGACATGTACATACAGTAAAAGTCACCCCTTTAAGGATACAGTCCTTTGAATTTTGACATACAAATTTGTAATTACCACCATAGTGAAGGTGTATAGAACAGTTCTATCACCCCAGAAACAACTTCTTTGCCCTTTTGTAGTCACCTTCTTTACCCACCCCAGCTCCTGTTAGTTATGGATTTGTTTTCTATTCTGTTAATGGAATCATATTTCATGTAGCCTTTCAAGTATGGCTTCCTTTGTTTAGTGTCAGGTATTTGATATTTAGCCATCTTGTAATGTTTGTTCCTTTTTATAGTTGAGTTGTATCCAGTTGTATGTATCTACCACATTTTGCTTATCTATTCCTCAGTCTATGAACATTTGGATTGTTTCCTCCTTTTGACTGTGAAGAGTAACGTTGTGACTATTTGCATAGGAGTCCTTGCCTAAACTTACATTTTCATTCCTCTTGGGTAGATACCTAGTAGTGGAAATGCTGAGTTGTGTTGTAATTTGTTTAGCTTTTCTAAGAAACAGCCAAGCTGTTTTCCAAAGAGGCTATACAATTTTACAGTTGTTTTCTGTTCTTTAGTAAAATTTCTTTTTTTCTCCCTGACAGTACCATTTTTTCCCCCCTGAAATCTATTTCGATATTGATATAGCTGATCTAGCTGTCCTACAGTTAGTTTTTGCATGGTATATATTTTTATTTTTTTGTTGCTGTTAACCTATCCATGTCTTTATGTTTAAGGTTTCTTTATATTTCTAGTTGGGTATTTATTTATTTAAATTATTATTATTATTATTTGCTTGCATCTGAGGGAATGGGAAGAAAGTGGTCTAGTTTCTACGTCAATCTTACACTGGCAGTATAACCCTGTGGAGCAGGATTTTTCAGCCCCATCACTATTGACACCTTGGACCAGATAATCCTTTGTTGTAGGAGGTTGTTTTGTGCATTGTAGATTGGTTAGCAGCATTCCTGGCCTTTACCCAGTAGATGTCAGTAGCATGTCTCCAGCCATGACAATCAGAAATGTCTCCACACATTGCCCCATGTGCCCCGGCAGACAGACTCACCCCCAGTTAAGAAAGAGCTCTACTGCTTTAGCGTACCAGCAGGGAGTCTCCTGTTAGACCCGATCCTTGCGAATGTCTTGAGTTTTGTCTTTGAGCTTTATTATTTTTTTTTAATCTAGTCTATAATTTTTGCCTTTACTTGGGACAATTGGACAATGTACATTTAATGTAATTACTGATGGTTGGATTAAGTCTGCTGTTTAGTTGTTTTCTATTTGTCCTGTTTTCTTTCTTCTCCTTTTGGATTGAATATTTTTTAGTATTCCCTTTTATCACCACTACTAGTTTATTAACTATATGTCTAATTTTTTCCAGAAATTGCTTCATATTGTACAAAATGCATCTTTGCTTGTCACAGATTACCTTTAAGTTGTATGCCATTTCATGTAAAATGTAAGATCCTTATACTTACTGTTCTTTCATTTATCCCATCCTAACCTTTGGTGATATTCCTTTCATACATTTTACTTCTGTATAGGCTATACACTTCAAAAAACATTATTACTGCTTTTGCTTTAAACATTTTTTTAAAGAAATTTAAAAATAGGAGGACAGTGTCTTATTTTTATCTACATATTTACCATTTCTGGTATTCTTCATCCCTTTGTAGAGGTCCAGATTTCCATTTGTTACCATTTCCTTCCTCTCGAAGAACTTCCTTTACCACTTCTGTAATGCAGGTCTGCTGTGACAAATTCTTTCTGCTTTTCTTTGTATGAAAAAGTCTTTAATTTACTTTGAAGGATATTTTTGCTAGATACGGAAGTCTAGGTTGAAAGTTCTTTTTTTCCTTTCAGCATTTAAAAAATACCAACCTTTTGTCTTCCAGTTTGTATAGTTTCTGATGAGAAGTTTGTATTCCTCTTTTTTTCTGATGCAGATTTTAAGATTTTTTTTTCAGTGTTTTAGATTTTGACAATTTGGTTATGATGTATTGCGGTGAACTTTTCATATCTGGGTCAAATTTGAATATTTTCAGCCATTATTTCTTCAGCTTTTTTTCTGTTGTCCTGTTTCTTACAGATGTCATGATGTTTGACTACCTTCTATTGTCCCATAGATCGCTGAGGCTCTGTTCCCAGTCTTTCTGTGTTGCATTTTGGATATTTCTGTTGTTTCTGACCTTTTCTTCTGCAATTTCTAATTTGCTGTTAATTTAATCCAGTGACTTTTTCATTACAGGTGCTATATTTTTTATCATTACTTCATTTGTTTATATTTTCCGTTTTTCTCATTATGTCCATGTAATACTTGATCATATCACATGCATTTATAGTAGCTGTTTTAAGTCTTTGTTCATTGATTCCATCTCTTATTTCTGGGTCTGTCGATATTTACTGATCTGCTTATGAGTCACAATTTCATGCTTCTTGGCATATCTAGTAGTTTTTGTTTGGATGTTGAACAATGTGAATTTTAGGTTGTTGGTGTTATATAAGTTTTCTTTGTGAGCATGTTGGTCTTTCTTTTGGTAGATCGTTAGGTAATACGTAGATAAGTTTACTGCCTTTGATTTGAGCCTTGTTTGTAAGCTTTGTTGTTGGGGCAGGTCTAGGGGTAGCCTTTAAGGAGAATTTTACTCTACTACTAAGGTATTCCCTTCTAGGGTTTCTATCAGATGCTTCAAATGTTTAACAATGTCCTGCCCTCTGGCTGGTTGTAATTCTTTGTCTCCTGTCCTTCTGCTCTGGGAATTAGCTCTGTGAATTATTCAACCATTCATTCATTGCCCAGCCTTGTGGAATTTCACCTTGTATATATGCAGAGACCCCAAGCAAAATTGTGGAAGTCTTTTTCTGCAGAAGTCTTTTTCTGCAAAATTCTCTGGAATTTTGCAGTGCAACTTCCAGCCATCTTAGCCTCGTACCTTGACTTTATGATAGTGCAAGAAATACACGTTAAATAGAAACCATACTTTAAAGTCTCTTAAAGCTAGGCATTAACAAAACATTTTCAAAGTTAGCATTTATGTTGAAATAGTACAAATTTTTTGGTTTACCATTGCTTCTTGTATCCCATTCCTTCATTCTACATTTAATTTATTTTGTATCATTGTACATCATATATGAAGTTCTTTCAGTAAGGATCTGTAAGTAGTAAACTGTGTTTGTATCTTAAGGCAGGGGTCTCCAGCCCCTGGGCCATGGACTGGTACTGGCCTATTAGGAACCGGGCCACACAGCAGGAGGCGAGGGGCAGGCAACCAGGCAAAAGCCTCATCTGTATTTGCAGCCACACTCCGGCACTAGCATCACTGCCTCAGCTCCACCTCAGATCATCAGGCATTAGATTTTCATAGGAACACTGGTCCCCTTGTGCCAAAAAGGTTGGGAACTGCTGCCTTAAGGCCTTTATTTTGCCCTTACTCTTAGATGGCATTTTACTTGTGTGATGATTTGTAGTTGACTTATTTTCCCTCATGGGAAGATGTCATTGTTTTCTGACATTTGTTGCACTTGAGAAATCTGTTATCTACTTGTTGCTTTATTGTTATTCTTTTCTTCTTGGTTGCTTTTACTGTTTGTTTGTCTAGTGTATATTTGAATAAGTTACTCTAGCAATCTGAAGACCCATGTCTTCAGTTTTGGCCAATATGTCCTTAAATGCCTTTCCTGCCTCCTAACATTTATGTATTTTACATCTCTTATCTTTTTGTGGTACATTCTGTGAGATTACTTCAGATTAGTAATATAGTTCATTAATTCTTCAGTTTTGACTGAATGGTCAGCTTTTTATCACATTTTTATTTCTAGATTTTTCAGATCCTTTTTGGAATTTGCCTATTCTTTTCTTATTCTATCTTGTTCTGGTCTTGTGGTTTTTCTTTCTGTATGTTTTAAAGTCTCTTTATTATTCTAATTCTAGATCTTGAAGTCTGAATTTGTTTTTATGTCTGCTCAAAACCCTTCCCTACTTTGCTGGTTCCATTTCTGGGTATAGTTTTAAATTTTGACTTAATGCTTATCATCTGTGGGATTTGTTTTTTATATGAGTCAGGTGGTAGAAGTGTCCTTCTAGGGACATTTTGAGTTTTTGCTGAACCAACAGGTTTCCTTAGTGCAATGCCTGTTCTTAGGCTAACTTCTTGGTTTGGGGTTCATGGAACACTTTGATGGAGTAATTTCGGAACCTGTACCTGAGACATGGAGTTTTAGTTTCTCAGAGGTGATGTTTCCACCTCTGACTTCTGGCAAATGGCAGACTCCTTTTTCATGGACTGGAAATTGGAGTTCATAATATCGCTGTGTGTTTCCTTGTGGCTTTTAGTATTTTATGAGTTCAACTCATTTTATCTCTTAGTCTTTTTGCAGGCATTAAAACACCTGTCCCAAGCCCTAAGACTTGTATCCGGATTTAGTAGCCTTGTGAGTTATTTGGCTTTGAGTAGCTTGTTTCTTGTTTCTAGCATCAGGGAATTTTTATTTTCTTGCTTTTGGGCGTGCCTGTGTGCATGTGTTATACTTTGTTCACCTGTGTATTTGGAGATAAGTGTTTTTGCATCAGGTCTATAGGCCATATTCATTGGAAGTTCTATGACTGATTGCTCACTTGTAGTTACATCCTGTAAAACAGGTGTAACTCACTAAAAAACCAAGTTTCTAGGTTTTGTCAGAACTCATGTGCTGCTGGTAATGCAGTGGTGGTAATGCTAAGATTTTTTCACCTTGCCCGTAAAGTATTGCATCATACTGAAGGGATATGTCAGTTGGCATCGCTAATGGACCCTCTGCAGCTTGATTGATCAGAGTGCCTTTGATTGCATTGTGCTTTTAGTACAGTTCTTTTTCATCATCAGTTTTTATGAGAAAGACTCATTGTAGTGGCTTACTTCTGAGGAGTTTAAATATATCTTTTTGTCTTAGCCGTAACTAAAACAACTTTTGTTGTTTTAGTGATTGCTTTAGTGTTTATTGTATAGATAATCTAACTTACCACAGTCTACCTTGAGGTAATATTATACCACTTTACTTGTATTATAGGAACCTTACAGCAGTGTACTTCCACTGTCCCCCCTCAGTCTTTGTGTTATTGTTGTCATACACGCCACCTCCACATATGTAATAAACTCCATAGTATATTGTAATTTTCTATTTAAATAGTCAATTGTCTTTTCAAGAGATTTAAGAAATAAGAAAAAAGTCTTACTTGTACCTACATATTTTTCGTTTCTGGTGCTCTTTATTGCCTGTGTAGATCCAGATTCCCATCTGGTATCATTTTCATTCAGCCAGAAGGACTTCCTTTAATGTTGTAATGCCGGTCTGCTGGTGATGGTATTTTAAAGAGTTAGTTTGTATGAAAAATTATTTCCTTTTCTATTTTAAAAGATATTTTCACTTGATAACAGAATTCTAGGTTGGCAGTTTTTTCTTTCTATACTTTAAAGATTTCCTCTACATTTTTTTTCTGGCTCGTATTATTTCTGATGAGCCATCTGCTCTTGTTTTAATATTTGTTCCTCAGTGAATAATGTATCTGTCCTTCCTCCTTCAGGTTAATTTTAATTTTATTTTTTATCACTGCTTTCTAGCAGTTTATGATGGGCTTTGATGTGGTTTGCTTCATGTTTCTTTTGCCAGGGTATTGTTAAGCTTCTTGGATCAAATTTGGTAAATATTCAGTCATTATTTTAAATATTTTTCTTTTCCACTTCCCCTTCCTCTTTGGGGCCTATAATTACATGTATATTTGGCCACTTGAGGTTGTCCCATAACTTACTAATGAACTGTTCATATTTTTTCAGTCTTTTTATTCTTTATCTTAGGTAGTTTCTACTGGTATATTTTCATGTTCACTAATCTTTTCTTCTGCACTGTTAAATCTGTTAATCCAGACATTGTGTTTTTTGTTCCTGGAAATTCTGTTTGGGCGTTTTTAATATCTTACATGTTTCTGCTTCATGTGGTCAATATTCAACACATGAAATATAGTTATAATAAATACCAATTTGAAAAGATATATGTGCCCAGTGTTCACTGTAGTGTTATTGTCAATAGCCAGGATATGGAAGCAACCTGAGTTCCCATCAATAGACAATTGAATAAAGAAGATATGGTACATATAGATAATGGGCTCTAATTCGGCAATAAAAAAGAATGAAATTTTACTTACTAAATCTTACAACATGGCTGGACCTAGAGGGTATTATGCTAAGTGAAATAAGTCAGACAGAAAGACAAATACCATATAATATAATTTATATGTGGAATCTAAAGAACAAAATAAAAGGACAAAAAAGGAAACAAAATAACTTCAGTTCCTCTTCTGATTCTACCAGCTGTCATTTTTTGAGTCTGTTTCTGGTTTTCATTTTTTAATTTTTTGTCACTATGAGTCAAATTTTCCTAGTTCTATGCATTCCCAATTTTTGATTGAGTGACAGACATTGTGAATTAGATTCTGGGTTCTGGATATCTTTGTGTTCATGTCAGTATTTTTGAGCTTTGTTCTGGAGTGCAGATAAAGTTATTCAGAACTGTATCCTTTTGAATCTTGCTTTTAAGCTGTGTTGGGTGCAGTTTGTCTTCCCTGAGTTTATTTTTATAAAACTATATAGATATATGTTTTCTTATTTCCTTTTCTTTCTTTTACTCAGCCTGTTACATGTTTTCATTCATTTTTATTTAATGCTAATTACGTTCTTTTTCCTTACAGTTCTTACATTCTTACTCAGGCAGTAATTACCTGTGGCCTAATTATTGCATTATTCTCTTAATTAGTATTCTAGTTTTCAGACTCTTTCCATCAATGTAGTATTTGGATTGCTGTCAGAGTGATTCTAAAGCACAACTTTGATAATGTCACTGCATTGCTTTTCAATACCTACGGCAGTGGGATTCACATTTTTTAAAAATTCACTATTTATATATATACGCTTATACATTATACATTATATAGCATGTATTATTTTATAGTATGTTCATAGTGAAATACACCTTAAAACACATTTCAAAGTATTTTAGTGTACTGTATTTTAAAAATAATTAGTTGACATTAGAGTGAAATTATTAATGGTAGAGAATGTATTTCAGCTAGTTTTATCTAATTTTGAGTGCTTTTGGATAACTTCTTTTCAGCCATGATTTGCTCATTTTTGATTTTTGCCTTATAACATATGAAAGTTTATATCCTTATTGTAAAATTGTCAGCTTTGCTGTTTTCTTAGTGTCTCTTGTATCTGTATTATTAGAATTATCTCCAAACTGCCTTTTCTTTATGTAATGTTTTTAAGCCTGATTAAAACCAGATATTAAAGTCTATTACGTCACCTAACTAGACAGGAGAAGCATGCCGAAACAAATAAGTGAATTTAAGAATATTGAATATAATACAGGACTGATGTAGAAATTACAAAAGGGCGGCAGTGTCAATCCATATACTAAATGAGTGAAGCTTTAGTTCTCATTTTTTTTTAGATTAAAAATGTGTGTGTGTATATATTTCACTTGGGCAAATAATGACCCCTTCAATAGATACTCCTGTTGCCTAACCCTAGATCCCCTCCTAATTATTCTGCATGGCTAAATTTTTATGTGTTTTGTATCAGCTTTTGTGGTGTAACAAACCTTCCTAAAATTTGATGCCTTAAAACAATAATTGTATGCTTCATTCACAGTTCCCTGGATTGAATGGGATGTTTTTCTGGTCTGGTCTGGTTTGGATTGTTTGAGGTTATCTGCATTGGACTCTCTCGTGTAACTTGGTCAGTTGGAGGGATGGCTGGAGGCTGGGTGTGTTTGGCAGAATTCTAAGATGATCCCTAATAACCCATGCCATTCTATAATCTCTTTCACTGGCATGGGATGGAAACTGTAATTTGCTTCTTTACCAATAGGATGTGGCAAAATTGAAGAAGAGATTTTGCAGGTGTGCTTAAAGTCCCTAGTCAGTTTGACTTTAAGTTGATTCAAAAGAGTGATTATCTTTAGTTGGCCTGACTCAGTCAGGCAAGCCCTCTAAAAGAAGACCTGGAGGTCAGAGATGGAAGAAGTGAGCAGTTCTGCTCACTCCAAAGAAGCAAGCTGCCTTACTGTGAGATGGTCACATGGCAAGAACTACAGGGCTCCTTAGCTGAGTGTAGGTCCCACTTGACAGCCAGCAAGTAAATAACCTTAATCTTAGAATCACAAGAAATTGTTTTCTGCCAATAACTATGTGAGCTTGGAAAAGGACACTGAGCTCCAGAAAAAAAAGAGCTCGGTTGACACCTTGATGTGAACCTTCTGTGCCCCTGAGTAGAGGACTCAGCCACACAGTGCCCAGACTCCTCACCCCTGGAAAGTTTAGATAATAAATGTGTCGTTTTAAAGCTACTGTTTATAGTAACTTGTTACACAACTCAAGAAAACTGTTAACACTGGATAGTGTAGGATGGCCTCACTATAATTTTATCTGTTCCAGAACATCATATAAATAAAATCATACGTATGTTACCTTTTGC
Organism: Rousettus aegyptiacus; assembly: GCF_014176215.1. Classification (NCBI taxonomy): domain Eukaryota; kingdom Metazoa; phylum Chordata; class Mammalia; order Chiroptera; family Pteropodidae; genus Rousettus; species Rousettus aegyptiacus. The sequence continues at coordinate 20,111,148 of NW_023416287.1, read as the reverse complement.
AATTGGCTTTTTCACTCAGCATAGTGCCTTTGAGATCTATCCAAGTTGTGTATCAACACTATGTCTTACTGTTAAATAGTGTTACATTTTATGGGCATACCACGGATTGTTTATCCATTCTTCCATTGAAGAACATTTGAGTGTTACCAGTTTGGGGCTATTACAAATAAAGCTACTGTGAAAATTTGCATGAAGGTTTAGTGTGAAAATACTTTCGTTTCTCTAAGATAAATATCTATGAGTGGAAATGCTGGGTCATATGGTATGTGTGTATATAACTCTGTAAGAAACTATTTTCCAGAATGGTGGCACCATTTTTCATTCCCATTAGCAATATGTGAGTTGTTCTGCATTCTTATAAGTACTTGGTGTTTTTCCTTATATCCATTCTAGTAGATGCATGGTAGATCTCATAACGCCTTTAATTTGTATATCCCTCAGGGCTAATGATGTTGAGTATCTTTTCATGCACCAACGTTCCATTAAATATCTTTTTCGACGTATTTTATGTTCAGATCTTTTGTCCATTTTCTAATTGGATTGTTTTCTTATTATTGAACGTTGGATATGTGATTTGCAAATATTTACTCCCAGTCCATGTGGCTTATCTTTTTATTTTCTTTTAAAATTATTTTATTAAATTTATTGGGGTGACATTGGTCAATAGTCTTCTTCAATTTTTAAATTTTATTTTATAGATTCTTTTGTGTTTGTGTATCCTAAGAACTCTTTGTCTAACGATAGGTCATAAAAATTTTCTCTTACATTTTCTTAAAGTTTTATATTTTTCATTCAGGTCTGTGATTCCTTAGTTAATTTTTGAATTAAGTGTAAAGATTGTCAAGATTTATTTATTTTTGTCCAAGGATGGTCAGTTGTTCCAACACCATTTGTTTTAAAAGATTATCCTTTCTTTATTAAATGCTTTTACACCTCTGTCAAAAATAATTTTGCATATTTTTAAAAATGTTCTGCTTTTGGACTCTTCTTTTTACCTTAATCCATTTACTTATGTGTTTTTTCCTCTGTGTCAGTACCACACTAGATTATATAGCCAGCCATAAAATAAGTCATAAAATTAGGTGGTATGATTCCTCCAACTTTATTCTTCTTCATAATTGTTTTTAGCTATTTCAGTTTCTTTGCCTTAGCACATAGGAACATCTTAACTATATCTACAAATTTTTTTTTTTGCTGAGATTTTAATAGTAAATATATTAGACCAATAGACCAGTTTGGGGAGAATTGACATCTTGATTATGAGTCTTCCAGTCTATAGACATGGTATGTCTTTTCATTTATTTAGGTTGTTTTTACATTTTTATCAGTATTTTGTAGTTTTTAGCATACAGATTGTGCATACATTGTTAGATATAACCTTAGTATTTAATTTTTTGCGAAGCTATTGTAAATGGTATTGTGCTTTTAATTTCGGTTTCTAATTATTGATTGCTAGCACATAAGCAGTATTGATTTTTGTGTGTTCACCTATATTCTGTGAACTTGATAATCTCACTTAACTAGTTCTTAGGCATTTTTTTCTCTAAATTCCTTATGATTTTTTATGTAGGCCATCACGTCATCTGTGAATAGGGCCAGTTTTATATATTCCTCCTGATCTGTTTGCCTTTTATTTTCTTTTCTCAACTGATTTCATTGGCTAGGACTTCAGGTACTATGTTGAATAGGAGAGGTAAACGTAGACATTCTTACCTTCTTCAGTCTTAGAGGGAAAGCATTCAGTCTTTCACCATTAGTATGATGTTAACTATAGATATTTTGTAGATATTCTTTTTTCAAGTTTAAGAAGTACCCTTCTATTGCTAGTTTGCTAAAAATTTTTATCATGACTATGTAAATTTGTCAAAAATATTTTTTGCATTAATTGATATGATCATGTTTTTTTCTTATCTCATTGTTTTAATTTATATTTCTTTGATGATAAAAATGAATACCTCTTCATGTGTTTATTGGCTGTTTGTATCATCTTCCTATTTGAATTGTCCATTAAAATATTTCTTCCACTAGAAAATAATTTGTTTTTATTTTGTAACATTGATAAACTTTCAGGAAAGTATTTTTTTAATTTTTAAAATTTTTTTAACGCCTATAGTACCTGATATTCCTAAGTGGTCTCCCATCCAAGTACTAACTAGCCCCGACCCTGCTTAGCTTCCAAGATCAAACGAGATTGGGCATGTTCAGGGTGGCATGGCTGTAGACCAGAAAAGTTTTAGTAAAGTACAAAGAACTCCTCTTTTCTTGATCATTGTTAATGGCCCATTACACCTTAATACTTTAGTATGTATGTGTTACAGTTAAGGACATATGTGCTGCATGTCCAAAATATATATGCCATATGTTCAGAATACCCATTACACTGAGACCTTTTTACCATCTAATCTTCAGATTCTATTAAAGTTTTGCTAATTTACTTTTATGCCTAAAGGATATAGTTCAGAATTACATGTTGTATGTAGTTGTCATAAGTGTTTGGTCTCTAAGACAGTTTTTATATTTTTCCTTGACTTTCATGATCTTGATTGAAGATTACAGACCAGTTATTTCATTGAAGCTTGTTTAGTATGGGGTTTCTTAGGTTTTCTCATAATTAGATTCAGGTTCTGCATCCTTGTCAGGTACATCAGAGAAGTGATGTTGTGTTGTTCTTAGTGTATCCCATCAGGTGGCTCATTTCAATTTGCCCTGTTACTAATATTGTTCACTTTTATCACTTGGTTAAATAGCATCTGCCAGGCCTCATTACTGTAAAACTTCCCTTTTTGATAACTATTTTGTGGGAAGGGGCTTTGAAGCTGTGTGATTTCATTCCCCTTCTAAATTTTGGTTCTTTAGATCTTTCTGAAATCATGGTTTTCTATTCTATTCAGTGGGTTATAATCTATTATTATTTATTTAGATGTTCAGATTGTCCCTGATTTGGCTTGTGGGAATTTTGTCAATTTGGCTTCTGGTTCCCTTTGACATACTTCATCATTCTTGGAGTGCTATCACTTTCTGGTGAAAGATAATCTAGGCCCACTGTGTACTTTCCCTGCCTTAGCCCTTATTAGCCATTTCTCCAGTCTTGGTTCTTTCAATGAACAGTGGTATTTAGAAGCCAAGATTCAGGTTCTCGATGTGCTTGTTGCTATTAGAGTGATGCCAAACCCAGTTTCTCTTAGTGGGAAGAAGCTAAGGAATATTTGGGTGTATTTACGTACCTATACATATATGCACTTACATCTATATTTATATCTAGTTTTATGTAAATATCTTTAAAACCGCGAATTTACACCAGTAACACAAATTCTAATGCAATCCCAGAGGGTTCATTCTAGTTTTCTCACTTTCAATATTTGTAACCCCCCTTCTCGAACAATAAGGAACTTGGTTCCTTTAGTTATTTAATCCTCCCATCCTCTTACATGATCTCCTCTCTCATCACTGATGCTGCCCTTCTCTAATGAAGATGTCCTCTTTAATCCTCTTGGAATCCAACACTCTGTGCTGGGCCGGCCCTCGATGGATAGTCAGCTTCCTCACCTGCTCAAGCTCTGATCCCCCACACCAGGCTGTCTTCTCATATAAATTATCGTCACCCAGCTTGGGCTTTGGTATCCTTCCCCTCATTCTTTGTTGGGGTGTTTTCATCCTTCCTGAGCTTTGATCCTCACACCATGCCATCCTCGTGTGCAGATGCTTTCTGTGCCCCATTTCTGCTGATACCCTACTCTTGATCACCTGGGTGCCCACTCTCCCCCCACTGGAAGGAAAGATTAGTTTGGGGAAGAAAGTGGCAGGGTTTTTTTCTTTTTTTTTTTTTAATTTTTATTTTTCAGTTGACATACAAAAAGTGGCAGTTCTTCCCTTAAAAAAAAAAGCTTGTCTTTTTAGTTTTCATTTGTTGAATTTTTAAAAATATACTTTGGATACAGGTCCTTTGTAAAATACATGTATTACAAAAATTGTCTCCCAGTCAGTTAGCTGCCTTTTCATTTTTATTAAAGTGTCTTTGATTAGAAGTGTTTAATTTTGAGAAAGTTCATAGTTAATGTTTTTAAATCTTATAAAAGCTTTTTATTTCCAGCTCCTATGTTTAAGTTTGTGGTTTATTTTAAATTTTTGTGTGTAGTTTGAGATAGTGGTTCAGATTTCTGTTTTTATGTTTATCTAGTTGTTCCAGATTTATTTGTTGAAATGACTTCCTTTTTTCCACTGAATAGCCTTGGTACCTTTGTCAAAAATCAATGACTGTATTTATGTGGATATGTTTCAGGTCATGAAATCAGGTCATATTAGTACAGTGAGTCTTCTAACTTTGTTCTTTTCTGGATTGTTTTGACTGTTTAAGGTATATTTTCATATAAAATTTAAAATCAGCTTGTCAGTTTTTACCAAAACAATGCCTGTTGGGGGTTTTGATTGGAGTTCTGCTGAATCTGTAGAATAGTTTGGGGAGAATTAATATCTTAACAACATTGATTTTTCTAATCCACAAACATGGCACGTCGCTCAATTTATAGGTCTCTCTTAATTTTTCTTAGCAGTGTTTCAAGGTTTCCAGTGAGGTCTTGCCCTAAAATTGTTTTTCTTAAGTATTTAAAAATTTCAATGCTATTGTAAGTGGAAGTTGTTTTAAAATTTTGTTTTCCAGTTTTTTGCTTTAGCATTTATACAGTTGACTTTTTTTTAAAAAATTCCATAATTTCTGACATATTTGCTTTACTGTTCTCTTTTCTATACATATTATTTTTGTTCCGTACTAGAGTACAGTTGCAGGCGTAATGCCCCTTTACCTCTAAGAACAAGGAAATTCTCTTTCATAACCTCTTTGCAATGATCAAAATTAGAAATAACATTGATATAGTAGTGCTTGTTGTCTAATCTTTATACTTTATTCAAATTTTCCTATTTTACTAATGCTAATTATAAAATAAAATAAAAATTCTGGCTTAGGATTTATTCAGCCCTGGATCATATGGTGCATTTATTTGTCAGGTCTCTATTTCCTTTTATCTAGAAAAGTTACCACAAATTTTGTCTTTTGTGACCTTAATATTTTTTAACAGTACAGGCCATTTGTTTTTTAGAAAGTTTCCAGTTTGAGTGTGTCAGAAGTTTTTTTCATTTTCAAATTCAAGTAATATATTTTTGACACTAATACTTCAGAAGTGATATTGTTCCTCATGCATTATATCAGACAAATTATTCCTACTTGTCTTATTTCTGAAAGTGATAACCAGTCACTTGGTTAAGATGGTATCTGTCATTTTTCTCTACTATAAATAATAATTATGAGATATAGACTTATCAAACTTTCATCCACTAGTTTTAGCGTCCACTGATAAATGATTCTTTCCTGAAACAGTTGTTACTGTGATAGTGGTCAAGTGGTGATTTTTAAAATTCTACCATTCATTTGACATTTGTTAATTGTCATTCTGCAGTAAGGAAAAGCTTTCCATTCTCTCCCATTTATTTATTCATTATAGATCTACGGATTATTACTTTATTATTGAGTTATCCATTACTACCATTTTTAACTTTAATATATTAGCCAGTGGGGCTCCATTCTAGCTTTGGTGTCTTTCTAACATGTCTCCCTCATTACTGAACATTTTTTTACTTACTTGCTTCTGGATCAGCAAGATGCCTGGGCCTAACTTATATTTACTCAGCCCCAGCTCTGAATTCAGCCATTTTCCCAGGGAGCTCTGGGTCCTTTCAGTTTAGAGTAGTGCACATGTACACATCTATATCTGTTTCTGGTTTATCTATCTGTATATATGTTGGTTCATACTGATACCTTCAATTCCAGTTTCTTACTGCAGGATTCATTCTAGCTTTACCCTTTACATATTTGTAATTTGCTACTCAAATATTTAGAAGTCTGGCTCCATTATCTACTTTATATCTACTTACTTACTCAGTTCTAAAATAAACATTTAATAGTGTCAGAATTGTCAGCCCATTTCACTGCGAAATACAAACCTACCAACCAGTGCTCAGTATTTGTTTATAATTCATTTAATTCTTTAGCAAATGTACAGTTCAAATATTGTGTTCAAGAGTTACTCAGGTTAGATGTAGCCCTGACCCCCTTCTGTCTGGTTATGTTAATCATTTAAAATACATATTGGCAAAAAAATTTTAAAGTATCACTAAGCTTTCTCTTTTCAAAGCTGTGGGAAAACAGGCGCACTCATACATTACTGTTAGGAACACAAATCACTACAACTATTTTCTGAGGGGAATTTAGCGCTATTAACAAAATTGCATTTGCATCTACCATTTGATCCAGCATTTCATCCAGCATTTCACTTCAGGAATTTACTATGAAGATATATACCTTCAGCAATACAGAAGTACAGATTCACAAGGTTGTTCAAGGCAGTAGTGTTTCTGTTTGTACAATATTAAAAGTGATCTAAATTCTGGTACCTAGGGGAGTGATTGCATAAATAAACTTTGGTACATATGCATCATGGATATGCAGTTGAGGAGAGAATGAGGAAGATTATCTATGAAATGATAGAGCAATTTCCAGGATGTATTGTTAAGTGAAAAAGCAAAGTGCAAAACACTGTCTATAGTATGCAATTTTTTGGTCTAAGAATGGAAGGGAAATAAAATAGATGTTTCATACAATTTTATCATTTGTGTGAAAAGAAACACAAGAAAAATAAACCAGAAACTAGACTGGTTCCCCAATAAGGGGTGGGTAGGAATGGAGTGGAAAAGTTAGGAGTGGGGTGGGAAGAGAAGAGTGTCAGTGTCAGTTCTCTGAATTATAACCTTTTATATAGGTTTAATTTTTATGATCATGTCATGTTTTACATACTTAAAAATAAAATGACGGAGATGAGGAATGAAAAACAAAATGGATTACAAAATGATAAGCCTAATGCTATTGACAGCTGTACAGTTCCTCTTGATATGGTCATGCACATTAGTCATTCTTTCAGAAGGTAGATCCTGGAGCCATTTTTTCTCTTATTCTCAGCCTAGTGTGGACAGTTTATAGGGTGGCTTACTGTCCTAGTTTGCCCAGAACTGGGAAATTTCCTGGGGTGCAGGATTTCTATTGCTAAAACCAGGAAAGTCCCAGGCAAACTAGGGCAAGTTGGTTATCCTGTTTGACATGGATTTTTCCTGAGACTGCCCTTCATCCTCACCTTGGCAATTATTTTCATCTTTTCTCCTATGATGTATCTATTTTGCTGAAACCTCTTGTGGATTTCAGTGGGTTTTTTCTTTTTGGTGATTGTTATTCTTTATGTGACACACATTCATCAGTTGCTTCCTGAGAACAGGTGCATAAGGAAGTAAATTGTTTCATACCTTATTTGTCTTTATTCTATGTTCTGTATCGAATTATTGGTTTGACTCAATTCTACATGTTAATCTATTGCATTGTCCAGAACTGCTCTTGAGAAGATCGATGTCATTCTGATTCCTTTTCAGGTGATGTGTTCTTTCACTGGGGAGGTTTTAGGATTTCTTTATCAATCCAGTATTCTAAAAATTTCACGGTGTGGCATTCTGGAATGGGTCTTTTTTCATTCATTGTGCTGAGCATTTTGCCTCATTAAACCTGGAAATTCAGGTCTTGTCATTTTGGGAAAACTTCCTGTATTTGTCTTTTTCTGTTTTCTCTTTCTGGAACTTTTGTTTGTTGGATGTGGGACTTTCTTGATGCAGCCTGTTTTTTTTTTTTTAGTTACTTCTCTGGGAGATAACCTGTTTGTTGTTGTTGCTAATTTATTTGTTTTTTATTGTATCACATTTTTAATTTCCAGCAGATCGCTCATGTTCTCTGATATTTTATTTTCTAAAAAATAGAGTTCTGGGCTGTCTTTTAAAGAATTTTTTTTCAGTTACAGTTCACATACAATATTAGTTTTTTGCATATAACATAGTGATTAGACATTTCTATAATTTATGAAGTGATCACCCTGATAAATGTGGTACCCATCTGACACCATACATAGTTATTACAATATTATTGACTATATTCTTTATGCTGTACTTTATTTATATCCTCATGACTATTATGCAACTTCCAGTTCATACTTCTTAATCCCTTCCCTTTTTTTTTACACACCCCCATGTCCCTCCAATCTGGCAGCCGTCAAAATGTTCTCTGTATCTATGAGTTTGTTTCTGTTTGTTTATATTCCACATATAAGTGAAATCATATGACATTTATCTTTCTTTGTTAGACTTACTCCTTTCAACACAGTACCCTCTGGGTCTGTCCATGTGTTGCAGATGACAAAGATTTCATCCTTTTTATGGCAGAGTAATATTCCTTTGCATATATGTACCACCTCTTCTTTATCCATTCATCCATCGATAGACACCCAGGTTGCCCCCATATCTTGACTATTGTAAATAATGCCGGAATGAACATATGGATTCACGTGTCCCTTCGAAGTGGTGTTTTGGGTTTTTTTGGATAAATACTCAGAAGTGGGACTCCTGGATCCTTTGTCTTTTGTTTTAAAGTCTGTTTTGCCTGCTATAAGTAGTGCAACCCTAACTGTTTTCCTCAATTCCATTTTCATGATATGTCTTTTTCCATTTCTTTACTTTTAGTTTTTGTGTGTCTTTCAGTCTGAAGTGAGTCTCCTGTAGATAGCATATATAGAGTCTTGTTTTCTTATTCACTTAGCCACCCTGTGTCTGTCGATTGAAGCACTTAATCCATTTGCATTTAAAATAATTGTTAGATATGTAGTTATTTTCATTTTTTTTTAATTTATATTTTTGATGTTTAATGTTTCTTATAATACTGGTTTGGTAGTGATAAATGCCTCCAGCTTTTTCTTGACTAGGAACCTCTTTATCCTTCAATCTAAATGATAGCTTTACTGAGTAGGGTAATCTTGGCTATAGGTCCTTGCTTTTCTTCACTTTGAATATTTCCTGTCAATCCCTTCTGGCCTGCCAAATTTCCAGCTGACGGTCTTATGGGAGTTGCCTTGTGGATAACTTAACTGCTTTTCACTTGCTGCTTTTAAGAATCTCTCATTGTCTTTAACCTTTGGCATTGTAATTATGATGTGTCTTGGCATGGGCTTCTTTGGGTTCATCTTGTTTGGGACTCTCTGATGAGATTCCTGGACTTGTATGGCCATTTCCTTTGCCAGGTTAGGGATATTTTCCATCATTATTTCTTCAAATAGGTTTTCAATTCCTTGCTCTCACTTCTCATACTCCTGTGATGTGAATGTTGGTATCCTCGATGTTGTCCCAGAGGCCCTTTAAATGACCCTCTTTTTTTTTTTCTGTTCTGATTGGGTGTTTTCTGCTACCTTATCTTCCAAGTTGCCAGTTCAGTCCTCTGCTTCATCTAATCTGTTGATTCCCTCTAATGTGTTCTTTATTTCAGTTATTGTATTCTTCTTCATTTCTGACTCGTTTTGTCTATCTCTGTTTTTATGTTTCCTTTCTCTTTGTTTGAAGTTCTCACCGAACTCATTGAGAGTTCTTATAACCAGGGTTTTGAACTCTGCATCTGGTAGATTGCTCGTTTAGGTTTTGTTTAGTTCTTTTTCTGGAGCCTTATTCTTTTCTTTCATTTGGGACATATTTCTTTTTCTCCCCATTTTAGCTGCCTCCCTGTTTTTGTTTCAATGTATTAGTAGAGCTGCTATGTCTCCCAGTCTTACTAGAGTGGCCTTATGTAGTAGGTACTCTCTGGGGCCCAGTGGCGCAGTCTCCCTGATCCACCTGAGCCAGGTGTTTGAGGTGTGTCCCTTCTGTGGGTCATGTTATAGTTGAGCCTTAGGTGCTGTTTGCGGTCAGTGAAAGGGATTGACCTTCAGACTGATTGGTTGTGAGGACTGGCCATGACTACAGTGTTCAGGGGCTGACCCTATGGAGCAGGATTTGCTTCAGCAGGGCTTTGGTGCCTACCTTGTCTGCCCTTTGAGTATGTCATTTGTGGAGGTGGTTGGGTGGTGCTCTGGTGTGGTATGAAGCTGGCCACCAGGTGTGTTGGTTTTGGGGTTTCTCGGAAGGGGCTCTGTTGCAGGTCAAGGCCAGCTTGTGCCCTGCTTGGGGCCACTTGGTATTAGCAGCTATAGAGTGATCTGCAGATGGTTGCTACTTATGCTGGGCTTGAGGCTGCTTAAGAGATGCGGAGCATGCTGAGGCCAGATGATGCTTGTTTGGGGTTTGTGAACCTTTGAGAGATTTTAGGAAAGTCTGCAGCATGAGCCAAGACAGGCCATTCATATGGAAAAGCCACTGGAAACAGCTTGGGTAGGCCCTCAAGTTGGGTGGGGCAGGGTCTCAGGGAATCACCAGGGTGGGGCCAACAGTGTTAGCCAGGTTGATGGAGAGTCAGTTATGGTGGTCCTTGCCTCCGCACACTGGGTGGTGGGGAGTGGGTGGACTCAGTAAAAGAACAATGGTTTCTGCCAGCACTTCTGTCTGGGAGAAAGCTGCCCCTCCAGTTTCCACCCTGAAGCCAGGCAATTCAGTCACTCCCCTCATGTCCAGCTCCAGTGATGGAGCTCAGAGCAAGTGAGTCTGTCAGTTCTTGTGTGGCCCCTTTAAGAGGAACATCTTGGACTCCAACAGCCCTGGGTGTCTCTCAGCCACAATCTCTGCTTCTTCTGTATATCCTTAGTTATAGGACTTCTGCTCAGCTATTCAGGTGATTCTCAATAATGATTTTTCTGTAGTTTAGTTGTGATTTTGATGTGGTCATGGGAGGAGGTAAGCACAGCTTGTACCTACTCTGCCATCTTGACCAGACTCTCCTGGGCTATCTCTTTGAGATCATTTACTGTGAAATCTTGTTTCCTTTCAGTTCCTCCTTTCATTTATTTTAGTTGCTATCTTTCATATAACAGTTGTGCTTGTGTATCTCTTGGTCCTTGATAATGTTATTTTTGGTGAGAGAACTGATGGATTCTGCGGTGGGAGTTATTTGTTGGTTGTGATAGAGAGTGGGACCGAGGTGCTTTTTTGGAATCTCCACTTATCTATACCTGAGGGTTTTTTTCTTGGGCTGGTCACTTTTTCCAGGAAGAGAAATCCATCTCTTGTTAGCTTGCTGAGAATAGGCTGGGATTAGGGTTGTTGGGCTGCCACTGTTTGCAGAGCTTTGGGAGCTGAGTTGGGGGAGGAAGCTGGTGGGGTCACCATTTTGAACCTTGTCCTTGACTTATTGCTCCTGTTCAGTGTGTGGCACCTCGCTTCCTCCCCAGCTTTTTGGGCTATGCTTGGTGACATTTATTCCAGAACCGCTGGTTCAGTCCAACTGGAATATAAGTCCTTTCTCCTGGAGCTGAAGAATTTAGACTCGTGCTTTGCTTGTTTGTGGACAGAGAGGGGACCTGAAGGTGTCTAACTTCTTGTTTATACTTCCAACCAGTTCTTCTGTTTTCATTGTCATACCTTGCTTCTTTCTGCAGTGGTTCCTGGTATTTCTTAATTCCTCCCCTCTCAGGGTTTTGGAGTACTTAATTGGCTTGCTTTTTGTAGCTTTTCCCTCTGCAACCTTTGACTTCAGCTCTTAACCCTGCTGAGTCAGTTACTTGTCTTCCTGCAATCTATCTTTCAGAATTCTGTTGACATATGTCATGTGCTTTTTCCTCCCCCTTTCTGTCCCTGTGCATTTATAATTTTGTTATTCCCTTATAGCCATTCTAATGAGGCTTCAGGAGGATGCAAAGAACTGTGTTCATTTTGCCATGTTTAAATGGAATCTCAAGCCTTTGTTCAGAGAATGTGGGAAATACCCTTGACTTCCACGCCAGACTCTACCTCTGTAACCCCATTTTCCACCTAGGCTTATGGCCCTTGTTCCCTCCCTGTAGCAACTGCTGTAATTAATTTAATGTGCATCCTTCATATTCATATATATATCTCTCTCTCCATGAAAAATAGGCGGTTTGTTTATATAGGTGTATTTTTTATTCCTTTTAACTATTTAATAGTGTATCATATCAGTAATACTTCATTTTATTTGCCTAGTCCCCATTATAGACATTTAGGTTTTTCACTGTTTTTCCAGTTGTTTACTATTACAAATCCTGCTGCAATAATCACCTTTTTATTTTTATAGTCTCTCCATGTGCAAATGCCTGAGAATTTTTCTGGGAGACTGTTTCTTTACCTTTTAATGGGTACAGTGGAGGCAATTTGGAGGCTCTCTGGGACTTGATGAAAACATTACATTAAATTTTCTTTATGTTTTATACATATGAAAAAAGTAGAATTATAAAACATGCAAATTTTTTCAAAAATTTTATTGAGAAACATGCCTTTTTTTAATGGTCTATAACCCCTTATTAATAATTCTGAAATCCATAATATTTTGAGAACCAAAATATTTTTTTCCTAACTCATTCAGTAATAAAACCTGACCTCTTTAAAATCATTGGTGACAAAGCTCTTACCTAGACTGACAAGGCTAATTTAAACCTATTTATTTCACATGGTATGTGTACAGATATTTTTTCAAAAAATATTAATGTGTTTGATTATGGGTGGCTGGTGGTGTCTATATATTACAATTGTATGCAATATATTACCATTCTAAAATTCAAAAAATCCTGAATTCTAAAACATCTACACTCAGAGGTTTCAGAGGAAGGGTTGTGGACCTGTGGTCACCACCAACTAGAGACTTTACAGACATGGGTGGGAAATCACAGACACAAATTTTTTTTATTTATGGTTGATGGAAACTTTTTGGGTCATTAATGGAAAGTCAGACAATTTCCCTTTAAACTGTATTCCAAAAGAGTGTTCATTTAAAAAATAACAGTGCTTTTCTTTTTTTGACAGTTATAATACTGAAAGTGCTTGTGGTAATGCAAATGGATTTTAAATTCCATAGAATTTTTTTTTTGTATTACATATTTCAAAAAATGATAAGGCTTTTTCTCAGGAATACACAGGGATTTCTTTGCTAGTTCTGATTCTTTAGGATTCATGTAACAAAATTAAAACATAATTAATGCACCATTTTAGCCTCCACTGTCTAAAGTTGAATTTTAACTTTGGATCTATAAACTTTCTGTGTATATTAATGTTTTTTTATTTGGTTTTTACAGATTTCGATTAAATTCATGTTTTCAGAATTGTCAGTTAAATTGAGTAAACCGTTTTTTATCTAGTTTTATTGGGGTATAACTCAGACCGTATAGTTCTCCTATTTAAGGTATACAATTCAGTGCCTTTTAATATATTCATAAAGTTTTAAAACTATCACCATATGCCAGAACATTTTCATCACCCCCTAAAGAAACCCTGTGCCCTTTAGCAGCCATTTCCTAATCTTTCCTCCCCTTAGTCCCTAGCAATGGCTAATCTACTCACTTAATTATTAGACTTATAAAAAGAGTAAGTCCTCCTGTCTTTTTCTTCTTTAAGAGTGCCTCTTGGCTATTTGTGTTTCCATGTAGAATCAAATTCTACCCCCCAAATAAATAAATAAATAAATAAATCCTGTTTTATTGGAATTTTATTGAATCTACAGTCAGTTTGGGAGAATTGACATCTGCAATGTCGAGTCTTCTTGATCAAGAGCATCTTGTAACTCTCCGTTTATTCAGGTTTTAAACCTTTCTTGATGAAGTTTCTTTTTCTTCATAAGATGACTATATTTCTTTTGTGAAATGTATCCCTGCGTAACTGATGTTTTTTGTTGTTTTAAATTATGTTTTTTAATTGGTGGTGATATTGGTGATGTTAGGATCACTCAAGTTTTTAAAAATATCTTGAATCTCACAACCTTGCAGTATTTCTTACTAGGTCTAAATCTCTTGAATCTTCAATTTAGATAATTATGCTATCTGGAAATTATGACACTCCTGTCTCTTCTAATCTCTTCTTGTTTCTTTTTATTATGCATTGGTTTGGGACTCTTAAGATACTGTTGAATGCGCATTATGGTTTTAGTTTTTAATTTATATTAAACAGTCTTCAGATCAGCTTTCTCTAAGAAACAGTACTAATTTCTTACTCAGGAAAGGTTTATCAGACCCATAAAGAAAGCAAAGGCATACCTGACATTTGCTTATCTTTTTTTACTTGAGAACCTACCTAATTTGCGGCAGTTTAAACTTCCATCAGTTTAAATATTAGTATTCCAGTTTATTTGTATTTTGGGCTTGTTATATTCATAGTGCCTTTTATTTTTAAAAACATCTGACTTATGGGGAAATATTTAGGTTTATTGATTTCTGCTGGTTGCCTTTTATTCCCCGTCACTAGCCGCTTTTCTAGTTGGCTTGCCAAACTAATACACTTTGTGTCAATAAGTGGATAAAAAGTACATGGCAAATATTCTTTGTATAATTTTTACTCTTGCATCTTTTCTGTAAATTTTAAATTATTTAAATAAAAGTCTAATATATTCATAAACATAATGCATGCCCATGATCAATAAAGAATTCCTACAAATATAATAAAAAGAGACAACTCAAAAAATGAGCAAAAGACTTGAACAGAGACTTCACAAAGGAAGATGTAAAAAAGTACTCAATGTCTTTCGTTATCAGGAGAATGAAAATTAAAACCACAATGAGGTACCACTGCACCCTCTTTAGAATGGGTGAAATAACAGTGACAGCACCAAATGTTGGCGACTGTGTGGAGCATCTGGAACTCTCGTAGAGTGCTGTTAGGAGTGTAAATGTTTGGCAGTAATTTTTATGAAGTTAAACATCTATTCTGTACCCAGCGATTCTCCTGCTAGATATTACCCACAAGAAATGAAAATATGTCCATAAAAGGTTGGAATAAGAAATAATGAACTACTAATGCATACAACAGTACAGACAAGTCTCATAAACATACTGAGTGACAGAAGCCAGACACAAAAGAATACATGCTGTATGATTCCGTTTACATGAAGACTAAGAACGGGCAAAACTAATTTTGGGTGATAGAAATTAGAACCACTGTTATCTTAGTGGGGTGGAAGGGGCAGTGTAAAGTGAGGGTCGACTAGTAAGGGGGAACAAAGGAACTTTTAGGGATGTTGGACATGTTCTATATCTTGGTATACATTTGTCAAAACTCATCAGATAGCAGCATACTTAAGATCTGTTCATTTCACTTTATGTAAATTATACCTAAATTTTTAAAAATAAGAGAAAGGATGCAAGGGATGTACATTGATCTAAGGGCATCTCCTACATAAGCAGAATACAATTATCATACTCAGGAAATTTAAAGCAACCCTACCACTGATGCAGTTCAGATTCAAATATCCTAATATTATCTTTTATAGTATTTTTTTTATATTCAAGCTTCAGTGAAGGATCACCTATTACCTACCTGTTATTTTTTTTAATCTTTTTGATGGAAAATGTCCTTGAAAAGTTGAAAATCGTGAGTGCTAGGACATACTTTCTGGTGCCAATAATTTTCAATAGCCCATTTCAAGAGATTATGGAAAGTTAATGGCATCAAATTTGAGTTTGGGTGGAAGATGAATGATCTTTAAAAATGTAGAACTGGAATTGCAAATTTTGTTTTCATTTTCATAAAGTTTTGTTCTTCTGTTTGCTTTTTATTAAAAATATATGAGTTTAGAAACTTTGGGTAGTTTGAATTGCAAATAAGTAGACAATGTTTCTGTTTGTTTAATTAATGAGATTTGTAATCACCACTAGATTTCCCCCTAGACTTTGGGACCTAGAGGAAGGAAATTTAACTTAGTTGTTGGTGAAGTGTTTAGCATCCTAATTTTTCTTAAATGTTATTTTCTTGATAACAAAAAACTATGCATGTTAATTATAGAAAATACCCCAAATCAAGAAGGAATGTAAAGTCCTCACAATTCTACCACCTGGACGGGGAGATGGCTAACATCCTAGGGAACATTTCTCTTGTCTTTTGTCTGTGCAGACACATTCACACAAGTTTTATTTTTAAGAACATGATGGAATCATACTGTATGAATTTAACTGCCTAATTCACTTGCTGCTCCATGAACATTTCTTTTAATAGCTTATTCTACAGCTCTATTTCAAATGACTATGGTAGTGTTCCTTGATGGAAACCCCTTAGAGGCATTACTTCGCTTCATTGTGCTTTACTTTGTTGCACTTTACAGATACTGTTTTTTTTTTTTAAATTGAAGGTTTATGGCAACCTTGTATCCAGCAAAACTATTAATGCCATTTTTCCAACAGCATTTGCACACTTTGTTTCTCTGTCAAATTTTGGTAATTCTTGCAGTATTTCAAACTTTTCCATTATATTTGTTAAGGTGATCTTTTATCAGTGATCTTTGGTGTTACTATTGTAATTGTCTTGGAGTGTTACAAACTGCCCACATGTAAGATGGTGAACTTAATCAAGAAATATTGTATATGTTCTGACTGTTCAACCACTGGTTATTCCCCAATCTCTCTCCCTTTTCTTGGGCCTCCCTGAGAGACAACAGTATTGAAATTAGGCCAGCTAACCTTAGAATGGCCTCTAAGTGTTCAAGCGAAAGGAAGTTTCATGGCTCTCACTTTAAATCAAAAGCTAGATATGATTAAGCTTAGTGAGGAAGCATATCAAAAGGTGAGACGGGCGAAAAGCTAGGCCTCTTGCATCTCTTAGCCAAGTTTTGAATGCAGAAGAAAAGTTCTTGAAGGAAATCAAAAGTGCTACTCTACTGCACACAAGAATGATAAGAAAGCAAAAAAACCTTATTGCTGATAAGGATGAAGTTTTAGTGTTCTGGATAGAATATCAAACTGGCCACAACATTAACTTAAGCAAAAAGCCTAATCAAGGAGCAAGGCCCTAACCCTCTTCAGTTCTGTGAAGGCTGAGAGAAAGTAAGGGAGCTGCAGAAGAAGTTTGAAACTAGCAGAGGTTGGTTCATGCGATTTAAGGAAAGAGACCGTCTCCATAACAGAAAAGTGCAAGATGAAGCGGCAGTGCCGATGTAGAAGCTGAAGCAAGTTACCCAGAAGATCTAGCTGAGATAATTGAAGAAGGTGGCTACAGTAAACAACAGATTTTCATTGTAGGCGAAACAGCTTCATATTGGAAGGAGATGACATTTAGGACTTGCACAGCTTAGAGAGAAGTTGATGCCTGGCTTCAAAGGGCAGGCTGACTCTTATCAGGGGTTAATGTAATGGAAGCCAATGCTGATTTACCATTCTGAAAATCCCACGGCCTTAAGAATTATGTATATTAAATCTACTCTGTCTGTGCTCTATAAATGGAATAACAGAGCTTGGATGACAGCACATCTGTTTACAACAGGGTGTACTGAATATTTTAAGCTCACTGTTGAGACCTATTGCTCAGAAGAAAAAATTCCTTTCAAAATATTACTGCTCATTGACAAATGCACCTGGTCCACCCAAGAGTGCTGATAGAGACCAACAACGAGATTAATGTAGTTTTCATGCCTGCTAACACAACATCTATTCTGCAGCTCATGGATCAAGGAATAATATTGACTTTTTAAGTCTTATTAAGAAATACATTTCATAAGGTTATATCTGCCAGAGATAGCGATTCCTCTGATGGATCTGGGCAATGTAAATTGAAAGCTTTCCAGTGGAAAGGACTCACCATTGTAGATGCTGTTGAGAACATTTGTGATTCATGGGAAGGGGTCAAAATACCCACATTAGCAGGAGTTTGAAAGAAGTTGATTCCAGCACTCATGATGACTGAGGAATATCAAGACGTCAATGGTGGAAGTAACTGCAGATGTGGTAGAAACAACAAAAGAACTAGAATTAGAAGTGAAGCCTGAAGATGTGATTGTTGCTGCAATCTCTTGATAAATCTATAGTGGGTGAGGAATTACTTCTTATGGATGAACAGAGAATAGTTTCTTGAGATGGAATCTACTCTTGGTAAAGGTGCTGTAAAGATTGTTGAAAAGGGCTGTATCCACTGCTAGGATGAAGAACATCCCTAGCCATTAGGCTGTCTACGTTCCAGAAAATGTGGGTATCACTCTGATGAGATGCACAGGTATTGTGAAGGTCACCAGGGACACCCTGTGGAGGGACTTCATTCACATCAATGTAGAACTCAGTCTCCTTGGAAGAAAAAGAAGAGGCTCGGGGGTTGACAGATGGCGAGGATGTATAAAGGAACTGGCTATTGTGTACACTATCTATAGGCTGTTAAACAGGGCTTCCATTACAAGAGGGGGTTTAAGTATGCCCACTTCCCCATCGTTGTTATTCAGGAGAATGGTACTCTTGTTGAAATCCAAAATTTCTTGGATGAAAAATAAATCTGCAGGGTTTGGACGAGGTCAGGTGTTGCTCTTTCAATATCTCAGGCCCAGAAAGATGAGTTAATTCTTGAAGGAAATTACTTTGAACTTGTATCAAACTCATCTACTCTGATTCAACAAGCCACAACGGTTAAAAACTAGGATATCAGAAATTTTGGGGATAGTATCTGTTTCTGAAACAGGAACATGTTCTGCGGGCTGATGAATAAGGCATAAGTTGTTCAGCTTAAGAAACGCCAAGATAGATGTTAGATGATTCCTCAGACTTAGTTGTGATATTTTAAAAATGCAGTAACAGTTTATTGAAAAAATTGTTGAAATGACCGCAAAAAATTTATGATTATTACATAAATTTGGTTGATAAAGCAGTGGCAGGGTTTGAGAGGATCGACTCCAATTTTGAAAGTAGTTCTGCAGTGAGTAAAATGCTACCAAACAGCATCACACACTACAGAGAAATCATTTGTGACAGGAAGAGTCAAGTGATGCTGCAAAACTTCATTGTTATCTTATTTTAAGAAATTGCCACAGCCACCCTAGCGTTCAGCAGCCATCAACATCGCGGCAAGACCCTCCGCCAGTAAAAAGCTGACAACTAGCTGAAGGCTCAGATGATGGTTAGCATTTTTTTAGCAATAAAATATTTTTAATTAGGGTATGCAGTTTTCTTAGACATAATGCTGTTGGACGCTTAATATACTACAGCATTTGGGAGACCAAAAAATTCATATGACTTTTTATATGCATTGGGAAACCAAAAAATTTGTGTAACCTTTTATTGATTTATTGCGGTGGTCTGGAACCAAACCACCAATGTCTCTGAGTATGCCTTTATTATTATAAACACCTTTGTAACTGCCACTCAGATCAAGACATCAAACATGGCCAGCAACCAGGAGCTCCTTCTTACTCCTCTCTTCTCCATAAAAATAACTGTTGTCCCAACTTTATAGAAGTTATTTTCTTCCTTCTTTTTGTTTCCCACCACTGTTTGCATCACCAACACTATAGTTTAGTTTTGCCTGTTTTTGAACTTTTTACAAAATGGACTCATACAGTATGTGTTTTTATGTTTTTTGTTTAATGTTTAAGAATTATCCGTAATGTTTTGAGTAGTTGTAGTTCATTCATTTGTTTATTTTATAATGTCCATATATTGAGTTCACTAACCATATATATTGATTTTACACTTTGATTGTTTATAGTCCAAGTTACAAATGAAGCTGCCCTGAACATCTGGATGTGCTTTTTGTTGTGTATGCGCATGCATAGCTCTAGAGAATCCAAACCTAGGATTGACATTGCTGGGTCGTAGGATGTTTCTATCTTCAGTTGTACCAGATAATGCCAAACTATATTCTCATATGGTTGGATCCATTTTCAGGATACCTGTTCCACATCTTTACGAGCACTGCTCGGTATTTTGTTTAACTTTAAGTTTAGTCATTCTTAAGGATGTGATGATACCTCGTGGTTTTAATTTGCATTATTTTGTGTCTTCTTTATTGTTAAATACCTTTTCATGTGAGTGTTGGCCATTTGGATATCCTCTTTGGTACAGTGCCTAATTCATGTTTTTTGCCTTTTTTCTTCTGTATTTTTTTCTTACTGATTTATGTGGTCTAGATACAAGTTCTTTATTGATTATATGAGTTGCAGATATTTTCTCCAACTCTATAGGGGGGGCGCCTTTTCAAATAGAGTTTTGCTTGGTTTACTTTCTCATTGGCAATGTCTGAATCTTGCGATACCATTTTCACTCTCACCAATAGTGTTTGCATAATTTTCCCACACTCGCCAGTACTGGAGTTTTGGGATCAGTTTTACCAGTGTAGGAGGCTACTGCATTTATTAGTGAGTACTTTATGTTAGTTTAACCTTGGGGTCAGAGAGTAAATTTCTTGCATCATTCCAAGAACATGGCAATCAGTAAGTATAATTGCAGTACTAAAAATATTCTTTAGCTTTTAATTCTGAGGAGCATTTATAGTTGGTAGGGAAGAGAGATCTAAAAAGCCATTTTCTTTTTTTTATTTAAGTCATCATGATTTGGGCTTAAAGCATTAAAAAAATTGATGAAAAAATATAGTAGATCAAGGACCCATGAAATTGATGAGTTAGAATTTTGTGGATTTTTCTTATAAATTTCTGATATATTCATAAGGGGTAGAATCATGATTTTGCTTACCTTTCTTCACATACTTTTATTCAAAGGAGAAGACATCCCCCATTCAACTTATCTCTGCTCCTCCTCCTCTCTTTAAACCCCCAACATTCATTCATCCTCCTTCCTACTTTCCAGGTGTGAGGTAGCTCTTATGTTTTCCTTGGAGTTTAATTCTGAGACTATGCAGAGCCTATTGGAAAAAGCATTTGTTAGATGAAATTTGGAATGGAGCTCTTCTCTACACTCTAGCTTTAGTTTTCTGTTTTATTTAGTTCCGATCTCCATTATTTTCACTTGTCACCATCTAACTCTTCTTCCTACCTATAGATTTCTCATGGTTAGCAGAATGAAATTTCTTTCCTAATACCCTTCAGAGACTCCAAAATAATCAAAATCTTAATTCCTTGGTACACGGGGTCTTATTATCTACTACCTCACCAGAGAGATTCTCTCCTCCTCGTATGTCCAGTTTCCCCACATGCCTTCTGAAATCTACAATTTGAGCTTGGAATATTCTTCCACATTTGTTCATCCCATTATCTAGAACTCCCCTCTGTCTCCCCACTGCCAACCCATTTGCCTACTAGCTTAACTTCTTTTAATACTCAGCTCAAACAATACAGTTCCTTGGAAGCGTTACCTCTCTGATCCTTTCGTACTTTCTGTACTCTGTGGCCTTTCCTCAGACTTAAAATGACTTAGATGGCCCCTCTCCTGGGCTGCTACAGCTCTCTGTATACCTCGCTCACTGTGCTTCGTAGTGTATTAGATTTGATTTTCTCCCTTGCTGAGTTGAGCTCTTTGAGAGCAGGGCCCTGATTCCCCCTCCTGATATCCCACCCTCCCCCTAGGAACTAGCATGGTGAGGCACCCCTTAAATGTTTAATGAATGAGTGAATACAAAATTATATCTAACTTTCTTCCTATATGTATGAAAAGAACTTGCAGAGAAAGGTCATTTAGAAGGGGAAAAGCAATACATGTTTAGGAAGGATGACTGTGCTTGTAGGATTTACAGGGTTTTGCTCACCTGAGTTTTCCTTGCTATCACAGAAGGATGCCCTGCAGTGGTCTCGAAATCCAGCTGCAGTGGAAGGAGAAGAGCCAGAGGACACAGCTGATGTGGAGAGCTGTGGGTCTAATGAAACCAGCACTGTGAGTGGTGAAAATGATGGTAAGTACCCATAATAAGATGGGCAAAGAGCCATAAGCTGTCACTAGGGACTAACCTTTATTTCCCTCTCTTCCAGTTTCTCTTGATGAAACATCTTCAAATGCATCCTGTTCTACAGAATCTCAGAGTCGGCCTCTTTCCAATCCCAGGGACAGCTATAGAGCTTCCTCACAGGTAGGGAGGAGGTTGGTGACCAGGTTGGGGGCCAAGGCGGGGGGTCAGGGATAAATGAGGCCAGGCACAAGACAGGACTCTCCTTCCTGCAGTTACCTTAATGTATTTGAAGAACAGAGAAAATCAGTTTGGTCTCCACCTGTTAGTACCATTTAAAAGTGAGCTGGAGGAACAATGAGTCATAGATCTGGGAGCAGAGTGATTTGTTTTTTCTCTTTTCCATGACTGGGCAGTTTTGTTAGTTCTTATGATAGACGTAGGAACAGTCACGGAAAAGTAGAGCACAGTGCATAGTGGGGAGAACACAAGCCTGGGAGTCAGCTGTTTGAATTATGGTTCTTCCACTCACTGTCTCTGGGACCTTGGGCAAATTCCTTGTCTGTAAAATGGGGATAATGATAGGCTCTTTTCAGTTGGGGTGTAGCTTGGCACGTGAGTTTGGACCTGGCTCAGTAACATTAGTCAGTGCTGCTGTTGGCATTACCTTGCCTGAGCTGGTTAAATGCAAACTCTGTTTTACAAGATAGTGAGTGGAGACATGGTCAAGTGGCCCTGCAGGTGACTCAGGCCCTTTTTGTATTCCTTCTGGGAATATAGGCAAACAAGCAAAAGAAAAAGACCGGGGTCATGCTGCCTCGAGTTGTTCTGACTCCTCTGAAGGTAAACGGGGCCCACGTGGAATCTGCATCAGGTATGTGTAAGCTCATGATTGTGGTGCGGTGCTTCTTCTTCAGGTCCTGGGGACCTGTCTTCCTCCAGCAGCAGTTTCTGGCCTAGGTAGTGTGATTCCAGTAGAGTCAGGAAACCCTCTTCTGGCAGGCAGTATGCTGTGGTGGTGAGACCTGACCTAAGTTCCAGTGCTGGGCTTTGCTGTGTGCACCCCTTGCCTCACAGGGCGGTCACGAGGGTCCGATGAAGTAATGTACAGGTGCTTTGTAAAAGTTGCAGAGCTGCACAAACTAAGATGGTGGTTTGGCGTTCTTAATGTGACATTTTAAAGCCAGCCCATCAAGTGGTTAGCTCTGACAGCCCAAGGCTGGGCCATGGAAGCACTCAGTATTGCCTGCAGCATCTCAGGGAGAGCTGGGAGAAGTAAGCTTGTCTGAGAGCCATGGGCACAGCGGGTGATACTTTTGACCAGTGGAATGCTATGCCTTCAGGGTTTTCGGGCCGCCACGCCGATGGCGAGAGTGGCAGCCCGTCCAGCAGCAGCAGCGGCTCTCTGGCCCTGGGCAGCGCTGCTATTCGTGGCCAGGCCGAGGTCGCCCGGGACCCTGCCCCGCTCCTGAGAGGCTTCCGGAAGCCGGCCACAGGTGAGTGGCTCGGCACTCATTTCTCTGCCTGTAAAGGGGGCCCCTGCAGGCCTAGTGAGAAGATGAAGTCTGCTCCACTTTTTCCAGTTTATTTTTATTTCTTTGTTGGCCCCCTATTTTTACCTTTGCATTTTGGTTATTCCACATAAAGATCTTCTCTATTACACTGTGAGAGAACTTGTGGGCAGAGATGGTGCCACATTGCTCCTTGTGTGTCCCTGTAAGGGCCTGGCCTGTGCCTGCCTTGGTACTGCTCAGTCAGTGTTTGAGTGAGCGGAAATTGCTTCTGAGCTTCCCAAGGAAGAATTCCAGCAACTCGTTTTCTTTTGTTGGTAGCATCCTGCAGTGTTTGTTCTTAACATCCATTGTCTCTGTCAGGTGCCCTTTTTTATAACCTAGTTAGTATGTTGAGTGGAAGCCAAAGTTGAATTTGGGGGATGCAAACAGATTCAGTAGTGTGCACCTCCCATCCTCAGGCTGCTTGCAAGGCCATGCTGTTTTCTGTTTCAGGGTTTATTTCTCAGAGACCACATGCTGGTTGTTTGTAAATGGGCCACAAGAAACCATTAAGACGACTAGCCTTGGCTTCTGAAAACTAGAATAAACCATTGCCCAAGTGGGAACTTAGGTTGCATGTCTTGCTGCTTTTCCAACTTATCAGCAATGCTAAGTCTGAGGTCTCACAGGTCTCTATTCTTGGTGATTTTAAAAAATAAAAGTAACATTTGCTGAGGCTACTGTGAAAAGTATTGACATTTCAGTAGACTTTAAACAACCGTTAATACCTTTCTACATGGAGATCATAGCTCTCCAGCTCATGCACAGAAAGCTTCTGTAGGTTTTCCTGCAGTACACTTAACTAGACAACTCCCATCATTTTTCCAGTTGGCGTTGTGGAACCTCTTCTGCAGTTTCAGAGGGGACATCAGAGCCTCTCCCTGCCTGGTTTTCTGTGGGAAGGGTGTCCTCTTCAGGCTGTGACACAGCATAGTACAGAGTCTTATCTGAGAGGAGGCAAGCCCAAGTGTTCGTTTAGGTTTGATGGCAAAGACAGTAACCTGGAAAGAATAGTTATAACATATAGGCTAGGGTAGACTGGACAATTAGGCAGTGTATGCAGATAAGTTCTGGGTAGCTTGGGTGCTGCCACCAAAGTTTTTTTTTTAGTTATTGTTTGCTTTTTTGCTTTAAGAAGCAGAAATTCTATACCTTGCTCTTTACTACTTGAAAAATCACAGGTCAAATGAAGCGCAACAGAGGGGAAGAGATAGATTTTGAGACACCTGGGTCTATTCTTGTCAACACCAACCTCCGGGCCCTGATAAACTCTCGGACCTTCCACGCCCTGCCATCCCACTTCCAGCAGCAGCTCCTCTTCCTCCTGCCCGAAGTGGACAGACAGGTACAGATGGGTAGCCTCCTCTGCGTGTCTCTCTGGGGGAGCTTCTGTTGTCTTTCTAAGTTTTTTATTTATCGGGTTATTCGACTGATCCTTCTAGGTGGGGACAGATGGCCTGTTGCGTCTAAGCAGCAGTGCACTGAATAATGAGTTTTTCACCCATGCGGCTCAGAGCTGGCGGGAACGCCTGGCTGATGGTGAGTAGACGTTCTCATCTCAGATGGCTTAAGAGGTACCTGCTATGTGTGGTGTCACTTGTCTTTGGCATTTAAAACCCTAACACTCATTTTCACCAATCTCTCTCTTTTCCAAAGGAATATTTAGTGTAAGGCAATACTAATAGATGTGGCAGGTGTTAATGTGCTCCATAGCTCTAAAGAAATTAGAGAGTATTGGGGCTTTCACTATTTTGTGTGTATATCCATGTGCATCGCCTGTT
Organism: Rousettus aegyptiacus; assembly: GCF_014176215.1. NCBI lineage: Eukaryota > Metazoa > Chordata > Mammalia > Chiroptera > Pteropodidae > Rousettus > Rousettus aegyptiacus. Next base: position 20,086,241 of record NW_023416287.1, on the reverse strand, counting down.
CATTAAAACTGTAAACTCCTGTTCTTTCCAGTAATCATGGTGTTGCCTGAATGGGTGGAGCCAAATGCACTGTGGCATTTGACCACAGTCTCTATTTTTAGACATTGCCGCTTGGAGTGGTTGCTAATTTCTCTTAATTTTGTAGGGAAACTCTAAGGGGAGTGTTTTGGGAGGTCCCCTAGACTCCCTCTGGGTTCAGTGATTCACTAGGAGGACTCACAGGACTCAGCATAGAGTCATGTTCACGCTGTAATTTATTATAGTGAAAGAATACAGAGCAAAATCAGCAAAGGGAAAAGACATTTGGGGTGAAATCCAGAGAAAACAGGTACAGGCTTCCAAGGCCCTCTTTCAGTGGAGTCACACAGGATGCACTCAGTTCCCCCCAGCAACGAGTCGTGACAACACAGATGAAATGTAGTCTGCCAGGCACGTCAAAGACTTGGTACTCAGGGTTTTTATTGGAATCTGATCATGTTGCATGTCTCTGTCTGGCGCATACTCAAATTCCGGATTCCTCAAAGGAAAGTAGGTGCTTGCCATAAACCATCTTGTTTACAGAAACAGTTTAGGCACAGCGAGCCATTCATATCAGTTGGGGGTAGGGAGGTAGGAACCCTCCTGAAGTACAGGTTCCCAGATGTCAGCCAAGGGCCAGCCTTGTAAGCCTTTCTAAGGATAAGCAGTCAGACTTGCCAAATTAACTTTTTTCTGTACAGGAAGTAAGAATGGTTCTTTTGTTTATTTGTTTTTTTATTTTGATTTTTTGAAAAATGTGTTGCTTGCTATTGAATGACTAATCACCCTGGGGAAGCGTAAATTTCCCTTATAACAGACATGTTAGTTCTGTCCTGAGTAAGAGCATGATGTAAGAAATCTTAGAGGAGGCAAGCCAGCGTGAAGATGGGGTTAAAAAAAGGCCTCTGACCTCACCAAAGTCCACGTGGATTTTGAAAACTAACGATGAGGTAGAACTGCAAGATACGGCTTTCTGTAAGACAGGCATGAGTATTCTGAATGCATGTACTCAAAAAGTTTTATTTCTCTCTAGGTGAATTCACTCATGAGATGCAAGTCAGGATACGACAAGAAATGGAGAAGGAAAAGAAGGTAGAACAGTGGAAAGAAAAGTTCTTTGAAGACTACTATGGACAGAAGTAAGGCACTTGGTTGCTGCGAGTTCTGATCTGGGCTTTTGGGGATAGAGGCAGATGTTTCAAAATCATGTATACGTCTGTGTTGGATGAGAATGTGGTGATTGCAGTGACTTGGTTCATTTAGCTTAACGCCGTTCACAGAGAAGCTGCCAAGGGTGTTCTTAGGTTAGTGTTATGCCCCATGCAGATTTATTTGGTTCTGAGACATCTGACATCTGGGTATGTGTCGTTCATAGAAATAGAATAGACATGTTCTCTCTGCCCTGTAATTATAACTGATGGTGTGAGTTTGGTTTGCAGATTGGGTTTGACCAGAGAAGAGTTGTTGCAGCAGAATGTTGGTAAGGAAGAGGCTGAAATCAAGAGTGACTCGCGTGTCCCAGGAGAGTCAGCACGGCCACAGCGTGGTCCAGCCACCCGGCAGCGAGACGGGCATTTCAAGAAACGCTCTCGGCCAGATCTCCGGACCAGAGCCAGAAGGAATCTGTACAAAAAACAGTCAGAACAAGGAGGGATTGCTAAGGACACACAGTCTGCGACACCAGACACCCCCCACTACCAGCATAGGGAGGCTAAGTCCGACTCAGCTGAGGCAGGCAGTCCCCACCTGTCCGACACATCCTCTGCAGCGCCAGACCCCAAGGGTCCCGATTTCGCAGCGGAAACTGGGGCTTCTCGGATCCAGACCAATCCGGATGACCTGGCCCGGGCCTGTGAGTCTCCAGACAGAATTCCCACCTTGCCTCAGGAAACTGTGGATCAGGAACCCAAGGATCAGAAGAGAAAGTCCTTTGAGCAGGCGGCCTCTGCATCCTTTCCCGAAAAGAAGCCCCGGCTTGAAGATCGTCAGTCCTTTCGTAACACAATTGAAAGTGTTCACACCGAAAAGCCACAGCCCACCAAAGAGGAGCCCAAAGTCCCGCCCATCCGGGTACGAAATTATTTGATTCCTGGCCGTCCAGTGGCCAGGTTTCCCTTGATGGCCACGAACCCCTTTGTGGAGCCCCTTTGCAGGGCCCTTGTGTCAATTATGTGGGTGCGTAGAGTCCTTCACAAGAGAGCCATTCCCACAACAACTTGGCGATTAAGGGGATGAGGTGGTTTTCTGCCTCGCTCGTTTGTTCACTCTGAAGTTATGTCTAGAAGTCAGAACCCTGTGGGGCTTTCAGATCTTTTATTATGTGGTACTAGATTCTCTGTGTAGTGATTTGCACAGTCCCACCAGAAATTAAATTTAGAAATGTGGCATGTAATGGCCCTTGAATAAAGCCTTCTCGGAATGGTGTGGGATCGTGGACAGTCATTTTACCATGACTGTTTCATTTTCAAAGAAAATGATTTGGTTCTGTAGACCGTGACCCCTAAGCTAGTAGAATCCCATTTTAGCTTTACAGTGCCTAGGTCAAAACACCCAGTCAATTAAAAACTGTTTTCTAATTTTTCTCTTGCAGATTCAACTTTCACGTATCAAACCACCCTGGGTGGTTAAAGGTCAGCCCACTTACCAGATATGCCCCCGCATCGTCCCCATCACGGAGCCCTCCTGCCGGGGCTGGACTAGCGCCAGGACACTTGCAGACATTAAAGCCCGTGCTCTGCAGGTCCGAGGGGCGAGAGGCCACCACTGCCATCGAGAGGCGGCCACCACTGCCATCGGAGGGGGGGGTGGCCCGGGTGGAGGTGACGGCAGGGCCACCGATGAGGGAGGTGGCAGAGGCGGCAGCATTGGTGATGGTGGTGAGACCTGTGGCCACCCTGAGCCCAGGGGAGCCCCGAGCACCACTGGAGAGTGTGCGTCAGATCTACAGCGAACACAACTACTGCCGCCTCATCCTCTAAATGGGGAGCACACCCAGGCTGGAACTGCCACACCCAGAGCGAGGAGAGAGGACCTGGCTTCTCTCAGAGAGGATGACCGCTGCCCCCTGCAAAGGGTGCCAGACGTTCTCACAAGTGGGCTGGAAGATGTCTCCCGGCTCCCAGTTGTTCCCACTGGGGACCAGCCATGCCAGGCTTTGCCCCCAGTGTCCTCCAAAACTCCAGCACCTGAGAGTGTAGTTGAGCAGCCTACATTGCATCCTGGTGTTAGAACTGAATGTGAGTCTAGTACCACTTCCTGGGAAAAGGATACTGAGGAGCAAGGATCCACTCTTCCCCCAGAGAATGGTCCTGTTCAGTCAGTGGGGAATGTTGTATTAGAAGAAGAAGCTGGCCAGGCTCTGGATAGTGACAGTAATCTGACCATGAAGGATCCTGTGAATGTGACCCCCAGTTCCACCCCTGAGTCATCATTGGTCAGTTGCCTACAGGATAGACAATTTGATGACGAATTAGGACTTGGTGACTCATGCCTGCCCACGAGGGAAACTGCTACTAGACAAGAAGACTTGAAAGCCAAGGCTCTCATCTCTAGTGGTGCTGTTCCTTGGATGCCTGGCCTGTCGAATGACGAGGCAGTGGGTCAGCCCGAATCAGACTCCCGAGAGAATGTCCCGTCTCGTGAGCCTGAGGTTGGAGAAGAATGGGAGAAGGCTGCTCCCCTTATTCCTACGTTGCCTGAGGGGTTGACGGCTGAAGAGGGTCTTCATTTCCCTGACAACTGTCCTTCGCTCTGGACAGTGCCATCTCAGGAGTGCGTTGACAGTGCTGGTGGTGACTACAAACAGGTTGAAGTTGAAAAGCTGAAAATCAATGGAGACTCCAAAGCACCGAGTCCTCACAGTGAGTCCACAGACACAGCCTCTGACTTTGAAGGCCACCTCTCGGAGGACAGCAGTGAGGCTGCCCCCAGCGAGGCCACAGTGATGACGAGATCCTCGGCAGACAAGGAGGAGAAACACGATAGGAGCGGCTCTGCCTCACTCTGCAAGGCGAATGGTGACCTGAGTCCGGTTACAAGGACAGACAGGATGATTGCTCCTCAGAGCTGGGTGTCTCGTGTCTGTGCGATACCCCCGAAGATCCCAGACTCCCTGCTGCTGGCCAGTACTGAGTACCAGCCGAGGCCCATGCCCTTGGGCCGGCCTGGGTCCTCAGTGGAGGTCACTAACCCACTTGTGATGCAGTTGCTACAGGGCAACTTGCCCCTAGAGAAGGTTCTTCCTCCAGCCCTTGGTGGCAGCAAACCTCAGTCCCCACGGCTCCCACTTGTGAAAGAGCAGGGGATGGGATCTCTGCACGATCCTGGGGAGAGCAGCTGCGTGGTTGGTAGGAACAGACCTGGTTCTTTAAGAGCTTCAAAGGAGCCTCTTCTACGCGACAGCCATGAAGCAAGCTCTGGTCTTGCCAGGCTGGAGGTCACCCAGGCTCCTGGAACGCCCCAAAAGATTTCCAAGACAGTCTCAAGTTTAGATTCCTTATATCCGGTGACAAATTCGACAGCTGTCTCTAGGAAAGCAGAAGTGGATTCTAAAGAGCAGTTCTCTCCCTTTAGTTTTGAAGAACAGAAAGAAGCCGGTAACTTGTCGCAGGGCAGTAATTCAAGTGCTGCCCCAAGCAAAAGCCCAGGAAATCGCACTACCTCGAGAGCCCCTTGTTTCTTATCTCCAAATGTGATCTCCTTGGGTCCCAGTCAGACAGGTAGGCCCCTAGGTGGTCAGGACAGTGCCGGAGGCCAAGGGAAGAAGCTCTTTGGCTCTGTAAATGAGGCTGCAGCCCTTCAGTGCCCCAGGCCTGTGGAGCCAATGCCGCTACCTGCTGACGCCCCTCCTGGTTTTCCCAGTAGAAAGTTGGGGCCAAGTAAAAACTCTGTGTCTGGTGGGGTACAGACTGCCAGGGAAGACTGGGCTCCAAAGCCACCTCCTGCCTCTGTGGGCAGCATCAAGAGTGAGAAGACTTTTGTGGGGGTCCCCCTCAAAATGAATGCAGAGAACAGAAATGCAGCTGGACTTGGTCCTCAGGAGCTGGTGGATCACTTGCAGGCGATGCCCTTTGTCCTTGACCTGCCCTTCTGGAAATTGCCCCGAGAGCCTGGGAAAGGGCTCAGTCAGCCTCTGGAGCCTTCCACTATCTCCTCCCAACTCAACATCAAACAGGCATTTTATGGGAAGCTTTCCAAACTCCAACTAAGTTCCACCAGCTTTAATTATTCCTCCAGCTCCACCTTTCCCAAAGGCCTTGCTGGAAGTGTGGTGCAGCTGAGCCACAAAGCAAATTTTGGTGCGAGCCACAGTGCATCACTTTCCTTGCAAATGTTCACCGACAGCAGCACAGTGGAAAGCATCTCGCTCCAGTGTGCTTGCAGCCTGAAAGCCATGATCATGTGCCAGGGCTGTGGTGCATTTTGTCACGATGACTGTATTGGACCCTCAAAGCTCTGTGTATTGTGCCTTGTGGTGAGATAATAAATTATGGCCATGGGAAAAGTTGTATATTTAGTGTGTGTATTTTGATAATGATTGATCTTAAATCTGTATACAGAATATCATTGATATAAGACTGTCTTTCTAGGCAGGAGCATTCTTGTCTCTCCCTAAAATTTATAGTGCTAAAGGCCCTCTGTCACTTATCAACCTTCCAGTCTTGCTGGAGGGGTTTCTTGAAGGGCAGCTCATTGGGCTGCCTAAGCCCAATTGGCTGGCCCCAGCTCTCATGTAGTCAGTCTGGTGTGTGGGGAACCTGCCTGACACCCAGAGGGACTTGAAACTGAAGAAAGAAGGTTGTGTTCTTCAAGGGAACTAACTTACCCAAACTGAGTAGAAATGTCAGTCTTCCACTGCCCCCTCCCTGCCATCTTTTCAATTCTGCTACTCCATCTGGGGAGCTGATGGTTGGGGAAGGAACCAGCACAGGGTCAATGTAACTCCCAGCAGTGCCCACCAGGGGGCTCAAACACCTGCTGACCTTAGGGTCACACAGTTCATTCAGATTCTAATTTGACCTTTGGTTCTGTTGCTGAAGCAAATTTGGGACTTCGCTGTCTCTGTATAATCCACTGGTCCACAGGAGCTTTTGGAACCTTGGATACACCTGCTTGGACAATGGGGTCAGGCATAGGGTTGTCTTCTTAAAATGCCATCTGTAGACCTTGTAAGTCTAACTTCCAGATGTTTGGCAGGTGAATGCCTCTGCCTGACACCTTTCCTGCCACTGTGGACTCTACGGGAGTGGGCATCTCCACGCACATGTGTATGTGAAAATCATTTTACATTTTAAAGCAGTGTGTGTTTTCCTATTTTTATATTTTTAACTCTACCCTTGGATGTATAAAGTGAAATTTTTGGCTTCTGTAAGTATGCTCTATGCACCTCTAATGTTTTATCATGTATTTATATGTTGTACACAGTACTGGCTGATTCTGTAAATGGATGTATTGTACAGAGAACATGAACGTCTCTCCCTTACTTTACGTCTTGGGCATCATTGCATTAAAGTGGTATAATTGACTTCTTTACACCTGTGTCAGAGCCACTGCATGCTGTGCTGCCTGACCTGAGGGTGGAGTGATTGACTTGCGATATGCCAGGTTGGCCTAGTGCCCTGTCACAGGTCACCCAGTGGACCTGCTGCAGCCTGAAGAGCCATGGTCAGCCTGCCTGTCCTCACACAAATGCTTCTTGCTCCTCACATCTCTTCTCCAACCTTCCGTGGCTACTTGGTGCCATATGTGACAAATCAACACCACCAGTGTTAAGTGCTTCTGAATTCAAGGGTGAGTGCCCTAGGCAGCCCCCAGGTGGACCTTCCAGACCTGGCTCCAGGGTCACCCCAGCTGTTAGCAATACCTGGGACTGTGCTCTCCTTTTGACATACTTTTGACAGTGGGTTGGGGATAAAACAGCCAGGCCTACTGCCTGCCTCTCCCAACACATTTCTGACAAATAGATGTCTCCATAGTTGTCTTTCTTCATACCCTGCTTCCTGCCTTATTTCTTGTACCTTGACTTGTTGCAGAGTTGAGGGTCCCTGTTTTTATCTTTGGTTTCCCTGTGTGAGTGCTTCTGTGTGAAGTATAAAATTGGTATGACTTTCAGCAGGTCTCAGTTCATCTGAAAGTTCTCTTCTTCTCCCATTCCCCGCCCACATTTCATCCAGTGTGGCATTTTTGTCATCTGAAGCATGAGTGAGAAGTTGGCAATGATGTGGTGGCGATTTAAATGCAGTATTGGCCATGTTCAAGTTGTCAACTTCAAGAGTCTGTTTACCAAAGACAGGGAACAGAGGCCCGAGCGTGTTTGATCCTCTTCTTCCTTCTGCTGTGACCTTTGGGGCCACTCTAGGGTACAGTTTGAAACTGGTCCGGTCCGTGGGGCTGCACAGGGAAAGCACTGCTCTTGTATGTCTCTTGTGGTATTGGAAAAATAAACCTGTACAACCTGTACTGTGGTCTCAGTCATCTTTGTGGCTGCCCATCTGGGGTGGGAAAGAAGGTCAGGCTGGAGTGCAGAAGCTACATAAAAGGAGCAAACATCAGCTCACTCCCCTTGGCTCTGGAGCTCATGTTGTGTAAGGAGCTCTTATGAGGTGAATCCTAAAGGCATGACTTGTCAGCTTCACTAGTTTCTAGACTGCGTGACTTGGTGACCTTTCCTACCGCAAGCACTGGAAGCAGGAATCTAATGAAAGTGATGAGGATGCTCATCCCAACTGCCTCACTGAGACTAAGGTTGCCCAGGAGCTTCCTAATGGCTGGTTGATCTATGGGGAGGGTGAACAGGTCTGACCTTGAAAAGCCATAAACATGAGTGCTTTGCGCAGTGGCAGCCGTGAGGAAGGTGCTGGCGCAAGATGGGGTCTGAAGCTCTAGCGAGGCTGAATGGAAGACGGCCTGCAGGAGTTGACTTCTCAGTTAAAGTTAGACTTATCTGGAGTGCTTAAATACATGATTTTGTGCTTGTGAGAAACTGTGTAAACACATCAAAAGTAAAAAGGCGGAAAGTAAAGATAAACTGAAATGTGTACCCATTAATTTGTTTCCTGTGATTTAGAGCAATATGCCACACAGTGGAATCCTGTCAGGGCAGTTCAAGCTGCAGTTCTGCAGTGCTACTGTTTGAAAACATGCAGTTGGAGAAGTTATGGTTAGGGGGCTCTGTGGTGACTGGGCAGCCGCCTGCTGGTGAAGATGTGTACTTGTACCTTCATGTCACAGAATCTCTTGTCTGCAGAAGCTTAGAATGCATTAGGATCCAAAGTCGCATCTCATCAGGGAGGCAGAATTGTGTGGTGGGTTAGATGCGGGCCCCGCTGACCTGCCAGCACTGTGGTTGGGGCAGTTACCTAGCCTCTCTGCCAACTTTTCCATCTCTGAATGGGGATAGTAGTTCCTACTTTATAAAGGTGTTAGTACTCCAGACTGTTAGCTTGCACCAATCACTGCATGAACTTACAGTAGAAATCTGTACAGCACCTGTCACCTGCTGACCCTCACCCCAGAAGGGAACTGTGGAGATGTGGGCCTGCTGTACTGTTGACCAGTACAGTTGTTAATACACAGTCCTGAGTTTAGAGACTGTGGGAGACATTTTATTCAAGATCCAGTGGATGAGGAAACAATTTTTCTGAGTATGGAAAGAATATTATCTTACTGGCCTGGTGAGGTGTTTGCTTGTTTTTATTTAAGTCCAACCTGCCCTTGAGGAAGTCAGACCCTGCTAGAGGGCGGTATGTGGGTATGTGTGTGTGCTTAATACAGTAGCCTGTCTACATCAGGGACCTCGAGGGAACAAGCATCTGCCTGCTCTGCCCTGAGGGGATGTGGCACAGGCTGTGTTGCCCTCCTGTGGGCGCCCTTTAAAATGACAAAGGGTGCATTTTGCGACCTCGGAGGTTAATAGTTGTAACCAAACATTGACAGTGTCCTATGCTTTTCCTATCTCTGTGCATCAGTTTGAAAGCCTGGGATGAACATCTCCACCAGAAGATGCAGATGGAAGCTCTATGAGGAAAAGAAGAGTAACAAAAAGACAACTTGTCAGTGCAGAGGCTCTTAGCCTTTCTGGGAACACTGGCTCCTTTGAGAGCCCGATGGAAGGGCTGGACCCTTTCCCCCAAGAGATGTACATACGTGTGGAGTTATTTCAGAGGGTGCACAAGCTCATTTAAGAACCCCCAAACATATAATAAACCCAACGAAGTCTGGGTTTATACAAAAGACCAAGTTGGGGAGAGAGGACTTTGCAAAGGATTCTTAGATTTCCTGTAACTACTAAACTGTAGTGCATTGTACATTACTTTTAAAATGTGGTGCTGTGCATGTTCTCCCCTGTTGCTCAGTGAGTGAAGTGAGGGTTGCCTGTTTAAGAGCATTCCCATGCGGTGTCCTTTACCCTGTTAGCAGTGGCCCGGAGCTCCATTTAAAGAAGCCAGATGGGGGATCAAGCAGCACTTCTCTGTCCTCCAGCGATTTTGCCCCGGATCCCAGTTCTCCTGTGGAGCTGTGGTGCGTTGTCCGCAGGTAAGTGCTTTCCTGGTCGACCAGCGTGGTCTGCACGCAGTGGGTCCAGGTTCTGGGAGTTTATGTTCCCTTGGCACTTCTCAGCAGCGGTAGTTTCAGTAGGACGGGCGTTTTCATGGTATCACTAGAGAATTGCTGCCCGCCTGTGGTCCCCACATGTGTGTGAATAGATGGTGTGCTGAGGTGCCATCTACTACTTTGTACTTGGTACTTTGTACTGAATCTTAGCCTCGGTGTGTACTCCGTGAGTACAGTGGCTTCAAACTATTAGCCCCTATCCTTTTATATATTTGGCAGAATTTCTATTTTAAAAAGATTCTTCTGTTGTTGACAAAAAGTAAATGTTTTGAAAATAACTGCTATATAGTTTTGTGTGTGTGTGTGTGTGTATGCAGACACTCATGCATAATTTTTAACAGTAAAACTTATGTTCATGCTTTTAACTCAACATGGTCAGAATTGTTTTTAGACTCACGACAATGAAGTTTGTCCCCTACTCATATTCCCGCAAGTTTTTTTTTTTTTTTTGAAGTTTAACCTAAATGACATATAGGATGAAGAAAAGTCTGTGTACAAACAAACATCTTTGGAAAAAGCAGCTTTTTTGTTTCCTTCAAGGTGGAATCCAGGGTTTTGGGTCATGTGGAATGTCAAGTAGTGACGGTTCAGGACCAGGGATGGTGTTTCCTCAGTTTTCCAAGCCAGCACTCGGGGATCGTTAGGTGAGTTTGAGTTTGGTTTTTATCAGTGGAAGAGCTGAGCAGTGGGGTGAGGGGAGTGGGAGGGCCATGAGGTCTACAAGGGAACGACACTTAAGACCTTGCTTGGTCACTGGCTGCGTTTAGGAAGGCATGCCCCCAGTGTGCCCCTGCTAACTCATCCTTTAGTGGGGCAAGGACACCTCCCTGGGAGGGTGACAGGTTTCAACAATGTGCCGCCTGCATTTGGCAGCTGGAGAGCATCAGTGAAAGTTCATTTCTTTCTCTTTCTAATGGGTCAGGCGCCGAAGAACATGACATTTTCACTTGTTGAAGAAAATTTACCGAGGACCTTCTGTGTGCTAGCTTTTTGGCTAGGAAATGGTGGGATCTACGAGTGGAAAGGTATTTCAGTGCCAAAATAGATTTGGAAGGAAGAGGTCTAGCTGGGAGTGCTGCTGCCGAGAGGACACAGTGGGCAAAGAGTATTCGGTTTGTTATTCAGTGTTTATTAAGTAGATTCAGTCTTATATATGATATACAGATTCAAAAGAAAAAGGATTCCACATACTTATGAAATCAGTGCATTTAGCAAGTAATACCATGGAGATAACAGCTCGATTAACAGCTCATTGGTCTTTTGTTAAGTGAGGGGAGAGGGAGTTGGCCTGTGCTAGTCATTCCACAAACAAAACAGAATTTAGTTGCATCACACAGAGAAGACACAGTCTAAGAATTAAAATATTAAGCCACATTTACTGGAAAAACTCACTATATAGAACACAAAGAATTTGTATAGAGCATTGAGGAGGAAGTCCTCACCTGCTTAGAAGAGCCACGTTAAGTTGCATAGGTGCATATCTGTAAAAATATAATTTAGAGGTGAAGCCACTGATTAAGTAATAAAGAGTCACCTTTAAAAGTTGGTGCCTTCCACTGTTTGTCTTAAGTGCCATATGCTTACCATCTGGAGCCCCCTTCCCCCCGGAGGTGCACAAGGTGCCTCCAGCCTCCAGCGGAACCCTGAAGAAATGCTCGTGCCACCTGCACTGGAGAGTCTTAAAATCTTGTCTCAGAGGGAACTTGCGCTCTTTTAAAACATGTCTGAATTATGCCAGAGGACTGATGACCCCTTGGGTTGTCCCTAAGTCCTGGGTGGCTTGATCCTGAAGGTCACGTCATCTTGACCTTCCTATTTCCCAGGCTGCTGAGAAAACCATCCACAGCTCTGCAGGGGAGTCCTGCTTTCACTTTTCATAGGAAAAGTCCACATGGTCCCCCACTAACAGCCACAGGAGGTCTCTGTTATGACCCCTGCTTCTAAATGGACCACATGATAGACACATATGGGCCATCCGCCGCATGGAGATTTTTCTGAGCTTAGAAAAGTGTTTTTCAGCAAATCTGAGTTCTATGTGGTGTAGGTTTTTAGTTTTTGTTTTTAGGTGGAAACAGGTAAAAAGTGAGAGGTTTTTGTTTTGTGGCTTTGCTAAGCAGATGAGCTTAGTGAGGTGCACCTTCCTCCTCATGAGCGAGTCTTGCAGAACACACAGGGGCTGGGGCATCTGTACATGTAAACAGTACACTTTCACTGAGTCCAAAATTAGGAGCAAAAATACAAAGGTTCACATTGGTCTTAGGTAGATACAGGCGAAAAAGGATTGAGCTATGTAGCTCAGAAACAACGAAAACAAAGTTTCTAAAGCACCACTAAATTATATAAAAATCAGACCATGGACGGATTGAAACTGGTATTCTGGTGAAATACTTTACTATCTTGTAAAAAGTTTTACAAAAAATTACAAATGAAAAGTATCAACCCTCTGAGTTCAAAGCAGCATTTTGAAGATGAACTGGTAGTTAATCCTATAACCACCCCTGGAGTCGTAAGTGGCCCTTGGGAATAGGGATGGCTGGGTTCTACCTGTCTGAAATCCTCTGAAGCCCTCCGAGCCCCTGCCTTGTCCCCCCTGCCCCCCATGCTGTCCTTGGGTGTACACTGTTTGTAGGAGTGGTGAGGGCAAATGAATTTCAGATGTATCACATTATTTCTGCTCTACTAGATGCTCACTAAGACCAATCCCCATTCTCCTGATTGCGCCCTTCTCGTGGGATTTTCCCCCTGCAAAGACTCTGGAATTGGTGTGTTCTACTCTTGCTTTACCTTTTTAACTTGAGATCCTAAATGACTAATTTGTGCCCCGAGGCCCTCCCTCCATAAGAATTTTAAATGGCTGTGGGGCAGGGCTTTGGGAGAAGGCAGTCCCTGGGGTGAGGGTGGGACAGCGGGAGTGAGGTTCAGCAGAACCGGCTTCTTGGGTGCCCGCCAAGTCTGGAGGAGAGGGACAGGGTCGAAGCTGCATCTTTTAAAACAAAAGCAAAACAGAACAAGTTCCCTGACTAAACTAGCTAATGGAATCCTGTTTCCACACAGTAACTTGCTCCTGATTTTGCCATCTCCAGGGCTTCCGGGGTAGAGTCACTGGGAAGGAGCCCCCCCCCCCCCCCGAGAGGTGGGGTCAACAAAATGCAATCCCATCCTGGAGGGGCCGCTGGAAGCCCCAGTGGTGGACTAGTACCACTGGCTTTCCTTTCCTTTCTCTTTAAAATGCATTGAGCCTCCGCTCTTACCCGCAGTACTAGGCCAGCTGAAGGTGGTCAGTTCGGGCAGCCTGAACTCAGAAAAACACGACTTCCAACTGTAGCTTATATTGATCTTTAAATCTAATTCCTTGTGTGGTAGTGGCGGGAGCCCCTTCCCAAATCTTTCTCCTGTCTGTCAAGAAAAGCAAACCGTTCGTGCCTGTCTTGGTTACTGCCTCTGGGAGGAGAAATGACATGTTAAGCAATTGATAGCAAGAATTCTAAGGCGGCGATTGTCTCTGCCAGTTTTTAACATTAAGATTTTCACAAATTGCCTGGGGTAACATTTTGCGAAAGATCTACTGATTACTTTGTAATATTGTTCACACACAAAAATAAATATTTACACAAATTCAAACGTCAGGGAGTGTACTGAGCAGGTGGGGGCTGGGTGTGTGGATGGCCGGGGTGTGAGAGAGGCCTTGGGCACTGGAGTTTGTGCTGTGCTAAGAGGGAGTCTTGGGTGTCCTGGCCCTGACCGGAGGCCTGGGGATGGGTCAGTTGGAAGGCAGAGGTGGTGTTGGGGTGGGGTGTTGGAGGCCACTTGAGAGAGAAAAGACCATCCCTAACCTCTAGGAGCTGGAAGTAAGCAAAGGGTAGGGTACCCTACCTTTCAGAGTTTCTGGATTCCAGGCAGGGTGGGGCACCTATGCTGGAGCCCCATCCCCACCCCTCCTGAGGGTGGTCTGCCACAGTGCCAGGAGGCAGTTGGCTGCAGAGAAGCTGGTTTGGGAAGGGGTGCCTGTTCTGGGGTCTAGTGGCTCTCTGTGGCCATCCTAGGGTCCGCTCGGCCCCGGCTCCCCTGGGGCCTCTTTGCTCTGAGGGAGGAAAGGCAACAGAGGGCTTCTGCCAGCTCTGGGCAGGGGCGGGCAGCAGAGGGCTGCTGTCATGGCTACGGAGTGTTGCACGGAGAGGCCCCAGGGGCCTTCTGAGGTCTGGGCGAATCCCTGGTTTTAGCAGCACTGGTAGGTATTGCACTGAGCAAGAGGAAGTGCCTATCGGGAGGAAGGAAACCAGGCCAGCCTTTTCTTTGCCCTTTTTCACACTCCAGGGATTTTGGATTTCTTCTAGGACTGATCCCCTTCAGAAGAAGGGGTAGCCCTAGGAGAACCCAAGTGGCTTCTCCACTTCTGTTGATGATCCCTTTATTTCAACCATGGGTGCTGGGGATGGGAGCTGCAGTCCACCCAGGAACTCACCCTGAAGAAACGGGCCTTTCCTAGCAGGTGTCTGAGGGCCCTGGGTCTGTGCGAAATGTTCAACCTGGCTCCCGGGGGGCAGGGTGAGGGCAAGGACCCTATTGACCGGCTGCCGTCTCCCAGTGCTCTGTCCTGGCTGGCCGCTGGGAGGGCTGGGGCCCTCTCTGGGCTCCAGCTCCTGCCGCCCATCTGGACTTAAGTCCCCGGCAGACACAGTGTGGGGGAGTTGGGAGACAGCCATTCAGAACAGGCTCAGGGCACATCCTGGAAAAAGCCCCCGCTGGAGTGTGAGGTAGAGTACAGGTGGCTGTGACTGGGGCTTCTGTGGAATGGGGTGGGGGTGGGGGGAGCCGTGAGTATTTGTCTTTGTTTTGCAGTGGGTATGGGTGAGGTCCTCCTGCTTGGCGGTGCTGGGCACTCAGAGAGGGACAGCCGGCCTGGCGTCCACCCCACCACAGCCCCACCCCGCTGGCCCCCGCCCGTGCCAGTGTAGTGATATGGAATGTTAGGTCACAGGGAGACATCCTTCTGATCAGACAGACACAGACTGGCAATCTGTACAAACACAAAAGAATCCATTTTCAGAAAAATAAATTACTAAGGGGAGAGGAAGAAAGGGTCCACTTTGTTTTTCTCAATAAATATGCAATTCTGCTCACCTAAGACTTGAAAGGTAATTATCTGGGGGTGGGATTCTAATATCAGGGTCCACGAAGATGATTCTAAATAGAGCTGTGGCCCCAGCGCCTTGTAAGGGGAGCCCCAGCCCTTCCAAAGCTGCCCCATCGGCCTCTTCCAAGCAGGTCAGAGCACCCTTGTGGTGAGATTTCAAAAAAAAAGTGTCCTTGTGCCCAAAGTCTCAGGTGCTTGGAGTGTGGCTAGAAACAGCTCTTTTGGATCCCACCTCTTTCAAAAAACAAAATGTACCAATTGGTGAGGCAGGAAGCCGGGTCCAGGGCAGCCTCCTTCCCTAGGGTAGTGCACTCCAGGTGCCGCTGGGGGTCAGTTCTGCTGTAAAATGAGGTTTTCCAGTTCGTCTGCCGAGCGCAGCAGGAAGGCGGCAGACTCTCGGTAGCCGGCGATGAGCTGCCGCACAGCACTGATCTCCGTGGGGCTGAGCTGGGCGGTGGGCATGGGCCTGCTGGTGCTGTTGCTGGAGGGCGTGGGAGTGGATGTGGTGGAGGTGGTGGAGGCCCCGCCTTTCATGCTGAGGTCCGTGGGCCCTGTGGAAAGGGAAAGGCAGGGTGAGGGGGAGCAGACACCTTGCCTGGCACCTGGGAGGTGCCATCATCCTTCACATTGCCCTGGGAGTCTGCTATGGGTCAGGCACCTGGGCCTGAGGCCTTGGTCTGCTCTTGAGGGTTGTACCCCTAGTACCTACCTAGCTGGAATGGGGCCTGGTACCAGGAGATGAGACACAGGCTTCTGTTACTTTGTTAACCCTCATGGTGATCCCACAAGGAAAGAGACCTGTCATTGCTATGTGACAAGAGGAAGGAGCCAGGGCCTGGTGGTTGACAGGTTTGCCAGAGATCACATGGCGAATGTGTGCATGTGGTTCTGCATTCAGGGCAGGGTGGCATGCAACAAGGGCGTTGGCGTCAGGGAACAGGGCTCCCTGGCACCGATCACACTTTTGCTTCTTTCTAAGGACTGTCAGGGAGATGGTGCTATCCCCAAGCAGCCCGCAGCCTGGCTCAGGTCTCCAGGTGAGGAGGAGGCCTCAAGGCAAAGGAACTTCCCCCTTACTCTTTCCAACGTGATAAGCAGACCTTCAACCAGGAACTGACAATACCCCAGAGGAAGAAAGGCAGTCAGCATGTCTGGTGGCAGTATGGGTATGTGTGTGATCCTCCCCCAACAGCCCAGCTGTCAGCAGAGGTGGCGTTTGAGATGCTGCATAGATAGGCAGGGGCCTGGATCCCTGAGGGACAAGTGTGCACTGCCAAGGGGAGCCACAGAAGACCAGGAAAAGAAACACCTGCATGTGGTCAGACAGGGAAGAGGCTTCTGTCCAGCTGGAGAGAAGCAAGAAAGGCCAGCTGGCCTTCTTGGCTGTGGGAAAGAGGCGGGGCCAGACCAGCCAGACTGTGACCACAGCCCACAGGAGGGGCTGGGAGCGTTAAGCCTGTCTCTGAGGAGCTGCGGCATCTCAAATTCTCCTTACTTTGAGATTTTTTTGTGCCCAAGCTAGGCGAAGGTCACTGCTGCTGGGACAGGAGAGAGTGGGGTGGGGGTGTATGGGGACCAGAATGGTCAGGACAAGACCCAGAGCTGCTGTCTGGAGAAAGCGCCTCCCCTTTACTCTTGGACAGTGGCAGTAAAAAGGGAGCCTGAAGTCTTCTGAAACATATGAGGGGTGTATGTTGAGGGGTCTCCTAGGCCCTATCTGCCCTCTGCCTTTCCCTGCAGCTCTGTGGGGTGGGCCGCCGGCTTTGGAAGCAGGCCAGCCTGGACTCAAGTCCTGCTCTGCCACTCCACAGACCATTCTCTAACTTCTCAGCCTCAGTCCCTCATCTGCCATGCGAGGAGGCTGCCGTGGAGCCGAGCCGTGCCTGTGGTGCCTGTGAAACCTTCGGCGCGGCTGGGGCTTCTCATCCTGCAGAGGCCCACACTGGGGAGGGCCTTTCACACCCTTTGTCTGGCTTTCTGAATGGGCTCCCAGGAGACGTGGAAGCGGCTGGAATTTGAAAAGCGTTCTTTCAAGGTGTGCAGCCAGAAAATAGCCAAGAAGTGAGGATCCTGGGCTGTGGGAGCTGGAGCTTCCTTAGGGAGGCCTTCTCTGACCCAGCTAGGTCAGTCCCCGTCCCCTCCCCCCACTGCCCCAGCGCAGACGTTATCTTACGTGGTGTGTGAGGCTATTCTCGGTTATCAGGCATCTCCCCACCACCCTGGAGGTTCTGATAGTGGTTTCACTCATTATTGCATCTACAGTGGCAATTTTTATGCTGCTACAAAGATATGAACAAGCTCTTGTCATTGTAGACATAAGGATGGGAAGTAACAGCTTAAGAGAAATTATGGAAACTCGACTGCTGCTAAAAAGGAAACTGGGGAAGGAAGTTGGAGTATAAGAGGGGACGGTTTGTCACATGGGGCAATTTCCTCTCTAGAGAACATGGACGTCAGTGAGGAGGTCCTAGGAACTGGCTCACTAAGGAACATCCTTGACACTGAGGGTCAAGGGAACACGTAAGTCTGTTACAATGCAACAGGAGGAAGGAGTGGGGCTGTGGTTTGCTGGGAACAGGAGTCAAGCAGGTGACTGACTCCCACACTGGTGGCCAAATGAGACAGGCTGGGAACAGGGGTGCCTCTGCTGGCTCCTGGAGGGGAGGTAGGGTGTTGGTCCCCTCTGGGGTGGCTCCCAGTCCCCACCAGATGATGCTTGGGGATGGCAGACAAAGGCTGGAGCCGCCTGCCACAGGTGGTGATCTGGCCCTGGGCTTCCTCTCTCCCCTCTCTCCATCCGCAAGTTTTGTCCTCTTCACCCCTGTGCTAAGAGCTGTCCTCTCTGGCTACAGCCCAGAAAGGAGGATGGCCCTATTTCCTGCAGCCAATCTGATCTGGAGCCACTCTCCCTCAGGCTCCAGTTACAGAACGCTGCTCAAGTTGCCAGGTGGTTGCTGGAGGGGACAGAGCAGCAGGAGTTGCCCAGCATCCCAGGCAAGACAGGCAGAACCCGATTCAATCTAAGCTGCTTTGCATTTCCAGATGACAACCTAATGAACAAAGTGAGTAACTGAGCCGCTAGTGTGGCTGCCCAAGCCAGGTTCCAAACTGACCGAACGATCGTTCAGAGGGCTGCTGCTGGGGAGGGCAGTGAGAACCCTGCAGCCACACAGCTGTCACTTGCCTCCAACTGCTGGACTCAAGCCCAGTGTCCACAGGACACGCTGCCCAAGGCGAGGAGGTAAATGAGCAGTTCTCTGCCTCAGTGACCTCACCACCCACCTCTAAGGAACCAGGGTGCTCACAGATGGGAGACCGAGGCTCTGGGAGGGGCAGAGCCAGTGGCCTTCCCCGAAGCCTCTCTGGCAGGTGTGACCAGGGTGGGGGATGCAGCAGGCCCAGTGCCCTCGAGAGGCCAGAGCAGCCCCGACAGCCCGCAGCCCTGAGACAGGCCATGCCGCCTGGCGCCAGCCGGAACCTTATCATCATCGTTTGCTGCTGAGGAAGGACTGGGCCCCAGACTCCCCATGTATAATGGGGGGTTCTAACCTCCCTGCCCTGGGACCTGTCTTCAGACACACACTTACAGGGTCCCCACTCAGCAGGGCTGTCAGATGGCTCTTCTTTCTGGGAGGAAAGCAGCCTGCCTGGGACTGCCATTCTATCCCTCGCCGCAGCCAGCCACTCTGGCCTCGGTCTCGGGGATTAGGGCCAGGCAGCCTCTTATTTTAGGTTAAGAGGCATTAGGAAGGGATGAGAAGTTAAGCCTGGGCAGGAATCTTCCAGGGACCTGCACTACTTCCTGGTGGGGGAGGGGAGGTGCATAGAGGGTGCCCGGGCTTTCTGCCCTGGGTAGGGACCAGCCCCCTCCCTCGCTGCTGCTCAGGAATACTGAGGGGGCTCCTGCAGCCAAGGGCTTGAGAGGAATTCTCAGGCATGTTCAGCTAAGACCTAGAACCAAGGTTCCCCGGCCTGCGGGTAGCACCTTCCTCCAACCTACTCTTCAGGCATCAGGTTGGTGTCGCCCTCAGCTCTTCCTCTCTACCTCGCCTTCGATCATCCCAAAGCACACTGCTTCTGCCTCCAGCCCTCTCCATTCAAATCTCATCACAAGGGCCGACAGCACAATCCACAGCCTCCTTTGCTTAAAACCTACCAGTGTGTCCCACTGCACATGGAACAAAATCCAAGTGCCTGGTCCAAGAGGCCCTGAGATCTCTGCCACTTCTCTGAGGCCACTAGGCTGCTCCCCACCAGTGGGAACCACTCCCCGCTTACTGCACCTTCCCCCGCCCTGGCCTCAGTGTGATCGGTCCTGAGGTCCCCGCTCAGAGCAGCACCTAACTCCACAGGGAGGTTTGTATCTCTTCAGGGGTTGTTTCTCCAACACTGGTCTGTGGCCTGTTGGCATCAGAGTCACCTGGGGAGAGTTATAAGGAGCACCAGGTGAAAGAACCTTTATCTCACAAATGAGGTCCTGAGCTGAGGGAGGGAGGTGACCTGCCTGGAGCTGCTCGGCAGCCCAGCCAGGCCTGGGACAAATCTTGGCTCTGTCACCATCTCAGTGAGCCTTGGTCAACGATGGTAAAATGGGGGCGTGGAGGGGATTCAACTCAGGTAAAGAACAGAGCCTTGGCGAGAACTCAGTGCTCACAGTGGCCTTAAAGGGGAGTGGAACCCAAGAGAGGCCCAGCAGTGCAACAAACAAAGTACATCTCCTTGATGAGAGAGCAGGCTGTTTTAATCAGCTCAAGTTTTCCTTGCTTTCCAATCTGACTGCCTAAAGATTATGACATGGGGGAGGGTCCCTGTGCCACAAATGAGTCACTTTGCCCCATTCCTGAGTCTGTAGTGCAGACCAGCTGGGCGCTGGTCAGGGAGCCAGAGAACCTGGGTCTCCCGCACTCACCGTTACTGTGATTTCCTGTTTGCAGGGAGGCAGGGGGCTGCAGGTTGCTGCCCAAGGCCCCGTAACCACGGTAACTGTAGTTGAGGCCGCCATTGACATACACGGGGTCCTGGGAGTAGGAGGAGGCTGGCAGTGAGTAGGTGGAGTGGGTGATGGCTGCGGCGTCCCGAGAGTGTTGCTTGTCCAGGGCTATGGGCTCATCCTACGGAGGGGAGGGAGACGCTGGGGAACCAAAGAGGCAGCAAGCCCCAACCACTGTCCCTGGATCGGGTGGATGAGGGCTGCAGCCCCAGAATTCCTGGGACCCAGTGCTTATGACCTGTAGGACTCTGCTCCCTCTCCCTGGTCACCTCGCCCATGGCCTCCCCTGTCTCTGGGGCAGATTTGATGTGTTCCTGCCCCACCGAAAATGCTCCCAGGGCCCTTGGGCTCAGGCTAGCGTCCATACACCCTTGCTGGGTCTGCAGGGCCTCGGAGACTGGGCTCCTCCCCATCCCGCCCCATCACCGCTGCCTCCTTGGTAGCTCCACCACCCTCGGCAGACTGCTCTCCCTAGTCCCTCTGCACTGGGCTCCAGTGTCTGTGGAATGACTTATGTCCACCTGGAAGCAACCCCGTGACAGCGGCCGGCAGTGAGCAGGTACCTGCGAGGACTGGTAGATCTCCAGGCGCATCCTTTTGGCCGCTTTTCTCGTCTCACTCTCACAGGCAGCTGCCAGGATGTTTTCTGCCATAGCCGAGGTCAGGTGAGGAGGTGTGGGTCTGGTCTGGAGGCACAATGGGGACAGAGCAGTGTTGGGCTTGCACAGAGAGCCCTCCCCTAGAGGCGGGTGGTACACGGCTTGGGCTCAGACCCCGACTCCATTATCTGTGGAGCTGTGCCATCGTTCTGGATCTCAGTTCCCTCCTCTGTGCAGCAGGGACTGTGGTTCCTGCTTCTGGGGCATTGGGAGGGTTATGGGTAAAGTGTCCAGAGGGATGTGCAGTAATCCAGAGTATGGCTGGAGGTCAGTGGCAATGCAGAGGGAAGGGCTGGGCTGGGCTGGGAGGTGGGGCTCACCATCTCCATGCCGTTCTTCTTCATGCGCCGGCAGGATTTGAGGTACGTGCGAATGCGCTTGCGGGCCCGCTCCTGGAACTCGGGGAACTGCCGGCTGCAGGACTCAATGATGGCCTGGATCTTCTCCTTGGGCTGCTTGGAGATGGGCACCATGCGGTCTAGGTTCTCGTCCACAAAGAGACGTACAAACATCTGTGGGAGAGACAGGCTGTGGAAAGGGCTGGTCCTGGCTGCCACACCCACCCCACCCGTCCCTTGCTGGCGCTCACGTTGAAGGCCTTTAGGCGCTCAGGGTCCATGCCCTCAGAATCGTTCATCTTGTCATTGTCCTCGTGGTCATCGTGGTCGTCGTCGTCGTCATCTGCCGTGGGAGCCCGGCCCACAGTCAGGTCTTCAGGGCAGCCGCTGACTTCAGTCTTGATGGAATCGTAGCTCCCCGAGCTGTAAGGCGGGGACTGAGAGAGGGCGAGGCGAGGGGTAGGGATCAGTCCAGGCCCTCTCGTAGTCTCTGACAGGCCACGGTGAGCTTGAGAACTGGGATGGCAAGTATACCCAGCTGCCTCGTGAGCCACAGCTGCGAGGCTCCAAGCAAGTCACCTTCTCTCCCCACTCCCTCGTCTGTGAAATGGGGACAGCAGTGCTGCCGCCCCTTCCCTGGGTGACTGTAGGGAGGACTGCTTACAACAACGCACGCAGGGGCCACAGGCCCCGGTGACACCGAAGGGTGCCAGTGCTTTTGCCCACACCAGGACCTGCCACATCCTGCGACGGAAGGGCAGACGCAGAAAGGGTTCCCCCCAGCAGCCCGGCTGCTTCTGGTTGTGCCAAGATCCGTTCTGGCTTTGGGGTTCTCCCTGATCCCCAAGGGGCTGCAACCCTGAGTTGACAACCAAGCTGTCACAAAAGCAGCCAGCGTGGTGTCTGTTGGGGAAGAGGAACAGATGGGCTGGGAGAGGGAACCAGCCAAGGCGACAAGTCCATTAGGCAAAGTGCATTCCCAAAGCTCCCAAGCTGGGGGTTTTCCTGTCTGCCACCATCCCCAGGAGGACACCGTGAACCCCAATGTGGAGTGTGTGTATAGAAGGTGTAGCCCAACAGGCGTTCACTCCATCTTACAGCAGAGAGGGGACCCAGACCTCTACTACCGCCCCACCCCCTTCGGGGTCCCTGCCCTGAAATGGCTCTGCGAAGGCCAGTGTCATTTGCCTTTTAGAAAGTTTGTGTCTTTGGTGAGTCCTGACTTCATTCATCGCGATCCTGACTAGCAGTGTCCTGGGAACATGGTACCTGCCCTCAAGGAGGTGGGCATCTAGCAGGTAGTTTGAGTCCAGGAAATAAACAGTTGCAGGCCAGACCCTATGACGTGGCCACATGGTGGCCCAGAAGGGGATCGCAGCTCTTGCTGACAAAGGGAAGATGGACGCTGGTGCCCAGGCCCGAAGCAGTTGCCACCACCAGGCCTCCTTGTGACCATGCCCACAGGGGTTGGCCTCCCTAGGGTCCCTGGCCCATCTCTTGATCTATACACAGACTTTAAAAGAGACAGGGACGCCCAGGTCCTCTGGCCTCCAGCTGGGTCATGCCAGGCTTAGAATGGAGAGTCAGAAGGTGTCCTGTGCAAGTCACATTCCCAGGCTGCTTAGCCAGTCCTCTGCCAGGGTCAGAGGAGACAAACCGTAAGATGGCCGCTGTTGGTGGCATTCATGTTCCCATCTTACTGAGACTATGGTGGCAAACTCTCTCCAGCTCTTTGCTTACTGTGGACAGCAACTATGCCTGTCCTCTGGGCCCGGTTGAAGAGAACTATGCTCTGGCCAGTACCTGCTCCACGGCCTAAGCTCAGACACACAGTGACAACTAAAGACTCAGCCAGTTGTACAGAACTTTCTGAGACGTCATCCCGCTGCTGAAGAGAAAACAGGTGAAGGGGGGTGGGGAAGAAACCTGTGCGGGGGCACCTGGCTGGAGCCCAGGTACGTAGGGCTCCAAGAAGGCACCTCTGGCCCCAAGCTCTGGTAGGAGAAAATGCAAGAGAGCTCACTGGCACGGCGCTGCTCTGCACCACCGTAGGAGACTTTAGTGGCCTGGAGGCAGCTTGCGGAAGTGTGAGAGGAGGCTCCAGAAAGCAGGGGGGAATGCCAAACAGTGGGGACAACTGCTCTGCCTACCCTCTCCCCGCTCTCCCTCACCCCCATCAGCCTGTGTTATCGAGTTTCACACATCTGCATCCCTTGGGCCACAAATAAAGGCCTCCCCCGTTTTCTGCATCATCTGTAAAATGGGAGACAGGCCTGCAGAGTAGCCTTGGACCTCTGTGCTGGACGTGGCCACCTGCCGCTGTTGTTCACAACAGACTATCCTGGGTGTGGAGAGGGACAGATCACATATCACTCTCCTCGAAGGCAGGGGCCATCAACCCCACTTTGTAGATGTGGGGACGCAGGCGCAGAGAAGTGAGGGCCTTGGCTGAGGTCACACAGAAAGAATGGTCTTCCGTTCCAGAGCCTCCCCCGGAAAAGGACGGCATAGCAGCCATGGCCACCGCCCTGACTCGGCGTCAACCCTGGGCACACAGTTTCATTTCAGCCTTGTACACCCTCACAGCTCAGGTGGGCCTGAGGCCCGCAGCCCCACACACCTCAGGGGTGCTCTTCACCCCGTACTTGACACGGCTCCGCAGTCCATCCGTGCCGCAGCCGTCGGAAGGGTAGGACGGTGTGCCGAGTGCCGTGCTTGGTGGGAGCTTATCACACAGGTTGATGGGCTGATCCTCAGTGGTGGTGGTGAAGTCCATGGGGGCCACAGCGCCATTGCCATTCATCTCGGGGAAAGCGGGGTCACCCTGCGTGCTGCTTGATGTGGACGGGTTCAGGGTGGAGGAGCCATTGCCGCTGCCACTCTCAGAGGAGGAGTCGTCTGAAACAAGCCAGGGTGTGAGGCCCTGCCCCAGCACCCACTGCCCTCTAAGACCTCCCACCCTGGGGTGTCGTGGCCACGGCAGCCACAGGGAGGACTTGTCCTGTGTTGTCCTCATGAGCATCCCTGGGCAGGAGGTTAGCACTGCTGTCTCCTTTATAGGATCTAAGAGGTTAGCCTTGCCCCAGCCGGAGGCGGGGGCAGGGTCCCTCTGCCACAAACTGGGGCCTTTCGGAGCAGAGCGGCCATGGAGTGTGTGGGTGAGGTGGTCTGCACTGCACACCCACGACCGCCACATCCAGGCTCACTGGAGGCCAAGCTTCAAGGGCCTGAGAGTGGATGCGACCTCAAGTGTGAACGGCCTGATGCGTTCCAGAGGTCCTTGGACACCCCAGAGGCTGCCTGGGGCCTGGCCAGCAGCCCCCTCTTCCTCGGGTTCACCACTACCTTGCCCCTTCACGTGCTCTCTATAGGGCCCCCTTTCCACAGCAGGCCCTCAAATTTCTCCTTCCTTTGCCTGAGGAGGGAGGGATGGCTCCACTGTAACCCCGTCAGCTACCCACTCCCTCCTGTAAGTCGGCCCAGCCCAGACGCAGACACACATTCCCCAGATCTGCTGTCTGCCTGGCCAAGTAACCCTGGATACCCAGAGACAGGGCTGGAGGGTCTGGGGTACGCATCCCCAGCACCTCAATGGGCCATCTTTGTTTTCATAAGGTGACAGCCCAACAAAGATCTGTGGAGGGCGCCCCCTGCTGCAGAGAGCCTAGCATTGCCCAGGGGATCAGGGAGGACAAACTTTTAACTAGTGGGCTAGACATTCTCAGATAAATTCCAGGCCCCTCTCCCCCATCCAGCCTCCAGCTTTATCAGATCAGAAGGCGGAGGCGAAGGCTACAGCAGACTTGAGCTCCTGGGTCACTGTCAGGTGAGTACCATGTGGTTCCCGTGCAGCTCCGCACCTGTACCCTGAGCCAGTAGGGGAGGGGCGGCCACAGCCCTGATGGCATCCTAGGCTGCCCCTTCCCCCAGGCCAGGGTCGCGCAGGACCCCACCCCCACTCTCCTAGCCAGCAGATTATGAAGATTTAGTCCCTGGTGCTGGGCACTGGGCACGCGCACCTCCAGAGCGTCCCCATGGCGACCGAGCGGCTCTAGAGCCCCAACCAATCGCTGGCCTCCCGGCTGCCCGGGGGCGGGACCGGGATGCCCATCAAGCAGCCGGGGCCCTGGGCAGAGGGGGATGGGAAAGGCCTAGGCTCAGTGGCACCCCTCCCCCTCGGCTGCTGCAGGTCTCCTGGGCCAGGCTGCCCACCTCCTCTGGGCAGCCATCGCTCCCTCCATCCTTCTGCAGGGCAAAGCCAGGCTCTGTTTGAGCCGTCCCGCGTGTTCCTCCGTCGCGCAGCTATACTCCAGAGTCCCCAGGCCTGCAGTCCTGCTACCTCTGGGGCCTCACCTTCCACCCCTTCCTCCATCACAGATGGGTCTAGTTTTCTTCTGGCAGTATCTCCAGCACCAATCTAGATGTTTATGTAATGAACAAAATACCCAGTAATGTTTACTGAGCACCTACTATGCGCTGGCCCTGTCCCAGCTGGGAAACAAAGTAATGACGACGGCCAGGTGCCAGCCCCTTGGGGCAGCAGATTCACATCACTGAAACACATGAAAGTAAACAGGCCGCCAGCCACCCTCCAACTTGCAGACCCCACCCATTCCCTCCACCCACCCTGTCCGGCTTCTTCAACGCCCGAGTCTCCTCACGAGTGTCTCTACCCGACCCTTTTCTAGCACCAGCCTAATCATCACTGCCCTGCTCCATAACCTCCCTGTCCCCCACAGCCTGCTGAACAGAGCACTGCCTCGTGCGCGCATTCTTAGTCCCATGACCTCTGCAGCCGCCCCACGGCCCAGGTCCCACTATACCGGCCACTGCTGGGTCTCACATCTCCAGGCCTTTGCTCGGGCTCTGCTGTCTGCCGTGTTGCTTCCATCTCAGTAAATGTCAGCCTTCAAGGCCTGGCTCAAAGCTGCCTCCTTAGAGCAAGACTACTTCCCTCGAAAGGGACTCTGTCCCTTGAAAGAAGGTACAGTGTTGACCCCTCACTGGTGCCCATCTGACCGAGGGATACTTCATACCTCCTTCACCTAATCCAGGGTCAGTCCTGAGAGCTCCGTACCTCCCACCAGGACAGGGCCTAGTACCCAAGAGACCCCTACACCTGAGGTTCAGGATCCTCTGCCAGGCTGGGGAGTCAGAGGATAAAAATGGGGTACCCATACCAGCCAATCATCTGAACGCCTATGAGCTCTGGTAGGTGCCCATTCTTAGCCCATGTTGCAGGTGCGACTTCATACCCTGGCGCCGCCCCCAAGGGCCACTCAGTTGACCCTAGGGGGCCCTGTCTTCCTCCTCTAGAAGGAGGGGTTGCTAGGATGGTCAATGGGCACCATGCCCGGCACACTGTGAGCTGTCTCTGCTCAGCATGGACATGAGGCCCACAGCCATACGGCACCCCAAACAACTGCCTCCCCGACCAGATTTTCTCCCGGGAGTATGGGCCCTATTGTCCTGTGCTTCCCCAGGTGTGAGCACGTAGGAGGCTCGGGTATTATGAGGATGCACGGGCAGGCGCTCTCAACTCAGGAGCCCAGGGCGGCAGCTTAGACTCCTGAGCTGCCAACGCCCTCACCACCCCAAGGCTGTGCACTTGGGTTGCTGAACCGGGGAGCCTCAGGCGCTGGCTCCCCATCCCACTACTCAGATACCGCCCCAGTCTGGGAACGGAAGTGGCTGGGCACATGGAACCTGCGAGGCAACAGGAGCCCAGACTTCACGTGGCCACGCGTTAGAAGAAACTGGAAATCTGAGCATTATGTACATATCCACATGTTTAAACACTGGTGACTGACTTCACTGTTTATATTTTGAAAAGCTTTGTCACATGAATGGATAAATAAAATGTGGTCTTATCCATGCGATGGAATATGATTCAGCCATAAAAAGATAAAATTCTGTCAATATGGGTGAACTTTGAAAAACATTATGCTAAGTGAATTATGCCAGACACAACGGGACAAACAATAAGTCCACTTATATGCAGTATCTAGAATAGGCACATTCATAGAGACAGAAAATATATTGGGGTTACTAGGGCTAGAAGGAGCGGGGATGGGAGTTATTGATAAATGCAGAGTTTCTGTGCAGAGTGATACCCACTCTAAGTCATCTACAGGTTTCTTAGAAACTACTAAAATGAAATAACATAACGAAACCAATTTTGCCACAGACTGATAGAAATAAAAGTTCCTGTGGTATATTTCTGGTCACAAAACCATCACCAAATTTCTAAATAAAGACCCCAAACACTTCCAATATGAAATACTGAAATAAATGTGAGCTCTACATACGTTTAAAAATATTAATAAAAACAAAAGAAATATTTTCCATCTCTCTTATTCCAGTTGGCTGGAGCAAACCCACAGACACGGGGAGAAGGTGCAAAATCCACACGGACAGTGGCCCGGACCGAGAATCAATTTTTTTCTCATCAGCGTTACAGTGAAAATGACATTGAACAAAAAACCACGGACTTTATTCAAAGACCTGCTGTATTTTGGAAATAATGGTGCTGGCTGCACAACGTTGTTAATGTACTTAACGCTGCTGAATTGCATGCTTAAAAATGGTTCAAATGCAAATTTGACGTTTTTCGTATTTTACCACAAAAAAAATCCCCTCGAAACAAATATAAAATGCCTTGAGCGAGTCAGTGGGCTCCAGTTCACAAGCTCCGTTTCCTTCCACCCCATTTACCGATGGGCCAAGCCTCTCCCACCTCGATGCCGCGCATAGCAGCAGGGAGACCCAGTCACGCAAGGCACACACGTCAGAGGGACAAGAGTCACCAGAGCCTGTGCACCCCAATCGTGCTACGCGGGCCCCCTCAACCCGGCATGCTAACCACCTGACCGCACGGCCTGCCTGCCTAGTGCCACCACGCATGTCCGCCCATAGCTCGGGTCCTCTTTTTGCCAACTGGGTTTTAGGCGGAATGCAGAGGGGCTGTGGGGTAGGGTGGACACGGGCTCTGTCTCCTTGAAGACACCACTTCGCCTCCTTGAGCCTCGATTCCTTTCAAAATGGGTGTCATGTCAGTAAAATAGGCTTTTAAGGTATAGACAATACCCACTATAGACAGAGGGCACTAAAAAAAAAAAAAAAAAGCTGCTGCTTTTCCACACCCCACACTTTCTCACTTTGTAACGCACCTACTTCCTACACACACGTCTTTCCCAGTCTGAAATGAGGGCTTCTGGGGCCCCTCAGAGCTGGCGCCAAATCTCACGTGGGTGCAGTGAGAGGAGGAGGGTGAGGACAGTGCCTGGAAGATGGCGTTTCCACCCTTGTCCCTTCCTTTCCTGAACACCAACTAGGTGCCAGGCCCATGTAGGACACTGGGGGCAGAGTGGTGAAAAGACGGGGGTGTCCATTGTTGTGGGGGCTCATGTTCCAGCAAGCAAAAAACCACACGTAAGGGTTGGAGAGGAGCCTGGGCTCTGAATAGAGTGGCGCGAGCTCTGATGTCTCCCTCCATCCCCAAGTCCGGCCGTGCTCGAGGCCTTTGCACTCGCTGTTCCCTCTTCTGCTGAGGCTCTGTCCCCAGCTCTCTTTCTCTGGTGCATTCCCTCCTCTCCAGGGCTTTGCTTAAAGGTCGCTTTCTTAATAAGACCTCCCCTGCGCCAGTCCCCTGCCCCCACTCCGACATGCTGACCCCTTTACCTATTTCTTCCAGAGCATTTATCGCCTTCTCACATATTACGTCTATGCTCAGGCCCAAGGTTGGCGGGGCTGTATCGGGTGAGCCCAGGTTAGTCCTGCCTTTTCAGAAACCACATCCCTCCCTCTGGTTAGGAATCCCTCATCGTCCAGGGTAAGCACATGGCCCAGGCCTGGCCACTCAGCACAGCCCATCACAGTGACTAGTGACAGGCCAATCTGGAACCAGGAGTGTCAGTCCTGGGGCTTCTGCAGAAATGACTAGGAAGAAGTGCTGTCCCCCGTGAGGCTGAGGCCACTTGGCAGAAAGGCCTACACCTGGAAGGCAGGGCTCGCAGGCCAGCGTGGACAGATCCCCCAAATCTATCTGTGCCCAAAGCCAAAGAAGGCCCCAGACTTTTCGGCTGTGGGAGCCAAAAATTCCCTTACTGCTGAGGCCAGTCAAAGGCAGGTTGGTGTCACTTGTGTCCAGTTTGGTCTCTGAGTAATTCATGGTCCTCTGTCCAACGTCCCAGGGGCCAAGGGAGCCCTCTCCTTACGTCGGCCCACCACAACCCCAAGCTCAGTCCTGAGGCAGCTGGTAGCTCCAGGAGGGGTGGGCTGCAGGACCCCTCCCCCCAACACCTAGTATAGCACCCAGCCACTGTTTGGGGACAGAAGAAACAGAGAAATGTCAGCATTCCTGGCTGGGTAAGCTGGATTCCAATCCATTCCTAATTCTTTCTTTCTCTTGGCCCTCTCCAAAAAAAAAAAAAAAAAAAAAAGGGGCAATTTAAAGGAGACACAGACACGTACTCAAACCTGTGCCCCAACGAGACACGGCAGCCTGGGCAGGGGGGGCAGGTGCAGGGCCTCGCAGTCTGCCGACCTTGGGCACAGCCCACTTCCTTGGCAACTCTTATCTGCAGTCCAGGGAGTTGCCGCTGACGCCCTGTTGGGCTGACACTTTATGACCCTGTGAAAGAACCCAGCTGGTCTCATGGGCGCCGAGGGCCCAGAACACAGGGTGTAGGAGTTGGGCCTTCCAGGGGTGCGGGCCTCCAGTCTCCGGGCAGGCATGTGTTCTAGTCCAACTTCCCCCAGTCCTGGAGCTGGAGGTGACCGTCTTGTCCCCACCTGTGCTTCTGTGCCGGGAGGCCCCTCCAGGGCAGGCACTGCACCGAAGGCCAGCCTGCTGGAGCCCAGAACTATGCCGGCAGGACAAGACTGCCCCTAACCTGTGACTGTGAGCCAGAGAGAGAAGGGCGCACCGAGGGGCCGCGGGGAGTAGCTGGGGGATGTACCCCTTCTGAACATTTCCACAAAACCAGGCCTCCCCAGCTATGATCTGGGCAGGACATAGAGCCCACCACCTGTGCCCAGAATGCCTACGGGCAGGGAAGAACTGCCGTGCCCATCTATTTAACGTGGGGCGATGTGCTGCTATTCAAATGGGGGAATCAGTGATGAATGGGGGAAATTGTTCCTCCCTCTGTCCCGTCTCCAGAAGGAGACAAAAACCCCTTTTACCTCGGCAAACAATGCCCTTATGTGGGCGCCAGCGCACCGCGGCCCGCACAAGCTCAGCTCTGTGCAACCACCAATCGACACACCAGGCTCTGGGGCCACCGCCAGTGGCACCCTCTCCCAGTGGGCGACCCACACTGGCTCCCAAGGCAGGCTAGGGAAAGGCAGGACGGTCCGCCAGCCCTGAGACCAAGGGCCAGGCATATGGCTGCACCAGCCCAGCAAGCCCAGCACAGGCTGCCTTCTGTGGGCAGAGGTTCGGCTGCTGGAGGCAGTACTTCCCTCCATGGGCTGTCACAGCAGTGGCCGGGCAGGGGAGAGGAGGGGACATCAATAATTCAGACACAAAAGAGAAGGGTGGGTGGAAAGTAGAGTGCTGGAGCCCGCAGCCCCACCATGGGCCAGGGAGGTGTGGATACAGGGGTGGCCCAGCTGGATGTCTAAAGAGCCAACCCCTTCCTCCTCCCTCAGACACTGTGGCTCTGTGCTACAGTCTGGGGCACTGACTCCACTATAAACTTGGGGTGTGTACCTCACTAGGGCTGGTCCCCGCCTGCTTTGACAAAGGCCAGCGGCCTGGGCTGCGTTTACATGATGCATAGTTGCTGGGAGCACTAGGTTCCTGGCTGGCCACCCTGCTCTTCCTCCAGGAAGGAAAGGGGAGGGTCCTGGGGTCAGACGGGGCGCACTGAGGAGCTGGGTGAGGCAGTGTCACTGGGATCTCCCTATCCTGGGTGGGAGATCACAATGGACGCCTGCAGGTCCAGGCTGCCTGCCTGGCCACCCCCCTCCTGGGCGCCCCGCTGCACCCCTGCGGTTCCAATGGCTCCACTCTCGCTTCCTAATGCCACAAGCCCAGGGGCACCGGCAGCTCTCCTCCACAGCACCCACCTTCCTGCCCGACCTTTTGTGACTCATGCCTTAAACAGGGTCAGCACCTGGGGCTTTCAGAGTCTACAGTAGCGTCACCCAATAGAAACGGAATGAGAGCCGCCTCGGGAATTTTCAATATTCTAGTAGCCATATTAGAAAAAGTGAAAAACATGTAGAATCTATTTTAATAACCTTGTTTGACCCAACATATCCAAAATATTATCATTTTAACAAGTAAGCAACACTGTGTCAGAACAGGTATTTTATATTATTTTTTCATATTGTCTGAAACACTGTGTGTATTTTACGCATACTATAAAGCACACTTTCAATGGCCGTCTGTGGCTACCATATGAGCCCAGACCTAGATTTTTGTGACTTTTCCCTAAAACGGAAATCAGTTTTCTTGGTGTAGGGACCCTGGAGTCCTGGCCCCTAGAGCAGCGTCTGAGCTGAAGAGGAGAGTTCGGGTCTTGGGGCAGGGCCGGTGGCCTGAGCAGGGCCGGTGGCGGGGCTCTGGAAATAGGCGCCAAACTCGGTGGGGTGAACACCAAATCCGTGTAGAAGCCCAGCATGCTCGTCTCACCCGATGTGCACGACTGCCCCCCGCAGCAGGCATCGGGGAGGAACCGGAAGCTCCCAAAAGAAAATCATCAGCCATCAAGTGGAGTGAGCAGCTGAGCCTCGGCGGGCCGCAGCGCTGCCTGACTCACCCCTGGTGCTCCTTCTCTAGGCCTTAGTTTGCCCATCCGTACTAGGGGGCAGTGCCCACCTCTGCCACCGCCCCACTCCCTGCAGCTCCTCCCCCGACATGCACTGGGCCAAATGCCCAGGTGGACAAACTCCCAGTACCACTTCCTGGGTCTGTGTCTTCCCAGGTCCAACATTTTGCCTGGCCCCACCCTCTAGGCCAAGCATAGGCAGTGAGAAATCAATGGTAATTCAATGTACAAAGCTCTGGCTGAGATGCCTACTGCACCCTCCCGCCCCAAAACAAATCATGTGCTCTAAGAGCAAACAAAGCCACTTCGGACAGCCATGTGTGAATGATTCATGGGGCATGGCCCTACCCCAGAGCCTGTGTGTGTGCGTGTGGTGTCTGAAGGCCCCTGCCAGGCCCTCCGCCAGCCCTCCCGGAAGCCAGTCTGGGTTCGGTGCATCGCACTCTTTAGGTCAGAGTAATGACGCCAACGTGGCCCCGGTCACTTCCTGGTTCCTGGGAAAGTTGCCCTTGGACAGGCTCAGGGTGGTGATGCCTCTGCCGCACACCCCACCCTGAGCCTCCTCGCCAGCATGGCAGAACCTCCTCCATAGACGGTCAAAAGGCAGTTGGGGTCTACCATGCATCCTGGGCTGAGGGGTGCAGGAAGGCACAGGGCTCTGATGTCCCTGGTGGCACAGGAGAATCTTCCAGGTGTGTCTGGGGAATCTTCCTCTCCCTTACCTCTCAGGCCCTGAAGCTTCTTGTCCTGCACTAATGTCCTGAGCAGGTGTTTGGGGACTTAAGGGGGCCTAAGAGTCTGGCAGCCTGCACAAGGCGAGCGCTGTGCAGGCCCCGCCTGCTCCTGGGATAAAGGGATCTCTCGGTGCTGTCTCCCAGCCTCTCTCACTCTTCAGCGGCAGGACGCCAGGACAGCCCAGCATTGTCTGTGCCGCCTGCAGCCCAGCTGATGATGGACACTTTCCTGTGACCCAAGACTGCTAGGGTGGCCCACGGCCAATCCCCGGAAGGGCTTGGGCCTCAGTTCTCTGCTCCTGGTGGGGGTGGGGTGGAGGAGGGAAGGGCAGGAGGCCACTGCCTCTCCATCCGGTGTGGACCTCTGGAGCCTTGAACAGGAGCAACAACAAAAGGAGGGTGTGTGTGACCCGTAGCCAGAGCAGGCCTACATCTGCAGGTATGTGGGCGAGAAACTCGGATTAAACGCCCACTGCAGGAAAAGTCCCTCAGAAGCCATGCCAGGGAGGCCGTGAAGGGGCCACGATCTTCCCCCCCATGTGACGGTGACCAGCGCAGATGCCCGACCACAAGCGCTGGGTCTGAAGGGAGTCGGCTACAGATGCCACGAAACCCTATGGCCCCTGAAAGGGGAGAGCTGCTCTAACCCCACGAGTGAGCCCTGGAAGGGCGGGCGCCATCGCGGAGAACACTAGAAGTGGCCCGGGCTCTGAGCCCGAGTGGCCTGGACCCAGCTCCCACTCACCTCCTCCCCACTCCCAGTATGGCGCCCTGACGGTCCCCTTGCCTGAGCGGCTTCCACCCCTGGCTGAGAACACGCCTGTGGCACCCTCGGTGCCCCAGCACAGTGACCACCGGGTGCCTTCTCCTTGGACAGCGGAGCTAACTCGCAGCTCCCTGCTTCGCCGCCTGCCAGCATGGGAACCCGGGACAGGTCTAGAGTTTGCAGATAGAGGAGCAGGCTCTTGGGGGGCTCAGGGTCTCTGGGCAGGCCCTGGCATGTGTGGATGGGGAGTGGGATAGGAACTCAGGAGAAACTAGGACAAGCTGAGTGTGTCCAGGCCCTCCCAGCCCTACTTTCTTTTTAAACAAGTAAGACTCCTGGGGGTTGAGGTGGGGGTGCAGGGCACTAGTGTGTGTGTTGTAAAGAAAGCTGTGGTCAGAACCCCACGGGGCTAAGTGGACAGAGGAGACCTAGAGAGACCTGAACGAATGAGGAGACAGGATTGGACCAAGGAGGGCTGGTCTCCCAGAGAATCTGGGAGAGGTGAGGGAGAAGACTCTTTGGTCTTTCAAGGGAGGCCCTTGACCCACCTAAAGGCCCTTAGCCTGTGAATGCCTGGTGGCCATGGACCCCGGCCTCTGGCACTTCAGCACAGGCCCTCGCACCAGCCTGGCCACCTCAGAGGAAATGATCCTATACACATTCTGCGCCTTCTCCTGTACCAGGTGTGTGCTGAGCCCTGTCCACACATCACCCAGGCCTCACCCGCCTTCCAGTGCAGGGCAGTGTTTTGCCCCAGGCCACACAGCGAGAAACAAGCGGAGGCAGGATTTGAGCCTGAGTTGGGGCAGCGTGGCTGTGGCCTGCACACTTTCCCCGAAGACTCACCCTGTGGAGACGGGGGAAGGGACCCAGGGGAGAGAAGCCCTGTTAATGGAGAAAGGAAAGGCGGCACCACTGTAAATACTGTGCCCTGGGCAAGCAAGCCACACGCCTGCTCCCCAGGTGACCGCTCTGCCACCAGTTTGCATTTGGGGCAGCACAACGCCACACCTGAGGGCAGCAAGAGCCAGGAAGCCGAAAGCCTTGGTCTTCTCACAAAGAGCTCCTGAGGACACATTAGGATTAATGAACACAGTCACCCAGGCCATTGTACAGGCTGGAGCTGGGGATCAGACCACCCTGCAGGGATAAGAGAGGGACAAGACAGGCCAGGGCTTGCTCAGGAGATCCACAGCAGAGAGCCAGGGGCCTGCCTGCAGGGACCCGTGTCCAGATGGGACCCCAGGCCCAGAGAGGGGGCCTCGCCTCTCTTCATCTTTCTGGAACCCTTGTGGGTCAGACGCTTGCCAGATGGCCTTGCTGTGGCCTCCCTGCCCTGTCTCTCCCAGTTGAAGCTGGAGATCATACAGAGTTTCTGGAGACACGCAACCCAGGAGACCCCCACCCCTGGCTTTCAGCATCTTCCTCTCTTCCCAGGCTCCTCCTGGCATGCCGCCCGAGGTTCCCAGGCCTGCTCCACCAGTGCCACACCCAACGTGGCCTCCCCCAAGAGGCTTTCGCTGGGCCCCGTCTCTGCCGCTGGTTACCCATCAGCGGTTTGTTGAGTACCCTGGCTCGAGGTAGGGGCTCGGGATACCAGCCGGTGCACGGCCTGGCCCCGAGGATGCTCCCTGCGGCGCCGTTTGTAATAATGTGAAAGGGGACTTGAATGTCCTTCCCCATGAGTGGCCCAAACGCTGGCTCTAGAGTCGGAGACCCTTGTGGTCTGGGCAAGTAACTTCCTCCTCGGTAGGAAAGACATCGTCACAGCCCTGAGCTCACGGTGTCACCAACCTGTCGCCAGCTCAGGGCCAAACACACACAGAGGACTCAGGAATGGGGCCTCCAGTCACTGGACTGACCAAACAATTTTTAAAAATGCTACCTCAGTGGCGGGGGAGAGGCAAACGACATTACGTGGGGAAATACAGTGACTGCAACACCACATGATCCCTTCTTCTACTTTTTTAAAGAAAATGAGATTCTGATTATACGCATAGAGAAGATGGAAAAAAAATATGTCCCAAACACTGGCATTTCTAGTTTTCATTTTCTTGCTCCTCTGTTTTCTTCTAAATTTTCTACAGTGAATATAATACTTGTAAAATAAGGGGAAAAGTAAAATACATTTCTACAGAGACACCCTTTTTGCCCTCAGAAAGCTTACAACCCGGCAAGGTTACCATGTGCTGCGTGCCTGTCCCTGTCCAAACTACGGGCTCCTGAAGGCGGGGACAGGCTTACCAACCTCGTGTGCCAGTGACAGAGGCTCGCTGGTCACCTGACAAAATTGATGAAGAGCCCTGGAAAAACCGAAGGCTTAAGCCAGGATCTTCAGTGCCTTTATCCAGCCTCATGACATGGTGATGAGCACTAGGTGGGGAGGCTCCAGAAGTGCTGGCACCATGTCCCCAGAGAGCGGGAAGCCCCGAGGCCCAGTGGGTCCCACCCAGAAGCCCGAGGCTGGAGGAGCGGCCTCATCCGAGAGGCATAAACAGGAGATCCGAAAATGCCCCAGGATGCCATGCAGCTCCTGCCCAGAAACTCCTGATGACCCTGCAGGAAGACGGAGGCAGGACCCTCAGCTCTCCCCTGGTGCTGGCTTCCTGTCTGCCCGGGAGGTGAGTAATGTCCGCTCCCCACCCCCAAGCATCCCTTCTGGAGGCCAGGCCTCACATTTTCCGTTCAGGAAGGGGCAGAGAAAGAGGCCTGGTGAAGCACATCAAGGGGAAATGGAAGGAGTGGGCCCTTGCCTGGCCCTGCCTGCCGCAGTCAGGACCCTGGCCTAACCGCACGTCTGGCTGTCAGGAGGCCTGCTGGCTTACCCGCTTGCGTGCCTGTCCTTGCTTACTCTTTCATTCACTCATTCATTCGACAGACACCTGCCCCTGCCTGCTCTGGGCCAGGCCCTGTGCTGGGATCCTGGCTCTGAGGGTGTTCACAGTATTGGGAGATGGGGCACTGGACAGTGCACCGATGGGCATAATGCCAGACAGATGTGCTGTTCCGTCCCAAGTCAGCACCAGACAATAGTGTCTCTGGACAGTCTCAACAGCTGGCTTCTCCCAGGCATCGTCTCTTCACCTCCAAAAGGCAGCCATTGGGCTAGAGAGTTTTTCTAGGTGCTTGTGATAAGACCAAAGTGCTGTCTGGACTCAAAAGAAAGACCAAAGCCTCAGCCGGCTGAGCGGTGGGTCTGGAGGAGACTCAGCTGTGTGTGGGCAGAAGGAAGTGCGAGAGTAGATCACTCTGGGCTCCTGAGATATCAGTGCTCTGAGTGTGTGTGGGGAGCTTCCTCTCGTTCCCAGGATCCCCTACCCATCTTCTGAGGGAATACAGGGACAACTATTTATTGAGACCTGGTCCCCACAACCTTATGCGTGGCTTTGACACCTGCCAAAGAAGAAGGCAGCCCCGGCACCCCTCCTGGCTCTTGCCAGATCGCCCAAATTTGCTCCCTGCTCCCTGGTTTCTTCCTGTGAGATGGGACAAGAGTGATGTGCTCACCCAAGGCAGCCACGGTCCCCAGTGAGGAAGTGCCTTGCAAGCGGTGCTTCCCTGTCAAGCTGCTGTGATTTAGGGAGCAGAGAATGGACTATCGAGATCTGTGAATGAAGCCTCGCCGGCCGTGGTGGGCTTGGGGGAAAAGCACAAGCTTGTTTCTGGGCAAGCACACTCCCACTGCTGGTAAATCGTGGAGGGGCAGGGGGCTGGCCTGCTGATCAACCATTTCTGGTCTCTGCCCTGGCCTGCCAGGGCCCTGTCTTCATCTGCCTTTGTTAAATCTTGAAAAAGGAGGTGGGGGAGGAGGAAGGCAGCCCCAACACATCCACCGACAGGTGTGAATCTGTTGTGCGAACTGCCTGGCTTCCTGAAATGCTTCTGGGCTACATCGCTGGCCAGCAGCACAACCCTGAGAGTGCCATTTTCTGGCTAAAAGACCCAGGTGCTCAAATTAGGGGTATCCCTAGGAACAAAGAACCCAACTTGTCCCCAGCAAGGGGCAGACCTAGTCCCCTCTGGATGGTGTGCTCGGGGGCAGGTCTCAATAAATAGCTGTTCCTGTATTTATTCAGGCCACAGATATTCAATAGGCTCCTCTAACGTGCCAGGCACGCAGCTAGAGTCACTGAGACAGAATGGAGAGCAAAACTGATGTGGTCCACGTTTCACAGAGCTCACACTGGGGGCCTCAGACGTCGTCTTTCCAACTTGTCACTGCCATGAACGACCAAGGGTCAGGAACCACACACGAAGCCACCTGGGGTCAGTGGGGCTGGGGATGCTCCCTGATGAAGGCGCGTGAGCTAGAAGTGGAGACCATGGAGGGTTGTGGCTGGGTGCAGAATACAGGCCAACTAGAGTCCCTGCTTGGCTTGTCCCCACCTAGTCCTCTGTTAACCACAGGGGACACAGAATACCCTACAGCCCCCGACGGCCTCCCACTGACTCAGACTCACTGATGGGAGCAGGATCTCAGCCTGTGTCTGCACTGTAAGCACCTTCAGAGAAGGGAGCTGGCTGCATGCCATTGTGGGGGCTGGAGGGTTGGACAAGAATTCCAGGCTGGGTCTGTGCCCAGCCAAAACCCTTTGGGAACCCACTGCACTGGTCGGACATGGCAGTCACTGACAGATCTGGAACCAGAAGGGGCAGTGGAGACCAGGCCGGTTGGCGGAGTGTTCTCAAGGCCTACGACCCCCTGCACTGGGTCTGGGTTGGCCTCTGGCCAGCATGTCAGCCCACGGCTTCCAGACACAGCCCCTGATTAAATAATTAAATTGATGGTATCATGGTCAACACCATCCTCCCTGTCTCCAGCTCCGGCTGCCTGCCCTGATAAACACCCTTGTCCTGTCAGCAGGCAGGCCTACCTCAACCCCAGGACCCAGGGCCAGTGGGGCACCTGGGCGGCAGGGGTGGTGGTGGGGATGTGCATGACTACACCTAGGTCGGGCCTCCCTGGGCTCCTGTGGGACCGGCTGAAGGACACACTGACCCCACCGGTCTCTTTGCTTTTCTCGGCTTCATCCTTGTGATCGGCCGACCTCTGGGTGGCAAGGCGATGATGCCGAGGAAGTCCTGTGACCTCCATGGAAACACGCCCTTCTGCCGCCTGATCCTGGAGGCCCCCCAAATCACCAAATCTCCCCGGGAAGTGTTTCTGGCAGAGGTCAGACCCCCCAAAAGGTGGTTGTGAGTAACAATAACGCAAGACTTTTTGAGAACAGGGTTGGGGAACATGGCCCCCATTCAGGTCTATTACTCTGAGTTTTTAAAAAAAAAATGTTCTGGATCCTTCTTGGGAAGAAATAATCAACACCCTTGGCTCTGCTGGCATAGCCCTTAGTGTAGCCTTTGGGTATGGCTCTCAATCAGCTCAGATGAGGAGGGAGGTCAGCTGCTGGGCACTTCCCAGCCTGAGACCCCAGCAGCACGTGGCTGCTCCGGCCCCAGGTCCCCATCCCGTGGGAATGCTGGAGGGCAGTATTGGTCCAGGAGGCTCACGGCATAAAGGGGTCGTGCTGACCCCATGAAGCAGCATGGCACAAAAGCCTTTTCTTTCCAGCCGCCTTGCACCCCGCTCCTTGAAGAACTACCCCTTAGGCTCCCCAGCCCTGGGCCCAGCCACCCAGCTGCCCCGAGGCTGCGTCTCCTCCCAGACAAAGCCGGATTCAGGCCTGTGAGGGCAGTTGGAGGCGTGCGCGGGTTCTGCCATGGAGATGAACTTTGACCTAAACTGCAAGGTTCTTACCCCTTATTTACTCTTTAAGGCTAGCCCATTTCACATAGTTAACATTACACCCCTTTTTTAACCCTGCACCTCCCTCCCGTATTCCAGGTCCCAACCTTCGACTCCTCCTAAATGGCGGCTCTACACCCCAGTTCTGAGGCTTCACTCAGCTCATCCCCTATCCCAGTCACTTCCTCCCTAGAAAACAGAGCCTGGCCAGGACACTCTGACCGTAGGTGACACCCCAGGCACACAACTGTACCTGAGGCAGGCACTGGAGCCCCAAAGCATAGCACCTCAGGGGCTCCACACGGGAGCTCTGGAGTAGACCTCTGCGATTTGACTTTTGACCTCAACTCTCCCAACCCGAAAGGAAGCCTCTGTTCCCAGGGACGCTGCAGGAGGCTGCCTGGCAGGCCCTGGAGGGTGGTGGGGGTTGGGGTGGGGAAGTGTCTGAACAATTCCTCAGCTAGGGCCACATCGCATCCCAAGGGGCTGGGGGCACAAACGTGGACAAGCGCTGTGCCTGCTTGCTCACCAAGTGCCAGGCAGGGACCCTGCCCTATAGCCTCACATCCGAGCTGCAGAAGCCCAGGGCATATTTTCACTGCTGGGTAGCTGAAACTGTTCTGGGTCAGGCACACTGTTAACCTTCCTAGACCCCGAATCGTGATAACTTCAAAATCTGTATCACACCAGCCCACGAGCATCAGGGCAAACAAACTTATCAGGCTGCCAGTCCCTGAGAGCTCCATCCATCCATTTATCTTCGGGAGGAATGACTTGTTCTCCCCAGAACTAGGAGCCGGGCAGTGGGGCCCATGGAAATGCTGAGAACCTA
Source organism: Rousettus aegyptiacus (assembly GCF_014176215.1). Lineage (NCBI taxonomy): Eukaryota > Metazoa > Chordata > Mammalia > Chiroptera > Pteropodidae > Rousettus > Rousettus aegyptiacus. Next base: position 20,046,637 of record NW_023416287.1, on the reverse strand, counting down.
GGAGGCAGCAGTAAGCCCCCAGATTCCACTACCCTAGATTCCTAGGCCCCTGTTGTCCGGCGCGGCCCCTCCCCCACCGGCCACCAAGGGACACTCACCGTCCTCTTGGCTATGGAGGTTCTGCGGGCTCCGCATCCTCTCGTCTTGGCTGGGACTCAGGCTGGAGGCCAGGTGTGGGTCAGCTGACATCCATGTGGAGTCGTTCATATCAAAATCTTCACTGCTCACAGAAGTTTCATCCTGACCAGGGACAAAGAAGATAAGCATTCAACAGGGATGGGCTCTCGGCAGCCCCCAGGCAGCCTTGTAGGTGGACCCCATGGCCCGTGGGCATTTGGAAGTGCCCCAAGAGCTATAGGGAGCCCCTCAATCTTGCAGAGGGGGCGGGGCTGCTCCCCTGCCTCCTGTGGAAGTGGCTTGGGCTCTGGTTCCTGTCAGAAGCCGGGGCTCAGGGCAGGAGCTCTGTAATTGAAGACAATTACGAGGTCTCACATCCTGTAGGGGCGGATGGCAGGGCCTGGCTCTTACCCTTGCGAGCTAAGGTTGAAACGAGCGCTGTAAACAAGGGCCACGGCTCCCTGTGCCCTGCCCACAGCCTGGGAAGGGGGCTCCCTGTACACAGGGCAAGGCGGCCAGGAATGGGTAGCAGGACATGCCGGGCCCCCCGAGGCCAAAATGATCACCCCACCAGGCTTGCCGCCCTGACTCCCGTGGAGCATGCATGGAATTCCTTTCTCCCACTCCCCCAGCCCAGAGGACATTTCTGTCTTCCTCCTTCCTAACCTTTGCTGTGCTTCAAAGATATGCTCTTGGGCAGCTTCCAGAGCTGAAAAGGCCAGCCCCAGAAGTGTACAGAAGGAAGGGGGTGGGGCAGGCGAGGGTTCAGATCAGACCGCAAAGGGGGTTCGGCTCAAGGGCCTGGGGGGCCGCCAGGGCCTTCCAAACAGCCGGAGGGCCTGCTGGAGAGGACCACGCCTGCCTTCTCTCCCCTCCCTGGCTTCAGTAAGCCCTTGGCCAGTCATCCGGGAACCCCCGGGGCGGGGCCCCTTCAATCCAGCCCTCCAGTGGGAAGGGACCCCACCTCCCTCTGGCCCAGCCTCTTTCAGGAGCAGCAAGCAACTGTGTTTGGGAGCTGGCTGTAAAATGCAAGAAAGATGACCCAGCAGCTCCCACACCCCAGATCTCTGGCTTTGCCTCCTCCCTTGTCCCCTCCAGCAAGATACAATGGCCTCTGTGGGCCCCTAGTAAGGACTTCTGGCAGAGCACCCCTCCTCACCAGAGCCTCCCCTCCAAGGCCCCCTCACAGACGTCTCTTTTATAGTGAGCAAACACACTTTAGTTTGAACTTTCTTCTGCTGCTGTCCCTGAGGCAGACACATCTGCTCTCCAAGTGCTAGGGAACCAGCCTCCACTCCCTCCCCCACCACACAGGGCTGGCAGGGAGTTTCCTGGAATTTACAGCTCCTGTGCAGCACGAGTGTGTACCCTCTGTGGCTGGAGGACTCGAGCTAGGCCAGAATGCCAGCTCTGCCCGGCTCACGGGTCCCTATGCGGCATACGCAAAGCCTCAGGGCACCGAGACCACGTGTCCTGGTGCTCTCTCCCTGCACACATGCACACATGCACTCACTCCGCCTCCCTCCCACAGGCCGCCCCGCTCCTTACACACAAGCACATCCAACCACACTCTTCCATGGGCTAAAACACTCACTCACATTCACTCAGACTGTGTTCTCACACCCAGAGGGACACACACACACATTCAAAAGGCTCTCTCTGCATAAAAGGTCCAAAGGGACAACAAAACTCTCCCCTATGCTAACTGGATAGAACCAGAGAGTGAGAAGGGAGGCTGGCAGACTGAGGAGAAGGACCCTTGGAGGCAGAGAGCACTATACAGGGTCTGGGATCCTGGATCAGGGGCATCCTTGCTTGGGCCCCTTGTTCCTTCCTGGCTGCCCAAGGTACACTGTGGTCAGGGTATGACCTGAAGTCATAGCTGAGGTAGGAAGGCCCTCTCCTGGCTCTTGGCTATTGTTGAAACACACATGATTTAAAAGACTGAGTATCCTCTTAACATCTGGAAGTATCACCTATTGAAATTGCTTCATAAGTCCATTCAACAAGTATTTATTGAACACCTACTAAGAACCAAGCACCTTTCCAGGTGCTGGGAAATTCGACTGTGGATAAGACAGAGTCCTGGCCTTCCTGGTGTTCACTGCTCAGGGAAGGAGATGGAAAATCAACAGGAAAAACACATAATGTTGTTGGTGGTGAAGGGTATAAAGCAAAATAAAGCCTAATAGGATGGGAGAGGGACCTGCAGAACTGTTTGCGTGGTGGCCAAGGAGGGCCTCACTGGTCAGGGAACATTGGGCAGAAGCCTGCAGGAAGTGAGGAAAGTGGCTGTGTGGGGGTCTACGTGGGGGGCGTTCTAGGTACCGGCACATGCTGGTAGGTCTGAGGAGAAGCCGGGGGGCTGCTGTGGCTGGGGTGGGTGAGCTGAGGGAAGTGAAGCCACACAGCAGTGTCCCCTCCCAAGATGCAGGGATGTCTCCAGCTCAGAGAAAGGCTTGTGGAGTGTTCCACGAAACACACAGGGTTCTCACTAAGGAGTAAGGAAAAAGTCAGAACTGCTGAGTGCAGCACAGAGGGCTCCTACACTCTCGCCTCACTCAGCCACGTTTAAAACAATAACAGAAGCTAAAGTTTCTCAGGCGCCAAGTGCTCCCCTTGGATCACATCATTTCGCCCTTACGACAGGCCCACCAGGTAGATACTGTTAGCAGCCCTATTCTACGGATGAGAAAACGGAGGCTCCAAGGGGTTAAGGCACTTGCCCAAGGTCAGGAGTTAACAAGTGGGCTCAAATATACCCTCCGTCCCACTTGCAAGCCTCTGTTCATCTGTTCCTCTGACCTGGAATGCCCATACTACTGTGATGCTCCATGACCCAAATTCTAAATACACACACCTCTCTCCATCAACCTGAGCTCAGTCTACAATGTTTCTCTTCTTATACAACCTGTCTGCCTGTACCATTAGCCCCGGCAGTTAGTCAGGCACACAACCCTCAGCTGTAGAATGTCAACACACTGTGTGTCTGTGTCCTGTTTTTCCCCAGAAAACCTTAAGTGCTTCCAAGAGTGGGGACCAGGCTGTGTGTTCTTTGGACACGCCACAAGGCCAGGGAGGCTTGTTGAACTGGCTAAATTGCCTGGCATGATACTCGGTGTTTAATGACAATGTGGCATCAGTTTGACAATTAAGAACTCAATCCCACTGCACACAGTTGAGTGGAGGCTGTATGACACCTGGACCCTGGCTGGCGGGCAGGCCGATGGCAGTGAGCTGCCTTGCAAGGTCTCCCTCCTACAGCTGCCAGGCACCCCATGCAGAGCCTAGGGTTTCTCTGGCTCAGATCACTTCGCTGTCCACCAAAATGAACCCCCTCCACCCCTCTTTGCTCTGACAGGTCCAATTAGGAAGAAGTGGGCTAAATTTTACATTGACATCACAATCACCTGATAATGAAGGGCATCCGGTGCCCACATACAAGGGGCTTCAGGGCAAGGGTCTTATGAGAGTTCCTTGCAACAGCCCCCCACCAAAAGAAAGCAGGTGCCCACGTCAGGCCTATCTCCAGATCTTGTACTTGCCCCAGCTGCCCAAGGCCATCAGAGCTAGTGGCAGAACTGGGATTCGAACCCAGGCAGTCTGCCCAGAGCCCACATCACAGTGCTACCACACCAAGAAGCTTCCTCACCACACTTCCTCCCTTCGATCGAAAGAACCAGATTCCTTAACAACAAAGTGTCTCAAGATGAGACCCAAAGGGAACTCATGGGAGATGAAGCTGTATTTATACCCACATGCCCACATGCTCACAAGCTCTCTTCAATGAGTTGACACACATTTATTGAGCATATACTATGAGTTGGAGAAATGCTAGGAACATAGATGACTAAGGCAGGGTGCTTTTCCTCTGGGAACTAATTATCTAGTGAAAAAGACCAGTGAAAAATCCTGACCCCATGTGAGCAGAGAGAAAGAAGGCGGCTGTGGAACCCCCTCCTCAGTTATCTACTGACTATCTTGCTCTCCCAGTGAGTTTTCCCATGGCCCCCAGGGTTTTGCCACGAGTCCCTATTTTGGGAGCAGTGGTTCTAAGATTTTGACACTACTGGTACAGCAATTTTTTTTTTTTTTTTAAAGTGAGCAATCAAGTCCATTAAACCTAACTGGGGAGAAAAATGACTAAGTTCCAACCCAACTTAGTTTCCACACCCTCGCTTTCAGGGCTGATCTGAGAGAGAAGCCTTCCCAAGACCGCGTTGCGACTCACCTGCTATAGGAGAGCCCCCAGCTGCAGAGGGTGGCCTGTAACTTCACCCACTCACACCCAGCCAAGGCTCCAGGAGCAGGCTAATTACAGAGGCAATTACCAGCACACACAGTTCAGAGCCCATCGATGACTGGGCAGAGGGGGAAATGCACCCAAATCCAGAGGGACCTGCAAGAGGTGGCCAGTGCAGGTTTGCAACTGGCAGGGCCTTAGGCCTGTGTATTGACCCAGAGTGCTCCCCCTGCTCGCCTAGAGGTCATAAGCCATAAGTCATGCACTTCTTGCTTTTCCCTCCTGGAATCTCAAGGGAATTTGATCTACTAATTTCTCTCTTTCTGTAAACAAACTTCAATGAAACTTTCCTTAGAAAATAAAAGTGTGTATAATCCATTATTTCTGGGCTCCCTCCCTCCAGACCCCACATGACTGACCAGCCAGCTGCCCCTGGCTACTCTTACCTCTACCCTTGGACACCATAAAGCCTGCAGCCTTGCCTACATGTCGGTAAAGCCCATCATTTATTCAGCACCAAAGGGCCTGAGCCATTGAGGTTCACAGTAATAGAGCCAACTCCCCTTCTGAAAAGGGAACTCACGGGTGGGAGGGGGCAGGAAGGCAGCACCCAGCCAGCCCCTGGGACACACCCCAATCTGGAGCCTAAACCCTCCCCGCTCTTATCTGCAGTCCAAAATTCATGGGCAGGTTCAGTTTCTCTCCACCCAGGTTCTGAGGCTCTTCTTCCTCCTCAGGCAGACTAGCACCAACCACTGCTCAGCCTGAGAAGAGGAGAAAATGGGAGACCAGAGGGGAAATGGTGGAAACGCACCTGTATCCATGGCGTGTAACTACGGGCAGGTGCTATCAGTAACCTGATTATTTTACAACTGGGGTCAATTTCTCGGGAACTGGGTTCCTGGTGCCTCTAAAGTTGAGCCATTTGCATCCTCCAGGACAGGGATCCTGGGGCGTGCCTCACACAACATTTTCCAGGCCTTTCCCCAGAGCTGTAACTCTATCTCTACCACTTGCTTTGAGAAAGAAAAGGAGGAGGATTTGCTGAGAATTTAGTGCAACCGTAAGCTATAAACCCTCACCAGGAGCCTCGGATCTGTGTTTCAGAGAAGCGGTAGTGGGTAGGAATATGCTGGGGGTGTTTCTGGGCTGGGCAGGAAGAAGACCCCTCTCTGTCCAGCCCTTGGGTCTGTCTGATGAGAGGCTGAAGCTCCTGCCAGAAAGAACCAGGCTTGGAAAGCGCCCCAGCACCGAATCTACCCCAAGTTGGTGGGCACCGAATCTACCCCAAGTAGGCGGGCACCAAGATGTAGAAAGTGAACACTTCCTTTTGGAACACCTGCAGGCCCTTCTAGGCCCTAGAAATTCTTGAGTACGAGGCAATTCTTCTCCTTGTCTCCATGTCAGCAAGCATTACACATACAGCTTCTGAGCATGCCAAGAAGGTACTGAACCGCATTTGACCCGAACTTAACCACTTCAGTTCATCAGATGGCTTGTTAATGGAAGATGAACACCCTACCACCCGACACACACATCCCAGGATCTAAAGGACTGCACAAATGAAATCTTAGGGTGGTAGTCTGAGCCACTGCTCCTGGGAGCTCTGGGTTCCCATGCTACACTCCAAGCCCATCTGGCCACCAGGGGAGGAGGCCAGCCTCCCGGGGACACACCCTGCACAATTCCACTCCTTTCTGCTAACATACCTCCTCTGCTTACTAGTCATATAAGCACAAGCTCTTCTGGGAAATGTGAAGTGCAGAGGGCTGAGACATAGCCAATCACCTACTACATTTTAGGTATTCTCTCCCCTCTCTCTCCTCTCTCTCCCCGCCGCCCCCCCCCTCTCTCTCTCTCTCTCTCTCACACACACACACACACACACACACACACACACACACACAGAGTCTGTCGGAAACATATTCACATATATATGGGGATGCTCTGTTGTCCTTGCTGTCATGGATGCCTGGATACTGGGAGTTGAGCATTTTCAACACCTTCCGACTAGTGTATCTAGCGTAAGACAGGCTTTTGTTTCCTAAGCAAAGGCAACTGGCTGTTTTCCCAGCACTCCTCACCAAGAGGGCCTCATTGATACCCCAGACCCTGCCACTAACAGGGGGTCCCTTTAAAAGGAGGCTGGAGAGTTGAGCTTTAGCAGACAGGGTTCTTCTAGCCAAAGGAGGACTGGAGAGGAACCACTCTGACCTAATGCCCTGCAGGAGTTTCCTTCTAAGAAAAGGACCCAGACAAGACAAAAAAGTTCTTGAGCAACTCAGGGGCAGTCCAGCTCCACATGGCTCCAGGGTGGCCCAAGCCAGATAAGTTCCCTAAAGTCAGCCTTTTCAGCTGGGAGAAAGGTCCTGGGGTGCTCTGCTCCCAGCTTCAGCAGGAAGGTGCTGAATGCGGCCACCACCCAGCCTTGGTGCAGTGGGTGTGGGAGGAGATGCTGTCTTAAATTCTACTCTATAAAACAAGCCCAGCTTGAGCTGGGATTAGACAGGAGCTTGATATTATTCAAGGACACATTTAGGCCCTAATGGTTTTCCAATGAAGGGGTAATTTACTACCTGGGGGTTAAACTACCACTGGGGCCTGGGCCATAAACAGGCCTTTCCCCACAGCAAGCCCAGAAACAGGGGGCTAGATGGGGCCCCTGGTCCCACCACACAGATGGCTCTCCCACAGTTGGGGGAGCCCCCCCCACCTCTCCCTGTCACAAGCCCCACCTGGTGGGGGAACAGAGGGGGGGGGGAGGCTGGGGTTTCCAGCTGATTCTGGGATAAGTACGGCTTTATCTCAAGGGAGAATCTATTTCAAGCCACAATCCTTCTCAGAAAGAGGAGGAAATCACAGAGTCCAAACACCATTTCAGGTGAAATCAGGAGGTTATTAATCTCCCCTCAGAGCAGACAGAAAGAAAAAATCAATGTTTTAGAGGGGGGAAAAAAGGTTCCATTTGAATTAATGGGTTTGTGGCTTCTCCATTGATCTGCGTCTCTTCACACTTTCTTTTTGTGCTTTTGTGCTCTTGGGGAGGAGGAGAGAGAAGGGAATGGGGAGGAGGGGGCTGGGCCTCCCGAGAAGGAAAAGGACGGTCTAACCTTAACCTTTCTCCAGGAATAATGCTAATTAGCGAGGCTTAATGAGAACTTCCCTTAGGAAGCACCGCCGGGTAGAGGCGACCGGACTCAGGAAACGTAGCTCCAGGTGGGAGTGTGTGGGGGGGGGGAGGGGGGGGTCACTTCTGAACCCGAGCGGCTGGAATAAAAATGCGATGGCACTCCGCCCCCCCCGCCCCGCCCCGCCCCTCGCTCCCTGCCCCCTGACAAAGTGTCGGGCCCTGGAGGACTAGGTGGAGAGCGGCGGTGTAAATCCAACTTAACCCGGGAGCGCGCCCTCTCTCCGGACAGCTGCCCCCGCCCTATGTTCCCTCTTCATTAAGGAATCGCCCCTTCGCCGAACGCCGCCGACGCCCCAGGCTTAGGCTCCCTCCGTACACCTGAGAAGGGCACTGGGTCCGCTCCCTTCGAGCAGGGACAGGGGCCTGCCGAAGTGGGCTCAACTCTGCAAACCTCGTCTCAACTCCCCGCGTCCAGGCAGGGAGCCCCTCCCTGCCACTCAACGCTTCCCGTCCTCACATCCCCAAACACAGTCCACTTCCCTTCCCGCGGCGGCCGTGGTGGCGGCAACCCGAGCCCGGCCCCCACCCCGCCGCCCGAGAACGCCTTCCTCCCCGGGACGCTGTGCCCAGCTCGCTGCAAACGGTGTGGCCGCCGCACAATACCGCGGCGCGGCGAACACAATCACCGCCCCTCCAGGACCCGCTGCACGCGCGGCCCGGGAGAGGGGTGCGCCGGAAGGCCCCTGGCACTCCCGCCTAGGCACACCTCTCGGGCACCTCGCGGCCCCCAGAGTACAGCCTTCACGGCCCCCCCCTACTCGGTCATACTCATTCACTCCCCCGCCCCGGCCCACTCCGCCCTGAGCGCAGCCGCTTCCCCGCGTCCCCCTCCTCAGCCCTGGCGCAGGAAGCTCCCCCGCGTCCCCCTCCCCGGAACCCCCAGCCCCCCGCCCCCCTAACCGCAGCTCAACGGCCGGCGGCAGCGGCGGGAGGAGGGGGGCGGCGGCCGGGGGCCCGGAAAGGGCCCGATCTCGGGGATCTGGGCTGGACTCCGTACCTGGGTAGGAGGCGAGAATGAGACGGGCGGTCGGGCTCGGCGAGTGAGCCGGATGAGCGGCGGTGACAGCCCCACAGCTCCAGCTGCTGCTGCTGCTGCTGCCGCCGCGGCCTCCCGGGGAGAGGGGCTGGCACCGCCGCGGCGCGTCACTGCCCGGCCCGGGGGCGGGGGTAGCCAGGGGGAGGGCCCAGGCGAGCGGCGGCGGCAGCGGCGGCGCCGGGGCCGGGAGGGAGGAAGGGGGAGGGGGGCACCGGGCACGGGGAGGCGGGGGAGGGGGGCGGGACCGGGCACGGGGCGGGGGCCGGGGGAGGGGAGCGCAGAAAGGGGAGCGCAGGGAGGGCGCACGCCGGGGGAGTAGGAGGAGCGGCAGGAGGAGGTGGAGGGGCGGGTGAGAGGGAGGAATGGGCAAGGGGGGGAGGGGGAGAGAGGAAAAGGAGGCACCCAGAGAGAGGAGAAAGAAGGCAGAGGCGGGCGGGGGGAAAGGAGGAGGAAGGAGGGGGTGCTGGGCCAGGTAGGGAGGGAGGGATGAGGGAGCACTGGACGCGCCGCCTTGCGCTTCGGGGGAGAGCGCTCTTAAGGGGGAAGCGCTTCGAGGAAGACCCTAGCCGGGGACTGAGCCCAGGAAAGAAGGCGGTGGGGTCCGTGCCCGCGCCTTACTCCCCGAGGCCTCAGTCTTCGGGTCGGAGAGTGGGGGTTGGGGGGCTCACATTTGGCTTTCTGCGTTCAGGCCGGGAGAGGAGAACCTTGGCCGGACGAAAGTGACGCCGGCACCTTTAGGAACTCTCAGTGCCCCGGAGCTTTCGGGCAGCTCTCGACCCTCGCGCGTCTCCAGGTTCCCCTGGGACACAGGTCCTCGCTAGGCGGGGCAGCTGGGCCTCCGGGCGGTGGAAGCAAGACGGGGTCTGGGAAAGCCAGGCACGTGGCCGGCTTTCTACTGGGCCCCCTAACCTCACCTTAGGGCCCCCCTTTTCTTGATCAAGTTCAAGCTTGGGATCCTCGGCGCGCTGCCCACTCTCTGCCCGCTCTCCTCCCCTCCCCCTCGCGCGATTCCGCACCACCTCGCCTCTTCACTCTTCCTTTGTCTCTTACCCACCACTTAGTTTACACCCACCCCTGCACCCCTCCTTCCCCGAGGCGGGCGCCTAAGAGCCCAGGCTGGGCTCACCTGTCCGACCCAAACATTTCAGCGATCCGGAGCGCCCGCCGCCGGCTCGCTCCTGGTTCCCTCCCTCCGGTCATTGTGCTCCTAGACCACACCGTGCGAGCTCCTTAAGGCGCGCTAGGTCCACTTGTAAAGTAATAGGATAATATCAAGAATGCAGCTCTATCCCAGACCTGGGCGCACACTGTCAGCAGAGACAGCATCGCAAGAGAGAGAAGATCCACGCGGATCAGAGACGCGGTCCTCGGCGCAGACAGACCGCATCCACCTGGGGTGATGGAGAAGGCGGCCCGGGCTGTCACGCGGCGAAGTCAGGGGTCCCTAGACCTCCGAGCAACCTCAGATTCATCCTGAAACATAACACGCTGGTCCCCAAACAGCAGAATTAGAGCCCGACAGAGAAGATGGGCCGGGGCCGATGCCCGCCCCCCTCAAATTCACACCCTCCGTTACAACAGATTGGCCTTCAGAAAAACGTTATACTTTAAAAGGGTTAGGGAGCTGCTCTCGTAGAATTCTGTGAGGAAATGGCCAAAAAATAAAACAAAACCCCCAAACGATCCCACCTCCTGATTCCTCTGGTCACATCCGAAGAGGCAGCGCAATTTCTACTGACTTTACGCTACAACTCATTCACAGTGGAAACGGTAAAGAAGAGAAAACGCGACAGCCACCGCGATGTTTGCATTTTTGAAACAGACTGCCTTTAACACTCCAACTTTTTTTCTGTAAAAAGCCTTTTTCTTTCTTCCACTGAAAGCTTTGCATTGTGAGCAATCCGAGGTAAACAAGGCTCCCTCTACAGGTGTGAGTTGGAAGTACAATAGGTCCAGAGCTCAGTATATTCACCCATTAGAAAAATGAAAAGATGACAACATATCAAATTAACAATCACACAGACTTCCTTCCGCACATGCTGAAGGTTTTACTGTCAATATACAACTCACAATTTCTTTTTAAAAGAGGGTCTAAGCACGTTATTCATTAGCACCTTTGTCCCTGAAATCAAATGTGTTTTCAAACCAATTCACTCTTCTCAGTTTTCTCTGAGATCTTTACTTTGCATTCTGTGGTGGAGGAGTTTGGATGCTTTGTTACCGGAACATCCACACATCCTGGTGCCCAATAATGATTTCTGGAATTAGTGGCCGCAACTCTTCAATTCATCCAGGGAAATGTAGGCGTTTCCAACATGAGAACCGTCTTTCCTCACTCCGAAAATGAGAATTCAGGCCCGGGACTTACTATGTCTTCCCACTTTTCTAGAGACCTTTGACTTCTCCTGGCCCGAGTCACTATTTCACAGCAGTGGTGGACATCTGGGCTTGAAATAATAAAGCCAAATCCAACTGAAGTTCAAAGGTGGAATTGAACCCAGACAACCTATTTCTTCTCTGACTAATAAAAGAGAGAGTACCGCCCATGAGGGCAGAGAAGTGATATTCTCTAAGCATGAAATGTGAACTCATTTACCATCCTTGAGATAAAACAGCCCCAGCTCTGCTCCACCCATAAAAAGCAGTTGGGAGCTCTGGAGAAACCTGGCTGTTTAGCTGCACCGGGAATTAGTCAAGTTTTATGTGTGCTGAAGCCGGCACAATTCTCCTACAGGAGTGCTGCTCCTTGAGTAACCTTGGATAGGTTGCTTTCCATGTCTCTGTGCCTCTGGACAACTCCCTCGATCCTTAAAGTGGCCACAGCATGGGGCTTAACAAAGAATGGCATGACCTAGTTCTTTGACCACAGATTCTCCCAATGATGTATCCTAGTCTGGTGGGAGACTGGGTAGAGAAGGCCGCTCCTGTCTGCTTAAGGGAGCAGTACTGCCTTCATGTTCCCTCCAGGATCTGCAAACAGTGGGTGCCTTTGTAAGTGAACAATTGGCAGGGCTTTCGCTCTCTGATGCTTCTTAAGCAGCAACCCCTCCAGGCAGCTTCACATATAAAACAAGCCTGCTCCACAAGTGGGGACCTAACCATGGGAACCAGGGGGTTGTTAGGAATAACAGGACTTAGTGTGACCAGAGCAGATGCTCTTCAAGCATCTCAGAGCATTTAAAAACCCATGTATTCCTACAAATTACTTAATAAGGACAGAAGGGAACATGTACCTGCACAATGGAGAGATCTGGCAGACTTGCCCCAACCAAGTGATTAAATTCAGCAAAGTGGGACCATCTGAAACAATGTACTCACCTCCTGAAGGGACGCAATGACACACAGCATCACCTATGTTGTATTTTCCCTCCGAAAAACTTAACTTGGATCTGATCATAACCCAATCTGTCCTGAACTCTTCAAAAGAGCCACGGTCATTAATTTGATTGTTCTAAAGAGAAAGAACTAAATGCGAAGTCTGAATCTTGGTTGGATCCTAGAGATAAGGAGTAAGGTGGAGACGGGGTGAAGAAGAGGTAGAAGGTGGGGGAAGTGAAGGGTGGAGTGGAGATGGGGGTTGGGGGTGGAGACCAGTGCGGGCTCTGGGCTGAGTGGTCAGGGAAGGCCCCTCCCAGGAGGTCAACATGGGCCCTGCCCCTGAGATGGTGGAAGCGGGGAGACTTGGCAGGGAGTCTTCTAGGGAGAGAGAACAGTTGGTGCAAACCCTGAGGTGGGAAGGGCCTTGGAATGTTTGAGAAATAGGAAGGTGACTGATATGGCTACAGTGCAGTGGGCCAGGGCGAAGGTGGGAGGAGATGGGAGTGAGGTGGCTCGTGAGGGCCGAGCATGCAGAGCCTTGTACACCACAGTGAGGTGTGTAGGTTTTTCTAAGAGTGAGAAAATGATGCGGTCTGAATTATGTTTTTAGATCAGAGGACATGAGATTATAAGCAAGAGTGGCAGCAGGGAGACCAATAAAGAGTGTCTAGCTAAATGGGACCAGTTCAAATTCTGGCTCTGACACTAGACAAATGATCTTGGGCACCATAGTTAAACCTCTCTATGCTTCAGTTTCCTCGTCTACAAAGTAGATAATAAGATAGTGTATTTAGTGTAGTCTTTGACACTAAAATATCCCCTCTGAAATTAGAAACTGCGGTTTCCAGCCTCCAAGATGATCTTCATCAACTAGTTTCACACCCCAGTCCCTTGTCACAATGAACAGGGCGGTGGAAGCAATGGGATATTGTGGAAATGAGGGTATATGACTTCTGAGTTTACTTCATAAAATACAGCTTAATCTTTCCCCCAGAGGGAGTACTTAGTAAAATGGTAGCTTTTATCATCATCTCCAGGATCCTAAGTTTTCATGATGATGGTCATAACCCTCTCCGCAAATGCTGTGCCAGTTCACTCAGCCATCAGCAATACCTGGTGGTTCTCGTTTCACTCGACACTTGTCAGCACTTAGTATTAGCTATCTCTTTGATCTTTGACAATCTGAAAGATGAAAAATAGCATCTTATTTTCCTTTGCTTCTCTTCATTTGGGTGTGTGAGCATATACTTATGTTATCATGTGTTTTTTTGGTCGCTTGTATTTCTTTTTCCTTTTTTTTTTTTTTTTTTTATAACAACCTGTTCATATTCTTTTGTCCATTTCTCTACTTGGGGGTTGGTGGTCTTTATTTACTTTTTTTTGTAAGAAGTCTTTAGAAATGAAGGAAATTTACATTTTGAAATCTATTTTACAAATATATTTTCCTTTTATTTTCTTGATGATGGGATCTTTTTTGTCTTATGGAAATTTTATTTCTTCTTCTTCTTCTTCTTCTTCTTCTTCTTCTTCTTCTTCTTCTTCATCATCTTTGGGGCTTTTGGGTTTCAGGCCAAAATAAGCTTTTTCCACTCTAAGGTTATAAAAGTAATTCACCTATATTTTCTTCTAAAGCACTTGTAGCTTCATAACGGTTAAATCTTTATTCCATCTGTATTTTATCTTCATATAAGTAGTGAGGTGAAGATCTAGCTTATTTTTTTAAATGACTACCCAAGTCGTCCCAATACCATCTTTTAAATATCCCATCTTTATACACTGATTTGGAATGCCATCTTTATGCACGCTAATTTCCCGTTATTTTTTGGAATTAACTATTCTATTCTATTGATCCATCCCAATAATTATAGCTCTAGAATATACTTTAATATCTGATTATCTGATAGGGCAAGCACTCACCTCTACCCCCCTGAATTGTCTCTGCCTCCAGCATAATGAAGACAATTAAGGCCATGCCACAGCAAAGAAGTGCTCTAGGTACGGCATGATTATAGAGAAAGGAGAGATGTTTTTGCCTGGGGGGGCTGGGTAAGGGGGGTTCCTGGAAGAGTCGACATCTATTCTGAACCAAAGAAGGCAGGAGGTATGTGACAGGTGGCAAGTGGGGAGGGCATCCTGGCAGGAAGAGGGACATGGATAGAAGCACCAAGGGCTTCCCATGTGCCTAAAGTCAAAATACCTGATCTGAAGGTTGGGTTGTAGCTCAGCTTATCCATTCATTCTTCGCATTCACTGATTTTTGCACAGGTGGCTGCGACTTCATAGTCAGTTTGACACCTTTGCTGAAGTCTGGGAGACACTGTCCAATACTGTTTCCTCGTTCCTTCTCTATTTCTATACTTTCCCATGAAGAATGTAACTAAAGAGACTGACTTGTTGAAATACACCTTCCTGACAACCACAACAAAGGCCAAAATTAGTTTCATCAATCTCTTCAGAAATGTTGCTTTAAAATATTATCAGTTAATCTGTGCTTATGTCACTCTCATACTCCAAAACCTTCGATGGCTCCCAGCTGCTGGCAGAATCAAGTTATAGCTCTCTGGCCTGGTGCTCGAGGCCTTCCACAGCCCTGCTGGCCGTATATCCTTCTGTTCTAAACTGTGAACTCTGGTTCAGGCAGACTCACCATCTTCTGCCCCCCAATCACCCATGTGCGATCCCCTCTATGCATTTGATCATGCATGCTTTTAGGCACATGTTATTTTGTTCTTTCCACAAATATGTTTAGACCTGCTACCAAATGCTGGGAACCGTAAGTAGGGGTGATACAACAATGAACAATACAGACATAGGTCTGCCCACTTGCAGCCTGCGAGCCCGCAGGAAAGAGATATTAAACAAATGACCACACAGTTTCTGGTCATAGGATGTATATTCAGTTTGTACATGACAGTTGTGGGACCTGCTAGGAAGGAAGTCCCTGGAATGTGAGAGAGACATAGTGGATCCTGGAGGGCTCCACTGAGGAGGTGACGTTTAAGTTGGGCACTAAAGGGTATGTAGGCATTCCCTAGGTAGAAAGATGCTTTGGGTACTCAGCAAAGACACCCTTCGCCCCAAATCTAGGCCCCCCTGAACTCAGAGTACCAATCTCACAGACCACCCTGCTGGCTCTGGTGGCAGCTCTCAGTCTTCTGTCACTTAATGTGCCCATGGTACTTTCTGTTTCCTGCATTATACCTCATCTCCCCGAATGGGAGTGAGCTCTCCAGGGCTGGGGTAGGCTCTTAGGTGACGGAGTCCCAGCGACATCTTGCACAGAATAGGGATTTATCACTGCATCGCTCAGGACCCCATCCTCTCCACTACCAGGCACAGCCCTGAGGTCTGTGACAGAGCTCTGAATCAAGCACACCATCCTCAGCACCTTAGGCTACACCTTGTAATTCCCACAGAGCGTGCATCGTCGTCTTCTCCCTTCCTTCCTAGCACCTTTGGAGAGGCTCGGCCAAAAGCCAAGGCCAGCTACAATTCAGCCCTCCACGCCTAGGTGTGTACACAACAAAACGAGTACTGACCATCTAAAATGGTCAGAGCAGCACTATTCACAGTAGCTCCAAGTGTCCAACAACAGAGAATGGGTAATTATGGTACATCTATGCTGTGGAGCAGTACTCAGCAACAGAAAGGCACACACACCACAACCCAGACGAGTCTCACACACTTATGCTTGTAAGCGAAAGAGCACATGCCATAAAATTCTCTTTATATAAAGTTCTAGAACAGACAAAACAAATCTATGCTGCCAGAGGTCAGGATAGTGGTCACCCTGGCTAGGGGTAGTGACTGGAAGGGACACAAAGGGTCCTCAGGGTGCTGGCAATGTTCTGTTTCTTGATCTGAGGATAGGTCACAGGAGGTGGATTTGGTGTATAAAAATTTACTGAGCTGTCCACTTAATGGCGTGTGCTCTTTTCTGTGCATATGTTATACTTCGATAAAAGTTTGAAAAAGGGGGAAAAAATGCTGACACCAGTTACAATGGCCGAGCAGCTTAGAGCATGGTGTAATCAATTACGCTGCCCTACCATAGACCAGGAGCTCATGCTGGCTGGTAGTACATGTTACCTTATTCAACCAGCCAAATAACAAGGACAGTAGCAATTGCCATTTTACACATGACGAGTAGGTGCTCATTGAGGGAAATTAAATGACTCATCCAGTCACCCAACAGCAAGAAAATGGGCGCTCAGAGAGCAGGGGACATGCCCACAGTCACAGCGCTAGAAGCGCTAGTGGCCATGCTGGGGTTTGAACCAGGGCGTGTTGGTTCCCACAGGGTGTGGTGGGCCCTGCTGAGCTGGGACCAATGAGCCAGACCGCGTGGTACTGCCCCTCACCAACCCCAGCAGAGCAGAAAGCAGCAGCCACCACAGCGAGTCTGGGCCCACAGGGAGCCAGAGGTTTCCTCCCCGCTGGGAACCGGAGTGGGCGGGGCCGCTGTGCTCCCGCGGGACTCCAAGCGTTTTCCATGTAACCCCTGAGGGAGGCTGGGGCCTAGGAAATTCCCCTGGGCTGAAACTCTAGCTGGCTCCTCAGCAGATGACTGGATGACAGGTGAGGGCCCCTCTTCAGGCTGTAGGATGCTAACTCACCCTGCTCCAAGGAAGACAGCCTGGGGAATGGGATCAGGCTACCAAGAGAAAAGGGCAGGCAGCACTTCTCATTTCAGCCTGAAATCCCTCCACGACAGAACCTGCAGCTGGGGTATGTGTGTGTGTGGGAGGGGACGGCGGTGGCGGGGGGGGGGGGGGGGGGGTGTGTGTGTGTGTGTGTGTGTGTGTGTGTGTGTGTGTGTGTGTGTGCATGCGCCCGGCATAGGGAACCTGCCCAAACCTTCGTTACACTGATGGTGATGATGTGAAAAATAAGTAATGAATGTTACAAGTATCAGTCGACAAACATTTTATTGAGCTCTGACTGTGTGCTGGGACCTGACCCGCGTGCAGGACCTGGGGTGGTGAGATAAGCAGACCTGGGCCTGCCCGCATGAGTCTAATGGTGCTGTATGGCTGGGGGCCTTGGCCTGTCCATGACCTCACTAGCACTTTCTTTTTCCTTGTCTATTCTCCCTCCCTTTCCCTTGGGAAATAACAGCATCAATGTCAGAAGTAACAGGGCTCTTCCTCTCACTAACTCTACGGCTTTGGACCAGTTAAGTTCTCTGAAACTGAGCCTCAGTTTCTTCATGTTCTCTGTGGGGGACCCGGCACACAGAAGGCCCTCAACAATTGTTCTGGCTCTCCTCCTTGCCTCTCTCTCCTCTTTTTCTCCTTCCTTCTCAGTTCCCCTCTCTTTCCTTCTCTTACTACTCTTTTGCTCTGCCCAAGCTTTGGCACCTTAACACTCAAAGGCATTGTCAAGTTCAGCTGATGGCACCCAGGCCATGGCAGATACTGTGAACTAGTTTACCTGATACCCAAACTCAACAATTTCTCCCTTTTCTTTCTCAACTACAAAGTGTAGGGAAATGCATTTCTTTCCCAGCCTCCCTTGCAGCTGGGGGTGGCTATGTGACCTTGTTCTGGCAAAGAGATGTTAACAAAAGTCTATTGGCAACTTTCTGGAAAAGCTTTTGCTTTGCTGAACCAAGCTTATACCACCCCTTCTCATCTTGCTCTCACCTTGAATGTGGATAAGATGGTTGGAGCAATAGCAGCCAACTTACAATCAAGAGGAAAAGGTTGACAGCATCACAGAGACCTAGCCAACACTGCAGACATTAGCACCAACAACGGCTCCCTCATTCTTCTTGTTTCAAGGGTAAAAAAAAACTTCACGTTTTGCCATACTGTCGGCTAGGTTTTTTTATACTTTTAGTCACAAGTATCTCTGACTGACTCAGAGGGCTCCCTGTTTGTGGATGGACTGGACAGCAAGCCCCCCACTCCCAGGTGGCCTTTTCTCTAGAGTGTTTGACTCCTCAAAGAGACTGAGGAGGGGGTATGTCCAGGTACTTGTGCTTACTGTGGTACTTAGGGGAAGACAAGTGCTTAACTTCCATTACCTATGGACTCTGCAGGAGGGAAAGATGTCAAGGCTACTGCACAGGTGTGCCCAGGCCCTTCCTGAGCCACAGCAGTGCTCCAATTAAAGAGTACCCTCTGTTTCTATCCTATTTTTTACTCGAGGCGCTTGAAGCCATGCCAAATATCCAAGCCTTAAAACGACCATGAGCCTAGCAAGGTATGGTGTCTGTTACTCATTTCTACCCACGAGGAAACTGCAGAAGAGAGAGGCGTGCCCAGCCTGAGGCTGGGCTGGGCCGAGCCCTTCTCCCCAGCTGTCTCCAGTATCCCAGCTCAGGGCTGTCCAGGCCCTGTTATTGGGGTGCTATAGAAGAGTAAGGAGGGGCTGCCTGGGGGTGGAAGGGGTGGGAGGGCAGAGCTCTGGGCCCCTTTCTCAGCTTTGCCAGTGACATGCCTGCCGGCAGCTGACCCTTGACATACTAGACTTCCTCTCCAGAAGAGTTTCCTTGAAGAAAGGGGTTCCTCTGTCAAAAAGCAAACTTTGTAAACCACTGAAGTCTGGCCCAAACCTGTTGTGCCACTAACAGGGAAGATACAGCATGGAGAAATGAAAGTCAGACAGCTGGTCAGGGGCAAGGCTACAGCTAGAACCAAAGTCACAGGACTCTCTCTTGGGTGTTCGTCTCCACTTGCCATCACCCCCAGTGAAGCGCCTGCTGTCCTCTGGCAGAGAAAGATGCACCCAGAGGCTTCGCATCACAAACTCCGGACCCAGCTGGCAGGCCCTGAGCGAGCGGTCCTCCGCAGACTGCTCTAGCTCATCTCCCCTTGCCCCCGCTGCCCTCGCCCCCTTGTTGTTGCCATCCCAGAGCCTCTGCACTCACTGCCTCCTTCGCCCAGAAAGTCTTATCCCCTTCACTGCCACAGGGCTGGCTACGTCTTATCATTCTGGTCTGGGCTCGATGCCACCTCTTCAAAGGGGCCTTCTCACCCAGAGGTGCAGTCTATCAACTGACCCTGTTTTAATTCTTGGCCCCAAACTTCTCACGTGTGTGTGTGTGTGTGTGTGTGTGTGTGTGTGTGTGTGTTTGGTTGAGTTGTTAAGCATCTCTACAGCCTGTGAGCTCCCCAGGAGTGGGTTCCTTATCTGTCTGTCTCATTCACTGCTGAATCCTCAGTGCTCAGACAGTGTCTAGGACATAGTAAGAACTTAAAAGTTTTTGAATGAACGAAAGAGGAAATTTTTTAAAAACTATACAAACACAGGGCCGCAGGGAGGGCAAGGGTCTGGTGGGCTGTGAGCAGAAGCCATGGGCCACTGTCTCCTCTGTCAGAGTCAAGGTGGGGGAGCTACCAGCCTTCTGGGGGTGGGGGTGGGGGGGTCCATGCCCGGTCACCCTAAGCAAAAACAAAGCAGCCAGCACAAATTCACAGCACAACACTGGCGTCCCACCTTCAAGAAAGAAAAAGGCCTAAGGCTCGTTAATGAGGTAAACACAATCATCACCAGGAAAAATCTTGGCTTTGCTTCTTCGGTCCACCCAAAGCCATTATCTCTAATTGATCTCCAGACATCAGCTGCTGAAGCAAGCGTCTGAAACCCTCTTGCACCCCTCCAGGTCTGGTTATAAAGCCCCGGCCCACCCACCCACCCACCGAGTGCGGTCAGGTCTCCTGGAGTAGCTCTTTGCTGGGGTTCAGAGACCTGTCGGGGTCCCACATGAGAAGGAGCCATCAGGCTGCCAAGAGTCAGGGTGGGTCAAGAACCTGTATAAAAGCCACAACCAATAAATGCTCAGCTGCCAGGGGCCACAGCTTGTATTTCAGAGCCTTAAGCAGAAGGCTCAACAAAGCCACCAGGATCTCCCCCTCAGAAAAATGTGACTTTTTAGGAAGGCTGGAGAAAGCACACTGCCCAAAGTACCCCACTTGCTCTAGATGAGACATTCTGAAAATAAGTTAGGAGTTTAGTTATTGAAAAACAACAAAATTCCAATAGGACTTAGCCATAAGACACCAAGACCCCTCCAAGTCTCAGTCAAGCCAGGCACAGAGCTGGCAGGGGGTGGGGGTGGAGGCACAGGGTCAGTCATAGGTTCAGTGACCATCTGGATGTTTTGAGCCGCCCCTTCCTGGCTCTGCCTGGAGAGATGCTTCCTTTCCTGTTGGATCACTCTTATCCTTAGAGACAGAGCAGGGTGTCAGCTACCCAGGGTGCCTTGCAGGGGGGTTTAAAGTGAGAGCTCTGAAAAGACAGAGCTGCGGCCTCCCATTTATAGAGGCCCAGGTAGCAGCTCCTGACCTTGCTCCAGGCTTTTCCTTTGGCACAGATAAAGCATCCCCAGGCCAGCTCTGCAGGTAGAATTCTACACATGGCACCAGGCAGCTCTCCTGCCTGCACCAGTAAATTGTAGGCACTGTGTGCAATTTTTCTCCTAGATGATGAAGTTGAAAGGTCACATCGGTATCCTTGCATGGAGTGGTGTGGGTACTGGCAGCCTGGAAGGGGCCTGAGCCTTTCAGAGCTGATGGGGACAATGAGCTTTTTAGGTTTGAAGTATCTGTATCTACTAACTCCATTAGGCAACTGGCTTTTGAGACAGGATGTTGGTTGTTTTCTGCTTCTTTCTCACATAGGTCAGGGAAACCGAAGGAAAAAGAGATTCAAGACCTCTCTGAACCCAGTCTGCCCTGGAAAAACAGCCATAATGTTCATTTTCTTTGAGTGTTTAGAAGCTGCAGCAAGTTTCCAGAAAGTACCCGAGGATCCTCAACCATATAAACTGATCACTAAAACGATGCCCTATAACAAAAATGTTAGACAATGGGTTTTAGGCTTCCTTCTTTGTCTTCTCGAAATAGAAGTTTCCAAGAAAATTTTTCCTATCAAGTATAGAAATGCCCTATTTTGCTTGACATCATCTTTAAGAGGATGGGAACGCTGGCCTGTCAATGTTTATTGCCCCCAGATTCCACCACTGGGATCATGATGCTCCTTGCTCACAGTCCACTCCTGTTTTTATGTGTAAATAGAAAGGCCTGTGGTAACAGTGTCTTAGCTTAGCGTTTAGTGCTGACATTAATGGTGCCTCTGAGGTATTTTTCCCTCACCAAGAAAGGGATGCAAAAATTTTTAGGCATTAAACTATTTTTTTTTTTTCCAAATAACTATTTTGTCAAGCCAGGAAAATTTTCAAAAAAAAAGTACAACAAAGGTAGAACCATTTCTACTAAATATTAAAATATATTAGTTTAATGCTTAAAACAGTATAGAATTAGTACGTGAGCAGACGAAGAGAACGATGGACTGAATAGAACTAGATTCTGTTTCAGATGGAAACAGTAAATTATAAAAGTGGCATCTCAGATCAGTGGGAAGAAAACAGATTCTTTAATAAATGATGCTGATACAGGAGGGTAAGGCAGGATCTGTGTCTCAGAATGCACCAGAATAAACTCCAAATATTTTTTTGCTCTGTCAGCTGACAGGATCTAAAAGAAAGGACTCCCCAGTAGCAATAAGCACACCTAACACCCAGATCTTGGTTTTTAATTTGACTCTCCAATTTAAGGAATTGGAGCTCCTTAGCGATATGGCTGATTGAGGCAGGATATATATAAGATGAGCCTGGAGCATCTTGTAGTGCCTAAAAGTAAAGAAATACTAAAACAAAACAAAACAAAATAAAATCCTACCCCCCACCAAAAAAAAAAAAAAATCGATGAAGGTATTGTTGAAATAATACAGGAGCCAACTGAAAGATTTCCCAAAACTGAAACAACTTGAGAAGAAAGAAAGAATTGAATTATAACCCCAAATATAAAATAAATATCTATATAAATGATTGATTGAATAAATTTATAAATGAGGAAGGAGAGAAAAATCTCCCATGCACAAGAATTCCAAATAATGTACGTGATGGATGCTTTGCCCTTAAGGAGAGACTTAGGTGTTGGCTGCACACAGTGACTTCCTTCCAAAGTGTACATTATGGAGAAGGTGGGAAAAGAGTAACTCTACAATGATAAAACTTGACAAACATTATCTCAGCCAGGTGTGACCAAGGTCAATACCAACAGTTATGAATCATGTTGACATTATGTCCCCTTGATATAAGGTGGTACGAATGGCACTCTGCGGTCTTCCTCCTCATAACCCGTAACCCCTGTTTCCTATACTGATAGTAACATTACACTAATCCTCAAATTCTACGAAATACCTGACCAGTACTCTTTGAAACTGTCAAGGCACTTAAAAACAAGGAAAGACTGAGAAATTGTCACAGCCAATAGGAGCCTAAGGAGACATGACAACTAAATGTAATGTTATATCCCAGATAGGGCTGTGGAACAGAAAAAGGACATTAGGTAAAAACTAAGGAAATCCAAATAAACTACTGGACTTTAGTTAACAATAATGTATCAACATCAGTTGTAACACATGTATCATACTAATGTAAGATGTTAATAATAGGGAAAGTGTGTGGGGGATGGGTAATGTGGGACTTCTGTATCATTGTCTCAATTTTTTCTCTAAATCTAAAACTGGTCTAAAAAAGGTCTATTAAAAAAATGAAAACATGAAAGTACCAAAAGAAAACATGGAAGTAGAGTGGAATTAGCCTTTTTAAGACTCAAATGCAGAAGCCATTAAAGAAAAAAAATTTGATGCATTTGAGTACCTAAAAATGAAAATGACAAAACATACACACTGTAAAACAAGATCAAAATATAGAGGGCTATGGTTGGAGGAAAAAAGAGGCTATGGCCAATTCCGGGAATATAAAGAAAGAAAATGTAATCACAGTATGCTAATCGGCTCAGCTATGAATAATATACATACAGTCACAAAAATATAAATAATGATAGTGATTTATCTAAATAGAGAGGTATAACTACATTGAGGGATGGAGGAAGGAGAAATAATATGTGTGTTTATGAGAAGGTGTAAGAGCGTAAATACTGATTTCCTACAGCAAAAAAACTAAACAACAACAAAAACAGCCCAAATTGAAAAATCAAGAACTAGCAGTATGAGCATGTTATTTAAAAACAGGAGGTAAAATACTACAAGAGATACCTGGGAAAGAAGAAAAGGAAGCTGTCTCTGGAGAGTAAAAACTGAAGTGAGGTGTTTCAGGCAGGGTCTGCTGTTTTTTTTTTTTTTATATATATGATTTTTAAAATATGTATTCTTCTGACAAAAATAGAAATGAATACAAATAAACAAAAAGAACAAAAAAAGATAAAGGGCCACCTGAGAAGCTATTTCTGAGGGCGAGCCACACTGGGATTTTGGGGGAGGGTCTGAGGGGCACAGGGCAGAACCTGAGAGCGGCTACTCCATCTGCACATCTTCTCACACACAGCACAAATGCTCCAAGGATCATTCTTTGCCTGGAGAAATCCAAACAGCAGCCTTGGTCAAGGTCAGTGTTTTGGATGCTTTTTGTTTTTCTTGCCGCAGCACAAACCTTCCACAGTGCCTGGGATTTACTGAGGTTTGGACTGTAGCTTCTCAGATCTTGAAAACGGGGGCCGGTGGCATTTCAGGCCTTTCTCAAGCTCTCATAGAGGCGAGCTGGGCCCCCATGACACAGCTACGTAACAAGTAACAGCGGGCTGATCCCAGATGCCTGTTGAGGGTGTCTGAGAAGAGGGAGGCAAGAGATGAAGCAAGAGAAGGAGGCCAGCAGTGGACGAGGAAGGCCAGGAGTTGGGAACAAGGGAAGAGGCTGGGAACTGAGAGAGTGGTCCCAGCATACCTCGGTGGGTAAGCCCAGTGGGGAGAGGACAAAGGGACTGGGCAGTTAAGGCAGCAGACCCCACGTTCTCACAAATTCCACACCGTCCGTCTCATGCACATTCCTAGAGAGCAGACACAGATGTTCAAAGTTTGAAGACACTGGTCTAGAGAAGTAACTACAGCAAGACAGTAGCAAAAATTGCCAAAGGTAACGTAATGATGAGAAAGATGCTGAAGGCTACAAAGGAAAAATGCTGCCTCTCACAGTGAAGACTACGGTGTTCTTTATGTTCAACAGGACCAACCGCCCTCCTCAACCTCCCCAAAGGGCAGACCTCCAAGGTTAACGGGCTCTGAAATATCTTACTGGGAAACCGTGCTTTTGATCAACACAAAATACCTTTCTTTGCCCTATTTAATGCTTTTTGCCTTGAACACTTACCTATTTGATATTAATAGCACTGCCTTTTCTTTTGTTTTCTTCTTCCTTTTTGTGTCATTGAAAAAAATAAATAAATATCAAAGAGATTATGCCATTATAAAAAAAAAAAACAAGGAAAAATAACCCATCTGAGTGTTTTTGACTCGCTGTAGGGAAATTTAACCCATTTACATTTATTGTGATTTATTGGTGTTTGGTCTTATTCTTGTTAGCTTATTCATGTTTTCTATTTACTACATCTCTTTTGGTTGTTTCTTATTTTATTCCCCTATTTAATTACTCTTGCTGGGCTGATCGAGTTTTCTTTGTTTCTTTTATTTTCTTTAGTGGGTTAGAAGTTCTACGTTATACTTCTATTCCATGGAGATTACTCTTTAATTTAAAAGACACACATTAGAACCTCTGCTTCCTTAAGAGGCCATGAAGGGTTTATCCACACTGAACCAAAGCGGGGGACATGGCAAAGTTTCCATTTTGCTATTTCTCCCCTGAGCTGCAGGGCAGCCTGAGAAAGGGGAAAGAGGAAATCACCACTGCCATCAAGCTCCAGAATCTGAGGATCTGGGTGTCGGAGTCGGCACTCTGCGAAGGTGGCTCTCCACAAGCAGGAGCCCTGTGAGTCAGGCACTGCTTAAATAAGTGGCAGGCTCTGACTGTAAAACCCATTCACTGTGTTTCTTTTTTTGGGCTTACCCATTTTCTCAGGGTCCTTGTGAGCAGTAGGAAGGTTGAGAGTATGAGCGAAAGGCCACAAAGGGGGGGGGGGTAAGGACTAAGAGGGAGAAGGAACAGAATCCTGCTCTAATCCCTCCCCATCCCATGACCTACTCCGAAAGATACTAATAAAAAAAAGTGAATGTGGTTAGCCAAAAAAAATGGAAACAACCCAAATGTCTGTCAATGGATTCATGGATTAACACAACACAGTCTATCTGTACAATGAAATATTATTCAGCCACAAAGAGGAACGCGGTTCTGTCACATGCTATAACACGGGTGAACCTTAGACACGTTAAGGGAAATAAGCTGATCACGACTCCACTTATATGAAGTACTTAGATAATCAAGTTTATAGAGACAGAAAGTAAAAGAGTGGTTGGTTACCAGGGGCTGGGAAAGGGGAGATGGGGAGCTATTGCTTAATGGTTACAGAGTTTCTATGCGGGGTGATGAAAAAATTTTGAAAATAGATAGTAGTGTTGGTTGCACAACACTGTGAATGTACTTAAGGCCACTGAGTTGTACATTTTAAATGCTTTAAGTGGCTATTTTTATGTCACATATATTTTACCACAATTAAAAATGAAGTGAATGTGGAGCGCTTTGCAGAGTGGGGCCTGTTTCCTTCTCCACTTAGGCAGACGGGAGCCTAAGAAAGTTCTGCCCTCGATGATGCTCATTTCCTGCCCGAATCCTCACCGAGCTCCCCAGCACTGACCGAGGAATGGGCCAAAGGGCCGTCCTGCCCCTTGCTTCCAAGAAAGGCCCACTCTCCTCCTTTCCTGCAATTGGCTCTGGCCTTCTCCAGCCTGTGTCCTCTCAGCTGCCCCCACCTGGGCCCTGTCTGCTTGCTCAGATCTCATTTAAAAATAAGTGTTTTCTCCTGAACCACCTGGCAGGTTCCTGGACCCTTCCTATTTGTTTTCTGTGCTGGGTTACAGTTCTTGCCTATCTTGTCCTCTCTACTAAGAAGAGCAACTTGAGAGCAACTGTACCATCTTATTCCTCTTTCTGGCCCTGGTCTCTTGTATAAGATCATTCACTGTGCCTATTAAACCAAAGTTGCATAATAATATTACTGGCAATAGCAGTAGAGGTCATTGAGACTTCCTCCTTGCTTCTGATGTGCCTGGCACTGCGCTCAGCACTGAGCTTGCTTTGTCATTTACCCCTTGGAATAACTCTTAAGTGGTCGGTGTATTATGATTACTCTCAAGGAACCGACAAAGAAAACAATGCACAGAGAGGCGAAGCAATTTGCCCGAAGTCACACAGCTGGGTAGGTGGTGAAACTGGTAGTGTCGGCCTGATTCCAGGGTCTTTGGTTTAGGCGGGTGGGCTGGAATTCTGCCTGAGGACAGTGCTGCCCCACACTGGCCCACGGAAAGGCGCATGAGGGCCCCTGGGCAGGGGCTGCACACCCGGAGGCCCCGTGTGTGTCAAGGAGGTGGAGTCCTCCCCCTCCTCCCTCACCCTCCAGGACCCAAGGAAAACTCCGGGCTAAGAGCTCGCAGTGGAGGAGAGAGAGGCAGAGGTTAATGGAAGCAAGTAAGAGCCTCCATCACGCGGGCTTAAACAATGGAGCCTCGCGCCACTTCACACGCTGCTGGGAGAACCATTAAAACCATTAGCGGGACATTAGCGCTGCTCTAAGAACTGGAGAGAGGGGAGGCGGAGGAAGCTGCTGACAGCCGTCCTGCTCTGGGACAGAGCAAGGAGTGGGAGGGCGGCACGGGTAGTGATGTGGAAACCAAAAAAGAGCCAAGCAGGGGGTGCCTTGGGAAAGTCGCTGAACCTCCCAGGGTCTCAGCCTCCGCTTCTATGAAACGAGAGTATGTGTCGGGGAAAGGAACACAGATGATTTGTCTCTTTCCTTCTGGATCTGGATCTGATTTCTACAGTGGGGTCTTAGTTCAAACACTGAGATCTCAGGAATGATCAGGATAACGTCACCCATAATGCGGATATCGAAGTACATATGTGCCCCTACAGATAACTGAGAGTTCACAAGGTAGGGGTGACCTCTCCAACCCCAACCCCAGCCCCCTGCCAAATTCCTCTCCTGGTATTTCTTTAGGCATCGTATATTTAAGGCGGTCCCGGTTCCCAGGCCAAACAAAGCCTGCTCTGCCAGCATCTCTGCCAAGGACGTTTTCCCTCCACTAGCGCCGTGGGCGATACTCACAGGCAGCACACCCATTTCAGATCCTAATGAGCACGTCCGCATCCAGTAAGAGCGGAGAGAGGCAGGGCTTGGGGCCCCAGCAGATGCACAGGTTCAGGGATGGAAGAGATCTGACTTTCAATTCAATTCACGTTAGTGGTTGTGTGACCTTGAGCAAGTGCTGACTCTTTTCGAGACTCAGCTATGGCGTCTGTAAAATGAGGATAACAACGTGACCCCGAAGAGTTGTGAGGGCAGGGGGTAAAGCATGCAAAGTGCTGGACACAGAACAGGTACCCTATTAATGACTCACCTGCCTGAAACAGCGCCCACCCTGCTCGCTCCCTTGTCTCTCCTCTGTTCCTCCTCTGAGCTCTTCCTACGGACGCCAGGGTTGATTTCAATTTTCCCTGTCTCTCTCACTGAACTGTGAGAGCTGGCAGGGCAGAGACTTGGCTCTTTTCGCCACTGTCTCCTTGGCACCTGGCTCAGGTGCACAGTGGATGGATGGATACGGGTGAAGGAGTGAGCAAACAACAGCAAAATTATATAACCAGCTTATTTGGTAGGTGGAAACATCAAGGCCAAATGGGCAAAGAGACTGAATAATATGGAAAACCAGCATCAGAAAAACAAAGCAGATTGTAAAATGGTGCACACAGGATAATCACCTTTCTATTCGATATCCTGCAAGGGAAGACACCAAAATGTTCACAGTGATCTGAGTGGTGGGCTGATAGTGATTTTTATCATTGTGCTTTTGCTTTTTGGCTACCGATTTTCTATTGAGGCTGCGTGTTAACTTATGTGATTAAATTTTAAGAAGTAGGAAAGAAAACCAAACGAGACAGAAAACAAAACCAGCGGCTGCATGAGAAAGAGACCTCACACTCCTCTTGGTGCACACGGCCCTGAAAGGGGCCTTGAAAGATCAGCAGCTGGGGCTGGAGCTTGTTGGTCGCAGCCTCCGGGCCTATGAGCTCGGTCTGAACCCCTCCCTCCCTGGGACCTCATCTTATCAGAGGAAGCTCCGAGTCAGTCCACATTCATGAAACCTCCCTATCCTGACCCCTGCAAGAAAATGTATTCATCATCAGTACAACTGAATGTGATTTCAGTTCCACATCTTTAGGAGGGTTTTCCCAAGTAAGGACAAAAAAAACAAAAAACGAAACAAAACAAAACAAAACAAACGATTTTATCATTCTACTCTCTCTTATTTTCAGCTAATTATGGCCACTGTGATGACAGCTCCTGGAGTCTGTGTCTTAGGATGGAGGTCCTGGGAGGGCGGAATCCGACCCCCAAATGTCTTACACATTGAGGATGCCATAAATATTTACCACGTTGAATAAGACCTCCAGAAGAATCTTTTTGTTTGTTTGTGAATGTTGCTATTGGATTTTCCTATTTCCTAACACCCTCATGGAGAAGAACCCATCTCCCACATTACTGATCTGACATGACAGCAAGCAATGCGATTCTGTCCATTTCACAGAATCCATCACCTGTTCATTGCCTGTTCAAAGCAAAGTAAGGGGAAATGTCCTACTTACCCTACTGTTTGTCTCTTGGATATCTAATGCTGGGGGAAAAAAAGGAATTAGTGTGATTTTTCTCACCCAGAGTTTGTAGATGTAGAGCTTTGTTCAGCATTAATAAAATATCAGTAATCCTGGCTCCTACTGACTTAAGATTGGGTTTATTTTCCATGTAGCTTGTGTGAGTGGTTTGCAAACACTACAGGTGTCCTCTGCATTTCATGGTCAGAGTGATGAGCAAGGGATGAAACCACTTTTGGAGCCTGGTCTTGGGATGTGGGATTTGACAGCAAAAGAGCCAGTCCCATGGCTGCCTTTGGATAGGGACATTCGCCCACCCCAAGAGGAGTCCTGCTTTGATTTTGCTACAGGAAAGAAGCTACTAATTCAAGTATATGTATTTATTTTTAGTTCCAACTCAAGCTGAAGAATCAAAGACTTCTGGGTCCTTGGCCCTTCCTTGCTGCTGCAGATAAATAATCTGGTGAGCAATGTAATTTTTTGTTTCACCATGTGCTTGGCTATAAAACAGGGATAACAGTGCTGCCTTGGAAGCTGAGGCCTTGAGAACTCATTGCTGTGTGTGGAGTGCTGGGGACTGACAGACGAAAGGCCGCAGGCACGAGGTAAGATGCTGCAGCTTCTGCCACGTGTGGAAGAAGGGTTTGCATCTTTGATCTCCTGCAGCACACGGGAGAAAGCTGGCTACTTTCAGAGGGACCCCACCTGGGAAGCTTCGAAGGAAGGCGAGGAAGACACAGTCAACTCCATTGCAAGCAGAGGCCACCCCAGTCTCAGCCTCAGCCCCAGCCGGACACTGAGAGCGCCCTGCAGACAAAAGCCTTACCACAATCCTGCCTTCCTCTGGGAACTGTCCGAACGTCAGTGGAGCAGTTTACCCACCTCGCCTCATGAACTTTGGTTCATCTGCAGATATCCACCACATGCCTAACACTGCCTTCACCTTTGTCTTTACCAGTAGAACTCCTCACAGTTTCTGCACCAGCAACAGCAGCATCTCAAATCCTCGTGGGTGCGATCTTCCCTTGAGCCACAGGGTTCTTGTACAAGCTGTCCCCTCAACCTGGAGCTCTGTTGCCTTCAGATTTTGCTCTTAGCTCAAGCATCCCTTTCTGAGGCAAAGCTTCCCCGACCCCTGCCTCTATCCATCCCCACCCACGTCTAAGTACACAGCTGCACCATGATGGCTGATTAACCTCTCCCTCGACTGTTTATCGCGACCCGCTATGAGCTGGGTATTGTGTGTGATTTTTTTCGTTAGTGTCTGTCTCCCCCTAGATCATAAGAAGAGCCAGGTGTGGTGCTCTTTGCTCATCCCTAGCCCACGGAGTAGGGCTCCATAAATATTCCTGGCATGATGTAACCCTTGCTAATGCACCTAGCCAACAGTCGTAATCTCCCTACCCCCAACGGTAAGAAATATAACAGGTTCCATTAATGACGGGTCATACGTGGGCTATGCTGACCGCTGCTGGTTCTGGTGGTGGTCTGGATCTAATGCCATTTCGTAGGAAACAAAGAGCCATGGGGCTTTACTCAGGGCTATTCAAGTGGCTCAGCACTTCACTCCTCAAGGTGACGGACGAGAATGGGTGATAAAAATGTGAGAAGCCAGGTGCCTGTGACAGTGTGGATGGCTGTCGGGGAAAAAAAGGCCAGGAGTCCCTCTTCGGTGGAAGTTGGAGGAGCTCTCAGGCTGCACCTGCTCTGTGGTGTTTAGATTTTCTAACTACTAGCAGCCCTACTGCTTCCATTCCAGTACAGAAACAACTTTGCCACTGTGACGATAAAAGCCTAACACCATTGTCCCCGTTGACATTATCTCTGATTACGTGAAGTTTGTTAGGGATGTGACCATCGCAGAACAGACACCCCCTTGGGTGAGAAGACGTGGGAGAAACAGAGGCGAAAACAGCTCCACTACCCAGAGCAAAGTTTACTTCATTCAACCTTGGGGGGCTGGGCACGGTGGGCGCGCCATTCCTCCTCCTTAAGGGAGTACAAACTTGGTATGTTTAAGCCAACCAGCTCAGGTCCTCAAACTGGGCGCTACAGCCCCAGATGCTACCTGAACATGTCCTGCTACATCACCTTGGAGCTGGCCTCGGAGCCATGTATCCCTCCCCCACCCCCTATGACAACACTTGCGCAGGTTGTCAAGGAGACCAGAGTAAGCAGGATGGCATGCGCCCAGGGCTAGAAATCAGACTTTCAATGAAAGAACCCATTCCCCCGGTCAGGCTACAGAGATATGGTAGATTCAATGCCCCGACAGATGACAACACTTAAAGCTGGAGGTGAGAGATTATTACCCTGGTTTTAGGCAGCGGCAGAGGAAGGTGGTGGCAGTCACTCACTCGTCCTCTTTTGAAAGACAGTCAGGATACTTGCCTTGCAAAGGGCTAGGAGGTGGACTGTGTGGGGAGGCAGGCAAGAGTGGTTTTCTTTTAATAGCCTGTTTCCAGGGTGCCTGACAACCCTTGGCACTCCACAGCTGGGGAGTCTTGGACAGCCAAGGGCCTTATCTTACCCGGGCCATTCGCCAAGGCCCATCCTCCTGGCCTGTCTGGGCCCCAAGAGTGACAGAGGCCACAGGCTGGCAGCCAGGGCCCCCCTCTTTCGTCTCCCTGGGGAAAGGAGGTGAGTGACATAGCAGACAAAGGGCAAAGCAGAGAGAGAGAGCCACCCAGGAGCCAAGGTCTGCAGCTCTTACCCGCCCCCTCCCTTGTCCCTGCCCTTGGGGAGAGTTTTGTGAAGCCTGAGCTCCCTGGGTTTCACGGAGACCCAGCAGGCCGCCTGCCCAGCAGACCCTCTAACTAGGAACACATTCTTTCCCTCCCCTCTCGGCCTGGACTGCACAGCCCAGATAACCAGATAAGGGCCTCTTTGATTTCCACCGTGTTTACACAGGCAGCAGCCCCACATCTTGGAAAGGATCAACCACATCCAGGCAAGTTAGGACGCCTCCAGGTAGGGTGAGGGGTGACAGAGGCCTTACCTGCTCCTGAGAATTCATCACACGCAACTTCATCTGCTTCAGGTACGTGGAGGTGAGGGGCATGTTGTAATCAATAATCCCGGAGACCAGAGGAGAGGGAGGCTCGTTTTCTGGCAGAAAGAACAAAAGGAACCTCTTTTAGTCTGTGCAGCAGGGCAGCACACCCTGTCACCCACATGGAGAACTCGACACAGAGTCTATGAGGAGGAAGGACAAGGCCAGAGGTCACAAACTGGTGGCTTACCCACCATACCTAGCCCGTGCAATGTGGACTGCATGGCACTGAAAACATTTTTCAATCAAGTGTCAGTGTGTATTTATCTATTTTTAAAATTTTTAATTATAGTTGACATTCAATATTATATTCGTTCAGGTATATAGCATAGTGGTTAGACATTTATATAAGTTACAAAGTGATCCCCTGATCAGTCTCATATCTACCTAGGTCTGAGTGTTTAATAAGAGAGTTCACATTTAAAAAAATCAGGATATTTGGCTTCTTTGACAAATGGAAGTCTGGCTACACAGGGCCCGTAGTCTCGCACGGCAAACAACCACTGCAGCTGTGCAGCAGCCACTTCTTCTAGATAGGGCGTGAGCTCTCCATTTTGCCACAGTCCCCACCATTCCCTACTACTGTACACTTTCACTCAGTTCTGATGCTTGCTAGGCCCTTGAAGGCATTTATGTTTCCAAACCCAGGAGAATCCAGCTTTCTTCCTGGTGAACAGATGCAGCCACCACCCCACCCTATCTCTCACCCCCACGGCATCCCCCCCAAAGCACTGTCAGGTACCATATGGCTCATAGCTCTGGGCCAGGCCTCCAGTACCCCTTACCCCCAAATTCAGGTTCCTCCTTAATCACACACAGCATTGTTCCTCCCATTTATTGCTTTGTTGTCCTGAGGATCAAAGCAATGTGTGTTCTTTCTGTAGAGCATTTGCGAAGTGTGAAAAGATGTAAAGAAAAATTTTTTAAAAACCATAATTGCACTAAGCAGCTTAGCATATGCTTCTGTTTACTTTTTTCCCTGTGATTTCTCTTCTTTATGTCCTTGATATAGTAATGCGTACAGAAAATTATAGTCCGCTTCAAAAAAATTTTTTTTACTTAACATTTTGTCATAGGCATTTCCCTCACCACATAAATCTTGTTTATAAATATAATTTTTATAGCCAAGTACTATTTTACCATAGTTTAGTCATCCCCTTATGATTGGCTATCTGTTATTTCGTATTAGAAGTGATTATAAATAACACTGCAGAGAACATCTTTTATTATTTTTTATTTATTTTAATTTTTATTTTTTTTTATTATTTATTTTTGCAGGGAATATCTTTGAGTATGGATATTGGCCCAAATTTCTGATCATTTCCTTTTAAGAACAGATTCTAAGAAATGGAATTCTTGGGTTGAAGGGTAGGAATATTTGTTAACTCTTGAAACCTCTAGCTAAGCTGCCTTCTGGACACTGCCCAGCCATTGGTTTTGCATCTTAGGTGCTACTGGGTGGCACACAAGACAGATGAAAATGCCACGGGAGTAAGGAAGATGGGGAGCATGAGTAAGAGGGAGTCCATCACCTTTCTCCCAGTCCAACTTCCCCTTCAGAGGTCTCCTGCTTTGACTAAGCTCGAAACCCTGGAGCCGCCTTTTGGGACCTGTCCACAGTGAGCAGGGCTTCCTTTACCATGTAGTTACTTGACCCTGCTTCATGCTCTGCCTGGGGAAACAGGCTTTGTTGTTACCTGGTCTCTGGCCTCCTCCTCCTCCTCCTTCCAGGATTCCAGGCCTTCGACTCAAGGTTTCCCCTTGAGTGCCTAGTTCTGTTCACGGGCTGGGACTGTAGTATGTGAGTGGGAGAAGTGGGACAGACTCCTAAACTAGCTGAAGCCTGCCCTCCGCGGTTACCAGTGTTCCCAAGAAACGGGACAAAAGGGGAGTGAGTGACAGGGCCGAGGTAGAGGAATGCTGAGAATAGAATACCCAAGGTGATTTGCTAACCCTGCCACTCCAGAGCTGGAGTTCAGGCCGGAAAGGCCCCTGCAACCTTGAAAACACTACACTGAGTGAAAGGCACCAGACACAAAAGGGCAAATTTACTGTGTGATTCTGCTTGCATGGACTATCTAGAACAGACACGTTCATAGAGACGGAAAGTAAAACAGAGGTTATTAGAATTGGGAAGGGGGGGGCGAGGATGGAAAGTTATTGCTTCATGGACACACAGTTTCAGTTTGGAGTGATGAAAAGCTTTTGGAAATACCAGTGATGGTTGCTCAATGGCACGAATATAACTAATGCCGAATGGTCCATTTAAAAATTATTAAAATGGGGAGTTTTATGTCATAAATATTTTACCACAGCAAGGAATAAAGGCCCCGGCAAACAAAGGGGAGAAAACTACCCAAAGGAGAGAAGGGACATTCTTCCTTGGCAAGGACAGAAAAGAGGGTCCACGCGATGGGGCCCAGGGACCAGGAATGCCATCTTGGGGTGGTATACATGCGGTGACTGCGCGGCTTAAATAACATTTCTTATCACATTTCATAAAAATGCAGAAGGTTGTTTAGCTTTTTAAAGCTATGTTGTCAAACACAGAATTTTCGTGTTCTTTGAGGAAGAAGTAGATGTCACTAATAGAATATCTCAGAAACTGGCTTGAAATGGACCAAACTTTTTTTTTTTTTTAGAGAATTCCTCTCGGTTCGGCAGCAGAGGGGCGCTCTGACTCCAACGCGCATCAGCCCCTAGGGTGCAGATGTCCAGCGCCGCGGGGAAACGAAACTGTGCTCTTGGGTTCTCGTGACCTCTTCTCCTCGCCATCCCACTATCCATCCAGACTGAGCTCCTTAAACTCGGGGGCAGGTTGGACTCTGGCACCCCCATATCAACAGGGTTGGATGCAGCATGTGAGGCAGAAATTCCAGCGATGACATTGAGACGTTGTCACTCAAGAGCTAAGGTTTCTGTTTTAAGAGCATGGGTCTTCAAATGGAGAATTCTGATGTTTCTGTTTCATTTCCTCAAAGATGGGGTTGTCTGGTGAAAAACTATTAAACAGTATGGTATGAGAGAAGCACCACCCCCTCAAGTGTGACTGGTCAGAGCCAAAAATATAAGACTTCATCAGGTGTCATGGTGACTCTTGGTGTTTGGTCGTCTACGGAGGCCAGGTACTGTGTTCTTTTACTGAGGATCACCCATATCCTGCCTGAAATGCCATGGTTCCTTATAAGAAGTTCTCTTTAATGAAGCTAGGTATAGCTTGGTTTTTTGGGGGGTGGGGGAGGGGAAGGTGGTTGGCATGGTGCTCTTAGGAGGCAGGAGAAGGGGTCTTTTCCTTCCCAGCATATCCACAAATTAGAAACCGCTTCTGGTTCCCTGAGGTGAGCCAGGAGTGCTCAAGAAGAGAAGGCGAGATGCCCTGGTCTGGGGAAGCTAGGACGTCCTGACTCGCGCACAAACATTCAGCAGAGATCGGTGTGCCGTGAAACGCTCACATCTCCAGTTCCAGAAGTGAGAGTTCTGTTGGGAAGGCAGGACTTTGGCGGGCAGGGGACATTCCAGGTAAGGGAATTGCTCCCGGGAGCTGGCTGTGGGAGGTCAGAGCTCCGCCACAGCACAGTGATGAGAAAGGCAGGAAGGGTCTTCTGGAGTGGGGAGCCCCACAGCTCTGGAGGTGATAAATGCCACAGGGAAGATCAGCTCAGTAGGGAAGAGATAAGGAACAAGGAACAGTGGGAGCTTGTGGAATCAGGCACTCACAAGTGAGACCAATGCCAGGATGGGGGCTGAGCTAAGACAGACACATGAATGAGGAAAAGTGGCTTGTTTGGGCTCTGCTGAGACAGGCCAGTCTCCTGTTGTGGTCGACACATACGGTGGCCATGCTTGAGCCTCCACAAATAACCCGATGCTGTTTGGTGAGTTAGGAGCTAGCAAGGGTCATGGAGCTGAAATAATCTCAAAGGTTGCTGGTGAGAAAAGGAGAGGAACTACCCTCAAAAATATTTCAACAGCTGTTTGCCAAGGAAACTGAAACTAGACCAAGCTCAAGACCTAGTTTTATAGGCTTTAAAAACAATCAGTGATTCAGAGGCTTTACCCAGGCCAAGCCATGCAGGCTGAACCCAGCGCTGACCTCCACAGCTGGCTTCCAATGGTATTCATTAATCAATGCAAATTTCAGCTGAGATAGTGGCCTTTGTTCCTCCAGGTGGAACGCAATGTGGTTATTCTCGTGTTAATTCTCATGATGTTTCACCTACAGAATGGAAGAACCCCTCAGTTCTGGGCGCCAGTGGCAAGAGCTGCCCCAAGCAGGGCTGGGTACCGAAGGACGTGTGCATGGGGAAGGCCTGGCACAGAGGGGCCCCGAGACCAGCCAGCCTGTCATGGGTCTCAGATTTGGAAATAAGATCGAGGCTTGGGGTCATCGCAGAAGGTGATGGAATAAACCTCTCTAGGAGAGAAGTAAAGCAGTGGATCCGCAAGTCTTTGAGGAGTACTGATGTGTGTGCATTCAGGGTGGGGAAGGTAGAGGAGCCATGTAGGTACAGTCCCTGTGCTCAGCAGGGTGGGACTGATGGCAAGTCCATTAGAGCTCAGAGGAGGAAGAGCTCAGGACAGCTTCATGGAGAGAGGATCTGGACCAGATTTATATTCAATCACTCAGCTGGCAGCTACTAAGCACTCGCCAGGATCTCCAAGCAGACCCTCTTGCCCGATGTTCCCAAGAACTCCATGAAGTGTGTGCTCGTATTAACACTTCCTTTTACAGGTGAGGCAACAGCACCCAGAGAGGCTATGCAACCTCCCCGTGTCTCCCGGCAAATGAGGAGGAGAGCCAGGAGAGGACAGGCCAGCAAGCGGGCCAGCATGGAGCTTCTGCAGGGGCAAAAGAACAGGCTGGAGCAGGTTTGTGGGGGGCGGCGGTGAGGAAGGACAGGAAGTGGGGGGATCTGGAGATGCCAGGCCTGAGGGGGTTGGAAACCACACAGAGGAGTCTGGGCCTAACTGCAAAGCAGCCTCCACCTGAGTAGACAACTCTGTCACCGAGGAAGGGACCCTCCAGTAGGTAACTGGCACTGCCCATTACTAATTCCTAGTTTGCAGCCATGTCACATCAGAGAAAACAGAAATGTGTCCCTAAAGGCCCCTCTCCCTAGGAGCCAGGGCCCCCCCGGTTTTCATTCTCTGTCTCCTCTGCACCTGGATTTGCTCAGGGGCGGGTGGAAGAGGAACATGGAGCCGGGAGGCCCTGGAATTTCCCATCCTCGGACTTCCTGATCCTCAGCAGCCTCCTTTGTTTGTGCTCCTGGAGCTGGGGGAGGGCCTGGGACTGTCCAGGCCCCACGCTCTCTGCCGGCTCTGCCGGGGGCAAACCACAGAGCAGGGGAGGCTGCTTTGCTTCCTCTCTTTCTTCTTAACACGAGGCCAGGAAGCAAGGCATTCTCCCAGCAGCCCCTTGAGAAGTCTCCATCCTGTTCCCTGTCCCCCTCCTACCCCACCTTCCAGGGACAGGAACAAGGGGCCTGCCTCTGGGGCCAGGGGCCAGGGGCAGGTCCCATTTCCCTACAGTGGTGTGGGAGGAGAGGGAGGAGGAAGGGCTGGTATGGCAGGGGTTCCTGTTCCTGTGAAAGGGGTCACTGCAGCTGACTGCATCCAGAGAGGCCAGCATGGCGGGTGGAGATAGGTTCTCCAGGATCTCAGGTGGGGCTAGAGAAGGGAGAACCTGCCAGCTGGCGAGGGTGGTACAGGCAGCTAATGCCTCTGGCCATTAAGCAGACAGGGGAGCCTTTCAGACTCTAAGGCTCTCCATTGGCAGCTTCCAGAAACCAAACCCTTCCCTTTTGCTCAGCGTCCAGATTATGGAACCAGGGTGCTTATGTGGGTGGGGTAACTGACTGCATGTCTCCCTGCGGGGCCACCTGGACATTGGCAGTCCTGTGTCTGGGCTCATGTATAAGAACATGCAGGACAGGCTGATGTTTCCCAGGAAGCTACTGCACCAGAACACGCCCGTTTAATTCAACTGCATCCTCACGACAGCCCTGAGAGGGAGGCGGTACTCCCATTTTGCTGATGAGAAGGTCAGTTCTCCTGCCTTCTGGGGACCCTGGACAAGTGATTTCACCACAGCACCTCTCTATGCCTTATTTCCTGAGCTGTAAACTGGATGGATACCTCATAGGCTTGGAGGAGCTGTTGTATGCAGGCGAGGTTCAGAGAAGTCCCCTAACATGCTGAGGGACACACAGCAAGGAACAGAGGGGCACACCCGGGCCCGCCTGACGCCAAACCCGTGCCCTGCTCTCTCGCCATCTCCTCCTCTCCTTGTATGGGAAACTCTACGACTGGGGAAAGAGAAGTGGCATCCCACCCAAGGACGGGCAAGGATGAGCACGGCGCAGCCTCACTCCGCTTGCGCCAGCTGGAGCAAGCCACTATAAAGGGAGGCTCCAGCCCAGAGCCCACGAGCGGGTTTATATTCTAGGCCGCTGCTTCTGCGCTCTGTGCTCTTTCTCTCTCCACCCTTCCTCCTCCTCCCTTCTTCCACCCTGCTGTGCTGGCATTGCCCTCCCAGCCATGCAGAAGCCCACAGATGAGGAGGAGTGGAGCTGCAGCCCTGGAGACCGCACAGCCTTCCCTGAGGAGTGGGGGAGGTGAGAATGTCCTCCACACCAGCAGGGAGCAAGGGAGCAGCAGAGATAACGCCTGCAGACACCCCAGAGCAACCTACAAACGCGGCCCCTCTTGGCTTCGCCTCTGTTCCCCCAGGCAAACGGATTCTGTATCTGACTCCGCCAGTTGCTATGGAAACGATTAGGACAGAACAGGAAGGGACAGGCAGAAGGGTGGGCAGGCACGAGGCAGCTGCCAAAAGGCATGTACCCCTGGGACCCAGACCTGGGCAGGGTGGGGAGAGCAGCAGGGAAAGCCCTCCTGGCCTATCTGCAGGTACCAAATGCTGTCTTGGCCCAGGAGTTGCAGCTGGGCAGCCAGGGTCAGGCTACACGGTGCAGGGGCTTTACTCCTGCATCCGGCGTTATCACAATCACTACAACAGCCCCAGTTCACACCCCCTGCATGGTACACTTGTGCCAGGTACGGGGATTAACTCTCAAACCTCATCAACCCCTGAGGTGGGTGCAATTATTAACCCCATTTCCCAGATGAGGAAACTGAGGCTCAGAGAGATGAAGTCACTTGTTCAGGACACACAGCTGTTGAACAGCAGAGTTGGGATTTCAATCCATTCGGTGTGGCCCTGGAGTCCCTACTCTTAAACCAGGAACCCAGTGCTTATTAGGGATTAACTAGATTTGTCTGTCTCTCAAGCTTTAGAAGCTATCTGATGTATCTGACGAAGCAGCCGTGGCCTAATGGCCCCCGTGGGCAAGAAAGCCTCTGGATCTGATGAGTTGGCTGGTGTCCAAAGTTGCTCACGTGTATCAGGGACAACCAAAATGAGAGGGAAATGCCACTTGACGTCTGTGCTCCCGTTTCTCTGTGCACCTACTCGGGCTTCGTTGTTTATTTTCCCCTCCTGATTCAGATGATGCCACCCAAGTAAATAGCTCGCCCTTCGTTCCGAGTCTATTCCCATCCTCAGGCACAATACCCGCGGACCTCGGCAACCTTTGCAGGCCTGGTGCCGGGAGCAGCCTAGAAGCCCTGATCAGTCATCCATCTGGGCACCATTGCTCAGGCCACAGTTATATCACACCAGCCAAAGGTACTGGCCCGTCTCACTGTGCCAAAGTCACCTGTGAGCAGATGGGCCTGAGATTTACTGGGGGCCTCTGAGGATGCTCCTTGTATCTCACCGGGTAGGGAAGAGTTGGAGGCATGAATGTTGGTCCAAGGGAACAACTTCGGCTGGTCACAAGTGCTGTGGCATTTTAAATTCTAACCCATTCCCCTAGATTTGCTGGTGTGCACGGGCAGGGGGCACAAGAGGGGGGCAGAACAAACACTTAGTGGCAGGTGTGTGGCTTCAGGGTTGGAGAGCGAAGGCTGTGCTCCTGTCCTCTGAGAGCTGACCATTAGGTCAGCGGCGAGACCAAACCCATGAGAATGGCAAGAATTACAGACCTTGGGGAATAGGGCAGGTGGCCATTTCAGTCCAGAACCTCGATGGGAGACGAGGGTGTGGTCTTGGCCTTGAAGTGCCGTAGGAACGTACTGTTGGTTTGTAAGTTAAACTTCACATAAAACAAACAAACAAACAAACAAACAAACAAACACCAGAACGAGGCTCTCAGGGCAGCCCTATGAACCCACTCTGGCTGCTGGAAACTGTGACAGCTGCTGGGTGTGCACTTCTCTGTGTCCTTCTGGTGGGAGGGCCTCTCCTCGCACAGCCTCCTCCCCGTGAGCCTCCAGCACACCTGCCTCCTCCCCTACCTTTGGGCTCCAGGCCGTTGGAATTAAAGTGCATCCTCTTTTGACACTCTGTGCAGCTCATCAGGAACCGGGTCACAGCTTCTCGTGGAAGGAAGGCATAGGTCTCCGCGATCTAGGGGAGACAGAAGGTCACTCGTTATATGGATCTGTGGGGAGACCACGTAGTCACTGGGTCACGAAGGGCTGTGCTTTGGTGGCAGGCACTTGGCCCTTGCCAGGAGGGGGAGGGATCTGAGGAGCAAGGGGCAAGTGTCCTCAATTCTCAGCCATGAAAATGAGTCAGTACTTTTGCAGAAAACCATTTATTTTAAACATATGAATAAAAGAGCTTTAAAAAATGTTAAAGCAAAGCATCTAAACATTATCTAGTCTTTAACCTATATTCTAAAAAGCAATATGCCTCTCAGAGCATTTTATTGCCGCTACTGAAAAATGAGCTTATAAACATTGCTCTAGGGTAGGATAAAACAATTTCCCCTCTTAGAGATGAATAAACTGAGACCCACGTATAAATCCACAGGCTCTGGGTCTGTAAACAGAACCCAAGGTTCTACAAGCTATTTCCAATAACTCACAGATCAAGAACCTTTTTAGGGAGAGCTGTGAAAGGCTGACGCAAAGGAATCAGATTTTTCAAACTGGACAGGCTCTTACGGACCTCCATGTTCTGGGTGAGGTCATGAAGCCCAGAGAGGTGAACCCACTTGCCTAAGGTTACACAGCTTTTTAGGCAGCACCAGACTAAAGCCCATCCTCCAGGTCACACCACTCCATAACTGCCTCCAGAGGGCCACCCCTAGCTTGGGAGAAGAGAAAGGGGGCGTGGGAGGGAACACAAGAAAGAGGCTGGGTGGGGGATGGAAAAGAGGGGAGTGTGGGCCCAGAAACTCAGTCCCCTCCTCCAGCTCTGGGCTTTGGGAAACCCACTGGCCCTGGTTTGGCTGCCTGAGGGGCCTAGAGGGATCTCTCAGGCCCAGGTTCCCTGGCTGAAGCCAGTAGCTGCCCACTTGCTGGTTTTTGCACGTTTCCCAGAGCCCGGGCCCTTCCGCTCCTCTCCACTAAGGGGCAGCATCACCCCAGCATTCCACCATCCTTGCCGCAGCCCAGCCTGGAGAGTTGGCTGAGGGCACCGGTCGGCCCACAGACGGCGGGGGCTGTTCGTGATAGCACCTGGTCTGCGCCTTCGGGATGCAGAAGTGCCCTGCCACGTCTCTTCAGTGGCCAGGAGGCAGGGTAGTGGTAGGGCAGAGTGGATGGGGTGGAGTGGGGGATGTCGGAGGCCCAGGGGCATCGTAGGCTATGGCCAGGCCCTCAGAGGACCAGCTCAGGGTGTGCTCCCGACTCATTGAGACTGTGGAGCTCCAGGGGCCACTCCTGCCTGGCAGCCAGCTGCAAACGCAGAGTTAATTTTGGTGACACAATTGTTATTCTCAGCTGATTTGATGCTCTATGGAGCAGGCAGGCTCCTTGATGAGTTATCTCCCTTCCAAATTCCCTGTCTGATTGCCTTCCTCTGGAGGTCAGGGACAAGGGCAAAACCCTGGTGTCTGATCGGAGCCCGTGGGTGGTAGGGTGACGGGCAGTCGTGGACCAGTCCGCCTTGGATGTTAGGCAAGGGATGCGGGCTTTCCTGCCACCTACATGGATGTCTTCGTCCCAGTCCAGAGCTGTCTGTAAGTCTTAGGGGAGGCGCGTCCCTCTTGGACTTGCGGGGTTGAGAGGGATGGGCCCTGCTGAAGGGCTGATGGCTGCAGGAGTAAACGGGCAAGAGGGAAGGGTGCCTGCTGGGCAAAGCGGAAGGCTGCAGATGACTTGGGCCAAGAGACGACCCCGTCCGTGCCCTGAGGCACAGCGTTCCAGGCCAGGCCTCAGAGCAACTGAGCAGAGGACTTGGGGAAGAGGGTCGAAATCTGCTGGGAAAAGCAGGGGATGTTCATACTGTAGGGATGGCCCTACTTCACTACATGGAGCTCACTTGCCACTGGACATAGAAACCATTTTTGCAGGGCTCAGGGGGGCCTTCCTGGCCTGGGTGCTCTGCTGAGGCCCTTCTTGCCACCTGGACCACCGAGGGTACAGGAATGGTTCCCAGAGAGGGCTCTGATAAGGGGCAGGAATGGTGGTCACAGCTCTCCTGGCCTTGCAGAAACTCAGCAGTATAAAAAGGCCAGCTGGAGTGCCACATGCAGGGGGAGTGCTGGGCATGGCCCTTTTGGTCCTGCATCCCACCAGGGGACAGACAGGGTGGACCAAAGGCAGGTAGGTGAGAAGTCCTTGGAGCTGTC
This sequence comes from Rousettus aegyptiacus, assembly GCF_014176215.1. Classification (NCBI taxonomy): domain Eukaryota; kingdom Metazoa; phylum Chordata; class Mammalia; order Chiroptera; family Pteropodidae; genus Rousettus; species Rousettus aegyptiacus. The sequence continues at coordinate 20,004,411 of NW_023416287.1, read as the reverse complement.
TAGCCAGGGAGGGAAGCCCTGCCCCGCATGACTGGAATGTCTGCAGCCTTGCTAAGAGCTCCCTGGGGAGTCAGCGAACTACAGAGTCCAGCCTAGCTCTGTGCTGCTATAGGGACCCGCATGGAGGAGGATGCCTTCACCCACTGGGGCCTGCGACCTTTTGCGGGCCTCTTTTGGTTCACCCTCTTGACTTCTCCACATGAGAAATGGAACATCCATTTCTGTTTCTCTGCATGAATGCCCAAGGCGACAGGACCACAGGATGAGTTGAAATGAGGAGGACAATCCCACTGGATGTTCTAGGCATTAGGATGGCGGTTTTCAGATACTTTTAGAATTACAGGCACTGTTCATGAAACAGGCTCTTACGCTGAAGCTCAAAATATGAAACAGATAGAGCTGCTGTGTTTAAGGGGAGGAAGCTCCAGGAATCCTGTCTGCACCCAGCCGCCCTGGCTGCCTGCTGCCTTGCTCTCTTTGGGGGCCTCCTGCCTGGACCCTGAGACTCCTACATGAATTCACCTTTTACATTTATTTTTCCTAGTGCTGAAAACCGAGAGAGAGATTTTGCTGGCAGGGAGAACAGAAGCTATTTGCAGAGTTGCTGACTTGTAAGGCCCCATTTTGCTCCCCAACTCAGAGGCCGACAAAGACAGATGAAGCCAATCGGGGGGATTTGCACCACTTTACAAGGTCCTCCTTCTGCCCTCTGGGTGGATTAGCACGGGGTGGGCGTGGAGCAGCTGCTGACCACATCTGGCCCCAACTCCAAAGTGGTCTGGGGCAGCCAGATCCAAACTCTGGAACCCGATCTAGCCTACCAGCACCCTGGGAAAGAGGGAGAAAGCCAAGGGGCTCTAACCCAGATGGGTGTAGACACCAGAAAAGCCCCCTGAAAAAGGACCAGTCCTCTGTGTGGGTTCAGGGAACTTTGTAGAACTGACTGGAACCCTCCCCAGACCCCGGCATTGGCAAGACCCTCTGGGGTCCTCTGGCTCTCAGGTCACACTGCATCAGAGGCAAAGTAAAGCAGGGACTTCCTGCCCAAAGTGGGGATCCCCCTGCTTTTGTCATTGTAGATGGCCATCTACCCCTGGCTCATATACATCCATCCTCAGAAAGCTCATTATCTGATCCAGATCCATTGCTGAAGCGTGGTAGATACTAGAAAGTTCTTTTTTCTACTGAAGGATGTACTCCTTTAATGCCCTAAACAAGTCCACCCATCTCCCTTTTCAGGCCCCTGCCTTCCACAGGCACCCCAGGCTTGTAAAGTTCCAAAAGTCCCAAGTGTCCAAGAGAGCGTGAGGCAGTCCCAGGATTCAGGTTCAGCAAAACACAGAGGAAGGTCCCCAAACCCCTCAACCAAGGGCCTGATGCAAACTCTGTGGTGCCAGGCTATGCCCTTCTGCAGCCATCGGCAAGGAGTTTCATTGGGGGCTCTTTTTCCAAAGGCATAAATGGGGTATGGGACCTCACGTCCACTGAGTGAGGCTGAAGAGCTAGGCCTGGGTTGAGGAAATGGGAGCAGATAAAAAGAGGGGGACAAAAGCATCCACACACCACCCCCACCCCCCAGAAAGGAAAAGGGTGGCATGAGAAAGGTGACAGATGGGAAAGTGGGGGAAGGGAAAGCAGGCACACAGGGGAGGAGGGAGATTCAGCAGCCCCCTTGGCCTCACACCCACTGCAGGAGGGCCCTGGCCTGCTCCACTCAGCCTTGGCCCTGCTGCTGAAATTCCAGCTCTGTGCACAGCCCAGCTGGCTCAGCGCCAGTCATGTGCCAGCTCCAGGCTGGGCATTGGGAAGTGGGGCACGCGGCGGGCATATGGACAAGAAGCCAGGAAGTGCAGAGCAAAAGGCTGGACGTCTGCTTGGCCCAGGGACACAAATGCTGCCAGGAACAGCCCAGCCTTGCCCTCTCCGCAGCATGGAGCCCCTGGCCTTCATAAATACCTAGGGAGTGCCCGTGGGTGAGGCTTGGTTCCGGGCACCAAGGGGGCCAGGGAAATCACATGGTCTGGCTGGACCAAGCCTATCTGCCTCGACAACAGCAAGTCACGGGCCTTACTAGCTGACCATGGGAGTTTGTAGAAAGGCAGGATGTGCAGCGGTAAGGGTGCAGGCTCTGGGGCCAGCCGCCTGGCTCCACATGTCAGCTGGGTGACCTCAGGCAGGTTACAAGTCTGAGCCTCGTTTTCCTCATCTGTAAAATGGGGATAACAGTAACACCTGCTTCACACCTGTGAAAGCCCAGAGAGTTGCTGCACCTTAAGTGTCGAGCAAAGGGCCTGGCACATGCTACCTGCCCAGTACTAGCAAATTTAATGCTGAGAAAATGTGCTGGGTCTCATCGATACCGAGGGGCCCATGCTGGCCCCGGCTTGGGTGCCCCTTCCTTTGCCCATGACCTTCTGGTGGGAATACCCTCAGAACTCCCTTCCCACAAGTCGTTTCCCACGTGTGCTGAGAAGCAGGAGGGATGGGCCAGATGGTATAATCATCTCCTGTGTCCCTCAGCCTGACCCCTTATCTCTCTGAGGTTCCTGGCACAAGGGTCGATCCTTGAGACCTATTTAGGGCAAAGGCCATCTTCTGAGGACAAGAACAAACCAGATAGTATTTTTAAAATATCAAGCCATTTGGAGAAATTATAGACTTCTAGATCATACAGCCACCTCCACGGCAGTCCAAGGCTATTTATACAAAGAACTTGGCAGGGGGCGGGCGGTGGGAAGGGTCACATTTGCCTTGGGTAGGGAAGCATGCTCACAGAGAGGGGCAGGTCTCTAGGAAGCCAAAGAGAAAGTCGACACAGAGGTGGCATGAGGACAGTGGCTGACTGCTACTCAGGTGCTGTGTGACCTTAGACAGGTAGCTCAACTCTCTGGGTCTTCGTTTCATTAACTGTGAAACAGGACCACAACATGTCCATCACAGGACTGGTGTCGGGCTTGAATGAGCATAAAGCCCTTGGCTCTCCTGGTTTAGTGGCGGGTGCTGAACAGACGGCTCAGAGCCGTGCATCGGCCATGGTGATGGGGGTCAAGAAGGAGATGGGACCTGAACACAGGCAGGCCCCTCCTGCTTGGGCTACCGTCCTCTCTACCTCCCCGTGTTTGACGTTTCCCACCCCTAGCAATCTAACCACCTCTGCCTCCTTCTGCCTACCTAAAGCCGAGAATGCTGGCTTACATGGTACCTTTTCCATGAAGTCCCCTAGCTTAGCAGTGTCTGGAGGTGTCTTTGCTAAATGCCCAGGTATCAAGGTTCTTGTTCCCTCAAAGCTAGTCTTGGAGACATTTCTGTTTCTCGTGTCCTCGTTTTGCTCTCAGCCTCCCCACCCCAAAACGACTTGTGATCTCTTTGAGGGTGGGGACCAGGTCCTCAGACTTCCCCTGGGGAACTCCTAGTACTAACTCACACATAAGAAGCACTCAGGACAGGCCTGGCACCCAGGAAATGCCATGGAAGCATGTGCCTTTACAATTATTATTAACTAGCCATCCCCTGCACCCCAGGGCCCCAGAGCAGGCTTCAGTGGGCTGGAGGTGGTGGAGGGGGGATGAATGAAGCAGAAACCAGGGAGAGGAGGGCTTCCCTCCTGCCCTCATCCATCTCCTCCCCTCCCTCTCACTCTCTTCAACCTGCTTCTCCTTTGTGCTGAGACCACAGAACCCGCCCCCTCGCCCCGTGAGCCATCTCTGGCTGCCATGCCCTTGCCCTGTGCCCCCCTGGGTCCCCAAAGGCCGTTTCATCACGCCTCAGCTCCCTGCCCCACCCCCTCCCAACATGTGCGGAGCCCATGGCCTCCTGCCAAGGCCTGGGGCTGCCAGCAGAGGCAAAGGGACAGAAATCTCACCGCTCGGTAGGTTTTCTTCTGCCCAGCGTGCTTGGGGGCTTTGCCTGGCTCCGCTGAGCTCTCCACATGCATCGAGTAGATGATGTCAAAGAAATCTTCCACCACAGCGACCCGCTTCAGAGAGATGCCCTCCGGCTCCGACAGGCCATCTGCCCCCTGCGACAGGGTGGACAAGCTGTGTTAGTGTCAGGGATGATGGCGGGGTGAGAGCTGGGCCCTGAGGCCGGGTGGTGGGTCGGGGGTGCGACAGTGCTGTTCCCTGACCCCAAAAGGTCTCCATTGGTAGATGTGGGGGTGGAAGGAGCCCACTGAGAGGGCCCCAGGGAGAAAGTACCAGAGTCAGGGTGGCTACTACTAAATCTACCAGAAACAATGGGCGGAGAGCAACAACGACGGAAATACAAATTAAAAAACCAAGAGGCTTCATGTTCACAATTTCAGACAGATTGTGCCAGACTCAGGCAGGGAGCTCTTGAATCACACTGCTGTGCCAGGATCATCCTGGGAGTCTCTGGGGAGGGGGGGGTGCTAAATAGATGCGCCCCATCAGGAGCTCGCCAATTAGCAGTAACCTTTCACTGTGGTCCTGGGCTGGGGTCCCGGGGGAACGGCTTGGATCACCTGGGTGACTCCTGCCTCCGCCCTGGCCTTTCAGAAAAGCTTTTCACCATTGCCTGCCCTCCCCACTCCAGCAGCTGAGCGTCAGCAACAGCACCAGGGCTCTTTGTGTGTGGAGATGTAGAGAATGACAGACATGAGGCCACGTGGAGGTGGCAGGGCCGCGTGAACAGGGTAGCCATGGGCCCCCCGCCCCCCCGCCCCTGCCTCTTATCCGACTGGCATGAGTGCTGTCAGCTGGCCCCCAAAAAGGTGTGCTTGGTTTAAGATGGGGTCCTTCAATAGCAAAGAGCTACTTGGCCAACACCTGCCCTCCCCCACTAGTAGGGCTAGGCGGGAGGAGGTGGGAAACTGCAGGGTGTATGGGGGGATATGAGGATGGGGCAGGGTCCTTAAGGGTGCAGACGGCTCAGAGTTTCTTGTTCATTGGTTATGGGCTGCACACAGCTCTCAGTCATCATCTCCCTAAGGGGACACTTGGAAGGCTTCAAAGATGAAGAGGAAGCTCTGGGGAGGGGGGTAAATTTTGGGAAAAAAAGAGGTAGGCTTTTCTCTGAAAATGCCTGAAACACAAATCTCTAGGATACTTCTTCTCCAAAGGATCCTGCTCAAGAACCATCAGCTCTGTGAGGACATAGGCTTCACCTGCTGGCTCATAGCTGTCTCCCCAACACCTAGGACGATGCCTAACACAGAGCAGGCTCAAAAAGTAACTACCAAATGACTGATTGGTTAAAAGTGGCAGCTAGGCAGTGTAGTTTAGACACACTCTTCCCCAGTTTGTGCAAGGCCCCATCATTTAAGTGGCTGTGTGACCCTGAGCAGTTATTTTGCTTCTACTAAGCCTCAGGTCCTTTATCTAGAAAATGGGGATAAGAGAAAAACTTTTTCCAGGAACTAAAAAGAATAAATGAGATATATGTGCAGCACTTAGTAGCACCAAGCCCGGCCCATAGGAACTGCTGGATAAATGCTGTTAACTGGATAAATATTAAGAAGTGTTTTGCCTTTTACCAAGTTCCCTATAGCTATGATAGGGCTGAACATCACGATAAGCCTGGGAGGTTGTTGGGGTCAGGATCTATCAGTGGTATGGTGGCTCGTAAGTGGCAGTTATGGCTTTGGACTTTGCAGTCGGAGGAGAATAGAGGCTGTGCTGAATGGAATCCTTACACACAACACATTCTGGCCACAGACAGGGTTTGGTTTTATCCAGCAACTTTCCCAGAGTGCCATGATTGGTGAATAGGGTCATCTCTTTGCCAGTGACCCACTTGAGAGCAGCTGGGGAAGGAAGGGCAGCTGGGCAGCTGGGGTGTAGGGTACCAAACTGTAGAGCTAGTGGGCAGCATCCATGAGTGGTGACCATGGGCAGTGACCTCGCTGGCCCTGTACAGGCCCTCTTGTCAGTGGCTTCCTTCCTGGTCAGAATCCATTTCAGTGGGAACTTCTCAGCATCTGGATTAGAGGGGTGTGTGTGTCTGTGTGTGTCTGTAGCTGCCCGCTGGTCCTGCTTCCTCATTGTGAGATTCTGGGCAACCTCTTCAACCTCCCTGATCTTCACTTATGAGATGAGCATGTAAACTCTCTTTGGAGTTACTGTTACCTCTTTCTTGAGGGCATCTGAAATCCCCCTCTGAAGTCCTGGGCCATCTGTAAACACAGCTCATCAATGACTAACTCATTCATTCGCTGACTTGTAACTACCCAGCATTCTGAGGATCTTTAAACACTGCTATGACAAAGCTGGATGGAACAAATATTACAATGGGTCATAAGATACTTCTAACCAGAAGTTCGTATTGGCAAAAACAAACAAAAAAACCCTTAAGAATGAAAATATTACTAGTTATACAAGTGTGTTAGGTTTATAAAAAGCCATTAATCTGAACACATAGTCTGTGTACTTTTCTGTATATCTGTTAAAACTTAATTTTTAAAATGTATATTTAAAAAAGTATAGTGGATGGGTAGTTCCACAGCATTTTGATAATCTAAATCCAGAGGCATAATGATGGATTTAGCTATTTAAAAGTAAATAGACCTCTCTGGTTATAAAATTGTTTCAGGCTACACACACTTCTGAAAAGGAAGATATAAAACATCGTGGGAAGAAATGGAGAAAGCAATCTGGTGAAAAACAGTATTTTAGATAGGTGAGATGGGAAATGCGCCCTACTTAGCTTGGTCACCTTGGGCTGGCCACTTCTTGACCTCTTGAAATCCAGTTCCCTCACCTGTGAAATGGGCCCAAACATCCTAGTCAGATGTTCCAAGGATTATGAAAGAATGTACATCAGGCATCTGCCACGTACAGCCTTGTAAACGTTCATCTCTTCCCTTTAGACTCACTAAGTTTGAACATTTTATGTTTTGAAACCTGCTCTTACTTCTGGGCCTTCTGAACCATTCGAGTTACAGAACAGGTTCTCCCCAAGGTAATACCCACTACAGGAAGAGATAGTCTTATATAATCCTAAATATCATGCTAAGGCTGTTATGCAAAGTTGGAATGGCTTTCCCAAAGTCAAAGTGTAACTAACCAACCCTTTTAGATAGTAAAACGGCCTAGTGCCTGGTCTGTGTCTGTCCCAGCCTCCCACCTCCATTGTTAGGCAGACACAAGTAACCGACAGCTCTGTACCTTGTTTGATGTGACCATAAAATTATCCCAGAGAAACTCTTCAAGGAAGCATTTTTAGTAGCTCCCTGTTTAAAAATTGGTTACACTCTCCCCTGATATTCAAGCCTGGGTCCTGTGATCAGTCTGTCTCAACCAGAATTCAACCCACATGAGGTCTGCAGAGTCACACCTTGAACCGTCCTCTGCTGAGCTGTGGCCACCTGGACACCATGTGTGCTACACCCTAAGGGAAGAACACCAGGATATCTGTGTGGCCTTCAAGGAGAACCCTGGCAAGAGAACAAAGAAATCCCATGGCAGTCACGTGCCACAGATATCTCTGCCATGCCCTGCATCCATAGAGGTAATAACCTTCATGCTAAATGCTGTAGGAGAGGCATGCCTTCCCTAGCTGAGAATCCAGACACAGCTCAACAAGGCAGGAGAGACTAATTAAGAGAGTGGAAACCACCTTCCCCATAGCCTTGAGATGTCCCTGCCAACCACTTCTGTTTTGTACCCAAATGAGCTTAATCTGATTCATTGCCCTAAACACACTGATCCCCGGACTGACAAAGGAAGCTCACATTATCCCACAGGCCGGATAAAGAGGGGGCCTGGAACCTCCTGACTCTCCCCAGTTTCCTGGGAACACTAACCAGGGGCGATGGCATGGAACCCTGCAGCACCCCATGGGAAAAACCATTAAAAAAACACATGGTCAGTTGTACAGGACTGATCTCTGGGGCCTTCTTGCATGGGGAAAAATATTGCCATGGTAACATACTCAATCCTTTCAAACTGGCCAACTCCAAAACAGCCAGCCAGACCCAGGCCACCAAAACCCAGGCACGGCAATCGTTTTTAAAAATTCATGGAGTTACTAACTCTCTTGGACAACACCATCTTTCTTAAACCCAGCCCATATGGGTTCTCAACCAAAGGCCAAGATGCCAGTCATAGAGGAAATCAGCAAACGTCTACTTAAATACTACTAATACATCAGAGTATTTAGAAAAGTTGTCCTCAAAGTGTGGTCCCTAGATCCCTATTATGAGCAGCATCTGGGAACTTGTTAGAAATGCAAATTCTCAAGCCTCATCTACCAAATCTGGGGGTTTTAAAGGCATCAAATAATTCTGATGTATGGCAGATTTTGAGAACTGATGAGTGGAATGTCTCTATGATTGAGACAGGAAGGTAACTAGTAGGGAAACTGGCATTGGCTCATTAAACAGAGAGACAGGCTCTGTGCTTCCAAGCCTAATATATTAATATTTTCTTCTCCAATAAAGGCCAATTTTCCTAATGGTGGGAAAAGAATCTTATTGGGTAACATTAGTATAAAATCAAAATATCTGCCCAGAGACTTAATGTGGATTATGACTGGAAAGGGCAGGAGTGCCCAGTATTCTGGCATCAGATTTGAAGTCCTCCCTGGCAAAGTTAATTAATACTTCAGCAGGTCATCCTTTGACAGGTCTTTCCTGGCGTCCTCACTTTCCTAAAATGATCTGAATGCTCAGCACAAAGAAGGCTGCTACATCCAGAGCTGCAAACCTGTGAGGGAGACAGTATGTCTCTCCAAGCCATTAGACTGGCCCCTGTCGGGGTGGCCTCATGTGCTGTCGTCAGGAGTCATCCCTCAGGTGATCTCCTGAATCTGACTGCATCTCGTCTTGTCTCCCCACCAAGCCAATTAAATGGACCCCTGCCCTTGATGGCAGGTGAGGTCCAATCGCTAATGGATTGCCGTTCTGTCATCTCCATTGGAACTTTGAAGAGACTGCTGGTAATAAGTTATATATTTATCAAGGTGGCCTCACAGTTTCAGGCCACCAGGGTGCCATTTAGTGTACCACCATCACTATATTAGCAGTGTATGCCTTCCAGCAATGAAGAGGCTATGGTTGAGAGGATGCGGCTAAATAGCAAGGACATTTCTCAACTGGGTTTCTACAGTATAGGAAGAAACCACAGAGAAAGTCCTTAGGATGTGCCCTTTTGGTGCATTTTAGATCTAGCTCTCTACAAGGCGTAAAAATCAACAAGACTGTCTTCAGAGAAGAAGGTCTGTCAGCAGAACCCACCTCCTGGGAAACACACCTCTGGCTACCACTTGTGTGGGAGCCCGGGACTTCAGGGGGTTGATTGCACAGGCAAATGTGAGGATGCCGCTCCACCCCATCTGGGCCAGCTGGCTAAGTGGCTGAGGCTAATGCAAATATTACCTTCATATTTCTACTAACTTCTAAACCCAAACCACAATTTCATAATAATCAGGCAAGACGGGGGTTTTGGAAGTTGGGGTAGCAGTTTGGAAGTGGGCTTCCTACAAAGTCCTATTCCAACTCTTGGCAGGACTGAAAAGGAGTCAGCTTCCTACAAAGGGTCCTCAGAGGTGAATGAAAGGTGGAGAGGGATTTAAAAACCACACTAAATGGAGGGAATGAAAAGAATAAGAAACCAGAAGATCCTAACCTAAATATCCAGAAATTCTCTCCTCAAGAATCTCCAAGATAAGCTAGTCATAATTTGTAAAGAGCAATCAGATGATTGAGGGAGGGTATTGCTTAAATGGAACAAAGGCAATATTTGCATTTCTCTCAATTATGACTACTACCTGCTGTGGACTGGAAACTAAAAACCCTCCAAAATAAAGATTTACAACAGAATTTTAGGACCCATAGCTGCGCTGAGCTCTGTAGGTCTGGATGGGACAGAGGCATGAGACCCCTCTTCATAAATAAATAAATAGATAAACAAGGTGCTGAGGACTCAATGTAGCACCTGTCTCTTCTCCACCCCTGTGCACAATCTCCAACTGTTAGTGCGGAGCTGCCACCACCACCGAGTCGCACCTGCCATCTGGAACAGGCCTTACATATTCCAAGACCTCCTTTCTGCTTCGCTGAATCTCCATCTTCTTTCAAATCACGGGGACCCAAATGCACACCCAGGGCCACCAAGAAAGGTGCCTGGGATCAGTCCCCAAACAACGGTGCTACCTTTGAGGAATGCCATAGCTTTCAAGCAGCCTGAAATATGTTGCTATTCTTTAAAAACAAAACAAAACAAAAAAAAAACACAACTCTGGGATCTCTGGGAAGGGTGAGGGGGAAAGGAGTGGGAAAAGAAAGGTTTGCAGTGGGCCAAAGTGACCCCTCTTGGCAGGAGAAGGGCAATGAGTCTGGTTTAAGGGATGAAGGGAGGGAACAGCTAATGGCACTCTGGCAGGACAAGGCTGGAGCCTGGCTACAGGGGATTCTGGCCTAGGATGTGCCACAAGGGAGCAGGTGCCCCAGGGGTGAAGTCACAGGCCTAAGGACAATCCAACCCTGACCTTGGGCAAGGGGCTAGCCTGCCTAGGCCTCAGTTTCCTACGGTTTTGAAGTGACACAGTATGCACAGTGTCTTTCATCACCTCACAGAAAGGCTGTGAGGATCCAAATTATACATAAATAGCGCCCAACCTGGGAGAGACACCCATAAATGACTGCTGTCACCACTACTCTGGAGGGAAGAGCTCCAGGACTCTGGGGACCCGCCTCCCTTGGGCGCAGCGGCCAAGGACAGGGAATGGGGTCGGTGAGGGGCGTTTCTCGGTGGAAGGGGGAGACACTGAGCTAAGCAGGCCCCGCGGTTGGGTCCCTCCGGGGCCGTGGCGGGCGGCCCCGGCGCGCTAACGAGCGGGGGCCCCAGGTGCGGGCCCCGTCCCGGACTGGGGGAGAAGAGGAGGGGCTGGAGGGGGAGGGGAGCAGCCCGCGCGCTAATGACTGTTGACAGCGCGCGGGGAGCTGGCCCGGCCGCGCGCGCCGCTGACAGCTGCTCGGGAGGGAGGCGGAGCGCAGGGCCGGGGAGAGGCTGCTTGCGCTCCCCCTAAGGCGCACGCGCGTGCGCCTCGGTGGGGCGGGGCGGGGAGGCGCGCGCGCGCGCGCGCGGGGTTCGGGTTCGAAGGGCCTGCTGGAGCGGCTCGCGCGGGCTCCTCGCGGGCAGGCAGGTAATGAGAGTAACCATGGCAACCCACCAGAGGAAGTGTATTCTGCAGGAGACGTTAATCCCCTCTCCCCGGAGCTGGGACAGCCTGACTTTCCATTCTCACACAGTAATTAGATACCAGCTGTCAGTGCAGGGGGGACGGCTCCGCGGCTGCAGCCCGGCTGGGGGGGGGGCGCACAAAGGGGGCGTGGGGGGCGCGAGGAGGAGGGCGTTAAAGACACAGGGACACTTTCCCGCGGTGGGCTGGGCGGAGCTCCTCCCCAAGTCTCCGTCCTCCGGGCGCGCGCCCGTTCACCTGGAGACCCCGCCCGCTCGGGACCCCGCCCACTCCATACGCACCTGCTGCGCGCGCGCGCTTGCCCGCCCTCGCGTTCCCCCTCTCTCGGCCCCGCCTCCCTATTCCCGGTGCACCTGCCCAGCTCTTGCCCCACCTTCCCAGGACGCTGCCCACCTGTCCTTTGTGCAGGGCGGTACCATTCGATCTGGCCAGCTCTCCAGGGAGCGCCCGCTATGTGCCAGGCGCTGTGCCAAGCCTGATCTGTGTAATCCTCACAGACCCTCTGCGGTAGGCGCCTCTTGTTCCCCGCCCAAGGCGCAGCGGGGTGTGGCCGTTTGCCCAGGGTCACGCAGACTTGAACCCCCATCCAAGTGTCCATTTAACCACTAAGCTACAGCGCCTCCCCATCACGTCTGCAGCGGTTATAGCTCCGGGGGGCCTCTCAATCGCTCGGGGAGACAAAACAGTCACACTGGTGCCTGGCACTGTGGTGGATGCACTTCACGTGTGCCAAGCACTCACTGCCTTATTTCACTCCCAGCAGCCCTGGCAGGTTTATTACCCCCATCTTACAGGTGAGGAAACTGAGGCACAGAAAGCTGAAGCTTTGACCACATGTGGCAGGGCTGGGATTCAAACCTAGGCAGTCAGACCCCAGGATCCATGCTCCCGGCTATTGGGCACTATTAACTCCACCCTGGGGTTGCTGGTGGCTGGAATCCAGCCCAGGTCTTCTTTCACTGTTCAGCTCACCCAGGTCCTACCCCAGCCTCAGTGAAGAGCTGCCTCTCTTAGCCATACCTGAGAAATCTAAAAAGTTCCTAGACCTTAAGCCACTGCCATGTCCCTAATTTCTGCCAGGCCTCCCAGAAACCCTTGCTGTCAGTGTGGGTAGCCACTTGCAAATCATTCTAGGGCCAGCTTCTTCATTAACCGGGTAGAGAAACCAAGACCACCAAGGCCAAAGGCTAGCCCAAGAAGGAGATGGCCTGGTGGAGCCCTTTGAGGGCAGTTCAATCCCCACAAGCCCAGCTGTGCCTCCTGCCTCCCACACCATAATCAGGCCAGGTGGGTGGGGTGGGGGCATGCCAAGGAGGGGCAGGAAGTGCTAAGAAGCAGAGCGTACTCTTGTCCGCAGTAGCAGCGGTGTCTGGGGCAGGAGGAGGCTATCTGATCCCTTCCCCACTGCCCCGGCCATGACCTCCTCCCTCCCTCCATCTCTCCCTCCTCCCTCATGGCCAGGGTAGCCAGAACCCTGGGCTGCAGCTGAGAACCCAGCGTTCTCCAACCCAGCCCGGCCTGCATTCCTGTGGGAGGAGGGGAGGGGGAGGCTGGGCCAAAGGCTTTAGGGACAGGGGCACCCTTGGGGATGCCCCACCCTGCAAGGGCCAAGGCTGCGCTGCCTCCAACCTCACCGTTTCCTGTCTCCGCTCTCCCCATCTCTCAGCAGCAGAGCTGCCTAAATTTGGCTCCAGGAGGGAATGGGGGAGGTGGCAGCAGGCGGGTGCTGTCAGAGGCCAGGGCGCAGCTCCCTGTCTAGCCGGCTGGCATTTTTGCTGTCTGGAGGAGGGCAGGGGGGCCCAGCAGCACTCTCCCGGAAAGGGAGATGTTCGTACCTTCTGACATGCGCTGAGTAATGTGCAAACGACATGCAAAACTGAGCTTCAAATCAGCATCTCAGCCAGGGAACAGCTTGGGTGCTGCTTTTGGGATAAGAACAGAAGGACCAGTGGCCTACTCCCCAGGGGCTCCAGTGGGGGCTGGGTGTGGAGGGTACAGGATGTCCAGGGCTTGGAATTAAGAGACTCGGTTTCTCACCAGGTGTAGCTTTAGGGCTTTAGATCAAAAACTGGGTCCCAGCTTGAGGGCAGGGCCATCACTTTCTCTGCCTCCTCTGTCATAGTGCTTGGCACACCCTGTCACATGTTTAAGTATATGAGTTCTGTAGCCACCCTGCCCGGGTTTGAAACCTGGCTCTCCACTGGCCAACCAGGTGAATTCCTCAACAGCATACTAGGCAAATGACTAGTGGGACTGGGCATCCATTTCGGTACAGCTACTGCCCTTCCCTAGAAGTTGGGCATGAGGGCATGGCCTGAAAAAATACGGGCTTTGGAATCAGACCTGGACTCAGCCAGCAAAGCTCTGTGGGCCTTACTCCTCCCGCCTCAGAAATGGGTTCAGGATCTCCAGGTCAGCTATGATTCCATGTGAGGGCCTGGCGTGCAGTGGGTACCCCAGAAAAGTCTTCCCACTGGTGTAGTCTCATTGCTCTCTGCATTCATTCAGCTATTTTCTCTGTCCTGTTCCCATCTCCCCTCTCTGCTTTGCTCTCTGTCCTGGTTTTTCTCGTCTCTAGATAATTGTAAATTTCTTGCAGTCTCTCCTCCCTTTCTCTCCACTTTTCTTGGTGACCGCGGGCAAGTCACTGCCTCTCAAAGTTTCGGTCTGCGTATCTGCTAAATGAGGGTAATGAGAGGTGGATGATGAGCTCTCTATGGGGTTTGGGGCCCAGTAGTCACTTGATAGGTGGCAGCTCTTCTCTGTAAGGCCTCCCCCCTCCCCACCCGTCATCCCAAATGACCAGGAGTGGTGGGCTGTGCTCTCAGCTCTATCGTGGCTGGGGTGTGGGGGCCCTGCTTCTCGGTTACTCTGTTTAACCCCAGATAACTGCTCTCTTACCCCTCGGCCGGGGCTGATACGAGCTGAATCCAACTTCCTGCCACCCAAAAGCCACTTCCTGCCCAACTCGAGCTGATACCAGAAGAACTTGTTTTCTGTGCACAGAGCAGTCCCTGGTGGGGCGGCCACCTGCCTGTCCCGGGTGTGAACATTTTTTCCATTTGCCTGCCTGCCTGGTAGGGCTGGGTGGGGGAGGCTAGGGACTCTGCCCTCCTCACCTCTGATCCTGCCTGTCCTGCCCCTGGGTAGCCTCCGGGCCTACCAGCCATCCCAGGAAGGGTGCCAAGTGTCCCTCTAGTCCCAGACAGACATGTGTAGGCAGTGATATACAGTCCGACACAGCCACACACACAGTCGGTCTGAGAGTCCCCACAGCCACTGGCGTTTGGGCTCCAGGAGACAAGTATGTGACACTGTTGGACACAGTCGCTCGTACCCAGAGTCACACACAACCATACACAGTCATCAGATAGAATCACACAGAGTCATGGTCAGAATCCCACACAAACAGTTACAGCCAGTCTCAGAGTCACTCGCACACATGCACACAGATAGGGATCTGTAACCAAGCTCCCCACAACTCGCCTGGCAGCCCCTGGATTCAGTAAATACTCTTTGAGGGTCTGCTCTGTGCCAGGCCTTGGGCTAACCCATAGTACGAATGATTGGAATAGTAACAAATAGTTGACCTGCACTGTTCCCTCAGTTTCCTTATCTGTGAAATGGAGATAACAGCCCTACTCCATTGGGCTGCCGGGAGGGCGCTAATGAGCAACTGCATTCAGAGCCCCTGGCCCTGTCTGGCCCAAGGAGAGCGCCCTCTAAGTGAGGCTATCTTAGCCAGCCAGGAGCATCCTGTGCCCAGCTCCCACAGAGATCTTATATACATTATCTCCTTGAGTCCTGGCCTGCGCCCCAGGAGGCTAAGGTCATCACTCCCATGTTTGAAGATGAAGAAACTGAGGCTCAGAGAAGAGGCCTACAGAGTCCTGGGGGTGCCCCCACAGACCTCGTCTCCTGCCACACTCTCACTGTGCTGCTTCACTACTTGCCCACACTACTGCCTCTGTCTGGAATGCCCTTGCCACTTGGTCTTGGCATGACCAGCTCCTAAGCTGCCTCCTTACACAGTTACTCCCAAAAGTCTGTGCCAGCCCCTGTCCACGTCCCTCAGAACACTTACTGTTTATAAAACAGTGGACCCCCACTGGACTTTAAAGACCAAGAGTCAGGACCATTTTGTCCTGTTCTCTGGCACATAGTAGATGCTCAACAACTTCAGAACTAAATGAATAAATGAAGTGGCCTGCTCTTCACAGCCACTGAGGACACTCTGGAACCAAATTCAGGACACTTGGATGCTGGAGCTCACTTCTACCCTCTGATGCTTCTCTTGTCATCACCAAGCACTTACTAACTTGAATGAATGAATGAATGAATGAATGAATGAAGGCAACCAAGATCTCCCGACTCCAGTCCAGTGTTCCCTGGGCTAAAACCTCCTTCGTTTCCTGGCAGCGTGGACATGAGCCAAGCTCTAGCTGCCTCGGATGGTGGCAGGGCTGACGGGCCGCCTGAAGCCGGCTGTCAGGAGCTCGTCTGGCCACAGCCGCCAGCAGGGGAGACCAGCTGGCGGTGCAGGGTCCATCGGCCCAGGCCTGGAATCTGAGCCGCCCTGAGAGGCCCAGCTTCTCTCCAGGCCCCCACAAACTGGCCTTTGTTCCCCAGGCCGGCCAAGACCCAGCAGCTTGGGCTTTCTCTCTGTCTGCGGCACCCGCGCTGAACCATAGGGGTAAATGGGCCAGCCTCCCCTCTATCTATGCCCAGGACGACGCTTCAGGACTAAATGGAGATGTAATTTTCTATACAAATCCATGACAATTTAGATGGAGTGATTGTAATTGGCTTTTCAATGGGGGTTTTGTCCAGTGCTGGTGGCTAGAACTGGGTGGCCTGTTTGAGGCAGACTCCATTTAAATGACAATAAAGCAATAATATTGAGGACTTGTACAGTGCCCAGAGCTCCTCCTGGGCCCAAGAGGAGCCTCATGTTTATGGATCTAGTCCTTCCCCTGGGGCTGTCTGGACAATCGGGTGTTGGGGGGGGGGGCACCAAGCCTGAGAGAGGGGCTGCCACATCTTTGGGCTTCCAGACACAGAGTTTTGGGATGGCCAGGGTGGAGTCCCATCTCCACCGGCTTACCTATTTCCTCATTCATTACTAGCTAACTAGTGCTGCCTGAGGGCTGACTGCTATTCTAGGCTTTGGGGGGAGCTGAGATACAGAGAACCCTCCCAGGCTGCTCAGAAGGAGGGAACAATGGCCAGCACAGCATGCAGTTTGAGAGCATGACCCAGAGCCCGACAGCAGGGGTTCAAATCCTACTCCACTCCTTACTAGCTTCCTGAGCTTCGGTAAGTTACTCAACCTCTCTGTGCTTCTGTTTCGGCAGCCATAAAACGGAGTTTGCAATGAAAGTTATTATGAGCAGGAAACACCTGAATAGAGCTCAGCAGCGTGCCTGGCAGGTGGAAGGTGCTGTATGTAGTTATTGCCATTGTTCATTAAAAGCTCCAGCTCCGGTGTCAAACTTGCTGGTGACCGTGGGCGCATGACTTAACCTCTTTAAACCTCTACTGGCTTCTCTTTAAGGTGGGGCTTTTAGGAGAACCAAACCCACAGGGTTGTGCGGATTTAAGGAGAGGATGCAGGAAAGTGCTTAGCACACAGCTGGCACAAGCTCCATAAACAGCTCTCGCTACTGCGATGCTCCTTGGCCTTGAGGAGCTCGCCATCCAGTGATAATTATAGTGTTGAGTGTGGGAGACAGAACGGGAAGAAAAGAAAGCTCATAGGAAGCCACGATGGAGCTGTCTCGCTGTCAGGGGATGCTGTAGAGGAAATGATCCGGAGGGGCCTTGGGAACCAGGCAGGGCATAGGGCTGTGTAACAGAAGGAAGGCTTCACAGAGGAGGTGACATTTTTGGCTGGGCCTTGAAGGATAAGTGGCATTATTACCAACAGGGTGGATACCAGTGCTAGGCACTGTGGCTATACGTCCTGAATAAGTGATTTGTACCTTTGGGGAGGTGGTCAGGGAGGCCCACCTGAACGAGCTATGTTGAAAGCATCTAGAAAGGCAAACAGCCTGTGCAGAAGCCCTCAGGTGGGCAGATCAGGCAGTGGCACCTTAGGCAGTGAAGAGTGGATAGTGGGTCAACTGCAGAACGTGGCTGGAGAAATGGGATAGGGATGTGGCTTTACTCATAGAGAAAAAGACAGCCATGGAAGGATTTTAGGCAGGTGGGTGACAATATCCAAATTAATTTCCTAAGGATCCCTCTGGCTACTTGGGAAAAATGGACTGCAAAGAGGAAGGGGTAAGAAGGGAGTGCAGAAAGACTGCAGACAAGCGGAAGGGTCACCAAGGGGAGGGAAGTAGCTGGATCTGAGTAATGCAGGCCCTCATTAAGTGTTAGATGGATGATGAGTGGGCAGAGGAACATGGGGCACTCGGTCTGATGAGGGGCTGTGTGCAGCTGGTACATAAGCAGGGCTGGTAAAAGAGATGACAAAAGAAAGGTAAAGGCCACCTCCCACCTTCCCATGCCAGGTGGAACCTCCTGGGCGTTTTCCTGAAGGCATCAGGGAGCCAACAGCATTTTCCTCCAGGCAGGGAAAGACTATGCTGGGATTTGTGCTTCCAAAAGATCATTCTGGCAACAGGGTAGAAGGTGGGCGAGGTGGGCAAGGCTAGAATGAAGGAGGCAAGGAGAAAAGTTGTGGGGTTTCAGAGGCATCTACAGGCATCCCAGCCACCGCCCAACTCTAAGAGCAACAAACTTCTTCCTCAGAGAGGTCTAAGGACTAGTCCTAGTCACAGAGCTTGTCAGGACAGAGATGTGATCCTGCCCCAGGGCAAACTCAAAGCCCAATGTTGTTTCCCCTTTGGCACCATCATGAATAGTATTTATATAATAAAATCCACGGCGAATATTATTTCATTGTAACTGTCAGCTCTAGAACCCTTGGGACGAGCCTAGGAGGGTGGGTACTATTATCATTCCCATTTAACAGGTCCGAGGACACCAAGCCTCCACGAGGCTGAGTCTCTTGCCTAAGGGTACCCAGCTGGAAATGGAGAGCCAGGCTCAGACCCAGGCAGGCTGACTCCAGACCCACACACCGGACGTCCTAACCAGGCCACAGGCTAAATGGGCCAATGGATGTATTTTCGGGGGCATGCAGAAGTTTATTACAATTTTGAATACATTTAAAATTCAAATATTTAAAACATGAATATTTAAAAGTTGAGTGCTTTCATGGAAGAAGAAAACCTGAACTCTGGATGAAACCACCTGACACTGGCAGCCCCAGGACCCAGTCCTTGAATCTTGTCCATCTTGTGGTCCCCACCATTACGCCTCCAGCCTGGGCCCCTCCTCTGCCTCCATTTAGCTGACTGGACATATTGGAAAGTGAAAGTGTGTCAGAGAGCCAGGAAAAGGCATCCATCCATTCATCCAACGAGCATGTGGACCACTATCACCTCCTCCACCACCTGGCCACCACCACCAAATCTGCTTAAACAGGAGCCTTGTCCATCTCTACTTGCTAAAGCCAAACACTGGAGAATCATCCTTGATTTCTTCCCTCTTTCTCTCACATCCCTTCACGCCCATCCCGTCTATCAACAAATCCTGTTGGCTCCACCTTTAAGCTATATCCAGCTGCTTGTATTCTACCACTTCAACTCTGGTCTTCTCTCCCCAGGGCCGGCGGAGCTCTGGGGAGAGGCATGTGCTGGCAGTCGAGAGCCCTGGGGCCAGGATCCTGCCCGTCCTCTCTGGGTCTCAGTTTCTCCATCTGTAGGTAAGGTGGAACAAAGAGGGTCATTTTGACTCCTATTATCCTTTTGTCCAGATTTGGGAGCTAGGAAATCGGTTCACAAAACATTTCATGTTAAAATTTTATTTGCCTTTTGGCCTAGGCAGGACATAGCAGGGAAGAGAGTGTGGGTATCTGAGGCAATGACTGTCTTGACTTATAACACCCTGCGGTGAGTCAGGAGCTCCGCGGGGTGGAGGCGATCCTGTTCCCCTCTGACTGGATCCACAACATCTACTGAAGCCTAGAAAGAGTAGTTCTCAGGAAACAGTTATTATTATGTGAATGAATGACTGAATGAATGAACCATCCTGACTCACTAAAGGGACCCTGGGCACTCGTTCACTTTTAGAGAGCTTTGATTTTCCCAAAAGACAAAAAGGGTAGCCTAAAGCCTTGCCTTTCTTCTCTGTAACAAGTGACATTTATTGACTAGGGACTGGTCTAAGCACTTTGTATGTATTATTAATTCATTTAATCTTCACTGTAACCTCAGGAAATAGGAACAAGTCTCTTTTATGGTTGAGGAAACTGAGAACCAGAGAAGTTAAGTGACATGACCAAGTTAACACAGCTCATCAGTGGCTGAGCCTGAGACCAACCCAGGCAGCCTGACCCCAGAACTCTCATTCTTAAACACTGTTCCAGACAGCCCTTCAAGAAGACATGAGGTTTAGGGATGCCTGTCCCAAGGAGGCAGCCCAAGCTGCAGATCGGGATATGCTAAGCAGGGCTGTCAGCTCAACAATCCTTTCATGGTTCCCTACTGCCAGTCAAGTAATACCCAGATACCCACCTCTGGACTCAAGGCCCCTGGAAGTGGCTTCAGCTGCATCTCCTTCTCCTTCAGGCCCCAGTATAGACCTGACATTAGCCTAGCTGCTCCTCTTCCCCATTAGCCTAGGAGCTGTCTTGCCTCTGTGCCTACACACAAACAATTCCCTTCGCGTAGAATGCCATCATCTGGCTCTTGAGCCTTCTCTCATCCAAGTTTCATTCAAATGCTCTTCTCCCCATGGCCCACTGCCTTGACTTTTAACACTCTGTGGTGAGTCAGGAGCTCCACCATCCTACATAAGTCAGGAGCCCCACTATCCTACACACAGCCCCTACAAGACCTCCCTGACTCTCTGCCAATTTCTTGCCTTCGATTTCCTATAGCACTTTGCCAACAAAGATAATATCGTTAACGTGTCTCGATATGCCAGTAGGTACTATTACAATGCCATTTTAGATGAGAAGACTGAGGCATCGAGAAGGGAAATGAGTTGCCCAAAGTGACAAAATCAGGGGTGAATCCACATTTGCCTGATCCACAGCTAGACCTCCAAGCCCCTGAGTCAGCCTCCACCTCCAGAAGTCTGTCCTGAGTCTTAGCTGCCTTTCTAGGAGGATACAGACTGAGGGTAGAGTCCACTTCTCACTCCTGTCAAATTGCCAAGCATACAATTCCCTAGTGACTGAATAGCCTTTACCCACTAAGTGTGGTCTTAGAGTTTTCATGCACAGCATAATGAATTTGCTTTTTCTCTGTAAGGCACTCTGAAGGCACAGGGGCTGGATAGGACGCAGGGTCAGGAGTCAAACAGACCATATGACTTGAGATCACTGTAAAGTAGGGGTTTAAAAGTAGGGATATTTTAACTCCGACCTTCAGGGTCATTGTGCAGAGATGAAAAGCACCAGTATATAAGGAGAACTCAATACACAGTAACCATGATAACGAATTAATAGTTCATATTCTAGACATTGCAGCCAGGAGCGGAGGGCGATCTGACATTATCTATCAAATACCAAAAGTACATTCCCTCAGACCCAGCAATTCAACTCCTCAGTATAAACTCACATGTATATTAAATGGCCACCTGTGTTCAAGAATGTTCCCTGAAGTCTTGTTATGAGAACAAAATATTGGAAACAATCTAAATGTCCATCACCAGAGGACTATGTAAATAAATTGTGGTATATCCATAAAACTGAATACTATGCAGCTGTTAAAAAAGAATGACAAAGTTATGTGGGTTCTGACAGACTCGTGCACTGATAGCACACAGATATACTGTTTAATGAAAAACCACCTGAAGGATTTAAAAGCTAAAACTATAAGACTCTTAGAAGAAAACATAGGGATAAATCTTCATGACCATAATTAAGCAATGATTTCCTAGCTGTGACAGATATCAAAAGTACAAGCAACAAAAGAAAAATCAGACAAACTGGACTTCATTGAAATTAAAAACTTTTGTGCTCCCAATGTACACTGTCAAGAAAATGAAAAGACAACTGACAGACTGGAAGAAAATATTTGCAAATTATATATCTGCTAAGGTACTTGCATCTAAACTATACAAAGAGCTCTTATTATTCAATAATAAAACAATAAATAATGCAATTAAAAAACGATCAAAGGATGTGAATAGACATTTCTCCAAAGAAGACATACAAATGGTCAATAAGCACGTGAAAAGATGTTCAACATCATTAGCCACCAGGAAAACACAAATCAAATCCAGATGAGATACCACTTCACACCCACTAGGATGGTTCTAATTAAAAAGACAGATAATAATAAGTGTTGGTGAAGACGTGGGAAGAATCAGAAGCCTTATATATTGCTAGTAGGATTGTAAATGGTACAAACACTTAGGAAACCAGTCTGGCAGTTCCTCAAAAAGTTAAACATAGATTTACCATATGCCCCAGCAATTCCACTCCTAGGTAGAAGAGAAGTGAAAACATATCCACACAAACACTTGAACATTACTGTTTGTGGCAGCATTATTCATAAGAGCCAAGATGTGGAAATGACCCAAATGTCATTTAACTATTGAATAGAAAAATAAAATACGTAATAGTCATATGATGGAATATCATTTGGAGATAAAAAGGAATGAAATACATGGACAAAATTTGAAAAAATTATACTAAGTGAAAGAAGTCAGGCACGAAGACCATACACTGTATAATTTCATTTACAGGAAATGTCCAGGGAAGGCCCATCGACAGAGAAAGAAGCAGATTAGTGGTCGCTTGGCGGGGTGTGTAGGGTCAGGGGAAATGCAGAGTGACTCCTAAATGGGTATGGAGCTTCTTTCTGGGGTGATGAAAATATCTAAGATTGATTGTGGTGAGGGTCGCATAACTCTGAATATTCTAAAAACCATTGAATTGTATTTTTAAATGGGTGAGTTGTGTAGTATGTGAATCATATCTCAATAAAACCATTGGGAAAAAAGCGATCTACAGAACAGTGTACAACATATTTTGTGTAAAAATAGAAACAAACCCAAAAATATATGTGCACATGTGCTTAAATATGTATAAAATATCTCTGGAAGAATACTGAAGAAATAATAATGGTTTTACCTGGGGAAGTGGACTGAGTGGCTGACAGGGCTGGAAGGGAGATTTTTTTTTTTTTTTTGACTGCGCATTGGTACTTGAATTGTTTTTTTAAATAATGAGATTCTATTACCTTTTCAAAATGTTACACTTAAAAAAATAAACCAGTGCTTTATTACTGGCCCTCAGCCAGAGATGTGTTGATTTAGGCAGCTCTGAAACACAGGAGATAGAGAAACCCAACTTTACAATTTTCCAAGCGTTTCTTACATCCAGGATGGATGTTAGGGAGGTCTGGGAAGGCCTTTTTATTCCTCTTTTGTTTCTCACACAGGCCTGCCAGAAGGTTTCAGCACCAGCCCCGTTTCCACCAGCAAATTCTGTGGCTCCTCCTTCAAAAGACGCCTAGAATCTGCTCACTTCTCTCCCTCCACAGGCACCATGCTGGGCCAGGCTGCCATCCCCTGTCACCTGGCTCATGGCACCAGTCTACTCTCAACTTCCACCCTCTAGTCTATACTCCACATGGGTCTGCCCTTACCTCCCACCATCTACCCGCACATGCTGGGCTCCAATCTACTGGCCTCCCTTCCTGTTCCTCAGACTTACCAAGCGCTTCCTGCCTCAAGGCCTTTGTACTTGCACTGCCTGGAATACTATCCCCCAAGATATCCCCTTGGAGGTTCCCTCGCCTCCAACAGATCTCTGCTCCAATGTCTCTTCATAGAAAGGCCTTCCCAGACCTCCCTATTTCCAACAGTAGCCCTCAGCCCTATCTCCTTTCCCTGCTTTTTTCATCTATATAGCATCTGACATTTAATATTTACATTTGCTTGTTTGTGGTCTGTTTCCCACTCCCAAATGTAGGCTCCATGGAAGGCGATACTCTGTTTCTTTCCCCAGCTCCAAGAACAATGCACTTGGTAGGTGTTCAAAAAATTTCGTTGAAAGAAATTTTGTTCTAAGAAACTGTCACACACCAGAGGAGGTTAAGGAGACATGATGACTAAATGTAATGTGGTATCTTGATTGGGATCCTGGAACAGAAAATGAACATTAGGGAAAAACTAGTGAAATCTGAAAAAACGATGAGTTTAGTTAACAGTGTTACACCCGTGTTGATTCCTCAGTTGTGACAAACATATCATAATAATGTCAAATGTTAACATAGAAGAAACTGGTTGAGGGATATACAGGAACTCTCTGGACCATCTTGGCAACTTTTCTGTAAATCTAAAATTGTTCTACAATAAACCACTTATTTAAATTTTAAAAATGTGTTGAGTGAAAGCATAGGCTATGTAGCCAATGAAAAGCAGTGGCTCGTGGACAGAGAGACCTGGCAAACATCCCCAAGAGAAGGAGGCCCCTGTCACTGGTGATTCATTTATTTTGCTATAAAGGGCAATGTCGTATTGGGGAAGGGTGGAGCTTTTCTTTCCAAATATCACTGGAAGCTCGGACGTTTTCTTGAGAATCCACGCCTGGCCCTCTAGAGCTCAGAAGCCAGGCACGCACTCCCATGCAACTCCCCAGGAAATTGCCCTTTTCTCTTTGGCTCCCAGGAGGCCCAAATAGCCTCTCCGGGTCATGGTACTGTTTTCCAAGGGTACTTGGCCCTGTAGCTCGAGATCTCAAGCTGAGTCATATAAATCAAGGTAAGGGACAAGGAGGGGACTAAGGGAGACCAAGGGTGGTCCAGAAAGAGAAGAGAAAAGGGACAACTCATCTTGAGTACCTATAAGGAACTGGAATGGGGCAGGACATTTTAGACCTGCGTGACCTCGTTCAGGTTCCCAGCCCCACAAGGCTGATTTGGTTACTTCCATTTCACTGATGAGGAAACCAGTAATTGGAAAAGGATGCAGTTACAGGGCGATAAAGCAGCTGCACCGGGACGCGATCTCCTGGGCCTCATCTTGAACCCCTCTCTAAATCTTGCCTGCACTCTAGCCACACTGTTTTCTCGAATCACGTACGTATCATATGCTCCCTCCCTGCCTTTGCCCATGCTATCTATATATTCTGCCCGAGACACCCTTTATTCCCTGTTACTAGGTTAACATCTGCTTGACCTTCAGGCCTCAGTTCAAATGCTACTGCCTATTACGGACTGAACTGCGTGCCCCCCACCATTGCATTTTCCTTTGTTGAAGTCCTAACCCCTATACTTCAGAAAATCACTGTATTTGGAGATAGGGTCTTTCAAGAGGTGATTAAGGTTAAACGAGGTCACATAGGTGGACCCTAATCCAATATGACTGGTGGCATTATAAGAGGAGAAGATTAGGACACAGATACAAAGGGGGAAGACTGTAAGAAGCCACAGGAGAGGACAAGCCAAGGAAAAGGCCTCCCAAGAAATGAACCCTGCTAACACCTCGATCTCAGACTTACAGCCTCCAGAACTGGGAGAAAAATAATTTTGGTTGTTTAAGCCCCCCAGTCCATGGCAGCCCTAGCAAATGAAGAGACTGAGAGAAGCCCTTCCTGATCCCCATGCCCAGGTCAGGCACTTGTGACTACAATTTCCTTCACAGTGCCTCTCACGACGGCAATACTCTGTGTATTAGGATGATTATTTGGTTAATGGCCATCTCCCCCGGTTGACTGGGTGCATCATCAAGGCACAGACAGGATGGGCTCTGCCATGTTCTCTAGCATAGCCTCTGCACATAGCAGGTGCTCAATAAACATGTGCTGAGCGAGGCAATGAAGAAAGGACAAGCAAAGCCCTATGGCCTTGGGTTACTCCCTGCCTCCATTTGTGCCTCCATTTTCCTGGCTATCAAAGGGCAAATCCAAGGTTTCTGGGACTTTTAAACTTCATTTATCTTCTGAAGCAAATATTTCTTTTTGAGGGGCTCCAGCTTTGTCAGCTTTAGTTTTACCCAGTAACTTTAAATCAAATCCTTGCTGAAAAATGTAAAATTCATTCCCAGAGTCAGCAAAAAAAAAAAAAAAAAAAAAGTGCCTCCCCTTCTGCTACCTGTCTGTCCCTGGGCCTCCTTCAACCCTATTCTTCCTGCTCCCCAGTTCCATCACTGCCCAAATTTGGCCAACTCATTAGGGCTACATCCAAAAGCTTCCATCCTCAAAAAGCTCACTCCTGGGAGCCTAGAGAGGTGAAGTGGAGGCTAAGAAAGCAAAAGAGAATGGCCCAAAGCCACACGGCCAGGTAGAGGCTGGTGCATCTGTAAATCTTGGCTCTGGGCCCAATCCCGTCCCTTGGGGCATCAGCTATGGCATCTGCCCACACAAGTGTCATCGGCCCTGGAGAAACTGCCCTACCCTCCATCTACCCCACCAAAAAGGTCCACTCTGGACTGAGAAGGGACTGGCAACCGCTGACCTCAGGCACAGCAAAGGTCCTGGGGTACAGAGAGAATGAGACGTGCCCAAGGCCACAAAGATGGTAAATAGTGGAGCCAGAGCTGGAAGCCCCGAAGCCAGAGCTGCTGACCACATGGCCACCCTGCCCCTTCCACATAGGGTTCACGACTATGCAGGAGCTGGGTTATGTACTATTGATCAAACTCCTGCAGCAGGGCGGATGGGGAATCTTAGGAAGCAGGCAGATCTAAGCCAAATCCAGCCATATGATCTCAGGCAAGAGACTCCATCTCGCTGGGGGTGTTTCCTCAACTGTAACTGGGGCTAATGGTATCTACCTGGCGGGGACGTAGTGAGGGTTAAATGTAACTACGTCAATGTTAAGGGTGAAGCCACTAACCCAGGGTCTGTCTACCTCATAAAGCAGGGTCCTCCAGCTCAGCTCATTCCATAAATTGGGGTCCTCCCTCTCCCTCCTGCCCCCATGGATGGGGCCCCCTGCTGCTGAGCTGCCCTGCGGTCCAGTCTGCTGAGTCACAGCACCAACTCTACTCAACACCTGCTTTGCGGACAGTGCTGAAGATGCTCGGGGTAGCTGCTTAGAACGTTCTCAACATCTTGGTCTCTACTTCCTGCTTTCACAGAGACACACTCTGAAAGCAGGATCCTCGGCCTCTGCAGAGAAATCTGGAGCAACCCAGCAACTTCCCAAATCTCTCCATTCGGGCATGTCCAGTGCTCTGGCAGGGGGAAGATGGTAGGGGATCTACCCTTGACCAAGCTTTGCTAAGCTCTGGCAAGCCCTTAACAGTGGAAGGGGGGGGGGCAAACTCGAACACCAACCAGTTCTTTCTAGCTCGAAAAATGGGTTGCGTACATAAGTGTTTGCCTACATGTGCATCAGAGGTCTTTGGAAAGACAGGCAGAAGCTGGTCACAGTGGTACCTTGTGAGGGAAACTGAGCATCTGGGGAAAGAAAAAGGGTGGAAAGAGGATTTTTATCATCGTTTTAAGCTTTCAAATTCCAGATCATGTGAATATACTGTGTATTTAAAATACAATTAAAATTAAAATAACTGAACTTAGGATGCTGGGGAGAAGGAGTTTGCATGATTCGTCTGTTAATACTGCAGATAAATGACAACTGGCCAGAGGGGCTCAGCTAATGCAGAGTGAGCTCAGTTAGGGTCATTTCACCTTAGGGGCCTTGGTGTCTCCTTGGAATCAAGAGAGCTGTTGAAATCCACGTTATCATTGAACCCCTATTTGCTAGTCTCATCTTTGGATTAGACTTGGGGAAGGCATGAAACAGTCCATCACAGAGCTATAAGGTGAAGGATGTGGCAGGGGTTGGGGGGTGGTGAGCTTACGAAAGCCCAAGTGGTCCAGAACTCTGAATGAGACTATTGAGGGTATCATCAGGAAGCCCCCTAGCTTTACTGATGGGTAAACCAAGGCATGGAGCTGTAAAGGGCCTATGTGCCAAGATGACACCACCTGGCCAGGCACGTCACCACCCCATCTCCCTGCACCACTCATCTCCCGACAGGTATAATTGGGGAAGGGGGGCCATCTGCATAAACAGGCTGCATGGGCAGGTGGAGGATCTGGCCTGAATGTGGCCCTGTATGCAGCCCGGGAAGGCTGGAGGGTCAGCTGTGCTGGGCCTGGCTGGGCCTTGGAGGCTGCGGTGTGGAGTCTGGTCTTTGTCCTAAGAGCCCCTGGGGAGCCACTGAAGGGTTTTAGGCTAGGAACTGATGTCGTCTGATTTATGTTTTAGAAGATTGCTCTGGCTGCTGGGTGGAGAATGGACTAGAGGAGCGAGAGAGGGAGCGGGAGACTGATGTAGAAGCCTCTGCAGCCTGGACTGGAAGGGGAACACTGGGAGAGCTGTGAACAAGTCCAAGGGAAGGGCAGCTGACTGCAAATGGAAAAAGTACATTCGTCCCTGGGTAATGAGTTCCCCGTCCCCGGACATAGTCAAACCAAGACCAGACCACAACATGCCAGAGCTATTACAGCAGGGACTTGATAAGTTGGACCACAATGCCAAGATTCCAGGTCACCTTCTCCAGGAAGCGTTCCCTAACACCCAAGGCTGAGCGGGCGGCCTCCTGGGTGTCCCCCATCACAACACTGATTGTTCTGGGTCATAATCATTGGTTTCCAGATTTCCATGCCCCGCCCCACCTATTCTCTGAATTTCCAGTGCTCGGCAAAGAGCTTGGCACACACTAGGGCCTCATACATTACTTCCTCCCCTTCCCTTTTCCTCTCTCCCCAACATCCCTTCTCCAAGGTCTTTCATCTGAGTATTCCCCAATACTTAGCCCAGATGTTGGCACACAGTAAGTGCTCTGTACATGCTTTTCAAATGAATCATGTCTCCAGAGGCTCTGACACACAGTAGGAGTTTGACAAATGTTCAGCCCCTTGCTCTCAAGGGCAACAATAGCAGTAACACTTACTGGGTGCTTTCTTTGTCTGGCACTGCTTTAAGTACCTGAGATAGGACTACTGGTATGTTTATTTTTTAGACCAGCTAAAGGAGGCCTAGAAAGGTGTGGGAATTTGCTTAGGTCACACAGTTGTAAAATAGAGGAGCAGGGATTTGAACCCAGGCTGTCAGGCTTCAGGATTGGAGTATATGACCTTGTTCTGAGGGCCCAGATGCTATCACTGTTCCTGGCACATAGTAGGTACTGAGACCTACTATGACGCACAAGGACACAGTCACCCCCAAAAGGACACAGTCACTCCCTATGGCCAGCTGTCACAGGGAGCCCCAGTGTGATCCCACTTACGTCCCAGGCTTGGGTCTTCCTCCCGCCTGAGTGGGCCAGGCTGTCCCAGGGGGCTGCTGCCAGCCCAGGCCTGCCCAAGCCCTGCCGCCCACGCGGCCTTCCTTGAGCCGCCAACAGGCCGGCAACATGGCCTGCCCCAGGGGACTGAGCCTCCGAGGCTGGGCGGCCCAGACAAAGGCCGACGGCGCGCCTGTCCCTTTGGCACTCAGGCTGTTTCCTCCTCCTCCTCTCCCTCCAGGGCCTGTGTTGGGGGCACTAGCAGAGGTTGTTTTCAAAAAGGAGGTGGATGGAAGAATGAGGGACAGGGATAGGCAGCCCCAAGGGCAGAGGCTGGAGCAATTAGAATGATAGGCGGGGTGCAGGGCAGTCCTGTAGGGCCAAGCAGCCCAGAAATCGGGTGGGTGGGTGGCCCGAGAGAGTGCCAACTAAAGTCTACTGAATAATGACCACTCTGGGTACTGAGAGCTGTCAGGGTGGGGCCCTCAGCACATGGCAATGCTGATCCTCCCAAAGAGAGATGGGGCTTTGGACTTATGTCGAAGACGGCCTATGTCAAGGCAGCTGTTCATTATTTTTCTGATTTAGCCAAGAGGAAACTGAGGTTCAGAGAGGCCAAGTGACTTGCCTAAGGTTGAACAGTTGAAAGTAGATCAGCATGAACCTCATCCAGGTCTGAATGTAACAGACCGAATGCTTCCCACTGCCTTGTCCCTTTATAAATAATTACTTAATAATAAAAATAGAAACAACAAACATTTATTGAGCATTTAATATGTGGCAGGCACTGTGCCTAGGGCAATGCCTAAATTAACTCATTTAATCCTCAAAACAATCCTATGAAGTAAGAACTATTATTGTGCCCATTTTACAGATGAAGAAACTGAGGCCTGGCAAGGTAGAGTAGCCTGACTATAATCAAACAGTGAGTGTGTGGTAGAGTGGGGTTTCAACTGAGCCATCAGAATGGGCACATTAAACTACCATTCTATGCTGGATGGATGGATGGGTGGATGGACAGACTGACTAATGAACAGGAGCTCTGCCCTGTGTGAAGGCCTATGGCACCCAGTAGATGCTTGGTGGGTAGTAGCCATGACAACACTGCTTTCTCCTGCAGCCCCTGCTGGAGGGGCCTCGTGTCCGCAGCAGGGCTGGAGCTTGGGAGCCCTGGGCCGTGTGCCCGGGCTGCTAGGGCAGCCCGAGCTCCCTCAATGAGCCAAGCGGCGGCATGACGGATGTGCCCGCCACCGCGGGGAGCCTAGGGTAGAGCAGTTGCCTGGAAACAGGCTGCTCTGGCGGCCCACGCTCAGACCTTTGTCACCGTCTCAAGGACCTTTTTTCCCTCTCCTTTCTCGCTGGAGGCAGACCCAACATGCAGGTGAGAAGCTGCAGCCAACACCACCAGCAGCCCCCATCACAGGGGACCCACAGCAGGGCTCATGGCCACGGGCTGGGGAGAAGGAGGCAGATGCCTGAGAGACAGCGAGCCTGTGGAGGGGAGGAGACAGGACTCCATGGGCGGCCCAGCTAAGGCTTAGAAAAATCCTGATGCTGGGATGTGCTGGGATGCTTCTCGCATTGCCTTTATTTCTCCCAACTTCTCTGACCAAACAAAACAAAACAAAAACTGAGCCTTAGCCCTGACAGAATCAGCTTCTAGAACTAAGGGTAGTGCTGAAGAGATGTGGGCAGGGCAGGGCCTCTGGGGGGCCCAGGGCAGGGGGACAGGTGTGGTGCCCCTGGAACAGAAGGCACTAATTGGCTCTTGCAATGGTGGGCCCTGAGAGGGGATTAACTGGGCCCTGGGGAACTGGCTGGGGATGGGGCCACATCCTAACTAGGGCCACACCCCAGCCAAGGCCCTGTCGGGGGACAGCAAAGAATTTGGGGCCAGGCCAGCCTGGGCTCAAATTTCAGCTCTGCCCCTTGGGCAAGGTCTCTTCTCTGTGCCTCAGCTTCCTCCCCAATAGAGAGAACCTCCCTAAAGGGGCAGATGTGGGAATGAAATGATATAATCCGTGTAAAGCACCAAGCATACAGTGAGCGCTGGAGGGAAGAAGATGGGTGTGGTTTCACTGAGATGCCTCAGGGTGCTGGGCCCCAAGCGTGTCTTAAGGATGATTTCACTCACGCTCCAAGCACTCAGGGACGCAGAAGGTCTACAGCCCACTTGTTGGACACACACAAAAGCTGAGGCTGCAGGAGGGATAGGGTTTGCCCTGGTCGGGCACTAGCGGGGGTAAGATGCCAGGCCGACTCCCACCTCCGGTCAGGTGCAACCACTATCTCAACCTCCCCCGCTAATGGAGCTGCTCCTGGACTTTGAAAATCAGATCTTAATGCTGCCTGTCCCGAACCTTCCTTGGCTCCCCAGTGTCTGGATAAAATCCAAGCTCTTCTGCAGGAAGTAGAGGCCTCTGTGATGTGGCCTGCTCACCCCAACTATAAACTGTGCTTTGTGCATCTGCAAGGCTGTCTCCTCTGCCTGGATGTCCATTCTCTACTTAGCTCCTGGCTGAGTCTTGGCCCTAAGGTTCACTCTCTTCCAGAAAGCCTTCCCAGCCCAGAAGTTCCCAGGACAAGCCAGGGACCCCTTCTTCTGTGCTCTAGGAACTTTGGTCACCTCTCCCAACCCCTTGTCACCTGCCTCCAGCCCTGGAAGATTTTTTCCCTGGGGTCCTGGGCCAAGGGGAGAATGTACCTGTCCTGGTACCGCATTTAGACCCTATCTCCTGAATCTTTGGTCCATCTTAATTGCCACAGCTGCCTGGTTGCATCCTTTGTCCTGGGCCACCAACCTCACACAGCCTCATGGCCCCTGAGCAGACTATCCATTTGTGCTCCACTCCTCTGCTCACACAGTACCCCGACACTGCCCTCCCCAGACTGCTCGGCAGCCCTCCCCCCCCCCCCCGCCCCCGTCCCATTGAGTCCAGTTCAGACCCTCCCTCCTCGGGAGCCACCCGCAGCCACAGGCGGTCCTGCAACCCACTCTCCTGCAGGTGTTGCTGCCGCCTCCCTCTTGGCATGAGGGGTGGGAAGCAGGAGCTCCACCTTTATGAGCACTTACTCCAGGTCAGGCCCCATTCAAGGCACATGACTACACAATATCTCAATTATTCCACTCCTTAGAAGAGCAAAACGAACCTCAGACTCAAGGAGATTACGCCTCTTTCTTACCAAAGGGCCTGAGGCCTAGCTGGGTTTCTGCTGCCTGTGATGCTCAGGTGACTCTGCAGGGTCCCCAAAGATTGTCACTGTGCTTGCATTCCTTGTATTCTCCCACCTGAGCCAGCATAGGCAGTGACAGTGGTGACAATAATCATAGAAGAAATACTACCCATTGATAATGGACACGTTTAGGTACTGGGCTTCAAACTCACACAATCCTGAAGTTAAAGATGAGGAAACTGTCACCCAGAGAGACAAAGTGACTTACCTAAGGTCCCAAAGCTAAAAAGCCACAGAGCCGGGATCTGAACCCCATTAAAGGCCATGATGTCCCAGAGCCCAGGACATTGCCTAGTCTCACAGCCGAGCTGGCACCAGCGGCAGGCAGCTGTAGCCCCAATTCTGGCCACCAGGCCCTGAGCCTGTCCCTGGTGGCCACCCGCTAATTAGCCAGGCGGCTCTGCTTGCTCAGTGGCTGCTTTGGAGCAATTCTCCCAGGAAAGGCCAAGCTTGCAGGAGCAGGAAAGGTAATTGCTAATTTGCACGAGAGAAGACAAAGGGGACAAAGGCGCCCTTGGCTGCCCGGTGCAGTCTGAGCCGGCCTCACGTCCACGTCACAGAACTACCTGCCACTCACCACCCACCACGATAGGCTCCCGAGACATCTATCTGTCTGTCCACAGGACACATCCACGCAGTTCTCATTCAGTCTGGGTCATCGAGCCATATCCCAGGAAGAGCAAAAGAGCACATGAACACAGGGCCCTGGATTTCTCTCTGGTACTACAAGGAGGGGTGCACAGGGACCTCGATGATTTCAAAACTAATGACCCTGCAAGTGTTCCATCATTTTCTGCTCACTGAACCCCACAGCAGCTTGAGGACTGATATAGCTCTTAGCCCCATTTCCAGGTGAGAAAACTGAGGTATAGGGGGATGAAATAACTAACCAAGGCCACTCTGCTGGGAAGCGAAGGGGCCAGGATTCGAATTCGGCCTCTCTCCAGAGTTTGTGCTGTTTCCATTGTGCTCTAAATTGAGATTGTCCAGTTCCATTCTCTCATAATGGAGCTAAAGAAACTTAGAGCAGGAGGCTATATTACAGAAATGGCCTTTGGAGTCTAGCTCTGCTCTAGGATGTAATCTTTCCTCTTTGTGCCTCAGTTTCTTCATCTATATAATGGGCTAAGAAGCCCCTGGAGAAAGGCTACCTGGGATTCTAAAGGCACTGAATAAGGCTGGGCTCCCTGACTTCGTCTTAAAGTGGTCAGATGGTCAGTCCAGTGCCTGCAGAGGGCTGATACAGAAGAGGGCCAGAATATGTGGCCCTGAGCCCCATAAGATGAGGGCTGAGGCTGCAGCAACTAAGGAGCAGAGGCTGGTAGGTAAGGCCTTTTGTCAAGGACTAGAAGGCCAGATTGTGGCCAGGAAGGTGGGCCAAGGGAGGAAGGGGTCTTCCTGCTCAGAGCCTGCCTGCCAGCACCTGGCTGAGCTATGACTAGTTCCCCAGGAGGCACTTCCAGTGCTGGCACTAGGTCAGGCAGACCCAGGTCCAAATCCTGTCTCCCCCAAGCTAGCCAGGCATGCCCCTCTCTGAAGTTCAGCTTCCTCATTTGTAATGCCCCTCACCACCAGGGCTGTTCTGAGGCTTGAGGCTGATCGAGACAGTCATCCGAACGACAAGGCATTGCAGGGTGGGGGAGTGCAGGCTTTTGGGAGACCAGTCTGTAGACCCAGCCTGACTTGCCCAGCAAGGCCAGACACCGGATGGACAAACAGGCCAAGTGGACAATCACATGAGCCCAGACCTCTTCCTCTTCTCAGAGACCTGCCCCAGACTGCTCGCTGGCGGCCTGAGCTTCCCCACCCTCTGGGCCTTTCAACATCCTTACAACAGACCTCCCAACCCACCAAGCCATGCCCCTTACAAAACCTGCTCAGGGACCACAAATCTGGAAGTCGCTCTTATTGCATGGTGATGCGTGCACATGTGCACACGCACACTCATGAGCGAGGCCAGGCTCTGGACCATCTCTGCTCCGCCAGAACCCTGGGGTTCCCTGAGCCAGGAGACCCAGGTCTCAGGCCTCCACTGGCCCTGCCTCACTGTGACTTTGGACAAGTCGCTCATCCTCTCCAGGCCTCAGGTTATCCCTCTGTAAGTCGGGCTATTATTTCCTGACTCCTCTTCCTCTTGGAGTTCTTAGAAGACTCAAGTGATATGATAAATTCTCAACAGCTGTGAAAACAATTCAAAGCCATATAAATGTTAGGTTCTGATTTTAAACATTTACTGAGCACCTCCTGCAAGCAGGCTCACGGCTGGGCACTGACACGGGCTTCCTGGTGTGTTTCTGACAAGTCCCATCACACAACCTGGTATACAGGCATCATATCTCCATTCTGTAGATGAGGGCACTGAAGCTCAGAGAATGATTTGCATAAGATCACATAGCCACCCAGGGTTCAAACCCAGGGTTGTTTGACAGTCAACCACTTGGAATGTAGTCAGGATGACTGTGTTCTCTTTTCCAAACCCCCATGGGTCTTAAAATCTACTCAACAAGTTGAAAAGCTGGCAGCATGGCCCCTGCCCCATCCGGGACTCATTGGGGAAGGCTATGAGGGCTCGGAAAAAATTTT
This sequence comes from Rousettus aegyptiacus, assembly GCF_014176215.1. Taxonomy (NCBI): domain Eukaryota; kingdom Metazoa; phylum Chordata; class Mammalia; order Chiroptera; family Pteropodidae; genus Rousettus; species Rousettus aegyptiacus. Next base: position 19,970,169 of record NW_023416287.1, on the reverse strand, counting down.
GTTCTGGGGCCTAAGGTCCTGGAGAGTAAAATGTGGTCTTTCAATTTCCAAATACAGGGGGTGAGAACACCAGCCTCCTTGCTGTTTCCAAACCCACCAGATACACTCCTGCCTCAGGGCCTTTGCACTTACTATTCCCTCTACTGGAATGCTTTTCCACCAAATACCTGCATAACTTGGTTCCGCACCTCTTTCAGGGCTTTGTTTAAAATGTCACCTTCTCAGCGAGGCCGTCTCCGACACCCTGTCTAAAATTCCAACGCGTCCCACCCCAGGACTTCCGATTCCCCTCACTCGGCTTCATCTTTCTCCGCAACACTTGCCAGCATCTGGCCAGCTGGGCGCTTTCCTTGGTTGTTGTGGAGTGTCAACCCCCTCTAGACTATCATCTCTCCGAGGGCAGAGATTATCATGTGTGTCTCCATAGTGCGGCCACTCTGAAAGTATTTGAACAACTGAATAAACTGAGGCCCAGAGAGGAAAAGTGGTGAGCCCCAGGCGAGCCTAGAGGCAGCATTTATGTCCAGGCCTTCTTCCCCAACCCTAACTTTCTTTCCCCTCTCTTCGCTGGCACAGGGTCAGCTTGGGTTTGTTATAACTAGGGGTGCAGCTGCCTGGATCCTGCCTCCCTCCCCTCCCCAGAGACATGGGAGTCAGCAGTGGGTGGGAGAAGAACAGCCTCTAACCAGGGGTCTATATAAGGGAAGCAGCAAGGTGGGGGTGGGGGGGTATTGTACAACGTGTCCACCCAGAAGACCCTGGCTCCCTGCTTGCCCCCTTCCCCTTCCAGATCCCAGAGGCAGGGCTCAGAATAGAACCTTCTTTTCTTTCTTGTCTCCTGATTTAGAAAATGGGATCTCCCCCTGGAACATCAACTGCCACAGTGTGGGTGATGGTCCCTTGCCTTTCTGATGGCCTCCCTGGAGGACACTTCTCCCCTTTCACAGACGAGGTGCTAAGGGCAGAGGAGCGAAGGCACCATTTGCCCAAGCTTGCTGGGGCAACACCGACCTCAACCCCTGTTCAGGCAAATGAGACTCACGCTAGCCCCTGAGCTAGGTCCAGGAGGCGAGGAAGGGACCAGGGGCCTGCCCATGCCTGAGGGAGGGAGCTGCAGCTGGAAGTGGCAGGTGGCCATAGCTGGGAGCAGCTGCTGGTCAGCCAGACTGCCTGGGCTCACATCCGGGTGCCGCCCTTTGCTCACAGGGGGCCTCGGGCAAGTTGCGTAAGATCTCAGTGGCTCACAGGGTTATTGCAGGAGTGCAGTGTGCAAACACACAGGAAGAACTTAGAGCAGGCCGGCACCTAGTGAGCATTCAATAAATGTGAGCTGACACACCACCGTTACCACCATGACCACCACCATCATCTTCATCGCCACTACCCATCACCACCACCATCTCCATCACCATCACAAGCACTACCACACGTCATCACTATCATCATCACCATCATCACCATCACCATGTCCTGTAGCATCTGTCCCCCACAATGCATCCTGACCTCTGGCCCACATAATGGACCCCGCACTCCCCGCACCCCACACTTGTGGGGCTCACTGCTGCACCCCAGGAGGCTCTCCCAAATTGCTGAATGAATAAATGAGTGAACGGGTGAAGAGGCTTTAATGGAGAACAAAGCAGCTGATACAATGAGGAGGAGACTTAGATGCATTCCTTCAATCCCCTGGCCCTCTCCACCTCACTTCTCTAGCTTCTGCTCCCATTTGGGCTGTTGCCCCTAGAACCCAGAGCCTCAGGCTCCAGTCTCTGCTCTACACACAATGGACCAAACTTGGCTCCCTAAATGCCTTCCTCCTTGTGTTTAATAGTGCTAAATACTCCCATTGCCTGAGATTTGGCTTTTTGGGGCCCCATTAAGGGACCACTCAGCCACATGTCCCCAGCCCCTATAAGCCAGCTTCTCTTCCCCTCTTCCCACAGCTGTGTCCCTGCTCTGCCTGGGCTTCCCCATATGGCCAGGAGTGAGTCCAAACTCTTCTGCTTTGGGTTTGGGTCCTTTGTGATCACCTGCTGACCTGTCAGCCTCCTCAGCCCTTGGCCTGGAGGGGCCTGATCATTATGTGCGTCGGATAGCCCCAGATGGGACCCTGACCATCACGTTGGTCTCCTGATCCTCCACTGTGCAGAGGAGAAAACTGAGGCACAAAGAGGAGAATAAAAAGGCTTGAGGCATTCATTGACCAGATATTTACCGAGGTCCTACTATGCCCCAGGTGCTAGGAATACAGCCGTGAGCAAGATGGCAAATATCCCTATCTTCATGGAGCCCAAGAAGAACATACACAAAATCACAGTGTTTGTCAGAGGTTGACAAGGGCTTCAAAGTTAGAGTAAGGGGTTCGAGAGTGATGGAGGGCATTTTGAAAAGGCAGTCAGGGAAGGCCTCAGTGAGGAGTTGACATTTCTTCAGGACCCAGAAAGGGGAAATAGCCTGGAGGCTGGTGTGGCTAAAGGGCAGTGAGCAGGAGCCCAGAAGGTGGAGACAGGGGCCAGAGCTGGGCCTCTGGGCCTTGGTGGCTTTTGCTTGGAGAGTGATGGGGACCCACAAGGAGGTTTTGAGAAGAGAAAGAACATGGTAAGGTTTACATTTTAACACAGCACTTTGGGAGCTGTGTGAAGAGGGGAGGAAGTAGGAGGAAGGACAGTAAGTGCTATTGCTGGGGAGGAGGTGACAAGAGCCAGGGTGGGAGGGGAATGATGGAAAAGGCCCTATACTTCCCACACTCCCCAAGTTCTACTTCCCTGGGGAAGGGAGACTGAGAGGAACTGGACATGCGGGCAGCAGGGCTAGCTTAGGGACACTAGGCAGAAGCAGCCCCCTTGAGCTCAGCAAACCTGGCACAACTAGAGAGGGACCTGGCCGCCTTAGCCAACCAGATGGAAGGCATGCCACATCTCAAGCTTCCCCAGCCAGTGGGGTACCTAGGAGCCCCAGCTCTGGGAGGGCGGAGATCAAGTCTGTTCTAGTCACCACTCCTGGCACATAGTAGGGACTCAATAAATCTTTGTGGAATGAATGAACAGGACCTGGTACACAGCAGGTGCCAATCAAAGTTTACTGAATGAATCAGTGAATGAGTGGATGGCCTGCAGCCCTGTATTATTTGCTGGTGGTTTCTCATATTAGTCTGAGTTTCTTAAAATAATTGCAGTTGCTGCCAATCACAGAGCCTTACCATGAGCCAGGCCGCAGGCTCAGTCTCTTACCTGCATCCAATAGAACTGCATGGTAGGTTCTATTGGTACACCCAATTTAGAGGAGGAAACTGAGGCCCTGCAAGGTTAATTAATTTCCACAAGGTTACTAAACAGCACAGCCAGAATTTGAACCCTGGACTGGGTTCTTCTCAGCTATACTTTAATACCTCTGGAACTGGTGTCTTCTTGATGACACCACCAACTCAACTGCAAATCCCCTGAGGGCATGGACCTGCAGGTGTGGCCCTTGATGAACAACCCCGGTGCTCTATCACATCTGAGGCATCGCCTTGGCTCCTCACTGCGCCTGGTACCACCTTCCTGATAAGGACGCCAAGGCCACAGATCTGGGAACTTTTTCAAGAACGGTAGGGCTGAGAAGTGGCAGAGGAAGGCCTTGAAACCTCATCTTCTGGGGCCTGGCCAACAGCTCTCTCCGCAGCTCCCTCATCCCCCTGTCCCCACCACCACCTCATGTCTCCAGCACAGGGGCAGCGGACTGAGTCTGCATGAGTCCTGCAAGAGGCAGTGGCTAATTTCTGGGGGCTAGCCGATGACAGAGAGCCCCTCCGCATCAGAGGCCTGTCTCAAGATCCGAGGCTACTGAGCTGATGTCTCTGCCTCTTGCCTAAAAGGGAAGAAGACACAAAAACTGAGTTTCAGGACCTGCAAAGGGAGTTGGGCATGTGCGTAGCTACAAGTGCACAATAATAATCACAGTAATAACAGTAGCAGCAACAGTAACAACACCCAGTGCTCGCGGAGCACTCAACCATGAGTTCTGGTCTCTGCTAGGCTTTACAAGCCCTGATTCTCACAACAATCCAAAGGAGCAGGTCCAGCATCACCACCACTTTCTAAATGCAGAAACTGAAGCACAGAGAGGTTGACTAAGTTGCCCGAGTCACACAGCAAATATATAGAGGATTCAGGATTCAAATTCAGGCATCCCCGCTCCAGAACTATGTGTATCAGGAAGAGACTGACACGTGAAGGACTGAACCCCTCTGGCAAGGGAACTAGGTGGGGAGGGATGGGGTTGGCTGAGCACTCCTCACCCCCTTGGGGACTGCTATTTTGTGGTTGTTGTGGCTTTAAGTCACGTGTGTACGTTACCTTGAAAACCAACCTCGCTGGCGCTCCTTCGTCCGCAGTGCCCCTTGCCCCCTCATGGGAGGCCCTATCCCTTCCTTTCCCATTTCATGGCTCACCTCCTCACGAGAGACCTCCCTACTTCCTCTCCGGCTTCCTTGTCACCCTCTCCCTGTCCTGATCTCCATCAGTGCCACCCAGGGTGGGCACAGACCACCCATCTCCTTTTGAGACTACTGGCAGCTGGCTGTAGCCTAGGTGTTAGGCTAAGCCTTGTCTCATGCAGGTGGGCACAAGGCTCCCCTGTCTCAGCTGAAGTGGGGCATGTTGGCTGACCAGCTGACAGTCTGGCTGTGGGGCTCTGCGTCACTCCCTGGCCCTCCCTGAACCACAGAATCCCTCAGCGATCCCCAAGGATCAACCCCACCAGTAGAGTTTGTTTGTGCCTAAGCAGCATGTCCCTGTGTTGGCACACTCTGCCAGACAGACTCGCGCCTGCCTCCCCATCCTGAGAAGAACCATTGTCTAAGCCTGTGTAATACCACAGGGAACCCCAGAGTCTGAGTCTTGCTGTCAAGAGGTTAGGCGATTTAGGGAGCTGAGGACATGACGCTTCTCTATTGCATGGGCCTAAGTCTCTGCTCTGGCTCTCACCAGTTGTGTGATCTCAGGCATATCACTTAACCTCTTTGAGCCTCAACATCCTCATCAGCAAGATGAGGATCATAACGGCAGCCACGTTTGGACCATCACATGGAGTCATGAACATATAAGTATTTAGCAGAGTGCTTGGCATTTCATAAGCATTCAACGAATGCTAGTTGTCTCATGATTGCCATTGTCTTTACTTGGTAGCAGACATTGACTGAATACTTTATGTATCTCAAATATCCCTGTAAGGTAGTCGATATGACTATCCCCATTTTACAGATGTGGAAATAGAGGCTCAGAGAGGTTGAGATGTGTCCACGGTTGCACAGTTGGTTGGTGAGGCAGGATTTGAACGCAGGGCTCTCTACCCCAAGAAGCACGCCCACTCTTAGTCCCACAATGAGCAGCCTGGACTCTGTGAAGCTCTGACAGTCAGCTTCCAATTGAATCAGCAGAGGTTCTGGCCTCTGCTTCCCACCTGCTTTGGCTCAGCACCTTCCCTCTGCCCTCTGGCTTCCATCAGGCCTCCTCTCATTCAGATCAGGGGGTGATGGTCGACCAATCATTGAGAGAAGACCCAGCTGGCTACACCTCCCCCTGGAAGCCTTCTCCTCGTTTTCCTACACATACCTCTACTTCATTCTCTTTTACCTCTGTCCACCGCCCCTTCTGCAATGCTCCACTCCAGTGTTCCCTGGCCCTGCCCAGACCCAGCATCCCTAGGTCTGTCACTGGCCACAGCACAGCTATAAGCAGAGAATTCCTTTTTCCTGTGCTGAGCATTTGACAAGGAGTCTCTCTTCCTCTCCCCACATCGACCCTATGTGATGGGAAATATTACTGGGCCCATTTTACAGAGGAAGAAACTGAGGCTCAGGGAGGAGCAGCAACTTGTTTCAAGGTCATCCAGCTAATGAATCATGGGTCTCAGTTCAAACCTGAGGCTGGTCTGAACTCTAAAGCCCAACCCAGCAGCACTGCTCCATGTGGCCTCGTCACAGATGCTCGATTTATTGATTCGATCACAATCATAATCCTAATCATTGCTTCCTTTTATTGAGGGTTTGACTATGTCCACATCCTGGTACAGACGCTTCAATACTATAGATTATAATATTATATATACATAACAAAATATAGAATAGAAGGAGGATATAAGTGAAGCCACAGCTATTATAACCCCATTTTACAGATGATAAAACTGAGGCTCAAAGAAGAGAAGAGACTTGCCCAATATTGCACAACAGTAAACGGCAGAGCCTGGACCCAGCCTCTGCCTCCACATTCCCTCAGCCTGCTCGCATCCCAACCTTTAGATCTCCCAGGCGGGCACCATCCCCATAGAACTTCCCAGCCCGAACTCTCTGAACTGGGTCTCTCCTCTCCCCACCTTAGCCAAGGCTTTCCCTCTTACTCACAAAGGGACTCCTAACCACCCTTGGGAGACTAACAGCTGTCTGGTTTGGGGATCTTTGCAGTGGTGAGGGGAGTCCTCCAAGGGACCCCAAGATGAAGCAGCAGCCCCTACTCTGTGGCCTGCCTGGCAGGGTTGGTTTTATGCCATCTTACCCCCTAGAGGGCAGGTGATCACCCACTTATACAGAAGGGGCCAAAGGATCAGAGTAGGTGAGTCGTTTGCTCAGAACCAGAAGCTGGTGGCAAAGCTGGGATCCAAAGGTAGGTCTGTTGTCTGCCATGTCCTTCTCTGGCCTTCCCCACTGTCTCCTGGGCAGAGCCCTATCTCCTGGGCAGACCCCTCTCCACACTCCCATGAAAATGACAAGCCCATTGTTTAAGTATTTCACACGATTTTCCCCTTTGGTTTTCCCAACAACCCTGTAGTGGAGGGACACTCATCAGACCCATTTTTCAGATGAAGAAACTAAAGCACCAAGTGGTTCCTTAGCTGGGTGCCGGCACAGGCCATGCCTTGGTTTGCTAACCTGTAAAATGGGGTCATAACGGCCTCCCAGGATGGTTGAGGACTATGCAAGGTTGTGGAAGCCAGGGCTCTTGGAGACCCACCTGCGAGGTGCTCTCAGACAAGGCCTGACGCCCAAGTGCGTTTTTCTCGACCCACCAGTATATAGTGAGGGACCGGCCTGTTGAAGAAAGAGCTCCATGTCTCCCTGAACATTTCCTCAGCCCAGGGATGCTGAGAAAACGATGAGTCATCCACACAAGTATAGGCCTCCCAGGAGCCTGCGTCGGGTCCCAGCCGGGGCGGGGAAGGTTCCAGGCTGGGAAGGGGGCCCCCAGGAACATGACAACTCCCGAGCTGGCCTTGCTGAGCCTTGAGTCACCAGGTCTCCTTCAGGCCCTCCTATGCCACGCACTATCAGCCTGGAGGACTGAGATCCTGCCCACTACACCCTGCCTCTGTGCCTTCGGACCAGACCTGTGCGTTTGGCTACATTTCTGGGGTCAGAAACTCCATCTCTTTCCACCCAAGAATACAGGGTTAACCATGACCCTCAAGCTCCCCTAGCCCCCTACCTCACTTATCACCCAGTCCCAGCTACTAAACCTCTTGTGCTCTGAGGAAACTAGTCCCTCCTCTTTATCCCAGGCCAGAGAAGTGTGTGAAATGCTTAAACAGTGGGATTGTCATTTTCATGGGGATGTGGAGAGCCCAGGCGACAGGGCTCTGCTGGGTACAGCAACAGCAGAAAAGGCCAGAGGGTAACGTGGCCAACAACAGACCCGCATTTGGATCCAGGCTTTGCTACCAGCTTTAGTTTCTGGCCTTCTCTCTCTCTGCACCTATTTCTTAGCCTGCTGTTTCTCCTTCTCCAGGAGACATCTCCCCCTTGCCATGGCATTTCTAAGATTCCTTCTAAAACCCAAATCTGACCATATCTCCTCTCTCCTTAAAAACCCTGCTGTGAACTCCTTGCTCTCCTTGACGGTGACATACTTGCATCTCCGAGTGGCTTTCCAGATCCTTCTCTTCCATCTGGCCCCAACCAATTTCACCAGCTCACCCCCTCCGTACCCCGCAGTAGTTCTCAAATTGATTTAACCCCCACCCCATCTGATATGCTCTGCAGAACAGGCTTCTCCAGGAAAGTGGCCCTGTCACCATCACACGCTGGGCGCCGTGACCCCACCTAAACCTGTCCTGCCTCCCAGCCCTTCCCATTCCCTGGAATGAGCTTCCCCCTGCTCTGCTCTGGCTGAAAAAAATCTGTTTTGGTCCTCGAGGTCCAGCTCAAATGTCACTTCCCTGGGGACTCCCTGGACCCCCTCTGGCAGGAGGAGGATGGGTCTGGGCCCTGGGGCTCCTGAGGCCCGCTGAGTGCAGAACTGGATGGGTGGTTCTCAGACGCTTGCTCCGAGACAGCTGCTGTGCTGCCGTTTCCCACCCCCTCTTCGCGCAGTGGGGAGCCCCAGAGGGCCAGGGGCTATTCTGGACCCTGGGGACACAGCAGTGAACAAAACAGACTGGCCTGCCCTGGTGGAGCTCATAGCCTTGCGGAGAGATGTATACTAAACATATAAAATCGTAAAAGAATAATAATAAAAAATATTTATTCATTCATTTATTATTGATTGATTGGATTGATTATGTCAGGGGGTGATAAGGGCTATAGAAAAAAATTAAGTAGAAAACGGTAGGGGGAGAGAGTCTAAAGCCCCTAAGGTGGTCATGATTGGATGACCAGGGAGGAGGTGACATCTGAGCAAAAACCCAAAAGAGGAGAGGGAGCCAGCCATGTAGAGATCTAGAAGAGTGTTCGGGCTGGGAGAAGAGCCAGTCCCAGGGCCCTGGGGCAGGACTGCTGTGACAGTTTGCAGGAGGGGATAGTGAGAGGCCGGCGTGGCAGAGCTTGAATGAGCGAGGGAATAGTGGAGAAAGGTGAGGGCAGCAGGCAGCGGGGGCCAGACCATGCAGGGCCTTGGAGGCTTCGGGGAAGACTTTGGCTCTTGCTTTGAGACGGGAGCTTTGGAAGATTCGTAACAGAAGAGCGAGAGAATCTGATCTGCTTTTTTGCAAAGTTTTCTCTGGCTGTGTGAGCCACAGGGGATTATAGGGAGGCCAGAGCGGCCACAGGAAGCCTAGAAGGGAGGTGGATGCATTGCTAGGCTAGGACGAGGCTAGTGGTAGTGGAGGTGGTGAGAAGGTAAAACGTGAGATTTACTTTGAAGGTAGAACCAACAGGATTTGCAAATGGGTTGGATGAGGAGGAAGGGCGGTAAAAGAAAGGCATTAAAAATGACTCCAGGTGTGGCTCGAGCAAGGGGAGATGGAGCAGCTGTGATGAGAAGGGAGCAATGGAAGGAGCAAATGAATGAGCAAGTGAATGAGAGAATGACCCACTGGGCTGTGGAATCAGATGGCTCACACCAGTGCCGGTGTTCTGTGGGACCTTGAGCGAATTCTCGCCACCCTTGGCCTTAGTTTCCCCAACTGCAGCTGAGAGGCCCCATGTCCTGGGGTGGCCAAGAGGACTGGATGCTGATGGGGCCGATTACCTTGTGGGGAGAGAACAGGCCAGCTTCCTAGCTCCCCTATCTCCCCAACCCCTGCAGCCTACCCAGGACAGGACAGGCCTGTAGCTACAGTTGGATGAGAGAAAAGAAGGGAAAGAGGGAGGGATGGCACCTGTCTCCCACCGGGCTGGGTCTGGGCCAGTGGGAGGGCTGCCCTGAGTTCTGAGAGGCTTTGTGGACTGACCTCAGATAAGAGGGCACAATGAGCCTGGGGTGGGGAGGCGGGAGGGCACCTGTGGACCCGTCTCCACACCCAGGGGCTCGGAGGGTCAGACAGCCACAGAATCCACACCCTGCCACTCGCTCACTGTGAGACTCAGGGAGGTTCCCTGGCCTCTCTGAGGCCAGGTTCTCATCTACCTCACAGAATCCAGGAAAGACTAAAGTGTTTTGGTACAGGGAGGGGATTGAAAACATGAGAGATGTGCTCAGACTCTTGCCCAAGGGAGACGGTCATTACACCTGCCTCACTGTGTTCTCTATAACCGGGGTCCCCAATCTGCAGGCCACGGACCAGTACCAGTCCATTGCCGGTTAGGAACAGGGCCACACAGCAGGAAGTAAGCAGTGGGCAAGCGAGCGAAGCTTCATCTATATTTGCAGCCCCTACCCAGAGCTAGCATCAACGTCTTAGCTCCACCTCAGATCATCAGGCATTAGATTCTCATAGGAGCACTGGTCCCTGGTGCAAAAAGGTTGGGGACCGCTGCTCATAAGATACCAGAGTCCAAAACTCAGGTTCCTGGCCAGGGACTGGGGCAGAGGTGGGGATGGGTGTGTGTGTGAGAGGCCTCTGGGAGGCTCAGCCTTCTACCTTCCTATCTGGGTTGTGCCTGTAAACCTTAGTAATGTCCCCACCCTCTTCTCTCTAGCACCCTTACCTCTGGGATCCAGCCTCCCCAGTACCAAGAAGAGATTCAGAAGCAGGAGGGACCACAGGAGGCTTCCCTGTGCAGTAACTAGGGAAATTGAGGCTCAGAGCAGGGCAGGAGCCAGCCAAGGCAGAGAAAGACCCTAAGCCTTCATGTCCCCAGCTCTGGGGGCTCATGCCACCCTTATATTCTTCACCGAGACTTTTCTGTGTGATTCAATACAACATTAATCAGGCTCCCAATGGCACTGGAGACATAGAAATGACTCAGACACAATCTCTAGGGAACTAATAGTTACATCCCGCCTACTATGTGCCAAGAACTTGGCTGGGGGCTTTATTTCCACTGTCCCGTTTACTATCCATGATAGCTTTCATCACCATCCCCATTTTCCAGATTAGAAAACTGAGGCTCAGTAAGATCACACAGCTGCTAACATAGCACTTGCTACATTCTTCAGGCTTTGTGTGCATTCATCTTCATATCAGTTCTTCACACCTGTCTTATGAAGGAAATAGGATTATCAGCTCCATTTTACAGATGAGAAAACTAAGGCTAAACTGGTAAAAGGGCAGAGCTGAGATTTGAACCCTGTGGCTTGGAACCCCAAGCCCTTCACTTCCCCTCTATGTCAGGCTGAGCCAGGGGCAGAAAGATTCAGGAGTCCTTGTTCTAATACGTGGCCTACCTTGGTGGGCCCTCACCCTGCTTCCCTCTGCTCCCTCTCTTGCTTTGGGGACAGAGGCCAGGCCTGCTCTGATACAAGTTAGCAGAGCTTTTTCCAGTTTGTCAAGTCTCCTGGAAGTGGGTCTTTGGAGCCCATTTTCCAGATGAGGAAACTGAGACTTGGAGAGGTCAAGGAGGCTATTTACCCGAGTCACATACAAAGAAGTGGCTGAGTTGGTATGCCATCAGTCTTGGCCCTGTCCCTTCATGTTCAGAGCCCTCTCTCCCAGAAGGACCTACCTCGTCCCCCATTGCACCTGGCTTTGGGCTACTAAGTGCCACCATAGCACAGGTCACAAGCTTTGCCCTGCTGTCCTTGTAGGGAAGTGAGGAGCGGAGGAGGAAGAAGAAATCTGGAAACAGGGAGGTGCCTTGGCCACTGTCAAGGGGATAGGGACATGGCACTACCTATTATGTCCACTCCCTCCCTCACACTTGGCTTCTGCAGCTTCTGAGACCCCAGGGGCAGCAGAGGTCAAGGCGGCAGCTCGGGCTGGCTGGGTTATGATGAAGGACACCCCTGTCAGCAAGGTGCTGCCAGACTGACAGGGTTTTCTCAATAGGATTCTGAACATGTGTGCATGCACACAGTCACATTCGTGGTCTGCCAATGCCCACACCCCAGGTGCTTGCACATCTGCCAACACAGACGCTCACAATCACACACATTCTCAAGCATGCAGTCTCCCCTCCACCTGTACACACACACACACACACACACACACACACACACACACACACACTGCTCCAGGCACACAGAATCCTCAGCCTGCACATGGCCAGGCACATGCACACTCACGCCCACACAGTCACACTTCTGCCTGCACACATACATGCACACAGTCCCATGTGTACACACATGCTCTGACCCCATGAGCTCACATACACATGCATAGTACTGAATCCATCACCTCCAAAATAAGAGCTGGCTTGGAGAACCCCAGGTTTGCCTGAAGCTAGGTCACTTTGTCCCTCAACAGCCCCGGCCATAAGGTCCCCTAACACCCACTCCGCTCCCAGCAGCATTTTTAAGGGCCCAGATGCATTTCCTGACTCCCAGACACTCAAGGATGGGAACAGAGCCTGTAGGGGCCATGAGAGAGGATGTTCATGCCAGGTCTGACCCAAAGGAGAACAGGGCATGCTGTCCCTAGACCCCAGCATTCAGTGACCCAGGACCCAGAAGGGAGGTCCCAGGAAGAAAGAGCCTGATCCTCCAGCATTACCCAAGCTCCAAAGGGCAAGGTACCCAAGACCACATTCACCCAAATTACTGAGGCTTAATGAACAAAATAGCCCACTTCTGCCCTAAGAAATCCAAATGCGGCCTGTGCCAGGTGTTATTGTCAATCTTCTCCCTAAAGTCCCCCAGGACTCAGGACAACACAAGTCTCCTCCCTTCTCCTTACTCCATACCTGTCCTAGTGAGCCCCAGGGAAGCCCCCAGACACCTTACATGGAGCCAGTCCTGCCTCAAGACCAGACTATGACTACAGACATTTGACCAGAAGGATTGTTCTAAACTAATTCAGATTAAGGCGTAAGGGACTGAAAGCTTGTCATGAAGGACCTAGGCTTTCAAATTGGATCAGGTTGCAAGATACATCAGACAGGGTCAGAATGGACATGCGTGCATGTGGTACCCAAGCTCAGGGCCTACCCCCATCAGCAGTGGTCTTAGGGAAGCTCTGAGTCTCTCTAACCTCAGTTTACTCATCTGAAGGATGGCAATAATAACAGCACTGATATGTGCTGCTGTGAGAATTTGACAAGTTAGTGCATCTCAGCATCTTAGCACAGTGACAAACACATAAAAGTAACTCAGAAAGGGTTGCTGGGGTGAAAATTTGGAGAAAAGCAGGAAATACTGAGGTAGTCAACTGAAGGTCATAGCATATATTATACTGTGCTAAGTCAGAGGCCATTTCCCACCCAGACCAGCGGCCGCAGGTGCCAAAGGTTTACACAAAAGCTCTGGGGAGAAAGACTGAAGACTGTGAAAATGCTCTCCACTAAATGAACGTTGTCTGCAAACTGGAAAAAGACCATTAGTCAATTTGGCCAGTGGAACACCTGGGGTCCGGCTCGCAAAAGCCTGGTGTTGAGAGGGGAGTTTGGCAATCCAGCGTTTCCCCTCGGGGAACAGTGCTCTAATGGGGGGATCCTGGCACGTGATGGGCCACGAAGAAGTCACAGTGGAGCATAGAGATCTGCATTTTAGTCCTGGCTCCCTACCGACAGATACTTCCTCTCTCGAGGCCTCAGTTTTCCCATCTGGAAGACGGTAGACTTGGGCTGAGAACATCTATCTCCAAGAAGCCTTGAGGCTCTCTGGTCCCTAGAGTTGACAGATGGCCCGGGGCCCCGCCCCAGACATAACCTGCGACATAACCTGCGGCCCTTGCAGGCCCGGGGACAGCCCCACTCTGAGACCAGAGGAAAAGGAAAGGGGTTGGTTCACTTTGTGGCCGACACTGGAACACTGGAACGGAATTGGAGGGTCTTGCCTCTCAGGGGTTTGCTTCCCCTGCTGGGCAGCCCACGGAGGCCCCAGGAGGCCAAACACAAGAAATAATAAATCCTACCCAGGCTTTGCCCAGCCAGGAGGCCTGGCGGGCTCTTGTCATAAAAAAATCTTATCCCATGAGCGCCCCCATGCCCAGCGTGGAGGACTCCACCCTCCTCCCCTTGGCCCTCCGCCTCCACTTCTATTTCCTGTGACAACCTGCAAACTGAAGACCAACTTGCCTCTCCCCCCACACCCAGGCTTTTGCTCGACGCCCCCCCCCCCCCCGCCCTGCCCCGCCCCCCACCCGGGCCCCAGCTGCAGGAGGCCCCAGCAGAGTGTAATTCCCCTTGCCCTCCTCTCCGCCCTGGGCCCGTCCGGACAGATTAAGCCTTTGTCACACACACCCAGAAAAGCTCAGGGCCAGATGGGACAGGACAAGTGGTGTCAGATCATCGACCCGCTGCTGGCCGGGACTTGGGAAGGGCCCCGACCACAGCACCGCATATGGCTGTGGGAGGAGAAAAGGGGGCCCAGCGAGGGGGCGGCAACATGGAAGAGAGACGACACATCAAGGCCACCCTTAGGACCGAGCCCACGCAGAGGGCCCTTGTTTAGCTTCTGGATAACCCAACCCCCACACCCCCTCTTTCCTGAAATCATTCTGCCTGGTTTCTTGATCATATGTGCCCACCTCCCCTACCAGCTGGGTGCCCCAGTTGCAGGCAGAGTCCAACTCACTTCAATGCCCCAGTGCCCTCCAAAAGACCTGTGGGTGCTAAACAAATGCCTCAGACAAAGGTTTATGGCCCAATGACCTTCACAAAACCCACCCAGGACAAAACTACAGGATCTCTCCCAACTGCTACCAGAAGCAGATAACTTTAATTGTGCGTGCGTGCGTGCGTGTGTGTGTGTGTGTGTGTGTGTATGTAGGCCAGTGAAGGTGGGGGATGTCCTTTGCACCTTTCAAAGAAGGTCCCATTCAGCCCCTCCCAGTTAGAGGCCATGGCTGCCCCTGAATTCCCAGCAGGATTCATTCCTCTTAGATCAGTGAAAAGGAAAATGGAAATGGAAAAATAATAACTGAGCCCCAGGAAAGTACTTGGAGATGGGGGTAGCAAGACTAGGGGCATCTCCTGCAGCTGGCTCCGGTTGGCTGGGCAAGTGGCAGGTAACTAACGGGCTCTCTGGGGACCAGCAGGTCAGGCAGGCGGGCGTGGGGAACTCGAGGGGACTGCTGTCACAGGAGGGCACGTCTGTTGTGTTTCTAGTGCTCCTGGCAGCCTGGGCAGGGAGGCCTGGGTCCCCTTTCTCTGCCTCCCGGGCAGGTAGTCCCTTGGGGAGGGCTTATTATTGGTCTGGGAGGCAGGGTAGAGGCTTATGAGGACCCTGCTGCCAGGACAGGTTAGTGTGGGCCTCATGAGGGTCTAAAGTGACTGGCTGAGCTGGCAGGACCTGGGGCCCAGGCCTTAGCACCCAATTTCTGCATGCGGCCTGGATGGGCATCTGTGCTCTTGCTCTGCCTTGACATCTGTGTGGCTAAGGGGTTAGAGGGACTGCCCCATGATGCCCACTCCCTATAAGAGAGGTCAACCCACACAGAAAAACAGTGAGCCAGCTGCCAGATCTAAGTGCCATCTGCCCCCCAACTCCAGGAGTCGGTGCAGTGGGGGCAACGGCCTGAGACTAAGAAGGAGGTTAGACCAAGACTCCTAGCTCCTTAGGAAGGAATAACCTGGATGGGTTGGGTGGGGGGCACTGACCATGGAAGCCTGGGTGGCTCGGGGCAATGACCCGCAGTAGGGGGTTCTGACCCAGCCAACCATCTGGTGGGTCATTGACCTCGGAAAAGCCACACTTAGGGTGGGGGCGATAGCCCAAGATTGGGGAGAGTGGTGGGTTGTAGGAAATAGCAGGGCGGGGAGGGCTGACCTAGGCTGGGAAGAGGCAATGACCCATACTCTCCGTGTGGGAAAGCGGGCACTGATTTGGGCTGGGGGAGGGGTCCCTGACTCGATCAAGGGAGGGGGCAGTGACCCAGACTCCCCGGGTTTGGGGCAGAGCATTGATTTAGATTGGGGAATCCCTGACTCGTGCTGGGTGGGACACTGCCCTACCCTTCCCCTTTGGGAATTCGGCCCCGGCGCGCCCCTCCGCCCGGCCCTCAGTTCTGGGTCCGGCCGGAGGCGGCAGCGGCGCAGATGGGCTGCTGGCGGCCGCAGCGGCAGCGGCGCGGTTATCAGCGCTCCTCGCAGATGGGCCGCCCGCCCTCCGCGCTCACGGTTCCCCACTCCCCGCGGCCTGCAGCCCCGTCCCCTGGGCGCGGGGGGAGGCGCCTCTGGATCCGCTCCCTGGCTCCCGCCTCCCTCCCTCGCGGCCCCCTCACCCTGCGGGCCCGGCCCGGGCGGCCGCCAGAGGGGGAGGGGGAGGGGACAAGTGCACTTTTCGTAACGACCGAATCAATTGTGTGTGAAGAGCCCGCTCCGGCCGGGGACGGGGCTGAGCGCGGGGCGGGCGGGCCGGACGGGGGAGGAGCACGGAGGGGAGAGCGGGGGAGCGAGGGAGGGAGGGAGGCCGGCGCGGGGCGGCCCCGCTCGCTCGCTCGGGCCGGGCGAGGCCGGGGAGGGAGCGAGGGGGGCAGGGAGGGAGGCTGGCCCGGGCCAGGCGGGCCGGGGGCTGAACGCACTAATGGAGGGTCTCCACGACGGAAAGTTCAAAGCTCAGCAGCTCCCCAGGAGCAGCAGCCCCCCCAAGCCCCCACCCGCTGCAGAACAATGAGGTCCCCGCGGGGGAGCCGCGGGGCCCGCGCCGCACGCCCTCTCCAGGGCGCCCCGGGCCGGAGGGGACGCCCCCGCCCCGCTGCCCGCCTCCTCCCTCCCCGCGGCTGCGGTTCCCCGCCCCCTCCCCCACGCCACCCCGCCCGGACCCGGGCCAGCCCCGGGGACGGGGGAGGGGAAGGGATGGATAGGTCAGGCCGCCCCCGTCCCAGGGAGGGGGGAGCTAGGGGCCCAGGGGGCGAAGGGGGCGCCCCACCCACTCGCAGGAGGCTGCTCCTGCGCCAGGCTGCGGCTCGGGCTGCCCCTCCCCGGGCCAGCCCCGGGTGGGGTCGGGGAGACAGTGCCCTAGCGGGCCCCCTCCCCTGGCGCTGGGAAGGCGAGTGGACTCCCCGTCCCGTGGCTGTCCCTACCCTTCCTCCCATGGCACCACCCTACACCACCCACACACACACACACACACACACACACACACACACACACACACACACACACACACACACACACACACACAGCCCAGCCGGCCCGGGGGCGGGAGCGCGAGGCGCCCGGGACAGGCAGCCCCGGGGCGGGCGGGCGGGGGGGTGGAGAGGCTCAGGCTTCGGAGCAGCCGCCTGCTGGCGGGGGGAGGGGACGGGAGGACGGAACATGCTAGGGTGAGCAGCCCGGGACAGCCCGCCCGGCACGGCCACGGCCCGGGCAGCGGCGCAGATGGGGGCAGGGACGCCCTGAACCCAGAGCGCTGCCCGGGCGGGCCAGCAGGGACGCGTGCGCCTCGAGCGAGCCAGACCCACGGACAACCTCAGGGACACACGTTCAGACACACATCCACACCCCTACCCCGCCCCCGCCCTCCCGAGCCCCGCGGCGGGACCGGCCCGCGGCCGCCGCGCGCGCACTCACCGAGCCCGTCTTGACCGGCACATACACCACTTGGCCCATCTTGGGTTCCCGGCCGCTGCCCAGGCGGAAGCCCTTGGAGCGCACCCAGAACTGGAACTTGCCTTTCTCGCCGGCCGCCGGGCCGCTGCCCGCGCCGGTCCCGCCGCCGCCCTGCAGGACCTCGGCGATCCGCTGGTATTTGCTGCGTGTCACCGTCTTGGTTTTGGCCGAGTCGCCGTAGGTGCGCAGGCACCAGTCCCGGAACTGGCGGCCCAGCTCCGAGTCCCCGGGGCTGCGCTCGCGCTCCCAGCCCCCGCGCAGCAGCAGCGTCGGCTTCGGCATCCTCCCGCCGCGCCCGGCGCCCTCGGGGGCGGGCCGGTCACCGGGCCGCCCGGTGCCGGGACTGGGCTGGGCTGGGCCGGGTCGGGGCGCGCCGCGGCCCGGGCTGTCCCGCGGTGTGGCTCCGGCGCGGCTGCTTGATGGGCACGGGCGGCGGCCGGACGCGCGGGTCTGCGGCGCGCTCTGTCCTGCTCGGGCGGCGGCGGCGGCGGCGGCGGCGGCGGCGGCGTTGGCGGCGGCGGCTCCGGCTCGCCTCCTGCTCCGCCTCCTCCTCCCCCCGGCCGGGATGCAGGAGCGATGGAGGCAGCTCCGGGCCCGGAGGTGCAGAGGGGGCGGGCCGCCCCGCGGGCGGCCAGGGGAGGCGGGAGGCGGGAGCGGCCCCGGGCGCGGGGAGCGAGACCGAGCCTGGGCGCGGGCGGTGGCGGCGGCGGCTGTCAGCTTGCGCGGCTCATCCTGCTCCTGCTCTTGCTCAGGCTCCCGCTGCCGCTGCTCTTCCTCCTCCTCCTCCTCCCGCGCCCGCCTCCACCACGCCGCGGGATCCCACCTGTTAGAGCGTCGCAGCCTTAGCCGCCTGCCCCCCTCCCGCGCCCGCCCGCGGGGCCCAGCCCCCGCCCCGGTCCGGCCCCTGGGGGCGCGGGGGCTGCCGCGCCCGCAGCAGTGGGGAGGGCAGGAGCCGCAGGCGCGCAGTGTTCAGCCTAGGGACCGAGTTTCCTCTGGCCGGGCCTGGCCCGAGCCTCGCAGGCCGCGCTCTGCCCGGACCTGGCGGTCTCGGTGGGAATAGGGCACCGACCCCGCCCGGCCACCAGCGTCCCTGCCTCTCTGGGCGGCCCCGCCCAATTTTAGCCCGGCGCTGGCGGTACAGAGCAGGGCCCCTTCGCTCCCGGCAACTGGCCTGACCTCTCTAGTGTGAGCTTGGCCCCAGAAGAGCAGCGTTCCCTTGGGAAACCCCAAACCGCCACCCTTCAGGGCCCCCCAACTTCCTCCCTTCAGCCTCACCCCAAATTCCCCGAAGTTTGGCTGGCCTTGCTTCTGCCAGTCCCAACGTTCTGGGACAGCCCCAGGCCACAGGGAAGTCGTCAACATTGGCGCATAGCCTCACTCAGGCCAACCCTACCAAGGCTTCAGGCAACACTCAACACACTCACGAATTCAGCCAGAGATACCTTCTCTTCGTGGGTACACCTTGGCCCAGAATCTCCTGCTGAGTAAACTCAGGTAGCCTGCCATCCGCCTCCTCTCTGGGCAGGGCTGAGCTTGGGTAGAGCCAGCCCCCACCCCTTAATGAAATTACTAACATGAATAAAGGCACCGGCCAACTCCCTAGAATTTCTGCCCTCCTTTCCTAACAGGCCCTGAAGAATTGCAGTGCTTCTCTCCCCTGCTGTTCCCTGGGGTCCAGCCACAGTCACTAGACTTCTTCTGTAGGCAAGTCACCACCCAAGCCTGAGGCCCAGATTTCAGTCCGTGCAGGACCATTTTCTGCCTATGAACTACTGGCTACAGCCGTGTCAAAGTCCCCCATCCTGGTACCTATAGTGTTCCATGTCCTGGCAACTCTGAGAGGCAGAGGGAACTGGCTTGTACTATAGATAAAGGCCCGAGGCTTGGAGAGATGGCCTGACCTGTTCAAGGTCATGCAAGGTGGAGGAGAGGGTTTCCGTTCAGGTCTGCCTGGCTCTTGCTACCACATCACACAAGAAGTCTTCCCCCTGTCATCCTGCTGGGAGGGATCCCCACACTGTATGTGTCTGGCTCCCCTCCATGGGTAGACAGGGGGCTCAGGGTCCGTGTCTGACTCATCCCTATACCCTAGGCCCTAGCATAGCACCTGGCACACAGTAGGTGCCAATAACTGCTGAAAGAATCCAAGAGATCGTCTAAGTCCCACCTCTCTCTGCATTTCACATAGACTTATTTTTAGATAATTTACATTTCCATGTTACTTTATATACACCAACAACTCCGCAGTCATTTTTCCTCTTTATCTTCCTAAGAGTTCTTTCTGGTTCCATGCTGGCAGGCCCATTTTTCAGAGAGTACTACTGGGGCTCTAAGAGGGGAAGGTACTACCCCAAGGCCACCCAGCTCCAGGGGTGCAGGGGTTCCTGCATGATTGGGAAGCCCATGCCCTGCCTTTTTCAATACACTCCTTTGATACCCCTACAACTGACTCCCTTTTTGAGAATAATGGTGCTCTAACCCAGCAATGCTAATAATCATTTTAGCAAGGGTGCTCTGGTGCCTAGATAGTGGGGCCCCCATTTGAGCCCAGGTCTCTCTGTCCATGATCCATAACCACCTCTCCACACAATCTGGGTCTTAGAATGCCTTTCAGAATCTAAAACCCCGGTTGTCAATATTGGACTGAGTTCTAGTGTGGCAGAAGGTATGATATAGTGAAGAGAACAGGCTTTGGGTAGAGTCAACAGACTTCGGATTAAACCCTGACTACTATTTGCCATGGCATTCTTCATGCCCTTCATGCCCATTGGATGCCTCCGAAATGAATGAACCCATCAGTCCACCCTTTGCTGAGTGACCTCAGGCAGGTCGTTGAACACCAACTTCATCATCTATGTAATGGACAGAATGTCATGGATGTAAAGCCTCATCAAAATAAAATGTGTGAGAGAGAGCCTGGCATACAACAGGTGCCCAGTAAATGCCATATTGACCTTCATAGAGGCTGCAAAATATTCAAGGAGGAGGATGAACGTTGTTGAATCTTTTCATGTTTCATTCATTCAGCAAGTATTTCTTGAGCCACCATTATGCACCAGGTGCTGGAGATATCATTCACAGCCATGGGATCCCTAATGTCTTTGCCCCCTTGGAGCTCACCAATGGGCAGGGTAGAAGGCCATTGAAAAAATCAACTCTCAGTAATTACAGCTTGGGAAAAGGGCCATGATGGAAATAGGGAGCTGTGAAAGCAAAGCATGGACAAGAGGGACTGCTTGTCTTAGGGAGATCAGGAAAGACCCTTCTGAGGAGGTAGATTTGAGCAGTGACTTAAAAGGAGTCAGCTATGCTATGTTCTGAGAGAAGAACATTCCAGGTAGAGGCAGCAGCATGTGCAAAGGCCCTGAGGTAGGAAAGAGATTAGCAACTTCCAGAAACTTAAAGAAGGCCAGTTTGGCTAGGGTGAGTCAGTGAGGAGGGGTTGGAAGGCAGGAGACCATGGGAAAAACTTTGGATTGCATTCTGGATGTGATAGGAAGCCATTGGTGAGTTTTAAATGGGAGTGACCAAGAAGTGAGGAGTGGAGGGCAACTAGTGGCCCAGAGCTCTGTGGTCAAAGGGGTTAGAGGCCAGAGGCCTTGGTTTTAACTCCCATGTGTCAGCTCACTCTACACCAGGCACATCTCAGCATCTTGCCCCAAGTAGAGATGGCTGAGCCAAAGAGTGAGAATGGCCCATCCCCACTTCTGTGGAAACAGATCCCTGGATCTCTAGCCTGTTTATGTCAGTGGCATCCTTTAGCAGAGGTCCTGCCCCAGAGTTTGCTGGGTAGGAGGTAAATTTCTCACACTGCCCAGCTTGGGGGTAGGGTGGGCAATCATGATCCTAGAGGGCATCTGTTCTTCCTTTCTTCGCACTCCAGACACTTGCTGAAAGAACATTGTAGGTTGCCTTGTTATTCATAGGTCAGTAGAGCCCCTGGATTTTGTTTTAACCTTTAGTCCAGATGTCCAAGGGAGGCTGGGATTGAAGCATGGGGAGTCCAGACCCCCAGAGCTCATATTGGTATAATACTGACGGTAATATACTGGGTCATAAGACATAAATGATGAAGAGTCTGCAAAGAGTGTATGGTCAAAATTGCCTATTACAGATGGGTAAACTGAGTCCCACAGAAGGGAAGAGGCTCAGGGCCACAGGCAGAGCAGGTACCTGGCCTTTGTCTGGTTTGGCCCAAATCACCTGCTTTTCACTGAACTCTGACTCTGGGCCCAGATAAGTAGGAATGCTTGCAACTCAGAGGTGAGATGGCCCCAACCTGGCCTGTGCTGGGACAGAGTTGCAGGCCTGGGGAAGGGCAGAGTAACTCAGGCCCCCGTGGAGGCCTGTCCAACAAAGTTTGGGAGGAGGCCCTGGGGCCTTGGAGAAGGATATTTTCCACTGCCAGATGCTGGTGCCACCTCCATCAGGGGCTCGTACAGCCATTGACACTCCATTGCCGTATCAAAGCATCTCCCCTTGAAGTCTGCCCAGCCATGCCAACCTGGTCCACCTCACACAGAAAGGATTCTTGACCCTTCAGTTTGGTTCAGGGGCTTCTGTGGTTGCTCACAGACCCCTGGGCCTTTCCCATCCCAGCTCTGACCATACAATATCATAATTTTCTGGTTGCTTGTCCCTACCAGTGCACAGCACAGGGGCTGAGGCTTAATAATTATTGAATAAATGAGCACATGAATGGATGGATGGATGGACGGACGGATGGATGGGTGAATGGGCAAATTCTCAAAATGAATATCTCAGACTGAAGTCTACAGCATTTTCCATCGCACTCCTCTGCCTTCCCCAATCAGTCTATTAGCATTTAGTGTGCTCTTCCCGACAGGCTCTGCCATTGAGTAACCTTATATGCGCACCTTGATTTCTCTAAACCTCAGCTTTCAACACTGGTAAATGGGGATAATAGTTTTTCCTAACTCATTGGGCTGTTACGAGGACAAGCACTCGATAAATATTAGGAGTATCCTCTGTGTGTCAGATGCCATACCTGGTGTTGGAGATACAGCTGTAAACAAGATGGGCCTGGCAGCTGCCCTCGTGAAGCTCAAGGACCAGATGACTTTTAAAAGATCATTACAAATGGGTTGAGAATTAGAGAACAAAAAGATGCTTGAGAACACATGATGGGGGCTTAGATGAGCATCTCTGAGAAGCCTTAACTAAGGGTTCCTTGGGTGGAGGCACTCAGGGCAAGACAAAGGGGAGAAGAAAGTATCTCCATCCCTGCAATGGCCCATGCCATGATGTCTGTGGAACCACAGCTGCGTGGGAAGATATTCTGCCCACCTCACAGAGTTTGCGAACTCCTTGAGGCCAGGATCTCCCTTTTCCAGGAGGAACTAAAGCATAAGAGATGAGGATTTCATTCAAATGTCACCTCCCCAGAGGAGCCTTCCTTGACTGCCCTTTCAAAAATAATCCCTCAGTGACTCTATCTCTTCTCTACCTTATTCACCTCCACAGACTCAACACCACCTTCCATTTTAATAAGTGTTTGTTTGTTTCCTTGTTTCTGTTCATCTCATACACTGGAATGTATGTTCCCAAAAGGCGGGGATTCTGTCTTCTTGGCTACAGTATCTTTAACATCCAGAATCGCCTGGCACATAGTAGGTGTCCAATACATATTTGTTGAAAAATGAATAAATTTACTGGGTATATAGCCTAAGTGTGTATGTGCGTGCATGTGCATGCATGATAAACAAAAACTGCAATGAGATCCAGGAAGATTTATGTCGAATTGAAAAGAAAGGAGGCTTTTCATTCTGTTATTAATTTTGTCTTTTGCAAAATTGAGCCTCAGTTTCCTCTTCTGTAAAATAGAGCTGGTACCAACTTTGCAGAATCATTGTTAGATGTCAACCAAATGTGATACAAAGTGCCCAGGTGGGGTCTGGCACACAGTAGGTGTCCTGTGAGCAACTCTTATTCTAATAGAGCCCTTAGTTGGGGAGACTTATGGAGGGGTATCCCAAGGACCTGAGCCTTCCTGCAGGACACAGAGGAAGCTGACACTGGATCTGTCCCGTCATCTGAACTCGCCAGTAATTTATTGATGCTGGATACTGGCACCTAGCAGCTTGCCGGGTCAGCCTCAGGGAGCAGGTGTGGGCCATCGGGGCCTACTCTCAACCTCACCCAAGAGAGGTAGGGTAGGGAGAGTGGGACTGCATAGCTCAGGAAAACTGATAGATCGGCCCCTACAAATCCCCTACTATGTGCCAGGCACTAGGAGACTGGGAAAAAACAAACAAACAAAACAAAACAAAAAACAGGTGTGTTCCCTGCCTGGCCTGACCTCCTAGAGGGTGAGTGAGATGCACATAATTTGTAATTTGAACAACCACAAAAATAGAGCTGCAGTAGGACCAACTGTGTGCCAGGAAATTTGTACATATAACCACATTTAAGGCTCAATGAAGTCTTGTTCATGTTTCATAGATTAGAAAATGCCATCAAAGAGAGAGGTTAAATGATGTGCTCAAGTCGCACAGATAGTGAGTGGCTGAGGAAGAATTTGAACCCAGGTCTGACCGGTTTCAAAGTCCAGGTACATGTTACTGCCACCCTGTTCCCATCAGGCTGGCTGAGTTAAGGGGCATGTTTAAGAAACCTTAAGCAGAAAGCTCTGGGACTTTAAAAGTGAGAGGAGGCCCATTCCACTGAAGGCTTCCTGGAGCCAAGGCCTTTGACTAGCCTTCAGAGGATGGGTGAAAATACTGAAGAGAGAGTGTGTTTTAGGGCAGGGAAACAGCTGGAGTAAAATCTTAAAGGTGGAAAAGAAAATGGTGTTTGGAGTATGGTGGACGTGCCTGCTTAGGAGAGCAGAGGGGCCCCCTACAAGGGGCCAGTAGGCCTCTGGTGCCTTGAATGCCTGGCCAGACTTTGGACATCACTGGGTGGGCCATGGAGCCACAGGAAATTGTTGAGCAATGAAGCCTGTATATTTTAAGAGGATGGCCAGTTAGACCAGAGGGAGCCTGGCATACAAAGACCTCTAAGGTCCAGTTGCAGCCTCACCACCCTCTACTCCCCTTCACCAGCTCTCTGGGCCTGGCAGGCTCACTGGCTCGCATCCTCTCATTCTCACCTTTTGTACCTCTGTTCTCACAGATCCCGCCCACCAAATGCCCACTCCATCTACCCAGATACTACTCACTACTCATGTCTCACTCCTAGGCCCCTTTCCTCCATGAAGCCTGTCCCCACCCACATAGGCCCTCAGTTACATGCTTCAGCCTCAGAGGCCTGGGCAGGGTAACGGCCCATCTTCCAATAAAAGTGGTAGCCCTCACCGTCCTCAGTGGCCAGCTGTTGCTTTCACCTGCCTGGCATCATTCTTCTGGTTATCTGGAATTCCTTTGAGAAACTGCCCCTTCCTCATATTCAGAGCATGTAGTCTGAACAGGTCTGACCCAAACCCTGGCCACCGAAAGCATCCTATCCCTTTGACCACTGTGATGGTGGCCAAATTTCTGACAACACCACCTGAGCCCCTGGAATCAGTTGTGCCTGAAGGTTCTTCTTATTCTCACTCAGGGCTTTTAGCGCTGGATTTCTTGCAACCCAAAGATCCTTGTCAGATGTATTATCTGTTCAATGCAATATGGGCCTCTTCTGGTCTGGCCCAGACAGCTATACCAACCTCCTCACTGGACTCCTGGCTTGTAGGTTTTCCCCTTCACCCCAACCCAAAGGGTCTCTTCTCTCAATTATGACCTCTATTATTTCCCAGAATAAAATCTTATAATTCCGCTTTTCACTGTGCTGTCTGAGCTACTCCCCTCTGTGACAGACACACTGAATTCCCTATTCTTCTGAACAGCAAACTCTACATAACTATAACTTATATATGCTATTCCCCTCACTGGGACTGCTGTTTTACTCCAATTTTCTTCCTGGAGAACTCCTACTCATCCTTCAAAACCTCATTTGACTATCACCCTCTCTGCCATGCTTCCCTTGACCCCTAGGCAGGGTGAGATGTCTCTTCCCCTTGGCACCTCATGCTCCCCAGCCGACCTTCAGAGCAATGACCACATGGTATGGTTATTGTCTTCTGCTTGGCTCCCTTCCCCCCTTATGAGGAGCTTCTCAGAGACAGGGTCATGCCTTATTCACTTCTAGTCTCCCAAAGGGCCTGTTAATAGTTGTCAACTAACATACCTATGTGGGCTGAACTCAAGGTCATACTGCCTTGAGGCTTCTTGAGCCATTAGGTAACTATTTTTGCTGGTCAACTCTTCAAGTTCACTGCGCACTGGTTTTTGTTTTTATTTTTTACTTCAGTAATTCTCAGAGCCTTTAATTCACTAATGGGCACTGTGAACCTATGCACGAGCTTGTAATCATCTTTCAGGAAGGGAGAGATGGAGGTTTAGAGAGGGATAAGGACTCATCCAGACAGCAGAACTGGAGCTGGGGTCCAGCCTCCTGCCCCCTCCCTCAGTGTGCTCCCTCCTAGACCTCTGTGCCTCTCCCTTCTACCCCTCAGGACTCCTCTAGATGCAGGTGTCTTCTGTAGCAAAATGGTAAGAGTGAGAGCTCTGGAGCCAGACTGCCTGTGTTTGCGTCTTGCGCTCCCTCTCACCAGCTCTGTGACCTTGACCAAATGACTTAACTGCTCTGATTTCCAATTTCCTCATCTGTAAGGTGTTGATAACAATAGCTTCTACCTCATGGTGTTGCTGCAAGGGTTCAAGTGAAGTAGTTCATGTAGAAGCACTTAGCACAGTCCAGCACATAGTAGGTCCTCAATAAATGGCCACCAGCATCTCTATGACCTCAGCTTTCTCAGGAAATAGTGGGCACACTGAACCCTGATTTCTTTGGGGAGTTATGGGCCTCTCTGGAGAAAGGTACCAACTAAATGCTAGGTGCAGGCTGGTATTACCTCCGTGGGGTTTGAATCTGGGCCTCCGTACAGTGCCTGCTCAACTGGATACTCAGCCGTCAAGCCTTTTTCCTCTCTGATTTGAAAAAAGACATTTTTGTTTAGAGAAATTTTTCTCCATTTCATACTGGCTCTATAAATTGGATTTTGTTGAGTGGTTTCTGACAAGCAAGTTGAACAGTCATGTATGTAGAGGAAAAGCAAGGCCCCCTCTGGGCACAAGGGTGGATCTGAGGCCTTGGGCCTCGGTCAGTCACTGGCAGAGAGCTCAGCCCCTGGGCAGCTGCATCCTCGGGAGAGTTTGTTTCCTTGGGGAGGAAGATGGGCTTCTTCCCCACGAAATTCTTCCCAGATGTTTCCCAGAAACTTACCTTAGGGGAAAGGCCCCAATGGCAAATGGCATGGCTACCTGCCCCACCTCAATAAGCAAAACTACAGCCTGCATTGAGATTCATGGTGGAGGGGCAAGCCCCTGGGTCTCCTACCCCCAGCTCAGTATACTCCAGGATGATAGTTACCTGCCATGAGGAGGATCACAGCGCTTGTCCACATCTTCGGGCACCCAAACAAGGGGAAGTCAATATGGAAAAGCAGGAGCAATTTCAGTTAGACAGCAGGAAGAACTTCCTCCTGGCCAGAGGGCTCACACATGGTCTGTACATGATCTTGGAAAGAGCACTAAACTAGGAATCAAGACAGCTTTGGCTCATGATTACTGTGGGACTTTAGGTCAGTACCTTAATTTATCCTTCCCTTGGTTGACATATCTATACAATGGGGGTTATAATTTCTATCCCTCACAGAGAATTTCAAATAAGATGGTAGGATAAGGCCTCAAAGCTGGTGGCAGGGGGCTGGATCAAATGACCTCCTTAGGTTCTTTTTCCTCTCTTTTTTGGAAGGAATTCCCAGGGCCACAGGCCCAGCATAAGGCCAAGAGACACAGTGGTAAAGTAGGCGTGTGTATATGTACATGTGTGTGCGTGCACATGTGCGCATAGAACACTGGGTCAGATAGTAGGTGCTAAATTAATGTTTGGTTTTCTCCGCCTTCTCTTGGGCCACTCTAATGCAGAAAGAGCCTTGGGCAAGATGTTAAGAAGCCTGAGTTCTAACTCTGGGTCTGCCCTCGAACTGCTTTGGCCTTGGCCCTGTCCCTTACCCAACTGAGTCTCAGTTTCCCCATCCACACCATGAACAGTTTGGACAGTTTCCAAGATCCCTTCTCTCTTGAAACTGTGAAACCTGTGACTGACCCAGCGCAGTCTCACCCTTGCTCCCCTGCCTCCCCGCCAGCCATTGGTTTCATGTTCACTGAACTTCCTTTGCTTCTTGGAATTAGCCAGGGTCTTCGGAATGGTCCCGGGCCCATGTTACAAGCCATGGGACTCTGGACATGTCACTTACTCCCACCCCAGGGCCTTTGCTCAAACCCTCCCCTCTTGCCACAAGTTCATATAATTAACTCCAACTCATCCAACAGCTCTCAGCTCAATTATCACTTCCTGAAAACCCTCCCAAAGATCATTCCCGTCCATGACTCACTCATGGAGTGTACTCTCCCAGGGTACTCCCTATCCTGGGGTACTCCCCCGTGCCCCTTTGTAATACTTAACCACCTGTGCATTTCGCAGTTTTGTGGTTTTCTTATTCATACCTGTTCTCCCTCAGACTGTGAGAACAGGGACTAGATCTGTCTTGGTTCCTGCTGTGTCCCTGATGCTCAGCACAGGGCCTGGAACAGAGTGGATGCTCAAAAAATAGCTATTGAATAGAAGGATAGATGACTTCTGCATTCTCTGTCGGGAGATGAGCTATTGACATGCCCAACCATCAGAGGATGGGCTGGGTGTGTATTGGAAGCCCCTGACAGTGTAAGCTGTTTGACGCTCACACCCACATCCAGGCTCTTGTAGGAGCTCTCCCAGCGATCCTGAGAGCTCAAGGAAGGCAGTTACCATCAGCTCCATGTTGTAGATGAGGGAAGCAGCCCCAAGAGCCATGCTGGCTGGAGGAAGGTCATACTACAAATACGTGACAGGGCTGGGGCAGTACCCCAAGGTTAACAAGGCTGGTAGGGATTTTTATTTTCTATTTGACGGAGATGGAGATTGAGGCACAGAGGGAGAAGGGAGTGGCCCAAGGTTTTCCTGGCCAGTCGGCAGCAAAGCGAGGTTGAGAATCGTGGTTCTTGAACTTGCAGCCATTTCTTCTGCTGGGCTGAGGAGGAGGATCCCTGGGTTTGATCCTGGGATGACCTCGTGGCTTTGGATGATAAATAACACCACAAGGTGACATCTGGGAGTGGATGATGCTGGCAAGAAGCACCCTAAGAGTGTGGGTATTGGCACAGTACAAGGTTGCCTGGGTTTGAACCCCAGTTCTATCACTCACCAGCTGTATGACTTTGGATAGGTCACTATACTGCTCTGTGCCTCAGTTTCCTCATCTGTAAGATGAAGAAAATCTGAGTTAACACATAAAAAGAACAAAGCACTGAGAGCAGGAATAGTCTGGGACAATTTCTAGTACGCATGAACTGTGGAGCTGGCCTGGCAGGAGGAAGTGATTCATTCCTTTCTACAAGGGACTGGGGCTGGGAAGTATCATCTCGGGCTTCTTGCCCCTTGGTCCACTGGAGAAAAATGTATAGAATGGCTTCACTAATCATTCTGACCATTTTTTGAGCCCTCTGGTACTTTATAACCCACTGAGTCCTCATAACCACCCTAGGAAGCAGACTCCAACGTTATCTGATTTTACAGATATGAAAATCAAGGCCTAGGCAAATGACTTGTCCAGCTTGTGAACCACAGAAGAGGGTGCTCATACCCAGAGCCTACTGTGGTGATTGCTTCTCTCTGAAGGCGCCAGGGCCAAAGGATGCAGAAAGATGTGTTGGTCTGGGGAGTGGACTCCTGGAGGGAAGTCTTGGGCTGGGCCTTGCAGGCTGAGGAGAATGGGGCAGTGGGTGGTGGTGGAAGGTGCAGCTAGAGCCCTCATCTCTCTTGGGGTGGGCTCCTGTGTGTGTCCTGCTTGGTAATCATACCATTTGTCTGGTGTCCACTGGACAACCTCTTCGAGGCCGTAGCTGAGTCTCTCATCCCCTCAGTCAGGGCACCCAGTCCAGGCCCAGGGCGGGCTCTCGGTGAGTCCCAGGCACACTGCTCTGTGGTTGCCAGATCTTATAATAAGCACAAGCACCATTCCATTGGTGAGGAAACTGAGGCTCAGAGCAGGAAAGGGACTTGCCCTAGGCCACGCAGGTCTGTTCATATCTTTACTCTCCTCCAGGAATGTAAACCCAGAGACCATGCTTCTCCTCCTGCAGTAGTCAGCACCTGCAACAGACCCTGGAAAGAAAGCAAGACCCACGAGAGTGGGGAACATAAAGCATCTTGACCAAGGCCTCTCCAGGCATGAGCAGAGCAAAGAAGGGCAGCTTCTTCATGGCTCGCAAAGTCCCCAAATGTGGAAACTTAAGGACCAGGGTTAGGGTTCAGGGAGTCTGAGCTCCCCCTTTTACAGATAGAGAAACAGAAAAATGATAATCCATATCCAGGGCCACCAAGCAGGTAAGGGACAGACCAAAACCCAGCAGAGTAAGTACAAAGGTCCTGGAGGCTGGCACAAAGTATAAACTAAGGCCAGCAGGATGAAGGGAGAAGAGGCTAGAGAGGTGAGCTAAGGCCAGGCCAGGCCAGGCACGGAGTTTGGACTCTAGGCTAGAATACTGAGAAGTCATTGGACTGGAAAGCTCTATCTACCATCTGGCTTCGCTTCTTAAGGGACCCATCTGGTGGCCAGGGACTGACTTACCTACAGAAGGATGGGATAGGACAAGGGAGACCTGCCTGGGAGAGGGGCCGACATGGTACCCAGCCTGCTCTCGGACTTCCAGACCTGCTTGCCCATCCGCCGACTCCACCTCACCACTCAGAGGGCTGAGGGCACTTCAGCAGAATGTGTCCAAGCCTGAGCTCCTGATTTCCAGCCCCAAGTCTGCTCTCCTATTGCCTTCCCATCTCAGCAAACATACACTGTATCCATTCTATTGCTCTAGCCAAAAACCTGGGAGTCATCCTTGCCGCCCCATTCCTTTCTCTCACTCCCTGCACCTGATCCTTCAGCAAATCCCTTTGGCTCCACCTTCACGATATGACAGGAATATGACCACTTCTCACCATCCGGCTGCTGCCCCTGGTCACCAGCAGGATGGTTGCACCAGCCTCTCTTCCTGCCCCCCACCCCTCAACCCCCCACCCCCCATCTCCCCACCACAGTATACCCTCCATCCGGCAGCCGGAGGGAAAACACTAAAACACAAGCCAGACCACGTCTCTCCCCTGCTCTGAAGCCTCCTGTGGCTCCCCACCTCCCTCAGAGTAAAGTCCTGACTTCAGCCCCTGCTCTGGCCCTCTGGCTCTAGTCTCTCACCCTCCCTAGGCTGCTGCTGCACACTCTCCTCCTTGCCCCAAGGCATTTGCACATACCGTTCCCTCTGCCTGGAATGCCCTCCCCCAGATGTCTGCCGCTCCATCACCTTCAAGTGATCAGACGTTGCCTTCTCAGGACGTCTCCCACGACCACCCTATTTAAAACGGCAAATCTCTTCTCCTATCAAGCATGCATCCCTTTCTCAGCTTCGTCTTCTCCACAATTTGCATCTAATATACTATTTAGTTGGCCTGTTCATATTGTTTATTCTCAGCTCCTTCAGCCCCCCCCCCACTCCCACCTTAGACTTTAGCTCCCTGAAGGCAAGAATCTTTGAATCTCCAGTGCCCAGAACAGTGCCTGGCACAGAGCTGTTAAATTTGATTCACTCTTGTGTGGTTCTAGCCACTGGATGGAAGCCTGCCTTAGACTCCTGCCACAGAGAAGGACACTGAGGCTCAGAGAGGGACTTACTTGAGGTCACAAGGCTGTGGATTTGGACCCTGACCCCTGCCTCCCACCCTGACCGGTTCTGGCTGAGCATGGGCTTGGAGCAGGATCTCTGAGCTGGCCCATGGGGGGAGTGGAACAGGTCCTGTCAGCCCCCACCCCTCTGCGGTCAGTGCCCTCCCCAAGGGACTAGGGCAAGCCAGGCAGGGAGAAGGCTCCAGGGTGGTGGTGTAAGAGGGGCATTGGGAAAGGCCCAGGGGCACCAGGTCCATTCTACGGTTGCCCGGTCCTCTGAGCCCGAACGGCCATGGGTGAGAAAGGAAGTCAGCAGGATCCAAAATAGGTCTGTGTTTTGGGAAGTGAAACTGGGTGCTGGGGACACTCAGCCAGAGGAAGACCTGGGCCTCCTGGGCTGGCGCTGTCAGGGTAGTGGGTCTTCCCCTGCCTCCTCAGCCTGGGCGGGGTGAGTCTTGGGAATAGCCTCAGGCCTCTCTCACGAACCATGTGACCCTGGATACGTCACTCCAGCTCTCTGGTCCTTAGTCTTCTCATCTGTAAAATGGGCTAAGGGTAGCGCCTACCTCACTAGGGACTGGGAAGGTATGATAAGACCACGCCCTAACACCCAAAGGTGTTGCTCAAAAGATGGTAACAGTTACTGTTCATGTTTCAGATCCATCTTGGGTGCTTCCTCCTCCAGGAAGCCTTCCCCGATCCTTAAGTCAGAATAAATCTCTCCTTCCTGGTGTCCCAGTCCTTCTCAACTTCTCTTTGTTTCTGTTCACACGTGTCTTTTCCGTTAGAGGAAGCTAGGACTCCATCTGAGTACTCTTAGTGTCCTCCCTACCCAGGACAGGGCCTGGCAGGCGGGAGATGGCACACACTGGGGCCGAAAGAGGCAACCAAGGGCAGGGGCTGACATGCCCTGGAGGGTCTGAGGTTTACACCTGAGAGCCAGCTCCTCAGGGTAGCCTGGGGTTTGGGCAAGAGGAGGGTTCTGAAGGTAGGTAAGTTATGTTTCCTCTGAGCCTCAGTTTCCTCATCTAAAATGGGGACACTTAAAAAATAGGACCCGCAGCTTCCCTGTCCTAGATCAAGGAAACATGGGCCACCTAAGATGCCACCCCAGACACTTCAGAGTGTGCCTGAGGCACGGCTGCCCCAAGATGGGACTCTTCAGACCCAAGTAGTCCTGCATTCTACTTGCTCCAGCCCCTGTCCTGCCCTGATGACAAGCAGACCTCCAAAGCTGAAAACTTTTCAGGTATAGCTAGAGACTCACCACCTATTAAACCCGGAAACTCTAATGATGAAGTCATCAGTCTACACGGGTCTTTACATCATCCATGTTTTATAAATAAAGCCCAGAGAGGTTAGGCTGCTTGCCCAAGGTCACACAGCAAATTAGGGCAGAGCAGGTCATGTGCCCCGCCCTCCTGACTCTCAGTCCCAGGGCTCTCTCAGCACATCTTACAGTCATCATATCTCCATGAAATGAAAATCAGGACACCCATATACAGATGAAGACCTCAGGCTTCGAGAAGAGAAGTATCTTTCCTAGGATCTTTCCTGTCCTCCAGAGGCCCCACACTTGGGGTTTCTTAAGGTGTCCTGGGGTCCCTTGAAGGCTAAGCCTTCAAATCCAGGGACTAAACTCACAGCTCAGGCTCCTCCAGGAAAGACCCCGTGTTCATCGGCCCTCTTGTCCTGCCTGGCTCACCCATGAGCTGAGTGCCGGTGTGTATTCGGAAGTCCTACTGCGCATCCGAACAGGCCAACTCAGAATAATGAGAACAGACAACCTATGTGGCATTTGCTGGGTGCTGGGCCCTGCTCTGAGGGCTTTACCTACATCAACTCTTTTGAGTCACAATTACTCAGTGAAGTCAAGTCTATCCAGCCCCATTTCACACACAGGAACATTTATGTACATTTCAGACTGAGCTCGACATCTTCGGAAAACCTACTCCTCTGCCAGTTTCCAGCCCAGGCAGTGGCACCCGAAGTCCCCAGGAGACCTCGCCGAGAACAGGAGTCACTCCAGACACGTCATACTGCCTCTTGGCCCCAACATCCTGTCAAATAAACTTCCTATCTTGGCCATTAACCTGCTCTGTGAACTGAGACTAGTAACTGAACCTCTCTGGGCCTTATCTGTCAAACAGGAGAACAGCACAGGCACTTGAAGGACATGGCACAGTTATTGTGATTCTCCATCACTGCCCAGCTGTGTAACCTGGGGCAGGAAAACCAACCTCTCTGGGCTGCAGTTTCCACCTCTGTAAAGCGGAAATACCAATATCACTCATCTCCTAGGGATGTGAGGGTGATTCAATGACCCCCTTCCTCTGTCTTCTGTAAGACATCGCTCTAGCAACTCTCCCCAACTCTTACACCTCATCAGTGTTTTCCTGTCTGACTGATCAACCCTAACGACATACAAACTGCGGATTTTTCTCTCCTCTTAAAAGAATGCTTCGCTGAGCCCACACTCCCTCCCTGTTTCTCTGTCCTGTTTCTCTCCTCCCCTGCACAGGAACTCCTCGAAAGCAAGCATGTCTCTCCTCCTCCTGACCCCACCCTTCCCTGAATTTGTTCCCCTCAAGGTTTTCATCTCCCTCTCCCAGGAAACCGAAGACCTCCACGTTGCTAAACCCAAAGCCGTCTCTTAGCCCTCATCAGCAGCATTTGATGTAGTTACCTCTCCCCGCTCCTTCATCACCTTCCTTGCTGGCTGTCACAACCTCTTGGTTTTCCTCCTACTTCTCTGGCTACCCCTTCTGCTTCTTCTGCCATCTCACCCCACCTCTCAGGGTTGCC
Organism: Rousettus aegyptiacus; assembly: GCF_014176215.1. NCBI lineage: Eukaryota > Metazoa > Chordata > Mammalia > Chiroptera > Pteropodidae > Rousettus > Rousettus aegyptiacus. The sequence goes on along the minus strand of NW_023416287.1, from coordinate 19,936,267 downwards.
CCCCCTCCCCTGCCCCGCCCTGGGCTCAGTCCCTGGTTCTCTGTGTCTTTCCATCCACCCTCCTCCCTGGCTGACTTTAAAAATGGTTTTTCTGCGGGTGACCCCACACTGACATCTCCCCTGAGCTCCAAAGCCTTGTGTCCACTGTCCTACTCCACAGCCCCTCATGGCCTCTCCAGTTTATTTTATTCCAGCCTGATCTCCTGATATTTGCACAATAACCCTTTCCACCTTCAACCTTCCCTATCCTGGTGAATGACAACCCCATCTTCCCATGGCCCATGCCAAAACACTGCTGCCATCCCGAACTCCTCCCTCTCTGTGATTCATTCTCTCTCTCATATTCCACATGGGAAGCATCAGCAAATCCTGCAGGCTCTAACTTCTAAATACATCTCAGTTTCCAGCACTCCTCACCATCCCCTCAGCCTCCCCCTGGACCAGCCTACATCATCTTTCGCCTGGATCTTTATCCCAGCTGCCTCCCTGTTCTCCAGGCTTCTGCCCCTGCTGTCTGCAGTCTATTCTCCACGCAGCAGCCAGAGGGACCCTATTCCAAGGAGAGTCGGACATAGCCTTGTGTGCTCACTACCCTGCAGTGGTCCCCCGCTGCTCAGAGAAGCCCTAGTCCTTATAAAGACCTTCGAAACTCTGCATACTCCCCCTCCTGCCTCCCTCCTCCTCCCGAGGTTCGAGGTTCGCCCCACTCCAGCTCCTGCCTCAGGGTGTTTGCTTCCTAGAATGTTCTTCTCCTAGCAGCACACACACACGTAGAAGTCTCCTTCTGAGGACGCCTTTCCTGGTGCCTTATCGGTCTGCCACTTGACACTGCCTGTCCCCTTCCCCATTTTCCTTCTTTCCCCTTAGCACTTACAACACTCTCACATACCAGATAGTTTAATTACTTATCATGTTTATAGTTGGTCCCTCCCAGGAGGGCGGGGATTTCTGTCCTAAGTTCATGTGTTCCTGCTGCCTCTCCTGGGCCTAGAATAGGGCCTGGCCAGCAGTCAGGGGCTCAGATGCACTTGGAGGATGAGTGAGTGGGAAGAGCACTGTATGGACGCTGGATGTGGGAGCCCAGGCTCCGCTTATGATAAACATGGCCCGATTCCGCCCGGCCACACTGGGGCCTGCTCCAGGCCTTCCTGGTCTCCCAGGGCCCTTTCCGACTTCTCACTGTCTCTGTGCCTTCCGTCATCTGTCCCCTAGCCCCACTCACATCCACTGTATTCTCCTCGATGGACACCAGAAGGGTTTTAAAAGCCTGGATCTAATCATATTGTCTATTCCTCCAAGCTCTTCTACAGGTGCCCAAGGCCCCCAGCATAATGTCTCAATTCCCTGCATGGCATGAAGACCCCCAAAGACCAGCCCCAGCCACTACCCCTACCTCTTCCTCCCCAGCCAGCCCTCGCCAGGCTCCTCCTGGGGAGGGCTCACCAGCTGGCTCCCTCATACTCTAGCCAGTAGACCCCCGTGACGTTGGATGTGCTTCCTGAGGGCCCCATGCAAGAGGCTCTGCAGTGGTCTGCAGTCCTCCAACTACCCACTGCGACAACACCAGACTTTATTAAGCACCTACTATGTGCTGGGTGCCAAGAATGGAGCAATAATGAAGACACTCTTTATCTTCGCCTGGAGGAGGTACATTCTAGTGCCCCTGCCTTGCTTTCCCGCAGATTCCTGAACTCTGTCTCTCTGCTTCTTCGGGTCCCTGCTTCACTGTCACTGTCTCCATGAGGCCCATCCCCCTCCGAAATCCCCGAATTCCTCATTTCTCTGTCTTTGTCTGTCTTATCCACTAGAATGTGCCCCCTGGTAAAGAAGGGCAGGCAGAGGTTGTCTGTTCTATTCTCTGCTCTATCCCAGCACCTAGGACAGTGCCGGGCACCAAGAAAATATGTGTAGACTAAAGGGATGCTAGTTAGCGGTATTATAAGTGCATAAAGCACAGTGAAGAGAAACAAAGTGAGGAGGAGGCTCTAAATTGACTGGGGTGGTCCAGGAGGCCTGTCTGAGGAGGTGGCATTGAGCAGAGACTCAAGGCAATGAAGACCGACTCTGAAGAAGAATGCTCCTGGTGGAAGAAGCAGTGAATTATGAAAGTCCTGAAACAGCGCTGAGGTTGGGGTGCTATAAAACAGCAGCAGGTGAGCAGAGGTGACTGAATCAGAGGCAAAGTGGGTGGGTTGGGGCCAGAGGGAGAAGTCTTCCTAAGCCTTTTTCTTAGGCTCGGGAAAGTTAAATGACTTGTCAAAGGCCACGAAACAAGGAAGTAGCAGAGAGGGGACTGGAGTCGGGCCTGCTGGGATGTGGGCCTAGGGAACCGGGGCTTCCCTCCCCAGCTGGGGCCCTCCCTGCCAGCCTCTGGGGCTCACCATGCTCTACTCATTAATAGCTAACCCAGATGGGGCCCTACTTGGTCAGGAGCCTCCAGATATTGGCTCAGCCTAGTGGCCTCCAGGGCAAAGCCCAGTGAGTGAGTGACTGAGGGAGCAAGGGGCCCACCGAGGAGTGCCTGGAGCCATTATCTCTTGCCCCCTTGAATTGAGCCATCATCATTTAGAGGCCCAATCACAGCCAAGGGATTAGAGACCATGCAGAAGTCGGACCAGGTGGCCCTGCTGAGAACCTTCCTGAGACAGGTGGGCTCAGGAGGCACTGTGGGACTGTCTGTGCCCGGACTCTAGCTTTTTCCCCTCCTCCAGCCTCTGTGCTCATACCCTGGCAGCTTCCTTGCTGCTCCCAGACGAGGTGTGCCATGCTCACTCATTCCCCCTACAGGGCTTTTCCCTTTGCTGGTCCTCTACCAGGAAGGGACCCTCCTGCTCCAGTGCTGTGTGTCTGGTTCCTGCTCAGCCACGGGCCTCAGCTCAAATGCCACCTTCCTCAGAGGCCTTCTCTGACCACCCGTCTAAAGAAGGTCAGCACCCATCACCTCTTACTCTCCATCAGAGAGTACTTTTAGGGCTTTCATGGCACTTAATTAAAATGACAACCTATGTGTTATTTACCTGTCGGTTGTCAGTGTCCCTACTCCTCCCCTGGGGTGTGAGCTACCCATGTATCTTGTCCTCTGCAGTCTCTTCAGGGCATCCCACAGGGTCTGGCACACAGTATATGATCAATAAATATTTGCGGAATGAGAGCATGAGAGTCTACCCCCTCATTATACATAGGCAGCAATTGAGGTTCAGAGAGGGTGAGTCACTTGCCCAAGGTCACACAGAAAACCAGAGGCAGAACAGTAGCCCAGCTCAGCTCACCTGACTGTGTCCAGTACTCTTCAGCCTGCACCATAACTAGCGCTCAGGGCTCAGCCGGTCCCTACCCAGCCTTTCAGATAGAACGTCTACCTCTCACTATCTTTCAGCTCTGGGGAGAAGAAAGAAGTAGGTGAAAGTGGGGGAAGGAGACAAACAGGAGGATGAGTGTCAGAGATGAATGGGTCCTCAGAAGTCACCAGTCCTACCCAACAGGATCCAGAGAGGTCAGGTGTCTGGCCTAGGGCCTCTGGGCCTCTGGGCCCACAGTCCAGGCTTGCCCTTGCCTGCCTGAGCTAGAAAGGGGTTAAATTTCGTGCTTGGCTCCTGGCTCACTGTGGACTGTGGCTGGGACAGAACATCTGTCTGTTGCTATGGTTGCCGTACACTTGAAGGGGATGGCTGGATAATTATGGCAAACGCTACCGAGTGAGTGAGCAGTGCCCAGAAGTGGCTCAGGACCCTTGTCCATCTAGTGCAGTGGCAGGCCGCAGGCTTCTCGCCTGGCCAGTTCACTGTGGGCCCTGTCCCCAGGCTTCCGCTCCTGGACCAGATGAAGGGGAGTCAGCTGGAGCCACCTTGGCCTTTGCACGATGAATGGCCCTGCCCACGAGACTCCCGGGAACCCTGGAGCAGGGCAGATACTGGCAGCCTTGGGCACTGGAGCCTGAGGGCAGTGGGCCAGCTGGCATGGGTGGTAGGCTCTGATAATATCCACTGCCTCTGTGCCTCCCCTGGAGAGAAGCCCTGTCATCCGTCCCTGCCCCCATGGGTCCTGTGGGGCTCCTGAGGCAGCAGGCGGAGACTGGCTGCCTGAGTCCTGGCCTCTCTGCTCTGTCCGTTCACTGGGCAATGCAGGTGATCCACTGGCCCCCGAGTTTAGTCCTCATATGCCCGTACAGGATAAAAGTGCCTCCCTGGCAGAGCTGAAGGAGCTCTGTGTGGGACAAGGTCAGGACAGAGGTGGCTCTGGGGCAGAAAATGGTTGCCCCACCCTGGCTTGTCAGGCAGCCGGTGAACCTCAAGCTGCCGTGGATCCACATAAACTGCAGTGTGGTCCCGTAAAAGGGCTGGAGGCTGCTTAGCACAGTGGCCAATCACATGATTTGTCCTTGGGTCTAACTCCTTTCAGCCCAGCTGTAGGCAGGGCAGAGGGTCTTGAGCCGAAGAGGGCCTCCCCTGCTTCCCTCCTTCCTCCCTGCCCCAACCCTGCCCAAGTCCAGGAACTCGGCTTCCTGAAGGCTCTGTGCAAACACACAGACCAGCAGACCCCGGAGGCCTGAGAGCTGCTTCCAACACCTTCTGCAATGGCCTGGATACAGAGACCAGGCGCTCTCCCCAAGGTCACCCTTACAGGTTCTCGGCTCTCCCCACGCCACTGTCCCTTTCTCCTGGCAACTTCTCTCCTCTCCTCCCATCTGCTTCCCTCACATAACAATTGCAATACGAATGACTGTTGTGCAGGTGCTGAGTTCTCTGTGCATTAGCTTATTTACTTCTTTCAACAACCTGTGAAGAAGATGCCAATGTTGAAGCTGTTTTCGGATGGAGAATATTGAGGCACAGACCTTCCCAAATTCCCCTGGCTGCTAAGTAGTATAATCCAGAAGCTCAAAAGGGAGCCACTCTGGGTACCAACTCCTTTTCTGTCTCCCTTCCCCTTGAGGATGACTACCTCGATGTCAGAGATGGGTCTGGTTCTGTTTCTCCAGCTCTGTGCACAGAGGAGGCATAGACACACGTTTCACTTTTCATTCATTCATTCATTCATTCATTCATTTGTGCCTGCATTCATTCATTCACTATGCACCGAGCATCTCTTCTGTGCCAGGCTCTGTTTTGAGTGAGGCAATGGATCCCCTTCCCCACATTGGCCAGCCCAGAGGTCCCTGAGGACATCTGACCCTAGTGCACAGAGATTGATTCAAATGAAGGATCAAAGTCATTCTGGCAGCCTGGATCCTCCTACTGGCCTGAGGGGGCCAGGGCAGTGGCCATGCCCTCATGTTACAGCTGAGGAAATGAAGTTCACAGAGATTAGGGCACCTCTATGCTGCAGGTGGGGCAGCTCCTGGGACCCAGAGGTTTTGCACCCCACAGAGCTACCAGCATGGGAATGACTTTGGCCTTGATAGAGTGCTCACTGGTTTCTCCTGTTCAGACTCAGGCAAACTAGACAGTTGGTCACCTGCACTCAGGACCTCCTAGGTTCCACAGATCCAGGCTTTGGAGTCTGGCTGCCTGGTCTTGGAACCAGGCTTTCTCCCTTCCTGGGAGCATAAACCTGAAAACAGGAAGGCCCCTTCCGAGCCAGGGTTCCTCCCTGTCCCACCCAGAGGCCAGTGGGCTTGGCCCTAAGCTGCCTTAACAGGTCAGAGTCAATAGTTCTCTGCCAGAGGAGACACCAGTCCTGCCCAGTTCCTGTTCCTCAGGGAACACTGGCTACAGCAGGGAGGCCCAAGCCCTCCTTAAAGAGACAGACACAGGCCACAGCCCAGCTCCGCATGTTTAATAGGCAGCTCTTGTGAGCCATGAATCAGCATCCCAGGGGCCCCCCTGGTGACACAGAAGCATTTTCTGAATCAGGCCCCTCCTGCAGCTGTTGGGTAAGTGGGGTGTGGTACAAGGAGGTCTGCGAGGAGGATCCTGTGGGCCCCAGAAGGCTGCTCCCCTCTCAGCTACAGGGCCTCCTTGGGGACTGACAGGTCTCTGGCAGGGCTTCCAGGAGACCCGCGAAAGGAGCTGCAGCGGGAGGCGTGGGAGCCCTCTGGTTCTAAGCCTGATTCTCTTACTTCCTGGCCATGTAACCTTGGATGGGACCTGAGCCTCTCTTGGGCCTCAGTGTTCCTGGAGCAACAGTATCTGTCCTCCGTGACCTCTCTGGGCCCTTCCGGCATTGCTAAGATCTTCAAACTGAAACTGGACTTCTGATTCCCAGTGACAGCTGGTGGAATCCTGAATCTTTTGGTTCCTGGTTATCAACACTCAGGTGTCAATATGATAGGTACTGAGGAACGCAGAATAGAAGGAAGGATGGATGGATGGATGGATGGATGGATGGATGGATGGATGGATAAAGAAAGGGAATCCTGGGCCACTGGACTCCTCAGTGCCCAATAAGGGTCCTGCCTGGCTCCACTTGGGAAGGGAAACTCAATGGGCTCTTGACTTGTTCTTAGCTTCGCCTCCACTCCAACCTCAGAGCCATCAATTTCACCTCTAACTTTCTCTCTGTCTCCCCTGCTACCTCCTGGCTAAGGCCACTACCCTTTAGCTTAGATGACCAAAAACACTCCTCTCACTGGATTCTCTGCTGCTTCCTGTACCCCACTTTAGATCATTCTCTGAGAACAGAAGGTAGGGTGTCAATTAGCCCCCTCTTTCCCTTCTCTCAAATCTCCCCCTGGCCCTTCTTACTCTGGTCCACAGGCCTCACACAATCGAGCCTCCAGTTATTGCTAAACCTCATCTCCTGCGCACTTAACTCCCAATCTCTCTGTGCTCCTGAGTGGCCTCCTCACAGTTCCCCACCTGCGCCATACTGCCACCCACTTCAAAGGCTTGGGACACTCTTCCTCTACTACCCCCTGCAGCCCCAGGATCAATTCACCCACACTTTACTCCCTCACCTCCAGCTCCCCTTCAGATCACAGCTCAGTGGCCACTTCCTCATGGAAGCCCTCCTTGATTTGCACAAGGCACTCCCATTATATGCTCTCATGGCCCTTGGACCTTTCTTTCATAGCTCTTCTTACTGCTTCAGGCATGTGCTCATCTGACTAATATCCTCTGTCCTCCTAGTGAATTAGACTTGCATGGACCAGGGTCCTATCTGTCTCATTCTATACTGGGTCCCCTGCACCCAGCACAGGATCTGGCACATAGTTGGAACTCACTGAGTATCTGTTAAATGAGTGAATGAACAGATGAATACATGGAGAGATGGATGGGAGGATGAGGGATGGCTGGATGGAAGCAGAAGTAGACAGAAGGGAAAAGATGAGGCAACAACTGTTTAAACAGGGTGGTTGGGGGCCTGGGGAGCCTGAGTAAGGTGACACTTGACATAGGTCATGAAAGGGAGGGTGTATATCCAGGTAGAGGAAAGAACACTGCATAGACCTACACGGGGGGCGGCGGGGGGCAGCACACCTGGCGTGTCCACCGGACCTGGGAGAGAGTAAGGAGAGCACAGAGCCAGAGAGGACAGAGAGAGGTCAGGCAGGTCTGTGAACGCTGAGCAGAGCAGTGGCTTCTTCTGAAGGGCACATATGCTCAGTGATGGCAGGCCCTGGTCTGCCTTGTTCCTGCTATGTACACAGCACCTGGTGCCTGCTCACAGCAGGAAACAGGGGTTCAGGGAGTGGCTGACTAGGCCTTGGACAGGCACCTAAGGGGACATCTGCCATCCTTCTCCCTGGTACAGCCCATTTTTCACCCAGGCAGGCCACGTCCACCCTCTGCTAAAACTCTCCTATGTCTTCCAGATCACTTGGAGTAAAAGCCAAAGGCCTTGCAACGGCCTGCAGAGGGTCTTCCCACTTTGACTGGTGACAATCAGAGCCTGGCGACTCTTTTTGTGGGGCTGTCCTGTGCACCTTAGGATGTCAGCAGCAGCAGCCCTGGGCTCTGCCCACTAGATGCCAGCAGCACCCCACCCCCAGCTGTGACAACCAAAACTCTCCAGACAGAGGGGTGGGGGCTGGCAAAAATCTTCCCTGGTGGGCGTGGGGGAGTAGAAACCGCAGCCCTGCCCTACCAGACGTGCACTGTCCCCCCTGTCCCCCCATCTCACCTCGGTCCTAGACCTTCTACTGAGAACGGCCCCACCTCCAGCACTTTCCATTTCCATCTCCAGCTTTGTGTTCTCCAGAACTCTTAACAGCATCCAACATTTCTTTAGTTCACTTGTGTGTTTAGCTAGTCTGACCCTCCACCTGGACTGAGCTCCATAAATGTGGGGACTGGCTTGGATCTCCCATGCCCAGAACAGGGCACTGTATATATTTGATGGGTGGTTGTTTAAACATACTGTTAATGGCCAGGAACCTCCTCATCATATTAGAATTCAAATCATCATTCCGTTTTATGGATGAGAAAGATGGATCAGAAAAAAAAAAAAAAACTGGGTCAGAGAAGTTTGATGACTTACCCAAAGTCACTCAGCCAAGTCTGTGACGCTACTAAGACTAGGACCTCTAAACCCAGGTTCATTTAACTCTATCTGCACCCTTGACAGCCAAGCCTGGGACAAGGGTGGGCAATGCAGAGGGAGACAGAGTAGCTTGATTTCAGAAAACAAGATTCCGCTGAGGCTCAAAACTCTGACCATCTACCTGTGAAGCAGAGATGTGGTGGCCCCGCCAGGCATCATGGTGTGAGGCAGACAGAAAAGGGGCATTGCTGGGGGATGCGAGCAAAACTCCTCCGATGATTAATTCATCCTAATTGACAGGGTTTTATTGAATTCCCAAGGAGCCCCAGGCTGGGCATTTCTGAAAACATGGTTGCAGTGTCTCCCTGGGAAATGTCCTTCGACATCAGGCAAGTGAGCAGACACATTTTAAGATAAAAGTTTGTTGAGTTTACCCGGTAAACAAACATTCCAGCTGGGCTGGGGGTGGGGGTGGGGAGGGAGGTGATGCTGAGGAAAACGGGGTGTGATTTCCTGAAGAAGAGAACACGCTTTTTCATAAATTACCAGGAGGAAAATTGTGTGTGTCGGAATAAACTCTGTCAAGAAATATAGCAGGACTGCCGGATAGTTAATAATTCAGAGCTGTTCCCTAGCACGATGCAGGATTTAAAAAATATTTCTTTGAGATTGTTGTTTAAAAATACTGTTAATGGCCAGGAACCTTCTCATCACATTAGATGACCATAATGGGCCAGCCTGGGTGGGGCTCCTGGTGGAAGGCCAAGGGCAGTGACACAGTGACCCACTGCAGTGTGTGAGCAAAGCTGTGTACCCCAGGAAAGCGCCATGGAGACTCATTTCATTTTCCTCACAGTCCTTGGGATGGGAGGTGAGGGCTACGGGGCTCTGAGTGGGCGAGAGCACAGCCCCAGACCACACAACTAAAAACGGGAGGAGAGGCTCAGACGAGTGAGATGGTTGAATTGAAATGATCCCACCCTGACTTTGAGCAGAGAATTCCCCGCCTCTGTGCTTCGGTTTCCTCATCTGTACACTGCGGATTTGTTTATTTCCTCAGACAACATGCATTTATGAAGTATCTGTTAAAACCTGGTGTTGGAGTGGAGTGTGACCAAGACAGATCCAGGGCGCACTTCCATGGGACTCAATCTGGTGGAAGGGTCAGACAATGAACAGCTAAATATATGCCATCACAAATGGTAATAAATACTATCAAGAAGAATAAAGAGGCAGGTGGGAGGGCGGATATGTTAGTGAGGATAATCAGGGAGAGCCCCTCTCGGCAGGCGATAGTTGAGTAGAGACCTGAAAAAAAGAGAGGGCACTCAGAGGATTTCCGAAGGAAGAGGACAGAGGAAACAGCAAGTGCAAAGGCCCCGGGGTGGGACCGTGCTTGCTGTATTGGAGGAGCATTGAAGAGCCCATCATGGCTGCAGGGGAGTGAGCCGGCTCGAGAGAGGTGGGAAGTGAGGTAAGAAATGCCAGCAGTGGCCGGATCACGATGGACCCTGCAGAACTTTGAATTTTACTGAGAATGCTGGGGACCCACCAGAGGGCTAGTTTGCAGGAGAAGGACCAATTATAAGGTGTATTTTTAAAAGACCCCCCTGAAAATTCTCCAGATTAGATAGATTGTCAAGTGAAACAAGCCCGTGGCAGAACCACGTGCACAGTATGCTGCTGTCTACTTTAAAAAAAAAAAAAAAAAAGGAGATAAAGGTATGCATTGGCTTGTAAATGCATAAAATTATCTCTGGCATGATAGATGAAAATAGCGGAAACAGTGCGTGCCTCTGGGGAGGAGTTCTGGCTTGCTGGGACTGGGTGGGAGGGCACTTTCTTCTTACATTTTTTCTAGCACCTTTTGAATTTTGAGCGGTGCAAATTTGTTACCTATTCAAAAAATAAATAAACTCTCTTTTGGGAGCAAAAGAAAAAAGAAGAAAAGAAAAACGAAAAGAAGGCCCCTTGGCTGCCTTGTGGAAAATGGATTATATATGCACCCAGGTGACAGCCGGGACAGAGATGCGGAGAGGCTGGGGCCTCTCGGTTGGTATTTTTAGCTCCAGTTTACAAATGGGACTGTAGGGCTCAGAGATTGCAAGGGCTGAGCCCCAAACCACACAGCTAGGAAATGGAGAATGAGCTCAGATTAGAAACCAGGCCTGTCCGGTTTCTCACAGCTTCCCTTCTGGTCTCTGCTCTGTGTCCTTGGATCATCTGTCCAGAGGTATTCTCCTCAAGGCCGAGGTGTGGGTTCCCAGGCTCTGTATCCATAGCAAGATTTTGCCTGCAGGATATGCTCATGTTTGCTGAATGATGAATTCATTTACTTGTTCATGTGCTCATTCATTCATTCATTCATTCGATGATTGTACTGGGTGCTTTCTTTGTGCCAGGCACTGTCCTAAACTCCAGGATTTTGCCATGAACAAGACACAGCCCCCACCTTTGTGGAGCTCATATTCTTGAGAGGCAAGGTATGGAGAGGCAGATGGTTACATGTGAACTGAAATACATATCATATAAACGCCAGGAAGAAAACTAAAGCAAAGTACAGAGGTAACAAGTGAGAGGAGAGGTGCCTTTCGACGGTCAGCGAGGGGGTCCTCTGAGAAGGAGTCATTAGAGCAGAAGCTTCAAGGAAGTATAGGAGTTTGCCCTGTGGGATGTTGAGGAAGAACATTGTAGGCAGAGGGAACAATAAATGCAAAATCGTGAGGCAGGATCCTGCTTGGGGTGTTTGAGGGACAGCAAAGTGTGGTACAGAGTGCTCCAGAGGGAGAGGCAGCCAGTCAGAGCCACGCAGGGCTGTCAGGCACTGGATTACTGCAGGGATGATAAGACACTTTGGAGGGCTCTGAGCACTGGCTTGACATGCTTCAAATGAGGTTTAAAGTGAATGAAGCTACACACGCTGTACTGTTTGTGGGACAGGGATGGTGGTGGTCTAAGCCGCACAGGCTGCCTTGTAAAAGATCTGGAAGGAGAAAAATCCCAGAGTGGGGAGGCCAGAAGGGTCTGCCCCATCCTTCAAGGACCCTGGGGTGCGCTGGAGAGGACCTAGCCACATCGAAGCTGGTGTCCACTCCTAGGATATCTGTTCTCTCCCTTGTCACAGAGGGACAAGGTCATGAATGGAGAAGGGCTCTCGAAGGCTGGCAATGACTTAGCACCAAAGTCAACAGTGGTAGAGGCTGACCTAGGCAGCTGAGGCCCACCAGGAAGAAAAGAGGGTCTGGAGGCTGATGGAGCCCCCGGCTACCTCCATCGCCTGCCCCACTACAGTCCTGGCTCTAGCTCCAGAGACCTAGGTTTGGCCTCCTGTGCTTTTGCCATCTGTGCACTGAGGCTGGCCAGGCGTGCCCTGCTCTGGGGTGCCCATCTGGACGCCAAGCTGACAGCACATCCGGCTCAAGCAGGGCATCTTACAAGCAATTGTTCACAGATTCATCAAGCTTCAAGCAATTTTGTTTTATTTTGTTTTCTGGCCCATCTCCTCTCCCAGTTGCACTGACAGGGAAAGGGAGGGGAGGACAGGAGCCCACACTTCCTGACGACTCTGCAGGAACTGGACCAGCTTTGACATTCACATCTCATTCTATCCTATACCAACCCCCCTTTACAGTGTGGAAACTAAGGCTCTGAGAAAATGGTGGCTCATCCAAGGCCACCTAAGTGTTGAGAAGTAAAGGCAGGATTTAAACCCAGGACTGGTGGGTTCCAGATAGACATCATATTCCAATTCCTGATGGCACCAAATGCCTGGAAAGGGAAGGGGGTAAGGGTCAGGGTTGACGATGCAACCCCTCATCCCAGGTTCTGGGCCATGGTTTCTCCATGGCAGTGAGGAAGAGGGCCAGCTGCCAGGCTGTGTGGGAACATGGCTCCCTCCTCCCCACGGAGCAGCCATGACCCGGGCTCAGGTGACACAGCACCTGCAGCTTGAGCCACCCACTACCTGCCTGGCCTGCTGGCTACAATATTCCCAGAGCAGCGGGCAGGCAGGCCAGAGGCCTCAGTTCACTGGCTCAGCCTCAGGAAGTCTAAAGAGGGAGGCAAGAAATGTCTCTGCCAGGCTTCCATAAGCCTCTCCAATTTCTGCATCCCAGCAAGTTCTGGAATGGACCCAGGGCAGCCTGACCCCTGCTCAGACCCCCTCATAAATGCCAGCTCCCACGTGCACACACACTGCCACCAAGAGTGATGCCGTCTGCCCTTGGCTTGTTGGGATCTTAGAGACTCTGGACAAAACTCAGTGGTGTCATTGTGCCTGAAATGCCACCATCGGTCACCATCATTTTGGGTTAAGAATTGCCTTGCCCAGCTGCTTTTTTTTAATACACCGGTAATCTCACGAGGGAGAAAAGGCCAAGTCTTTAACAAATCAGTGAAATAATTACGGGCCAGAGGGGAGAAAGAGCATCAACTTCCTGTTACATTCATCCGACTTGAACTCTAATCATGATCCATGCCTCCACGCAGTGGCTGCTCTCTGCTTCCTCCGGCTTCATGTCTGCCTTTTAAGCCCTCGCAAAGGCATCCCTTTCTCTCCGTCCCCAGGCACCCCCTTGGAGTCAAGCCCTAATCATCCTTTACCTGGACTGCTGTGGTAGCCTCCCAGCTGGACTTGGCCATTCCGTCTATCCTCCACAGAGGTCACAGAGTCTTCTTTCTTAAACTCAGCTCTACCCTCTCCCTCTCTCACTCAAAACTTAACTATGGCCCTCCAGCAACCCCCGGATTCGGTCTTGACACCTAAGCTTGGCCTTTAGGGCCTTTCATGACCCAACCCAGACTGTCTGTCCAACCCCATCCCCAGGGATTTGAGAGCAGGGGCTCTATGGTTGCTGTGTGACCTTGGGCAAGTTACTTAACTTATCTGAACTTCAATTCCTCATTCATAAAGGTGAAAGAGGCCTCTGCTGCAAAGGGAGCACAGCTGACATTGCGTGATTCCAAGGAGATCATGCCTGTAGCACTGGGCTGGGCATACAGTCAGCGCTCAATAAAGGCAGCTATTCTTATTTATGACTAGCCCTATGACACAACTAAAAAAAAAAAAATCCCCCACCATGCTGTGCTATTTCCCGTCTCTGAGCCTGTGCAGGTGCTGTGTCTGCCTTGGCAGCCTGGTGAACTCCTATCGATCCTTCAATACCCGTCTCAGGCAGTGCCCGGACCAGTGTCAGCTCTCCTTCCTCAGGACATTTCTCCACGTTGGCCAAACAGCTGATTTGGAATTTTTCCATTACCTGTTGATCTTCCACCATACGATGTGGGCTCCCATAGCAGCAGCTGATAAATGACTGAACTGAACCAGCCAGGGAGGACTGGGGTGGTGGGGGAGGGGAAAAGGTGGAGGGAGAAGGGCTCTGTGGTTGGCCAATGCAGAATAAAACTTCCACTCACTTAATCACTCATTCATTCATTCATACATTCATTCAACAAGTACATATCGACCTCCTTCTCTACCCAAAGCCACTTACTAACTTTCCACAGCTTTTAGAATCACATCTAAAAACTCCTCCATGCCCACAAAGCCCTGGAGATCCAGTCCTAGGAGACTTCGCCCACTCGTCTCTCTGTCCCTCTCTGTTCCCCTCTGTGCTGTAGAACTCTGGCCTCCCTTTGGTTCCTCGAGCAATGCCACGTTCTAGAACGCCCTTCTCCCGACCTTTCCAGGCCAGCCCCCTCAAGAGGCTCTCCTTGGTCACTCTGTGTAAATGGGGTCTCACTCTGCTCGGCCCCAGTTGCATCTCGGCCCCGTGTTTGTCTTCTCCCTCACTCTCACAGCCCACACCCCAGACACACACGTAGGGTTAGGTGATTAACACCGGCCTCTTCACCCGCGTGTGAACTCCCCATCCCCAGCTTGCCCATCTTGACTAGCGCCTGCCAGAGAGGCCTCATCTTCAGAAAGCTGCCTGGGAGCCCGGGCAGGCCAGAGGCAAAAGGGGCCTTACTCATATTGTAACAACAACAAAAATAATCATAACTCCAACAATAACAACAGCTAACACTTCCCACATGCCAGGTGCTGCACGTGCACTGTTTTCTTTAATCCTGTTGACAACCCTGTAAGGGAAGGTTCAATTATATCCCCATTTACAGAGGAACAAACTGAGGCTGGGAGAGGTTGACTCACTTCCCCTCAGGCCACAGAGCCTGCACTTAGCTAACCATTCAGCCACACTTCCAGATGACAGAGGGACGGGAATAGGCATGCCGAACACCACATCAATGGCAGGGCAGTGACAAAACTGAACTGAGTTGAGGCTCCACATTTTTAGCTATGTGACCTTAGACAGGTCACGTGACCTCTACAGCCTCAGTTTCCCCATCTACGAAACAGAGATAAACACAATCCCCTTCGACACATTGAATTTTACAGGGGGTAGGCTAACGAGGTCTCTACTATAGAGTGCACGGGGAATGGGTGTCATGAGGGCAGGGTCTGGGAACTGGGCCCAGGCCTCTGCGACAGGCAACCCTCCCACCCATAGCCAGTCCTGCCCAAGGCTACTCTCATGCCTGGCTCCAAGAGGACCTCAGGAGGGCCGGGCGAGTGGAATCATAAACACCCTCTGGAAGAGCACCCGGCGACCACATGCAGCTCTCTGGAGAGGGAAGGCAGCATCACGGGTCCCGGAGTGTGCGGCAAGCAGCTGAGCGGGGCACCAGCATGCCCCAAGTTGAGCCCTGAGCCACGGGGACTCTGGGTGCCCCTGGCCCTCCTGACACCTGCTCCCCCTTGCCCCACGGGCCCTGGCAGCGGGAATGGGGTGTCTGCTGGAGCCTCCCCTGGGCCGTGCCAACCTCCCTGTGCCCAGACAAAGCCCCCACCCCCTGGCCTCTGGGGAGGGGGTGAGTGGGTGAGGGAGCTGACAAAGAGAGCCGGTGGAGCTGCGCCTGGGGCTCGTGCCACCCCCTCCCCGACCTGCCCAGAGCGCCCACACCCCCTCCTGCCACTTGGCCGCTCTGCTGGGGCACTCGGCACCGTTGCTATGGCGGCAGCTCTGGGGAAGCTGCAGCTGGGTAATTATTGCGAACATCCATCCTGCCTCCTGCCCGCCCTGGAGAGCAGGGGAACGAGCAGCCAGGGCCAGGGCAGCCCCTCCTCACACGCCGGGTGGCCGCACCCTGGCCTGGCACGGTGCCCACCCGAGGTACGGAGGGGAGGAAAGCATGCAGGCAGCAAGAGCAGACAGGCCAGCAGCTCCAGCAGAGGGCCAGGAGACCCTCAATTTCCCTTCTACCCCCCACCTCTGGCCCACCCTTGGAGCTGACCAACCAGCCTGGAACTTATTTTTTCTAGCTACAAACATACACACCACATACAAAAACAACCAGAGAGGCCTCCTTTGTTCCAAAAGAATCTTACTTGTCCTTTTTTGGGGCAGCGAGAGCCAATAGTGACTGGTATAAGCTGTGGCCTCTCACACAGGGACTGGGCCCCTAGATGAGAAGGTCCCCCTGGGGCCCCTGTGTGGGCCTCGCCACCTTCTCAGCCCCAGAAACTCGCCCTGGCCCTGGCATCTAAATATAGCTCAGTCTGGCTGAGTTTGAGGTCACACGCACTTCCAACCATCCAGGGTGGCCACGCGGAGCGCAGCGAGCGACGTCCATTTGTTCAGGCGTTCAGCAGGCGTGTTGGGAGCCTCTGTTGCTGCCAGACACTGAGCAGAATCCTAGCAGAGAAGCAGGTGTGCCTCTGCCTTCCATGGGCTCAGGGGCCCCTTCGGAGGTCACAGTGCTATGACACGAGGAGCTCACTCCATGGAGGGGACACAAGAAAGGGTCGCCTCAAGCAGACTGGAGGCGGCATGGGAAGAAGGGCCTGAGTGAGGCCTCACTGAGTAAAGAGATATCAGGACTGAGGTGGGGGAGGGGCTGTCCAGGCAGAGGGGAGGGGGAGCAGGCATGAGCTAGGCCTGGGACAATGTCGAGTGGGTAGGAGTGTGGGGTTACAGCTCAGGCAAGACACAGGGTTCAAGAGCAGTGGGAGGCCACTCTAGCAGACCACAGAGCACAGAGACATCCCTTTCCACCCACTTTGGCCCCTGCTGCCTCTAGGGCTCTGCTCAGGCTGACACTTGGCAGGGGGCACCTGAGGGTACTCAGCAGGAGAGATCTGCTGAATACTTGAGTTCCAAATTTCCATGGTGGCCAGGGTGGAAATGGCAGGGGCACGAGGGGTGTGGAAAACTGGCTATGGGTGAGGCAAGGCCCCCCTGGGTCATCAGGTTAGAGGCGGAAAGGGAGGAGAAGAGGCAGGACTAGGGGCTAAGAGAGTGCGAGCACTTGGCTTGCCTAGGGTTCAGGCTGCCGGGTTCCCTCCCTAGACCTCAGTCATCTAGACATTGACCAGGGCCCTGAATGGGGACAAGCATTTTAAATTAGAGGGGAAGTGTTCCTTGAAAGCGAGCCGAGCCTCGGGGTGCCACCAGATATGAGGACCTCTGAGAGAAGGCTGTCTGCTCCTCAACCACTGATATAGGGAGAGCAGTCTGGGCTCCAGGACAGCCTTCTGAGTAGGGGCCATGCAGTCTTGATGGCATCGAGACCTCACACTTACAAATATGGCAGTAATCTTCCCAATGGGCTGAGAGTTTTCACCTACAAAGCTCCTTCCCATCCAGCATCTTCTACTAACCTCAAACAGGTAGTGCTAGGCCAGGCAGGGAGGAGACTGAGAGGCTCGGAGGAGTGAGCTGATTTGCCCAAGTAGGGAAAGGGGAGGAGGGGTCACAGTATGAAGTACTGTATGTCACTTGAGCTGCAACTAGAATGTGTCAGGAGCAGAACTTGAACTTGCAGCTGACCCATTGGCCCAGGGGTGCCCTGTCCTCCTGAGACAAAGTCTACCACTCCCTTTAACATGTTTCTGAGACTAGAAGCCAGAGGGGCAGGGGGACCAAGACAAACAGAAATGCCCTTGGGAATTATCCAGTGTGACTGTGACCACTTCTATCTTACAGATGGGGAAACTGAGGCTCTGGGCCAGCCCAGACCCAAGGAGCCTGCTGTTTCCCAGATCCTGGAGTAGCTCTGTTGGATCTAGCTGTCCGGCAGAATGTGGAGTTTTTGGAAAGTAAAAGAAATAACTCTGGATGCAAATTCAGGAGGGTTCTGGGCCAGCTCTGCAGCTAATGTCAGCCCTGGGGACTGTCAGGTCTCTGGGTTAAAGTGACTTGGATCAGGATGAATGGAGAGGGGCATGCCACAGCCAGCAGCAGCCATCTGCAGGAATCGCAATAGTGCGAGTGACAATGATCGTGCATGTTGGTCGCCATTAATGAGAAAATAAAAATGAGGTCCTTTAAAGCAGCAGTCCCCAACCTTTTTGGCACCAGGGACCGGTGCTCCTATGAGAATCTAATGCCTGATGAACTGAGGTGGAGCCGAGGCCTTGATGCTAGCGCTGGGGAGCGGCTGCAAATACACATGAAGCTTCACTGGCTTGCCTGCGACTCACCTCCTGCTGTGCAGTCTGATTCCTAACAGGCCAGGGATTACTAGTCCAGAGCTCAGGGACTGGGGACCCCTGCTCTGAAGAGTGCTTGGCCTGTGATAAGGCTGCAGGACACACTCTTCAGGATTTTTATTATTGAACTTTTCCCTCTATACCAGGTTTCTGTCCTGGGGTTTTTTCACTTCATCCTCAAAAGACTCTGTGAGGGAGTCTCTAGTATTATTCTCATTTTAGATACTAAGAAATGGAAGCGAAGAGACATCCATCCATCATTCATCCATCTTCTTTCCTTCCTTCCTTCCTTCCTTCCTTCCTTCCTTCCTTCCTTCCTTCCTTCCTTCCTTCCTTCTTTCCATTTTCCTGTAGGGCAGCCTCAGTGCTAGGTACGATGCATACACAAGTGAGGAAGCAGCCCTGACACCTCCCCCATGGAGCTCCCAGCCTAGTCAGTTTCCTCATCTGTGAAATGGACATTATGGAGTCCATCTCCTGGAGTTGTTGGAAGAATAAGCTCACATGTGTGGAAGGCCAGAGAAATTACAGATGGAGATGTTGTTGACCGTAGATAATAACGAAGATGCTAACTAGTCGTGACCTAATCTCCCACCTGGCATCACAGCCCACAGCTTCCAGCTCTGCACATTGCACCATGACCCAGATCCGGCTTCTCCACCACCAACATACCAGGTTCACGCCCACCCTAGACTTTCGTTTAGGCTGTTCCACCCACCTGGAAGGCCTTTCCCTTTCTCCTCCAATTCCACTCATCTCTCCAGATCTCTGCTCCTCACCAATGCGCACACACCTCTCCAGCTTTCATTTATCTCAGGCTCTTTAGGGAGTCAACACGACCTTCTAACTCAAGCCTCAGCTTCTTATGGTTACTGGGCCCAGGTCTGGGGCTGTATAGGCCTGAGTTCAAATCCTGACTCCTCTTCCCTCTGATCCTCCATTCCTCACCTTCAGGGTAAGGGTAATTATAGCACCCATTGCAGGGTGTGTGCCTCAGGCTTGGTGGGGTGCCAGGTGCACCAGAGGCACTTTGTAAGAAATAGGCTGTTATTATGGTTCTATTTTTCTTGGTCCCCTGCGCTTTCCACCTCCTGAGCCCACCACCCTTCTTTGCCCCATGCTGCCTGTGTGGTGGGAAGCCTTAGGTAAAAGGGCTCCCAGAGGGGACAGGGTTTTTGCCAAACTACCCACCTCATGGAGGAATTTCAGGAGGCGTGGCCTTTAGATGGTGGAGACATCTGGAAACTGGGAGGGTTACCTCTTTCTCTTGAAGTCACCCAGGCAGGAGGCCACTCACCAGAAAGTTAAGCCAAAATGGCTAGAAAATTTCTTGTGGCCTGGATTTCAAAGCTAACCCAATGGAGGGATGGGAGGTAGGGGGAGTAAGGATTATGCTGGGGAAAGATGGCCTAATGCAAAAAATATGACACACTAGACAGCTCAGTGTTGGCAATGTGAAGAGAAACAAGCGGTCCATGCCCTTGTGGGGAGCACAGCTTAGCTCAGGCTTTCCGGAGCGAAATTTGTTAGTGCCCATCACAAATTCAGCACCCATCACTTTCCATAGTGTCAGTGGGTTAGCCAGGTCTCTATCCTACTGGAGAGCACTATGAGGCTTGCCCAAGGCTATTTGTGGAAGGGAAACAATGGAAACAATTTAAATGTTCATCAGGAGGGGATTGGACCAAGAAACGTCGGGCCAGCTCACATTACGGAAGGAGGTGGTTGTACATGTACTGACACAATGTCCATGACACATTCGGCGAAAAATAAGGCATCAGACAGAATGTTACCATCTAAATGAGAAACACACTTAAATTCTACACACACATCTAATATGTAGTTATAATTATATAAATGATATGGATATAGATATAGGTATAGGTATAAGTATAGATAGAGGTATAGATACAGATATAGATATAGGAATAGATATACACGTAACAGTAAAATGTTCAAAAAGATACCCAATAGCTGACAAGCACGTTTGAGTGGAATGCGGTTCAAGAAGTACAGGGGAATTACTTGGGCTTTTCTTCGCGACGTTTTGTTAATGTTTGAGATTTTACAATGAGAATATTTTCCTGAAATATGTGTGTGATGCTAAAAATAAAGAGGCAAGAGCCTGGCCACATGGCGGGGAGCTCGAGGCAGGGCTGGGCTGGGAGCTCACGGGAGCCAGGGTCTGTGAGGTCAGGCCTCCTTGTAGATTCAAGCTGCGCCTGGGGCCTCCTTCTCAGCCAGCTGTGGCTCCTTCTCTCCAAGGCCAGAGGCAGAGAGGAGTGGCTTTGGCGGCGGCAGCAGCAGCATACACAGATTCTCGAGTCTGGAGGTATGTGAAACCACTTACTCTGTGAGGTGGACTCACTACCATTCTGAGAGGCAGGGCAGGCCCTCAGAGCCTGGCAGAGGGCAAGCTTGGACATGCAGGCAGAGGAGTGGGTGAGGGACCCCGGGAACCTCCAGGCCTGCAAAGGGAGCCTGCAGGTGTCTTCCCAGAACTGCACTTGTACCTGAGCCTGATAAACAGCATCAGTGGACAAAGAAGTCCACCTGTGCCCCCTGTTCTCCCAGCCCAGGGGTCAACTAGCTTGTAGGTAGGAGAGGGGAGAAAGCCATTCATGGAGCACTTCCTGGGTGCTGGCCCCTGAGCTAGGTACATTTCCTACTCTGTCATTTTGGCCTTTTAATTTGTTCAGAGGGGTTGGAGAGGTTTTCCTGCCAGATAATGAAAACAAAGAGTTAAAATAATCCCAACAGTGCAAAAGGATATAGAATGAAAAGCAAGCCTTGTTTTCACCTTTCCTCCCAGACACCCAGTTTCTTCCCCAGAGAGTCCATGCACGCATGAGCATGCACGTGTCTGTTCACATCTCTCTTCTGACGCTAGCGGAAGCATACCACACTAAATGTTCTGTATCTTTCCTTTTTCACTAAAAATATGTATATCACAGAGCTTCTTCCATAGCAGTACATCCAACTGGCTCATTCTTGTTTCATGCCTGGATTTCCATGGCACACAGAATTCTTTAATATTCATGGATCCAGATCTAGAATTCTTTCCCCATGGTTTCCTGCCTTTCCGTTTGCTCACTTCTGCTCTGCACAACAGGCCTGGGAAGCAGGCTGTTCCCCATGTTGCAGACGAGGAAACTAGCATGACCAACCATCCTCGTTTGCCTGCTACAGTCCAGTTTTAGTGCTGAGAGCCCCACATTCTGAGAAAAATCTCATTCCCAGGCAAACCAGGAGACTCGGTGGCCCTACGGGAACCTGAAAATCAGAAGGGTTAGGGACATTCTCCAGGACTTTGGGGTTGGGCAGTGCAGGCCTGAGACTACAACTGAAGGCCACCCGGTGAGGATGACGCCGCAGAAGGACGGTGGTGGCAGCTACCGCAGAAGGACGGTGGTGGCAGCTACTGCTTCGTGAGAGTGTCCTGTGTGCCAACGCCCCATCTCGTCCTCAAAACAGCCCCAGGACGTGCACTGCAGGACATCATAAACCAGCGAACCTGGGTTTGATCTCCACCACAGGGCTTGCTGCATGTGTCACTGTGGTGGTCAGCTCCTCTCTTGTCCTGGGCCCAGGACAGACACTCAGCAAGTGCTTGTTAAGTGAAATAATAATAATAATAAGAAGAAGAAGAAGAAGAAGAATGAATGAATGAATGAATGAATGAAGTACAAAGATTAATTAGCCCCACTTCATGGATGGAAAAACTGAGGCACAGAGAAGCTAAGTCACCAGTCAGGGTCACACAGTTCATAGCAGTGGAGTCTGGATTGGAACCCCGGGGTGGGCTCTAGAGCCTGTCACACTTTTCCCTCTTCTGGAATGTGTTGTCTGCATTGCCACGTGTGCTCCCTTCCTCTGAGACCTCAGATCAGCCCCCCAGCTAGGCCCTCCTTCACTGCACTGCCCTGGGGTCCCTGGTCCCAGGCTCCCCTCACGGAACCTTTGCCTTCCCTGCTCCCTGCTCTTGGATCAGGGATCCTGCTCCGCACCCAACTGTGTCTCCTCGGACTGGATGCTCACCTGGAGCCCCGTGTGTGAGCTTCAGCCTTTCCTCCTGGACTTTGTTTCATTTGTTCGCTCATTTAACCAACTCTTTACTCCTTTGCTCGACAAACATTTACTGAAACTGAAATGAGCCAGCTCAGCCCCTGGTGCTGGAAATTCAAAGATGAATCCAGCCTAGACCTTGTCCTCAGGGGACAAAGAAAACCAGACAAAGAAACAGCACTGATAACCCAGCAAGGTAGCGGCTCTGATGGAGGTGGCCCAGGCACAGCTGCAGAGGGGGTAGAAGTGGGGGGCCCCCAGCATGGGGGCTCTGGAAAAGAACCCTGGAGAAGGTTGTGCTGGAGTCTGGAAAGATGAGGATGTTAGAGGGGAGAGAGGGTTGGGGAGTGGGGACTGTAACACCGGACAAACTGGCCTGGAGGTCGAAGACAGCGTGAGGTATTCAGAAAGTGCAAGTCGGTCCTACAGCTGGGCCCCAGGCTGTCCTCAGGTGGGGACATTTGGTCCTGGGAAGCCCATCCCCTCTCTCCGTTACCCAGCCAGCTCTGTACCCAGCAGGGCTTCCAAGAATCTCATGTCCGGGAATTGATCAGAAAGAAACATGGAATTATGTGTGTATGAGGATGTTTATCATGTGTCTTTGTTACAGCGAACAAGTGGAAACAGCCTCAGTGCCCAGCCACGAGAATGGCCACTTTAGCCACGAGTCCACCACTGGCTGGAGTCATCCAGAGGGCTTAGAAATCAGGTTTCAGAGACTATTTAATGGCCCTGGGAAATGGGTCTATGTAATTTTAAGCAAAAAACAGCAAGATACACACTATTTTATTAATCTAAGTTAGGATACACACACACATATGTATATGTGTGTGTATATATATGAAGATCTTAGGAAGAAATCTATCAAACGCTTCACCATGGTTATCTCTGGTTATAGGCTAACCTAGGAGCTGTATTTCCTTTTTGAAAATAATTTCCTGTCTTCTCCAATTTTGC
This sequence comes from Rousettus aegyptiacus, assembly GCF_014176215.1. Classification (NCBI taxonomy): domain Eukaryota; kingdom Metazoa; phylum Chordata; class Mammalia; order Chiroptera; family Pteropodidae; genus Rousettus; species Rousettus aegyptiacus. The sequence continues at coordinate 19,913,334 of NW_023416287.1, read as the reverse complement.
AACAGTAAGCCAGTCTCACTTTTATTTTCAGAGACCAATTCCAGGAGGCAAGCTCTATGAGGCCATGCTTTCCTTCTCCAAGCCCTCCGATCTACAGATCCCAGACCACCAAGATCCCTCCACTGAGCCATGCAGAACACTCTGCTGCCCCGGCTTCCCAGTACCTCCAGCCTCTGTGCTTTGGCCTCTGCTGTCCCTCTGTCTGAATGTCCTTCCGTTTTTCTCTCCATCTCCATGGCGAAACTTCCCCAGCCTCCCGGGCCTGCCTCAGGGACCTCGCGCACACTGAGCACCCACGTCTTCAGAGAATGTGTTTACACACCCAGCTTCCTCACGGGACCCTGAGCTGCTGGAGGAAAGAACCCTGCCTTATCTCCACCCTCACCAGATGCTTCACAGGAGGCCCAGAATTTATTTTTATTTATTCCCCACCATTTTATTTTGAAAATGTCTAAACCTGCAGAAAATAGTACAACGAACGCCCATACGCCCTTCATTTAGAGTCTCTACTATTTGCTCTCTCTCTCTCTCTCTTGCTCTGTCTTGCTGACCAAGTACCGATATCTCGGCCAGGGCTGGGGACTTGGAAGGTGCTCAATGCCCGGTGGAATGAAGAAAAGAAGGAATGAGGACATGGTGTTGCTCCCCTCTCCGTCCTCTGATTCAGGGAAGAACCTCGCACAGCGAAGCATTGCTCCTTCTAAAACGCAGCTGCCGTCAGGCCGCTCACCTGCTTGGAGGCCGGCCGCCCACAGTATATGCAGCCCCTTCACGGACGCCCAAGGCTGTCATCCCTTTCCGCCTCATCACTTCGAGAAGATGGCCTTATCCCCACACTGGCCTGCACCACACACACACATGTGCGCGCGCGCACACACACTCACACACACGCTCTTGCACTGGGGCCTTGGGGCCTCTGCCCTGCTTGCTTACCCGGCAAGGGCACACGGTCTCCCCATTACACCCTCATAAATATCCGATCCTCAGAGAAGTGGAAGCCTTTGCTGACCCTTCCTCAGCCCGTTGGCACCGAGGGCATTCTCTGTGAGGGTGACTACTCATCCTGGTGCGCCCAGAACTTTCTGGTTTAGCACTGACTGAAAGTCCTATATCTTAGGAACTGGGCAATTGCGAGGGTTGGTGCCCAGCTTCTGATGTTTCCTCCAGGGTGAGCGGGATGTGTTTTTGCCCCACTGCCGAGAGACACCTGCCCATGATCCACTATGGGCAAGTCTACCTCCCCACACCCTGCCAACGCCACAGAAAAGGCCCAAGGAAATGTTTACTGACACTGGCTGACTGCCTGGAGGAATGAATGAATGACTAAGTGAATGAACCATCTCACCTCCTTTGAGTTTTGTTGAAATGTCCCTTTCTCCATGGGGCCTCCCCTGGTCACCCTGTCTCAATGACAACCATTCCTCCTCGCCCACTGTACACTTTTCCCAAGCATCTATCACTACCTGACATTCTCTATATGTCGGTATTCATTGCCTTTGGAGTCTGTCTCCCCACTTGTCAGCTCTACTAGGGCCAAGATTTTCTGTTTTGCTCACTTCAGTATCCCCAGTGCCTAGAACAGTAGGTACTCAGAAGGTATTAGTTGAACAAGTGAATGAATGAGTGAACGAATGAACCCTGCATTTTTCTGCAAAAGGTGAAGCCTTGTGGCCTTATTCTCATGCATTTGGTCTTTCATTTGATTTGTTCACCAGACATCAGCACCTACTTTGTCAATGGGTTGGGAGGGGAGCGTGCAAAGCAGAGTGTCCAATCTAAAGGCCTGATGGCGGGAGGGGCAGAGACCAGGATAAGGACCCTAAGAGCCAATATGCCTGGGCGTGTGTGAAGCTAAGGACGTGGCATTTGGATGTGGGGCCTCTGGGGCAAGACCCTGTGTACTGCAGCAACCCTAAAAGGCCAGGATCATAGTAACCACGCCGGCCTATAATGAATACTTGCTATGTTCTCCTGCACTGTTCTGAGTGTTTTTCTTGTGTTTTCTCAATTAATTCTCAAATCTCTGAGGTGCAGCTGTCGTCCTTATTTTGCAGATGAGGAGACCGACGCTAGGGAGGCTGAGTAACTTTCTCAGAGGGCCACAATGAGTAAGCAGAGTTAGACTCAGACTGAAACTGCGGCTGCAGAGAAGATGCCAGTGCTCAAAGAGGCGGAGTCACCTGCCCAAGGTCACAGAGCTGGCCAGAGGTGGGGCTGGGATTCATACCAAGGTTCACAGGACTCTAAAGGCAGCCCAGGTAGCCTCCCACTAGGTAGCCTGGAGTTGGTACTAAGGGTGACCAAAGGGAGGGAGGAGGGGGCAGGAGGAAGGGGAGGAGCCTTGGGCCAGGCGAGTCGGGATCTGTGTTCAAGGCATGCAGAGCAGCTGCCCGAAAAGGGGACCGGAGGAATCTAGCCTGGCATAGGACGTGGGGGCAGACTTCTTGGTGGAGGTGTCCCCCCTCCCTCTTCTCTCCTGATAAATGAGTATGAAAACCATGGGTGACTCATCTCCAGCCCTCCGCCTGAACCAGCTGCCCATCTCCTGGGCCTGGAGAGAAGCATGCAAAAATCAGAGTGGGCAGCGACCCCTCTCCCGGGACATTCCTGCTGGGCTCCCTGCTCCACCCACCTGACTCACCCTGGTAATAGCAGAGCTTATCCCATATCAGGAGTTGTGCTGAGCCACTCAAAATACTCTTTAAATTCTCACACCGCCTATTACAGACAGCTCACACAGCGAGGTAACTGCCCAAGTCACCAGCAGAGGGGAGATCCCAACTGTTGAGTACGGAGCCAGTGCACTAACCCTTACTAAGGATGACATGGTGTCCTGGCTCAGCCTGGCTCCCACCCCGCCAGCCTGCCCAGCCCGGGATGCAGATATGGCATTCAGCATCTGCCATGGCCCCACAGCCCAGCGGAGGGCTCAGCCCCCACACGAACACAGTGACTTCCCCTCTCAGACACCCCGTCCAGGTCTGGGGAATAACAACACAATCCTTCCCTTGGACAGGACACAAGCCTTTTCAAAGCTATCCCTTCCTTGGAGTCCAGAGAAGTGGCAAGAACAGTGGTTTTCAACCGGCAAACCTGGAAAAGAGCCCCAGCTCCACCCTCAGCCTGTTTGCAAAGGGCGAGTGCCTGCACTACCCCAAGCCTGACTCCAGAGACTCTTTGTCATACAAGGTCGATAATGGTCATCGAGAGAAGACGACATGAGCCCGTGCCAGGCACACAGTAGGTGCTCGGGAAGGGTGGTTTCTTTCCACCGAAGTTCGCAACCACCTCAAGGGCTCTCCCAGGGTCTGTTCCGGGCAGCTCCCCCTCACCCACTTACTTTTTAACTATGAGATCATGGTGTGTTTGAAACATTGAGAACAGTACAGAAATGAACTGACCTTGGTTGGAACTCTCAACGCTGTCATCAGAACAGGTCCTCCAATAATTTCAGAGTGTCTTCCTCGGCCCGGGGTCTGTACCAAACAACTGTTTGACCTCCTTCTTCTTATCCTCATGGCTTCTTCTGAAGGTGGGTGCTTGGGTTACCCCGCCCCCCACCCCTGCCCACAAATGGACAGACCAAGAGGCAAGGTGGCTTACCCAAGGTCCACAGCCAGTGAGTGGTGAACTAGGATTTGGTTTTTTATGTAGAGGTATATTTATTGGCATGGAAAGATGTTTATAATATATTATTAAATGAAAATTTAATAGGGCAACAGTATAATCGGGGAGAGTATCATTAAAATGTAACAGCGGTTGTCTCTAGGTGATAGAATTATAGACCTCGCGATTTTTTTCTTTTTTGCTTTCTGCTTATCTGTATTTCCTAATTTTTATAGCAGCTTTATGGAGATATGATTCATATATCATACAATTTGCTCATTGAGTGTCCATTCCAAAGGTTTTTAACATATTCACAGAGTTGTGCAAACATCGCCACTACTTTTGAACATTATCATCACAGAAGGACCTTACCCATTAGCAGCCCCTCCCCATTTCCCTGAACCTCCCTCTCAGCCCTAAGCAACCACCTTCGGTCTCTACAGATTTGCCTCTTCTGGACACTCCGTACGAATGGAGTCATATGATACGGGGTCTTTGCGTCTGGCTTCTTTCGCTTAATACGTCTTCAAGTTTTATCCGCGTTGTAGCATGTATCGGTATTTTGTTCCTTTTTATGGCCAAATAATATTCCACATTATATCTATCAATTTGTCAGTTAAAAAATATTAAGGTTATTTCCACTCTTGGCTATTACAAATAACGCTGCTGTTAACATCTGTGTAATTTTTGTGTGGACATGTGTTTTCACTTCTCTTGGGTATGTACCTAGGAGTGGACTTGCCGAATCACACGGTAATTCTATGTTTAACCTTTGAAGGAATTGCCAGACTGTTTTTCAAAAACGATTGCACCATTTTATATTCCCACCAACCATGCATGAGGGTTCCAATTTCTCCATAGCCTCAACCAGCATTTATTATGTCGTTTTAATTAGAGCCATCCTAGTGGGTATGAAGTGGAATCTCATTGTAACTTTGATTTGGCATCTTTTCATGAGCTTACCGGCCATTTGTGTATTGTCTTTGGAGAAATGTCTAGTCTTTGCCCATTTTAAAAATTGGTTGTGTCTTTATTCCTTACGTTGTTAGGAATAGGATTTGAACTCAGGTCCAGTTTGACCATTGACGGTAGATCCTGCACGTGCATGTGTGCACCCCTGCCTCCAAGGACATCTGGAAGCACCCTCGAGTCCTGCCCACCCATAGGCGAGTGAGGACCCCATAGCTGCTGCAGAAACGGGCCCAGCATGGTGCCCGATTACTGCCTACAAACATACAGATGGCGAACTACTCTCTAGGAACCGGTGAGCCAAAGGGGAAGAAGAAACACCCAGAACAAAAAGTCCACACCCCAGAAGGAGAAAACAACTGAGGCTCCACTCCGGGAGGTAGAGATAAAGCCCCGAGTAGCTGAGAGGCCACCGTGACAAATGTTCCTTGGGTCTTCAGTGGTGGTGACCTATCTGATTGTTTTTATGCTACTTACTGTTGGCCTATGTGAGGCTGGGAAGGGGAGGCCTGGGGAGATTAGCAGGCAGCTCAAGAGCATATCTGTCAGGGCGGGGAGTGGGGGTCAGGCAACCGCAGTGGGTCTGTAGGGGCGACAGCTAGTCAGAAGAGAGCAGGGCCCTGGTGGGGTGTGTGGCCCAACAGCTGTCCCACTGCCCTGGCCCAAGAAACCCACAGCTTCATCACCAAGGGCACCCATGTGTTGAACACCCAGTTCTGGAGTCCAACTGCCCGAGTTCAAATATCGGCTTCACCATCTCCTCACTGTGTGATCGTGGGCAAGTTACTTCCCTAGTCTGAAACTTGGTTCCCTTTTGAGCCTCTCCTGTGGAATGGAGACTACCTGGGTGAGGGTGAAATGAGACCATAACGCAGCCTCTTGGAGGGACCAGGCTGCTGGTGAGGAGGCTGCGGACAGCAGGACTCACGCAGCGGGCACCCTCAGGCCCTGGACTCAGAGTTGGAGGACTGTCAAAAATGGAAGCCACAGGCCCTCCTGAGAACACATGAGACCAGCCTCTTGCACGAAGCTTCGCCCTCAGGCAGGAGCTTAAGCGTGTGGCTGCCGAGCGGGCCAGCTTTGCACACCTCCACGGTGAAGGCAGGCCGTGCGGCCCCATGAGTGCAGCCCCTCGCTCAGGCAGCCTGGGTTCGAATCTCAGCGCGGGTAACCAGCTGTGAACCTTGGGCAAGAACTATCGCTCCGTGCCTCAGTTTACCCTTTGGAAAATGGAGAGGGCAACAGTGCTTACTTTATAGCAAGGGTCCCCAACCCCCAGGCCACATAAGGGTACCAGTTGGCGGCCTGTTAGGAACTGGGCCACACAGCAGGAGGCGAGCAGTGTGTGAGCGAGTGAAGCTTTATCTGTATTTGCAGCTGCTCCCCAGAGCTAGCATCACTGCCTCAGCTCCGTCTCAGATCATCAGGTGTTAGATTTCATAGGAGCACCAATCCCTGGCACCACAAAAATTGGGGATCGCTGCTCTACAGGGTGGTTGTGAAGATTAAATGCGTTAGTACAGGTAAAATATGAATTAAAGTCTTAGCTTTAAAATAAAGGCTACAGTATCCTCTGAATCCTAAAAATGTATTTAAACCCCATCTTCCCCCAGAGTCCCCAAGATTCCTCCAGCTGTGGTATGTAGAGGAGGGGGAAGTGTTCAATCTCTGTTTTGGCATTTCATGAAGTGGGTTCTATAGCCCTCTAAACTCATGAGGTGGTCCAGGACAATTGGAAAGGACACATCAGATAGGGCTGGCTGCTGGTGTCCGTGGAGCTGCTGCCTCTTAGAACTTCACACATGCACAAGGCTCTGAGAAACCCTGCAGAGAAGAACCCTGTCAGATGTTTAAGTTGGTGTTTCCCAAATTTATTTGACCATGAACACCCTTTTCTGCCCAATACCAATTTAACATCTTCCTGGAAAAACACTGGTGGTCAGGGTCATTTCTAGCTTGTAGTTTCTGCCTCACAGAAAAGACAAAAGGTTTTCTAAAAATCATCATTTCTGCCTTTGAAAAAAGCTCCTTCCCGTTTTTCAGCACTTTCACACGAGCCCACGGGAAAGTGCCAGCCCGTGCAATGTGCTCTCGGCCCCGCTCCAGGGGTCAGAGAGGATCGGAGCGGGAAGGACCCCTCGGGGACATCCAGTGAGGACTGGCCCGGCTCCCTTCCACCCCCGGCAGCCGCCTCCGGCTCCCACAGACCAGATGAAACACCCAGAACATTGTCAGGACAGAAGGCAATGTCTTCCAGGAGCCTCCTAGAAAAAGGAGATGCCAAAAAGAAGCCTTTGAGGGTTGAGCCAGACCGGCCTCAGCAAGGGAGGTGCGTGCAGGATCGGGAGTCTCCTGGCACCTGCAGAGGCCCCGTGACCACCAGGTCCCATTAGTAGGACCAGCGCCACTTGCATATACTCTCTCCCATCTCCCTGTAAATGTTTCAGCAAGTCTAACATTTGGCAATCAAAGCACATCTCCCAGACAGCTGTGTGAACACAGGATAAGTTCCAAAGTTTGTCTCTAGGCCCTGGGGGGTTTGGAAAGTGAGATTAATCAGCTAGTCAATCGAGAAGAGTGACTGGTACCCCTTATGTGTGATGCGATGTGTCAGAAGCCCTATCTTTAAGATGAGATCTCAATTCTGATGACGACCCCATTTTACAGATGGGGAAACTGAGGATCATGGTGGTGCGTTAACATGCCCAGGGACATAGCAGAGCTGGGATTCAAACGCAAGCCTGGTTTTCCTCCCCTGCCCCAGCGCTCCGCACTCCACTGCCCTATTCTGCTGCAGCCTGGCAGAGACCACCAACAGATAATGCCCCAAGACTCCGTTCCATACGTAGCCCCCAGACCCCGTTCTCAGCACTAATCCAAGTTCTCGGGGCCTGGGGTGTGAAGGGAGTGGGAGGAGCAGCTAACGTGGTCTGGCCCACGCCGTAGTTGAAAGAACTGGCATTTGGGTTTGTCTCCATGTCCCGGAGAATCCGGCTGTTTCGGCCCCAATTATCTGATCATCTTTGGGGAAGGAGGAGGCGGCAGGTACGTAAATCAGTTTTCTGAGCCTGCGGAGCTGAAGGCCAGCCCACCACCCCGAGGTGACGTTGCCCATGTGAAGACCCTCCCAGGAACCCAGCCTGAGCCAGCACCTGGGCTGGGCTGCTAATCTCTGTGTCATTCCTGCCTACTCCTGACCGTGGCCCGCTTCCCTGCGCCCTGCCCCACCTGCCCACCTGCCTTGCAGGGTCCTGGCACTCAGCCTGAGGGTGGGCATGAGGGACTGGGCCCATCACCTTTGGAAATTCCTTTTCCCTCTTCTGACTCTGCAGAATTCCTGGGTCAGCAATATGGCTGTGCGCTGAGTAGGAGGTGGAGGCAGGGGAGGGGGCTCCACCCCTCCCTCTTCCGGGAGGCCCCTCACATGCTCTGGAGGCACAGTTGCAGGGAAGGAAGGCCCAATGCCGAGCTCCGGGCCCCTGAAACACCCACCTAGCAGCACCCTTCCTCTTGCTCATCACAGGAAGTGGTCACTGGGGAGGGCCGGTCCCGAGCACCGCTCTGCACCAGAGGCCTCTCCCACGGCTCTGGCTCATTGTCAAGCTGTCTGAGAGGCAGGCTTCTTCTCCGTCCCGGCTGGGCACCCAGATCACAGGCGAAACAATGATTCACCCCAGGCCATGTAGCTAGGCAGTGGTGGGCCTCACTCCTGGCTCTGGCTGACTCCGGATGTGGAGTCCTTTCTCCCAGTACAGTGCGGTGGTCAGGGGTGTGGGTTCTGGAGTGAGAGGGCCACACTTAAGTTCTTCAACCTCCTTGCTGGGTCACCGGGGGCTGTTACTCGACCTCTCTGTGCCTCTGTTTCCTCATCTATACAATGCTGCTAGAGAGTCCCTGAGACCAAAGCCCATGTTAGCTGTGTGGCCTTGGGTGAGTGACTTAACCTGTCTGTGCCTCAGTTTACTCCGATTTAAAACAGAGAGCTTGATATACATACTGCTAGCGTTGGTAGATTAAGAGACAACCACACACCCAGGACTTGCCAGCAGGTGGTGCCTTGGGGCCCGCTGATTGTTTACTGGTGACGTGGCCAAGGCGCTGGCCATCTAGACCAGAAGGATGCACAAGAAATGGGTCCCAGAGGACATCTCTGTCAGGGGGGCAATCAGAGGGGTGGGGGTGGGGAGATGAGTGGTAGGGCCCCTAACTTGTCCCTGAGTGTCATTTTGTACCTTCAGAATTTTGTGTGACATATGTGTAGTTTTACCAAAGTTGATCTCATAACTTGCACAGAGATGCTCCCCCAGCCTAACACATGGTTTCCTGCCAGCCAGAGACCCTGATTTCTTGGGCGACCCTATTCCCAGCTTGGGCCACCTCTCTGTAGTCACACCCAGGCCCTGCCTTTTAGCTCACTCCCTGTCTCCCACCAAGGTCCCACCAAGCCTCAGGGGCCACGAGGTCTCTCCGGAGCACAGGCTTGTCGCTTACAAGGCGACGGGGGCTGATTGCCGCTGCTCCACCATCTTACCCATAAACGAGATGCTGGTACCTCCCTCAGGGGAACTGTGAAGACTGAGACGAGGTACTAATTCGTGGAAAGTACTATACACGGTCGCCAGCCCAGAGTCCGCCTCCTCCTTCCTGTCCTTTGAAAAAGCAAAGGATGTTGAAGGAGAGCTGCCTGCTTCTGAGCTCATCTCTACTCACTGAGCCCCCTCCCACCCTGACCGAGGACCTCAGCCTCCCCGGCCAACTCCTGCCTCCAGGCCTTTGCACCTGCTGTTCCCTCCTCCTGGCTGGCCCTCCCTGACCTGCTCAAGGTTGGCTCCTTCCCATCGCTCAGTTTCTCTCAGTGTCACCTCCTCAGAGAGGCCCTCTCAGACTGCCGTGTCTAAAACGACCCCCACGCTCTCTTCTTTCCGTCTCTTGCCCGTTTATTTTCTTCATGGTTTGTACCATTACCTGAATTTGTATTTTTAAATAAACATTTTTGGGGGAATAATTTTAGATTCACAGAAAAGTTGCAAAGACAGGACAGAGGGTTCCTGTATATTGTTTACCCAATTTCCCTAATGCCGGCCTGCGACCTAACTGTAGTCCTTTTGGCAAAACTAAGCAATTAATGCTGGTGCATCACCATTAACTAAACTTCAGACTTTCTTCAGATGAAATTGTGTTTTTTCTTTATCCATTTCCTTGTTTTCAGCTGCCTTCCCGACTGGAAAGAAAACTCGGGAAAGCAGGAAGTTTGCCTCTTACCACCAGCTCTCTCTTATACCTGGCAAAAAAATATATATATTGATGGGTAAAAGGAGGGGGAAAATGGCAAAAACAGCCATTGATTACCGAGGACCCCCTCTGCCAGGCACTTTTCTGAGGGCATTAAATACTGTAAATCATTTAATCCTCACAACAACCCGTGAGGTAGCTACTAATTGTGCAGAAACTGAGGTACAGCAGTTTGGTGGCTGGCCAGGGCCACGCAGATGGGCAGTGCCAGAGTGGACGGGCTCTAGCACCTTCCTCTGGTACCAGAATAAATGCTGGTCCTTCCACTACCTTAGTCCATGTCAGAGCAGGGGCGTCAGCATCCTTCTGTGGCCAGAACACGGAGGCCCCAGTGCAGCTGATTTGCCTGAAGCCGCAGGATGGAACTGAGTGTAAGGCAGGTGGAACCTGAGCCTCCTGCCTCCAGCCGGCTGCCCCGGGCAGTGGCTGCCTGGTTCTGCCCAGAAGGGCGTGGAGCGCCCCTCCCAGGGCCACCAGCCCCACCCTGCTTCAGGGAAAAAGAGGGCGACTGGTTCAGCCACAGACGGTAGGCTCACTCCTGAGTCCCTGACTTCCCACAGCCCTGTAGGCCCAGACAGGCTGAAAGCCCCGCCACCGCCCTTTGCCTATAGCCTGAGCATGGGCCTCTGGGTCTGGCTGCTGGAGAGGCGGGGCCAGGGGATGGGCCTTCTCCACCCCAGAGGATGCAGCCTTCTTGGAGGACCCTGCTGTGCTCTGGGACTGAGAAGAAAAGGAAGAAATGGCCATTCCTTTCTGGATGTGGGGTGGGAGCAACATGGAGAATCATTACTGTCTTTTCCCAACACCCTGGGACCAGTTGGAGATGGATCCCAGAACCTCCCAAAGGGAAAAGCCACTCCTGAACAGTCAGACAGGACCGAGGACAGCCACCCCTGTCCAGCACGGGTTCTGCCCAGTGACAGCTTGGTGCAGACCAGAAGCCCTGATAATGTTTGCTGGATGCCTTGAATGCAAGCACCAGTGCCCAGAATCTCCTTGAGGTTTCAGCCAGGCATGCCTGCCCCATCCCCCAATCCAGGGAGCAGAATAAGTATGGGGGGGGGGGTGACCATGAGGTGGTGGCAGCACCCGTGAAAGAGGCAGGCTGCTCAACCCAGATCTGGGGGTAGGGGCGCCTTGTGTGCGGCTAATTAAACAGTGACTGTGATGAATCGGGAGAGGCTGCTGCTTGCTAATTAAAGGTGCGGGCGTCTTGCTTGGCAAGGATGGGAGGCAGGAGCAGCACTGGAACCATGTCGAGGGGCCAGGCCAGCAAGGACAGTGCTTGGCGGAAGCCTCCTACTGTGCTGGCTCTGGGTACGCCTTCCATCCTCAGCCCTTCCAGCAGAGTGCGAAGGCCCCCTCCCCACTTCCCTATCTCTCTCACCCACCTTGTTGGAGTCTGGGGCCTAGGACTTCCCCCTCCCCACCAACCCAAACTGCTTTCCTGATAAGGGCCTGAGTGTTGGGGAGGAGGGGCCTGTTGGTGCCCAGCATCTAGGCTGGAGGGTGGGCATCATTTTGAGCCTTCGAGGTACTCCCTCTCATCCCTACTTCTAAGACCCCAAAGTTGGACAATGAGTCTAACCAAAACAGAGCCAACTGTGAAGACGCAGCCCCAAGATATCTTTAGAACTGTAGATTCAGAGATCTGCAGGGGCTTTAGGGATCACCTAATTTCCCTGCTGTAACAGCACCCAAGTTAGTCAGTGTCCTGCTTGGCCCCAGACGCCCTGTTATGCGAGAGACAGACAGAGAGACGGCACCCCTTCTGGCCTCAGGAAAGATTAGAACGAATGCTCTCTGACTAGGAGACTCCTGTACAGTAGACAGAAAGACCCCAGAGCTTCCCATCCCAGTCCTGTGTCAGCTCGAAGGGCTCAGTGGCTAAGAGCACGGGCTCCAGGGACCAGACACCTGGGTCCAAGCTCCAGCCCCACTGTTTGCCAGTTGTGCAACCTCTGCAAGGTAGCTTAATCGCTCTGTACCTCAGCTTCCCCATCTGCAAAGTTGGGGATGGTAATGCCGTCCTCTCGGAGGGTCACTGCGGAGACCAAGAGAGATAATCCAGGTGAGGTCGACACAGTGTCTGGTCCATAGACTACGCTAGGAAATGTTGGCCTTTGTAATTTGACAACTCAGTGGCTCCGGTAGGTGTGGCCTGCTGCGCACCTCTCTTCTGAGTGACCTCTGTGGCTGCAGCCCTGCATTCTGAGGACAATTACACCGACACAGGGAGGGCATGTCACCCTTCACACAAGGGATCTCACACCCTCCCTGACTCTGGCAACCTTCTGACGGAGGTAGAACAGCAAAGAGGAAAAACAACGTGGGTGCTCAGAGGCGTGACTGGTCCTAGAGGCATACAGCTAAGCAAGAGGCAGAGGCGGCCCTGGGACCCTTGAGTGGGAAGAGAAGCTGGGATTGGGGTTTCCGTGGTGACATTGGCTGACCTTCTACTGGACTCCAAGTCCTGAACCAGCCATCATGGAGGGAACTGAGGAGAATGTGAGACTCACTTTGCCTTCAAGGGAACCCAGCCTTGAAGGGGAGAGAAAACCGTAAGTAAAAAAATGAGAATTCAGGGCAAAATCAGTAGGCGTTGGTGAGGAGTACTCTGGCGTCCCTGTAAGTAAGGGGCTGAGAGATGCTGCTTTGTCTTGGAGTTTTATTTGCAAAGCAAAGATTTTGCTTTTATTTGAAGGGTAAAATCAGCCTGGGGGGAGCTTGGATGGAGATTACAGAGCCCTTCACGAAGGATCGGATACTCTGCTTTGAGAAGTGCCAAGTGGTCCCTAATGTCCATGGTGCCTGCTTCTATGGTTCTAATGGTCTGTCACTCCAGGTGCCCAGGGATCTGGGTTGCTGCGGTTTCAGAGACTACACTGCCCAGAACCCCTTGGTGAGAATCCATTCGTGTTGAAAACGGGTTGTAATATACCCCTTCCAGGACACCAGACACTTACCAGGGTATGGACACTGCAGTGGGCAAGGAATACAGAGTCTATAAGAGGCCTAGAGACACTGGAAGCCTTTCAAGGCTGAGAAACTCAGGGCTGTTGGCTCTGATGCTGGGATACCTGGCCGTAGGCAGACAACCCAAAGCAGGTGGGGATGAGTGCAAGGTCGTTGCCATTGGGGGCAATGTCTCTGTCCTTCCTCCTTGGAGAGCAGGACTCAACCAGAGGGCCTGAGTAGGACCAGCCACAGTGAAGCCCATGCAAATAAAACTAGTAGCTATTGGAAAACACGGCCTGCCTCTCAGCTCCCCAAGGGCCGCCACGCACAAGCTGAGCCAAATACTGGTCTAGGGCGCCCTCTGGTGGCCACTCTGGGCAGTGGTAGAAGGTGCTGTAGGTTTAAGGATGGGTGGTCATAGAATTGGAAGACTTCAGCATGGACCATCCCTCCCACTGCACAGTTGGAAAAACCGAGGCCTGGAGGGAAGTGACTTGCCCAAAATCAGAGAGCAAGTCAGCAGCCGAGCCGAGAAAACATCCCAGAACTCCCTCTACGCAAGGGGCTTGCTCTTGGGTCTCAAGGCATCCCCACCAAGGGAGGGAAGGCTAAGTGTCCAGGAGACTCGCTCCCCAGCGACTGGGAGGCAGGCAGCTGAGCAACTAGCTGTATGATGAGGCATGCAGCACTTCCCTTTCCTGGCTGTGGGTTTCTAACCTCTAAAACCTGGGGCTACCTGTTGGCAACAAACGAGTGGACTGAGGTTTTTCTCATATGCAGCTAGTAGTGAGGCTGTAACCAGTTATCCTTTCAGAGAATCCTAAAGCAAGCCTTCCTACAGCAGGTATCATATTTAATGATGAAATACTGGGTGCTTTCCCTCGGAAATCAGGAACAAGGATATCTGCTCTTGACATTTCTATTCAAATTGTACCAGAGGTTCCAGCTAGGGCACTTAGGCAAAGAAAAAAAGGCATCCATATTGCAAAGTAAGAAGTGAAACTATCTCTTTTTGCAGATGACTTGATCTTGTATATGGATAATCCTACAAAATTCCACCTCTCTATATTAGAACTAATAAATGAGTTCAACAACATTGCAAGATACAAGATGAATATACAAAAGTCAACTATATCTGTACAGACTTGCAATGAACACTTCAGAAATATAATTAAGAAAATAATTCCATTTATGCTAACATCAAAATGAATAAAATGCTTAGGAATAGATTTAACCAGAAAAGTATTAAACTGATACTCTGAAAACTACAAAATATTGTTGAAAGAAATTTAAGAAGACCTAAATAAATAGAAAAACATCCCATGTTTATGGATCCAAAGACCTAATATTGAGATGCCAAGACTCCCCAAATTGATCTTCTGATTCAGCACAATCCCCATTAAAATCCCAACCTGCTTCTTTGCAGAAATTGACAAGCTGATCTTAAAATTCATATGAAAATTCAAGTGACCCCAAATAGCCAAAACAATATTGAAAAAAGAAGAACAATATCGGAGACTCATATTTTCAATTTCAAAACTTTTTACAAAGCTACAGTAATCAGAACAGTGTGATATTGAACATAAGGATAGACCTACAAATTAGTGGAATAAAATTGAGAGTCTAAAAATAAACCCTCAGATTTATGGTCAATGATTCTCAACGAGGGTGCCAAGAGAATTCAATAGGGAAAGGACAGCCTCTTCAACAAATGATGGAGGAACAACTGGCTATCCACATGGAAGAAGAAGGAAGCTGGACACCCTCCTCAGACCCTACACAAAAATTAACTCAAAATGGATCATAGACCTAAATATAATAGTTACAACGATAAAACTCATCAAGGAAAAGACAGGCATAAAGCTCCATAAATTAAGAGTAGCCACTAGAATTAGTTTCTTAAATATGACACCAAAAGCACAGCAACAAAAGAAAAAAGTTAGATAAATTGGATAGCATCAAAATAAAAAACTTCCGTGCTGCAAAGGACATCATTAAGAAAGCAAACGGATACTCCATGGGATGGGAGGAAATATTTGCAAATCATGTATCTAATAAGGAATTTTAACCAGAGTATATAAAGTACTCTTACAACTCAATGATAAAAGACAACCCAATTTAAAAAAGGGCAAATGATCTGAATAGACATAAATATATATATACACACACACACACATATATATATACATACATACACATACACACACACATATATATGAAGGTACACAAATGATCCATAGACTCATGAAAAGATGCTGAAAACCATTAACCATCAGAGAAATGCAAATCATAACCACAAGATACTACTTTGTACCCACTAAATGGCTATAATAAGAAAGGCAGATAATAATAAATATTGACAAAGATGTGGAGAAAGCAGAACCCTCACACCCTACTGGTAGGAATGTAAAATGGTATGGCAGGTTTACATAACAGTCTGGCAGTTCCTCAAAAGGTTAAAGAGAATTACCATATGAGTCATTAATTCCACACCTAAGAAGTATATATCCAAAAGAAATAAAAACATACGTATAATGACCAAAAAGTAGAAACAACCCAAATGTCCATCAACTGATGAATGGATAAATAAAATGTAGTATAACCATACAATGGAATGTTATTCAGCAATGAAAAGGAATTAACTACTGATACATGCTATGACATGAATAACCCTTGACAGTAGTATGCAAAATGCAAGAAGTCAGTCACAAAAGGCCACATACTGTATGATCTCACTTACATGAAATGTCCAGAATAGGCAAATCTATAGGGACAGAAAGCAGACATATATATTTATGTCTTTTATAGCAGTGGTTGTCTATGCTGGGGGAGGGAAATGGGGGGAAATGGGTATGAGATTCTTTAGGGGATGATAAAAATATTCTAAAATTTATAGTGGTGATGGTTGCACAACTTGGAATATACTAAAAACTATTAAATGAGTATCTTGCATGGCAAATTATATCTCAATAAAGTTGTTACTTTAAAAAAAAAAAAAAGCTTCACATATTTATTACTGAACCAGCCTAGTGCAGAAAGAAGAAAATCCTTTTTCCAATAATTTCTCAATAAAACATGCCCAACTGTCCAGATAGTAGAGATCTGCTCAGTACTTTGTTAAGATCCAAGCAACATAGATACAGCAGAAATGTGTGTGCCGTCTCATGCGTGATTTCTTACAGACCCAGCTTGGTTCTTCCCCAGTGTCTCCTTTTAAACTTGTACCTGATTTTATTACCAGTTTTCATCTGAATCCATTGGGGAATGGGCTGATTCTGCTTTTATTTTTTGGCCAGGAACCACTTGATCCTAAAAGTCTTGTGAGAAGACATGGCAAGTAACTCAACAGCATGTACCACCTGCTACTTTTTTTTTTTTTAAAGAACTTATTCTTTGGACCCATGACTCTGCTTCTAGAAATTAATCTAGAAACCACTCATGTACACAAGGACATATGTGTAAAGATTTCCATCACAGTATTATTTGTAACAGCAGAAGCGTGAGACTGACCTAAGTGTCCATTAGTAGGGGAACAGGTCAGTTTTGTTCAATCCAGAGGTGAAACAATTAAGTCATTAAAAAAGATTTAAAATGAGTCACATTTACTAACATGAACGAGGTCCAAGATATACTGCCAAGTTTTAAAAAAAAGTTTTAAATAAACTTGCAGATTAAAAGGGACTTAAAAGATTTTTTTTAAAAAAGAAGACAAAATTATAGCATCTTGAGATGCACAATTGGTTGATAACAAGAGAGAAAGTGATTATATTAAAATCCTGGTTAATGGTAACATTTTGAGGGGGAAGTAGGGAGATGGGGCAAGCTGAAGGCTTCTGGGGTGACAGTCAGAGTTCTCCACCTGGTTGGAGGTCCCAAGGGTGTTTGCCTTATACATTAAGTGGAACAATCAATTTATGTGGCCTTTCTGTATATGTCATATTTTATAATCAAAAAGTTTAAAAATAAATTATACTCATGCCAATTTTTAAAAACAAGTATCAAAGGATTCAATTTTTATAAAGATAACCTATCTCTCTATGGAAGATATGGATTTGGGGTGCTCTTAATGTATATTTTTCTGCATCTTCCCATATTTTTCTCTGCAGTGAATAGGAATTACTTTTACAGCTGGAAACAAACAAACAAACAACATGATGAAGCTATTTGCTGTGTTTCGGGGGTTCCCCTGGAGCGCTGAGATTGTGTGAGCAGAAAAGTAGATGGTGATGACGTGGGAGCAGCTGGGAGGTGGGTACAGGGCCACGTTCAGAAGACCAAGCTTCGCTGCCTGCTTGGCCTTCTGGTGCACAGCCAAGATCCCAAGGCCCAGCCCCCACCCAGGCTTCCCGGTGGCAGCTGCTGCAGAGCCCTCCCACCAACGCCTCCACTGGCCCGCGTGCTCCAAAGACGCTGGGAGTGCAGTTCTGGACTGGTGAGCTTGATGGAGGTCACTGTGCTCCCATCTGTACAAGCCTCTCTCATGAGCCAGGAGGAGACACCTTAGGCAGCGGTCAGGTGGAGGTTCTCGTCCTGGCTGGCTTAGCTACTACCAGCAAAAAAATGATAATACGATCTGAACGAGCACTTTGTACGTGCCAGGCACTCATGCTAGGTGGATTACATAGTTGATTTTCTTGAGCTCTCCTGATGACCTGAGAGACGGGTGGGATCATCATCTTCATATTACAGACAGTCAAATGAGGGCCTGAAAGCAGAGGCACTTGAAACAGTCACTATCTCCAAGGCTGGACTTCGCCAGGCCCCTCAAGTCTACGGCCTCAGTGACTCCTCTCAGCAACCAGGGAAGGTGGCTGCCCTTGTTTTGCAAACGAGGACACGGAAGCTGTGCCAGGCAGCCTCTCCCAGCTGCAAGGGGCTGTGTGCATGTCCCTTACCTCTGTGGGCCCGCTCCTCGTAATGTTAATATAGTTACTGTATTATAACCTCGGGAGCACGTGTGACAGTGGCCAAAGTGCTGTCATATACGCCGTCTCATTTGCTTCTCTCATTACACCTGTAAATCTTCAGTCCAACTGTATTTCCTCCATCTTAAAGTCTAGAGACCCAGAAAATTAAGTGGCAGGCTGAGAGGGCTGGGAGCCTCCGTTACGCAGCTGCTGGCCTTGCCTTTGGTGACAGCTCTCAGGGGCAGTACAGCCAGCTCCTTGTCCCGTTGCAGGGGAGACAGACAGGAGAGCAGCTCTCCAGAGGAGCCGGGCTCCCAGCTACAGTTTGTGCCTTCCCAGCAGGAAAGAGGACACTGAATGACAAAGCCCAGGGCAAGGTGCCAGGGACAGCTGCCAGGATCTCGGGGGATCCATAACTCTCCACTGCCTCTTCCCCCAGCCCGAGATTATCCCATACCCTTCCATCAGTCAACTGGTCAGCCAGCTCATCAGAGAGTTCATGCCACGGACAGAGAGCCAGGTCACTGCCAAAGAGCGGGGCTATTTCTACATGAGCGCCCACCATATGCCAGATGATGACCGTGCTAGGCAATCTTGCACCAACCCTCACAAAACCCTTTGAATGTGTCATATCAGCCCCATTCTACAGAAGAGGCGGTGGAGGCTCAGAGAGGTCAAGCAACTTGTTCAAAGTCGAACAGTTAGGGATGCTCAGAGGTTCCTGGTCACCAGTTGCACCCAAGGAGGGACAGAGGAAGAGACCACTCAAAACCTCTCAAAGGGAAAGAAGAGACCCACTGTGGAGAGGGGCTGTGGAGAAGAGAAGGCCTGCATTGTGAGCTCTGACTCTCTTGGGACATGACTTAACTCCTCAATCCTTCTGTTCTCTGTTTACACGTTCGTGGACCCTCTCCACATGCCAGTCTCTTTGCTGGGCATCGAGGACTCAAGTAAACCAGGCTCATCTCTGTTCTCATGGAGTTCACAGCCAAGCAGGGCAGAATGGCCAGGGAAACTGAGGCAAGCAGTGGCTACCACTTGCCTGGGTCTGCTAGTAGTTACTGAGAGTTTTCTGTGGGCCGGCCCAGTATTGGGCAGTGAGGCTGCCAAATAAATGAGAAACACAAGACTCCTGCCCTCCTGAAGTATATATTCCAGTCGTGTCTAGCCCTGGACCTCCAAAAACTCTACTTGCATGGCCCTGAGCCCTGAGTACAACAGGGAATGTCTCTGGAAAGGTTGGGGACACAGCAGACCTAGGGGTCCTCCATGAGCCATACCCGGGCCTGGTTCCGGGCTGCTGAGCAGGGATCTAGGCGAGCAGGAAACCCTATTAGTGCCTTCCCATGGACTAAATCAGGGCCCTGGGGAGGCTCTGGGGTCATCCAGTCTGGACAACTGGGAGGCCACCAGAGGGCCAGCCATTCAGGGGATACCCCTGAGGCTGGGGACACATCGGAGCACCTCCGAGCTGGGAAGGGCTGCATGGCTCTCACGCCCAGGCCCCACCAAGCCTTTGCTCCCTTGCAATACTGGCTCAGAGTGGCATTATGTACGGCATTGTGTAAGGTCCATTTCATAGCCCAGGAAACAGCAATGAAAGGACTTGCCCAAGATCATTCTCATGGCTAAGGCAAAATGTGAACTGGAAACTTGCCTGACCCTTTTCACCAGCTCACATCCCAGGATGCCACCCAGGAGGATGGCCACGCCATTCTGGTGACACTAAACAGTGCTCCAATGGGCCCAGCAAGAGCTGTGAGTACAAAGAGAAATTCCTTTCCTAAGCCTCCCCAGTGGTGGTGGCTTTTTTGGTTTTTTGTTTGTTTGTTTTTGTATTTTTTTCCAAATGCCCAACCTTTGCTGTTATCCTAGATGTCAAACTGAGGGGTCCCTCTCAGTATAGATGGCAGACAGGGAACCCCAGAACTACTCCATCTCTGTAGCCAAAAAGCTGGACTTACATTGTTAACTGAAATTTTTAAAACTGCCAAATTCCCTTGGTAAAAAAAAAGAGAGAGAGAGAGTCAAAATAGGAGAATGAAAAAAATGTAGAGAGAATGGCTAAATAATTAATAGAATATGATATAACCATTAAATAACTTTAAAGAAAATTTTAATGCTGTGAGAAAGTATTCACAATATAATGTAATTTGGAGGGAAAAGTCAGCTATAGAGTATGATTACAATTAAAAATATACATATATACATATGTATGATCCTTATAGAAAAATAAGACTGAAGAGAAATACAACAAAATAGCAACTACAATTACCTCCGGGCAGTAGGATGACAGATGATTTTCATTTTTTCCTTTCTACCTTTCTGTAATTTCCAGATTTTACAATAAATGTGAATTGGTTCTATAATTACACATAAAACAAAAAAGCAGAGTAGGGGGCTGCCCCTGTCCAAGTTCATCTCACCCTCCACAGGACCCACTGGCCAGCCCAGCCCTGGCCACAGCTTAGGGATGCTGGCCAGGGCACTGGAGGCCAAAGGCATCCGGCAAGGGATTCAAAAGCCATCTCTGCCCAAGGAAGAACCAGTAAGGGGACATTGCCCTCTCAGAGGCCAGAGCTGCTAGAAGGATCAATTGCAGGCTGCAAATTTCCTGGCTGGGGACACTGGGCGATGATCCTCTTGAGAGCTGAGATCAGAACATTCGTGATCTACTGTATGACAGAAGCCATCTTCTGTGTTCCTTGCATTTCTTTTGGAACTTCTGAGTGTAGCAAGAGGCTTAGAAGAGAGCTGGCCTTTGCCACCCTCTCACCATGGGCCTCGGGCGGGTTCTCGGCTTTCCCATGTGGGACTGGAGCATCTGGTCCACCTGTTCTCCCAACCTCAACGTTCCAAGTTTCTCCTAATCTAAGAGGTGAAGGCTCAGGAGTGCTGGCTTCCATCTTAGAAAAGCTGTCCAGGTCCATTCAGGACCAGCATTTGGAGAAGGACAGAACCCAGCATTCACCCTTCGTGGTTACTGTGGTCCAGCAGGAATTCACCCCTGCCTTTGGCCAGTACCTGCTGCGGCCCCACCTTGTTCTCACCCAGAGAATGGACCCCCTGCTGTCCAGAGCCAGTGTGGAGTTGGGAGGGTTCCAGGAACAGTGCCCTCACTTCCTTCCGGTGGAGATCCCAGGTGCCCCTCCCGGTCCTGGAAGCTTCTGCTCTCCTCCTGGGCTCTTTTAGCAGTCAGGTCACTCAACGGCTCACTCTGAGCTTGCAGTCAATTGAAACCCACAGGCCATTTTCACATAAATGGCAGTATCTCCTCCTTCTCCTCCAGATTCTGCCAAAGTTGGGGTGCTCAGAGTAAAACCGGAGAACAAGGAGATGATTTCATAGTCCTCCTGCAGCAGGGACCTCTTACTCAGGAACGGGGGGCCTTGTATTCCTTCTTTCCCCATTGCGGCCAGTGTCCTGCAGAGGTAGCTGACAGCGAGGAGGGGCTGCTGGCCACAAGGATCTAGGGATGGATAGCTTGGGCACCTATGTGTCCCAGAGCCATGCCCCATTGATGCTGGACGCATAGCCTGCCCTCTGGTCCTCACCAACCCTAGGCAGGGAGCCGATCGTCTTCTAGAGTGGAGCTGAATGATTTGCCAAGGTTACCACGTGGTGAGCGGTAGGGCACACCCTGGTGTGCTTCAGCGAAGTCCAAGTCCACCTTGGCTGCACTGGCATTCCCCGAGGTCCTGGCACACATAGCAACTGACCCAGGCTGCCAAATCCACTCTCACAATGAAGTCTGGGGGGTCGGGCGGGGGGAGTGCCACACCCCTGGCTTTCCAGACACAGCTAAACCCAAAGCCCCTCTCTTAGAGCCTGAGTGTTCTTCTGCTCAGAGCCATTGATCACTATTCCTGCTTCAGCTAAGCCCTGGCCAGAAGCAAGTGGAGCCTTCTGGCTTAAGATCCCTTCCCATGGATTCAGGCTGAGGAATATGGGCCAGTCCCCATTCTTCCCTCTGCCAGGGCCTCTCTGACTGTGCGCCCTTCCCTTTCAGCCTAGAGCCAGCACTCCAAGAGCGGAGCCTTTGTGGGGGTGGGGGCCTCCACTCCACTGGGGAAGAAAGGGCAGAAAGATGCAAATGGCCGCTAGGGTTCTTGGTGATGTACTATGGGAGATGCGGCTACAGGGGGAAGCTGAAGGGGGATGGTGAGAAGAGCTGTGGGAAGAGAGATATGAGGTCCCGCCTGAGGCTGGGAAGGGCTTGGTGGCGCAGGAACGGAAGGAAAGCCAGCGTGCCTGGAACCGCACTGTCCAAGGGGAATAGGATGCAAGCCACACATGGGATTAACAATTTTCTAGGAGCCATGATAAAAAAGTAAAAAGACACAGGTGAGATCAATTTTAATACTACGCCTTATTTCCTTATTTCATCCGATATATCTAAAATATTATCATTTCAGCATATAAGCAATGTAAAATTATTAACGAGATATTTTAAACCTTCTTCTTTGGTGCTACGGCTTTGAGATCAGTGTGTATTTTATAGGAACAAGCGCATCTCAACTCAGACTGGCCTCATTTCAAGTGCTCAGCAGCCCCATATGGCTAGTGGCCACTGGTTGGAACTGTGCAGGGCTACAGCATGGTGAGCAGAGGGGAGGAGATGTGAGATGCACTCGGAGAGGTGGGCAGGGGTCACCTTGGGTTTTATTCCAAGCTTTAAGCAGGGACATGATTGATTGCTGTCTTTAGAGGCTAACTCTGGCGCCACTTGGAATGCTTCAGAGCAGGTGAAATTGGCTGCCCAGAGCAACGCCCAGATAGGGGCCAAAGGTGACCTGGATGGACCCTGTTGAGGGCGGCCGGCCACGGCAGAGCTGCAGGGAACACTGAAGGGGTCGTGGGGGGGCAGTGAGCCGGGGAGACAGGCCTTGCCCTTTTTCCTGCTTTCCTTCCCCGCCCCCACTCTGCCCAAATTCCTCCCAAGTCATCCTGTCTCAACAGTTGCCTTCCTTCTAGGAAGAGATCTGCATGGCTGCTATTGAACAAAGCCTACAGGAACTCAACCAGAAACATCTTGCCGAGGGCCTAGAATCGAAACGGCTGCCACTTTCTGTATCTCATAGAATCATTGTAACATTTTTTTTGCATCAGAACAAGAGAAAAATAAATCTTCTAGATGCTCGGCGTCATATGATGATTAGGTGGTCTCTGGGGCCAGCCTGTCTGACTTTGAATCCCTGCTGCCTAACTAGTTGTGTGACCTTGGACAGGATACTTAACCTCTCTGGGCTTCTGTTTCCTCATCTGTGTACTAGAGGCATTAATAAAGTCTGGGAGCGACTGGGAAGAGTAAATGGGTTTATACCTATAAAGGTGCTGAGAGCAGTGCCTGGCACTTAGGAGGCAGTTATTACATGTTATCTATTGTTATTGTTGCTAACAGATGAGATAATTAAAGCCTAGAGACAGGAAGGGACCTGTCCAATGTCAAACAGCCAACCTGACATACAGCAGTAAGCAGAATCTAAATTTTCTAATTTCTGTCTCTTACACGGAGCCACCTCTCCGTTGAAATCACTAGTTGTCTCTTCCTTCAGACATTACCATGTTCTTTCCATGTGCCAGGTGCCAGGTGCCAGGCTGGCGGCTTGGGGAGACACGAAGATGGAATAAGCCCCACTAATAATGCAGTCTGGTTTCTCAACCACTCTGGGCAGCAACGGGAGGAAGGTTTTATTTGGAGGAGGCAGAGAGATGCATGCCGGTAACAGGGCCATCAAAACGGTGCCGGCCTGAGAACTGGGAGAGCCCAGGCCGGGCCCGCTGCTGCCCGAGGTGCTTGGTGATGTGAGGAAAAGACTTCACCGCTCTGATCTCGGCACCCCTGACTGCATGGAAGTGAGTAAATGTCAACTGAGCGCCTCCTCTGTAGGACCTCAGACTCCAAAGTGCGCACAGTTTGCTTGTGATGTGTCCTGTGAGCACGTGGGCCCTACGGCCCAGACTTCCTGGAACATCCCTGCCAGACCCACCCCTCTCACAAAGCCACGTGTGTACTGGACCACACATCCCAGTTTACAAATATAATTCGTCACTGTAACAAAATTATGAGACTCGAGGTCATAGGATTTTACAGATAAATAACGTTGCTAAAGAAACTCTGGGGAACCTGCAAAGGACTGCAAATGTGTTATTCTGCCAAGGAAGGCCCTTAAAACCAAATGACAAATGGTGCCGGGAAAACTGGATATGCACATGCAAAAGAATGAAATTGGACCCTTGCTTCATACCGTACACAAGTATCAGTTCAAAATGGATCAAATACTTAAAAACAACACTTGAAACTATAAAACTCCTAGAAGAAAACGTATGAGAAAAGCTTCACAACCCTGGTCTTGGCAATGATTTCTTAGGAATGGCACCAAAAGCACAGGCAACAGAAGCAAAACAGACAAGTGGGACCACATCAAACTAAAAAGCTGCTGCACAGCAAAAAATAAGTAAATCGGCCAACGAAACAAAAACACCACCTACAGAATGGGAGAAAATGTTTACGAATCATATCCGATAAGGGATCAATCTGCAAAATATTTAAGGAACTCCTACCACTCAACAGCAAAAAACAAAAAAGAAATAACCTGATTTAAAACATCATCGAAGAACCTGAAAAGACATTTCTCCAAAGAAGACATAGAAGTAGCCAACGAGTACATGAAAAGTCGGCTTAACAGACTCAATCATCAGAGAAATGCAAATCAAAACCATGGCAAATCACCTCACATGTGTTAGAAAGGCTATTATCAAAAAGACAACACTTAGCAAGCATTGGAGAGTATGGAGGAAAGAGAACCCTGGTGCACTGTTGTTGGTGTATAGCTGTTAGGGAAAATGGTATGAAGTTTCCTCAGAAACAAAAATTGAAAAATAGAACTCCCATATGATCCAGCATTCCCACTTCTAGGTATTTATCTAAAAGAACTGAAATTAGGATCTGAGGATCTCACAGAGACAGCCACACTCCCCTGCTCACTGCAGCATTGTTCACGGAAGCCAAGAGGCGGAAACAACCTACATGTCCATCGATGGATGAATGGATAAAGAAAATGTGGTATATACATAAAAAGGAATGTTATTCAGCCATGAAAAAGGAAATTCTGCCATATGCTAAAACATGGGTGAAACTTGAGTACATTATGCTAAATAAAAAAAAAAGGCAGAAGGACAATACTGAATGAATTCTCTTGTATGAAGTGTCTAAACTAGTCAAACTCATAGAAACAGGAAGTAAAATGGTTGTTGCAAGGGGCTGGAGAGAGGCGGAAAGAGAGAGTTGTAGTTTAATAGGTATAGAGTTTCAGTTATACAGAAAAAATTGTACATTTACTTAACAATACTGTACCGCACACTTAAGATTTTGTTACGAGGGCAGATTTCTTGTCACATGTTTTTTTTACCACATACATAAAAATATCCTTTGGAAAGGACATTAAAACACCAAAAATTAGGAAGGCCATCATCTCAGAATAAAGAATAGTCCTTCAAATTAAATAGCTTCAGTTCTGCGGGGGGAATGTTAACCACAGTGTGTGTCTCTGCCTTTTGCTCTCTTTCCCTTTCCTCTTCTCTAAATTTTCATCACATGAGGCCTTGTCCTTGCAAGTCCAGGGGAGATAGCCATGGACTCTTCCTCCTCTGACTACCTCTCCTCCCTCCCCTTCTTCCCCCAAGTCCATAGTATTTTGCACACACGGTTCCAGAAAACTGCTTCTCTCACGGACTTGTCCTGCTGTCTTCCCACTGGACCACGAGCTCCAGAGAGCTGGGCATGTCCCACCCTTCTGTACCCCCAATCTAACCAGAACGAGTGCTATAGAGCTAGCCTAGCACATATTGTTGGGAGGGAAATGAGTTCTGAGATGTGGGGAGACCCATGGAGCCTGGGCATTGGGCCTGGGAGACCCAGAAGGATTTGAGAAGGAGATGAATGGAAACAGCAAAAAACAACAAGGCTGAAAAGGAGTGTCCATAAGAAGCCCCACACCACCGCCCAGCCGCAAGACCCCTCTGTAGTGTGGGACAGGTATCTCTCTGTCCCACCTCACAGCTTGGGGGTAGGATGGAGAGAAGGAGAAGGGAGGGAGGTGGGGAGAAGTTCTGGAAAGATTTTCTCCTGATAGGACCAGGGCTGGGACAAATGACAGGAAGAGGCTAAGCTGGGCTCTCAGAACCAGGGACAAGCTGGGAGTTAGGAGGCCCGCAGCCTCTCCCGGGACAGTGCACTTGCCCCCCTCTCATTCCCCTCATCGCCAGCCCAAGATGTCTCAGCCCCACCAGCCAACCACAGGGAGAGCAAAGGGAGGAAGTGGCCGGCTTCAGGCCTAGCTGCCGGAGGTGGGCTCAACGGCCACACACTCCCCACATCTGGGGAACCCCAGCCACCACAGATCCTGTGGGCCCAGAGGCCCAAGTAGGGCCCGTGAGGAACAGGGAGACTTAGCAGCTTCAGAAACACACAGTGATATTTCTGCTCCATCTTTCAGTCGGCCACCCCCACGGTCACCTGTACTCTCAGGATACGGACGCTGTGCTTGGCCAACTGCAGGCACACACACACCCCTACCACCACCCTGCACTCATCTGTACCTCTTGCCCCGGCCATCTGGCTCCATTTGCAATTTCACATTTATCTGTGAGATTCTTCAGCTACAAAGGGACACATTTGCTTTTGCTCATTGTGGTGTCCCCAACACAAAGAGGAGTCCCTGGCCACGGTAGCCACTCGGAGCTGCTTGTTGGTGGAATGACTGAAGAAGCTGGAGAGGGCACTGAGGAAGTGGGGGCAGCAAGGGTTTGGGGATCAGATAGGTTTGGGGAGCGAAGCTGGCTGAGACCTACTAGCTGTGTGACCTTGGGCAGGTCACTGCCTGGCAAGCCTTTCCCAGCAGGTGTCTCTTCCAGCCTTGGTCAGCTCTGCAGGAGATGGGTCTGACCACGCCCCCCGCTATAAGTGCAAAGCTGGGTCCATGCTCTTTAGAGAAGACTGGCTCCCTGTCGTATTGTTTTGTTTTGTTTTGTTTTGTTTTGTTTTGTTTTAACCCAGCCCTTTCGTTTTATGGAAAGGACAGTGCGGGGAAGGGATCCATCCAGCCTCATCTTGGCATTTATGTTTTAAAAAGCCACAAAGGAAGTGCAAATTGGTGCAAATTTTTTGGAAAGAGGCTTAGATGCAACCTCCCTACGTGGACAATGTTCATGTCCACAAATCCAGCCCTTTTCTTCTAGGAATTTTTCCTACAGAGAATATGTTGTATTTTGGTTTATTAGTTTGCTACTCAGGAAAAAAAGTACAGAGCATTATTTCAAACAGGGGGAGGGAGTGGGAACAAGTGGAAAACGTTCAGTACTTTTAGAACCAACCACTAGGAGGCGCCTTTAGGTCAGGGCCACCGTCAGGTTAGCCCGGAGCACCTGGATTTAAATGACAAAAACAGATGACTTTACCTAGTCCTTCTCAAAGGACCTGCCAGTCTTTTACTTCTTCTCTCTTGAAGCTTCTGTTATAGACAATATCTACATGTTTCACATCCTTGCTGCCCATTCTCACAATGCCCCTTACCAAAAAAAAAAAAAAAAAAAAAAAAGACAATTCTAACTCTTATTAAATTCGTATATTGTTCTGCTGGGCTCACTTCTGTCCAGTTCTTCATCTCTCAAAGCTCCTTGGTCAGAATTTCGTTCGTTAGAATTTGGAACTTGACTCGCACAATGTTTTTTGTGGGCTTCTTATTATTCCTATGAACGGGTGGGGAAACCGAGGCCCTCCGCAGCCAAGGCCATAAAAAGGCATTGGCAGAAATGAGAGGACCTGGGGTCCCACAGTAAATGGATTGAGCCCTGACCTCGGGCTTTGACCTCAGGCGTTGAGAGTGAGCTCAAGCCTCTCACCTCTTCTGCTGCCTCCTGGGCTCTCTGCACTTTCACCTATTTGCATGTTTCTAATGCAATCTCTCCATCTCATTTCCTGTGAGCCTGCCACTTATTCTTTTCCCTGGGGCCCCTGTCTGTGTATCCTCTGGCTACTTCGGTTCGGGGCCCTCCAGGTGGGCCAGTCTGCTCCCTACCCACACAGACCACAGTGTCTCCACCTCAAGGAGTCCAGGCAAGTGTTCCTCACCTCCACTCGAGGGACCTAGAAGATGTCATCAGTCAACGGGTTCCTTCCTAGCTTATATCCTCTGCTAAAAGCCCAACCATGGCATGGCCAGGACGGTGACACTCAGAGCAGAGCAGGGGCTGGCCTAATGCTAGTGAACCGCGAGGACCTGCAGCTTGTCCTGACAATCAGTCTGACCCCCAACCCAGCGACAGGAAGTGGGGCCCTCTCCTCACAGGACCCAATCTCCCACAAGACACGTACGTTTCTAGGTTTTCCTCCTGCTCCCTGTAGCGCCTTCCCTGCCGGGCAAGGCCGGGCTGCTCTGATGTGAGGACATACACTGCATTCGCTTTTAAATCACATTGTGCATCAGCGCAAGCCCCGAGATGCACGGGGACACTCTGGGTACTGGGATGCTTCTCTCTGGGCTTCGGTTCCCAGTCTGGAGGACCGGCGTGCCCTTCCCGGCTCAGGCATGCTGCACTTGTCCCTTCTTTATCGGAAAGAGACTTAGATGTAACCTGCCTACATATAAAATGCTTTTCATTTAGCTATTCAAGGAGGAGAAAAGAATAAAAAAGAATCTTTTTCCTGGCTTCCTGGCTGTTTATAGTGACAGTTCACGAGGAACAGGCTTTTGAGCTGACAAAACTGCATTCTCGAAGGGGCGAGACGTGGATGGGAAGAAGGGAAAGAAGAAAGAGGCTGTGACAGGCTCTAGTCTGCTCTCCTGCCTTCCTCTCTCCTCACCCCTCGTGGATGACAGGAAGGTCTTTTGACAACACAATTCTGGTCCTGGTGGTGTGGTCTCATTTAAAATTCTTCCAGCCCTAGTCTATGGCCATGCCACCCTGAACACGCCCGATCTCGTCTGATCTCGGAAGCTAAGCAGGGTCAGGACTGGTTCGTACTTGGATGGGAGACCACCTGGGCATACTAGGTGCTGTAGGCTTTTAAACAAACAAACAAACAAACAAATAAATATAATTCTTTCAGCCTTCCCAACCTCCAGGAGCAGCACTTGGTGTGGTGAGCAAGGCCCCGTGGGATCTGGCACACCTGTTCATTCATTCACTCATTCATTCAATAATCATTTATTCAGTGCCAAGCTCTGAGCTAGGGAAAGACAACAAAAGGAGTAACATATACACCTACTGTTGTACCTGATGTCGAGTGTCATAAAGAACAGTGGAGAATGGAAGGGAAGGCCTCTCAGGAGATGACACCCATGCTGAGACCTGACAGAGGAGGAGTAGGCCTGGGAGGCCACGGGAGGCCAGAGCAGCAGAGGGAGTGATGTGGAGGCTGGCAAGACCCGAGGCGAGAGGAGAAGCAGGGCCTGGACCGTGCAGGCCTGCCTGACAGATGGGGAAACTGAGGCATGGAACCAGGGGACTCGCATATGGCCCTGCAGGCAGTTAGATGCTCCTTTCCTACGTGTCCCCGCCCAGGACACCTGGTCCTTTGTTCAAATGCTTCTGAATCACTAGTGCGAGTGACGTGTCCAGCCTGTGGTTTCCCAGGGCAGGGGCCGCATCACGTCTATTTCAGGGGCCCAGTGCATGGCGTGTAGCAGGTGCTCAGTAAGCACTATTTAATTGGATCCAGGTGTCTCCAGTGCCTGGAAAATGGTAGCGCCTCAGACAGCATGTAGCTCAACTAACACTGCCCTAGGCCACATGGCTCCCCGAATGTAACCCAACAGGCAGAGTCAAATCTACAGCAGTTGCATCTCAAACCCACAGCCTTTTCTGGCCCTCAGTACAACCCACTGATTAGAAATGCTGGATTTGGCTCTGCTGAGAGCATCTCTTGCCCACAAAGAGCTCTGAACCCAGCTCCTTACATTGGCTTCATCTCTAGTTTATATCTGTCTCAAGTGCTGTACTAGCTCAAACATCAATGGCAGAAGCTTGCAGAGCTGCATTTCAGGGTGTCTTTGGTAATTTCAAGGATATTACTTAGCTGGCCCTCCTATTTATGACATCTGGGCCCGGGGAAGAAAACCTCACCCCTGAGCATGTATCCAGCAACCACATATCAAGACCTCCTAGGTTTGGGGCCTTCTAGAAAGCTAAGCTTGGGGAGGCGCAATGAGGAGTGGCTCTGGGCCTCCTTCTGGGCCAGTTTATCAGCTCTCACAGAGAAACAGAAACCACCAGCCCAGGATGTGGCAGGTGTAAGTAGAAGAGGAAGTGCATGATCTGCATCCTGGCTCCTTCTCATGCAGTCTGGGCGGCACTCCACTTCTCCTGCTGCTACAGGGTTTCTGAAATGACCACATCTCCCCCAGGCTCCCAAGAGGAACCTGAGCAGAGGGTAGAGGCAGCGCAGAGTAGTACACTGGGGTTTTGAAGCAGGGAGAGGAGCCCTGCCTCACTTAGTCCACCTGCTAAGATTTTCGAAAGATCCTCTCGATGATAAGTTAGGGCGTCAGCTGTGGGGTGGACAGCTCTAGATGTGTAAAGAAGCAAGATACAGTACAGGTGCTCAGATGGATGTCCCATCTGGGTACTGTCAGGGGACAAAGGGGATGGTCGCCTTCACAGGCGGCAGTGTCTAACATAATACAAGAAGTGGGCTGGGTGAGGTGTAAAGCCAACGACACTAAGCCACCATAGCAATGATGGTGGTCACTGACTGGCTCACTGTGGCTTCATGAATTCCTCCAACAGCCCCAGAGTCAGCATTGCTCCCATTTCAGAGACTGGGAAACAGGCATGGAGAGGTGAGTGACTTGCCCACAGGCCCCTAGGCAGTGAGGGTAGGTCTGGAAGGAGGAAGCCGGCATGCTGGTTCCATGGTAACACTGACAGGGGCTTCTAGGAACCTGGTGTGTTTGAACTTGCCAGCTCGTTCCATCTTATTTCCGGCATCACCAGCCACCCTTGCTACTTCAGGCCCCTCTCAGCTAGCAGGATGGGGCCTCTTCCCAGGGGTATGGCACAAAGACCAGGACAAGGGGGCAGGCCAGACTTGGCCTTCAGATAAGACTGGAAGGAGAAGAACTTGACCCAGATGCTCCTCAACAATTAGATTTTCTAGGCCCCCCAGAGACTGCCTCCTCCCCCTGCTCCAATCACTTGCAGTTGCCTGTAAATTGCTTCCAAGTGTTGATAATTACAGTAGGCCCAATCTAATCAACACCTGAGATGGAGGAAACTGGGTGTCCCAGAACACTTAGCATCCTCATCTCCCCCTGAGCCCTTAGGACAGGCAGAACGTGGGTCATGGACATGTTTTCTGAGGCCTGGGCAGGCCAGTGACTTTCCCAAGGTCACACAGACCCTTCCGGGCAAAGCTGGGCTTAGGGCTTGGCTTTCATTTACCAGCAGCACCTCTCCTGTTCTGAGCTGAGCGAGCCTTGGAGGGCAAGTGGAAGACCCACAGGAAGGTGTTCTGGTAGTGACAGCCAGTCAGGACTCTCAGGCAAGCCAGCGTCCAGCTCCCTTCAAAGCTCTGGGCCTCGGTGAGGTGATTTCAGAAGGAAAACATTGGCGCTAGTGGAGATCTCAGAAGCAGCTAGTTTAAACCTTTCCTAGTAAAGATAGGGTAATGAAAAAGCAGAGAAAGAGCACAGTTTGCCCAAGATCATGCAGCAGGTAGACTCAAGCTCTCGACACCCCCACCCCACGTTTCTTCTGGCACGTAGTAAGAGGGGCTCTTGCTCCAAATTCACCATAGGCTTCCTCTCCAACAGGCAGGGGATGAAGTGTAAGGAATGGCTTCAGGGCTGGGCAGACTGAAACCTCACTCTCCTCCTTACCCGCTATGTAACTTTGGGCTGATGAATTCCTTTCTCTGAGCCTGTTTCCTCACCTATAAAATGAGGGAAATAATAACTGCTTCTAACATGACAGTAAGAACTCGATGAAATAACCTCTACACGGTGGAAAGCTTCTCCTGGGGAGAAGGACAGGCCTTCCCAGTGCCTAACAGGTAGTCAGGCATTCATTCCATAGGTTCCCTTCCCCTCTGCCTCTCTGATGGCAAATACACCCAAGCTAAGAGACGCACATCTTCTGCCCAGGCTTGGAGACAGGCTTGAAAATCCTCCCACGCTGGCCACAGCACAGGACTTCCCTGTGGAATGGTTTCTCTGGCCTGAGGGAGATGACAGAGGCAGCAGGAATTCCCTGGGGAGAGAGAGCCCAGGGGCCAGTGCATGGATGGAGAAGGCAGAATCCCTTCTCACTTCTGCCTCCCTGGTTCCTGAGAGCTCAGCCCCGCTCCCCAAGAGCCTCCTGGCTGCAGAGGCAGTGGGGGAGGAGGGGGTGCGGCAGGGGTTCTTGGAAAGCAGCCTTCACCCCCTCCCACAGACACAGGTCTGCTGAAGGCAGTGTCGGCATGAGGCCACGAGGCCGTGAGGTGCAGTGGAGCTGAAAGCTGCTGACAGCACGCCTCTGAGGAGGAGCATGGTGGGGAGTAGCAGGGAGAAGGAAAAGAAAGAGACGAAGGAGAGAGGCTGGATGGGTCCCGCACGCTCCCCTACAGCCCACCCTGGCCAAGCTGAGAAAAGCTCTGGGGGAGAAAAACCGCCAAAGATGCACAGCTGCCCTCCCCACCAGGCTGGAGCCCCTTCCTTCCCTGAGCCAGCTGCCCCAGGCAGATTAGTATTCGACTCCGGAAAAGCAGGCCCCACACACCAGCCCACGGGAGGCTGCCAGCTGAGTCAGCCTCTCTACCTGTCAGGAAATCATTCATAAAATATGACACCTTCCTAGCACCCCAGCCACTGTCCCCAGCCAGCTACATAAGCACATCGCCTGCCGCCCCCTCCCTCCTGCCTCTCCCCCAGCCACTTGACACTTTTCTTCTGGGATAAAGACGGATGAGACCACCGTGAAATAAGGCCGGCTCAGCCTCGGTAAATCAGTATTTACTGGTTGCCTGCCCTGGGGACAACAGCAGAGTCAAGAAGAGCAACGACTTCACTCAATTATGAACAAATGTCAGCGACAAGGCTTCCAAAAGGTTTTCACTGTCACAGCCATGCCAGTGGTGGACACTTTATCTTCAGTTTATGTACGGATAGCTAGAGGGTCCCAGGACACCTCGCTAGGCATAGGTCACTGGGCCAATTCTTTCACAAAGGAAAACGGAGGTCCACAGAGGGAAAGTGACTTGCCTCTGGTCACATATGAGTTCCAACCTGAAGCCCATGGCCCTGAAATGTAGATGATATTCCCTACCGTTTATTCCCTCCGTCCCTCAAACCCTGATATACTCTTTTGCCTAGGAGATAAAATGCAGGTTGTTCTCCTGCTGAAGAACTGAATTCCTGCATGTCTGGACCCTGCTAACCTCTGCCCTCATTACACTCCCTCCTGCTGACCTTCTCCAGACACTCTGGCTGGCCTCCTTGTTTCTCAGACACACCAAGCATGCCTCGGGGCCTTTGCACATGCCACACCTGTCTGCTTTCCATTCATTACACATCAGGCTTCTTATCATCCTGCAGGACTAGGTTCCTTGTCACCGCCTCAGAGAGACTTCTCTGACCACCATAAGAAGTCCCCCTCACCCATTACCTATCCTTGCGTGAAAACAGTTCCTATCCTAACTGACGTTACAAGTTAATTATGTATTTCTTTACCTACCTACTGTCTCCACGTGTAGAGTAAGCCCATGAGGTTGGTTTTGTTGATAGGGCATCCCCAAAGCCTAGAACATGCCTGGTGCAAAGCAGACCCTCAGTGAATATTTGTTATATGAAAACTGAATGACTTCGCATTGTGTATGATCAGAACTCCTCAGGCTGGCACTGAATCCCTCTATCCTCTGGGCACACCACCAAGTCGACCAGTTAAATGATTGAGCATGTCTTCTTCATTCATCGTTCTTATTTGATGTTCATGGAAGAGAGGCTCAGAAGAGCACTGGAGGGTGGAGCCCAGGAGTTTGGAGCCCAGATACAGGGTTACTCTGCACCACCCACCCAGGTAAGTACACTGACAGCTCGGTCTGTGGAAGGTGTATGAGAACATTTCTGCAAGACACTCCACAAACTGCTGTTATTTCTATTCTCTGCGCCTCCAAGAGTGGCAGAGCGTCATCAAACACTCGCTGCTTTGTGAGAAAGGTTTCAAGCTGCGTCTGGGTCACCCTTCTGATCAATGTGTAATCAGCATTTACCAAGCACCCACCAGGATTCAGGCTACGTTAGAAGCCAAGGCAAATATATCCAAATGATAGGATCAAGGGTTCTTAATATTACATGTACATCAAAGTCACCCAGGGTATCCGTTAAAAGCG
Source organism: Rousettus aegyptiacus (assembly GCF_014176215.1). Taxonomy (NCBI): domain Eukaryota; kingdom Metazoa; phylum Chordata; class Mammalia; order Chiroptera; family Pteropodidae; genus Rousettus; species Rousettus aegyptiacus. The sequence continues at coordinate 19,879,233 of NW_023416287.1, read as the reverse complement.
CAGACGCCCTGATCCCTCCCCATTCCACCCCATGTCGATTTCACAGGTCTGGGCTGGGGTGAGATGCGTGCTCAGGGAGGCTCTGATGCACGCCACAGGCTGTCAGCGATTCCAAACCCTGGCCATGCCACGACACTACCTGAGGAGCTTCTAAAAACAGATGCTAGTCCCCTCTGCTACCTGAGATCCTACAACTAGTGTTTTTCAAACATTCCCCAAGTGATCCTGCAGTGTAGCCAGGGTTTAGAATCACTGCCCAGATGCTTATTTTCTAGACTATTCTAGCTGCTCCAAGTCAGAGGACCTGGATCATCTTGTGGAAGGTGGATATTCAGAGTCAAGGCCACCCAACTGCTGTCAACAGCACCGTTGGTGACCTTGACTGAGTGCTTATTATGGGCTGTGCTGGACTCATCCTCAGCCCTTGAGGCCTTCACTCCCACTCAAGCCGGGAAACAGCTAGGAGGAGGGCAAGACCAGAAGGCAGGGCACAGATGCTCCTGTCGCTCTCCTGCTTAAAGCCTGTCCGTGATTACTAAGGCTCGCCTGGCACAATCTGGCCTCTATCTTCCTGGCCGCCTCTTCTGCAGTTTCCCCCAACACTCACCTTGGCCTGCCTTCATCATCTTAATCTATGTCTAGTTCTTCCACAAACACCATGCCCCTTCCCACCTCCCTGCAAGGCAATGCTGTTCCCCCCAGGGGCACCATCACCCCATCTTGCCTGCTTGCCTTGCTCCTGCTGGCGCCTCGTCCCAGTCAGTCAGACACATTCCATCTGGGCTCCTACAGTGTGCCCCTCACACCTCCTCCAGTGGGCATCTGTCACACTGCCCTGAAGTCACTGTCCACCTCCCTGAGAGTAAGGCTGTGCATTCCCAGCATCTAACACAGGCATGTAGGAATCTCGGGGAGCAGAGGGTAAATGAGGGTAAGTTGTGTTTTCAGGTTACTTCGGCCGGATGCAAAAGACTTTTTAGAGAATGGAGAGCCTCAGTCAGGACAGTTAGAGAGGGGACTATTCAGTAGCAACCCAAGGACAAGAAGGTTGCCACAAGAATTGAAATTCAGGAATTGACAAGCTAAAAATTACCAAGAGATGCCTTACCGCTTGGTTAAAATCCAGATTCTAATGTATACCAGCTGTCAGCCTTGGGGCAAGCTCTTTGACTTCTCTGAGCCTCAGTTCCTTCATCTGTACAATGGCGATGATTATAGTTCTAACTCAAGGTTGCTAAAAGCAGTAAAATGAGCCAATGTATATAAGGCACTTAACACAGCACTTAACACAAGGACTCAGTAAATGTTGGCAATTACTATTGTTATTATTACTCCTGGAACACCTGTGCTAGAAGGCCTTTAGAGATCATCTTGACGAACTCCTGCGTTTTATAGCCAGGGAGCCAACGCAGAAAAGAGGACAGTCTCACTAGCACTTCTAGCTGGCCCTCACAAACCCAGAGCAGGACCAAGTCAACCGGGTCTCCATCAGGGCCACTGACAGGAGCTGGTGAGGGAGCTGCTGGGAATCAGCTGATGTGCTGGCAGGGTTCCAGCTTGGAGTTCCTAATGACTTGGAGCTTGTCAGAGTCCCAACATCTCGGCTCTGTTTCAAGCAAAATTGCTGAGCATATTTTAGGATCAGCAAAAACCCGCAATGCCATTGGCTGAGTACTTTCCCTCTCCTTGTTGAAGCCCAGGGGTATTTTCTAGGAAATTGAGTCCATCTGTTTCTGATTCATTTGTACTTAACTCATCACCAGGCTGTTTTGTAAGAGCCCTTTGATGTGAAAGCTGCCTTATTCCATAAGCCCCTCTAAGCCTTTATTTAGTCAACAGAAGGTAAACGAGTCTCTCCAAAGAGGCCAGAGGCAGCTTCTTGATCTCCCTCAACACATGGGCCATTCGAAAGGGAAGCTTTGCCCTGAGAGTCCCACTCTTGGGGCTTGTCAGGGCAAAGTGTCCACTCCCTGACTCTGGCACAGCCTATGCCTATAGCAAGGCCTCCCTGACCACTTGGCACCTCTCCTTGCCAGGCACTGTAACCCGGCGTCCTCCTCATCTACCTCTCACAGCCTGTCCACAGGGATTTATGATTTCCTGTGTGTTGTTCGAGTTTCCTGAAGTTGATTTCAAGTTCCTTGAGGATGAGAGGTCGAGTTCCTAATGCATTGTGCCCCCACCAGCCTGGCACCGTGGCTGCACACAGTCACAGAAACTGTTACTTCCCAACCAAAAACCCATGAAAAAGATCCAATCAGTATGAGGGTTCTCAAAGAGACAAGGGGTAGAACATTTAAAATGCGGGCTGCCATACACAGAGTAAGCAGCTCAGAGAACTATTGGTTGAACTGAATGTACCAGGGATGAAGGGCAGAATCTATTTCCTCTTTCCTCTGCCACCTGGACAAAGCACCCCACGAAGTCCCCAAACTGCCCTGTTTCATACAGCAAGATGAAAAAAAAAATCAGAGAGTACAAATGAAACTCTTCACTAAATTCAAGAGTGACTGAGTCAAAAGGTGCTCCTGAGGAAAGCTGGGATGTTTCAGGGGGTGCCCCAACTTCGGGTTGATTTCAAGGCTGCACGATCTAGAGGAATCTCTTTTAGAGGTATAATTTTGGTAGGGGCCCCCACTCGGCTGGTCATATTTTGTATGTATTAAAGATGTATATAGGAGTCTCTCAAAGGCAAGGGATGGTGTATGAAGCCCAGGTGTTCTCAAATTGGAGCATGCCTCAAAAATTATTCTCTAAGGGCTAGTTAACACAGATCACTGGGTCTCACTCCCAGAGTTCCCGACTCAGTAGGTCTAGAGTGGGGCCCCCAAAATTTGCATTTCTAACAAGTTCCCAGGTAATGCTGGTGCTGTTGTTCTAGAGACCGCACTTTGAGAATCACTGGTCTAGCCATTCATTTAGTCCTGAGGCGAAAACTTCAGAGGTGGGAGGTAGCTACCTACTAATTTTGTTTTATTTCCCTTTTTCTTCAAATACTGTGGCTTAGGACCAACAACCCAAAGATAGGTGATAGTGGCGAGGATGCACCACCCTGAAGCAGGCACTGAGCTTGGTACCCTACAGAGACCACCTCATTCAATCCTCACAATTACCCTGTGAGGTAGACTCTTCCTCCACTTTACAGGTGAACCTCATTGGTGCAGAGAAGTGAAGGAAAGTTCAAGGTCATACACAGCTTAGCTCTGGAGCTGGTGCACAGCAAGTGGTCAACATTCTCACCAAATGAGTGCATCTGTGAACACAGATGGTAAGGGGGGGATTTGAACCCAGATCTGACTTCAAAGCTCACATTCTACCATATTAGCAGGAAGCATTACAGCAGGTAATGCAAGCTCTGGGAAGGAAAGAACTAAAGCTTCTTTCTTTCTCTTTCTTTTCTTTCTCTTTTCTTTTTCTTTCTTCTTTTCCTTCTTCCCTTGCCTCCTCCCACCCCTTTTCCTTTTCTTTTTTTCCTCTTTGTCTCCTTTCCTTATGGATTTTATGAAAGTAGTGATATGACTAAAGCTGTTCTGAATCTAAAGTATTGTCAAGATGGGAGCAGCAATCAAAAGAAATGGTAAGGAGCTGGCTCCAGAGGGGCCTTGAGACAGAAGTGGGACCACCTACTGGAGGAATTAAAGGTGCCCAGGTATGGGCCCAGATCAGCCCTAGGGAATCATCAGAGCCTCATTAGAGACAAGGCATCTAGAAGTAATTCAGGAAGCTGGTGTGGAGGAAGTTTAGTTGTTTTGGCTGGAAAATGTTTTTTACAAAAAGATGTTCTTAGCAATCTGGTGGGGGGGGGGGGGTGGACAGGGAAAGGATTTGTTTTTACTTTTTTTTTCAATTCTGTTTGAATGTTTTATTGTGCACCTTTCACATATTATCGCTATAAATAGAGCACATTAATTTATACGTATATTGAAAAATTTGGATGCTACAGATAAGCAAAAGAAAAAATTAAAAATATGTAATTCCATGGCTGAGAAATAACCTCTGATAACAATTTCTTGTATATCCATTTTATCCACTTAATTTCTCTGTAAATATTTTTTACAAGAGTAGATTCACTTTAATCTTACTATCTTGTAAGCTGTTTTTTTTTTTTTTTGCTTTTACATCACGACCATGATCCTTTCATATTACCATCTTCTTCAATATTAGTTTCAATAGCTGCATGCTATTGTTAGATACCTATACCATAATATATATGTAACTAATGCCCTATTGCCCGATACGAGATGGTTTTCAATTATTTGCTAATATAAATTTTAGTTTATTTTGGACTAGTATATTTTATCATCATAGGTTTACCCATTATAAATCCCATTTGAATCGAGAGATTATATTTTAAGATTCCTCCTGCTTTACCATAGGGTAAAAAATAAAATATTCTTGGAAATGTTTCAGTGGGGGTTTGATTTTGTAATACTTTCTAATTTATGTAGGTTCCGTTAAGACCTTTCTAATTGAAATTTCATGGAATGTGGATTATATCTCAGTTACAAACAAACAAAACCCTTTCTAGGACATAATTACTGCCATGTGTCCTCATGCAAGTGTAACCCTTGGTGTGTCCTTTTTCTCAGACACTGGTACAACAACACCCAACTCTCAGGGTGCCCTGAGTTTCAAAACAAGATGATGTATGTGAAGAAATAAATGCCGGAAACTTTAGTGCTGTTCTTTATTCATAATTACCAAAGCAGGAAACAACCTTGTCCATTGGTGACCAGTAAACAGATAAAAAAACAAAAACAAACAACAAACACACAACTGGGATGTATCCACGCTATGGAATACAAGCTAGGCTTAAAAAGGAAAAACTACTGACATGTCAATAACATAGATGAATCTGAAAAACATCATGCTCAGTAGAGGAAGTGAGGCACAAAAGGCTATAAACTGAACGATTCCATTTGCACAACATTCTGGAAAAGGTAAACTGTGGAGACAGGAATCGGGTCACTGGTTGCCAGGACTGGGGGTGAGGGGAGAGGACTATAAAGGCTCATGAGGGAACTTTTTGGGGTGATGGATATATTTTATAACTTGATTGTGGTGGTGGTTACATGGTGGTTGACGTTTATCATAACTCATCGAACTGTACATTTAAAAAGGGTGAATTTCACCATATATAAATTGTGCCTTAATAAACTTGACTCCCCTCAAAAAAAAAAAAAAAAAAAAAAGCACACTGCTGTCCAAATACAAGATATTATCCATCAGACATTATCTGTAGCACTTTTTGCAGAAATTCTGAAATACCTTTTTAAAATATGACACATGTAAAAAAAAAAATACAGTCCAGAAAAGACCAAATACGCTCAGGAAAATATTTGTCATTCATTGGGTTATCTCCCTTTTGAAAAGTCCATTTTTACACTGCAGCAAATGCTGTGTGTGAGGCAGCTACCTCGTCCCACTGGGAAGCAGCTAACCACTTGGACTATTTGGGAATTTTCCTTGTCATCACCTGTTTTTTTTTTTTTTTTTCCTTAAAAGAAATATTGCTAGAGTAAAAGGAAACAACAGAATCAGAACTGAACAGTGAATGTTTTCCCCAGCCCCAAACAGGACAGTCTTTTTTCCTCCAGGGAAAGAATACAAGTATTTCTGGTTGATCTTCTCTTGGCCTGACCATTGCCATCTTAAGGAACACTATCCCCCCAAAGTAAATAAGATATAAAATAATAACCTGCAGCCAAAGACTAGGCTAATAGACAGCAGATTTCTAAGCAGAATAGGAACTATTCTGAGTTGATGCAAAGATGAAGTGCTAACAATAAGAAAACCTGCTCAAATCCCCCAGCAATGCTGCAAAATCCCTAACAGTCTACGGGGCGGGTAGGTCCTGATCAATGCTCCTTATTCAATAGATTATATTTGTGACAACATTCCAATGCAACAAAGGGGCTGGAATAGTTCCTGTAGTTCACAATGGGATCTGAACTATAGCAAATGGGAGTGAGGACACTATCTCCTTTTGATAAAAACAGGGTCCTGAAAAGACAAATTGTTAATTATCTGTGTACAAAGTTTAATGCCCTACTCCCACAGGGCTCAGGGAAGCCTTGCCCATAGGAGGCGCTCCAAGAATGTCTGTGAATCTGGGAGCAAGTGTTCCATTACTCTTAAAGGTAGCCCTTGGAGGATGGGTGCCCATCCTGGCTGCCTTACACTAAATATCTATGTTAAAATCCACCAACAATCAAACGAACTACCCCAGATTTCTTCTTCTAAAGCCAGGCAAGTTTGTTAACAGTCCTGCCATGGAGGATCTACCACAGCTTCATTTCAACTAGCAATAGGGTCTATTACCAGGTGTGAGGGGGGAGTGGAACTGACTGATACCAAGTGTTGGGGTTACTAAGCTGAAAAACAAGTATCTTATCAAGAAACCTACAGGTTAGTAGGGAGGAGAATCCTGGAAACAATTATAAAAGTTCGATAAAGAAGAGCTCACCTTTGGTTGAATAGGTATTGTGCTAAGGAATGTGCCCAATAAATAACCCTTTGAGGCAAGAACTATACCCAGTTTACAGGATGGGAAATCTGAGGTTAGAGTCTTGCCTGAGGCCATGCAGTTACTAAGCATGGGGACCAGAATTGGAACCTGAGTGGTTTGACTCCAGAGCCTGTACTCCTGGCCCCTGCAGCAGAGGAATGAAGGAGACCTAAGGGGTGTTTATTAGGGTGTGGAGTTGTCAGGTAGGCCCTTAGAAGTGTCCTGGACACCTGAAGTGTGGGGAAGTGTTGTAGGCCCAAGAAGTAGCAGATGGCCTCATGGCATGGTGGCTGTCAGCAGTCTGGTTGACCAGATGCTCCAGTACAGGACACTTTCCAGGGAGCAGTGGAGATGGAGTGGTTAAAAATGTATGAGGGCCAGGCTGTGGGGCTTGGTGTACTAAGTTTGAACTTTACCCTGGACACTCTGCAGAGCTATGTTTGGATCTGTTGGCTGACATGAGATTTGCCCATAAGAATGAATGTTCATGCAGGAAACAGGCTGGATTGTAGGAGCTGTGAAGGTGATTGGTGGTGGGGGCGGGAGGTGGAGTGGCATCAAAAAGCCACTGTGATCCAGGTGGGGCAGGTAGGCATGAACTGGGCAGTACAAGGAGCGCCTTGGTCAGAATCTGTCCAGTGGCCAGCTGGGTGCAACTTGTACAGAGATCCCTGACTGGGACCAGCACTGGATGATGGTTTGCTGGGCTGAATCCCCTTCAGGTCTCTCAGGACCCCATGGCTCACAGGGCAGCACAGACCACAGCCACTTACCACAATTTCATTACTCTAGGCCTCCATCTCCCCATCTGTAATATGAGTGGACTTAACTAGATTGTGTTTAGGTGGCTTCCTGTTCTGACATTCTGTGATTTTTTTTTACACTAGATTCTAATGGTCTAATAATGGTCTCAAGCACTGAGGTTCTTGGAAACCTCGTGGACAGCCTTGGATGCTGTCCAAAGGCAACAATTTGCTCTTTTTTGGTATTGTGGACAGTAAACTTGCATAAATTGGAACAACCTCTATATAATGGCACTGTGATGATTAACTTTGTGTATTAATTCCGGTGGGCCACTATACCCAGATATTGGTCAAATATTATTCTAGATATTTTTGTAAAAGTGTTTTTTGGATGAGATTAACATTTAAATTGATGGACTTTTAAATCGGAGTAAAGCAGATTCCCCTCCATAATGTGGGTGGACCTCATCTAGTCAGTTGAAGGTCTTAGTAGAACAAAGACCAACAACTCCCCTGTTTCCCGCAGCAGACTGCCTTTGGACTGTATCTGCGACTCCTCCCGGGTCTCTATCCAGCCAGCTTCTCCCCTAGATTTTGGACTTACCAAGCCTCCACAATCACGTGAACTAATCCTTTAAAATGAATCTCTCTCAAAACATACACGTGTGCAGGTTCTCTGGAGAACCCTAATACTGGCACTATTTACCAAAATTGCAAATGCTGGTTATGACTGGTTATCCACATATCAGAATATGCTACAACCAGAGAAAGAGATGCAGACTCTATGTACTGATATGAAAAGATCTCCGAGATATATTAAAAATAGTTGTGTATAGTATATAATCATCTGTGTAAACAACAAAAAAAGAGTACAAATTTTAATTCCTACTGCTTATATATGGGGTAACAACCCTCTGGAAAGGTACCTAAGAAACTAACAGCAAGGGTCACCTGTTGGAGGAGGGCAGGAGGGGAACTTCGTAACCGAGAAAGAGCACAGAGGGGCTTTTTGCTTTATTCCTTTTAATACTCTTTGATAAATGAACATATTCTTTGACCCAGCATTTCTACACTCATATAGTTACCTTACAAATGTTCTTCCATACATGCAAAATGACATACATACAAAAACATTCAATTTCAGCATTGCTGATAAAAGAATGAAAACAACCTAAACACCCATCAGTAGAAAAAATGGTTAAATAAATCATCCATTTGAAAAGATGGTACATTTGGTACAAAGAATGAGGCTGCTCTTTCTGTTCTGATATGAAATGACCTCCAAGTGGAAAAAAGCGAAGTGCAGGATGCCGTGTGTGCGGTACGGTACTATTTGAATGGGGGCGGGGGAGGGGGGGTCAAACTCTATGCATATATATTTGTAAAAGCATAAACTATCTCCAGAAGAACACAGAACAAACTAGTAACCGTGGTCGCCTCCGGGGAAGAGAACTAAGTAACTGGGAAATGGGGGTAAGAAGGAATTATTTTGCACTGTATCTTTTAAATCATGGGTACATATTATCTATTTAAAAATTTAAAAAATTTCTAAGCAGGAAGGGAGAGGTAGGAGGAGGAGAAGTCCCGTGCTATCTGGGGGTTAAGGTCATTTGAATACAGAGCACTGATATGCTCTGCTTTTCATGTTTTTAACCTGAGTTTCCCCTGAACCGCTCTTACAAATTCCAACTTCAGACTATAGCTAATTTCACTGAAGTCTCAATGCCTTCAGGAAAACCAGGAAGATAATTTTTTAAGATCAAAGCATTAGCTCTTTGCAAGGCAGATGACACTTTAATCCATATACAAAGACAACTGGATGTAGACCTTTTCTTCAGAACTTTTTAATTCATCATCTAACCAACAGAGGTGGTCAGCTTGAACCCAAACAAGCTAAAACAGCCTCAAAAGGACTGCCTCATTACAATATAACAGGGAAAAACTGGAAATAGAGCTTTGCCTCAGTTCTTTTCAGAGTAGAGCAAGCATATGTTTATACAGATGCACCATTAAAAACTGATTAGCAATGCACCACCACCACAACCACACAGTGCAGAAATCTCCTTGTAAGCTCCCCATGTGTGTCATTCATAGTCTGCCTCTTCCTCAGCCATAAACAAGCCCTTGTTTTTTGTGGGGGAGGGTGTTGGGGTGTATATTGCGTGATGGCACCATTTGTTTACTTTGGAACTTTGATGGGGAGGTGACTCAACTTATTTCCTTCCCTGAATCTGAGATGCAGTAGCCTGTTTGAATATCTAACAAGTGTCCTGGGAGATAGGTGGTGGAGGTTCCCTTAACAAAGCGTTTACAGGGTAATTGTGTAGGGCTCTTTAAGTACTTAATCCTGTTGTTTTTCAGAAACCTTTGCACCTGGCTCCCAAGAAACAAGCAGGGCCAAATCAATGCCCCACAGGCCGGAGTGAGGTGCCTCTCAGAGCAGTCACCCAAGGAAGAGGAGGAGGCAGGGAAGGGGGGTGATTTGGAGGTGCAGGGGAGCAGAAATCAGCTCAAGCACTCCATGCTGGTTCTGACTCGCTCCATCTCGTGCAGGAAGCTGTAGAACTGAGGCAAGGTTAATTCTGGGGGGAGAAAATTCAGCTTCAGGTAAATGTTTCCAACTCCAAAGAATCATCCAAGAAAATTAATTTCTACCCTGAGGTTTTTTTTTTTTTTTCTTTTTCGACTCAGTACATTCAGGCAGCTCTTGATGGGTAACTGATTAAAAAAACAAAAACAAAAACAAAAAACCAACCAACCTGAGAGCCTTGAACAGAGGAAAGCTCTCTGCTCCATAGAAAAGGAGAGATGTTTAAAACGACCTAACTCCACTGCACAGAGATGAAAGGCCATTATTCAGGATGTTCAATGTGACTTCTACAGCAAGACCTTCTTGCTCTTCAATCTTTGCCATCTGCCCACCACCCCCACCCCCAACCCCACCCCCACATCTTCCCTTTTTCAGAAAGGCTCTTCTACTGTGGGGTCGCCAACCTGCCAATGGCTTATTAATGATCCTTGCACCATCTTTTACGAGAGGAAAGGCAGTGGTTATAACACAGCTCAATAATGACTTTTTTCTGTTATGCCCACTGAGTGAAGAGAACACAGTAGAAGTAGAAAAAGTAGAACAAAGAAGAAGAAGTAGAACAAAGAAGAAGTAGAAGTAGAAAGGTTCAAATGGGGATTTGGACTCACCAATATACAAATTTTCAATTTGATTTCCTTTCTTAACCACCAACTTTAACTGATGGGGAAAAAAAAAAAGAATTAAAAACTTTAAATTAAGATGAGAACTACTAGGGCAAAGAAATTCTTGAAACCTGAACTTTCATTTAAATATCAAAGCACTGTTTCTATCTTGAGAGTTATACAGAAGCAGTCTTGACTGTCCACCACCAAAACTTCTAACGATTACCCACGATTACAGGAACAATCAAACTTTTAAGAATACCTGGATCTTATCAATTTGAAAGCAAGCATGTTAGTGACCTGTCTTTGGCTGACCACATTGCTCTGAGCTATATAAGGCACTTCAGTAGAACATCCATTTAAATGGATATTTAAAGAAACCCAATATAGATTTAGTAACTCTTAATCAAGTCAAAAAAATCTACCCATTTTCGAAGGTCAGAAGACTTACTTGTAAAAAAATACTTCCCACTTTTTCCAGTTCGCTGCTCCCAGATGTCACTATGACACAAAAGAGAAAACTAGTAAGGGTGAGGACCTACTCTAAAGACCCCAATCTTGCAGGCTGTGCAGCAGAAGCCATGTGCGGGTGAGTATGAGGACAGCAAAATGTGCTTTTCAGGAAGTCGACTCATCGAGAGCTGTGGATAGCAACAGCTGCTGAATGGGGATGGCAATTTAGAGAAGCAGCTGCTGGCCCCAGTGGTCTTTGAGGACCAAGGACAACTCTTCCCATTGAAGTTATCTAAAAGCCTCTGCAACCCAACCCTACATCATCCAAAGGACCTGGGACTGGCTCTAACTAGTTACCTCCAAATTTCCACTCCATATCTATAAGCTGGTTAATCATCAGAGTCTGACCTATGGCCCATCGAGCAAGCGTGGGGGCATTCTGCTTCCACTGCAACAAAAGCAAAAAGCCAGTCATAACGATGGGAAAATCCCCCCTCTTTGTTCCACCCCCAACACAACCATGTTCAGTTATTTATACAGACAGTAGGAAGAATGTAGAACCGAGGGTTGGGTCTATATACACAGATCCGGGGGATGGGGGAATATAGAAAGGAAGAAGACAGTATGTTTCTTTTCAGTCCAAGACTTAATCTAGGTTGGAACAACGGCATGACATTCATATTCAGTCAAATCAGAGGGATACACTAAAAAACGCACAAAAATTAGAGACACACGAAATAGTGCTATTTAAAAGTTGGATTTATGTCATTTGCATGAAACCGAATGAAAAAACATTAAGCTGTGGAAATGACATAAGATGATTGATGGTTTTCCCTCAGTTGGCAAATTCCATTTGTTTCTTTTCGTGAAATAAAAGCAAGCAATCTTAACCTCGATTAAGAGGAATCATGGTACCTTTTCAGAAAAGTAAGTGGCTTTCTCTTCACTAAGACCTATAAGAGAATATAAGGAGACATTAATATAATAAAGAGTCACAAGGCCTGTCACCCTGAGCAACCTTGGTGATGACCTACCCAGAGTTATGAAATCAGCCTGGACCTGCTCGGCTGTGAGACTCTTCTTTAAGGCACCTGAGAAACAGGGGAAAAAAAATAGTTGAAACGGGCAAATCGATTACTCGATTGACAGTAAATATTTAATAGGCACAACCTACAGGACATAGGTGACAAAAGAAATATGCAAAGACTCAGACAGCTCCGGAAGATCTCAACCCAGCTGGAGGGAAAAGCACACCGAGACAAGTGGCGAACAAGACAGCCTGTTTTGTTTGTTGTACAATGCAAGTGGGTAACTGCCCTTCCCAAAATTATGGAAGCCGTTAAGAGACAAAAGAAAAAACTTTGTGAACTTGGGGATGGGGGCAACTGATCTGATAAGGCCACCGATTCCTGGAGCAAAGTCGGGGAAGCTCAATGTCAGGCTGGGCTCAGGGGCAACAGTCTAAAACTGCATTGTGCAATACACAACCACTAAACGTGTGGTTATTTAAATTAATCAAAATTAAATAAAATTTAAAATTCTGGTCTTCAGTCGCACTTGCTATTTCGAGTGCTCAATAGCCACATGTGCCGAGTGGTCATGGTACCAGACAGTGCAGATTATAGCCCATTTCCATCTACATAGAAAGGTCTAGTGGACAGTGCTGCCCTAGAAAATCAGCTTTCAGGAGGTACACCCAGATGGACTAAACAGTTTGGCCTTTACACTACACAGGTCACTTTCAAGAGGGCCATAGAACCTTCCTCTCAGAAGCCCTGGAACATATACCCCTACGGGGGCTGCTTTGTTCTGCCTGTAAGCTCCAACTCCTGAGAATAATAAAGCATTGCCAGAAATCGGGTCTTCTCAATGTTTAACCTGCAGGCTACAGCCTAGAGTCATAATTTGTTAACCACTTAAAAAATTTTCCACTTCTTAGTCTTCTAGATGATGACTAATTAAACAATAAGAAGACATCCATCACCAACTCCAAGGAGGGCCCTTAAGTTAAACCGTAAACCTAAGTCCCTACCCCCACCTCACTCCAGAAAAACAATCCTAAAGGCTGTTGTCCCCTGCAAAATAAACTAAGTAAACAAAGAGAGGAAATCTTTTATCTCCAAAATCAGACGGAGCAAGGAAGCCACAGGGAAATAAAAAAAGGCAAGACCCCGGGAAACCTTGGTCATAAAGGCCCTCTGAGAAGAGGGCCACTTCCTAGCCAATCCAATTAACTCACAACTATCACACATACACTCCTTTGTGTATATCCGGCTCAAACCCAACACTTTGCTTGATGATCCCAAAGCACCCTGAAGTGGGTATTATTACTGAAACCTTTAATTTACCAGAAAACTAAAGATCAAGCTTTGGGAGGAGAAAATTTGGAAAAGGCACACAGCCAACAATTGTGCTGTCAAGAATTTGCCCAACAGATATGACCCCAAAAGTACACTGAGATACACGTGGGAAGCTCTTCAGTAATGTCGGTAGTGGAGATAAAAAGTCGGGATAGCAGGCTGCTTTCGGTGCATCCACACAGCAGCCTAGATGTCACGGCGATTTTGTTAAAGCTTAAGTCACACCATGTCTCTCTGTTCAAAATCCTCTACTAGTTCTGGTTGTGCTTACAGTAAAATCCAAAGCTCGTACAATGCCCTGCATGATCTGGTCTCCTCTAGAACCCTTAAGCTCTCTCCCTTGCTAATTCAACTTTTCCTATAATACCGTCTGCAAGCTCCTAGCTTCAGGCATTTGCCCTTGCAGTTCCCCCTGCTGAGAACTCTCTCAAATAGGCGCAGGGCTCATTCCAACACTTCCTTCACCTCCCCTTGAATCTTACCTCTAAAAGGCTCTGTGACTACTCTATTTCAAGTGCTGCTGCCCTTCACTTGTACTCACACACTGCTGTACTTTTCTGTATTGCATTGATAACTACACAAGTTTATGTTATATGTTTATTGTCAATTTTCCCACAACAATATCAGTTCCATGAGAGGAAGGATTTGATCTGTTTTGAATACCCCTGTGGCCCAAGCTCCTAGAAAAGAGTCTGACACTGTCGGTTGACACTCAATAAAAACATGCTTAAAGAATCCATACAATGGAATACCACGCAGGCTTTAAAAAGAATGAGGTAGCTCTCGATGTGCAAAATATAATTAAACGAAGAAAAAGGAAAGGTAAAAAGTCAGCACAGTATGATTTCTTTTACATAATAAAGAGGGTATACTATATACATTCTTATTTGTAGCTTTAATTATATCCTTATCCAATAGCTAAGTAGGCAGATGTAAGACACATTTCTTCTGAACATATCCACAAAAACTTAAGAGTAGACATCTTTGGGAAAAGGGACTGGGTGGGACTTCTCTTCCTTTCTGTCATTTAAAAATTTTCTAGCTGCGTGTAGGTTTTTTTTTTTTTTTTTTTTATGTGAAGGTGGTAAAACTGTGAGCCATTTTGTTTCCTTTCTCGTGCTTTTCTATAATTAAAAAAATGTTATTTACCAAAAAAATAAAAAGGGGGGGCAATTTAAATGAATTGTCCAGGGCCACAACAGCTGGCAAGTAGCAGAGACAAGTAGCTTATAGGCCAGGGGGTCCCAAAACCCAAGCTCTTTCTACATCAAGTCATTCTGAGATTTTGTTCCAGTGAAGCAATACCAGGCAATGAATGCCTCGACAGTGACTGACAACAAAGGCTCCCAACCGCAGGGACCAAAGGGCAAGCTCTCCATCCTGCCATTACCTTAGGCAGGAAGGAACCATACTTAAAAGTATATTTGCGTCACGCTAGGCCTCAGGCCCTTGATTCCTTCCTTCCATCCATTCATTTTTTTTTTTAATCGAGATATAATTGACACATAACATTAAGTTTAAGGTGTTGATTTGATACACTTATATATTACGATATGATTACCATAACATTAGCTAACACCTCTATCACATCCCATAATTACCATTTCTTTTTTGTGATGAGAACATTTAACATCTAGTCTCTTAGCAATTTTGAAATTTATAATACAGTATTGTTGACTATAGCTCTTAACTTCCTTTTCAGCTTTCTCCTTTGGTGATTCCTTTGTCCTAAGCACAAGACAGGCCTGCAACCCAGACCCTATACCAAACATAAAACTGTGTGCATCCCATAGATGGCATCGCCAGAACATCGTTAGGTGAAATTTGAGAATCTCCTTCTTTAAATACAGACAGACAACTATCTGGGATGGTTTATGAAGGCAAACCCTTCATAAACAGTATGGAGGAAAACACAAGTACATGTAGAGGAGAGGATTTCAGTTTTGTCAGGAAACAGGAAGAAAATAAGCAAACATTGTTCTTCTAGCCCCAAACCCACATAAACTTATTCAGTGTAAAAAGGGAAGTCCAAGGAACAGAACTAAGCCTTGGTGAAAACTCCTGGAGGAGGAAGATGGGAGAGGATGGTAGCCTACATTCATTCAGTGATTCCTGACCCTGGTGGCTGACCAGTTGAATTCACCCCTGCAAGGCTCAGTGAGGAACAGAGGTCATGGTCACTGTATGTGGATTTACTGTGCCCCTGCCATGTGCCTGCACTGTGCTGGGAAACATCAATGAACCCAACGGGCAACAACCTCTGCCCTCATGAGGCTTATATCCTATTGGGAAGAGACAGACCAAAACAATAATGTAAAACATAAGTAAACCATGTGGAGTATTATAAGGTGAAAAGTGCCATAGAGAAAAGTAATAAAAAGGAGTAAGCCTGGAAATCTTGGGTAACATAGTTCTACAGTTGATTAAATACCATTTATAACTAATGTTCAATGCTGTTTTTCTGTTTTTGATTTTTGTTTTTGTTTTGCCCAGCCAGAAAGAATACTTTTGGGAGTGGGGAAGGGGAATTATCATTTTTTTTTAAAAAGCAATTAATTAGTGAGCACCCACAACGACAGACATCTTGCTAAGTATTAAAATAAAAACAGGCCTAACAAGTGGCCCTATAGCCAAGTTATCTGTAATCCTGTCCCGGAAACTACTCATAATGATAATGGCAATCATAATATTAGGTGTGCTACTGCTACCATTTATTGAGCACTTTATATTTATTATCTTTCTCCATTCTTATAACAATGTATGAGCTACTTAGTATAAGCTCCTCTTTCTCCCTAAAAAAAAATAATTCTTAGAGAGGTTAAGTAACTTGGCTCAAGGTTTCAGAGCTGTTAATTAGCCATTGTGACAAGTAAGCATACAAGGACCACCCAGTAACCAAATGCAATGTAAGGGTCGACTATAAACAAAATGTGTAAGATAAGGGGAAAATCTGAACACTGGCTGCATATTTTAATTTTAGATATGATAATGGCATTATGATTTGATAAAGGTTTGAAACATTCCTTTACCTTTTAGAGATACGTAAGTAAGTATTCAGGAATTCATTCATTATGATATGATGTCTACGAGATTTAGATTTGTTTGAAAATAATGCAGTTTGGAAAGCAGAGAAGAGAAGTGGGTGGGGTACAGAAGAAACAATTTGGCCATGGGTTGATAATTGTTGAAGTCAAGTGTTTTTAAGAATTATATACTAAATAGTAAAAGAATGCCATAAGAAATCCACTAGGATTTAGGGAGGTTCTAGCTCAGGCTTTTCCTCTCTAAGATTTAAAGCAAGTTACTCCCCTTCTGTTAGGGGTCTGCTTCTTTATCTGCAAGACAAAGATTAGACTAGATCAGCACTTTCCAAAGCTTTTACTTGACCCTCCCCCTGCCAAAAAAAAAAAAAAAAAGTTCCATGATTAACTGTTTCAGATACTGGTTAAGCAGGTTTCTTTACAGTAGGATTTTTCAGAGACAAAGATATGTTAATGTATGTGAATCTCCAAGATTCCAAGGCTGGGGAGGCAGGAAGACAGTATTTTCAGACCTGTCTGGCCACTGAAGCCTTTTCTGAATGAAGATGCCAATTTGGAGAAGACTGACCTGGAGGGTTCTTGAGGCCTCTTCAGTTCTAATAAGCTATGCTTTTACAATGAGGTCTTACTGCAGAGGCAGGACCAGGATGAGGGAAGTGGAAGAGAATGAGGATCTTACATTTCAGATTAGATTGGGAAAGACCCTGAATGCCAAATTAAGTAGTACAGACTTCATTACGCAAAGAAAATTGTTGGGAGAAGCGGCAGGTTCCAAGGTGCACTGTAGAAGGGCAAAGTGGAATCTGAATGAGAGAAGAGAGATGGAGATGTTACTGCCACAACAAGGCATGGAGGGCCAACCCACTTGCTCTGGGATGGCAGCCTCTGGGCCTGGGGGGGGAAAAAAAAATGACACACAAGGCCAAGGGATGAGGAAGCAGTCAAGAGACTTACAAACTACAATATCAGATGTTAGGAGACATTGGAAGAAATGGAGAATCCAAGCAGGAAAACTCTGCAGGAAAAAAGTCAGACTGTATAAGAACAAAAAGAAGAGTAAAATAAACAAAATGTTGAGAGCTAACTGAACAGCAAATCTGAGACTTCAGTTCTAAAATTCAAAAAGCTTGAAAAGCTCTGGGGCATTAAATGGTCAAGAGGTGAATTCAGATCCTCTCCATTAGGTGAAAGAAAGTTTTATCTCATAATATGATACTGAGGTATGGGGCTGAAACTAAGTGAATTATCAACACGTAAAGCTCAAGTTTAGCAAGTACTGTATTAAGTGCTTTACATATATACTCATTTATTCCTATGCCACTACATTAACTGCTATTAGTCCATTTTTCAGATAAGAAACTGAGGCTCCAAGAGGCTGATTTGTCCAAGATCAAATAACTACATTAGGTATTGTGACCAACGGTCAAATCCAGTAAACCTGCAAAGCGCATGTCTGGATTGGTATGCTAGAAATTCTCAGTATTCTCTGCGTCTATAGAAAACAATCTTCTACAAACAGTGATAATCAATTCTGCTTGATAAATATACATCCAGCATCTCCTGGGAGAGTCACAGGATCTCACAAATTCAGTCCATTTCACCCAGCATGTACTAAGCACCCGCTCTATGCCTTTAGTTTACTTGTAACTGTAGCTCTGGAATGTCGCACAAGACTTCAAGAAACTAGCTATCTGTCAGAGCCATGAGATAGACACGCACAAAGCAGTATGAACAATAGAAAAGTAAATGATTATGGTTCAAATTGAGAGCGGCAGATAAAAAAAAACAACATATCTCAGTCGGCGAGAGGAAGGAAGGTCACTGTGGACTGAAGTGGTTTAGGAAGGCTTTCTGAAAGAGGCGGCACAGGGGCTGGGGCTCAGGGGTTGGGAAGAGCTCGAGGCAGACTGACTGGATGGACTGGAGTGGGGAGCAGAGATGCGAAAGATAAGAAAGAATGGAGGCAGGGACACCAGACAGAGGTCTCCTGAAAATTAGTGTCCATGACAGCTGCTGGGAAGATGGATCTCCACCTGCAGACGAACCCATACCCGCAGGTGTAGGCTAGACAATGAGAATAAAGACTGCTGGTTCTGTACCCAGAGCACCTTTCCCACAGAAATGCTCACCTACAGTGAGTACACTAATGTGCTAGGGATGTTTACTGCGGCAAGTTTTTTGTTTGTTTGTTTTTGTTTTTTCTTTTTTAACATCCCCATGAATATATTCTGTAACTACCAATTTGTACTTCTTAATCCCTTCATCTTTTTCATCCAGCCTCCCCACCCCTCCTTCCCTTCTGGCAATCATCATTTTCTTTTATGAGTCTGTTTCTGTTTTGTTTGTTTATTTTGTTCTTTAGAGTCTACATATAAGTGAGGTTATGAGATTCTTTCTCTGTCTGACTTATTTCACTCAACGTAATTCCCTTCAGGCCGTTCCATGTTGTCGCAAGTGCAGCACCGTTTCTAAGAATGAAAAGTTAGAACAACTAAAATGGCCAGCAATAGGAAATGGGTTAACTAAAAGATACTTTCAGTCCAAGATACACTACAGCCATCAGAAAAATGAAGTTGACATGGAGAGAGCTCCATGATGTACTAGGTACAAAAAAATGCAAGCTGCAGAGCAATTCTATGGTTTACTAACACATGTGAAAAAAAAAACCCTACATGAATGCATGTGTATATCTGTCAGTATATGTAAAAATATAAAAGGACATACACCAAAATTATTGTGATTATCTTGAGACAAGAGTGGGATGACAGTAAAAGGGAATTTTCACTTTTGACCCTACAGAGCTCTATAGTGTTTTATGTTCTCAATGAAAATTTATTCCTGTGTTAAAAAGACTACAAATTGCCCTTAACCTGCCATGAGGGCAAAGAATACAAGAATCACACAAACAGGATCACAAATTTCACAGCTGGAAACCTCGGGGATGATTCAAACCCCCAGAACCTCTGGAGGACAAGACTGGGCAAGGAGAGGGTATGAATTAGGATATGTGAAGGCACCTGACAGTACCCCAACTTTTAGTGAACTGTTGGACTGAAATCTTGGGAAGGTTAGCTTAGTACTGATTTTTAAAATGTACAAACCAGAGATGGTGTTTTATCTCCACTCGGCCTAGTCGACATGTATTCATTCTTTAAGACTGGGCTCAAATGTTGCCCCTCTCTTCAAATAAAATTAACTTTTAATTAAATTGCCAAATTAATTCTAGCAACTTTTTAGACAATACATAGCCAAAAATAAACAATTAAAACAACCTGCAGTTCTACTACGCAGATATAGCCAGTTTCCTTCCTTCCTTCCTTCCTTCCTTCCTTCCTTCCTTCCTTCCTTCCTTCCTTCCTTCCTTTCCTTCCTTCCTTCCTTCCTTCCTTCCTTCCTTCCTTCCTTCCTTCCTTCCTTCCTTCCTTCCTTCCTTCCTTCTATGTCTGTCTGCCTTCCTTCCTTCCTTCCTTCCTTCCTTCCTTCCTTCCTTCCTTCCTTTCTTTTTCTTTCTATTGCTTTCTTTTCTTTTCTCTCTCTCTCTCTTTTTTTTTTTTTTTTTTTTTTACAAAAATGGACTTTGGTAGAAAGCTTTATAAACTACTATTTTTATTGAACAATATATTGTGAAAGGTTTTCCAAATCATTACATTTTCCTCAACAGCATCTTTTTAAATTACAACATAGTTTGAAAAAAAAAAAAAACGAGCAACCTTTTACTGAGGTACTGTGCTAGGCATTTTATTTACATTATTTATCTTCAAAAGTGCCCCCCCACACACACACACAAGCTTAGATGGGGGTAAACATGCTAAGGAGGGATTGTTGCTAGTGGTGGGGGGAGATGGGTACCTGGCCAAAGTAAAACTACTTATCGAGTGACAGACTGGGACTTACGACGACGTCTAACTCACTCAAAACTGTGAATTCTTGACCGCCAGTATGTCCCCCAGAAAAAAATGGACAATAGCTCCTTACACCAATCACCAGCTGCAGCGTAATTTGACTGTTTCTGATTTTTCTCTATCATAAACAGTGCTGTGATGGACATCCCTAGAGCTAAACCTTTGTGATCACCTCCCCCCTGGCTAGAAACTTCCTGACTACTCTAGGCACTCTGCTTCTTGAACGTCTGTGGCACAAGACCTACCTATCTTTTTAATTTTCAGTCCATTCCAATATGTTTTGAAAACACAATTAAAATTAATTCCTAGAAATAAAAATGAAAAAACACATATAAAATACCAGCCCCAAATGGTTAAAAAAAAGTTTATGTTACAGATATTTTACCACATTAAAAAACAATACAAGCCCCAATTAAAAAATGATTAGATTCAAGATACTTTATCAAATTGCTACAAAAATTTCTAAACGCTTACTCTCCATTTCTGTGCTTATTGTGTAGAGGACCAGATAACAGATTGGGGATTGAAGCCAGGATGCAGGCTGTACTTTGAACTGTACCTCTATTATACTACACCAGGGTTATCTGTTTACCTGGTTCCCTCCCTAGACTGAGACCCACCCATGTCTGGTTCACTACTGAATGCTCTGGCTCAGTGCCCAGAGCACGCTTGTAGACTCTGTGGACTGAAGCAATGTTCAGGTAATGTCTCTGACCTCAGCTGCTGAGAGAGGCTACTCACCATTTGGAACCAGAAGGAGGCTTTTTACGATGCTTCTGAGGGGGCCAAGACTGATCTGATTAGTGGTGGCAAATTCAGAGAGCTGAGCCAGGAACCTTTCCACCTGCAGAGAGAGAACAGCACAAACCATGCCTTCACTTTCTAAGCATCTCAGGACTACAGACCCACACTCAGGAACTCTCCTTATCACAAAATACTTTACCTCTTTTGGCTCAGTTAGGAAGTGAAAAAGCACTTCTGTCAGGGCTGAGAACTGCTGTGAATAGAACACAGAACATCAGTAAAATCCTATTCCTGGTCAGTGTTCCCATATCCCATCCAACTATAGACCCTTAAGAGAGAGAGAGAAAAAAAAAACCACACCAGTGTTGATACTTGTTTTGATCATCTTAAAGTTAAAAATAGTCACAATACCCCCCCACCAATGTCAATATATTTATGTCAGTATATTGTCTGAAAAACTTGTATGTTTTATTTGGATACTTCAGCGATACACATGTGCACACATACATCTCAAGGGTCTAAACAGACACGAGGAAATACACACATGGCCTGAAAGGGAAATTCACTGGAACACTGGAATATTAATAGTAAGCAGTTACTTCTTTTGTTTATACTTCCACATATCATTCAAACATAAGCCAATCCAAATATGTAATTTCTCCCCCCCCCCCACACACACACATAAATGGTAACATACCATATAAACTTTTTCTCTATCTAGCTTTTTAAAAGCAGTTACTTTTGTGTGGTGAGATTTTGGGTGATTTTTAATTTCTTCTGTTTTGTCTGTCCATATTTTTCTGTTTTTTTTTCCACCCATAATACACATGTTATGTGTGCATACTTTATTGTTTTATTATAATATTTAATATATATAATAAAATGGTAATGTTTAACACTTAATTATATATTGTCTTAGAATGGCCTCTTATTCTTTTGTGCATGTAAATCTTCTCTTTATTGGTATTGTAAAGGATTGGATGCTTATGTCCCCCAAAATTCCTATATTGAATTTATTACTGTATTTGGAGACAGAGCCTATGAAGAGGTAACAAAGGTTAAATGAGGTCAAAAGTGGGACCCTAATCCCAAATGGCTGATGCCCTTGGAAGAGGAAGAGATGACAGAGCTCTCTCTGTGTGAGACACATGTCAGGTGAGGATGCATGAGAAAGCAGCCATCTGCAAGCCAGGAAGAGAGGTCTCACCAGGAGCTAAATCTGTTGGCACCTTGATCTTGGATTTACCAGCCTCCAGAATTGTGAGAAATAAATTTCTGTTGTTAAAGCCACCTAGTCTATGGCGTTGTTATGGTGGCCCAAGCAGATTGAGACATTACTTTCCCTTGTTCCCTCCCAATGGACAGAGTGTGGCACAGTGGGGAAAGCTAAGACACAAGAGTTTAAAAGACCCAGATGTGAATCGGTGTTTTTTGCTACTGACAACCCAAGAGAAGTCATTTAGCCTCTCTGTGTCTCAGTCCCCATAGGGAAAACAAAAGTAATATACATAGCATCCCAAACATACTAAAGGTAGCATATGCAAAGCCTCCAGGCTAGAGGATAAACAAATGTTAGCAATTATCATGGCCATAATTATACCATTTGATCCACCTTCGTGAAGCAATACATTAAAAAACATATTACATGCAGATACTTTAGCTCAAAGGCTCTAAAGTTGTACATGTGACATGATTGCCAAATGCACCTGCCCCTTTTGCTATGTCCCACTGAACTCCACACAAACCTCTGGCACGGCTCTGTATTATTTTATTCAAAAATGTATTGTTTTAAAATTAGTCTTTGAACATATAAAACTAATATATGTGCAAGATTTTGAAAAGATCCAACTGCATAAAAGATTATAAAATAAAATGTCTCTTTCCCCCTGCCTCCTACCTCAGTCTCACTCCCCAGTTACTAACGCCTCTCTTGCTTTCCCATTATTTTATACTGAACCCACTCTCTGCACCTTGCCTTTTTAAATTCAAGTGAGCAGATATAAGTCTACCCAGCTCTTTTCACAACTGCATGACATTCTACTATATAGTTAACATAATTTAGCTTCCTGGAGATGGCCACTAGTGTGTCTGTTTTGTTGGTGTTAGTAAACAATCCTGCAATGTATTTGTGCATGCAATGCACAAATCCTGCAATGAATACCTTTCCCTATCTTTCTTTGTGACATATGTCTATAAGATAAATTCTTAAAATATATCTTAGGGCAAAGGATATATGCATTTTGAATTCTGAAAAAATCTTGACAAACTGCCTTATAAAGAAGTTGTACAGATTTACACTCCTATCAGCCAATGGCATAGAAGTGTCTGCTTTCTCAAAACTTTAATATTCCCAGGAAATATTTTAACCAATGCTGATCCAGGGGTTGCCTTTCTGCAGTATTTATGATAGTGGGTATTAACCTTACCTAACTGCTGATTCTAATAGTAAAAACAAGAATATTCAGGACTGGCTTGAGAATGTATCTTCAAACTATTTGTTAGTTTTATCATTATCATCATCATCATCATCATCATCATCATTTTGCTGGAAATCTTGGAACTGTCACATCTTTGGCCAACTGCATTTCCTATGCCACCCAGCACCTTCTAAAAAATTGGACAGCCGTCCAACTGCTTTTCCATTTCCAGGCCCCAGCCTAACATTCAGACTCAACCTCCTTGTGAGGTCTCATCCCCCACCTCACCTCTTAAGAGGGGCCTCAAGCTAATCTGGTCCTTAGGCTGCTACACACCCACATCCCTATCTCCACTCCAAGCCCTCCTTAGTCCTTCGAAGCCCAGGCCAAGATACCAGGACACTCCCAACAAAAAAGGGACCTACCCAGATTCTTCTGAAGCTCCCTTTTGGAACCTCACCTGGGGGCACTCAGAATTTTTAATCTTGATAAGGAACAGAAACAAGTCTTAGTAGAGAAGGTTCCTTGTATGGCTTTGTATGGTCACAACACCTTAATTATTACAAGGAAAGTTTTAATTGAATGAATCTTCCTTGAACGCTTTCTCCCATTCTTTGCTTTTGTACCTGCACAGATGTCTCTCCCTGGGAAGCTCACCAGCCTCTATTTGAAAAATCAAAATCTTAACTATTCTTATCAGTAAACATAAAAAGATGCTCAAGGTCACATCCTAGAGAAATGCAAATCGGTAAAACAAGGAGATACCAGGTTTTTTTGGTTGTTTTTTCATTTATCAGGTCTTTAAAAATAAAAATCTGATGACAGAAGCACTGGTGGAAGTAGAAAGAAAGAAATGCTCCCATTGTTGATGAGAGGATAGACTGGGGCAATATTTCTGGAGGGCAATTTAGCAATCTGCATCTAATTTTTAAATGATCCTACCCCTTGACCTAGTAATTTCACTGCAAGTATACCCGCCAGGCATGTTTAGAAAGGTAAACTTAGACACATTTACACAAAGCAGTTAGCTGATGGCATTGTTCACAAAAACAAAAAAACTGAAAGCAATATAAGTATCTATTAATAGGGGACTGTTTAAATAAATTATGGTAGCTCCATTTCAAGGAATGTCATGCAATCCCTTTTATGTACAAAAATTTTTTATAAGATATCTAAATATGATGGCATATACAGACTTTTTTCCCTATAGATACACAAGAAAATATTAAAATGATTTCTGGGGACAAGAAAAAAGTTTTAATTTTATACCTTTGAATACTGTTTGAAATGTCTAATGTATGTATGTTGCTTTCATTTATAGCTAGGTGTAGACCATTTTTTCTTTTTTTTCTTTATAGTTTTATCATTTCTTCTCATAACCATTCTAAGTGACTATTTTACAAATCCACCCATTTCCAAGGTTCCACATTACCTAGGACATCAGAGAGCGCATTCAGATGCACTGAGTACTGTATTTCATCTCCATTTTCTGACCTGCCCTAGTGGGTCACGACTTCCCTAGCACAACAGGCTATGTCCATTACATCTTTGTAAACATCACTGGGTTCAGCGGCTAGTTGGTGTATAGCCGGCATGCAGAAAAATATCCACTGAATGAGCAATAAATGGTGATGCCTATGTTAATATGATGATTCTTTTTTTTTTTCTCTTTGAGGTCTAGGCCTCAGATCTCAAAATAAATTCAGCTAATAGTGGGTACCTGGAGAAGTTTGATCACATAGCAATAGGGGAGAAAATAACCCAAAGGATTCTGGTAAGTTGCTTACCAGGAAAAAGTTTTCTGTATTAAAAACAAAGGTAGAGGTTTAGACTATGTTTCAAGTCAGAAAATGAGTCAAGCTCTGATCTTAAAGAAAATGGTTTATATTTTCTATGACTTCCAAGTTGGAGGTAACCTTAAGGACTAACCTACAATACAGTAATTTAAAGCCTTTTTTATTATAGTAGGCACACAATGTTATATTAGTTTTGGTGTATGTTTAAAGATTTTTACAGTAGTCTTCCTTATTCCCTAAATGGAAGTCTTCCAGAAAATGCTGACACAAACAGGTAAAAACTAAGCTACCTGGTTTGGGAGATCATCTACAAAGCTCTGTTCTAGTGTGTTTAATGCTGCAGGATATGAATGAAGTCAGACATCCGGTCTCGTATTCCTGGCTCCACTACTTCAGGCCTGTCTGACTTTAAACAGGTCTACTTATTTCTCTCAACCATTTTTCTTACCTGTAAAATAGGAATAAATAGTGCCTAACATCTAGCGGTTATACATAAAGCACTTAAAATAGTGCCTGACACATGGTACATGCTCAATAAATGATAGTTATTTTTATTTAACCACTTTGTAATTCAGTTTCCTCACCTGCAAAATGGGGATAATAATACCGACCTTGTAGGGTGGTCGCAAGGGCTCAAAGAGTTAATATACATAAAAGCACTTAAAACTGTGCTGTCCAGTATAGTGGCCACTAGCCACATGTAACTACTGAGCCCTTGAAAAAGGCTAGTCTAATTTGAGATATGTATAAATGTAAAATACATACTAGAATCAGAACTTAGTACCAAAAGTAAAATATCCCAATAATATTTTATATGAATTATAAATTGAAATATTTTGATATAGTGGCTTAGAGAAGAAATATTAAAATTAACTTCTTTCGCTTTGATTTTTAAATGTGGCTGCTAGAAAAATGTAAAGTTAGATATGTGATTTGCAATTTATTTCTACTGGACACAGCAGCCTGAGAACCTGACTGGCAATATAATTACTGTCACCATTACTTTTTGAGAAAACAGTAAGTTGTGGGGGATAGTGAGATGGAAGAAAAAGCCCCACCCTCTTGGGAAGTGACAACCAGTAACAGAAATGCACCTTTGCAGTGGTGCTGAGAAGTGTCACTTTATCTTGGCTGTCTTGGTGGCATGAAAGAGGCATCCCAACCAGCACAGGAGCAGGAAGCCTCCAAGGTTGACTGGCTGGCACCAGCGCCCTGTAAAGGAACAAACAGGCTTTGCCAGCTTTACTGCCATCAAGGCCGGGCCCTACACAGTGTAGGGAATATATGGTTTCTTTCTTTGGGGACTACTAGGTATTTCGCTTAACTGGGAAGGCGGGAAGAGAATGTCATCACCAGCGTCGCCCCAGGCCCTGTCCTCAGACCCACATAACCCCTTTCTGGCCTATTACCGACTCCCACATCCGACCTCCAGCTTACCAGCTCCCACTCCAGGCTCCCTTCGACCCCTCAGAGTGCTAAGACCCTCCTCAGTCTCCCCAAGAACCCTTGGCTTCCCTACTACACGTGTCAGTCCCTCCTTGACCCTCTCAAACTCCCTCAGGCTCTCAATGCCCTTTTACTTCAGTTCCCCAAACTCCCTTGAGGGTCATCAAGACGCCCCTCAGTTTCCCTTCTGCGACCCCTCAAACTTGTTCTCAGAAGTCCCCCAGTCCCACCTCTGGGTCCACCAAACGCCTCTGAGGCCCCTCAGCTTGCCCTTAGGCCTCCCGACACCCCTTGCCACCCCCCCCAACTCGTTTCAGACCCCAATTCCCCCGAGCTCCTCCCAGAATCTTCCTAACGCGATAACGCACCCTGAATGTTCAGTCTGATCCCTCAGGGCGGCCCTCGGCCTAACCCCCAGGCTCCGCTTCAGCCCTCCCGGCACCACCTCCGGCCCTGCCCCGCAATCCCCGAGCACCCAGCACCTGACCGCCGGGCCCACCTGCGCGCCCAGCTGGTTCAGCTGCTGCATGTCGCCACCCACAGCCTCGGGCACCGGGTCCTGCATGCAGTGCAGGCGGCCCATGGCGTCCTCCTGGCTCCGCGGGCCCTGCAGCTCCCACTGCCTCCCCGCGCTTCCTCCTCAGCCTCTGTCCGCCTCCCCGCGCTTCCGCAGCCGCACTTTCGCCACGGGCCGGCCTCGGCCGCCTCCGCCGCGGCGCTCCTCCCCCGGCCGGCCCGAGCGCGGGGCGGGGCGCCCTCGCGGAGCCGCGGACGCGCGCGGACTGTGGGGCGTCGGGGCGGGGTCCCCTCGCCGACACACGGGGGTCCCCTTGCCGACACACGGGGGTCCCCGACCGCAGGGCGGGGCGAGCTGGCGGAGCCGCGGACACATGCGGCCTCTGCGCCCAGTGGAAGTCCCTGGGGAGCCCAGCAAACTCCGAATTCCCTATAGGTTCTCCCGCTAGGTGACTCCTGGGCGCAGCTTGGCCTTTCGGAGCTTCAGTTTCGCTGTCTTTAAAATGACCCCCGGGGTGGCTAATCCTGAAACGTTTAGAACATAGCCTGGCACACAGGAAGTCCTCAGTCAATGGCTAGCTGCTATCATTATCACCATTATTACGCATTCAGCGGATATTTATTGCATGCCTACTAGATACCAGGCCTTGGGGATAGAGAAATGAACAACCAAGGCGAGCGTTCCTGGGAGAGCTTACATCAGGGCAGAGTAGTAGGTCTCAAACTTGGGTTTACATCAGCACCTCTCCGGGGACTAGATTCAAAGCCATTGCCGGGCCCCACCCGCAGAGTATCATTAGAAAGGCTTGAGGTGGGGCCTGATGATTTGCATTTCCAACAACTTCCCAGGGACCACGCTTTGCGAACCTCTGGAGTAGAGGAAACTGACCCAAGGAAATGCAAGGACTGTGATAATGACAGGGAAGGTAGTGGTCAGGACTGTGAGGGAAGATTATTGGGACAGTGATAATTGCTGCAGTCCCTGAAACACTTTAACCTCTATGCTCTCTTTCCAAGGACCCCTTGAATTCCCCAGGTATTACCCTGATGCCCATTGGACAGATGGGAAATCAGAAGCGTGCTCCCTGTAATCTAGGACCTGACCCCCAAGCCCAAGGAGGGCTTCACTTACCCCTGTGCCCAGCCTGAGGGTATGAAGGGGGTGCCTCCAAACCTGGGGTGGGGGAGTGTGGGGAGGGCTGGCTGTCTTTCCCCACCAGGCTTTCTTCTCTACCCTTACCTAAAGATCCCTTATTGAAGGCCAAGGATAAAATGTCTTCTACCCAGAGGCCAAGCTCTTCCCCTTTAGTCATTATTTCATTCATGCATTTATTCGAAGGATAATATTGAGTGCCTACTGTTGGGCAAATGCCATGACAGACATTGGGACACCACCATGATTAAACCAGATACATTGCCTGTCCTGGTAGAAGTGAAGTTAGTCAGGAAGGCAGACACACATGTTAAATTCATGTGTGTGTGAAATTAACTGATGCCAAGAAGTACAAAGTGCTTTGAGAATGTGTACAGGGCACTTGTCCAAGTCCGAGGTACCTGGAAGGGAGTAAACCGGGTTACTGACAGAGACTGAACTCAGACCCCCTGACTCACGGTCCAGGAATTTTTATTTTAAAATATTTTTAACCTTTTTAAAAAAATTCCTGTTAGGGAATTATATTTATTCATATCTTTAAATGTTAAGTCAAATTTGTTGAGGTATAATTTATATATAATGAAATGCACCCACATCAAGTGTTTCTTTAAATTATTTTAACTGTTTTTTAACATCCTCGAGGAAACCACCGGACTTCCTTTATTTCTGCTCCTACAGTGACGGATGCTGAGGCACTTAATAAATATTTGTGGAATTTAATTAGCCTATGTGACAGAAGCAAGAGAAAAAGGAAGAAATACACTTGAAAGTACAGCCTAACACTGCAAAGAGACAGTAATTGTATTGTGTTCTAGTCTTTTCCACATGACAAGTCATTGGGGTTTCTGTGATTTGTTGTGTTTTTACATATTCAGGGCTATCCCGAGATATTAAACTCTGATCTTCAAAGTGGTGTCCATGGACCAGGAGCAAGGACATTATCTGGGAGCTTATTACAAATGCGGACTCTCAGGCCTACCCTAGACCTGCTGATACTGCATTTTTAACGAGAACTCCAGGTGATTCCTGGATACATTTGAGTTTGAAATACAAATAATAATCATTTTTAAATACCTACCACGTATTGGGCTTTATTTTAAGCACCCAAATACACAGTGTGTATAATGTTCATGCTTTGCATTGCCTTCCTATTGTTGCTCATATTATTTCTATTTTAAAGTTTATCATATTGGGTTTTTGCTGTCTTTTACATATTTGCCTCCCCCATTTACTAATTATGTTGTCTTGTGAAAATTATTAACCCTTCTGTGTCTTCATTTCTCTTTTCAATTGTAAAAATAGAGACAATAGTAGAACCTACTTGAAAAGATGAAATGAGATAATGCTTGTAAAATACTTAGCACAGTGACTGGCTCATGGTAGTGCTCAATAAACTCTTATTATTATTCCAAATTTTCAATCTTATAAACGGAACACGGCAAAAAGCATCCCTGTCCATAATTCCTTTTTCGTATGTGATTATTTCTTTGGGAAAATATCCTAGAAGGGTCAAGAGATATTATGTTTAGAGTTCTGAGGTTCAAAATATCACAAAGATGGACAAATTTTCGAGGTAGAGAGAGGCTGGACCATAGCTGACCTCTAAGAACAACCAGAAATAAGCATCTAGCCTGAATAGGAACCAGGCAGATCGTCCTTGCTCTCCAAAGACCCACATCCACAAGAAGTCCAAGTCCTCTAAAAGAAGTCTTCAAAATCTCAGACGACGCCATTTTTGGCTTCAATTATAAATACTACAAAAACATCATCTTAAACTGCATCATAATATTCTACTGAACGAGAATATAATAATGCTCATCTCTAATCTCTGTGGTGTCTTATGTAGGCCTTACAAATGTTCAGTTTTACTAAGAACTTGGCAATTATCAAAGACAATGGACGAAAATTGTCTTTCCAACGTTCTTCACAATTCACTCGGATGAAGGAAGGAGCAGTGATTACTGTTAATGTGATAAGTTTGTAGCAGGAAATGCAGACGTGGGGCCAGGCCTCCCTTCTAGAGAACCCCCGCCCCCAGCAGCTCCCATTTCAGCCCTAATGAGGGACCTGGCTCCCTTCATTCACTTTAAAATGTTCCTGTGGAAAGCAAAGGAGGCCCTCCTCCCCCAACCCCTGCAAGTGAAAGGAGTTCATTAAGTCCTTTCTCAGGCATGAGGGTTCCCGCTGGGAATTTCACCAAGGGGCCAGGTTCTCCCTAGGAGAAAGGTTGGCCCTTCATGCTCTGAAATGCCAAAGAACATTTTTTTTTTTTTAGATTAAACTCTTTATTTCGAGATAGTTGTAGATTCACATACGATTATAAAAAATCGTACCGAGAGATCCCTGTACCCTTTCCTCTGCTTCTCTCAATGCGCAGATCCCATTTGCGAAGCTATAGTACAGTCTCACAACCAGGAGATTGACATCGAAACAGTCTAGATACAGAAGGAAACTCAAGGTCCGCTTTGACCAAAAACTGAAAAAAAAATTCTATGGACATTTTCATGTTTCTGTTTATGAACATGAAAATGTCCATAGAATTTGCCTCACCTTCAATGTTAGCTCCTTTAGTATAAAAGCACATAACAAAAATCCAAAATTACGGTTGGCCCAAATTCTTCAAAACACTTATATCATGAAAGTAGTTAACGAAAGAAGGCTAGGGAAGTTTCTCCAGATTAAAATAAACTAAAAACAAACAAACAAACAAAACAAAAACAAATTAACTAAATGCAATGTGTGATCCTGGATGGAGGTAAACGGTTGCTATAAAAGATATTGGCACCGATGTGAATACACTTTATTGAACTGTACACTTAGAAATGATTAATATGGTAAATTTAATGTTATATGGGTTTTTTTAACCACAATTAAAAAAAGGCATTAATGGAACAATTCATGAAATCTGAACATAACTATTGATTAGACAAGAATATTGTATCAATGTTTAATTCCTGAATTTGATAATCGTACTTGGTTATGTAAGAGAATGTCTTTGTTATTAAGAAATAAATGCTGAAAGTATTTAAGGTAAAGCGGGAGAAAGTGGTTTAAGAAAAGAATGGGGAGTAGTGCAAATATGGCACATGTTAACAAGTTGGTGGCTCTGGGTAAAGAGTATACAAGTATTCTTTATCTTATTCTTGCAACTCTTTTGTAAATTTGGATTTATTTGTAAAATAAACTTTTAAAGAGGTTTAAAGAAAAAGGTAAATGATCTTTGTTCCCATCCTGTTATAAGGGAAACGATTTTCTATTTTAACTAATATAGCTTTGAGTACTCACTCTGGAAAAGGTGCTGGCCATTTACATGCATTTTCTCCCTTAATCCTCTCAGTAATCCCACCAGGAGGTCTTAATTCTTATCCTTGTTTCTTTGTAGGAAGGGAGATGGGGCTTGGAGAGGTGCTACCCAAGGTCCTTCGTGTTAGGAGCAGGACTGAATGCACCTCCCAAGTGTGCCCTCCGGGTCACTCTGGAATGGCCTATTAAATCTCTTTTCTTTCTCCATGTTGTTGTTATTAATAATAATAAAAATTATAATTATTATTATTATTTGAACCATGGACTCATACATACACTGTTTACACTATTTACAGCATCTTGCCTTTTCACTTAGCAGTCTGTCTTGGAGTTCTCTCCCTATTAGCACTTACAGACTTGCTAGTTCTTTTAACAGGGCCATAGTGTTTCATTGTATGTATGAGTCCTATTCAATTTAACCAGGCTCCTATTGATTGACACTTAGGGTTTTCACTATTACAAACAATGCTAGAGAGAACTTTCCTACATATACAGATCATCTTATGAATGAAGAATGGATCTTAGAATGGAATCGTTAGGTCAGTACCTTTTATTTGGGAGTTGCAAAATTGCCCAGGAAGATTTGAAGTCAGCCTTGTGGTACCTTTGTCCGTTCATGCAACTTGTCTTTATTGAACACCTACTACGGCATCGTGCTGGGTACTGGGAAAAAGCAGTGAACCAGATAAAAACTCCCCTGTTGGGAGGCTGTTAAAGGCAGAGGAAATGAGACACGTAAAGTAGATTAAAAAAAAAAAAAAGTAAATCGGTACCAGAAAGGTTGCAAACTCACCAACATATGGAGTAGCGGCGAGATTACTGATTAGTTTTCAAATTGGCTCTGAGCAACCTGGAGGCTGGGGCGGGGAGGAGTCAATTCCATTTTTAGTGTTTTATCCTTATTCATGTAAGTTAATATAAACAATCCTCTATTGTTGGATTTCAAGGACAGTTCTAATTCTTTGACTTTTATATAGGATACAGTGATGAACTTGCTTGTGTTTAAAAACATCCTTCCAAGCCTCGAGATTTTTCCTTGAGACAAATTTGAGAAACGTAATTCCTGGAGTAAAGTTTAAGGCTATTAAAGATCCTTGACCTAAACTCCAATGGACACTTAAACTGTCTCCTCTAGAAATTTGCTTTTTAAAGGACCCTTTGGTAGTTCTTAGTTTTGAGGGTGGGGGTGATGATGCCTCCACCTTTTGGGAATCTCACTCCTTATTTCAAATTCAAGGTAGGGCTCCTTTGCCTAAGAAAATGAGGGCTTGGATCTCTATTGTCCGCTTTGTTTTTCTCTTCAGGACAATTATAAAGTGAATGCCTGGTCTGGTCCTGATTATTAGGACTGCAATGCAAATCACTGCTGGGTGCTGCGAACAGAACCAGGGGTGTAACCTTGGAGGAGTTACCTGGAGAACTTCAAGGCCATTTTTATTATCGGAAAGATGGAGGAAACCATTCATTCAGGTAGCAGATATTTATTGAGCGCCTACTGTGTCCCCAGGCCCCTAGCTAGGTTCTGAGCACACAGCAGGGAGAAGACAGACTACTTTTCCTCCTGCATGCTGCTTACAATCTAATAGGGGAGACACACTATATTTGAAGTCCCTCAAAGACATTACAAAGGGATAAATGCTAGGAAGGAGAGTGGAGGTGGGGGGAGGGGTTGTAAGCAAGTTCAATGGGGTAAACCCCTGGGGGTTGAGGAGAAGCCAGGTGTGAATAGACAAATGGAAGTTAAGCAGGCCGAGTTGTCAGGCCCCGGACAAAAGAACGGAACCATAAAGAGCAAAGCCCCTCGGGTCTTGGGCACGTCGCCCTGCCTCCTCTCATTACTCCCCAGGTCCCTACTCATTCACAGGTTTGCTTTCTTCACTTTCAGTTACTCATGGTCAGCTGTGGTCATGAAAATGCAAAATTCCAGAAATAAACAATTCATAAGTTTTAAACTACGCACCATTCTGTAGAGTGTGATGAATCTCTCACCATTCCCATCCTGCCAAGGGCGTGAATCATCCCTTTGTCCAACATCTCCACGCTGTAGACCCTACCTGTCCATTACTCACTTAGCAGCCGTCTGGGACTGTAGTGGTATCGCGGTGCTTGTGTACAAGTAACCCTTGTTTTACTTAATAATGGCCCCGAAGCACAAAAATAGTGACGCTGGCAATTCAGGTATGCCAAAGGGAAGCCATAAAGTGCTTCCTTTAAAAGTGAAAAGGTGGAAAATTAAAAAAAATAAATAAAAGTGAAAAGGTGAAAGTTCTTGACTTACTAAGGAAAGAAAAAAAGTTGTATGCTGGGGTTGCTAAGATGTAAGATAAGAACATATCTTCTATCCATGAATTGTGAAGAAGGAACAAAGAATTTGTTAGTTTTGCTATCATACCCCAAACTGCAAAAATTATGGCCACAGTTCATGATAAGTGCTTAGTTAAGATGGAAAAGGCATTAAATTTGTGGGTGGGAGACATGAACAGAAAATGTATTTCTATCAATGGCAATGTGTTCCTCCAGAAAGCATTAAGCCTATACAAGGACTTCAGCAAGGAATTCCCTGGAAAGAGTGACATCAAGCCATTTACTGCAAATAAGGGATGGCTACACAGATTCAGGAGTAGGTTTGGCATTTTATCATCTCACATCATCTCAAAAAGAAGAGTGAGTACAGAACAATAAAATATTTAGAGAGAGAGAGAGAGAGAGAGAGAGAGAGAGACTACGTTCACATAATTTTTATTACCATATATTGTTATAATTGTTCTACTTTATTCTTAATTATTGTGGCTAATCTCTTACTGTGCCTAATTTATAAATTAAACTTTATCGTAGGTATGTATGTATAGGAAAAAAACATAATATATCTGGGGTTAAGTACTATTGGAAGTCTAAGGCATCCAATGGGGGTCTCGGAATGTATCCCCGGGAATAAGGAGGGGACTGCTGTAATCACTTTCTTATGCCCAGCCTACAGGCAGAGTGATCAGCAGCATGCTGTGTATATGGAGTTTCTGAAGCTTGGAGGGAGAAGGCCAGCCCAGAGAACATAAGGACAAGTCTGCATAAGGGGGCCCCATTGCCTCTGTGAGGAGGCAGAATCCAGATCCACGGCAAATCCAGGAAATAGAATCCTTCTTTCCCAGTCCCTTCGCAACAATCGTGGTTATTATTACCACATATTAGGCGTTGTGTCAAGCACTTCTCACATGGCTTCTTATTTAACCTTCAGGAAACTTCTAAAGTAAATATTATATTAGTAGGGCCAGGGAACTTGACTGACCTGCCTAAGTAAGGTCACACAGGTGTCAGAAGCCAGTGCCCTAAGCCACAGGGTCTCTTCGTCATTGACATCTAGGCAGTACTCTATAAACAAGCATTTTCGTGTACCATGTAACTTTTCATATAGCACAAATGAGGAAAAAAAATGGGAGCTCCCTTTTTAAGGGAGGAATCCAAGTTTTAGAGAAAATAAGCACTATAAGTAAGTTCCCAACCCATGTTCCCTGATTCACCAACAAATACTTATTGAGCACCTTTTATGAGGTAGGCTTTATTCTAGGTACGCAATGAACAAAACATAGCGGTAGTCAAAACAGATTAATAAGCTGTACCTCACGGAGCTTACGTTCTAGTCAGACAGACAATAGTAAGTAAGTACAGAGCACATTGGATGAGGATAGCGGAAAGGGATGAGGTGTGCTGGAGGATAAAAATAGAGGTTTGTTATTCTGATAGAGAAGTGAGGGAGGCATCTTTAATAAAGTACACATTTGAGCAAAGACCTGAAAGAAGGGAAGAAATAATGCATTCTTCAGGAAGAATTCCAGGCAGAGGGGAAAGTAATTGCAAAGGCCCTAAGATCAGAGTGTGCTTGGTGTGTTCAAGGAGAAGCAAAGGGGATAGTGTGGTGGAAGCTGAAGATGGTAGGGGGCATTGGGTCAAGATCATGAGGGCCATTGTGGGCCATTGGAAGGACTTTGGCTTTTGCTCCGAGTGAAATGAGGATTCAGGGGAAGGCTTTGAACAACGATGGGGCATAGTCTGATTTAAGGATTGCAAAGACCCTGCTGGCTGTACTAGAAGAGGAGACCCTAGGGGGCAAGGGCGGAAACCAGGAGCCCGGAAAGGAGGCTGGTGCAGTAGTACTCTAGTAAAGTGAAGAAGGTGGTGTCTGGCACCAGGGTGGTGGTAACGGAAGGGCAGGGGGATTCGATTTTGGAGGAAGAGCTGTTAGCTGATGGCTCCGATGTGGAGGCATGAGAAAAAGGAGTCAAGGATGAAACTTAGGTTTTGGGCCCCATTCCACACTATACCATCCGCCTCATTTGACAGTGGATGAAGCAGGTTACTGGGTGCCAGTATTTCCCCTGTCACCATCACCACCACTGTCACAGTTAACATTACTTCAGGGAGGCCTCTAGGTTGAAATCTGTGCCCTTGTGTATGAGGACGCACGTGGAGACACGCATCGTCCCTTTCGAACCTCACTGGATCCCATTTTAAAGATGGAGAAAGTAAAGCCTAGGACAGGTGAGGTTGCCAGCCCAGGTAACAAGTGATAAAAGAGAGACTTTTTCAAATAGCTTCCTAAAAATAGAAACCTATAGAGTATGGGTGAAATCAAATAAATGTTACCTCATTTCCTGATCATCACCAAATTTGGAGGGGCCATTGGGCATTCTCTGAAGAGTAAGGCATGCTATCTGTCTTTGAAGCTCAGAATGGGCTCCAAGCCACAAAGATGTCACAGACTCTATTCTGTGGCGGGACCTCCTCTCACAAGGGCCATACCAGAGGGGTGTGTTTCAGGGCAATGGGTAGAAAGGCTGTTTCCTTAATCAAGTTTTCTACCTTTTAAAAATTATCTTTTTTGAGCAATTCAGGAAAAGCAAATTTGGAGTAATATTATTATTACTACTAATAATAACAATAATAACTCACGCCTTCATTCATTTAATGTCTGGAGAAATAGGGATAAAATGTTATTGCAAACACAAAGCCTGTTGCAGAATGAAGGGAGGGCTTTCCTGCCTTCTACTACCTACCATTGTGCCAGACACTGGGCAAAAAGCTTTACTCCTGTCTGATCACCTTACTAATCTGCCTGCTGAAAACTCTCTAAGGACTCCATTACTTATGGTCTGCATGACCTGGGCCCTGGCTCTTTCTCCAAATTCCGTCTCCCTTCCCAGCTGCGTGCCCCAGTCACATGGGCCTCCCCTCAGGTCCTTGTGTGGGCAGTGCTCTTTGTGTCGCAGGACCTTAGCAAGTGCTGTTCCCACTGCCCAGAACACATTTCCCCTCACTCCTCAGCCTGTTTAACTGCTGTGTCCCCTTAGATCTCTGCTTGCCCATCACTTTCTTGGGGAAGTTTTCTCAGGCCCCATGATTTAACCAATCCTTCCTCTTATTATACCCTGTCTTCTTAGCATTTAATACAATTGCAATCTTACAATTCTTCGTGAGATAAATTTAATTAATGTCTGTTTCCCTTATTTGATTAAAAATTCCAGGAGGGCAGAACCAGGATTGAGTCTGTTTTTGTTCTCTGCTTTATACCTAGTCCCTACCGCAGTGCCTGGCATAGAGTTAAATAAATTTAATAAAATCTACACCCCTCCTCCACCAAGGCAGCCTCTTTAGTGAGGGCAGCGAGGAAAGAATTTTTATGATGTTTTTTGCAGAGGGAGAAGAGAGTGGGGTGCCAGCACAAGGAAGAAAGGTACCCTATTTTCTATCTCAACCCATCCCCACCCCAGAGACTTCCCTTTTTTTTGGGTGGGTGGGTGAGGGAAACTCTTCTTCTTCTTCTTCTTTTTTGAGGATGTCAAGAAGGAAGAAATGGGAGCTGCCGGGAGCAAAGAAAGCCTCAGGACAGAGTTTCCCTGCCTCATAAGATAGGGCAGAGTTTCCTGCCCAAGTAAAGGAAAGTCAGTGGGACTGTACAATGAGCAAAGTGCTCTAGGATACAGGGAAATTTATGGTCCAAATTCCTGCCCTCCAGTGATTTGCTGTGTGACCTCGGGCAAGCTACTGCTCCTTTCTGGGCCTTAGTTTCCTACTTATAAGGCCTCCTATTTAGTGATGATAATACTAATAATAGCTTATATTTAATGAGAACTTATCAATAATAATAATAATAATAATAATGAGAACTTATCAGGTTTCATGCTAAGCCTTTTTATAGGGCAGAAAAGTGGTTAAGACCACAGCTTGGTATTTAATCCTGGCTCTCAGCATACTTCCTGGCAGCATGACTTCTGACAATTACTCTGCATCCGTGGGCCTCAGTTTCTGCATGTGTACAATGGAAATAACCATCTTTCCTACTTCATTAAGCTGCTATTAGAATCAATGCATAATACCTGAAAATTACTCAGCTCAGTGCCTGGCACACAGTATTCTCTTGGCAGCTACCACTAAAATGCTTATTTAATAATGATTGATGAATAATGCCTGGACAGACTCTGTGTACTTGACTAGAGAGATATATTTAAAGCAAATATTTCAATGGTCCATTTTTGGGTTTAAAAAAGCAGAAAAGAATTCCTTCTCTGGGCGTTCTGGGCCAGAAAGAAGTCTGGGTGTTCCTGTTGAAAACGAAAGGTGAAGAACCCACTTTGCAAATGAACATGGCCTCTTTTGACACTGCAGTTAAGACTGAGTACTTTACAATGAGGTTCTTTCACATACTTGGGCTCTGTGAATCCTGCAGTCATTCCAGGAAGCAGGCATTACAATTATTATTATTCCAATGAGACGGGGAGATGACTGAGGCTCAACCTTCTTAGCATAGCATACTGAGTGGGGGATGGGATGGGGTTCAACCTGGGGGTCTAGTCTCAGCTTTGCCACCAACCAGCTCTGGCTTCGCCTTGCAGAGAGCCTCATTTTCTTTGACTGTAAAGTGGAGCTCATGATACTAGTTACTGCTTGTAGATCTAGAGGTGAATCGGGCTTGCCTTAGCAGTCAGGAGCCTAAGGGACAGGGTTATGTAAAGGTGGGAGCAGGGAGAGCACTCATCTTGGCACCTGCCAAGAGCTGGAACAGCCAGGAGAGCACAGCCGCGTGTGTTCATTAATAACAATATATGTTTTTAATTTAGCAAGCACTTTTATAGTGTCTTCCATGTGCCAGGCAGTGTTCAAAATGCCTTACATGTATTAACTCACATAATTCTCACAACAATCCTATAAAGTAGGTACTGTTATTATCTCCATTTTACAGGTGAAGAAATTGAGGCACAGAGAGATTAAGAAATTTACTCATAAAAATAACTACCATATATGAAGTACCTATTATGTATCAGGCACTGTGCTAAGCACTTCGTATATATTATTAAAAACCTGTAGCTGTTCTAAGAGCTGCAAAGATGATGGTAGAATTCAATACAAATGTAATATTTAACCACAACACAGGTGTAAGTCCATCAATGTATTGATTAGCATAACAACATCAAGGGTACATATATGTACAGGTAGTATTTCTTTTTAACATTACTTTTGGGGGGCACCTTTTATTAGATATAATCTCTAATTTATGGAAGAGTTTTAAGACTAGTACAAGGAACGCATGAATGTTTTTTTAACTAGATTCTCATTTGTATACATTTTGCGCCATTTGCTTTTCATTCTCTCTCTCTTATATATGTGGGTATTATTGTTTCTGAACCATTTTGGGCAAATTGGTGACACTGTGTCTCTTTACTGCTAAATACTTTAGTGTTTATTTCCTAAGAGCAAGGACATTCTCTTATCTATTTTTTTTTTTTTGGATGATGAAACAAATGACCTTTAATCACAAAATTTTTGTTGTTTCTTTTGGAAACACTGATTACCATCATGATTGTAATGATTGTGATAACACAGTCAATTTTTAAGTAAACATTGTTGTACCTGTATGCAACCAGAGGAAGATTTGAAATCTACCTAGAAAGAAAAGTTCTCTAACTTTTCATGTTCTCCACTGCCTTTGTTGTGTTTTATGTGTGTGTGTGTGTGTGTGTGTGTGTGTGTAGTGACTTTTTTTTTTTTTAAACAATAAGAAGCAAAATCTTGGGGGTGTGAGAATAAAATCAAAACCTTTTTTTTTTTTAGTTTAAATTTATTTTTCATTCCAGAAAAGCAAAATTTTTCATAAAAAATATCTCTTGGGGGTCTAGAGCCTTGTCTGCCCAACTGGTTAATACAGCATCAATGTTTTCATTTAAATTCATTCAGTGGCCCCAGCAGCAATCCTATGAAGAATTCTCTTTCTAAGGCTGGGGAAACTGAGGCTCAGAGAGACCAGGTGATTTATTAGATTCATGGGATCTTGGAGGTGGGTTTCAAACCACAGAGTCCCCCTCTAAGACATTAGGTCATCCTCTCTGAGAATGCATGCTGGGGGGACAGGGTATGGTGTAGGAGAGGTATATGGCATGTGCCAGGCAGTGAGAGGAGTACTGGTCAGAGGCAGGGGACGTGTGTGTCAGCTTAACCCATGATGTGACACCACATTCACACCCCCAAAGCAGACCTTCTGAGCTCCCCTCAAAATCCAATTCCACAAGCCTTCCTCATTTAAGTCAATGTACCTCCCTTTGTCCAGGTGCTCAGGCTAAATCATCCTTGATGCCAGAAGTCATCCTTAATGCCACTCCTCCCTTTACCCCTTGGAGCCAATAGCACCACTTGGCTCAACCTGTACAATCTGTCCCAAATCTAGTAACTTATCTCCATTTCCTCTGTCCCCACCATGGTCCAGGCCACCATACTCAGTCTTCCAGATTAGGCACTAACCTCTTCCCTGTTCACCTCCCCACTTGAATCTGTTTTAAACATCTGAGTCAGATCATGGTCCAAATGATAACATCTCAAGTCCCCACCATGGCTTATTAGATCCTGTCTCCCACTCCTATCATTATTTCTCCCCTCCCTACTCCCTCTGCTCTGGCTATACTGGCCTCCCGGCGGTCTTTCCCACATGCCAAGCTGGATCCTGACCTGGGCCAGGCTGCATCGCTCCAGTCTCCACTTTATCTTCTATCCACGTTTGTCTATACCAGACATTCTCTTATTTGTTTATTTATATTTATTGTCTGACACTTCCCAAACAACTCAAAAGGTCTGGACCTTTTTGTCTGAATTCCTAGAGAGGTGCTTGCCACATAGCAAGTGCTCAGTTAAGGCCACGCTAACTTATTTTGCACAAGTTCCTCTCTTCTCTGGGTCTTAGTCACCTCCTCTGAAATGGGGCTCCCAGTTCTCCTTGCTCTGACTCCTCTTGGGAGTGGCTGTGAGGCTCAGATGAGGTGCTGAATATGACTAATGAACTTTGCAAACTATGAAGTTCTGTGACCTGGAAAGACATCAGGCCATTTATCTTTTACCCATTCTCCTAGCATTCACCATCTTTTCCAAATGACAGGGGTGAGGTCACTTGTTCATTCAGACTCCTTAATTTCACCTTCTGGAGTTAGGTGGTCTACTGTCTCCAGAAATGTCTGCCATGTCCCAGAAAACTCAACCCTTTGGAATCTTAACTAGGCCTCCTAGGCATTCTTGGCGGTACACAGACATCCTTTGCAGGCCCACCGGCTCATGTATATTTTCTTTCTTCTAAAGACATACCCAAGATAGCAGGGACAAGCCACAGGCCCTCTTGAGAGATCCTCTTCTTCCTGTACCAACTGATTGGAACCTAATTTTGGATGTTTATGCCAGAGGCTAAGGAGTTCCTGCAGCTCATTCACATGAGGCTCTCCTGTCGCTGAGCCCATTTCACTTTCATATCTCCTTAGTCTTTCTTCAAGTTCCAGGTAGAACAAGATCCAATGAGTTTAGGAACGTTTTGTAGCTTCCAGAGCATTTGCCATTTACTTATTTGCAAATATCTGGCAAGGAATGAAGGGAGAAAGCTGTGGTTTTACTCAGAGGGCTGGAGCCTGTGAAGCAGGAAACCTGTGCTTATTCATTCAACAAACTTGTATTGAATTCCTTCTGTAGGTATTGGATATACAGCTTGGAACGAGACAGACAGGTGTAATTCCTGCCTGCATGGAATAGAATTTATAATATGTGTATATAACGAGAAAAAAAAAAGAAAGATGTAAATAAAGAATTATGCAAAACTATTAAAATAGTTATAAGTGACACAAAGAGAATGAAATAGGATAGGAGTGATGGCCAAAGGAGACTGTTCAAATGGGGTGGTCAGGAAAAGTCTCTCCAGAAGAGTGCAGTTTTTGTTGGGAGAG
Source organism: Rousettus aegyptiacus (assembly GCF_014176215.1). Classification (NCBI taxonomy): domain Eukaryota; kingdom Metazoa; phylum Chordata; class Mammalia; order Chiroptera; family Pteropodidae; genus Rousettus; species Rousettus aegyptiacus. Next base: position 19,837,418 of record NW_023416287.1, on the reverse strand, counting down.
AATGGTAAGATGTTGACATGCAGAGATCTGGGCAGAGAATGTCCAGGAACATGCTTGATGTGTTTGAGGAACTGCAGAGTTGAGAAGATTAGAGTGACACGAGGGAGGGTAGGGGACAGGAGATGCCTGGAAAGGCAGGCAGGAGCCGGCCATAAGACCTTATACGCCGTCATGTCATTATTTATTTGCTCTTTCATTCATTTAACACATTTATTGAGCGTCTACTGTGTGATAAGACACAGTGAGGCCCTGCCTTGACAGTCTGATGTGTGGAAAAATACAATAAGCAGATAAACAAACATATAAACACGAGGTAAGATAAATGTTAGGAAGTGGTTTTCCAATAGTTCAGTGTCTGTTTAAGGGTAGAGGCAGTCGAGAGCTGCTAACAGTAAAGCTGCTTCTGTTGGTGATGCCGGCAGTCTCCAAGAACCCAGGCAGCCAGGGTACCTGACTGCCTTTTCCCTCAAGATGGCTGACAAAGGCCGAGCACGGTGGGAGGAAGAAAGGACTAGCTCGAGGGTCCAGAGCCCGCTGGCTGACTGGCGGTGGCACTGCAGCACCCAGGTGACTTTGCAGCTGGAGGTGTGGGTACAAGGGAGACTCAGCTGCTGTGTGACGCCACTAGCGACACTTCCCTCTCTGAGCCCCCTCATCCAGACGGGTGTTTATGTGTTCCAGGTGAGGGTCGGGGAAAAGGGACCCCAGGAGGATTGCAGGGTCTTAGGGGACGCCCGCGAGCTCCCCGTTAGGGCTTGGTATGCCGGTGGGTGATTTAACAAGCCTGAGGGTACTAGAGGCGGCGCCTGTGGAGGAGGGGCAGCGGGGAGGCTCCGGAATGATTTCAAATTTCCCTCGTCCCCTCCCCGCGCTCCCCCCGCGCCCGGGGCCGGGCTCTGAGTGGCTGTGGCGGGGGCGCCCCCGGGCGGGGGCGGAGCGAATGCGGAGCCCAGGCTACAAGGGGACTCGGCACCGCCCCCTGCCCACCGTCTACCGCTGCCCGGTCCGGCCCGCGCGGATTCCTCGCAGCAGCTGTCCCGACTGTCCCGTGGCTGCAGCCCGCGTGGACGCTCCGAACCACTCTTGACCAACGCCACCGGCCCACTGGCAGGCCGACGAGCGGGTGGCCGCGCCCGGCCGGCAGCGCGGGGGTTAAGTGGCCCAAGTAAACGTAGCTCGGCGATCGGCTGCGGAGATTCGCGAGCCGAGCGCCCTGCACGGCCGCGCGCCGGCCTCCCGCCAGCCTGTCCGGACCCGCGGCTCTACCGCGGAGCCGAGCCCGAGCCAGGCTCTCGGCAGGTGAGCGCCTGGTGGTCCAGGGGAGGCTCGCGGGTCATGGGGCTTTGCGGGGCGGGGTGCGGGGGGCAGGTCTGGTGGGGGAGGGGGACAGCCGAGCAGTGCCGGGACTGCAAGGAGGGACCCTACCCTGTCCTGGGCACCTCCTGGGGAGGCGGCTCCCATCCGGCTGGAGACCAGGCACGCTAGGAGAAGAGAGGTCCTTTGACCCTACCTGGAGAAAACGTGTAAGAAGGATAAAAGCGGGGGGGGGGGGGAGCGGGCATATGTCTTGCAGAAATATTAGTGAGAGGGCTACCCTTACTGTACTTCAAGGACCCAAGCAGGAGAGGTTCGTCCCCAGGGAGGAACACCGGACGGCCTTCCTAGGGTCTAGAGACGACTGGAATATAAGGGGAGCTCATGGGGAGGGGTGCCCTTACCTGCCCTCGATTTGAGAGGGAGCCTCCTCGGCAGGGAGGCGGAATGGAAGAGAGAGTTCTGCCAAGGAGGTGGGCATCCGGCGTCTGTCCCTTCTGATTTGGACCTGGGAGTTCAGCTGAGAGAACTGTTTTTTTCTCTCCGGACAAAAAAGAACTAGTGGGTGTGGGTACGGGCGAGCAGGTGGGCCGGGCGGGGTGTGCGCTCGTATCGGGGGCGTGCGCCAGAGAGGCGGGCTCTTGGGGTCCTCCTTAGATGAACCACCACCTACCTAGGTGCGAGGCGCAGTGGAGCTGCCGGGATGCCCTCGGGAGGGGCTGCCCTCTCTCAGTGCACACCTGGCCAGGAGGAGCAGGCTCGGGGGCGGCGCCTCCCTGCCCCGCCACTCTGCCTGCCCTGGGGGCTCACTTTCCATTTTCCCCTCTTCCGGGGTGAGGCTGGTCCCACTTCTCAAACTCGCAAGGTGAGGCCTCAGAACTGCTAGCACCACCTCCTGCGAAACAGGCTTCCTTGCCCGTGTGATTGGCGAGGCAGGGTGGCTGTCGAATCTCTCTTCACCGGGAAAAAGTGGAAGCCGGGAAAGAAGACAGCGGGCGGACTTAGCAAGTTAGCAACGAGGAGCTGCTCTTGGGCCCAGCTCTTCCTGCTGGAGTCACTCACCTGTGGCGGGGGAGGGCCGCAGGAGTTCTGGGCCCAGCCCCAGGCCCGTGCTTCCAGCCTGCCTCCTTCCTTTACCCCTGGACTGACGGGCAGGAGGGCTGGACCATTGTGCTTCCCTACCCACCCCGCCAAGCCCAGAGGAATGCATGAACTAAATAGAATTAAAGACAGAGTATAAACTTTGAACTCCTGATTTCTGGGTGTCGTGGGTTTTGGCTAACTGGTAGTAATTGTTTTGGGGAGGCAGATCCCTGCTGGGGCCCTCACTTAAAGGGCCCAGGAAGCTGACATGCCTCTGTCCTCCAGGGAGGCCTGCCGTTGCTTGCATAAAGGCCATTGGACTCTCCAGGTGAAGACTTGATTTTCCCAGAGCTGAGTTCATGGTACCTATTTTATAGGGATGGCATACAGTAATCTCTCAATAAAAGTTTGCCGTCATTGGCGGCATTATCTGGCACCTGGACTAAGCAGGCTTCCCTCTTTATTTAGGGGGATGAATGGGTTTTTGGCCTGTGTTTAAATTTGTCCCTCTTAAGTCCATTACCTTCTGTGTCTTACTTATCCCATCTGAGAAATGGGAACAATCTTAATGCTCCCAGATTGTGTAAGAATGAAACCAGTTTGTGTATGATTTAACCTCTAACCCTTGATCCTCAGGTATCTAGATGTGTGATAGCCCTATCACATGAAGCTCAAGTAAGGACTCATGGGATAGCGCTGGACATAGAGGTGGTGAATGTTGACATCTGTATTAATTAACCAACCAGTAGCCCTTCCTTTCAGGGTAGCCATTAATGAGACTTGGGGATGAAGGGAAGTACCCCTGCCAGCCCCTCCTTTCCTGCCTTCCTCCAGCAAGGTACAATTCCTCTCGGCTATGAAAGTTTTTCCAAATCATTGTCCTGGATTTGGGAGTTGGCAGGAAGGAGTGCCTTTGTTCCTTTTTAAAAGGAGCCATGATTTTCTTTTATGGGTTGGGCCACTTTTACTATTCACCCCCAACCTTGGGGCCTACCTTGCATCCTAATTTCAGAGCTAGGCAGGATGCCTTTCCCCTTTGGGGTGGAGAGGGCTGAGACAAAGGGGCCAGGACTGGAGCTGGGGCTGGCTGCATTCTGCTCCTTGAAGCCATAAGCATAACCCCCACCCCTTGCAAATGTTGGAAGGATTGGGGCAGCGGGAGGGAAGAGCATCTGGGAGCTGCAGGGGGCTAAGGGGAGGAGCCAGGCTTGGGAGGCTTGGGGGGGAGTCTGCTTCCCTTTCTTCACTTCCTCTAACCACGTGGGGCCTGACCCAAAAATGCCTGTTGCTCCTCATTATTGCAGCCCCAGGAACCTGCTTCCGATGGGGGTGGGGTTGGGCAAGTTCTCCTTCCCGGAAAACTTACCCTGGGATCGAGTCCTTTGTCTCAGACCAGCTCTCATGCCAGCTGTCCCGCCTCCAGGCTCAGACACCTTTGCCAATTTTATCTGAGATGGTCCTTGCTAAATCTGAAACTCCTGGGTCCTAACCTGTGGCAAGTGCCCCCTCCTCCCAGCCTTTGATAGGTACAGGACCTAAGCTCAGGTATGCCTTTGTGTTGAATGATTTTTAAAAAAATGAATTCAGGGTGATTTTCAGTTTCTTAGACCAGCGTTGCCGGAGGAGTGCAGAATTCCTCATTTTGCAGGCCACAATCTTTGTAAAGCGATAGGTGGACTTGTCTCTCTTCTTGTGGGGGCTGTTCTCAGTGGGCCCTTTTAGCAGCTGATGGAACTGAGATTCTGAGATCTAGTCACTTACTTGGCACCTTGGTGGTTAGTGCTTTTCAGAATACTTTCACATCTCAGAACAGTTGTCCCTCCAGCAGGTGAAAAGCCCAGTGCAGGTGTAAGGATGTGTCTGGTCATGACTCAAGTGGCCTGGTAAATACAGAGGGAGCTTGCCCATAGGGCTGCTGCATCCTGTTCTTTAAAGCCATAGATAGAACCTTTACACCTTTCTTGAGATTCTTGTTCCCCCATTTGTAAAATGGGTACAAGAACACACCTACCCAATAGTGTTGCTAGGAGGACTAAATGGAATCCAGGGGCTTTTTAGCTAATCAAGCCTTAGTTGCTCATTCACAATAAATTAGGTGGGTGCCCTAAATATTGTTAAAAGACTGTTATTTGTCTGGTCGTGTTATTTATCTGAGGCAATAGGCTAAAGGGGTTTGGGCTTTGAAATCAAATCTGGATCAATATTCCTGCTCACACCCACATATAAGCTGGCCACCTGAGCCTCAGTTGTTCTATCTGTAAAATAGGGATGCATTGTTGGCCAGTCCCAGAGGATGTTGAGGTTTAAATCAGTTGAGTTGCTAAGGATTAAAAAACACAGTGAGGGTTCAATAAATGTTGTATGTTAGGCGTAAACACTAAAATATTGGCAAATGGTTATAATTTACTTCCTGAGAGAAATCCCTGTTAGCTTTCCTGAGTTTTCCAGGAAATAAGTGAGGAATGAGGAGGACTGGACCCTCTGTTTTCTATAGGGAATTGGAATATTAAAAAAAAAAATGACATATATCATTTGCTACAAATGAAAGTCAAATTTACCATCTTCAGATGCCAAGAGGAAACTAGTTATCACTTGTAATTTCACAGTCCCAAGGCAATCCATGTTTGCTCTCATTTTGGGGCCTCTCGATTTCTTCTAGGAATGGAGAAAAATGTAGACAGAATGGTGAGCCCTACCTAAGAAAAGGGATGAGAACCCAAGGAAAAGACAGTGGTGAGGAAAGGATGTGAAGTCTTTCGAGTAGCAGTCCCCAACCATTTTGGCACCAGGGACCGGTGTTCCTGTGAGAATCTAATGCCTGATCTGAGGTGGAGCTGAGGCTATGATGCTGGCGCTGGGGAGCCGTGGCAAATATAGATGAAGCTTCACTTGCCTGCTGCTCACCTCCTGGCTGTGCAGCCTGGTTTCTAACAGGCCATGGATCAGTACCAGTCCGTGGCCCTGGGGTTGGGAACCCCTGCTCTAGAGGACACTGTAGTCATCTTGGGGTTGGCTTCACAAGCAGATGGAGGAAAGTTTGGGGAAGAGATTCTTTGGAATCTGCAACCACTGGCCTCTGCTCTTGTTCTTTGATCAGCTTGCCTGACCAAGTTGCTTATGTCAATTTACCCTCAGAGATTTTCATTCATTCATTGTGGTCTATGTGGCCTTTGCCCTCCTGCAAACTCCTGCTTGTCCATCTATCTCCCTACCCCACCTCACTTACCCCTCTGTTCTTTTTAGTTTTGTGTCTCAGGGATCAAAATTAAATTTTCCAGAAAATGGTCTTTACAGTCTTTGAAATTTGTGGGAGAGTGGTTATCATAGAAAAGATTATGAGCAGGAAATTAGAAATGTACTTACAAAAATGACTGAGAGCAGGGTGGAAGAGAAATAACAGTTGTCAGTGAGAAAAAGTTCTTAACCAATAAATTTCCTTTTGGGGGACAGGTTGATGCTGACCAGGTGTGTGGGAGCGGGGTACAGGGGGAGGAGGGCCCAACTTGCCTGGGAGCTCCTATCCTAAGGTCAAAGGAATACATTTCCTTGGATCATCACCCCCCATGTGTTTTTTCTTGCTCTCATTCTATAACTTAATCAGATGTTGAGTCTCCTGGCCTGGTAGAATTTTCTTTGACCATTTGTCCTTAACACGTTCTGTTTTCTAGGTGATATCCTCAGCTTCCAACCCTGTATTTGAACTTTTTCCTTTTGTGTTTTAAAGACTTCTTGTCCTACAAATTCCATTTGTAATGGTGTCTTCATCTTGTTTTTATTTCCCTGAGAATATTAATTCTAGTGTTTAGTGCTCCCTCCAATACTTATTTCTGAATATAGTTTTTTTTCACTGTTTTCATTTTTTTCACTGTTTTCATTTTTAATATTTACATTTTGAACTTTATCTTCGTATTTGAGAGGGACCAAAATTGTCTGTGGGACTTGAAGTGTTTCTTTATAGGACAGTAACTTAAACTTGTCTTTGGGTCTTCTAAAATCTGAAGGAAATCCTATATATATCGGATCTGTCTTATTCTCCAGAGCAGAGGATTATTCCAGTGCTTTGCCTGGGAGGTACAGGCCTGACTGGGGAGGTCTCAGTCTGGCTATCAGTCCCTCCCCTCTGCCGGGTGTTAGGTGTTGTAGACTGGGTGGAGGAGGTGGTTGCCTCTAGAACAGGCTAAGGAAGGGAACTGGGGGATACCTAACTATTTCTTTTCCATCCCTCCCTGCAGCCCCACCTTCTGAGGTTAATCGGGCCTCTTCCTAAGCAGCATTTGTTTCCAGTTGCATTTGCTTCCTGTTGCAAGTGGGCCACCACTGGGGCTGGACCTAGGCTCCCACTGGACTCCAGCTCCTGGAGAAGGGACGATGCCTCTTGGTCGGTGTTTCCAGCAGCCAGCACAGTGCTGGGCCCTTGGCATTCTGGCTCCATGACTATGTGCTGTGACTTGACTAAAGCAGCAAAGTGGGCATTGCTCTGCCTGAGTGTCCTGTAGCTACAGCCTTGGAACCCACAGGAGATGTTGAGAGTGAACAGAAGGACCCCGGCTCAACCTGGGACACGGTGATAAATGGAGTATTAACTAGGCTGGATGCCTGAACAGGCAGGTGCTGTTGGCAGAGATTTTTCCGGGCTGTCCTGGGTAACGTGGGGAGAAAGTGTGCAACTGGATAATAGAATTTGGAAAATTCTAAGCAAATGTACATAGAGGTATGGGTAAAAATCTTGTCCTCGTGAGCTCTTGGCAAAAGGGTATCTAGTGTAAAATCAGTGTAAATTTTGGGGTGAATCAATCTTTTTATTATTATCTTAGCTGTCTCTTAGCTTTCTTTTTTTTTTCATATAGCCCTGTCCTAACCAACTGGCTGCTCCATGAGGACAAGGGGCTGTCTGGCCTTTGTCTGCCTTTGATTCTCAGTACTGAGCTTGGTTCCTGAAGCACAGCAGAAACTCCTTTCTGATGAATGGTTAAGAGTGGCCTTTCCCAGTGTCCTGATCTGTTCAAGGGTGTTATGTGTTGAGCCGTAAGCACAGTATAGAGTAACTGCTCAATTTTAAATATGATTGTCAGCATTACCTAAGGCCACAAAGCTAGCAAGGAGTGGAATCTGGATTTAAATGCTGTTAAATTTCTTTTTGAGACCTTTGTCTCCACCTGGCTTGGACCCGCAGAACTGGCAGGATGCACAGATATGTTGGGTTAAGATGCTCTGGAGTACCTGCCACTGCCGGCTGCTTTGTCTGAAGCCTGCTGTACCACTGTGTTGAGATGGGCAGACCTGAAACCCTACCACCAGGTAACTGGCTAGTTTTTTAAAAAGTGGTTTATGTGAGATGGGCTTTTAAGCCAATTTTAGTATGTAATTCCCTTTATTTTAACTTCACATAGTTATGTTTTTTTTTCTTGTGATGAGAACTTTTAAGCTCTACTCTTAGCACCTTTGAAATGTTCAGTACAGTATTAACTGTGGTCACCAGACTTTGTTATCTCAACAGGACTTACTTATCTTAGAGCTGGAAGTTTGTACCTTTTGGCCACCTTTTCCCACTTACCTCACCCCCGCATCTAATTTTTCCTTTGTATTATGAAAATTGTCTTTTTTTTAAAAAAATACATTTTTTTTTCTTATTTTCTAATTATGGTAGAGATTATCTATAACTCCTCCCATACTAAAACAACTTGAAATGCTGTCTAAATTTATTTGGGTGCAGAGCACATAGAAATCTAGGGACCAGAAGAGGGATTAGAAAGAAAACACAAACTCGGGGATGTTGAAGACCTTTAAGGAGAGAATCGACGAAACTTTTTATAAGGTCAGCAGGCTTGCCCTAGCAGGTATGAGCATTTATTTATAAAGCTATGATGATGGAAAAAGGGTGGCATGGGATAAATAACAAGGAAAAATGAGCCCAGAAATATCCTCTATGTAGGAGAATTTTATAAAAGAGTTGAGATAGTAGTTATTATAGATATCTGGCTTTCCTTGTGGAGAAAAATGAGATTCCTACTTCATACCATATACAAAATAATTCTAGGTTGACTAAACAAAGGAAGAAATGTTTCTTGGCCGGCAGTATTTTAAAATCTGCTTTTTGACTCTAAAAGTAACATGGACATATGTCAGTTCCCCCAAAAGCTATCTTCCTGAGAGACCTGACTTTTTACAGTCAGAGAAAGAACACTGGAGGAACATGGTTTATTAATGCATATGCTAACAAATGAACAAATGGGATTATATTGTTATACAGACTTTCTTTTCATTTAACACGGCTTCATCTAATGATAGTTACCTCATTCTTGGCCTCTCAGTAGTATTCTTCAGTTTAGCTGCATTTAATTTGGCCATTCTCCTCTTGGTGGTTGTTTATTGCAGCTTTTGCTATGACAAACGGGACAGCAGTGACCATCCTTGCACATAGGTCTTGATGGGAGCTTCGGGTTGGGTCTATTCCTAGCAGTAGAATCCTGTGTAACAGGATATGGACACTTGGCATTTTGGATCATACTGTCAGATTGCCATCTTAAAGGTTAAATTAATGTCCCCACTGTGTTGGGATATAGATGGGTTGAGGTTTAAGACATTGTAGCAATGGGTGTAGTGCACCCCACTGCGAGGGATGAGGCCAAGGCAGTAGCTTTTCAGAATATTGGTCTTTTTTCTTCCCTTACCTCCTTGGGAGAGGGTAGAGGGCTCTTTGACTCTGGTTTTACTAAGGGGCTCATTGCCATAGAAAACAGGAGCGGGCATGGCAGCTCCCAGAATCCTACTCTTTATGTTCCTTTACCCATCATTCTGAGTTAATCTTGGCTTCTTTCTCCACTTGCATACCCTTTCAGGGGTTTCACAAATAAATTGTAGGGGAAGTGGGGCTAGTTGCTTCCATTTTGTTTATATGGGGTAGAAAGTTTGACTCCAAACTTCAATATGTGTTGCCATATCTGTTCAGATCTTTCTGTATATTCTTAGCTTTTGAAAAAAATAAAAGGTAATTTATCAATTTATCTCAGCCCATTGACAAACATAGGTGTTTGTTAGTATTTTGCTATTATGAGCAATGCTACAAGAAACATCCTCATAGCTAACTTTTTATACTTGTCTAATTTGACCTCTACCGAGATTAATTTTTTTTGACAATTCTGATAAAAATGCCAAGCCTCGGTCTTTACAAAGACTATGGAGCATGTAGCCATGACCTAGAGGCACTGAGCAATTCTCAAACGCCTTCTGAATCATTGGGGGTGAAGGGATGCTTCGCTTTGTGTGAGGCATAGCTGGGAATTGTCTGGCAGGATGGCTCATGAGAATGTAATTTCTATGTCTCTGGGTTCTGTCATCCACGTTGGAATCCTTAGTACCAACCGCCCAGGGAATTAGGTGAAGTCACTTCATTTCACAGATGATAAAGCTGGTGTTTGAGAAAAACACCGAGGGCCTTTGCTTTCCTGCTGTCCCCTGAATCTGATCTTTTCTGGAATTTTGTAGAGATTCGTTATCAGGCAAAGGCAATGAACTGGGACCTTGTACACAGCTACCAGATAGGAGGACTGCTCATTTCTGGCCCTCTTACCTCCTTTGTACATACCGTCTGGCTGCCAGGGCGCCTCCCCGCCTCTTTACTCACCTGGGTGAAGTGTCCCTCCCTGGGCTTAACTTTTATAACTGTATTTACCACATGTTCTTAATATGTATTTAAGATCTGTCTCCTGGATTAGGCCCAAATCTCCATTCACTTAGTTGCTGTGGGAGCCCGGATAGGAGGTCTGCTGATCTGCTTCCTCTGAGCTTCAGGTTACTCATCTGCAAAATGGGGGGATCATAAGAGTAGCTTTTTTTTTGGTGAGTAGTAATTGTTCCATCTTAGCTGTTCTTTTGGAATCTTAGACAGTTTGGAATAACTAAAAAAGACTTGAGCCATTCCAGGAGAGGAATCAGAAGTCTAGATTTCCTTTCCACAAGGCTGTAGAGAAGGCATTTTAAATGCGGGTTTGAGGGGGATTTTTCAACCTTCCTTTTCATTTCACTGAATCTTTAAGCCCTGGAGGACTGATAGTGGGGCAGGGATGATGCCCAAGTGGCCCCCCCCCCCCCATCATTCCCTTCATCCCCTCTTCTAGCATTGTGAGTTTAATTAATGCAATTAACATTTACAAGGTGCTGTGAAATAGCTCTGCTGCTGGTGCCAGCCTGGAGGAAATGAATGACATCACTTCTCAGTTTTATGGCTAGGTGTGGGGGGCAGTTCCTGGGCCTCCTCCCTGAGTCTAATTGGGTGCCACCCACCCTTCTGTCTGCCACATTGCATTTGGACACGTCTGACCTGGTTCAGTCCAGACATAAGCACCCCGCACTAATGAGGCAGAGCCTTGCAGGGAGAACCGTGGAGGGTGAACCCACCCCACACTGCTGCCCACCCCTAAGTCACGTGCTGGACCCCAGACTCTGGGAAAGGGTCAGAGTTCACCCCACATCAGGAGGTTAGATCATTACTTCCTGTGAAGGTAAAAACACTCAACTGGTATGTCCTTTAGCCAAAAAACTCCTGTAGCCCCTGTGATGGAGGATGTGTTGTTACCACTTTAATTCTCATTGGCCTTGTCTCATGCAGAGCGCATGCCCTGGACTGCCTGGGCATGAGTCTTGGTGCTGCCACTTTGTTGGGCGACTTAATTCATCTGAGCCTGTTGAGAGCAGATTGATAACAAGACCTGCCTCTGGATGTGGTGGGGGTTAAGAGAGGTTTGTACTGCCTTTAGCTTATAGTAGGGGCCCAGAATTGTTAACTACAACAGCGGAGTGACAAGGCGTAGTGCAGGAGCTAGTCTGCCAGCCACTCTGGAAAAATCCCATAGGAAGGTGTCAGTTTATCCTTTAGCTGGAATGATCATACTATGTATAGCAGCAGTTGGCTTGTGTTGAGGGCCACATTATCCTGGAAATGACAATCTTGAATCACCAGAAGCCAAACTGAGATACGTGGGATGAGGTGAGGGAGATTTGTATCATTACACACCAAGCTCTGGTGCTAATTTCTTCTTGTTGCCAAGAGTATGTAGTTAAATTTGTGTGTTTCTGTTTAACTTGTCTGGTCTCGCACTTCAGGTCACATTGATCAAGTATGTATTATGTTGTTTAACATATCTGTACCTCAGTTTACCCATCTGTAAAATAGGGACAAGAGTATGTACCACATTTAAGGAATAGATGAGTGAATACAGATAAAGCACAGAAGAGTGCCTAGCATAAAGTAGTAAACACTGAAAAAAAAAAAAGACTATCATCAGGTGAGAAGATTTGTACATTTACTTGGGGATGGCCAGATTGTCACTTTCGTTAAGCACAGAGGCCTGTGGGAGAAGCCTTTCCTGGCTTTCGAGATGAGGTATTTTATCTCTGAGTAATAAGGAGGCATGCCGTAGGGACATGAGAGGGCTTCCAGGCTATGAAAACGGCAGTGGTACACACCTGGAAGCTGGCTTTGTAGAATGGGGACAGGGGAGAGGACCTGAGCTCAGCATCTTTCAATCATGGGTGCACGTTCTAGATACTGGTGTGTGTTCTGGCAGCAAAGTAGCCAGGATAGTTAATGTCATTGCAAACCCAGAGTGAAAAAAACTGCAGAGAAGGAATTTTTTATGAAATTATATTGAATTAAGCCATGGAAGGAGTATTTTACCTGCCTTGCTCACCCCAGGACACCCAGGTAGCTGGTGTTACTTAGAGCTGGTTGGTTTTCATCCCTGAAACTTCCTCCAGGGCCCATGAGTTCTGGTTCTAGGGGTGGGAGAGGTTTTCTGAATGTCGAGATTTGGCTTTGGGAAGGTGCTCAGCACACATGTCCGTCAGGCGGGCTGGCAGCACAAGTTGGCAGTGCTGAGACCCTAGGGGGAGGCCTTAGGTAGTTAATCATTGTTGGTTCTGGGCTGCAGGTTCTATCTGGGCCTGTCTAGTACCTGACCCAGTTAGGGGCTGTCTGAGAGAACACTGTGTCTCCCAGATGAGAGGGAAGTCATGCCCCTTGATTCAGCATCTGATCTACCAGCTCCTGGCTAGAAACCATATCTCTCCCTCTCACCTCCCCAGAGCTGCTCCCCATGGACCCCTCCTAGTGTCTTGCACCCCATGGCCCAGCCTCCTATCTCTTGCCAGGCTGCCTAGGTTACTTTGTTCACTGGTTTGACCTGGGATGAAATGCAGGAAATATTACTTTGAACTACACTCTTTAAGAGTTTTTCTGGGATTCCGGCTGCTTGGCCTTACAGGGACTGGCCATAGGTCAACCAGCCAGCCTGTTCTACTTCCAGGTTAGTCTTAGGAGTATAAGGGGCAGATCAGGCTGGGACAGGTACTTCTTTCCCCAAGGGCCGGTGAGATTCCTTAATGTGTTGAGAAAAGAGAGACCAGGAACTGTGAATCTGCACAACATCTGGACCCAATGGAGTAAATACTATCTTGTGCTATATATCAGTGTATACGTTTATAACTGGAACAGTGTCTTTAACTTGAATATTAATCAACCAGTGATCTTGGAAAACTGTCTATAGTGAGTTAGTAGATATAGGACGGTGCCGAGATTCTTCAGTTCTAACCAGCTCCTAGGCGATTCCAAGGGTGCTGGTCCTTGGGCCATAAGGGTATAGCAGAAGTTTAGTTGCCCTACTGCCACACCTGGGGGTGGACTGTTGCAGAAGGTAGAACTGGGACCTCCTCACCGCGTGACATTGGAAATCCACCTGGGGGCGCTGTAGGCCACTTCACGCTGAGTCCTACAGCGCCCTCTGGTGGGCATGACACCAGCGTCACCACTGCAGCTCCATAGCCTAGATGATGCTTCTAGAAGGTACCCTGAGAGGCTAGTGTTGGGTCATCTGGCTCTGCGAGTCATCTGGCCCTATCATCTGGCCCTATGGGTCATCTGGCACTGTGGGTGCATCCATCGCTGTGGTAAGCCCCCAAGATGGAATGCAAGGGCCAGGAGGGTTTACTGCCCGTAGGCAGCTGTTTGCTGGGGGAAGTTTTTCCTAAGCTGGGTTCCAGGCCATTAGAGTAAGGCACCAAATACCTCTGGAGCTGTTTGGGGGAAACTTAAGAAATAGGAGTCTGCGGGCCTCACTCTGTACCTAGGCTCTAATTTTGCCTTGGCCCCACCTCTTCGATGGGATTTTTGGCCTTGACCACTAGTCATGTCTGTCAGTTTTCCTTTTCTATGAAATGGGTCCACAATGACATCAGGAGTAAATGAGAGAAAGGTGCAGGTTCTTGCAGTCAACGAATGTTGTCGGCAGTGGGCCAGGTTGAAGTTCACAAAGCCCTTCTACCTATGGGTGAAGACCTGGCCTGAGCTGCTCTTACCTGAATAACCCAGTGATGATGCAGTTTATTGGAGGGGCAGCAGTGGGGAGACAGGCCCAGAGTGGGATGAGGTTGGAGTAGATGGGCAGCATGCCCCCTATTAACTGCCCCAGTCCTTTGCCTGTGCCTCCTCCATCCTTTCCCTTCTTGGGAACTTGGGACTCTGAGCCCCAGCTGGTGAGGGAGGAGGGGAGTGAGCGACAGGCCAGCAGACCAATGAGTCCCTGAGGTTTGGGTTGGGCGGGGCTTATGCTGCCATGGAGAGGAGAGAAGCTGTTCTGTGGGGGAGGAGGGGGCAGTGGGAAGAGGACCTGGAGATTGAGGGGAAGGGAGAGAGCAAACAAAGGGGTCAGGAGGGAAAATAATGCACTGGCTTCCTGAGGCCCTGAGGAGGCTGGGCAGAGAGAGGGGGCCAGGGGCAGAGGGGACCAAGGCTGGCGGCAGGCAGGCCGGGGCAGGCGGTTCCTAAATGGCATTGTTTGAAGTGGCCGGCTAATTGCACAGAGCAGCCTGAGCCTCAGACCACAGCCCAGCCCCCTCCTCTGTCCTGGGTGCTGGCATCTGAGCCTTCGGGCCGCCTGGCCACATGGAACCAAGTCCTGAGCTTCCGAGTTTGGTGAGGGGGCAGGCTATGGGGGGCAGTCTGGGCGGGGTCCTTGGGCAGGGGTATCACCCCAAGAATATGTCCCGGGGCTTCTCTTGGCTTGAGGACATAGAGCCATTGGTGGGAAGTTTGGGGGTATGCTGCCTGCCTCAAGCCCTTGCTTCCCCGCTACCCCATTCATTCTGGCCCTCCTGCAGGAAACAATGAAGGGAGACACCAGACAACTCAACAGAGAGGAGGACGCCAGCGGGAGGGAAGACTCCATCATCATCACCAATGGGGGCTGCAGCGACCAATCTTCCGACTCCAAGGACGCGCCCTCGCCCCCTATCCTGGAGGCTATCAGCACCCCGGAGATCAGAGGTGGCCGGGCCTGTGGGGAGGAGGGGTGTGGCAGTCACTGGGGACCACAGCTGGGACATGAGCCTCCCTCCGAGCAGGCTGCAGGCAGACTATGGGGAGAGCATCTGGTCCCTGACAGCCTCCGCCACTCTCCGCCAGGGAGGTGAGAGGTTATAGGCAGAGCAAAGCCCATTTCTCATCCCTGTCACAGGCCCTGACCGTCCCTCCTTTCCTCTCACTCACCTCAGCTGGCACTCAGATGATGATGATCCCTGTCCTCTTCCAGTCACAATGGGGGTGGTCATAGCATAGGCTGTGGAGTCTTGGACCCCATCCCCTCACAACGGAGACTGTGATTATGCGGAAACACTCAGGCTGGAGGGGTGGAGGATTGCTTCCTTTCCCAGCCTCTCTTCCCCTCCACAATTCCCAGGTCAGATCACCTGGGATCCTCCTCCTGAGACTTACTGACACAGCTGGTTAAAGAGACCCCGTATTGTCCCATCCTGTAGTTGAGCACTCCTTCAATTGTGCTGTCCAATAGAACTTTCTTCGAGGGTTAGCGTTTGTTCCATTTTTGCATCATTCACTGCAATAGCCACTAGCCATATGTGAGCACTTGAAATATGGCTGATGTGGCAGGCACTGGCTTGTTCATTTAAGTATCGTTAGTGGCCACTGAATTGGGCAGTACAGTTCTGGAAGGAATCTGATGCCTTCTGACATAAGAACCTTCAGCGTTGTTTTGGGGTCCTAATATGTGCCTGGCCCTGCGCACTATTACCTTATGTGAGTACATCGAGGGTGACGATAGTTACTGAGGGGCAAGGAGTTAACCCCTGAGGATGCCAGCGGGCTTACTGAGATCCCAGGCTTTAGGCCAGAGAGGAGACCATCAGCAAAGGACAGACCTGGCGGCTGTCCCTACAAAGCACAGACTCTGGTTCTCTTCTCCTTCACAGGCCGCAGATCAAGCTCACGATTATCCAAGAGAGAGGTCTCCAGCCTGCTAAGTTATACTCAGGTATGGGCTCTACTCTCCCCTTTTCAGGGTTCAGGAGAATTCTCTTCAGCTTTCGTTAAATGGGGAACGTGAGTCCCATCTACACTGGTGCCCAATAAATACATGTTGAAGGATGAATTTGAATATCGCTAGGCACACAGAGGGCTTCGAACAACCTCGCTTAGGATGGCATGTGTTGCTGTTATATACCAACTATTTTGAAATCATAAAAACTTATTTTACTAAATAAAGAACTTTTTACTAGATGCTTTTTGCATATTTTTTGAAATTATTTTCTCAATGATCAATTAATTAAATTTCTAATGTAGCAAGCTGTCCTTTTATTCCTGGAGTGAGTCCAACTTGGTCATGGTATGTTTTGAATTTGATGTGCTTTTTAGGATCTATTCATGAATAAAATGGATGTGTGATTTTATTTCTTGTAATACTCTTGTTCTGATGCACACTGGAAAGAACTCGCTTAGCTTGTTTTAGGGAATTTTTTTTTCCCGCAACCACTGTAATATCTTTTAATATGTGTTGTAATATTAAGGTTTCTGCTTGATCAGTTTTTTTCCCCAAGTTACAGTTTTTCCATGTTATTTTTTATTTCTGACATTATTTATGCATTCTTTTTTTCTTATTAATCATTCTAGAGTTTTGTCAGTTTGGTTGCTTTTTTCAAAGAACCAATGTCACTCACTGGGGACAAAATCATGGATTAGGGTCACAGACAAATGAAAGCTAGACCTCACAATTTCTGTTCTGCTGGAGGGCAACCAACCAGTGGGCACCAGATGATGGGGACAGTGTGCCGTATCAGAGGCTCAGGACACCTATTCTGGTTAGATAGTTACCAGTAACAGTAATGAAATCTGAGCATCTCCTCTGTGCCCAGCCTTGGGTGATGTAAGCTTTGATTCTCACTGTAGCCCTGTTGTGTTCTAATGGAAGTGTACTATTGTTCCAATTTTAAAGAGAGGAATAGACTCAAGGCCACATGGTTGGCAAGTGAAAGGTCAAGTTCTTAACACTCCGGCCAGACCTCGGGCCGTTCACTGCTGCTCTGGTTTTTGTGCTCAGTTTTTGTTGGGTTGTGGTGTGGTGTGCTATATGGGATGTGCAATAAGGGGGTCTTTGTGACTTGACACAGAATTGGTGTCATTTCTTCCTGGTCATTGTATCAAGAAGCATCTCCTTTGACCCTACAGGTTCTCTCAGATGCTATTAATTGTGAAAATTGAGCAGCTTTCCCTGCCAGGCATAGTCAAATCAGTCTAAGGTGTAGATACAAAAGAAACCTTCATGATGCATATTGCATTCATACCATTTCTTGGTTTTCTGATTCCACTGGGATTTTATCTTGCAATCATGTCTCAAATTCATGATTCATGGTGCAAGCTATTGTAAAATAAGGTAGTTAAATATTTTTAGGTCTTTTAGACCAATATTAAGATTGTTTTCCATATGACTGGCTGTTCATTTCTAAACTATTTTGGTTATATGTCTTTGTGACATCCTGAAGCTCTTAATGTTTCATTTATAAAGGACCTGACGGGTGATGGAGATGGCGAAGGGGATGATGGAGATGGCTCTGACACTCCAGTGATGCCAAGACTCTTTCGTGAAACCAGGACTCGGTCAGAAAGCCCAGGTGTAAGTCCCCACCCCTGAACCAAGGCACCTCCAACTACTCATAGGCCTGTATAAAAAAATCATGTCTTGGATTTCCCTGAGGGGAATTTTGAAGAGAGAGGTGAGCAGCTGTTTTGAAATTGGAAAAATGACAGCAAGGCTCATGAACTATCATTGTGAAAGCTGTCTTTCACATGGCAATTTTTAAACTTTTATTTATTTTTTTAAGAACAGTCTTAGAAGTGCTCCAGGGTGATAGAATTGGGAGATGGGTGGCTCAGTGCCAGTTACCTATGGGAGTCACTTCTTTGGGTAGATTCTGTGACTTTGTTAGTGATCCGGAAATGGGAAGGCATTTTATTTAGTTATTGCTCATGGTCACCTAGTCTGCTGGAGAGCTGACTAACGCTTGTGACCGTTGCAGGTGCAGTTTATAACCACATTCTGCTAGGATATGATGTATACCGTCTTCTTTTTTTACAGATGAGAGAAGATTCCAGTAACGTACCCAAGGTTCAACATTTAACTCTTACGTGTAGGATTTGAACACAGGTGTACAACATTAAAGCTCATGCCACTTAAAGAAAAAAGCCTAAGGGCTTCTCATCTGTCTTGAGGATTCAGTACTTTGCTGAAGAATGCAATAATCGTTCTAATGCTTTTTGGAAAAAAAAAATAGTTTAGAGTAAACTTGGATTTTATTTTTCAGTTCAATTTGCAGGTGCCAGTTTCAGCTGTGACAGGTGTGGGATCTGCTGTGGATTGTCCGACAGCCCTGCTCACCACCCTGACCCCTTATTGCACAAACTAGGGAGTTTTTGGTGGGCAGTTACCAGTCCAGGGACCCCCTTCCTCTACTTAATCACCTCATGCACTTTTATTGACCTGTCCTCTCAGACTCCTGCCTGAGACCTCGTGCCTGCAGTCACCAAAGGCCTCGTGTGCTTACCCTCTCTTGCTTCCAGGTCCGAACCCGAAATAGCAACCGTGCCTCCTGCCGAGAGAGGTACAGGCCCTCCCTTCGTTCCACCCGAGGCCGGCAGGGCCGCAATCACGTGGATGAGTCCCCCATGGAGTTCACAGTTACCAGGGTTGGTTCCCCGGATGCTCAGACCCCTGCATCCCCATCTCTAATTGGAAGATCTTCCTCTCACTATACCATGGAAAGTGGCCAGTGTATAACCCTAACCTGCTTCTGTTCTTCACACTCTTCTCCTTTTCAGGGTCTTACCTTTCCTTTCTCTCCTGGGTGCTGGGTAAGCTTCTTTTAAGCCTGCTGACTTCTCTTCTGGCCTGATCCTGAATGGAACTGTGGCAGGAAATGCAAGAATTACCTGTCAATTGAGTTCTTGCCCCTCGGAAATAAGCTTGAAACCACTGACTTCCAGATCTGTCTTGTCTTCCTAGTATCCCCACTTATTGTCTCGAGGCAGCCCCAGGGCTTATGGCAACTGTCCACTGCTGTGCAAGGTTGGGCGCGCAGTAAGCACTTAGGAAACTGGTGGTCCTCGCTGAGCTTTGAGTCTCTTGGCATCACTCATCATTATGCCTTTGTCCTTGACTGTCTCTGCTTTGATGCAGGTGGCTTTCTCCCATCGCTTAAGGCGTATTCGGTCCCAGAAAGCCATCCTTGGTGGTCTCTTTACTCCTTAACTTATATCTGCTTTTTGCTTGCCTGGGAAGCAATGGTGGTGGTTGGGGGGGAGGGGAGGGTGCCATTGGTCTCTGATCATCCGCCCGGTTTGCTGTGGCCTAAGCTATTGTGTCCTTCTGTTCACAGTCCCTGAGGCGGCGGGCAACATCATCAGCAAGTAGTCCATGGCCATCCCCTGGCAGCCCCTACCTCACTATCGACCTCACAGATGACAACGTGGTACCCCAGAGCAGCAGTACCCCTTACACCCACCTGGCCCAGGATAGCCAGCAGGAGAGCTTGGACTCCTCACAGGTGGATGCAGAGGGCAGAGACACAGACGGCACCGAGTATCAGGTACCACTAGGAAGGGCTGAATATAGGGAAAAGCAAACTTACCCAGAGGGGACTGTTAGGTACAATTTTTGTCACTTTCAGAGGACTGTTTTAACTCATTCTCAAAAGTATATTTTTCATGTGTAACATGATCCTTTACCCTACTTGTTTCCCAGACATAAGTCCAACATTTGATTTTCCGAATATTACGTATTTGTAACTAGAAATATATATATTTTTCATACATAATACATGATTCTGTTCATCATAGTATGAATACAATTGTCAGTTGGCTTTCACTTATTAGAAACTAGAGTTGCCTCAGCTTCATGTCTATAATGTATTCTATTGTATAATTAATCTAATGTTTTGTTGAGTTGAGCTTGTTTTCACTCAAACATTGCTGCATATGTATGTAGTACATACATACACACACACGCATATATATATATGTATATATATATTTATCTATATATACTATGTATGGTACTTCAGAATAGATCATACTATAGATATATTTTACTAACTTGATTATTTTCATGGGCAACTCACATTTTATGACAAGTTTACATAATGGCCAAATTTTTTTTTTCCATTTTAATGGCTTTATAATAGCCCATCTGATGGTCTGTGATGGGACTATTCAGGAGACTGTCATTATTTTACTTTGATCTTATTTCTTGTGAGTTTTTAGTTGACATCTTTTATTCTTAGATGTCGGATTAAATGTTATAGATCTAATATAATAAACCCCATGTTCTTTTCAAATAAGCCATCCTACCCATCCATTGTCCCTTATTCTTATTTGTAGTTTTTTAAACATAAAATGTTGGAGGCAGATGGATCATTTCCCAAGGAGTTCTGCCGGGCATCTGCAGGAAGCCCTGAGAGGGACTCTGAGGCAGTTGCCACTGGGAGGGTCAGTGGGTGGGCAGGAGTTTTCCTCCACGTGGGTGGTCTGTCTCATTGGGATTTCTTCATGTGGTTTATTTTCCAGGATGGGAAAGAGTTTGGAATAGGTGACCTCGTGTGGGGAAAGATCAAGGGCTTTTCCTGGTGGCCTGCTATGGTGGTGTCTTGGAAGGCCACCTCCAAGCGCCAGGCTATGTCTGGCATGCGGTGGGTCCAGTGGTTTGGTGATGGCAAATTCTCTGAGGTGAGTCCGGGGTAAGGCCAGGCTCTCATGGGCCCGAGGACTGGCACCATTTTCTGTCCCTTCCTTTTGTAGTTACCTTTTAAGATAACGGCTTGTGACTTGCTTTCTCCAGATGGATGAGGCTGTGTGTGACTCTGTGTCTAGGAGGAAGGACAAAAACTTTCCTTGTTAACCTGCTTAAACAGACACATAGATTCTTTTGGGGCCCAGAGCTCAGTCTACTTTTACAGGAGACAAAGAGCTAAAAAGTCTTCTGGGTCCATGACTACTTGGACTCTGTTGGTTTTATTTCTCTGGGGCAGAGTCACTAGTATGGATTTTGAGGGGTGAGGGAGCAGTAAGCTGGTCCAGCACCCTCAAAAATGTTTAATGTAGAACTTGAAAGAAACAGGAAGGTGGACTCTGTCTCTGAGCCTCATTTAGCTGTGGGGAGGTGAGGGGAAGAGTTACCTCTGACTGGGCCTACAGATGGGTCTAGAGTCACCTGGTGAGTTATGAAAACATTCTTCACAGAGTTGTTTATTTCAGGGTTTCTTGATTGTTGATATTAATCATTTTAAGTTCATCTTTCTTCATGAGAGCGTCAGGTAAGAACAGTGTTGGACATGAATTAGGCTGTTTTGGTTCTTATCTCCTGTTTGAAGGCACATTCTGAGATGCCAGATTTTGATTAGAATGGTGCAGGTGATACTTTTTCCTGTGATGGTCTCAATGAAATGTTCATCCAACCCTCAGCATGCACCGAGGTTAGGTGAGTACACACAGCGAGTTGGGCCAGGATGAAGGCAGAGGTGGGAATGAAATACCATCGACTACATCGGTGGGATTTGGCCTGGAGTTGAGATTCTGATTTTCTCATAAATTGGGCTTTCTTGGGGCCATAAACACATTGAAGTTCCCTAAGGGCAGGAATAATGACTTGGTCTCTCTGTATGTTGATGCCAGCATTGGCCAGCAGAGGGAGCAGAAGGACAAGTGTCTAGGCCTGTGCTCTTCGCCGAAGCACCTAATTGCAGGGATGTGAGCTATGACTTCTGCGAAATGAAAAACACGGATTGTTTGTCATTGCTCTGGCCCAGTAAAACATAAAGTGCACTTTGCAACACTAGGTCTGATGCTGATTAGATGCCGTGTGGGGCCGTCAGCATTATGGAGAGTACTGCAGTGTGGGGTCTGGTGTGTAGCTCGCATGTTGCATTGGAGCAGTGTGGTTTTGGAAATGGCACCTGCATTTTAGTGCACGACTGCTGAGCCCCAGTGTCTTCTTACAATGGTGGCTGCACCCCCTTGTGGGAGATCAGTCTTAAAGGTGCAAAATGGAGTTTAGCATGAGTGTGAGCACCTGTTCTGGAGAATGAAACGTCATATGTGTCATTCAGTTCTGATCAGCATCCTCGAATACCCAGTTTCAGCTCTTCCCGCTGGCAGCCCAGTTAGTTAATGCACAGCTTGGGGACTTGGGAGATGAGACTTGTAGAACATGGATCTTTAGCCTGAATGGAAAGCAGATATCAACAAATCACAATTACTAAAAAGTGCTTATTCTGTGCCAAGCACTGTTCTCTAAACAGTACATGAAATTAGCTTAATAAATGAAAGACTAAATAGTAAAGTAATACAACTATTTGTCACCTTCATGAAGGAGGGAAGAACATGCGCCAAACACCTAATTTTTGGAGCATGCACAGCAAATTGCAAGACTGAGCCAAAGGGGCCCATACCAGGGATCATTTGCTCTTAAAATATGTGCAAATACAGGCGCATCTAATTTTACCCATTCAGAGCAGCAATGTAACCCCCTCACCCTGGGGTGTCATCCACCATGCTTCTGGCCATAAGGCACATCAGGAGTGTGTACCATTTCTATTTTCTCCTTTTTTCTTTATCTTTTTTTTTTTTGAATCTGTGAAATTGATCCCCGGGGATTAACCCTGTGAGAAATACAAGACACCCCAGTCCAGGCTGTAGGTGGATGTTGATGATGTCTTTCTCTTTTAGGTCTCTGCAGATAAGCTGGTGGCTCTGGGGTTGTTTAGCCAACACTTTAACCTGGCAACCTTCAATAAGCTGGTCTCTTACAGGAAGGCCATGTACCATGCTCTGGAGGTAACATGGTGGGTGGTGAGGGCCTGGCCCTGAGAGCAGGGTTCAAGCAGGAGTCGTAATAGAAAGCCAGCTCAGGCCACATTGTGGCCTAGGATGGCTCGGAGGGGACAGGGAGACCAGGCAGGAGATGACTACAAACATGTTGGCCTGATGGGCCAGACCGGGGAGGGAAGGAGGAAGCGATTTGAGATTTCTCAGTGACTTCAAATACTTCCCCAGCTTCTACCTGGTAGTGGTTGGTATTGCAAACTGAATGAGGAAGTGGAGCACTGGGAAGTGGAGGACAGTATTCACAGCAGCGGATATGCCTTTCCAAAGCTGCCAAAACCTCCTTTCTTTAAGTAGTGGTGGTTCAGGGCCAAGATTGGGCAGCAGCTGAGGCCAGCTGCCTTCTCTTCTTCTCTGTGGGATCCATCAGGCTCTGTCCTTTCCTCCACCTTCACTTGGAACTGAAAAGATCGGTGGCCTTTGTCCAGCACTATGAGCCAGTCTCTGTGCTTAATTAGACATGTAAATCCTCATGGCGCTTCTGAAAGAGGACTTAACACTTGACACCTTGCCATCTTCAGGAAAATAAAACAAGAGATCTGGAGCTTTTTCAGAGGTGTTACTTCTCCTATATTTAAAAGTGGCAGGGCTATTTCTGATTCTCTGCCCTCTGAGAGGGAGCTGACCATTCAAGTTCTCTACAGAGAAGAGGTCATATCTGGTATCCACATGGAAAGACTTCATTTTTCCCTCATGGCCTCCTGCCTGTCTCCCTGTGCAGGCCCCTCCTCCCTGTCACATAACATAGCCCAGGACAGCTGCCTCCCTATGAAAGGGCCCAGTGTGAAGGGGAATGCAGGCCCAAGCTGGGGGAATCCTTGAGTATGGCTTGGTGAGCACCTACCCCTCCTGCTCATCACAGACTCGCCTTTATCTCACCAGAAAGCCAGGGTGCGGGCTGGCAAGACCTTCCCCAGCAGTCCCGGAGACTCATTGGAGGACCAGCTGAAGCCCATGTTGGAGTGGGCCCATGGGGGCTTCAGGCCCACTGGGATCGAGGGCCTCAAACCCAACAACAAGCAACCAGGTGGGAAAGGGTCCCTGTGGCAGCACCATTGCTATTGCTGGTGGGAGCACCCTTGGGAGATGGAGCCACCCCTGCTGCCCTGTACCCCACCCCAGCTTTCCAGCAACCAATTGGTCCTAGAGACTCACCCACTCTTTCACCTTGTGAACCCCAGGGCTATGGGAAAACAAACAGCCCAGCCTTTTTTGACTTCCCTAGTCATTTTCCTGCTATAGGTCAAGTACATATACTTTGGGATTGATTCTGTTCTGAAAACTTGAGTAAACAGGAGATCAAGATAGAATCTTGACTAGCATCCTTTTAAAAGGAAAAAATAGTTAAGCTCTGCTTGTTGGAGAAAACTTGGAAAGTGTTTTAAAACAAAAAAAGCCAAAACCATTCAGAAAGGGGCATCACCCATCCTAATATTTTGACCAATACCATATTTCCTTCATTGTAAGATATGTGTAGTTTCGCATTGAAACATTATGTTTCTGGAAGTCCAGGATGCCTGAAATCCAGAATTTATCTTATAATTCGTACATTTAACATAATGTTTTCTGTTTTGTTTTATCCCTCTTCCCCCCCAAAAAGAGGTTAATAAGTCGAAGGTGCATCGTGCAGGCAGTGGGAACTTAGAATCAAGGAAATACGGTATTCCCTTCCCATCTTTTGGCTATGTACAATTTCCTCTGCACTTTCTTTCATTTTCTTTGCATATACAGTGTTCACTAGAAAAGAAATCTCAACTTGAACTCTCACCCACCCCTTCACTCTCAACCCTCACAAGCCCTCCATCTAGGTTAACCTTGTTGGGTGTGCACATCTTTTCAACTTTTTCTGTACACTAGTTGGACTCCTGCTTTCTCTTGCTCAATATTAAATCATGTAAGCACTATCAAATGTCATTTTGTCACTAAAGGGTCCTTACGATTTTTAATGGCTGCATAATTTTCTTTCCTAGGGGCAGAGTCAAATTTAACCAAGTCTTTTATAGATTACATACTATCGATTGACTAAAAATAAGGAGAATTTATAGAAATATAAACAATAGCCTAAATAATATAATTGTAAAATTTTTTAGTAGCTACATTGAGAAGCATAAAAGAAACGGTACAAGTAATATTAACCATACATTTTATTTAATCTAGTATTTCCAACATTTAATCTAGTATTTCCAACAGTCAGTTTAAAAATTAAGATATTTTACATTTCCTTTTAGTACTGTTTTTAAAATCATCTTAATTAGGACACTAAATTTTCATTGGAAATAACTTGATCTATATTTTCACAAATGTCTAAGTTCCAAATTTTCACATGAACAAGTTCCAAATGAACTGGTTAATTGGATCAATTAGTAGTTTTTAAATTTATATTAAATTAAATGTAAAACGCAGGGCCTGAGTCACACAAGTCACATTTTAAGTGCTCAGTGGCTACAAGTGGCTATTGGCTACTGTGATGGGCATCGCAGACAGATGTTTCAGAGCTGCAGCTGTGGACTAGCCTTTGTTCTGGGTCTAAACGCCTAAAGCTGTTTAAAACCCTATAAACGTGTTAGACATGTGAGGGATTCTAAGTTATGTCTCATAGTGGGGCCGAATGACCCTTAGTGTGGACCCATGTTGCAGCTGGCACCCAGGCATAGCATGGTCCTGTCCCAGGGCCATGTTCTCCCTGTACCTCCACCCACCTACCAGCCAAGGCTGCCATCTCTATCCCTTTCACAGAGAGCAAGACTCGAAGACGCACAGCTGATGACTCGGCCACTTCCACTGACTACTGCCCTCCACCCAAGCGCCTCAAGACTAATTGCTATAACAATGGCAAAGACCGAGGGGAGGAGGACCAGAGTCGAGGTGATTGTGGAGGGTGAGGAGATGGTGGGACCATTATCACCTGTTACCAGCAGAGGACAGGTAGTAAGGACCACTAGGCAAAGGGCTATGGCTTAATTGGGCTTAATTGATCAGTAAGAGGCTCCCTGACCCCATCTCACACCTTTTTTCTTAACAGAGCAAATGGCTTTGGACGTTACCAACAACAAGAGTAATCTAGAAGGTAATGTTCTCTCCTTCGCTGTCCTCACTTCTTGTCCTGGCTAATTCCCCGGGCCTTTACTGTTTGTCCACCCGGTTGGGGTTTAACCCAGAGCTCTGTGCTTGGATCTTGGAGGTGTACATACATTTTGTAAAATGATACATGGTTACATTCTATAAAATGAGTTGCCTGATTTTTACTGAGACAGATTCTGCCCCTAATCTAAGTGAGCAGGGAGGCGGGGTGGAAGGCAGAGTGGAAGCTAGGACCCTTTGGCTAGGAGAACCCAGAACCTGAAACCATGATCTATGGCATCACGAGCCTTCCCAAACAATAACTAGAACTGGCTTTGAGGTGAAAGGCAGACACACTTTGCTACTGTTACTCACACAAGCAAACTCTGGTCTGTTTACCTTGGCTGGGAATTCCCATTGGAATCTAAACTCTGCCCAGAACATATCTAATGGGATTCAGAATGTGTGAGGAAGGATAGACTCTCCCTTGCTTCCTCGGCCTGGTTCTTTAGTCAACAAATATTTACTGAGTGGTTACTCAGTGTTGAGTATAAAAACGACACAGTTCCTGCCCCAGAGAATTCTGGGGAGAGCTTGGGTTTGGAACAGCCTCTGATAATCCTGGGGATCTTGACCCATAATCTTCTTATCCCCCAAGACTCTTTCACCCATCTGCCTGCTTCCTGGCTGGGGATTGCGTTTTAAAGGCTCTGCCCACCTGGTCAGTGGTGTGAATCAGTCCTGACCTGCTGACCTAAAAGGAGGTCAGGGTTGCCTAATAGAGACCTGGGTTCTGAAATTGTAGCCATGGCTGTGTGTAGAGTGTGGTCATGGACAAGCCCTTTTATGATGTGACAGCAAGCAAACTGGCATCACCACGAATCCCCCAAAGTCCTAGTCTTTAAAGGGTCTCAAAGATTTTTGCACTAGGCCCTCTGAGTCTGTCCTTGTGCTGGAGGGGCCCTTGCTCAGCATCGTGCCCCATGTCTTCCCATTGCCTGCCTTGCTGGACCTTCTACTTGGGACCAATGTGCTAGCCTTTCCCCACCTCTGGAATGGGGATGGCAACTTGGAAGCATTGTTGAAAAGAACAAAGGAAGAGGAGTCCTCGGTATATTGTTAGCATGGAGTACATGTTCAAGATTATACCCAGGGACTTGGGCAGCTGGTGTTGGGGCTATAATTGCCACAAACTATGTCTGTGTCTTTCTTACAGACAGCTGTTTGTCCTGTGGTAGGAAAAACCCTGTGTCCTTCCATCCTCTCTTTGAGGGCGGGCTCTGCCAGACGTGTCGGGTAAGTCCTATCCCCAGCCTAGACTTTCTTGTCCCTTCCCTCCACGACTTCCCAGGTCTTTCTAGAGAAAAGCGTGTAGGCATTAGGGAAGATTAGATTCTAGTGAAGCCCTCTCCAGCCCAACTGCCCCACCCTCCATTCTGAGAGCCCGTGCTGCCGCAGAGGAGGCCATCTGCAGTGGCATGCAGAACCCC
Organism: Rousettus aegyptiacus; assembly: GCF_014176215.1. Lineage (NCBI taxonomy): Eukaryota > Metazoa > Chordata > Mammalia > Chiroptera > Pteropodidae > Rousettus > Rousettus aegyptiacus. The sequence continues at coordinate 19,810,256 of NW_023416287.1, read as the reverse complement.
CGCCAGTTGTCTGTAAAGGACACCAAGCCACTGGTAACCTGTTCTGTGGCTGCGTCCTCTAGGGCCTCAGCCAGCGAGCAAGTGGGGCCCGGCGGTCCCTGGTCTCCGATTTCACGGGCGTTTCTCTCTGGCCACCAGGACCGGTTCCTTGAGCTGTTTTACATGTACGACGACGATGGCTATCAGTCCTACTGCACCGTGTGCTGTGAGGGCCGTGAGCTGCTGCTCTGTAGCAACACAAGCTGCTGCCGGTGAGCACCGGGCTCTCTGGCTGAGACCCAGTGGGGCCCCAAGCCTCCCAAGTTGTACCTGGGATTCCTACAGCCCAAGGGGATCTCAGGCACAGGACTTGCACCAAATTTGACCTGGGGACAGAGCCTAGATTCAGACCCCTTGCAGAGGTTGTGTTTCTCAGGTCTTGCAGTAGAAGAGGGATGTACTTAAAACAGGAATGTCTGGGGGCCTTGAGGACAGGGAGTGGGGTGGGGAAGACTCCCTGGAGATTGGCTGCTTCTGGGGGTTGGAACGCTTTTTTTCTGTGCAGGGCCTGGGGACTGAAGGTGCACAGGTATCTAAGGAAGGAGGTTAGTGTAGCCCAAATCACACCTCAGGGCCTTCTGGCCCATAAGGAGGAGCAGCCGGGACTCCGAGGAGGTGTTAGATAGTGCGTTGCCATCTCCCTGGAGAAAGAGGACGTGCTACTTTGGAGAGGCGCCTGGTGACTAAGGCATCTCTCCCCCTCGCTCCCTGTGCAGGTGCTTCTGCGTGGAGTGCCTGGAGGTGCTGGTGGGCACAGGCACAGCCGCAGATGCAAAGCTGCAGGAGCCCTGGAGCTGCTACATGTGCCTCCCGCAGCGCTGTCACGGTGTCCTGCGGCGCCGGAAGGACTGGAACGTGCGCCTGCAGGCCTTCTTCACCAGCGACATGGGGCTCGAATATGTAAGCCACAGGCTCCTTTGCCCAGCACCACCCACCCTAGAGCACCAGGGGTCTGAAACGCTCCGCAAGTCTGTTGGCAAGCGTTCATGGATAGATCCATTATACAAATGAGCGACTAAGCGCCTCAGGCTTGAGTGATCCGCTGACATGTCCCGTGTACAGTCCTCAGGCTTCTCCAGTGGTCTTTCTTCTCTTCCTTCTAGACTTCTTCTTATGAATTTTCAAGGGCTTGATGAAGAAATGGTTATAGATCCAACCAAGTCTTCTGAGTTAATAGAATGGAAAGGGGAAGAGAAGCCTGTGACTGACTTTTAAATTTTAGTGGGAGTAGATTTTCCTAGGCTCCATTCTAGAGATTTGTGAGGAAGGTCCCAGGTCTTTCTCGTTTAGGGCTATGTGTCTCTTTGTGTGTGTGCATCTTTTTCAAAGTCTCATCTGTGTTCCATGTCTAAGTGTAGAATGGCCATTTGTGTCAAAGCTGAGGTGATCCTTAGCTGAGAAATGGTAGAACGCAGGGTTTGACTGAGTCCATCAGAGGAAGGTCAGCTCACCCCTCCCCCAGAAGTTGAATCTTTCCCCTGAACCTTTACCTCCATGACTTCCTTGACTTCCATGACCTCCCTGATCTCTGTAACCTTTAACCTGGCAGGAAGCCCCCAAGTTATACCCTGCGATTCCCGCAGCCCGAAGGCGGCCCATTCGAGTCTTGTCCCTGTTTGATGGAATTGCCACAGGTGAGTTTGGAGGTCATCTCAGGATGCTCACCTGCTCCAGGTGTCTGTCCACAATGCCAAGCAAGACCCCTGGAATGACCTCTTTGTCACCTGTTCTGAGAAAACCACTGGCTTCTTGTTTCTCTCCTCAAACCTCCTGGCCCTCTTTTGGTCCTTTTAAAAGGCATGTATATTTCAGCTGTTGCATTTTATTCTTTTTTATGTGCAGGTATCTTGGAAAATTATTTTTTATTTCATAAGCATAAAATATATTAGAGATTAATAGACAACACCTCCTACTAATATCTCCATTCTTCCCTCCTGTCCCCCCAGGTTTCTTTATGTATGAAAATAAGTGTAGCCAACATGTGTGTCGCTCTTGGGAGTTTTGCCTGATTAAACTCATTTAATCCTCAAAATTGCCCTGCAATGTGTTATTAGGAACATCTTCATTTTACTGGAGTAGGAAGCAGTGTAAATGAGCTGCTGTGCACTTAGTGTCACTTGTACTTACGTTTGTATACCAGTGTCCATCTGCCTAAAACATTGGAAGCTTTTAACGACCCCTAGGTCATGGCTAACTGCTCGTTTTCTCCACTCTGTTGAGTCCTAAAGTCCTGTTCATGTTGGCACGAGTAACCTACAGTGTGGGATGGAGTCTTGGCCATTGCCCCCAGAACTTGAGGTTATTTTCTAAACATGGTTTTGGTGAAAATTCCTGTTTGTGTGTCTGTGTTTGACTCTGCTTGAGGTGGTAGATGCTGGGGCATTGGCCGTGGAACTGTCAATTTTAATAGATCCCACTAATGGGCTGTACAAGTTTATATATATATATTTTGTTCACAAAACTCCACGCTGGAGATCCTAGCTTGGCCAGTGTGCAGTTTCTGTGCTATGTACAGAGAGGTTCACTTGAGAGCTGCCATGTCCTTGCTGGGTCTGGTCCGAGTTCAGGGCATAGAATCACTAGAGTAGAGGGGCCTGGGCAGGATGACCCTTGATGCATTTTTTTTTATCTCTCTGACCCTTCCCCCACCATCCAGGGTACTTGGTTCTCAAAGAATTGGGCATCAAAGTGGAGAAGTATGTCGCTTCTGAAGTGTGTGAAGAGTCCATCGCGGTTGGAACTGTTAAGCACGAGGGCAATATCAAATATGTGAATGACGTCAGGAACATCACGAAGAAAAATGTGAGGGCAGCCTGCACCCCTGGGGGCTTGGCACCTCCCCCCCACTCCCTAAGCCCCACACATCCTCACAGCCATGTTGTTTCCCATGCCCAGTGCTCTGGGAGAAGAGAACCTGTGATCATATCAGGCAGGTTTTCTTTTCTTTTTATGCTTATAGCACCTGGTATTCCTAGGTGGTCTCCCATCCAAGTACTAAGTAGGCCCAACCCTGCTTAGCTTCTGAGATCAGATGAGATTGGGCATGTTTAGGGTGGCATGGCCGTAGACCCAGGCAGGTTTTCTTGACAGTTACCTGGAACTCAGGCTGTCAGTCCCTCCATCCTCACGGCTGTCCCTCCCCTGAGAGTGACTTTTCTCTCGCAGATTGAAGAATGGGGCCCCTTTGACTTGGTGATTGGTGGAAGCCCATGCAATGATCTCTCAAATGTGAATCCTGCCAGGAAAGGCCTGTATGGTGAGCATCCACCCCTTTTCTTATGGTGATTCCAAGAGAGACCCTATGTCATCTGAGTGCTGGTCTAGGAGGAGTGGCCTGAGAAGGAGCTGTTTGCTTTCGGTTAGCCAGCCGTACCTGTTGGCTCTGTCCATTGTGAATCCTCAGTCCCCACAGATACTTAAAAATATTGCGCTGCTTGATGTTCGAGTCCTTAGTCCAGACCACTACAGACAGAGGGACTGTAGAGAGTCAGCCTTAGGTGATCACTGGAAGCCCATTGGTTTTAATATTGTGGGGTGGGCTTTGAAGGGTTTGACCCTGGCCATCCATCTTCTTTTGTGGACTCAGAGGGCACAGGCCGGCTCTTCTTCGAGTTCTACCACCTGCTGAATTACTCACGCCCCAAGGAAGGTGATGACCGGCCCTTCTTCTGGATGTTTGAGAATGTGGTAGCCATGAAGGTCGGTGATAAGAGGGACATCTCTCGGTTCTTAGAGGTAAGGGGACTTAGGGTTCTGATTGTTAAGACTGCATGGGTGGGGAAGGCCCCACTGGCAATGGGGGTGGTGGGTGTTTCCAACATTGGGAGTGATTTCCGGGTTCTTCACAGAAAACGTGGCTAGATCTGAGAGTAATGGAGTCAAGTGGGTTGGTTCTCTTTCGCACATGAAAAGTATTAGATCTCCAACCTCACCACAAACCTACTGAAGTCAGATGATGAGACCATCATCTACTTTTAGAGGCCTCATGAGATTTGACCAAGCAAGCTTTTCTTTTGCTCTAGAGAGTTTTTTCTCCTTGTTATGAGAACTGTTTTAGGGACCTCAGACATGTTAATTATCCATTGCTTAATATGCATCAAGCATCGTAGTAAATACTTTTTATACATTTAACCCATTTAATTTTCCCCAAAACTTTATAGCTTAAGTTCTGCTAGAGGGGTTATAGAACTGGCTGGTTAGTTACCTCAATGTTTGTGAATCTGGCAGGTGGGTGACATAGGGCATATCTTGCCAACATTTCATTTCCACACCAGAGCTCAACTTGCCAGATTTTGGTTTTGAGCTTCTTTTACTACCTATACAGAACACATTTCATAATAATCTGGTGTGCCCCAGGGTATACCTTCTTAGAACCTATAGATCTGATCTGATTTCTTTCCCCACCATTAAGAATGGGGGCACTAACTTTGTCCTCTAGGCAAATTGGTCTGTCCCCTGGCTGGCAGTAACCATACCTCCTCCACAGCCAGGAAGTAGCCCTCTCACCTGCCCAGGTCAAGCCCCACTCCGACCGCCACCTGAATTCTTTCATGGGCTCTCAGCAGCTGTCCTTTTCTCTCCTTGCAGTGTAATCCAGTGATGATTGATGCCATCAAAGTGTCTGCTGCTCACAGGGCCCGATACTTCTGGGGTAACCTCCCTGGGATGAACAGGTAACAAGGGGCTCTGAGAGGGACAGGTAATGAATGACCAAGTGAAATTCAGCTAATGGTGTGAGCCCTGATCCTCAACTCTCGTGAGACAGAGCCATGCTCGAATCTTCTTGAAGGGGCTGACTGCTGAGAAATGGCCCCACCCTGGGCTTCAGTCCAACCCCTGGTGCTATGGGTTGACACCTGTTAGGACATACAGCAACTACCTGGGGTCTCTGGCCAGGATTCCTCAGTCTACTCCGACTTGTTCCTGCTCTGCCCATGGGCCTGGTTCTTACAGGGTCATGTGCTGGAGCAGACAGGGTACTGTCTCCCGGCCAGGAATGCTGATGCCCTATACTCCATGTCTTCTCCCAGTTGCCCGTGCCACTGGGAAACAGAAAGAGATTGTTAGATTCACCTTTTTCTCTACCCCTGAGATGAGGTGACACCCGAACAGTCCTGGTGATCAACCAGTTGGCAGAGCAGAGATGATAATTGGTAGCCCAAAGCCTATCTCCCTTGGGTTTTCTTAACCAAGAGATTTCCCCCAACTTTTCACTAGTCCGTTGCTGTTGAAAACCACAAAGCAAGTTGCTGAAGATTAATTATCTTCTATATGTGGTCTCAGGATTTTGTGGTATGCTATTTAACATTCAAAATGTGATGGTAATGGGACATCCCAGATTTGCAAATGAGTTAAACTTTAAAAGAATTATCTTTTAGAAGGAATTGTTGGAAGCATAATAGCTCTTTGGCATTTGACAAAATGTGGGCAGGTGAGAAGGGTGCTGGAGTAACTTGGAGGATTTCTTTTGGGTATCGTGCATATTTATTTGGCTTTGTCAGTTAGTCATGGTTAGAGTGGGGCTTTGGAAGAGTTAATAAGGAGGGGAGGGGAAGGCTTCTTATTATAGCAAGGCCCTGAATATAGGGGTGGAGCCTTATAGTTATTTGAGAGAAGAGCATTCCAGGCAAAGGAAGAGGGTAAAGGAGGGTGACAAGGGTGTCTGGACATTCCCAGACCCGTTCAGAAAACAGTGTTCCTTGCTTATGGAGTGCTGAAAGAATGGCAGAGAACTGAGAAAGAAGTATGAGCCAAATTATGTGGGTCCTGCAGGTCATGGTACCACTTAGATTTACTTTGGCACAGGAATTCACAGGAGGTTTTAAGCTGATGAGTTGTGGCATGCATTCGTGGTAGTTTCTGGTAGAATAGACAATATCGGGATGAGGGCAAACATGGGGAGAAATTCAGAAGGTCATTCTGAGGAGGAAGGCTAGCTGCTTATTATGGCGCCCCAGAAGGTTCCATTCCCTACATACAATGCATCCTAGTGGCTTGTAACTCCAGGGTCTTGTGGAACCTGGAAAGAGGGGTCAGATTCTAGATAATGTGAGGGGATTAGGACTTATAGGATTTGCTGATGCATTGGATGTGTGGTATTAGATGACAAATGAGTCAGCAAAGATGCCACAAAGTTTTTTGCCCGAGCTATGACAAGAACAGAACTGGCTCTGCAGACTTCTAGAATGATGACTCTCAAAACAACAACCAGGGGTCACAGACCCAAGTCTAGCCTGTAGGCGAAAAACCTTTGTTTGTTTAGATGTCAGTCCTAGAATCAACATAAGGTGAGGGCTGTTCTGTGTACTTTCTCCCAGGTACCTCAGCTCCCTTGGTTTCATGGAAGAGGTGGGATTGGGTATAGGGTGGCACTGGGAAACTTAGAAGGTGAAGTCAAGAGTCCTGTGGAATCTAGGAGTATGTTTTGCGTGATTCAATGGCCCCCTTTTTCGTTCTTATGTTTGGTTTCTTTGTGACCTCGAAGGTCCTTACACAGGAACTGCCGAGGTCTTGATCAGCTCTGTGCATTCAGAGTTCTTGCTGGTTTCTGCTCTGGCATCGCTCAACCACTTTGGTTCTAAAGTTCTATTCCCCTGCTGGGCACCTGTTTGCTTCTCTCTGCCTTTGCAGGTTTCAATGGTGAAAATTACAATGATATTAGAGTTTTGTGAGCCACCTTCTGTCCTTCCCACTAGCACCCAATTTTAGTCCTTAAAGCCTCCAGAGGCTCCATCCCCCAGCTGTAAGCTAGTAGATCATGGGTTTGATGTGCTCATTGTAGCAGGTAGACCCACAAAAATCTAATCTAAGTTCCTGAGACACAAGGCCCCAGGGAGATGGTATGATTTGCTCAAAGTCACATCACTGAGCCAGTTAGCAGTGGGAGTGGGACTGGAGGGTCTCCTGACTTGTCTTCCAGTGCGCTTTCTTTATTCTGTGTTCTCCTCAGTGGGAGCCTGGCTTTAACTCATATTAAAATTTGGAAAGGGGGAGCATTCATTACTGGACATTGGGCTGCCCCCTGAAGGGGCTAGTCTGTCCCTGGCTTTGGCACACTGGTTCATGCCAGTAACATTTTTATCATGTATTTGTAGCAAGTCCTTTGCAAGAGCACATTTTGCAGCCTTAGGCCCTCACTCCCACCTTGGGAGGTGCCTAGCCAAGGCCTCTTGACACATGGTAGAAAGTAATGGGTTTTGGCTGTTCCCAGGCCCGTGATAGCATCAAAGAATGATAAACTCGAGCTGCAGGACTGCTTGGAGTTCAATAGGACAGCAAAGGTAAGATGTGCTCACAAACGGTCTGCGGGAATAGCACTTGGTGACGTCCAAAGCTGAGACTTGACCTTGGTGTCCAGTTTGTTCCTGTCCCTTCCCCCACGTGACTCCCTGGTGCTGGGCCTCTTTCCCCACATTGTTGTTCTGTCCGGTCAGGTGCAGAGTAGGAGAGGTTCTTGATAAATAAATAATCACTATGAGACAAGGCAGCTAGACTTTCTAATTGTGAACATACCCACCATAGAGATAGACATAATTTCAGCTGGTCCTCCCAGTAAGAGATGAGTAATTAATGCTTCGGTAGGAAAAAGAAAATTTGCTGACAAGTTATAGATAGTTACATTAAGATTTCCATACATAAACTTAATTCTTAATGTTTATATTGAGCTAAACACCATCAAAATCCTGGTTTGGTTGACCATTCTTTATAATCTGGGTGGATTTTTACGTTTTGCTTCATATTGTTTGATCAGTAACTCTGGTGTTCTCTTGGCACCCATGTGTTCTCATTCATTGTCACTTTTTTGTTTATCTCTTGTTGTCTCTGAGGCTGGTCTTTCTTGTTCATTAACTCCTTGGTGTTTACGGGAAGCACAAAATGTTCTTATCCTTCTGACTCTCCTTATTCCCTCTCTCCTCATTCCCTCTCAGAGCCCAGCCCTGCCACCTGCCCCTCCTTCACCTGCCCTCCCTCCTCCACCTTCCCCAGGTGCTTCTGAGCCTTGACTCTCCCCAGAACCCTTCATTCTGTGCTCACTCCATGATGTCATTTTGTTCTCCAGTTAAAGAAAGTACAGACAATAACCACCAAGTCGAACTCGATCAGACAGGGGAAAAACCAACTTTTCCCTGTTGTCATGAATGGCAAAGAAGATGTTTTGTGGTGCACTGAGCTAGAAAGGTGAGCGAGGCTGCATGTGGAGAGGGAAACGATACAGACAGAAAGGGGAACGTGTGGTTCAGGCCAGCAGTGCAAGTGGGCTTGCTTGCCTTCATTCGACGTGGACCCACAGACCTTCTATGTTAGTGGGGCTGGGGGTAATGCCTTTTCAGAGTTAGTCCATATTGCCTGGCAGAAATGGCGGAAGGGTGGTGGTGATAAGGAATCTGAAATATGAGGTTATTAGACAGCACCAACTGCCCGTGTTGGCTGCACTGCCCTGGTATCTGCCTGCCCCAACTTGCTGAGACACTCAGATGTAAGAGGAACCGACTAAAGAAAACCCCATTGACATGCCATTGCTCTTTCTCAGAAGGTTCCTTCTGCCAAGTTGCTCTTCTGTAGCTGATTCATACTTAAGCACAATCTGCCTTCTCCCTCTTTCATTTGTTTGGCTAAGTTGGTAGCTTAACCAGCTCTTACATTTCAGTTCTCCTATTCTGGTTTCAATTTTTTTCTCATTCCCTTTGTTTTTCATGTTTATTTTGTTGATAATTTTTTTTAGTAGAAATGTAAGAAGGGCTATGAATATCCCTCTTTACATTTTTGGCTGTGTCTTGAAGGATTTGATAAAAAAGTACCTTTATTCCAGATATTTCAGTTCTACAACCAGTTTTATTCTTTACTAAATAATAGCTTTCTTAGTATAAAAGTAGGTTCTGGTTAGTAGAAGGAAATTGATGGGTAACCTTGCCCATCTGTGCTGTAGATTATTCTGTCAAGTTTGAACTGCATGGGTTACTTCTACGTGTTTTTTTTTTTTCTTCAATAAATATATTGGCAAAATATCCGGAGATTTGCGACAATTTTAAAAAACTCAGAGATGTTCCATGTAGCTTAGAAATATCAAAAAAATTTAGAAAAAGTTAGGTATTCCATAAATGAATAAAACAAAATAAGATACCAGTCTCATTTTATCATTTATTACCATAAAATATATACAAATTAAAGGTTCAGGTAAGCCTTCTGGTCAAGAATAATCTATTAGTAATTATGTTTTGGGGAGTCAAAAGTTATGTTTGGATTTTCATCTACATGGGGGCTCGGCGCGCCCATAACCCCCTGCGTTGTTCATGGGTTGACTGTATTTTAAGACCCAAGCCTAATACACTGGGCTGGACTGGCGATATGAGGTTTGGTGCAGATAGCCGTTATTATATAGCCAAGTTAAGACAGAAATCAGAGGTGTTGCATCTTTGGCATATTTTCTAACACTCCATTCAATCATTGACCCATTGGTGTGATTTTTAGTGGTAGTTGGTAAACCTGGATAAGTATGAGGTCTGGTGTATCTGTAACCTCTTACCAGGCCTCTAGGCCTGGGAAAATCCCACAGAGGAGGCTCATGGTATTTTTGGTTGCCATCTGCCATTAAGACCAGCTTGGCCCTTGGTCCAGCAACCGAGTTTGCAGAATTCAGAATACTTCACTGTCTCCTCACACAGTAAATTACCTGAGCATCTGATGATTGAGAATAAGGTTTGTTTTTGAGAGTCCTTATTCCTTATTAAGGAAACTGCCTAATTTCTTTCATCTTGTGTTTGAAGATAGATACACATCTGTCCTCCGACTATCTCTCTTGGGACTCATTTATTTGTTCATTCATTCGAGAAGGGTCCACTGAGCACCCACTATGTGCCAAGAGCACATTGCTAATGCTGGGGATGCACATAACAGGGACCCTCATGGAGGAGCCATACTCTCATGACTGTCATTTGTGTTCTGAAGAACTGGTTGACCTGACCTGGGGGTCAAGAGAGGGCTCATGTGAAGGCTTCAGTGGGCCTGATGGAAGGGATAGGACAAAGTGCACAGAGAGCGATGTTGCATTGCCCATGGTGAGGATCTCCCAGAGGCACTAAGCACGCTGGAGGTGGCACTTCTGACTCCCTGTCTTTTTACTCTGGTGCCCCCCAGGATCTTCGGCTTTCCCGTACACTACACGGATGTGTCCAACATGGGCCGTGGTGCCCGCCAGAAGCTGCTCGGGAGGTCCTGGAGTGTGCCTGTCATCCGACACCTCTTCGCCCCCCTGAAGGACTACTTTGCCTGTGAATAAATAGTCCCCCAGGCGGCTGGGGCACTGGGGTGTGGAGGACAGAGCTGGGACCCAGGAGGTGCATCCCAGGCTCTGTCCTTCCTCAGCTCAGCTGTGTGAGGTCACCCCATGTACCTTGGTGGGAGCAGAGCCGCCTGACCCCCTCCTGGCAGGGGGAGCCCGAGGTGCCACCTCCTTGTGCACAATTCAGCCTGGCTGCTCGGAGCAGCCAAATATGGTGCTCATTTTATCTTCTCCTAAAACTTTAAAACTTGAAGTAGATAGTAAAGATGGCTTTTTTTCCCCCTCCTGGGTTTACCGCTCAGAGAAACAATGGCTAAGATACCAAAACCACAGTGCCGACAGCTCTCCAATTACTCAGGTTAATGCTGAAAAATCACCCGAGACAGTTATTGCAAGACTTTTAATTTTTTTAAACATCTGCAGCTCCTTGTTTCCAGGAGTGTGCAGTGGTAGACAGTAGCTAAGGGACATTTTCTGGGCCCAAGGATAATTTTTTCTAGGGCTAGCAAAATAGGGACTATCTATGTCTTGAATTTTACCAGGCACATTCCTCTGGGCTCAGTACAAAGGACTGGGATGTGCTGTTGGCCCATTCAGAGTATTTTCCACACCGATGATGATTTCAGCAGGGATGACATCATCATCACATTCAGGGCTTTCTTTTCCTACAAACCCAAGGGCAGGGCCACCCTTAGCTAAATCTCTCCCAGTGACTGCAATAGAACCCTCCGGGGAAGCTCAGGAAAGGGGTGGGCTGGGTTATAAGCAGCCATATATTATGGAGGCAGATATGGCTTCTCACTATCTCCCTCTTCCCCATGTGAGGGGAATTAAGGGGGACACTTAGAAGGACACCCCTCTCCCCCAAACATACCTGCCAGACTTCATAGGCACAGATCCCCAGGTTAAAAGTATGACACTCCAATTTCTCAGCCTTTCTCTAAACTTGGAAGCAGTGACAGTCAGGGGCAGAAGCACATTCCTCTCACTTTCCCCTCATCTAAGAGATTGCAGGGGGAAAACTGCAATAAAAGCTCGACCTTCCAGAGATTTTAAAGTCCTTTTTTATTCCATGATAAATCGTTGTTAGGAATAACGGGAGGTCGGACAAGCTGCATTTCAGAAATGCTGTCGTAATGGTTTTTAACACCTTTTAACTCTTCTTACTGGTGCTATTTCGTAGAATAAGAAATAATGTTGACAGGTTTTATGGGAGTTTTTTTATACACTTTTTTTTTAAATCTCAGACTTCTATTTTTATGTTTATCATTTTCATAAAATTTTTTTTTTTTGTAACCGGAGCCACGTAACAAGTATGGGGAAAAATCGTGCCTTGTTTCAACCGTTTTGCTAATTTTTAGGCTGAAAGATGACAGATGCCTAGAGTTTACCTTATGTTGAATTAAAATCAGTATTTCTCTATAATGGTCTGGTGTCCCTTTTGTTTTTTTTGCAGGTCAGATGGGGGGGCATGGGAGGGCCTGGCTAAAGAAGAAAGGTGGTGGGCAGTTGAAGTATGTCATTTAGTCATTCAGCAAGCACAGTAAAGGAATGCCATGGTGACTCCCAAACACACAAAGTTAGTGTCTTGGTCTCCAAACTCCAGCGTATCCACATCCCCCTGGAGGCTTGTTAAAAGTGGAGATTTCTGGGCCCGACCTTGAGTTTCCGATTCATTTGAGTGTGGAGTGGAGACAGAATTTCATACTGCTGGTCCAGGGATCACACTGGGCTAGCGAATTGGTTTCTAAACCTTGGCTTTCAAAGCAAATAACTGGAGTGTTTGAGTTCATTTAAAGTCTTAATATCTGGAACAGCCATCTTTCGACAATTTCTTACGGCTCTTGGGTAGCTGATCAACATGATTAGATGACTGGAGAACTCGGGCAGATGCTCCCAGTTCCTTATGACTTCGTGGGATGGCCGGCACCTTTTTCCACTGCTCCCAAATAGTCAGGTTGCAGTTCTGCAACATTCTGGGAGGGGACTCATGATTCTAACATAGCTGCTCTTGGCTTCAGCTTTTTGGGCGGAGCTTTTACCTGTTGCTCTTGGAAGCTTAACGTTGCAACTCCTTTCAGTAGTTCCATCTTAAAGTTCACCTGGGGCCATCCAGCCAGGTGTCCTAAGTCCAGAGCCCATCATGCCATAGTCCTCATGTCTCAATACCTCTAGCCTTTGGTTAAGGAAAAAGTCCACGAAGACTTAAATACCTCTCCAGAGGTTAATATTGGTCATCTGGTGCATGTGGAGGGATAAAGATGTATGAACAGGGATGCATGTGTAATGTATCAATTTAGCATCTGTTGGACTTGGCACCTCTGAGCCTCTTGTTTCTTAATAACTAAAATGGGTTATAATCCTAGCTACCTCCATGCTTATAGTTGTATGCCTTAGTGTTGCATTCCTAAATGGTCTGGCCCAGAGATGGACTGGAGAATGAGAAACCAATTATGTTGCCGCTGGGCTAGAACAGCCCAGGTGTGAGTTGCCATGGTGAGAGTTGGCAATTAGCAAGCTGGGCTGGTACTCTTCCCTGAGGTGTTGAGATCCCAGGGGCCTTGGCTACCCTGTCAAGCCATCTTGTGTACAGTGCTGCACCAAATGCCAGGACAGGATGAAGCAAAATAAACAATCCCGGCCTCGAAACCCCAAAAAAGGAGATGGACTAGCTTTCCAGGTGAGGCGCCCTTGGGTGTTTGGCCAGATTGTGGGGCAGGCTAGGGGAGGCCTTGGAGGGGCCGTAGGGGCAGTTTTTAGTGTTTTCTCAAGATGGCCAGGTTCGGACCTGAGTGATCCCAGGCTCAGTGGCCAAGGGAGAATGTGATGAGCATTCTGTTCTGGGGAAGGCGTTGGAGTTTGCGTCACATGTTAGCCTTTTCAAAAGTAACTTTGCAGTTGTCGGGGGCTGTATCTAGGGTCTGGGATGTTGGCAGGGGCTACTTTGGGCAGCTGACCCTTGGAGGGATTTGATTTTAAATTTCTAAAAGGTGGGGATGATAAATCTTAACCTACTTCCTAGGGCTGCTGGTGAGTGTTCAAGGGCATGATCTGGGAACAGTGCTTTTCCTGCATGCAGCAAGCCCTCACATGTATTGGATGGCATTCTGATAACGCAAGCCATTAATCAGCACAGTGTTAATAATTGGATGCCGGTAGTAGTGATGGTAATATCCAATATTTATTAATGTATTAATAATAAAGTCTTAAAAAGAAAGGATGGCAGTATTCCCCCAGGTGTTGCATAAGAGCTAGGTTGTAGTAACAGCAGTATCTGGTGTTGAAGTTCTGTCCATCACTGAGCCCCTTTTTCCTTGTTAGGGGGAGTGATGAGGGTGAACAGGGTCTTGCCTGGGGGTGCAGCTGCATGGCTGTTTGGTGGGGGATTGGCACCAAAAAGACAGAGTCTTCCTCTTGATCTCAGTTCCTCCATATTTCCTGCCAACTATTCTGTACCAGGCCTATGTTTTTTCTTCGATTCCTCTCTGCCGCCACTGCCGCCATACTTGGTGCCCATCCTGGGTTCACCCTTCCTGGCTTGTGATCTTGGGTGTTCTCGAGAGCCTCTGCCTCAGTTTACCTAACTGTAAAACAGGGATAATAGAAACCTCTTAAGGCTGATATGTGAATCAAATGATTCAGCTATGAATAATGAAGAGCACGGAAGAGTGCCTGAGGGTAGTGAGTGCTGAAAAGCAGCTGCTTTGTTATAGAACCCTCCTAGCAACCTTGGAATAAGGCTGTGATTACCCTGATTATAGGTAAGAGAATTGAGACAGAGCTCTCATAACACCCAAGGCTACAGAGCTAGCGGCAAAGGAATTGTGAGTTGGAATCTGTTCTGTGAAGCCAAAGTCTGATATTGTTTCTCCTTGGTCTTACCTGCATTTATTTATTTAAAAAATATTTTTCGTGTGTATTTTTGTTTTTTATTTTGTTGGAGCTTGAAATTACCTGGGGATTTTTGCAGTCTGAGGTACAATTTGCCTACCTTTCTTGCTTCCTTCTTCCTTTCTTCCAGCTTACCTTCCCTCCTCTCCTCTTTTTTGCCTTCTTTCCTTTCTTCTTTACTTCTTTCTGTTTAACTTTATTGATTTCTTAATTTTTTTATCTAAAAATAATTTCAGACTTAGAGAAAAGTTGGAAAAATAGTACAAAGAATTCCTAAATACCCATCACCCAAATTCCTCAAATGTTAACATCTTGCCACATTTTTTGGGTCATCTTCTTTGTATTTTTTCTAAACCATTTGAGAGTAAGTTGCAGACACGATGTCTCTTTACCCGTAAATACTTCACTGTGTATTTCCTAAAGATTGGAACATTCTCTTACATAACTACAGTGCATTTATCACAATCAGGTAATGAACATTCATTCATTTACCTATCTAGTTTATAGACCTTATTTAGATTTTGCCAATTGTTCTAATGCCTTTGTAGAGGAAGAAAAATAAAGAATAAATATAATTAATAAATAGACCAGTATCTATTCCAGAATCACACATTGCACTTGCTTATTTTTGATATTTAAAACTTAATTGTGAAATATTTCAACAGAACAGTATATATAAATCCTGGTACTTCAGGCCTAATAACCTACCTGTGCCTTCTGAGCTTTGGTTCATTCTGAGCATTGCAGAAAGAAAACAGTGGTTGGCGTTACTGGAGTTGGTGACTTTACTCTGAGTCTTCGCATATGTTGCTCTCTGCTGGGAACAGCCCTCTTGCCCTTGCCAGGCTAGTCCTCTGGTTCTCACCTCTTCCAGGAAGATTGCTTTGCCTTTTGCCCTCATTCTAAAACAGGGTGAGGAGCCATTCCCAAATCCTGGGTCCTCCTTCCCTGTGGACAAACAGAAGAATTTTCTCAGCACAAAGCTCTCTGTATTATAATTTCTTACTTTTGTGGTTGTCTCATTCACAAGCTTGTGAGGTCTTCATGGCAGCTGAGACCTCGCAACAACACTTTTTTTTTTTTTAACAACAATTTTGAGTTTAATAAACTTGTCATACATTTGGAAAACTCAGGCCTTGAAGTCATAGTTTTTCGTTTTGTTTTTGTAGGAGACTCATGATGTCTATCTGATAATTGTATTACTTTACATAATAAAACAATCACTCACAGATGCATATTACTGGTTTCCAAAGCTATTTTTTCTATTGGGTGGAAATCCCTTTTTTCTTTTTACCCTCAGACCTTTTGCAATCAAAGTTTAATATGACCCAGATAACCTTGGTTAGCCCCCTTCTCTGGGAGGAGAATGTACTTTGATTAGATCATATGCCCCTCTCTCACTTCTTTGGGACTTGTCTCCCACAAGGGTAGAAGAGTTTTATTTTGGAGGTCCTTGCTCAGAAACTGGTGATTCCTTGTGTCTCCAGAACTGGGTCAAAGCTTTTATTCTGGCACTTGAGGCTCTTGACTTGGCTTTTTCCATTTATCTCATCTCTCACACTAATGTCTGACCACCCAACCAAAATGGCCTTTAGGTAATGCTGACAATAATTAAATATCAACATTAATTCAAAGGGGCTCAAATCACTAACATTTCTTGAGCACATGCTAATGTGCTAGGGAGTAGTCTAAGAACTTCACACACATTTCACTTAATTCTACTAGCAGAGTCAGGATTTAAATCCAGACCTACTGGCTTTGCTGCTTAGGAATTTGCTTAGCCTGTTGGAAATTTAATGTTTTTGTGTGTAAAATGAGGGTAACAGGTTGATATGAAGCATGGATATTCAATTATCTGTGTTTTGTATCAATTCACTATAATGCTAATATTACTACTATTGCTATAATCATTTAGTGGGTTACAAGAGTCTTTGCTACATACCAGAGAGACGAACAACAATACTGGTGTTTAAAATACTCAAATGCCTCTAGACTGGTAAACAGCTCCTGCCCCAGCTCCCCACATGGTTCCTCCCTGAACATCTCCCCAGTGTTCAGCAACTAACTGGGTGAAACCTGGCCCAGAAGGGGTGTCCAGGACCCTATTCCATGTCATGTGGGTGCCATCACCCTTACCACGTACTGCTCCTTCCTAGCACTTAGTCTGTTTTGTAATTAAACAGTAATTTGTGTCATTAGGTATATCCTCTGCCTCCCCTGACAGATTGGAAACTTTAAGAACTCGGAGGTTATGTCTGGTTTTTGCTCACCATCAAATCCCCAGGACCTAATTGACCAGGGAAAACAAATATTTGTTGAACATGTGAATAAATGATATCTAGGCCAGGAAACTAGCTTGAAACTTGCATCAGCCTCTGATGCTGAGCCAATTGACTTCTCTGAGCCTCAGTTTCCTCTTCTGTAGGGTCGGCGCACTTCATTCTTTCAGCGGGTGTCTAAGAACCTATGTATCAGGCTCTGGGGCATAGCCTGAACCCGATTGAGAAGATCCTTGCTTCCGTGGAATTAACGGGAAAGGAGACAGACAATAAAAGCGAATCTCCTAAGTAGCAAATAAACAAGATAACTTCGTAAGGTACTAACAAGAAAATAAACGAATGATATTACAGGGTCGTTATCGACAGTATTCACAGAATGTGTCTCTGAGGTGACTTAAGTTCTTACTCAAAGCCCCTATCAAGTATCTTCATTATCCAATAACCCATTTTTGTGGAAATTCATTGTAAAACCAATTATTTTTGGCTATTAGGATGGAGAATTTGTAACTAGAACCCTCCTTCCAGGTGGAGGCACACCCGGCCCGAGGAGGGGCCTCATTGGCTGCGGCATACCACGTGGCCACATCGCCCTGGCAGTCGGCGTCCCGCCTCTGGGGCCCCTCAGCTGTCGATCAAAGGGCAGGCTCCGCCCCTGGCGCGCGCTGAGTCTCTATAAAAGGAGCCGGAGGGCGATGACTAGTCTTTACGTCGGCGCGTAAGGGGGGGTACGCGTGAGGTCATCGCGTGGGCGGGCGGAGTCGGGCGGTTTGAACGAGACGAAGACGGAACCGGAGCCGGGCACGGGCAGTGGACGCGGTTCCGCTGAGAGCCGGTGAGCCGTCTAGAGGGCACGGGACAGCGGCCGGGGGGTGGCCGAGTGGGCCTCGGGCCGGGTAGGCACCAACCGGTCCTGCGAGCGGTGCGGGCGCCGCTCCCCACGGCTATACGGTTCGGGCCGGGTGGGGGAAGGGCGGGGCTGTGACCCAGCGCGCGCGGGCTGGGGGGCGCGCGCTTCTCTCTACGGGGGGGGGCGGGGCTTCGAGCCGGAAGTAGGGGCTGCCCCACGGCGCGTGGGGACTTCTGGGCCGTAGGCGAGGTTTGGAACCCGAACCGTGGTGGTAGGAGGTTCTGGGGTGGCCGACCCAGGTAGGAGGTGTGCATGGTTGAAGTGAGTCCTGCTGGGAACTGGGGGGACCCCTTCTGTAGGAGGCGGTGTCGCTTGATGGTTAAGAGTTGAGGTTTTAATTCAGAACTGGGTTTTATTCCCTGCTGTGCGACCTTGGACATGTGCTTTAATCTTCCTGCGCCTTAGTTTCCTCATTTGTGAAACGAGGACAATTATAATAGTACGTACAGAAAGTTATCACGCGGTGCGTGACAAAAAGCAGGCTAGCTCAATGGAATCAATCTCATTTTCATTTGGCACGTACTGGGTGCTTGGCACTGTGTTAAGCGCTTGCTATACACCCAGGAGTAGGAGGGCAAAGGTCTTCTCTCCAGGAATCTACATTGTGGTGAGGGGATAGGAAATAGAATGGGTGCAATGACAAGGTAACTTCATATAACTATTAGGAAGACAATTTAGTAGGGTGATGTGAACAGTGTGCTTTTCCAGTCCCAACTTCACAGCTGTCCTGGGGTGCTACAGGGCAGAGCTTGGCCTCTGCCTCATTTAGGGGATGAGGAGGATCCTGAGGCCCATTGAAGGAAGGTGCATAAGACCTGGCATCCACCTGTCTAATGGGGTGTCTCTAAGAAGAGGAATAATAATAATTTGCTAATTGAACAACTTGCTTTGTGTCAGGCGTTGTGTTAAGGACTTAATGTGACATTATGCTGTTTAATATCACATAGTCTCTAAGAGAGGTCTTTATTTTGCAGATGAGGGGACTTAGATTCTTGGAGGTGAAGTGATATGCTATTTGCTGTCCAGCAAGTGGTCGAACCTACATCTGTGACTCCAGTCCAGGTTCTGAACCCCTATATTGCACTGCTTCCCTGAGGTCCAAACTTAGCATGTTTCATGCCAGTGTGTCCTTCATTGTTGTGTATTAAGGTGCCTAGCACAGTTTCTGGCACATAGGGAAGCTTAGGGCATGATGTACTTTTCACTGAAGTGTTTTCACTTAAATTCTTCATCCTCACCACCATCTTGTAGGAAGATATTGTTCACCTTTTTCCAGGTGAGCCATTTGTAATCCATAAAGGCGAAGTGTTTATCCAGGGTCACATCACTTTTTCTGGTAGTATCTCCTCTCTTAGAGGTTTGAAGTGCTGTGAGAACGTGGGGATTAATTTCCCAGTAGAGTCAGGAGCTGAATTGTGTGTGTTGGCTTCTTGTGCAGTAATTTTATTATGCGGGTTAAGAATGTAAGAGTATTGATGGTTTGCTTTGTGAAAAGTTTATGTAAATACATTTTTCTTTCATTGACACTGAGCTGCCAAGCTGAAAACAGGTGGCATTTTTTGAGCGTCCACTATATGCAAGGCACCGTGCCAAGGGCTGTGTGAGTGAATGTGGGATGTGAGGGCACAGACCTGATAAGTCATTGACCTCTTCAGACCTCAGTCATCCCTGCTCATAAAAAGGGATTTTAATGCATAGATCGCCATCTCTTCCAGCCCTCACATTCTGTAATTGTGTGACTCATGTAGCAGCCTAGTGCAAGAGATGGGTGTGGGAAGAACAGCTTGTATACTAGTCACTAGGTGGAGAAAATGGAATGCCACAGAGAACATGGGGTCTCATGGTGGTTCCAAATTTACTCTTCTTTTCCACCATTGGTAATATTGGTGTTTCATGAAATGAAAATTATAAGTGTCAAGGTCACTGTGAAATCCAGTATTTTATCATTGTGTGTCTTAGTAGCAATTGCCCAGGGATTTCATTTAGGTATAGATTTGCCTATCCTTATTTCATATTTCTTGAGTCTTTCCTTCCCTGTTCTCTACCAGAAGTCAGGGTGGTCTTTTTGAAATTTAAATGAGAGTGATTCTGCCCCGCAACAGTGAAAGTACAATCCAAACTCCTTACCCTAGTCTGCAGAGTCCTAACATGATCTGGCTTCTTCACTTCCTTTCCCATTTCTGTTCCTGCTTACTCTCTTGCTGATTGGGCTATAGCCACCCTTCTTTCCGATCTACCTGTGGCTGTTTCCTTCTTATTCTTAAGCTCAAACATCAACTAAGGCTTTCCCTGACCATATTCCCACCACTCCTTTTGGCTCAGTGGTCTATATGAAATGACTTTTGTTTGTGTATTTGGTCATCGTCAAACTTCCACTGCTAATAAGTGAACTCTGCTGACAGGCAACTGGTCTCTTCTGCTTACCTGTTTCTCTGTCCCTAGAACAGTGCTCAGAAAACATTTATAGACTTGAATGAGGATGACAATGGCATCCACATTTAAGAGCATTTTAAGTTAATGTATTTCTGTGTGTTGTTTTGAATTCGAAAACCTGGCAGAAGGGTGAGGGGAAAGAATGTGGTTGGTGGGGCTAGTCGGGCTTGGCTGCCAATTCCCAGGGCTCTGTGTTGAAACTCTTTTTCTTCATATATGAAATGAAATGAACCTTGCAGAGAGTTGTCAAGGTTATATGACAAGTGTCTATGAAGCTCTTGGTGCTTAGGCTCCCAGGTGGTTCAGCGGAGATTTAGTACCAGGGACTCTTTGCTATAAGGTCATTGGCTACTACCTTTGTAGTACCTAAGTTATTAAAAGCTTATTTACTTTTTTTTTTTAATAAAAGTAGATATAGTCATTAAAGAAAATTTGGAAAATAGTGGAAACTATAAAGAGGAATTAATAAAAAGCCCGCCATTTGAAAACTGCTGTAAAAATTTTGATGTTAATAGATAAACTTGGCCTGATGTTTGTTTAAAGAACATTCTTGTTTGTGCATCAGCCTCCCTTTATAAAGCATTTAATTATCCCTTAGCATCTTATAGCTTAAAATTTTATACCAATCACATTAAAATGGGGCCTAAATTTTAGGCTGGCTTGTGTTGGGGAGTTCATTTCAGGTCACGTTTATGTGTGGAAATCCAGTAAATTTCATGACTGGAAAAGTGTCTCTGATTTGGCCTCTTGAGAAAGAAGGTGAGGCTTAAATATTGAGAGTTTCCATTGGTTTGCTATGGGTGACTCTCCAGGAAATGCTTGCTCTCCCTTGCATGCTTAATAACACAAACCCTTCTCTTTCCTCATGCTATAGAAGATGGCAGTGAACGTATATTCAACGTCAGTTACCAGTGATAATCTAAGTCGACATGACATGCTGGCCTGGATCAATGAGTCTCTGCAGTTGAATTTGACAAAGATAGAACAGTTGTGCTCAGGTAAGAGAAATCCACTAGACCATTTTTCCAGGAAGGTCTGCATGCAGGTCCTTCAGGAAGGTCTCAATCTGTATTTGACTGCGAAAGCCACAGGTTCAGGTTCTATGTTAGGGCTGCTTCATTTCTTCACAGCCCTACCCTGGTTCCACTTTTGAAAGGAACTATGCTTAAAAAGAGCATGCTTCTGGCCTGTGGTCCCCCATCTCCCACTGTAGAGGCTGCATTCTGAGGCCTATGGCTTTGGCCTAACATCTGCTTCTCTGCTCTTTTGCATCTAGGTTTAAAATGTTTCATTTGAGGGCGATATTGATAATTATCCTAGTTTTCTATTGGTTTATCAGTGACATCTTATTCCAGGTAGCACAAGACCAAAGCCACGCAAATGCCATTTCAGCCACAATTATATCGAATTTCTCTTTAATAAAAATTTGGCAGAGGTGTAATAATTTAAAATGAACAAAAACATGTTCTGTTTCTGTATGTACTAATTGTATAATATTTAGAAGCCTAGAAAGAAGAAAAAAATGCTAGTAGTTCCATCATTTAGAGAAAGCTACTATTAGGTGTTTTCTACTTTTCTATGTATGTTCATATTTGTATATACTAACTTTTTCAGTTTAACATTATGTTGCAGATATTTGTTAGGGTTGTTCACTATCTTGGAAATACTTATTTTTAATGACTATATACTATTCCTTTATGGATATGCTGGAATTGTTTAATATCCCAATTTTTATACATTTTGGTGGGTTTTTTTCCATTGTGAATATTGCTAGGTTGAGTATCTTTTTACATAAATCTTATCTCTGCTTATTTTTTCAGTGATTCCTAGAAAAGGAATTAACTAGTTCAAAGAGTATAAACTTCAGGTTCTTGGTGATTATTTTTCATAAAGATGTTTTCAGTTTCTACTTCCTCTGAGAGACTTTTCTGTCTCACTTTTTGAGAGCTCTGCTGACAAACCCCTGACTGTTCTGACATAAGGAATGTGTCAGGGTTATTGAAAACTGGATTTACCACAAGATAGGAAGCGAAGACAAGAATGTGCCAGAAGAAAGATGCGACATATATCCTGCTATTTAAATTCTTATCTCGTTCATGGGATAGAGAATTAGGACCCTGAGCTAATCCTAGTAATGACGACAGTAATCATTTAATCGAACACTTATTTGCTAGGATTATATAAATGCTTTTCAACTATCTCTTCATTTAATTCTCACTGTACCTCCATGAGGTAAGGATGTTTATTAACCCCATTTTACAGATGAGGAAATGGACTTAGAGAAATTGAGTAACAAGTCCAGAGTTATACAACCAAGGACAGAACTGAGACTGGAACTTTCATTAAAATCAGGAGCTCGTGCTCTTCAACCCTGTACCCTACTCACTTTCCAGACTTTTCCTTTACGATTAGTACCCTTTGGATCAATTGAAAATTATTGCTCTCATGTAAACGATTTTTAAAAAATGAATTCAGCTTCTGTACTTCATTGTTTTGTAGCTGTGTTGTAGTCTTGGTTTCATTTACTCGTCTTGTTATTTCCCTTGGGAGGCTTACTCTCAGTTTTACAGATTGGTTAGGTGAAGGCTCCATGTGAAGTTGTTCAGTGAAACAGTGGTGTCCAAGAGTCATGCTGATTAAACATGAGCTACTTTGTTGGTCAGAGGCATAGGTTGTTAGCCTTAGATCTGGGCTGCTTTCCCCTCATTTTCTATTTCCTCAGTTTCATCACCACATCCCCTTTTGTTTGAGGCTTTTAAAGGACTTGTTTGCCCTGTGATTTATGACTAATGTGGAGATGAGCTCATCCTAGTTTTCGTTGGAGGTTGCTTTTTCACCATCAATTTCTGCCTAAAATTTACCTCTTCCTGTAAATATAGTCCAAAGTATGTTTTACTTAGTTAATTGGAGAACGAGATCTCTTTCAGTGTGTAGGTAAAGTTGTACATGTGCTGATCTGGCTCCAGATTTATCTCATTCGGACAGGAAGCTGTCTTGGTAGTCATGATGAAGTTTCAATTTGCTCTGAGCCATATGACTCTGGATGAGTCCCTTAATATTCTAGTTCCTCATCGGTAAATCCGGGGTAGTAGGACCTGGCATACTTGTTGAGCTCTTGTGAGATGCACCTGTAAAAACATGTCAGATATGGTTTCTTTACCAGATTCCAGATAAGGGACTCCCTGTGCATTACAGAGCCTGGTTTTGAACCTAGATTTCTCTGACCACACGGCCCACATTCTTTCTGCTGTATACATGTTACATTTTTTTAAAAGAAGTTTTTGGAAGAGAGTTAAATGGAAATTACATATAATAATACTATTATTAAAAATGTGTGGAGAATTTTAACTTTGCCTTTTGGCTGCTACTTTATCTTAGATAAAAGTGCTTTTCCCCAGTAGAAAGTGGTAAGTTCTGGAGACTTAACTGTGATTTGTAAACAAACTTTTATTCATTCATAATAGCTTCTCTTTTTGAAAGCTGCATAGGGCTTCTTTCAGAGTATGAAGATGATTGCATTATTTCACATTAATGTTTAGAAAACCAAGTCTCGGCTTCCAGTATGAGACCAGACAGGATGAGCTGCAGACACTGTGTCCCTGAAGAAGGCCTGTTGCCAGGGTTTTGGAGCCATAGAGAAAGTGAGGCTCCTCACTTGTGTCTACTGAGCCCCAAGCAGAATCCCTACAGCCTTTAACTCTGGTGACTTGTGCCTCCTGTTCTTGCCTCTCATGAGAAAGAGGGTCAAGCAGAATTTTCTACCAAATACAAGCTTTAAAAGGTGGGAATAGATTTTTCCCTTGAGAGGGCAAAGATCCTACACTACTAATTCTGAGATCCTATACTGTTAATGTGCTGGCTGCCTGTGAAATGGCTGATTTTGTCAGTATTGTGGACTCTTCCACCCCCTAAACAGTGAAAGGGGCCTTTGCTTGGCTCTTGTAGTGAGATAGCGTGAGGATAACTTGCAGGGATAAGAGTGGGCAGGTCGTTTCAAGATTCATTACCTTCTGTAGTCTCCCTGTTTTGGAGAGCTGGTCATCAAGAAAACAAACCTGATCACAGAGAAGGATTTTGATGAGGGATTTCTTGTGTCAAAAAGGGAATGCTGGTTGCCTTTGGTCAGCCATTCCTCTGTTGCATTCCATATTCAGGCCCTTCAGCACTTTAAGGGCCCAGCGCGGTGCTTTGGACGTGTCAGCTGGCCATCTCTGAATGTTCTTATCTGCCCCTTCTCTTGCCTTCTCCCTGCCAGCTTGGCCGCCTCCATTTAGTTCCTGTGGTGCATAGCATAGGGGAGATGTTCAGATGCTCCCAGGCAAATGCTAGATTTCATTTTTCCTCAGCTTATTGTGGGGCGCTGCCAGCCTTTAGTTTCTGTGAAACAACAGCTTGTCAGTTTTGCTCATGCTACTCTGAGGGTGTATGACCAAACTCCGAACCAGGCCTCCCCCACTTTTTCTCTTCAAGTTGACTCCCTTTTCCAGACATCTATAAGGGGCTGTGATTTCACCCTTCTTTCATTGTCACTGGCCTGTGAAGCATCTTTTGAAGCT
Source organism: Rousettus aegyptiacus (assembly GCF_014176215.1). NCBI lineage: Eukaryota > Metazoa > Chordata > Mammalia > Chiroptera > Pteropodidae > Rousettus > Rousettus aegyptiacus. Next base: position 19,785,872 of record NW_023416287.1, on the reverse strand, counting down.
AATTCACAAAGTTTTGTATATCTTCTGAAGGGTGTTTTGGATCCAGCCCCTTCTCAGTTTGCGCACTGCTGTCACAGTGGCCCCCTGAGCACTAGGTTCCATTTAGGTTTCCTCATCTCCCTCTTCTTTTTCATACCGCATTATACTGCAGCCTTTCTGAGACCATTTTCAATGAGTCATTCCTGTGCTGAAGGAAGTATTGCTTCAGACTCTTTTGCTTAAGTCTTCAAGCATCTCCTTGATTTTCCTTTGCCTTAATTAAAGCAAAACAAAAGACAAACTTACTTTCTTCTAATTATAAGTGACAATCCCTTTTAATGTCATAAGTTGGTAATAGTTATTACTTTTTAGCTGTATTTTTTCCTAATTGAGACTTTAGATATTGAGTGCTTACGATAGGCCAGGCACTTTTCAAAGTGCTTTACGAATAAAACCTGGAAGGTAAGGACTGTCACTCCCATTTTACAGATAGACAACTGAAGCACAGTGTGTGCATGCATGTGTGCTCTTTTCCCCCTTTTTACACAAATAATAGCATGTTGAATCACACTGTATATTCTGGGGAGTGTTCCATATCAGAATATTGGCTGCTACTTTCTTTTGTTTTATGGCCATGTAGTACCCAAGTTTCCTTGGATCAGTCCCTTGTTAATGGACAGACTATTGATATTACAGATTATTGCAGTAGCATATACAAACACGTGAAGTTTTGTTTTCTACTTTTAAGATTAAAATAGGATTATTTTCCCATATTAAACATCTTGAGGATGATTTTTAACGTCTTCATTAGTGGCTCCTCATGGCCCTCTATTTCCAAATTTTATTCATCCTTTAAGATGACTTGAGCTTCACCTACTCCATAAAGCCTTAATACTTTAATACTAGGAGTGTTTTCTGTGTGTTTGAGTTAAAATAACAGAATTCTTAATCTGGAGTTTTCTGATAAGGGGAGCATCTATTCTGTGAAGAGTGTTGGCCATGTTTTTATCTAAGTCTCCAAGGGACCCTTAACCTGAAAGGATTGAGAGCCCAGCACACTTGTGATATTTCAAGTTTTTGGAACAAGGGCTGCATTGTACCCTTGTTTTGTGTTCTCTTGCTTGCAGCATATATTCTAGTAGGGTGGGACTGTGGCATCAACTTGGTAGTTGATGCCATGACACAGCTGGTCCTACCCTGAGTCTGTCTGCATCCTTCAGCCACAGATTATGTGGACCTGTTCTGTCGCATATTGTCGGGATAGCAGCCATTTAAGAGGGGTCCTCTTCTAGCTCTGTTTGGGTCACCAGCCTTTGTTATTAAGGCAGAGCCTGGAAGGAAGGTCCCTTTTACCTGTTCTGTACCCAGTTGAGACATTTACAGGCCAGGAGTTTTCAGCCCTTTTAGATAAAACAGTTGATATACTTTTCTTTTAAACATTCACCTCTTTTTGGTGTTCAGATTACAAAACTAATATTCACTGTAGTATATAATTATTTAAAAAATAGAATGCATGTGCTATCACCTTCCAGGGATGACCACTATTCAATCATTTTTGATCTCTAAAATTATAATTTCACATGGTTTAACCCAATACATTATTTTTTTCTAGTCTTTTTCTATGCATATATATCAAGATAGATATTTTTAGATATTTTGTATCTTTTTCTTTTAATATTAAATAGTTTTGTATTTTTTTCTTTTAATATTAAATCTTGAGCTTTTCCTAAAAAAGTAAAAAATGTGTTTTGAGTGCCTGCATAATATTCTTTCAGGCAGATGGTATGCAAAAAATTTATGTAAATTGATTTCTCCTACAGTTGGAGATGTAGGTTGCTTCCTTTTTTACTCCTGTGAATATGGTTATGATATCCCGTTTCGCTTGCATCTTGGACCCATTTTAAAAAAAATTACTTCCTTAGGCTGGCCTCCCATGTGTTTATTAACCATTTACATTTTGTGAACAGTTCAATTGCTTTGTCCATTTTTACAGAGGTCTTAATGTTTTTCTTTATATACATTTAAATTAACTCTGTTTCAGCCAGTTAGAGTGTAGCAGCATGGCTTCTTTACTCAACTGTAAGGTATTTTTAGAGGGTGTATAATAATGTTATGGAAAAGAGCCGAAGACAGAGAATCAGGATACCCGGAGTCTAGTCCTAAGCTTGTTCTTTGGTCTCTGTGGTCTTTGGGCCATACTTTATGGTCCTTGGTTTTTTAAGGCTCTAGGATTTCTTTAGCTCTTAAGATAAAAACTGATAGTTATTGAAGCAGGCTTTCCTGAGAAGCATATGACTGCTGCTTTTAAGTGGTTTTGGTTGACTTGGTCTGGAAGTCCCATGGATACCTTGAGAAAATCAGTAAGCACACATTATTTTGTTGTTTCAGAATTTTTTTTTATGCATAAAGTAGTGTTATGGGTATAGATGTTTAATTATCTTTTATCGTGGTTTTTTTAAAAGTTGATTTGTATATGTCAGGATCCAAATGAGATCTATATATACATTGCACTTGGTAAATTATGACTTTTAAGTCTCTTAAAATATAACAGTTATCTCTTCATGTTATTAGTTTGTTGAAGACAGAGTCATTGTCCTCTAGAATTTAGGACACTGTTAGTGTCCCTGGTTTTTAAAATTTAAATATTACTAATATTGTGCCTGGTACATAGAATGCCCTGAGTATATTTTTCTTGGATGAGTAAATCAGTCACTTCAAAAACTAGGCTTTCACTTTCTGGTGCTCTTTTGTACTAAGAATGTCACTCTAGTCACTGAAATGCTTCTGCTCTCATTGCATATTCTTTCCAAAAATAATGATAATGGCTCTCTTTATGCTAGAACTGGCAAGCAACCAGTTTTGCATGATTTAAAGTAAATTGAATATACATGCTATTGTGGTCTCTAGTTCTGTAGAATACCTATTACCTAGTCATTGGATTTCTTGCCTCTCCCTGGGTTGTTCCTTTGGTGAATTATTCCTGGACGGAGGGTAAATGCACAGTGAAACCTGCCCTGTGTTGGAAAAGTGGAGTGCAGTTTGGTAGGCATTAGAAAAATAACATTCCTGGAAATTTTAAGCTTCAAGAAAATACTTCTTAGGGTGGTGATGGAGAAAAATGGGCAAGTGGAGAAGGAGCAAATAGGATGAAATACATGCAATAATTTCTTATAGTGGCCTTTGAAACAAAATAAATTGAAATGGAGGAACACAAAAATGTCTCTCAGCCAACTTTATTTATAAAACGATATGTTACATTTATTTATTGCTCAATTTGTTTTTAATTATAGTCGACATAGAATATTAGTTTCGGGAGTACAACATAGTGACTCAACATTATATACCTCAAAGTGTTCATCATGAGAATTCTAATAACCATTTTAAGTACCTACTGTACTTAGTTAAGACGTTATTGCCTAGTCCCTGTATATTAAACCCCTATGAGTTATTTTATAAGTAGAAGTTTGTACTTCTTAATCCTTTTCTCCTTTTCTTCCCAAGCCTCTACCCGCTTCCCTTCTGGCAACCATCAGTTTGTTCTCTGTATCTATAAGTTCGTTTCTGTTTTGTTTATTCTTTTGTGTTATTTTTTTAGATTCCACATGTAAGTGAAATCATATGGTGTTTGTCTTTCTCTGACTTATTTTGTTTAACATAATACTCAAGTCCATTCATGTTGTTACACATAGCAGGATTTCATTCCTTTTTATGGTTGAGTAATAGTCTATTGTATGCATGTACCACATCATCTTTATCCATTCATCTGTTCATGGACACTTAGGTTGCATCCATATCTTGGCTATTGTAAACAGTGCTGTAATGAACATCGTTAAGTTTATTTACAGCTGTGAAAAGCTCAGGAAGACAGTTATCTTAGAAAAACAAATTTTTAACCTCGGTCAGAGCATGAATCTTTGAAATACTTGGGAAATCCCTGCTCCTGCTGGTAGGGAGGAGGGTATGTCCTTGCGAAAAATCAGAAAATGTCACCTGTTTCCCTTTATTCTGGGCATTCATTTTTTTCTGTGATAGTCATTTTATTGTTATGCTGGTTTCTAATAAAGAATAATTTAAAAATTTCATAGAAACAGTCCTTTTTTCCTCTTTCTCATAGGCTCCCAAGTTACAAGTGTGTTATAGAACTGGAGGTAAAACCAGTCTTGTTATAGATTAAAGGTGACTTCAAAATCAAGTGTTAATGAAGCTTTTGGGTTTTGTAGGTCGACTTTACAACTTTTTAAAATTGTACATGAGTTAAGTGGGTTTGGGTAAAAGTTCACCCTGCTTCTTTAATAATTGCATTTAATGACTAGTGTGTATTTTATTGTTCTGTTTTGTTTATTCAGGGGCTGCCTATTGTCAGTTTATGGACATGCTGTTCCCTGGCTCCATTGCTTTGAAGAAAGTGAAATTCCAAGCTAAGCTAGAACATGAATATATCCAGAACTTTAAAATACTACAAGCAGGTTTTAAGAGGATGGGTGTCGACAAAGTAAGTACATTTTATTCTTTCATTTAGGTTGTTTCTTATCTAGTGATTGTTACTAAGGATACAGATGCTGGCCCACGACTTTGGACTTTTTTTTTTTCTTTTCCCAGTTTATATAATTATCTTTTCTCCAGCTACCATAGAATTTATTGGGAGCAAAGTTTCCCTCTATCCTCCTACTCCCAATTCCCTTGTTGTCTTCTTTCTTCATCATTAAGTTAGTCACTCTGGAGGAATCGACCTATAAATCTGTACCTGTGATTAAAAAAAAATGTTAACCATTTAATCCCTATTAATCTGAGCTCTAACTCCTTTAATCTCTGGATTTACTTCCGTTGTATACATTTACCACATCATCTTTATCCATTCATCTGTTGATGGACACCTAAGTTACATCCATATCTTGGCTATTGTACACAGTGCTGTTATGAACATAGTTAAGTTTATTTACAGATGTGAAAAGCTCAGGAAGACAGACATCTTAGAAAAAAAAAATTTTAACCTATGGTATTAGCGTACCATATGGTAGAATAAATAGTTCTAAATAGAGAGGATTGTAGAAATAGTTGCTTTATAAAAGATTAAGGTAAAAGGAATATCTCTGGTGGTTGTTGAGAAGTTCCTGCTTGCCCCCAAGGTTATTTGGAGGTCCACCAGGCTTCGTTAGGACAAATATCCCTGTTTTACTAGGTAATAGGTTACAGTCACATACTACATAACAGTGTGGTCCTGTAAAATTTTAACAGAGCTGAAAAACTGTCACTAACTTACGTCTTAGCCATCGTAATGTCGTAGCCAACGCATTGTTTGTAGTGATTCTGGTGTAAATAAATCTGCTCTGCCAGTTGTATAAAATTATAGTACATAGTGCATACAGTTATGTACAGTACATAAAACTTAATAAAAAATGAGCACGTTACTGGTTTCTGTATCTACTATACTTTTCATCATTGTTTAGAGTGTACTCTTTCTAATAAGAAAAATGTTTGTTATAAAACAGTGTGCCATGTCATGCCAGCAACAGTCTCATATCTTGTGTCTAACTTGTCCCTTGATTGTATCATTTTCCCTCATGCTTGATTTAATCTGTTCTGTACAGTAACATGCTGCACAGGCTTATCGTTTAGGAGCAGTAGGCTATACCATCTAGATTTGTGTAAGTGCACTCTGATGTTTGTACAGTGACAGAATAGCCTAACGATGCATTTCTCAGAACACAGCACTATTGTTAAGCGATGCATAACCGTATTGCAAAATTAAGCAGCCTTCCCCCTCAACGCTCATAATTAGAAGCCATTTTTAAGCCATTTTTTTGGTGCAAACTTTTTTTTCAGTATTTTTAAAATACTCTCCCCCTAATTATATTGCTGGTGTGTCTAGTTTTTATTTACTTTGAAATCAGTCTTTATTTTAGTTTTGTCTTTGTACAGTGTTGTACAGTGTATAAGTAGGTACCCCAAATATCCATTCATACTGTAAGAATTTCTTTTAGTTACCACGCATAGATTTAAGAACTCGGTGTAGTTTTTTATATACAATAATTTTTCTCTTTTTATGGAATTTCATTTTTTGAGTAAGGAAAAATTTCAAAGTATACAAAAGTAGAGCGTATAGTGCAGTGATCTCCCATGGGCCTCAACAATTACCAACTCATGGCTGGTTTTGTTGCAGCTATACCTATACCCTTTCTCTTGTCTGCTTGTATTCCTGGGTTATTTTCAAATGAGTTCCAGATATAACATTTTATTTGTAAATGTTTCACTGTCATACAAAGTAATTTTTAAAAACTCTGTTTACTTAAAGTGGCGGATATAGTTCAGATTAATATGTATATTCTCTTTTACAAAAATAGCATTGCAACTGGAATCCTTGAAGAGTTAAAAGACAGTTAAGCTCTGGCCAACAGTTTAACAAGTTGAATACTTGATAATGCAGTATTGTATGGTAAAAAAAACTTACAAAGTCCATAAAGTGTGTTTTAATAGCATTGGAATTACTTGAAAAACATAACCATTTTGAAGAAATCTGTCCTGGGACAGATTCTGCACCTTGACCTATTATTTCTCTCTCTCTCTCTCTCTCTCTCTCTCTCTCTCTCTCTCTCTCTTTAAATTTAAAAAATTACTTTTTAAAAAAAATTTTTATTTATTTTTTATGGCGACATGGGTTAACTGACTTATTTTTAAGACAGAATTTTTTCTTTAACACAATTCCTTATGGATACCTATAGTTATTTTGTACTTTAGATTTTATACTTTGTGACAGATGCTGTGGCCATGCAAGTTACATGGGAGGTTTACTCTTTATAGTGGAATGAAATCTTAGGATGCGTTTGGAAGTGCATATGGGACTTACATACAATACTTGTTCTTTTACATTTCTGATTCCTTTTGTTGAATTTGGAGGGGGTTTGGCAGGTGGAGGTACTCTGTGGAAGGCAAACTGAATGAAACTTGCTATATAAACTTCCAGGGGCTTACTTAGCACTAATTCTTGCCTCTAAATTATTTTTTTCTCCTCTTGGCAGAGCTTTATAATGATTCGATGCATGGACACATTTGTAGCTTGCCAAAAACCTCTTGCTTTGGGCTAAACAATCTTGATCTTTCTCTGCAGATAATTCCTGTGGACAAATTAGTAAAAGGAAAGTTTCAGGACAATTTTGAATTCGTTCAGTGGTTCAAGAAGTTTTTTGATGCAAACTATGATGGAAAAGACTATGACCCGGTAGCTGCCAGACAAGGTCAAGAAACTGCAGTGGCTCCCTCCCTTGTTGCTCCAGCTCTGAACAAACCGAAGAAACCTCTCAGCTCTAGCAGTGCAGGTAAAAAAACAAAACAAACATCATTTCCAAATAATAATATTCCAGGCATGCATTCATTCATTCATTCATTCAGCCAGAACTTTTCGAGTAGCCGTAGGCTTAGATAACTTAAGGAGGCTAATCCCAGCCGTGTGGCAGGAGCATGGAGTGTGTCATCAGGCAAGATCGGTGTTTGTCCTTTAAGATTCTGTAGCCCTGTGTAAGCCACTTCACCTCAGCTCCACAGTTTCTTCCTCTGTAAAATGGAAGTTTCAGTACTTGTCCCAGAGTTATTTTTGAGGCATGAATGAGCTATTGTGTGCAGTTTTGCCAGCACTCTTTAGTTGTGTGGAATAGAAGCCCCTCATGTTAGCTCACATAAACAAGACCTTTAGTTAGGACAGAAGGGTGTTTCACAGAACCCTAGGATGGGAAAGTTTCAACCAGACTTAAGCTCCCAGGAATTGAAAGAGCTTTTCGGATTTCTCAGGGACTGCTCTTGGCTCTCTACATCATCATTCTGTCTGCAGACCAGCTTCCTGTGCTTACTTACAGCTTCCCTGCCCTTCTCAGAACTTCAGCTACTATGTGGCTTTGGCTTGCTGTGCTACCAGCAGAATTTGGGAGGCAGGGAGGCTGTTTTTAGAGACCTTCTAAAAGATTTTGGCTGGGTAGGTTTCTAAAAATGTGTTTACAGTAGTATATTCCTAGAATATACCTATACTTTGGGGCAGGGTGGATGTTCTACAGATGCTAACTTCTTTTTGCGCAGAAGGTGGCAAGAACATTAGTTAAGGTCCCATAGTACCTTGAGAAGCTGATGTGTTTGGTAGGTAAAGAGGACATTGAGTACTTCTTAATTGTTGCATCTTTATTGAGATACGACTCTCACGCCATACCATTTACCCATTTAAAGTGTACACAGTTCAGTGGTTTTTTAATATATTCACAGATATGTTAAACTATCACCACAGTTGATTTTAGAATATTTTTGTTATGCCAAAAAGAAACTGGATATGTACCCAAAGCAGTTATGTCCCATTTTCCCCAAACTCTGCTTGCCGCCAGCCCTAGGCAACCACCAACCCACTTTCTGTCTTATAGGTTTACCTAGTCTGAGCATTTCATATGAATTAGATCATGGAAGATGTGGTCTTTTGTGTCTGGCTTTTTTTTCATTTAGTGTTTTCAACTTTTATCCATGTCGTAGCATGCATCATTAGTTCATTCCTTTTTATGGCTAAATATTCTATTGTATGACTGACTATACTACATTTTATTTATTTATTAGTTGATCATTTGTGTTGTTTCCACTTTTTAGCTGTTATAAATAATGCTGCTATGAACATTCCTATGTTTCTGTGAGGACATGTGTTTTCATTTCTTTTGGTTATATATCCAAGAGTATATACTCTAGGAGCAGAGTTCTTGGATCATATTGCATACCGTTTTCTAAAGTGGCTGCACCATTTTGCATTCCCATCAGAGTATATGAAGGTTCCAGTTTCCCCAATATTGAGGACTTTCATTCCTTAGCTATTTAGAATAGAGAACTGCCTAGATCACCCTGTGCATTTCACATTTCATATGTGGCTAGCAGGCAAGCAGAGACTTGCATTAAGCATTTAGTCTTTGGGATAAACATACTAGAGGTAAACATACTAGACATGATACTAGAGATCATCCCGAGGAAATGCTTGTTTTTGTAGGTAACAGGGTTTACAGTTATTGAATAATTTGGGGTGTCAGGAAGATCAGATATTTCTAAACCTGGCATAATATATAAGCTTTACAAGATGAATGATTAAAATCATGAATGATACATTTGCCTCGAGGTAGCCCAGTCATGATTATTTTAACTTGTAGATAGATTGGCCCCTTTACTACTTTTTCATTGTCTTTCTGCTATTGCTACTGAGAAAAGCCTGTAAATCCTAGTCAGTGTGCTGCTTTTCTCTCCTAATCCTTCTAAATACTTTAAAAGGTGAGCAAGATATGGGTTTTGAAGTAATTAGTTGTAAGAGTAGTCTCTAACATCCTACCCTTCACAATCCAAGGAGCATGAGGTTCTGAGCTAGGAGGTGTCAGACTTTGCAGGCAGGGAACTGTGGGTACCTGGCAACTGGGACTGTGAGTTCACCCCTGGTGTAAAGTTTATCTTTGTGCCATGAAGCTGCCTTGCTGGTAGATTTGGTTGGTAGATCAACTGTATGTGCCTCTTTCAGATGATAGTTCTGTTCACCCCAGAAGCAAAAAGACTTAACTTCTGGCATAAGAAATTGTGGCTGAAATTGATACTTAACTTTGCTGCCAGGACAAAAAACCACTTTGGGCACACTTGGGGGTGTTGTCATGCATGCTGGACTCTCCACATTGGGTTCCTTCACTGCATTACAGTGGAGGGCAGTTGGTCACAGCCTTTTCTTATTGTCTATTGGATTCTTTTTTTGTCTCGAAATTAATCCTTTTAAGACTTCTGCTCTTCTTTCAGCTCCACAGAGGCCCATTGCAACACACAGAACTACTGCAACCCCTAAGGCTGGCCCGGGTGTGGTGCGAAAGAATCCTGGTGTGGGCAATGGGGATGACGAAGCAGCTGAACTGATGCAACAGGTAGGCCCTTCCTGTGTCCAAGATGCGAGTCACCTCAGGGGAAAGGACACTTGCTGCACTGACCAGGGGAGTTTTGTCTGTGTTCTTGTAGGGAGACCTGCTTTGTCTGCTTGCTGAAACAGTCCTTGTTAAAACATGTGTGAGCACGTTGGGTGCTGCGTGGGCAGCGTGAGCATGCAGGTGAAGCGGAAGAGAGGGGTCAGGCATTTCTGAGATCTGTTAGTGTAACAAACCAGCGTCTGAGTTTGGAAACCCACCTGTTAGTGTAACAAACCAGTGTCTGAGTTTGGAAACCCACCTATGCAGTAGGAGGATTCTGTTGAATGTCTGGAATGCTGTGAGCATTCTCTGGGATTCAGAGTATCTCTTGAATTTTGGCTCTGACAAAAGGTGAAGAGTTTTCTGAATAATTAAAAAATGATTTCACAGTTTCCCTGCTGAAATCTTGGGTCACTAGAGATTCAGGTTGAGGGTGGAACTGATATGAAAAGCCTTTTGCTCTTCTGTTCTTAATAAGTCAGCAATGTGAAAGGTCTTCAGGATCAGTTATTATCCTGAAGGTACTCGTCAGGAATTTCTGGATCAGAATAAATTTTAGACCTTTAGACATTTTTTCACTAATCCTTCTAGTTGTTTTGTTTATTTGTTTGCTTTTGGGTGATTCTCTTGGTTAACCCCAGTTTTAAAATTGGGGATGCCATGATTCCAGTGAGTTTGGGATTGAACACTTTTACTTTTCTAAAGGCCAAGGCCTAAAACCTGGGTGACATGGCCTCACTTTAATCCACAATCTCTTGTGACCCACGCCTTCCTTCTAGATCAGGACAGAAGAGACTGCCCAAAGATTTTCGTTTTATTTTCATTCTCCCACCTTTTTGTGACCCACAGTCCTAGGTGCCTTGAGACTGGGTCACCATCCCCATTGCTGCGGCTGCCTTGAGCACCCTCTGGGTTTTGTCATTTAAGTCCTGGAGAATAAGGAGTCTTTCCTGTAACTGTTGGTTTCCAGGCCTGCAAGTACTCAGGAAGCAATCTCAGAAAAATAGAGTTGTTAATGGTGAGGGTAGGTGGCCAGTGCAGAGGTTATATTGTACCCTCCAGGAGAAGTTGTAGTGGATTCTATGGGACCTTGGTCTTGGCTCAGCTAATGTCCTGTGTGATAGAGAACACACTTTGGGTTGCATATGTGTGAGAATTGTCCTGGTTCTGCCACGTATTTCTATTCAGGGTAGGTCAGTTAACAACTCTCTGAACTTACTGTCTCATTTGAAGTGGGGCTACTATACTTCACTCATGGTAACTGAGCAGTTTACATGAGCTGTTATGTCAAGTGCCTGGAATGGTGTTGGGATAAAAGGGGTAGTGGCAGTGGATAAAAGACAGTTGTGGTTATTAGGGTTCCTGTCCATTGTCTTGATAGAGATAGGTCTAGAAGTGTTTTTTAAAAGTTCATAGGATTATTTTTCATGTGAAATACATACACAAGTATTAATAATTATATGGAATATGTGAATATTAACAAAAATAGCTAACATTTTTGGAGTACATATGTCATGACACTGTTAAGCACTTTAATTTCACTTTTGCATGAGGCCTTGGGGTTTTACAGGTAAGACAGTGTGGCTCGGAGTGGTTAAGTACTTGAGCTGGGGGCTGAGCCCAGCTCATACCCAGCTGGTTCAGCCCTGCTTCAGAAGTACTTTGGCCTGCACGGGGTTTTAATTTTTAATTTGATTTTTTTTTTTTTTTTAATATGAAGGACTTAAGGTTCTCTTCAGTTTACCAGAGTCTTTTCCATACCCTGTTACTGACTCCTTTGGCTCATTACATGATCTTTCTGGCCCCTGAAAACATTTGAATTCGTGACCCTTGACAAAGGCGTGAAGGTCTGGAGGACACAACCAGCATGGGAAATAAGAGCCAGATGGTCTTGTTAGAGTAAGGCAAGAAGAGTGAATTCTATACAAATTACCTTGTAGTGTTCATGTTCCAGGGAGATCTTCAGTGATTCCACACTCTTCAGTCATCCTGGAGAAATTTACTTTAGTTGATTTTAGTCCAAAGCAGCAACATTCAATAGAAATAGAATGTCAACCAGAAAGGTGAGACATATGTATAATTTGAAGTTTTTCAGTAGCCACGTTATAAAAAGTTAAAAAAATAGATCAAATTAACTCTAATAATACATTATCCAATATATCCAAAATATTATCATCATAACGTATAATTAATACAAATAATTGTCAGTAAAATGTTTTACATTTGAAGACTGTACTAGGTCATCAAAATCCAGTGTGTATTTAATGTTTACAGCCCATCTCATTTTAAGGGCCACATTTTAAAGGCTCAGATAGCCACGTTTGGCTCAGCCACCAGACTGACCAGTGCAGGTTCTAAGCATTCGTTGGTTATAGGTATCACTTTACTACAAGAGAAGGTTCTAAGAGTGACATGTGATAGCCACAGATTTTTAATAATCTAAATAAGCACTGGGAGTAATGTGAAGTGAAAGCCAATGACTTAATACTTATTGAGAGTTTCTTATGGCTATATAGTTATTGATTGATATCAAGGAAGAATGCTGATTTGGCCTTGTAGGTGGGGCCCAAAGATTGGATTCTGGTGCCCTGGATAGTCTGTAGGCCAGAGAAGGTTTTAATAGGTTAGGAGGGAAGCATTAGTGAAATATGAGTATATAGGTGGATGCCAAAGTAGGGTACCTTTTAAAGCTGTTTTGGCTTCCCTTTCCTCCTCAGTCACTAATGTGTTTAGAAGGCCTCTTAGGTTCTTGGATCTTGGAGCCAAAGATCCAAGGCAGCTTCCTGCTGTTGGGGTTGATCAACTCTTCCCCTTCTATCCCCTTTTCTTCACTGTAGGGCTAACTGATAGTTAAAGTAAAGGCAACCAACCAGCAGCAGTTAAAGCAGGGGTTGTGAGAATGGGGAAAAATGGATGATTTAATTTTTCTGGCTACTAGGTGATGGTAGTAACTATTGAAATTTTCAATTTTAAACATGATTTCTGTGTTTGGGAAAAGAATAATGGAAGGGTGTCTAGAACCTTGATTCTGGTTTGGTCTGTCCAGGTCTCTGATGATGAATATTGATGTTAAGTGTTCTACAGAATTGTGCAGCAGGTCCAGTCACCAGCTCCTCATCTCTGAATGTTGCTGCTGCTTTTATTTTATTTTATTTTATTTTATTTTATTTTATTTTATTTTATTTTATTTTATTTTATTTATTTTTTTAAATTAGATTCAAGTATATAGTAATACATTGGTTAGTCATTTATATAGTTTATAAAACGATTTCCCTAATTGCTTTTTCTCTCCTCTGGCTCTCCACCTAGCCATTACATTGATGCCCACTGCATTCCCTATGCCGTGCTCCCCATGCCCCATGACCATCTTATTAACTACTAATTTGTACTTTAACCTTTCAGTCCTTTCTCTTAGCCCTTGAATCCCCTCCCCTCTGGCCGTTACCAGACTGTCCTCTAGATTTGTGAGTCTGTTTTTGATTAGTTTGTTCTTTTTGTTCCTTAGATTTTGCATGTAAGTGAAATCATGTAGTATTTATCTTTCTCTATTTGTCTTATTTCATTCAGCATAACAACCTCTATGTCCATCCATGTCGTTGCAAATGGTAGGATTTCATTTTTTTTAATCGCTGAGTAATATTCCATTGTATATATGAACCATAACTTCTTTATCCAATCATCTGTTGATAGGCATTTAGGTTGCTTTCATATTTTGGCTATTGTAAATTGTGCTGCTATGAACATAGGGATGCACAGATCTCTACGAATTATTGTTTTGGTTTTCTTTGGCTAAATACCCAGATGTGCAATCGCTGGGTCAGAAGGTACATCCATGTTTAATTTTTTGAGAAACCTCCAAACCGTTTCTATAGTGGCTGTACCAATTTGCAGTCCCACCAACAGTGTGTCAGAGTTCCCTTTTCTCCACATCCTCGTCAACACTCATTCTTTGATTTATTGATGATAACCATTCTAACAAATGGTTAGAATGGTTATCATCAATATCATGCTTTTAATTTTCATCTCTCTAATGATTAGCGACCTTGAACATCTTTTTATATGTTTATGGCCCATCCGTATTTCTTCTTTAGAGAAATACTTGTTCAGGTCTTCTGCCCATTTTTAAATTGGGTTTTTGTTGTTGAGTTGTGTGAGTTCTTTATGTATTTTGGATATTAACTTCTTAACAGATGTATCATAAGTGAATATCTTCTATTCAGTCAGTTATCTTTTTGTTTTGTCGATGGTTTCCTTTGCTGTATGAAAACTTTTTAGTTCGATATAGTCCCATTTGTTTATTTTTTCTTTTGTTTACCTTGCCTGAGGCGATATATTCAAAAAGAAATGACTGTCAGAGATGATAGTGCCTACATTTTCTTCTAGAAGTTTTATGGTTTCTGTCTTAACATTTAAGTGTTTAATCCATTTTGATTCTGTTCTTGTATACAGTGTAAGAAGGTAGTCCATCTTTTTTTTCACATGTATTTGTCCAATTTTCCCAGCACCATTTATTGAAGCAACTGTCTTTACCCCATTGTATATTCTTGCCTCCTTTTTCGTATGTTAGGTGAGCACATAGGCATGGATTTATTTTGGCGCTCTCTATTCTTTTCCATTGATCAATGTATCTGTTTTTATGCCAGTACCATGCTGTTTTGATTGCTATTGCCTTGTATAGTTTGATGTCAGGGAGTGTGATACCTCCAATTTTTTGTTCTTTGTCAAGATTGCCGTGGCTATTCGGGGCCTTTTATGGTTCCATATAAATTTTAGGATTATCTGTTCTAGCTCTCTGAAAAATGCTGTTGGTATTTTGCTAGGGATTGCATTGAATCTGTAGATTGCTTTGGGTAGTATGGCCATTTTAACAATGTCGATTCTTCCTGTCCACGAGCACGGTATATGCCTCCATTTATTTGTATCTTCTTCAGTTTCTTTTTTCAATGACATAATTTTCTGAGAACAGGTCTTTTACCTCCTTGGGTGATTTGATTCCCAGGTATTTTATAGTTTTAGATACAATTGTAAATGGGATTATTTTCTTTTTCTTTTCTTTTTTTATATGTATTTTTATTTTTAATGCCTATAGCACCTGGTCTTCCTTAGTAGTTTCCCATCCAAGTACTAACCTTTCCAAAAGTTCATCATTGGTGTATAAAAATGCCACTGACTTCTGAATATTAATTTTGTATCCTGCTACTTTCCTGAGTTCATTGATCAGTTCTAACAGTTTTTTGGTGGAATCTTTAGGGTTCTTTATATGTAATATCATGTCATCCACAAAAAATGAGAATTTTACTTCCTTCCTTCCCAATTCAGATACTTGTTATTTCTCTTTCTTGTCTTATTGCTGTGGCTAAGACTTTAAGAACAGTGTTGGAGAGGAGTGGTGAAAGTGGGTATTCTTGTCTTGTTAATGATCTTAAGGAAGATGCTTTTAGCTTTTCCCCATTGAGTATGATGTTAGCTGTAGGTTTGTCATGTATGGCCTTTATTATGTTGAGGTATATTCCCTCTACTCTCACTTTGCTGAGTTTTTATTGGTTGCTTCTTGATTGCATGTTATGAAGGGAGGGTTTCCTTCCACTTGGGATGGGATTTGATCTTTGGTTATGTCTGGCTTCTTCATCAGGCTCTGGGGAGACTAGATGAGCAGTTCGCTTCAGTTTTTGCCGCTATACTTTAAGAAGTTCAGACTAAATTTCTGGCTCTTAGAATTTCCTGCTACACAAATTGTTCTTAGCTGCTGCACCTTTGATTAGTCCTGGCTTGGCTTTCCACATGGGCCCTAGTCTCTGAGTCTCATGAGGATTTTATGCTGCATGGCATGTCTTATAATTTGCATTGAATAAAAGTTAAAGGGAATTCATAGATTTGAGTACACTTGAATGAAGATTCACAATGGACTAATTGAGAGAATTGTTATTTTTATTACTCTTGGCTAGATAAGAGTCCTAGCTTAAGCACCAAGATTGATTTTTTTTATTGCCTCTTTATAGAAATTAGAGCCCTTCAGTGGAGCTCCTGAAGGCTCCTATAGCATGTCTGGTGAGGGGACAGGATGCTCAATGGAAGGAGCTTGGCAGTGGAATGTGGTGGGGTCTTCTGTCTGCCTCTGCTGGCTTCCCTCCCTTTTCAGACTTTTTTGGGAGGGAGATAGGTACGAGGACCATCTCTTCAGATGATGCTTTTCTTTTGAGTCATGGCTTGCCCCTGATCCCCAATATATGGGTAAGGGGAGTGGTGGAGGGAAAGAATCATTGAGTTTTCCATGGCCAGGCCTCCCTTGTCCTTGCTGTCTTTGTCTAGTATTAGTTATCTTTAGCGAGTCTTCCCATCCTGCTGTTTTTACCTTGCTCCCCTGGACTAGACCCTCTCTTTCCACTGACCTCCACATGTAGAAAGACCTGAACTCGATTGACCATTGCCTTGGTAAAAACTTTATTCATAACTGTTAGTCATCCTATTGGGCTGGACTTTGCTTCTTCTATATTTGTCTCAGGCTTCCATGGTTTTTTCTCCTAAATCTTTTCTCAGTCCCTGAGAAGTTCCTGCATGTTTCATGGTATAGTTTGTCCTTTCCTGGGAATTATTATAGTTAAGCTGGCCATGAACAAGCCCATATTATTTTTCTGGGCTGAAGAAAATTGACATTAAAGTGGGTTTTTGTCCATGTGAGAGAGTTCGATGAAAGACCACCTATCCTTTGGGTTAGAAGTTTGTTTTGATACTGGGTACACGAATGCCAGATGTCTCACGCTTTTTAATGTCTTGTGCAGGTCAACGTATTGAAACTTACCGTTGAAGACTTGGAGAAAGAGAGAGACTTCTACTTTGGAAAACTAAGGAACATTGAATTGATTTGCCAGGAGAATGAGGGCGAAAACAACCCTGTATTGCAGAGGATTGTGGACATTCTCTATGCCACAGATGTACGTGTTGACATGAGGATATTTTCTTGCCATTTTGCTACCTAAGAGAAAATGAATTTTATCTGGAGGGTTTCGGTAAACTCAGTGCTGATGCTTGTCGTGTTCCAGTGTAGCATTCATCAAAGGACTTCATCTTTGATCCCTCAAAATCAGCCAAGGGCACCTCTGGCGAGCTTTGGCCTTTGTCTTAAGGCCAGAATAGGACAAGGAGGTGGCTGGCTTGCCCTGCTTCTGTGGTTTGTGACCACTGATAGGTGATGAGTGCCACAAAATGCTCTTAACCCCACCATCCCCACTCCACCCTCCTGTAGCTTGGAACCCTCAGCCTGTGTTGATACCTCATTTCATCTGGGCCCCTGGCATGCTCTGGAGAACCAGGCACATGTCCCCCTTTTGATATCTGCTGCCTACAGCCGTCATAGAGTACCTTTGCTTCTCCTTCCCAAGAGTGGGCATGGTTACCGTTCCCTCAAAGTGCTTCGTGGTCAAGTTTTTTGGGATCCACGTGTTTCTCACAACTGAATCTGCTCAGTTCATCATGACATTAGCTGATCAGGGAAGACCGATTTCCCTTAGATTTAGAATTTGATACCTTGCTCTGTTCACTATTTAATGGATATATTTACTTAAAATTTTTCTACATGCCTTAGCAAGGTGTGTAGGATCAAACTACAGTATATGTCTAAGTGATTTATAGTATGTGTGGCAGTCTACAAATAAAAGATACTATTAACACCGTTCCCTATACATAAGTGAATTTGGGAGATTAAGACAAATGACTAAAAAGTTAATAATTTGTTAAATAAATCCTTTTTTCAGGCTTGCTCTGTGCCAGATAATGAAAGTGAAGATGATGAAGATATAGGGGCCCTTGGTCTAGACTGAGTATTATTTTAGTAGGGTCATATCTTAAGTAAATTCAGCTGTAGAGATTGTTAAAAATAAATAAATAAATAAGATAGTGGTTGAAAGGGAAGTCTAACTTTAATGTTAGTGTTGCCATTGGTACACAGCAGAGTGCCCAGGAGCGAGTGCGAGATGGGAGCCATGAATCCGCTGTTTTCCCCTGCCGCTGAGTTGGTTACAGCTATTTTTGCACAGATTTTCATGTATAAATAAAACACCCACAACACTCCTAAGTAGCATTCATGGTTTCTAAGTACAGCCAAAAGAAAAGCTGGCTGTATAGATAATTTATCGAGAGGAGATGCTATGGTATTGAACTTTATGGTGATTCAGGAGTTTTTGAGGGTAACTTTTCTTTTAAAAACAACTTGAGGTATAATGAACTATGCATATTTAAGTACAACTTGACATGTGAAATCATCACCATAATCAAGAGAACGTGTACAGATCTGTCATCCCAGAAGTTTGAGGGTAAATTTGATTGTATTCAGTTTTTTCCTTTAGTGAGATATGATTCCATTGGCTAAGTAATAATGCCAAGTGTATGGTAGAGACAAGAAGAACCATTGACTTGATAGAGTTTAAATATGAGGAAAGCGAACCCACAGTAGAATCTGATCATTCGGTGTTGAGTAACAGCTTCTCTTCTCATTTTCCCATTTTAGGAAGGCTTTGTGATACCTGACGAAGGGGGCCCACAGGAGGAACAAGAAGAGTATTAACAGCCTGGACCAGCAGAGGAACGTTGGAATTTTTCACTCCAAATCATGTGCTTAACTGTAAAATACTCCCTTTTATTATTCTTAGAAGACTCACTGGTTTCTTTTCATAAGCAAAAAGTACCTCTTCTTAAAGTGCACTTTGCAGAAGTTTCACTCCTTTTCCAATAAGTTTGTTAGGAGCTTTTACCTTGTAGCAGAGCAGTATTAACATCTAGTCGGTTCACCTAGGGAACAAAGAGGCTGACCATGGGGCTCACCGAATGGATACTGGTAACACTGATTACTGGAGAAGATGTTTTTATGTGATATGCTGAGGTGGAGACCTCAGAGAAAATGTAAAGACTGATTTGAATTTTAAGCTAATGTGAAATCTTGGCAGAGAACGTTTAAATAAATAAATGCCTTAAGAGTATTTAAAATATGCTTCCATATTTCAAAATATAAAATGTAACCTGACAGGGGATTTTGTGTGTTCAACCTTGTGTCTGGGAAGGAAGGGCCAGACCTTGGAACCTTTGAAACCTGCTGTTCACAGGTCTTGCAGGGCAGCTTGAATCTTCACAGGCCTAACCTTGGCCCAGAAGGGAAGTTTAAAATGTTGCTCTGTAAAGCCATGTGGTGTCTTTGATCAGTTGCATCTCTGCTAGGAAGCAAGAGGCGTTGTTGCCTGAACGAATAAGAGGGTATATTTTAATCCTGAGATGTTTTGAGTTGAATAGCTCGATTTTCATTGAGCATTTCTCTGACCATTTTTCCAGTTACCCCTGAAATTTCTATGTATTATGGTTTTTTGGGAAATGAGGTGTGTTCAGTCTTTAAATCTAACAACTACTTTTTTGGGACTTGCCCACATCTCTGGGATTTGAATGGGGGTTGTGTCCCATTTTACTGTCTTTTAAGTTTACATTTAACATATTTCTCTTCTCTGTTCCCCTTGCCCACTGGGGACTCCTCTTTGGCTCCTTAAAGTTTGCTGCTTAGAGTGGAAGTTCAGCAGGCAGGTGATCATGCTGCAAGTTCTTTCTGGACCTCTGGCAAAGGGAGTGATCAGTGAAGGCCATCGCTACCGTGGGATCTGCAAGGCTGGGTGTTTTTGGTACCTGCTGTCCACAGCCTTCCACTGTTATCGGAATACTTTGCCAGTGCACTAATCTCTTTGGAGATAAAATTCGTTAGTGTGTTACTAAATGTTAATTTTCTTTTGCAGAAAATACAGTGCCATGTCTGAATTAATTATTAATATTTAAAATATTTCATTCCTTAACACTCCCTCATTTGCTTTGCCCACAGCCTATTCAGTTCCTTTGTTTGGCAGAATTCTGCAAAATGTGTGTCACCCACTACTGAGATTGTTCAGCCCCTGATGTATTTGTATTGATTTGTTTCCGGTGGTAGCTTGTCCTAAAATGTGTGTAGAAAGCCGGTATTTTATGATAATTGTTGTGTAGTGCATGCTCTGTGTGGAATTCAGAGGAAAACCCAGATTCAGTGATTAACAATGCCAAAAATGCAAGTAACTAGCCATTGTTCAAATAACAGTGGTGCTATTTCTCTTTTGTGGCCTTTTAGACTTTTGTTGCCCTAAAATTCCATTTTATTGGGAACCATTTTCCACCTAGTCTTTCTTGACAGGGTTTTTTTCTACTTTAAACAGTTTCTAAATAAAATTCTGTATTTCAAGAGTGTCATGTCTTCTGAAATTTGTCTTGCCTTGGGTATTTTCTTTTAGGTTCAAATGATAAGGTATCGATGTTTCTTTCTTAAATTAGGACTGATCTTTTAAAAATCCTCAACTATTTTTTTCAAATATATTTATTTCTAAGCCTGTTCTCTTTGTTCTGTATTCTTCATATTACATTTCTTAGCTTCCTGCTGTTTTATGTTCTTATATTACTGTAAGAGGTCTTGTAGAAGTCCAAGGCTTGACGTAGCTGCTGTGAACCCTTTTTAGCCTGTTTCCTCCTGAGATACACAGCAGGACCATGGCAATATACTTTCTTTTGGTCTGTTTTTTATTGTAAGAATGTTTCAAAGGCAGTGAACACTGTCTTGATCTATAAAATGAACCTGAAATTGTCACCATAAGAAATGAATTCAAAAGCCTTACTGCCATTTTCAATATGAAATAAAGTTAAATGGGCAGAAGGCAGTTTTCTGTATTTTCTTTAGAGTACTTACCAAAATTATAGATGATCTGTAAACCCAACTTGATTTTGACTAGGTTTACACTCAACATTATTTCCTCTAGAAGTTAATGGTATGATACCTTTTCTGAAATGTTTTGTACCTTCGGAAGGCATTTGACATCATACATGTTGCTAAACTACAAGAAGATAACCTCCGGGAATGCATGGAGTTTGCGAAGATACTGTTAAGGAATGTCAACTGAGAAGTTACCTGGGAAGGAGTGAAGCTGATGACTGTGTGTACCTGTGATCTAAGCCCATTGAGCTGGCTCTTTAGGCCGAGGCATATAATGTTGATATGACTAACTCAGGTTAGGTCACTGGTGTGGTACACTTGAATAAGCTGCTTGGTTTGTGTGGCAGGTCCTGTGTTGTGTGGAGGCAAGGTCAACAAATAGGTTTTCTGGCTGGGTATGGATTTAGAATTCACTCATGCTGTTGGTCCTCAAACTGATGGGCTTCAGAATCACCTGGGGAACTTGATTGACATAATGTATTTTGAAAGTCCATCCCTAGAAATTCCAAGTCAGGAGATGGAAAGTCTTCATTTATTGTGTACCTCAGGTGTCCTGGGCTTGATGTAGTCCTCAGACCTAGACTTAGCAAGTTTTAGGTCTAATTCTGGCTAGGGTAAATTAGTCCTTGCAGGTCCCTTCTAGCTTTGGGACTCTTGAGCTAATCAGCCTGTTTTTTGTTTTTTTTTTTTTATTTTTTATTTCTGACCTGCAAAATTGGTGATGGCTTTGGCTGAAGTGCTTCCCTCACTGGGTGCTTGTTGGGATCAGAATGAACTGACAAAGCAACCATGATGTTAGGCAGTGGCTTCTAACATGGCTTCTTCAGATCAGTCCGAAATTATGTTTCTAGATAAGAAAATCTTAAGGCAGAGTTTTTGTATATTAAAAGTTTAGGAGGACATTCCTTAAGATAGGTAGGCTTTGAGTATTTTGTAAAATAAGAAAATAATGTCCTCCCCTCTGCTCATCCCCCCCGCGCCCCCTCCCAGCTTGGTAATATTTTAGACCCCAGCTCCTTTCAGTGTTCAGACTATGATTTTCACCATTTTTCCCCAAGTGAAATCAAGGTCTAAACACATTTCACTGTTTTCTTTTAAATGAAGATTCGGTGATTTAATAATCAGATTCAGTGATTTAAAAAATTGTATTTCCTTCAAGAATGTAACATGGTGTTGGAAAGGAAGCAGTTTTCTTTTTGCTGTAAGTAAAAAGATTGGAGAGGTTTTTCTTTAAGAGTCATTTTCCAAGATTTGGTATGAGGAGCTCCTTTTGTGATGTTTACCATAGTCCGCAAACAAAACCTTAGGCATAAACCTGATCAGCCTAATCAGCCTAATCAGATTAGCTTGCTAGTACATGGGTGACCCAAATCTGACTGCTGTCAACAGAGTGGAAATAATGGCTTTGAACCAAGCTGAATCTGAGCCTGTGGTCATTGTGTGTGAATGACCAGTCATTTTGCTGGTCTAGCGCTGTTACTGTTGATTTAAAATTACACATTCCACTTATTAAATATTAAAACCAGATGAGTTTATATTTATTTCTGACACTTCTGCTTTTTTCTTAGAGTTTTCATGTGTGAGGATATAACTGAGCATGCAGATTCCTTGTCCACAAGAAACCACACAGAGGGCTTATGTACTTTTACGTTGAACTTGACTAGTTAGAATCATTAACCCAGATGACTTCATGTTATGCAGCTTTAACTTGTGAAGGTCTGTTTCTACGGGTGGGGATAGGCAAATCTGGCCTGTGACCATTCGAAAGCAAACCAGGTTAGCCACCAAAGCCTGGACCTTTGTGTCCAGAGATTTAGGATCGCAAAGTGATCTCTGAGCAGTTTGGAATTCTGTGAGATGCCGTACCTTAAAAAGTAAAAATTTTTTCCTGGTTTCCTTTGAAAGATTTTCATAATCGGCAAGAATCGTTGGTGAGGCTAGGCTGGATGCAGGTATGAGGAAGAGGAGGAAGAGTAATCTATTTACTGATATCTTTAACTTCCTGTTTTAGTGGTGGAAAGATTTGGGAAGCTGGTAGGTGAGTTTCAGTCCATGAGGGAAAGTCTCAACAAAGCTGGCTTTATTGCTGTAATTAGTTTCCACTGGGAACAGATGTTTCTAAGATTTGGCCGTAATGGATGATTCACAAATTGCAGTGTAGACTATTAAAAGTCCAAGGTCAAGCATACAAGTTGGATAGACAATATATAAAGGGATCATGTGGCTAGAGCCCTTCTCTGATCTTTACCAAAATGAACAAAGAAGACCCATGTCTGTGGTCAGGAGGCCAAGGACCGGGAGTTGAGACTAGGTCCTCTTCCAGGCCCCGCTTCCCCGATCTGCAGAGTACGGCTCTTCATTGGTCCAAGGAGATGAGTGAGGCTGGTTTCCTCCCAGGTCCCTTCTGGGCCAGAAAAAGTTACTTAGGTCATAAAAGCCAGTAGGATACTGGATCAGGAAAGAGTTGGGGAGTGCCCAATAAGAAAAGCACAATGTTTCTCAGCATCAACTACATTTTACATGAGAGAGTTTGAAAAAATTCTCACAATGAAATTGTGATGTGTATAGTTTTTGTGTTTTAATAAAAGTTTTGACTTTTAAAAGTAGAGGCTTTGACACAAATAACAAATATTTCAACAAATGTGTTTGGCTTTTTTTCTACAGGCTACAAGCTGCAGGGAGAGATTTACTAACATTCATCCCCAAATGACATTTTAGTTCAAGAATCTAGATGTATTGTACCCATGTCTTTCATGGTTTATCCTAGTCTAAGCTTGAGTGACATTCAGGTTTCTTTCCTTGCTCGCCTCACAGTTGTTTTATCATATTGCTATTTATATCTCATAATGGGGCCCATTTATGTATTTTAAGTAGTTCTAGTGATTTTAAGGTCCAGCATACCTCAGTCACCTGGATTTTAGCATTCTAAAGGTTACTAACCTGATAGTGCCATTTTGGGGGTATTTTATATATTTTTCTACAAAATAATGTGAGTTAAATGTGTAATTATATGACTACTGTTTTTACTTTGATATTTTAAACCCTGCTTGGAAAAATGGAATAAACTATTTGTTTTTTACAGGTAGTTGTAGGCTATTCCAGCTTGTTCCTGTTTGTGTGTACCTCCCTCCCTATTAATTGGAAAGGCTGAGAGAAGAAATAATAATTCAGTGTTGAATGAATTAAAAAAATTACCTAAGAATTTTTAACTCTAACCTAATATTTTCCCTCTAATATTTAAGAAGTGCTTTTTTTTCTTTCTTATTTTGGGGAGGAAATGGGTAAGTAGCCACATTGACAGTTTACCTTTTTCTTGACTCGATATTTTGAAATCTGTCTTATTTGTTCATGTTTGAAAAAGAAAAACCCTCTGTTCTCGGTTATCAAGTTGCGTCTTAAATTTTTTGACAAATTTATGTAAAAGCCGTGAAGGATACAAAGTTTTTTTAAAACTTCACTGAGGAATAATTGACACATGTAGTTGTATATTAGGATACAAGTTTGATGTTTTAAAACCCACAGCGGTAAAACTGGCATCGCTGTTCAGTGGAGTGGAGGTGCCTTTCCTGGAGCTGTTAACCGCCTGTGTCACTGCAGCCCTGGCTCCTCAGTTGCCCCTTCTGGCAGCATCACATCTGCCCTCAGGGATCAGACTCCCCCAGGATTGGCAAGTGATGCCTGGATTAGCCTCCAGTGGGACTTGGAAATTTTTTCCAGAATTATTTTTGTGCACAGGTCTATCTAGGAGATTTTTTCCTTCTAAATGCCCTCCCTTCTCTACTTTTTTTTTTTTTTTTTTTTTTTAGCCTGAGTTATTGATGATATTTTCACTCTTTCTAGATGAGAATTTTTTAAATCCTTACCGGATAGAACGCATCTTAATATTCCCCTCCCCCATTTTTTTTTTAATGTTTCGTCCCAGGGAAGGAAAAATACATTTATTGTGACAACATAGCATATTTTAGGGCCACATAAAAGTATTGGTAAATGCAGGAGTTAGTAGAAACAATAACGTTGGATTGGAGAATGAAAGCACTGAACCGCACCCCCCCCCCCCCAAATGTGGGAAACAGGCCAATGTAGTGCTGTCATTCTTTTTTAATTCTTCTGGTTTGTCAATACCTAGCTTAATAAAACTCTGATTTGAAAGACCTGCGTCTTTTATAACGTTTCATTGACCCGTTTTGCTTTTAATAGTCTACTATGTGACAAAATCTTTCCTGTCCATTACTGATGAATAGGAGCCGAAATATTTTCTGTATGTTAGTGTTCTCTTTGTAGTATATGTCTGGAGAGAGTATCTTATGTGTTGATCAGTTAGCATTTCATCAACTGCAAGTTCATCATGAAATGTAATTTAGCTTTAAATTGGCAACATGTCCCTGGTTGAAATTCCCCAAGAGATTTAACCTTTGACCACCTCATCCTGCTGTTCGTGCCATGGACCAAGATTGAACAGTGCTGCACCAAGTCTAGGGCTGCTCTGACTTCTGGATTTGTAAGACTCCCATCTCACAAACAATGCTCTTATAGCCTTCCTCTTTTCAAAGAATTGGAGCTCATGCAGAGGGCATGTTAAGAGAGCTGCTGTGCCTTTCCTTGTTTTGACTATGGGGGCCATTTGGCCTTCTGGTGTTGGTGAATCCTGCGTTATCATAAGGCTCCCTGCCGTATTCCACCGTTTCCATGAGAGAGGGGCATACTGTGCTGTATTTGTCCTATGGGTCATTTTGTAATCCTACTTGTCCTGGCTATGTGAACTGTAGCTCCTGTCACTGCTGTGAAGTTCAATTTCACGAATAAATACAATGTCTCAAATTGGATGAAAAAAAAAATGGCTGCGTTGTTATGGTTTGTAGCATGGATTCTGATATTCCGTTTTGTGTTCTACATGTGGAATTCTGTCTCATTTCCCAGTTCTCATGTGTCAGTTGACTCTGCAGTTAGGTGGAAGTCCCCAGAGTTCCACAACTGACTTCATAGAGGAGCTACTTAGGACTCGGACAGCTGCCAAGATGTTTTACTCCAAACAGAAGTTGAAAACGAATAAGCCTCTGTCAGATATGACCAGCGAGATTAGCTGGGGAGAGCAAACTGGGCTAGGGTAAGTGAAGTTTTGGGGATAAAATCATCTCTAAAAGACTGGACACCTGGACCCTAGCATTCATTTTGTCTGAGATCAAGGACTGAACAGTAGAGCATCTCTTACCCATTTCCAGGATAGCTTACTTGCGTTCGGCCTTATGTCATCTGCCCCTACAAATACTTACAAAACTCACTGTTCAGCAAACCGGTTATTCTCCGCCTGACCCCTGCCAGCGTGCTCTTCTAGGGACTGTTCCAAGCGCCACTCCTGTTGCCAGGTTTGTAGGGTGCCTGCCTTCTCCCGCCCCAGAGCAGGTTAACTGTAGAGAATCGATCTGAGGCCAGTGGGCGTAACTCCCCTGATCTTATTCTTCTAATTCTTAACGAATTTCTACATCTCAGTTTTACTTCCCTTCAATTTTGGAGCACTAGCACTTCTCTTTGCTTCTTACTCTTGTCATCTGTTGGGTATTTCCATCAATATTTTTTTTGCTTGTCGCCTCAGTCCATGATCATACCCAGAGTTCCCCTCTTCTGGTTACAGACATATTTCTCATAAAATCTTCTGTAATTAAAATTTTCTAATAGTTATAAGAATATTATAAAGAATTCCCCTTTTCCAAGATTGACTAATTGTGATCATTTTGCCGCATTTGCTTTATCATTGTGTATGTTGAACCATTTGAGAATAAATTACATTGTGCCCATTTACTCTTAAATACTTAACTACATGTTTCTTAGGAATAAAGACATTCTCATCACTGCAGTACAGTAGTCAAACACAGGGAAAAGTTACTTCAGTATTATCTGAGAATGCAGAGTGTGTGTTCAGATGTCAGTGATAGTCCTAGGCATGACCCTTAGGGCTTTTCCCCCCAGTCTGAGATCCAGTTCAGAATCATGCATTGTCTTTAGTTGTTGGCCCCCTTTAGTCATCTATAATTGAACAGTTCTTTAGCTTTTGTATTTCACAACACAGACTTTTGGAGTCAAACCCAGTTATTTTGTAGACTGCCCTGTGGTTTGGGTTTATCTGGTTCCTGCTGATTTGGTTCTGGTTGCACGTGTTTGTCAGTGATACTCCCAAAGTGACGGGTCCTGAGTGCACGCACGAGGAAGCACGCAGTGGCTGTTTGCTCCCTCACTGGTGATACTGACTTCAATTGTCAAGACTTTAAAGCAAAAGAAAACACTCGTTTTCTTTATACATACCCATGCTTTCCTGCCGTATATAAATGTGACGATGCACGTGCCTTAGGTTAGTAGAGATTTTGTATTCCTTGATTCTTTGCTCACCTTTTTCACCACATTAGCCTCCAACTCTTAATAACCCTTATCCTAGTGTGTGCTGATTTTCTCTGTACTTATTTTGTACATGCTGATACTATAGTACCTCCCTTAAACTTGAGCAAGAAAGCCCCCTGCCCTGGGCCCTGAGCTTTGGGGTGTCCCTCTGCCCCTCTTCTTGCCATGTCTCCACCAGGTAAGGAATCCAAGGAGCTAAGAAGCCTGGCCACCCAGAGGCTCCCTTCCCCCACTGCTCTGTGTACTGGAATTTCTGCCCAAAGGGCTTTGATCCCAATTCCAGGTCTTTGTGAGTCATTTTTGAGGCAGCCATCCCTAGGCTTGTGGCCATGGAGCAATGGAGGTGAGGGAAAGGTGCAGTGTGGGTGTGTGGGCTGGGCTGTCCATGCATACGCTGCTGTCCACAAGCGCCTTGAGAAGCGCAGAGGGTGTGGGGTTGGCAGAGGGCTTAGAGACCAGCTCCCCTTCTAATTCTGGCACTGAGCTGAGGAGTTACAAAAATTCAACTTTGAAACTGGTCTCTCAGGTTTGTACAAAAGTATATTTGTCAAAGTAGAATAGAATATTTAATAATGTTTTATGAACATTTAAAATAAGACTTGCTATGTCGAGCTATGTTCTCTTGCGTTGGTCCTGTAATAAGGGTAGCTGTATGTACTAATGTGTATGTATGCAATGTTATGTGTATAAACATACCTATTTGTCATTTTTTAAATAAAAATTGACATCGCGCATTCTTCTGCATCTTCTTAGTAGAATCTCATGGAAATCTCTCCCTAGTCATCTGCTGGAGGTCAGATTCAGATTCATCCTTTTGAGTGTGGGTAATGTTCTGAGTACAGGTGTACTGATCTATTCAGCTGTTCTTTTTCTGATAGCAATTCTGTTTATTTTTTGCTGTGAATGGTGCTGCAGCAACTACTCTTGTACAATGGTCTTTCACAGTTGAGTAATTTAAATCGATACCCATCACTACATCCACTCTACCGAAATAAATTATAAAGATTGCCATGTACCTCTTTTGAGTTAAAAAAAAAAAAAAAGGAAGATAGAGAAATACATGATTTAGAAATCCTTTGCAATCACCTGCCAGAGAGAATGGCCATTATATTTGGAGTATATTTTTCCAGGCTCTCTATGCATGTGCCAATATACACATTCGTGTATTATTAACAGAAATTGACGTAAGTCCACGTCTGTAGCTTTTTTTCATTGGCGGTGACCTTTATGGCCATGTTCAGTGGCCTTTTATCATCTTGGCCTGTCCTGAAGCATCCCATCCTCCTCGCTGCCTCATCCTGTCTTTTGTGTTTTTGCCTCTTTCTATTCCCTAAATGTAGCCAGTCCCCATGTTTTCAGGTGTTGGTTTATTTTATTTGTAATTGGACAGCTCAGCATCACATGCATTAAGCCACTTTCCCTCTTTTATTCTGGCTTTTTTTTTTTTTTTTTTTTTTTTAACGCCTACAGCACCTGATCTTCCTAGGTGGTTTCCCATCCAAGTACTAACCAGGCCCGATCCTGCTTAGCTTCCGAGATCAGACATCAGGCTTGTTCAGGGTGGCATGGCCGGAGACCTCTGGCATTTCTTTCAGCTACCCTGGTTCTTGGCTTCCAGATTGCCCTTCCTTTGGCTCTTCTTTCTTCCTTACATCTGAGCTGTCACTAAGACACTGTCAGGTTAGGACACCATTGGCCGGTCTTCAATCTTCCTCCACCTCCTTTCTCTGTCTTATGCTGATGAATTTTTATAATTGCCCTTCATCCTGTTCAGATTTTCTGGTGAGAAGATTTTACATTCTGCTTCCATTTTTCTTTTTTCCCTCCCACGATTCCTCCTCTCCCCTCACCTGTCTAGCCAAGGTGGCTCATGTACTCTGTCCATTGAGCATGTGTGGGGCTTGACTCTTCCTGGCCATCCCTTGACATCCTAGAATGCCCTCTAGAATCTTGCTGGTGGGACTTGCTGATGAGATGGATTGACTCTCCAATAATCCTAACAAAACTGTCTTCCATCTTCTGTGGAGGTGCCACTGACCCTTTAGATCTCGGAGCAGAGCTCCATGAACGGACTTCACACACTCTTCCCTGATCCTTTGCTTCCAAGTCATCTTTCCCAAAGAAGTTCTTACTCCAAGGGCATCGGAGGGGCGGATGGGTGAGGTGGTGGTGATGTATGTTGTGGAAATTAAGGGGCCTGCCCTGCCCTATCTCTGTGTGCCCACCTTGGACCTTATTTACCTAATCTGTGAACTAGAGTTGGACAACCTCGTGGCCTCCTAAGCCCATTCTGATTCTGTACAAAGGGTGACCCCCTTTAGGAAGCCTCTGGCATTAATCTAAGAGCACAGTAATTTGAGAAGCCCCAGTGCTTCAGTAAGAACTTCTTTCCATCATGGGAAAGAAGGCTCACAGGTGTGTGCTTGGGAAATGCTCCATGCTGGAGAAGCCCTGATGGAAAAAAGCGTGCTCATCAAATACCTGCTGGGGTGTCCTTGGGCATAGGGCAGCCAACCCCCTCTCTTGACCCTGACTTCCACCCTCCTGTGACCCAGCTAAGTCAGCTTCCCACGTGGTCCTTACAAAGACAAGTGAAAGTGACTGATTCCCTATTCTAGGTCAAGAACAATGTCTTCTGAGGACTTGAGAGAAAGCCCTCAACCTCGAAAGGTAAGAAAGCCATCATTTAATGATGCATGGGGATGTTCCAGAACCACCCAAACATCACTCATCAGCATAGAATTCTGTATTGGTTATCAGTCTTTGCACCAGGGGTTACAAACTCAGATATTTACAAGGCCAGGTAGGTAACTGAAGTGCGTGCTGAGGCAGGCTGGTTTTTCCTTCTAAAGCACTGCATGGGGCAAATGCAGCCAATCTCAGGCTACCCATTTTCCATCTCTACATGGATTATACTTAATTTTGTTGCCATGTGGTGATAATGGTGGGACAGGCTGTACAAATTACTATGAAGCCCGATAAGTATTTAATGTCTATTATGTGCTCGGGGCTGGGAAATATAGAGATAATTAGTATAAATTAAGTTAAGATTAAGATAAATATGCCATTGCCTTCAAAGAGCTCACTATGAGATGGAGAGTAAGAACAGGAGCCAATATTTATAATGTACCTGCAGTTTGCTGGGGCTTCATGTGTGTTCAGATGTCATTTAAGTCTTACCACAACCCTGCAAAGTGAATACTGTGGATCTCTTTTACAGATGAAGACACTTCTGGCTCAGAGAAGTGATATGATAAGCCCCAACTAAATTAGCTTGGAAGTAAGGAGCCAGGCAGAATACTGACTTAGAGCTTTGGGACTCTACAATTGTATGTTTCTATCACACCTTGCTGTTTATGTGTAAGGACAGACACACAGGTATCACACATGCATGTCAGATATGAACAAAGAATTTGGGAGGTGGCAGTGATAACTCTCACCTGAAAAGTCCTTGGAGGAGATGCCATTTGAGCCAGACTTTGAAGAATAGGTAGGAGTTTACCTCTGGGTGGGATGGTCTGTAGTACATAGAGGAAACAATGTGAATAACAGGGGAATGCTTGCTGTGTCTGGGGATGGTGGAGGGCAGTTGGTGTGCCTGGACCATGGTGTGTGCACCAAAACTAGAAAGACACGTCAGGGTTACCTTTCAAAGGGCTCTTAATGCCATACTCAGGAGTTGGAGGTGGTGGGAGTAGCCTGGAAAGTGTCAGAGCCTATTAGATTTGCCTTTCAGAAAGATGATTGGTGTTAGTGTTGGAAGGTGGATTGGGAGGGAAGGCCATACTCTGGTCCTAGTTAAGGTAGGCCATTGTATTTGTCTTAGCAAAAGGCCAGGGTTCAGGGCGGGGCAGGGAGGTGAGAGAGGAGAGTTTAGATGTAGGGGATAGATCATAGCAAGAATAAGAGAGTAAGAATGCATAGGAGGAAGAAGGAAGAGCCAAAACAGGTCCTGAGATTTCTAATCTGAGGACCTGCATGGCTGGTAAGAGCATTAACTTGGTCATCCTCTGGGTCCCATGAAGGCAGATCTGTACTGTGTTCATTTGTGTCTTCACAGTGCCTGGCACTCAAAAATTTTGTGTAGACCGTGAATGAATAGATGCAGATTCACAGGACATAAGCATGTTTGCTTGTTTGGTGGGGCTGAGATGGGGAGAGTGAGCAGTCTGACCTCCACCAAAGTTTTCTTGACTGCCCAAGCCCCAAAGCAGTGCATCTCGGTGAGCAGCACTTAGTGGTTATCCCACGGTCCACACTAGCAGTCTTTTGCGGGAGGCAGCCTCGGATGATCTGAGTCTTTAGTGACCTGAAGAATTGTGCCAAGTGTCAGAATGAGTCACATGTCAGTGCTAAAGAGAGTAAGTATTGTTGATTGTTGAGGGATGGAGGAGTGGGAAAGGTTTTTGGGGGGATGTGAGGAGGTCAGGAGGAGGAGGAGGAAGCCCCAAGCCCCTGGCAGAGGGGTCTGCATGAGCTTTGGTGTGTGTGCAGATGATCTGATCTGATTCAGGGAGATGTTTAGGCATGTCAGGACCACATTAAATTGTTTAGGAAAGATGGAGCTGGATTCCTTGTGGTCTTGAATTCTGACCACTGAATATTTGAAAGAATATAGTTACTGAACTGAAGCATCTCACATATTCAGTTCCTGTTATGTGTGAGGTGGGACCTTGGCTGTGTCCGCTAACGTTGCTGAGCCTCAGTCGTGGCATCTGTAAGAGAACGATGGTCTAGATCTAGATCTTTCTTGGTCTTCCTGGGTCTGAAAGTGGTTAAGACTTAACTTGTTTGCATCAGTTAGTAACACACCATAACACTTCATACTCTGTCCTGCCCCTGTCTCTCTTTCAATAAGGTGTGCTTATAAATGTTTGGCCCAGGAAACCAGCCCTCTCAGTCCCTGGTTCTTGTAGTCATATTTGTTCCAGGTGTCCACCCCAGGTAGATTCCAAATGAGCAAGGAGGCTCTTAGATCCTCGACAGCATCTGTCATCCTTAGCCAGACGCCTGACTTCCGACACGAGTCTCAGCTGTTTACCGAGCTACACCTGGCCAAGATAGAGAAAATGTTTAAGGACAACGTGAATGCGAATGAAGGTAAAGCTGCATTGGGGCGCAGTCTCTTGGCTTTTGCACAGGGTGGGACCCAATATCAGGGTTATGTGGTGGATTCAGACTTGAGCATTTTTGCGTTAGTTTCTCCTTTAAAACTTTTTATTGTTTTATAAGTATTGTAAGCATATTGGAAGCTATTTTGGACCTAGAAAAAAAAATACCTATAATTCAAACACCCAAACATAACCACTGTCAGCATATTGGTATATTTTCTTTCAAACAGTTTTGTATGTATGCC
This sequence comes from Rousettus aegyptiacus, assembly GCF_014176215.1. Classification (NCBI taxonomy): domain Eukaryota; kingdom Metazoa; phylum Chordata; class Mammalia; order Chiroptera; family Pteropodidae; genus Rousettus; species Rousettus aegyptiacus. The sequence goes on along the minus strand of NW_023416287.1, from coordinate 19,753,441 downwards.
TTATTATCTATTGTTGCATAACAATATTTCACAAACTTACTGGCTTAAACTAACATGTTTATTATCTCACAGTTTTAGTGGGTCGAGGGTCTAGGTGCAACTTAGCTGGCTCCTCTGCTTAGGGTCTCAAAAGGATGCAATCAAGGTGTCAATTGGGTGTTATCTGGGGCCTGCCTGGGAAAGAATTTACTTCTGAGCTCATTCAGGTTGTTGGCAGAATACAGTTTCTTGCAGCTGCAGGACTGAGGTTTTCTATCTCTTCCTGGCTGTTGGCTAGAGGTGCCTTCAGCTCCTAGAGCTGCCCACAGTTCCTGGCCATGTGGGATTCTCTACTGTGGCTGATTTCAAGGCTCAAGCCAACTAGGGAGATAGAAACTCCACCAAGAGGGGTGCTGCAATTTTATAATACAGTCATGTAATCATGTACATACACACAGTCCTGTACATCCTATCACCTTTGCCATATTGGTTAGAGGCAAAGTCTTGCCACAGTCCAGACTTTTTCAGTCTGGCTTATTTTGCTTAGCATGATTATCTCAAGTTCCATCCATGTTGTCATAAATGGCAGTATTTCCTCTCTCCTTATGGCTGAGTAATATTCCATTGTATATAAGTACCACAGCTTCTTAATCCAGTCATCTATTGTCGGACACTTTGGTTGCTTCCATGTCCTGGCCACTGTGAATATCGCTGCTATGGCCATGGTTTTATATGGAGGAAATTCACCCTTAGCTGATGTAGGGTAAAGAAAGATAGGATCTTTTTTCTCTTTCAAAGTCTTTTTAAAAGGTGGATTCTGAGCACAGGCTTGATACCATTTATTGGGAACCCTGACCATTTGTGCCTCCCTGGAAAAGGGAGAGGCCAGGATTCTCCCCCAGCTTATTTATTTATTTATGTCAGCTAAACCAAGTGATCTTTCAGCTGGGTCTGTGATTCTTCAAGAAGAGCACTCACCTTTCTCTGGGAGGTCTTGAAACCGTCCATGTGCCCATGGCCCTACCACCCCTGGGGGCCTGCAGGCTTCTCAGGGGGTTGAGTGAGTAGCACTGAGCTGAGGGGCCGCGCAGAGTTGTTTTCATTTTCGTGAGCTTGTGTGTGAGGAGCCTGAGGCTTTGCTTGCGTACATCAACAACGGGCCCAAATGGAGTGGTCTGGGCACCCCACACCACACGGAGCACCCCAGATACCAAAGTAAATGAAGAAAGGTGTGCGGCCATGCAGCACAGTGGCGGCGATCTCTGTGACAGTTCTAAGAAGGCAGGTTTACCCTCTCACAGAGCATCCTGGAGCCTGCGCTTATTTCTCCCTGGAGGGCAGAGGGGAGGCTAGGAAATAACATTTCTTTCCTTAAATATTTTCAATATAGTATTTATTTTTTTAAATGCTTACAAATAGGTACAAATACAGAGGCAAATAGTCCATAATCCTACCTCTAAGGCATTACAAAGAAAGAATGAGAAAGGAAGAGAAAGGGGTGGGAGTGGGGGTGGGAGGTGGTGGGGGCCCTTGGGAATAGACGTGTAAATGGTTAGAAACCTGCCTGGAAAGGTGAAGCAGGCTTTTCCCAGGAGATGGGGAGGAGGGCAGTTCCAGGCAGGAAATGGTATTATAGAAGAGGTACAGGGGTGCTTCTGCGCTAGAGAGAGTCGAGGGTGTCCTAGGAGCAGGGTGGGGAGCCAGGAGCCCATGGGGAGTGACTCAGGTCAGGAGGACCCTTGAACTCCAGCATTGGGGCATGTGAGGAGGTGACATGTGTAGACCTGTTTGAGAACAGTGTCATCGTGGTGAGGAGATTAGGTGGACTTGGAAGGCTGGGGATGGTAAGAGCCCAGGCTCTCTGTGCAGGTTCTACATTGGGAAGAGATTATAACAGAGAGGAGGGAAGGCTTCCGGTTTCAAATCACTGCTGTGCCGCCGTGTGTCCTTGGGCAGATCCCCAAACCTGTCAGTGCCTCTATGTCCTCATCTGTAAGATGGGGAGGACAGTGCCTCCATTCTAGGATCATAAGAGTCTGTGAGGATTTAGGAGGGTGGGCATTGAAACCCCTCCTCACATCTTCATCTTCAGCCCGGGTGACTAGGGGAGGTGACACCATTAGCAGAAATGGCAAAAGGGGAGCCAGTTTTGGGATAAAGATAAATTGGATTTTAAGCATGAATTGGTAGGGCCAGGGGGACACTTAGAAATAGAGTCAGGGACATGGGAGAGAAGTTCTCTCCTGAGAGGCAGAGATAGGTAAAGAGATGAGATCACTCAAGAGAGTGTGTGGTAAAGCAAGGGACAGTGACCGAAAGAGGCAGATGCCAAGAAACAGCCCGAAGGAGATGGAGCTGCCCAGGGAGGCAGGAGTGGCCAGTGGGTTTGCTCATAGGGCAGAGGCCCCAAGACAAGGTGAGGCACTGTCAGGTGTGGTTTGAGGTCACTGGTGGCTTAGTGGAGTGGGCTGGCAGAAGTCAGGGAGCCCCCCAGAAAGTTCCCTCCTGCCTAATCCTAGTAGTGACCTCCTCCCCAGGGAAGTGATATTTTCACATTCACGCTTTGAGAGCTTAATTAACCATGTGGTGCGAGCACTTTCATTCAGAGGCGATGGCTGGGTATCCTACCTGGCTCCCCCAGTGTGCATTTCCTTTCCAAAATACCTTTGTGTCTATTCTCTCACTTTTCTCAAACAAGCTTTTGATAAACTGTTTGTAAGAAGTATGTTAAAATAAAATGACAGTGAACAATATATACGGCTTCTTAAACAACTGTGAAAGGACTTGATTCCTAGAGCATCCTCACGAGGAGTTTGTCCATTAAATGCTTGCCGAAGGCCCTTTGACTCCCAGCTCTCTCCCGAGGGGAAGGTCTCGTGCTCACGGATGTTCATGTTATACTTTATACATGGAAAGACCATGAAGTGCCACACAAAATGCATAAGCCTCTTGGCTATAGCTTAAGATAAGCGAGACGGGTCCTTCTTTAAGCAGAATGTGTTTTGTTCAGGCTTTCATTTGTTCCTTAATCTGGCAATAAATAACAATAATCGTGGCTGTAGCACCGTGCTGGGTGTTTTATGAGGAACCTAGTGTGGAGTAAAAGCAGGACCTCCGGGGCGAAGTTGCTGGAATCAGCTTCGGGCGCCACCACTTCGCAGACATGTGACGTTGGACATACAACCTCACCTCACAGTGCTACAGTTACCTCGCAAGCCCCTTCTCATTAGGTAATCAGTATGAATACACACAGATGAGACTGGCACCCGGTATCATCATCGCCATCACACCTTAAAGCTGACAGAAACACTCGGGGGGACCCAGTCTGGAAGGGACAGACTCAGCCTTGCACACCCAGAGCTCACAGGCTGGAGCAGTGATGAGGAATGTCAGAGGACGGTGGAGTCAGGTGTGGGGGTGGGTGGACTCGTCTGATAGTCCCCAGGAAGGCCTTCCTGTGCGGGGAACCAGACGATGTTAAGGCCCTCAGTGGGAGCGAGCTCAGCGTTGTGAGCAACCATGCGGGGACTTCATGGCTGGGCACAGTGATGTGAGATGAGAATGAGAGGAACCAGATAACGCATGGCCTTCAGGCCGTGGTGAGGGCTCCAAATACTTGGAGGGGGTTTTAGAAGCACTTTATTATTAAAAAAAAAAAAAATCTAGACAGGATTATTGGCCCATTTGTAGACAGAGTCCCTTAGAACCACAAACCCAGCACGGAGAGAATGTTTTATCCTTGCCTTTTTCTTCCCTTCCCTCCCCTTCTCATCTTTCCCTCCTGCCAAAGTTTGTATTTGAATTGCCTTTAAAAGATGTCCTTCACCTCTCCCTTTATATGTTTGAATTTATGTCTCTGTTGCATTATTTACTTTTTTTTTTTTTTAAGTTCTCATCAGTTTTCTTTGTCTCGGTGCCTAGTCTGTCTTATTTGTTCAGAAATGGAATCCGATCTTTTTTTTAGCAAACCTCACTTCCCACCACTACTGTGGGGCCGACACAGTGCTTGTAAGTGGAAGGCATGCCAAAAGTATTTGTGGAGTGGTTGAATGTTGAATAGATGATGAGAAAGATAGCAAGGCAACCTGCTCTTCTGTGTGTTCCCCCGCTCAGCGCCCACACACCATAGAACACTGGCCGGGAGCGGGGCTGAATAAGTCGTGACGAAGTGGATGATGTTCTTTCTTTTCTGAAGCCCTGGACATGAAGACTTTCGTTAAGTCCATGAAGAAGATTCTGATTGATATATCAGACGAGATGTTAGAAGTAATGTTCTTGAAGGTGGACATAGAGTGCAATGGCTTCATCACCTGGGTGAGGAGGGCGCCCCTGCTGCCTCAGGTAGCTGGAGGGAGGCTGGAGGGTACAGGCCTGGGCTGGTCAGTGGAGCTGGTCATATGGAAGGTTGAAGATGGGGGCAGTCACAACATCAGAAAGCCTTCTATGGATTCTGGGGTACATGCTGGGTAGAAGGAGCCCTCAGAGTCTTTAGGGAGCCCTTCTGAGATATTTTGTGGGATCATTGCAGCTTATTCCCCTCCTGGAGTTCAGGAGCATGTATGGCAAATGTCAGTGGCCCCTGCATGAGATGGACCGAGTGCCCAGCAGTGAGCAGCGACCCCCCCGCCCCATGCCACCTGCCATGTGGCTGTTCTGCATACCAGCCTCCAATCCAGCATAGGGGTTTCCAGCCAGTGCTACAACCATCTCATGGCCCTTTATGGTCATTCAGGAAAAGGCAAATCTGGGCTATTAAATCCAAAAATGTCAGGTTTTAGAATGTATTCATAACAATGTCTTTTTTCCTGATTCTAAATGTTCTACAAAGAGCATATACTGTTCAGCATTTAAGAATTCACAATACAGATAAATACAAAAAAAATAGCCTGCCACACTGATGTCGTGATGATGACAGTGATAACTAGCATTTACACCGGCATCGTGCTAAGCACTTAATGCATTATTTTACTTAAGCCTCATAGGAATCCCATGGGTGGGTGCTGTTGTTTACCTCCACTTGACAGATTGGGAAATTGAGGCACAGAAAAGTTAAGAACCTTGCCTAGGGTTATAGAACTAGTTAGCAGGTGAGCCTGTCTCAGACCTGGGGAGTTTGCTTCAAGAGCCCGTGTATCAACTGCTCTCTCATACCTATCATACATTCTGTTTGGGGTTTTTTTCCTTTTATTTCACTTAATATTCTATAATAAACATACTTCCATCATTCTCTGCCATTGACACAATGATCTTTCTTAATAACTCCCTATTTTTTGTTATAGCTTCACCTGGTGGCCCATTTTGGCCTTGGCCATCTTTTCATGAAGCTGATCAGTAGAGTCTATAGTTGCCCTGCTGGGCTGGCATATGGATCCTCTCCTGCCGTTAACTCGATATTTGAGCTGGGGCAACATATCAATATGTATATGGGCACAGTCTTATTATTCATAAAGTGGGGTGAATAAAGAGATTCGGATGAGACAGCAGATGTAGAAACGATGTAAAGATGTATCTAACATGACAGAAATGCATAGGGCGGGAAGCTAATGCCTTAAGGCAGGAGGTGCTGCTGCGCTGTCTTCATATACACTTGGCAGTAGGCCCTTCACCCAATCCAGATCTGAGAACAGCTCTGTTGCTTGGCTGCTTCCTTTGGCAGCCTCGGGGGGCTGGCTCCCGGAGCTCCTTGGAAGGGGCTGGAAGAGAGTGGGGAGGACACTGGAAGCCAGGCTTGGGTTCCCAAAGCCCAGTGCTCAGACTGCTGGCCCAATGCCTTCCCTCCTTGTGTTTTGTTTCTTCTGGAGGCAGCAGAACTTTGTGGACCACATGATTCGTGAGTTCCGAGGAAAGGAGTTAATGATGAAGAGCCAGTACCACCTGCGCTTCCACCTGCCCATGAGGATCATCCCCCTGTAAGGAGCCTCCCCCTGGACCAAAGGGGTGTGTCTGAACAAGGCTGCTCTGGCCCTGCTGCAACACCCCTTCCAACATCCCTGAGCCCCTCTTTGTGGGGGCCACCAAGGTCCAGTACCAGACCTGGTGCTTGTTGTCCTTTGACTCCTCTCAGCCTCTGTAGGTGGGTGTGATCATTAGGTAGGTGATTTGTCCCCATTTTACAGATGAGGAAACCGAGGCTTGGAGAACTCAAACAGAGGTGGTGGGGTTGCTCTGTGCGCCCCTCCCAGTCTCTACTCCCATGACATTGCTCCTCCTGCTTCCTCTTGTGGCCAGTTCTGAGTGGGTCTGGCAGTTTCATGCACAGGGACAGGGCTTTCCCTTGAGATGACAGGGAGTAAGAGCCATTGCAGGAAACTGATCTTTGAGCCCATCCCAGGCCTCAGGAGTGGGCCTCTCCACCATTCCTGGAGCACACAGCTCTATCCCTGCCTTGACTTCTTGACCCTGCCTGCTTGCTCTTCTTTGCGGCTCCAATCCCCTAAGCCCTCTGGATGTTCTCTTCACCCTCTCTCGGTGCCATAACCCTATTTGCCCCCACCACTCAAAACACTCTAAGAATGAGGAGCATCCCAGTGGTTCGGGCCTGCTGGCCATGGCCTGTGGAGCTGGGCAGCCCATAGGCCCCTGACTCCCTTACTGGAGCTCACTTTGGGCTTGAGCACCAACTGCCTGCTGCAGGCGGCCAGGGCCAGGAGTAAGGTCCTGTGGTACTAGGTATTGTGCCTGACATTTGTGGCCTGGTTAGGAAGGGCTATGGTGGGTCTGCCCTTAGGGGATCACACACACAGCATTTCATGGGAAGCACCACAAACTAAAAGGCAGTCCCTGCCCTCAGAAGCCTGGAGTTTGATAGAGAAGATGGTTTAAATGAAAACTGTGAAAGGGTAACTTAAAAAAAAAAATTCGTCAAAATTTAATTGAGGAATAACCAATAAATATAAATGACGAAAGATTTTATAATCATAAATTTTGACAAGGAAACTTTGCTTGATGTAGCCAAGCCTTCGCTGGTCTATTTCCTTGGGACATTTAGATTCCCAAGAGTGCTTAAAGGGCCTGAACCCAAAATGTCAAGAAGCTTACCCTTATATTCTCCTATTTATTTGCTCAACGTACAAACCCAGAGAACATTTCCAGCTTGGTGGAGAAAATAGCCAAATAACATTGAATAACTTTCATGAAAGGGTAGCTTTTAAAGGTTCACTGGCCTGTACTGAGCCTGCATCCAGCTCACCAAATGCATCATCTCCTTGATCCCACTGCAGTCCTAGGAGGTGGAGGTGCTGTCGTCATGTAGATGAGGAAACCAAGACCTCATGAGGTCACAGTTTCTAGGGCTCGCCTCGTTCACAGCTCTCACCTGTCATGTCTATTCCTCACAGTCTCTTGGTCCTGACAGGCAGAATTGGAGGTGACGACAAGGGGTGACTGAGAATATTCATCAGGATCTGGAGAGGGCTGTGGGGTGAGGGCAGGAGAGAGAGGACAGCTGCGTCCAGATACACGTCTCTCTTCTTTAGAGATTGTAATGCAGTAGAATTTCGCAGTAACTGGGTGATTCTTAAGCCACAGGTGACATCATTTAGACAGAGCTCTGGCTGGAGTAGGGATCAAGGTTCCAGTTCCAGCTCTGCTGGTAACCAGGACATAACTCAAAGCAAATGTTTATGCCCCTGTTCCCTGTAAGGTGAAGTAACATTAATTACCTGCCCTGTTGGGGCCCAGAGGTGTGGGCACATCAGATGGGAGAGTGTGCTCTGTCAGGAAGTCAAAATACTGGTGCCCTTTAATTGCCAGATAGCTGGCTTAGCCAACTTTGGGGCAGGAAAGAAGCCCCAATGCTGGAAGGTAGCGTTGAAGCTTGCTGGGAAGACTGGATGCAGCTGCCCGCAAGGCCAGGCCTGCCCTAGGAACTGTTTGCTGTGCTCAGGGCATGCGTGTCCTTGGAGATGAAGAGTCATGTGCATGGGACCCTGATTTCTCATCGCCTCCTTATCTCCTTTTCTCTCATTCTTGGACCCTGTTCCCCTTTCTACCCTGGAGCACTAGAGCCGTTGTTGGGGTCAGTGTCATTTCACAGTTTCCAGTCACAAGTCCCACTTCGCTTGCCTTCTGTGGGCCATTTTTCCAATAAAAGGTTTGCAGAAGACCTCTGTTCTCTGTCTCATCTGACCCATCCCATCATGAGGAAGCTGACTGGCTATTTCACAGAACAAGCTTGCTGCTTTAGCAGCCCTGTCTCATACCAGCATCATACTTGGGTCTCTTCTTTTTCGCTGCTGTTGAAAATGGCAGCAGTCCACTTGGAAAAGGGGCAGAGTCTCACGTCTCACAGAGCCTGCTAGAGTTTCTCAGTGGCGTGTGTCTGTGTCTGTGCACGCCTGCATGCATGTGAGCAAAGCCCCTCCTGCTTGCTCTGTCCTCCCTCCTCTGCGTCTTTGTTCTGTTTTTGTTTGGGCCCTTCTCTCATTGCGTCCCACAGGAATCACGGATGTGAGGTCATAAAAGTGGAGTTTTTAATCCAGCGTTTCAAGAAGTTTGGGCATTTCCTCACTGTCACCAAGGATGGGATCCTGCAGTTCTGGTCAGAGTCCTTCGTGCTGGTCGACTCCTTTAAGGTGAGTGGGATCCACATGTGGAGCGTACATGGGATGGGTCAGAGAGCCTCTGCCTTTGCACCAGGGACCCAAGCAGTCTCCCTCTGGGGTCTGTCAGCTTGCATGTGCAGTCACAGCCCCAGGGTTGAGGTTCTGGCTTTACCATAGGACCGTGAGCCTCACATTTCTCCTCTGTAAGCAGGATTCCACCTCGATGTCCATTCCACAGACACCTCAAACCCAGTTTGTTCTAACTGGATGTCACTGTAGGCATCCCTGCCAGGCTTACTTCCCCTGCGCCCTCATCTTAGTGAATGGCATCTTCGTCCACCAAGGTTCCCGTGCTGGATAGAGATCAGCCTCTCTTCCTTTCCTTGTCACACCCACTCCATCACCAACTCCTGCTGATTCAAATCCTTTGCCTGCACCAGGTGGGAAATCACAGTGGTTGTGAGCATGGACGCTGGAGCCTGGCCTCCCGGCTTAGAATCCCAACTGTGCCACCTTCCAGCTCTGTGACTTTGGACAAGTTACTACAGAACTCTATGCCTCAGTTTCCTTATCTGTCACATGGAGTAGTAATAGTACCCCCTCACAGGGCATAATACATGCATGGTGCTTGGAGTACAGCAGGGCACACAGCTCGTACCCAAGAACAGGGGACATCATTACTGTCTTTGTGCCATCAGTTCCTGGCCAAGTGCAATGAGTGATAAAACACTCAGGCATATCCGCTGTGTACTTGCGTTGCCAGACTAATCCAGAATCCTCCAGCAAATGAGGAAGGCAGAGCTCTTCAGAGAAGAAAGGTTTTTCGAGATGCTGCCAGCAATGAAGGCTTTTACCAGCACTTTGTAACAGCAGAGTGTTTCGTGGTTGCATCAGGCGTCATGCCTTGGAGCGGAGGGTTCCGCATGGTCCCTTCGTTCCGTTCCCCACCCCAGTTGCGTCGGGAGGAAACTACAGTCTGGGGAGGTCTGGTGACTCTCCTGGGTGCACTCAGTAGCCCAGGACCAAGAGAGGTTCACACATGTTCCTGAGGCCATGTTTCTGGCACATGCCACCCTCTTTCTCTCTGTATTTACTGGGCAGGGGTACATATTATAGCCTGAGCTCTTGGTTGTGGCTGCTACATGGTCACCTCAGTGCCCCTCAAGGGCCAAAGCCCAGGAGGGCTGAGGAGGATGGATGGAGGCTCCCCCAGAAGGCCCAGAAGACCTGGGCATTCTTCCTTGAGGGGCTGCTTTGACAAGTAGATGTCAATAGTGAGCTCCAGGCACCATCCTTGACCATCTGCTGCACACCCACAGTCATGCAGATGGAAAGCCCTGGAGTTTGGGGCTGCGTCAGGGCTTCACCTACTAGCTATGCAATCTTGGGCAAGTCACTGAAACTCCCTAGGGCTCTAGGTTTCTCTTCTGAACATGGGGGTGATGGGTGTTACTGTAATCTCCCTTGTGTGTGAGTTAGACCCAGCTCTGAGTGAGAGCGGGGCCTCAGGGGAGACCCTGGTCCATTGTCTTCACTGCCCCAGCCATTAGTGCAGGCCTCCGCTCTGAGTTCTCATGGAACAGTCTGCTCCCTGCCCCTGCCTTCACCATACCTTCTAAATATCCCCCTAAAACCTCCCATCCCTTATTTTTTTAGATCAAACCTGTGGCACTGTTCAGGGAATAAAATACAAGTTAGCCATCCCTAAGTCATCTCCCACCTTCGCCCACCCAAGCCTCCTCTTTCCCTGGACATAGCTGCTTATTTCTGTGGATATGCCTTTGCTCATGGCATCCCCCTCCTGGAGGGCCATTTCAAATTCTGTCTGTGTAAAATTTTGGATGAGGCTGGCACCATAGCACGGAAGGGCGCCCATTCTCGCCAAGCTCCTACCGAGTGCTGGGCAGCACCCCAGCGGCTTTAGCTGTCACGATTCCATTCATTCCTCACAACCCAGCAGGATGTGACACCAGCAGATGATAAACAAGATTCCAGCAAAACAAATAAAATGAATACAATGTTATATGTCAATTATATTGCAGTAAAACTGGGCAGGGGGGAAACTCAGGCATATAGAAGTACAGACAGGAGAAAGTCAGTCTCTCTTCCCCAGACCCTAATTCCTCTCCCTGGAGGCAACTACTGTAGCTACTTTTGGGGTACTCTTCCATGGATAGCCTGTACATACATCCCAACTTTCTTTTTAAATATACAAATGGCAGCACATTATAATGCTGCTTTTCACCCTGCTTTTTCACTTAACAATGGATCTTGGCAACTTTTCTTCATGGGTAAGTACATAGCTCCTTCACTGTTAATGCCTGGGCGGTGTCCCCAGGTAAGCCGTCCTTCCCAGGTGGGCTCTGGCCTGTTGCCGTCACAGCCGTGAGCAGCACCTGCCCTTGTGTGTACTTCCCTGTGAGTACCTGCAAACATATCCATAAACGTGTCTTGGAAATGGATCCTGGGATCACCATCAATGCACATTTAAAACTGTGATGAGCTTGGCAAAGTGCTCTAAAAAGGGGTTGTGAAGTAATTGGTTCTTTAGGTCCATTTTACAGATGTGGAAACTGAGACTCAGAGGGAGAGGTTAGGGATTTTATCCAAGGCTCTATCAGTAGCTCGAGGTTGCATTGTGTTTCATACTAGGTCTTTGCCAGGGCCTTGAGTAGAAGCAGAGGGTTCACGGGAACCCTGTGTTCCTGGTGTGCTCTCCTGGGTGAGCCTCCAGGTCTTCTCTGCTTTTCCTCTGGTCAGCTTAACCAGATTCCGCCTCTCCACAACCAGCAGATGTGGGTCATCGACATGGTGTGTCTCCACAACATGAACCTGGTTGCCATTGCATCTACTGACCAGAAGATAGGTGAGCCCCTGGCGGCTGCCCTGGCCTGCTCTCGGCCTTTGGGAGTCATGCATTTATTTGCACTTGGAGAGATCTGTCCTTGAGCCGGCTGTGAGCATGGATTGCCTCTCCTTCTGTCTCTTCCCAGAGTTCTTTGATATTGGTAACCATAAATGTGTCCGGGCCTTCACCTTCATTGACCTGGACAGCTGTGTCCTGGTCATGGACTACTGGTGAGTGTCATGGGAGATCAGTGAAGGTTGTGGCAGTGGCCACATCACTTGGTGGGGTCAGGACACCCAGAAAGCCTCTCTCTGAAGGCAGCCCTGGATTCCCACCCTGTGTGACTGTGTCCCCTCCCCCTCGAGCTGCTTCTCTATTGGGGTCACCTCTCACAGTCACTCAGCCCTCAGAGTCATTGTCGGCCCCTCTTCCTCTCCCTTCCCAGCCTAGTCAGTTCTCAAACCCCGGCAGAGGCTTGTCCTGTCATGGCTGAGGACTCTGGGAATGTCATGGTCCATCAGTAGGGTGACTTGACAAAGAGCAGCTGGAGGACCAAAAATTTGTTTATTTCGTTTTTAAAAAATATTGATTTCTTTTGGGCCTGGTTTACCAGTGGTCTTGACCTGGGTGGCTGGGCCCACGTTTGTCAGCTGTTGCAGGCAAGGCCGAAAAGCAGTGTGGGAACTGCCCTCCCTCCGCAGGCAGATGGAGGTGTCAGAGGCCGGGGGGGAAGAAGTGGAGGACTGTACCTGGGTGTGCCCAGCTGACTCCATGGCCTCTTCTGTCTCTGTCTTTTCCAGGTCCGACTATCTCAGGGGTGTGTTCTGCTTTGGGGACACCAAAGGCAATGTCATCGTCTTCACCTCTGAAAATGTGGTCAACGGGTTGTTCAACCCCCGAATCCTCCCCAGGACCTCCAAATGGGGTAGCTAAGATGCTGGGGAAGTGGGGGAAATGACTCTGCCCTGGGGTGCTCTTCCCTCTCCCCACCCCTTTGCTTAAGAGCTCCTGGGAGGGCTGGCTCTATTCAGAAGTTCAGGCAGGAGAGTAGCCACATGCTCAGCCTGTGGGGAGATGGGGGTGACAGCAGGAGACAAAAGGGGACTGAGGAGACAGCAATCTCTCTGAAGGTGGGTAGTCGTGTAGGTAAGGGCCAGGGAGGATGGGGCTTCAGGATCATCCTCACCTCAGGGAGACTAAACTTCTGCCAACTGTGTGACCCTGGGGAAGTCACTCACCTTCTCTGGGCCTTGGAATGATGATGCTAACTCCCTCTATGGTTGTGAGGAGGGTTCTGCTCTCCTCATCTATGAGCTGTCTTTGGGTGGGTAGGGTTGGCGTAGAGGCTGCCCCGAAAGTGGGCTCTGTGGAGTCTGGCTCCACACAAACATGAATAAGCACAGTGACATGTGCTGAGCACTTTGGGTGCATGACCTCCTACAAACCCCACCCATTGCTAGTAGGGAGCTGCTGTTGTCACAGCCCATTAAGAGAAGAGGAGCAGAGGTTTAGAAGGGTGAAGCATTTGCATAGGGCCCACAGTGGCTAAGCGGCAGCTGAGATCTGAGGCAAGCAGCCTGCCCCAGAGTCTGCATTTGAATCACTTACTGGGCTGTCTGTCTGCCAAACTGACTAAATGCTGAAGGATGCTGTTTGGGGATGCTCTGGCACGGGGCATTAGATCCTGAGTTCCTAGGGCCTAGGGCAGTTGGGGAGTCAGTCATCTGATGTGGCCTGTGTTCAAGATCAAACCATCAATGCAGTGTTGGGCCTCCAGTCTGTCCCAATGCATCTAGAGGAAGCCGAGGCAAACAGGGGCCCCAGCCCACAGAAATACTGACCCCTCCATCCAGGATTCCAGAGCAGCTCCTTAGGCTTCCAGTCTGTTTCTGAGGAGGACACTCCGGGGGCTCCTAGGCCGTGGTGACACCTCCTGACAAGCTTGTTGGGGCAGCATCTCTCACTGGCCGGATAGAAAATGGATCCTGCCCTGGACATAGCAGTGGGCTGGTGCCCGGCTGAGTCCTTGCCTCATCAGCTTCTGCCTCTGGTGCCTGTCCTGGTCACTCTGTGCCACCCTAGGAATTGGCACGGTAGGGAGGTTGTGGTGGTCCGTGAGCTGAGTGGTGGGTCAGAAGTTGGAGAAGTAGCAGAAGAAGCTGGGGTTGGACTGGAGTCCTTCCATGCCACGTACTGACCGAAGGCTGGGGACAAACATAAAGGTGGGCTCAGCAGCGTGTTGACTTGGGAAGAGTTGGAAAGACTCGCTCTGTGTGACGTCAGGCTAGTTGTTTAACCTCTGTGCGCCTTGGTTCCCTCATTCAAATAGGAATGAGCATGCTCAGTTCATGTCTTTGCTATAAGATGAAAGGAGAGCTCACAGTGTAAGGCACTTAAGTGACAAGTGACTGCTTACCCGGCCTCCCAGCCTAGTGGGCGCAGCAGGCAGGCTGACATGCTAACAGCCCAGCCCAGAACTTAGCTTCCCCGCTCCTGTGCCCATGCAGAGCCCTCCCCACTTTAGTGACGTGAGTAACACTGCACCGCCTGGGACTTCCTTTTCAAGCTTCCTCCAAGTTGTGGCTGGTGACTTTGCAGCAGTAAAATGCTTGACATAAGACCCCAGATCTCCCCTCTCTATTCTCCATTTTACCTGGCAGTTTCTCAGGCTACCTCCTTAAACCCTGCTTTGCAGGTAGAATCCTGCTTGTCCCCTGGCTCCACCTGTCTGTGCTTCATCAGGGGCCTGAGAGTGCTTCCCTCGGAGGCCCCTCAGCCGCCTGTCATGGGAGGTGTCAGCGGCCAGGAGACTCTAAGCTCCATAAGGGCAAGGATGTGCCCAGTGCCATTGACTCTGACATGCTTGTTTTATGATGCATGTATGAAATTTTCTTTGGAACTTGTGTTCCCTGGACAAGGGGTCATGTAATTTGACACGTGACAGCAAACTCCCAAATGATTATTTTCATAATGAATGGAGCCTAGGGTCCCAGTGCATTCACCACTGCAGCAAAGTTGGAGGTCCCCGGTGGAGAATCAGCTGGTCTAGATTGTAGCAGCTGGCGAGGGTGAGGGGCCTGGAAATCTGGTTCCAGCTCTGCCATGAGCTGATACGAGAACTTTGAGCAGTGGCGTTAATCGGCTAGGTCTGTTTTCTTGTTGCTGTGTTCACCCCACTCATCTCATCAGGACACATGAGGCTTGAACTAGTATTTGGATGGAAAAGCCTTTTGAGATGCATGAGAGTTGCGAACCAACTCAAGGTGTCTCCTGAGGTTTTGCTCATCTGGCAAAGGGGGAGAACTGGTGACATGGACTTCGGTTTTCTTCTCTGTCAGATACCTGGATCATTGTTTCCACGCGGAAGCTCTTAAATGAGAAGTCCCCTTTGCACAGAAGTTACCGGCTGAAGGTAAATTATAGCTTTCCTTGGCCTGTTACGTAGTAATTGTCTGTACATAGACCCCCTAAAAAATAAATGCGAGAGCGGATTCGCCCCTGGGTTCAGTCTCAGGCCTTGGGGCTTCGTCCCTGGGAACCGGGTGGAAGCAGCCGTTGATCTCCCAGCTCTCTCCGTATCTCAGGTGTGGCTCTCTCACTGCTTTCATTGTTCAGCCCTGGTCCCTGCCGACACCACCTCTCTCCTGGATGGCTACCAGCTGTTTCCCTATGTCCTTTCTCCCTTCAAAGCTTTCTCCATTCTGCAGCCAGAGGAATTACGAGGTGAAAATATAGTCATGTCACTCTTTTGCTCACAATCCTCCAGTAGCTTCTCTCTGAAACACACTAGGTCCTTTTTCGCCTCAGGGCCTTAACACATGCCGTTCCTTCAGGCTGCCATGCTCCTCCTCCAGGTACCTGGATGCCCTCCTCTCTGCTTCCTCCAAGTCCCTAACCCCACCCGGAACAGCCCTGCTGCCTGCCTCTGCCTTTATCCCTTCACCCTGTGATTCTTATGGGATTCTGACACCAACAATGTGTTTCTTCTCCTGTACTACCCTGGAATTCTCCAGCATGAACCGTTCAACTCAGTGTCAGTTCCTACAGGTTAAGGGACAGTTCCACAAGACTATTTCTCACTTCAGATACCAGTCATACGTCCAGGTTTTTACTTGTGCTTCTGACCAACGGCTATAGAAGGGAGGTTCTCACCATCCCATCCCTCCTTGGGTTTGATTGATTTACTAGAGCAGCTCACAGAACTCAGAAACATTTTACTTACTAGATTATGGATTATATTATAAAAAGGAACAGCCAGACGGAAGAGATGCACAGGGCAAGGTATGTGGGAAGGCACTTGGAGCTTCTGTGTCTCTGCCCTAATCTCCATGTGTTCATCAACCTGGATGCTCTCTGAACTTTTTATGGAGGCCTCATTACATGGGCCTGATTGATGAACTCATTGGTGACCGAATTTAACTTCCAGCTCCTCTCCTATTCCTGGACTGAAAGTTTCAGTTCTCCAGTTACATGGCTGGCTCCCCTGGTGACCAGCCCCCATCCTTAGGTGCTTTTCAAAAGTCACCTCCTTAACATGAACTCGGTTGTGGGTGAGAAGGGCTTGTTATGAATATGAAGACACCATTATAGCTCTTATTGCATAGGAAATTTTCCAGGATTTTAGGAGCTCCGTGACAGAATTGGGGACGAAGATCAAACATATATTTCTTATTATAAATCACAATATCATACCTTTGTACTGTCACCAATATTGACACTTTTGTATTTTCTATCCATTGGTTCCTTGTCCTGTCACTCTCATGAGATTGACAGCTCCTTGAGGACAGGCACTTAGCATTTCCTATTTTCTGTTCTATCTCTTGTGCCTGGGCCTTGGTGGGCTTCCCGGACATTTGTTGAACAAATGAATGAATCTGACACTCAGGGAAGTCTGAGTCAGGTGGTCCGGCATGCTCCTACATGCTTCTTTTTTGAGCAGGTGGGGTTGTTCGGGCCCTGGGAGCCTCTCGGGAAGAGTCACACACTAGTACTTCTTTTTTTGTGTGTTCCATGGAAATCTTTTCTTGGGCTTGGTTTCCCTGTAGGTTGCTAAGTGTCCCAGGTTCCATTCAGTGCCTCGGATTGGAGCCTTCTCTGTGATACTCAGTGAGACAGTGCATGTAAAACCTAGCTCAGTGCCTGATGACCCCTCCAACTCACTTCCTCCAGTCTTGTCCCAGGGAGGAAAATCACTGGATTGGGAGGCCAAGCACGAGGTCTGATCACAGTCCTAGAGCCAGAGAATTCAGAGGCTGTCCAGCCGGGCCACCCCCTTCACTTGTAGATCTCAGCCTTTGTTGCCCAAGTTGCACCAGATAACGTTCTCATGTACTCCACACCATGTCCTGACAAATATGGAGGGCAGTGGTGGGGACAGTAAGCATAGGTTATTCTGTGGTGGGGCTCCTGTGGGTAACGGACCGTGGGCTACACACACTCTAATCTATCCCTTCTCCTACTGTAGGATAGAGCAACAGGTAATATTAGTATGGTCCTGATTGCCTGTCCTCTAAGTTATAAATAAGAATTCATATGAGAGCAGGCTTGAGTGCTTTTGAGCCTGGCAAGTGATGGCTGCACACCCCTAGTCACAAGACCTGGGCTAGGGCTGCAGGCCATATCACTTTGTCAGAGCTGTGATCACTAGAAGGGCATTGGACTTAATGATCTCTAGGTCCCTCCAGCCCCAATGCCTGCCACATTCTGGGGGCTGGTTCTGAAAGTCTGTCATTGGGTCGAGTCTGCTACCATTGCTGCTCTCTTTCCAGGCTCTCCATTCCAACTGGTGTCAACAGGTCAAGTTCATTCCCCAGATGAATATGGTGGCCTCCTGTTCAGTCATTGACGACTCCTCTTTGGTGTTGACAATGTTGCCATCCAAAACTCCCAAGAACCCCAAGTAAGAAGCACCTTTCATCAGGCTAAGGCGGTGGGGCTGGGAAGGAGGTGAGCGGTGACAGTGCCTCAGAGGTCTGGCTTCACTTCAGTAGCATGTGGCCATCCCTGCCAGGGATGGGTTCACCTTGGGGACCTTTGGTGCTTCTAGTGGGGCATGGTGGGCTTTCGCTTGGAGCTGATTGGCTGAGGTTCTGCTCTGGTGGTAGTACTACCTCATACCTGTGATATGTGTTTCATTCAGCTTCTGGTTTCGTTGGGTATCACAGCAGGTGGCTATCAGTGTGATCACCTCCCTGTGGCCGTGAGGCCCTCTGCAGTCTGGCCCTGCTGCCTTTCTGATCACACCTTTCGCCTTCCTGCGGCAGCCGCACTGGCGCCTTTGTGCTGCAGGCATGCTCCTGCCCCAGGGCCTTTGCACTGCTCCTCTCTGCCTGGTATGCTCTTTCTTTAAAAAAAAAGTTTTTGTTTTAAAACATTTTTATTATGAAAAATTATAGAGAAAATAGTATACTACTTTAATATCATTAGTACATAGTCTAAGTTAATCTTTCTCCAAGTGCTTCAAAAATGCCTTTTTACAATTATTTGGAATTAGATATAAACAGGGTTCTAGGATGATTTCGAGCAGAGGAATGTTGAGGTCTGACGTGCAGGACTGACCGACTGGCTGCTCTGTGGCAAGTAGAATTATGTAGGCAGCAGTGAAGATGGGGACATCGCTGAGAATGCCATTGTCATAATTTAGGGAACATATGATGGTGGCCTGGAGCTGGCCAGTCGGTTGGAGATGAAGGGATCTGAGACATTCTGGGGGTAGGTTGGAGAATACACATGCGTGCACATACGCCTTTTCTTCCTGTCTGAATGCAGCGCACATACTGGACGGTAGATGGCACCTTTGACTGCTTGCTGGTTTCCCGGTTTTTGGCTGTGGCCTCTTAGGGCGTGGTCTCTGCAGCTGGGGCGTGGCATTGCTGACCCAAACTCCGCCTCTGGAGTTGGCCTCCGCCTCCAAGGCAGTGCGGGCTGGAGAGTCTGGTTTCCCAGCAGCCAGCTGAGCTGAGGGCTGCAAGTGATTGGAACCGGCAGTGAATCTGATGGAGGAGCCAGGGTCTAGGTGAAAGGGTCCTGTGCTGAGGGTGTGGACTGACTTACAGCATCTCCCCAGCCTCCCCGCTCTTTTCTCACTTCTGCCACCACCACCTGGTTGAAACCACCCTCGTCTACCACGTGAACGGCTTGCAGTGGCCTTCTTTGCTGTGTCCCTTCTGTCCTTCCAGGCCCTTTTGTGCACCGAAGCCATCCGCAGACCTGGCCGCTTTCAGCTGTCCTGTCAAAGCCACCTGTTGACTACCCTGCAGGACTTGCCATGATCTGTAGACGTCCTTCTCCCCATCTCTGTTCATTTACTTGCTCACGCTGCTTCCCTCTGGAAGGAAAGCTCCCTGAAGGCCAGGAGTCATGTCCACGCTCTGGTGATCCTGGCAGGGCACAGGAGCCAGTAACTCTTTGTCGAATGAATAAGTGAATCAGCCAGAAATAATTTCTGGTAACATTTTGTGACCGTTCCTCCAGAAAATTTCTCTGCATATATTTGCAGGGAGAAGGGCGTATCTGATCTGACAATAAATGAAATTTATGTATTCGATAGGTCTTCCTGAAATTTTGATTTGTCAAGGAATCCTGGCTATGGAGGGAAGAGCAGATTGGGAGAGAGCAAGACTGGAGGTTAAGCGGCCTGCTAGGCAGCTGACGGAGATGAAGCTGGGTGCTGAGGCCAGTGCCGTGGCGGGACGTGGGATTCGGGGTCTGGCCGGATAATGGCAGTGCAGGAGAGGGAGCCTCCAGGAGGACACCGGGGTAACAGGTGTAGGCCCCCAGGGAGGGGTGGACGAGTCAGTACAGAGGCAAGTTCAGTGTGTGTGTGGGGGGCGGGGTAGGCTGCATTAGAGGGCTGAGATGCCTACAATGGGGGCCTTTGAATTGAAATTAAAAAAAAAATTAAACTTATTGGGGTTACATTGGTTAGTGAGATTATATAAATTTCAGGTGTACAATTCTAGGATGCACCATCTGGATACTGCACTGCGTGCTCGCCGCCCAAGTCAGGTCTCCTTCCACCACCATGTCGTGTACTTGACCCCCTTTACCCTCTTTAACCTCTCCCACTCCTCTTCCCCTCTGGTAACCACCGTACTGTTGTCTGTGTCTGTGAGTTTTGTTTTTTGTTTTGTTTGTCTGTTGTTTTATATCCCACAAATGAATGAAATCATATGGTTCTTGTCCTTTTCCATTTGACTTATTTTGCTTAGCACGATATTCTCAAGATTTATCCATGTTGTCGCAAATGGGAGTATTTCACCTTTTCTTATGACCAAGTAGTAGTCCATTAAATGTATGTACCACATCTTTATCCATTCATCCATTGAAAGGCACTTAGATTGTTTCCAGGTGTTGCCTATTGTGAATAATGCTGCAGTGAATGTAGGGATACATATATCTTTATGAATAAATGTTTTTAAATTTTTTGGTTAGATACCCAAAAGAGGGTGAATTTTGAAGGGAGACTTTTGAGTAGAAGGAGCTGGCAGGGCAGAATGTGTGGATAATAGAGAACAGAATGTGCAAAGGCACTGAGCTTCCAGGGCTCTTGGGCCTATGAGGGCTGTTGGGCTTGACCTTCCCAGAAACCCTGCCCTGGTTACCCTGGCTCTTCTGAGCCCCATCCAGCCCTGCCACACCTCTTCCTTCCCTGGAGCTGAGCCTCCTGCCCAACCTGGCTCTGAATCCTGATCCCTTACCTTGCCAGCCATGTGGCCTTGGGCAAGCTCCTTAACTTCTCCTTTCCATGTCCTTATCATGGCACAGGCTGATGAAACTCTTCAGGGTTGTGTGAGGGGTCCAGGTGATGTACAAGACAGCACTTAAAACTGTGACTGACCAGCATGGAGAAGGGGCATGGTGCCCAGGAGCTTTTTTCTCTTCCTTCTGGCCCTGGAAATCCTTCCTTTTAAAAAAAATTTGTTGTTTTATTTGTGTTGTGGGTTGGGGGCAGGGAGGGGGGGACACCTATCCCACTAAAGTTGAGATGAAGATCAAGTGAGATTTGCCCTTGGAATGAGGCAAATGTATTACAACTGTAAGTAGTTGCCCCTGCATTAGGCTGCTCTTACCTATGGCGAGAGGTGGCCGCCTCCTCCAGGAGGTGGTGGTTTGGGGCTGAGACCCAAGGTCCTGATTCAGCTGCAGGGTGAGCCCCTGGCCGGGTTTCTGGGGCTGCTCTTCTCCTTGAGTGAAGAGGTAGTGAGTCTTCCAGCCTCCCCGCAGCCCTGTCTGTAGCTCCTCCCCTCCCCAGGCTCAGAGGCTCCCCTGATGACACCACTCCCAGCCCGCAGCCATCCCTCTTTGCTGTTGTAGGTTTTCAGTGCTGAATTTAAGAAAAGGGATTCTTTGCTTTGATTACTGCCCAGACAAGAATTTCCTGGGTAAGTAATCTTCATGTCACGCAGAAGCAGCTGGCCTGGCAGAACTGGGGTGAGGGCTGCTGGGAACGTGGGGAGCGTCAGGGCCGAGGAGAAAGCCCTGCAGCTTCTAGCCTCTTTCTGGCCTCCTCTCTTGCCACTCTGGTCCCCACTCATGGGCACCTGGGGTGGCATGGTGACAAATGCTCTGCTTGGCATGGTGGTGGAGGGGCCTGGGTGGGAGCAGCAGAGGAATGGATGGTAGCATAGCCCACCCTGCCATCTGCCAGGCTTGGCTGGGGTCTGAGGCCTGGCCTCAGGAGAAGGTCCTAGTGTGGGTCCTCGGTGGCTGATATTTATTTTTCGATTCTAGTGACTGGTGGCTATGACCCTGTCATCCGCCTGTGGAACCCCTTCTTCTCAAAAAAGCCTGTGTGGCTGATGAAGGGTCATCAGACCTCGGTGACGCACATCCTGGTGAACAGCAAGTGCAGCAGCATCCTCTTCAGCATCTCCAAGGACAAGGTGCTGCCTCGTGGGGACACCAGTTCCTGTTTCATGGCAGAGATGTGGGCCTTGGAATGATGACATAGCTTGGCCAGCCAGGGAGCCGGCAACTGGAAAAGCCTGAGGCCCAGGGGAACGATGTGACCTCCCTTTCCATGGTCTCACACCTGGCCTAAGGCCTAGAGGGAAGCGGCCCATGTGGAGTCACAATGAGCGGCCCGGTCCAGCAGAGCTGGCTTCACGGGTGCCCAGCCTCGCTGCTTGCTTTGTGGCCCTGGGCAAGGCCTTTCTCTTTTCTGAGTCTCAGTCTCCTCATCCACAGAATGAGTAGAGTGGTTTAGAGGAGACCTGGGGTAAAAGAGCAGTGTCACGTCTGGCACATAGTAGGTATACAGTACATGTGAGCTCTTCCCCTGCCCTCGCCCTCCCCTTAGACCCAACGGGTACCTCTCACTCTCCTAGTGACCCCTTCCCGACTGTCTTGGCTGTCAGGAACTAACTGGGACTTTCCTCAATGTCCAGGGATCCCCAACTCAGGGCCCCAGTCACTTTGCTCTTCTACAACTCTTGGTTCAGGGCACTGGGCTGCTCTGGCCAGTGTGCGGATGCAGCCATCGGTTCCAGGTGCCCTCCTTTAGGGGACAAATTTGGAGTCGGTAATTGGGAATTGGCAGACACCCTTCTGGTCACCCAGGCTACCCTTCCCAACATATCTTCACACTTGCTATCGTCTGGAATTTTCCTGGCAGCCCTGGGCATCATGGCCTCTGCTGAAGAATCAAGGCTGGAGCGGGGAAGGGGCAGGGAGGAGCTTGCTGAAGTTCTCATGGTCAGCGACGGGCAGAGCCAGGGTGTGGACTCCAAGATCATGCTTTTCCATCTGGCTGCCCATGTCTCTGAGTCATGAGCATCGTGGAAGGGCTTTCTTGAGGCCTTTCTAGGGACAATTCCTCAACATGGAATGCACTTGAGGGGGCTTGGTGGGCCTTTGAGGAACTTCACTCTCCCCCTACTCCCCTATATTTGACTCCCTTTACCCTGTCTACCTCTCCCCTCCTCCCCTACCTTCTACCCTCTGGTAACCACTACTCCATTGTCCATGTCCATGAGGCTCTGTTTGTCTTGTTCATTTGTTGCTTTTAGGTTTATATCCCATACATAAGTGATATAATGTGATTTTCTACTTTTCCAGTCTGGCTTATTTTGCTTAGCATGATTGTCTCGAGGTCCATCCATGTTGTCGCAAATGGCAGTATTTCATCTCTTCTTATGGCTGAGTAATATTCCATTGTGTATATATACTGTAGTTTCCTTAGCCAGTCATCTATCGTAGGACACTTTGGTTGCTTCCATGTCTGGGCCACTGTGAATAATGTTATGAACATCAGTGTGCAAATATCTTTTTAGATATGGGTTTTCAAGTCTTTGGGGTAAGTACCCAGTAGTGAGATTACTGAATCATAAGGTAGATCCATTCCTAGTGCTCTCTGTATCTTACCTGGCTTTGCTTGAGGAGGCTGGAGTGGGAGCTGTGAGGGTCTATAGGGTCACGTGCTGCCTTGCTTGGTCCTCCACCATTGAGCGCCCACTGCTTGAGCAGGGTAGAGGCCCTGGCGGAAGGCTGGGGGTGAGGGGAAGAGAGCCAGGCCTTGTTTTCTCATCTGAATGTGAGAACATCTCTGTCGTAGGGTCATGAACCATGGCAGACACTTAGCGCAGTGAGTGTTCTTTGGAAGTGCTCGTGCCGTGTGCCCCTGGCCCTGCTCACACCCCAAGGCCTCTGGTGCTAGCCGCACCCCACTCTCAGCCTCTTCGCCTGTTTTCTGCCTCTCAGAACATCCGCGTGTGGGACATGCAGGACTACATATGCCTCCAGTCCTTCTGCGGGAAGCTTTTTGCCTTGGGAAACTTCCCCATCACCAGCGCCTATTTCCACAAGAATGACAACACCCTCATCTGCAGTACCTATTCAGTGAGTGCTACGCAGGAAGGAGGTGGTGTCGTGGCTGCCTGTGGAGGGTGGCCACACTGGCAGGGGACACATATGTCAGCCTGTGCCCTCGGCTGGCCTCCCCAAGATGGCAGATTTCTTGAGGAGGGGGGTTTCGTATTAATCTCTGATGAATGCCAATGTTTGTTGAATTAAATAGATCTTTGAAGTTTATTTCTGGTCATCAAACATTATCAACTCCTTGCTCTTTGTTAGGAGCAGAGAATATATTAATTGGACACTGTCCCATCCCTTCAGGAACCTACGGTGGAGAGGAAAACAGATAATTTCAGTAGAAAATGCAATGTATTATGACGTAGACGTATGCTAGGTGCTTCATAGAGCACAAGGAAAGGATCCTTAGCCTATTCGGGGGTGGGGTAGTCAGGGAAGGCTTCCTGGAAGAGGGGACACAAGATCGAGGCTTTGTGCTTCTCAGAAGTTACAAGAGGGACCTTGGACTTTGGGGTTCTAGGAACAGTTGGGTTTGGGAGTCCCGATCTCAGGAAGTGGGGAGCCATTAAATAGGGGTAAAAGGTCTCAGCAGGCATGCTGAGGAGCCGAGGGGCCACGCTAGGCCAGCACACAGTCAGAGTGTGTTGACGTCTCAGTTTATTGGAAGTTTCTGCCTGGGGCCAGTCACTGAGGGCAGAGTCCTTTGGACTGTCCAGCTGTCTGCCTCTCTCCTTACTACAGATTGGGATCCTTAAAGGGTACATGGAGACCCAGGGGCCCGAGAAAACTGGGGAAAGGAGCACGACTTATGGCACACCCCCGTGTGCTGTCCACTACAGCAAGATTTTTAAGCAGGTGAGTGGGTTGGAGCTGGTCCCTGGGGCTGGCAGGAGTGCCGGGCGACATGGGGAAGGACCCAGACCTCCTGGTGTGTCCAGATTTAAGGGGCAGTCAGCTCAGGTGGAAGGGTGGTGTGGAACTCTCGCAGCTGTGATGGTGGTGGGGGCAGCAGCGTGTGGACGAGTAGTCCTGCCCAGGGGCTAGCCCGAGATGAAACTGGAGCCTACCACTCGGTCAGCAGATGTCTCGCTCCTCTGAGCCTGTGCACCCCTGGCAGCTGCCTCGGTTGGTTCTGGATACCGGGGCTTCTTTAGACAGGGTGTGAGATAGAGCACTGGGGGTGGGCTGCTCTGCAGGTTCCTGGGGTGAGGATACTGTTCCTGGGCATTGTTTTCCGGGGAAGCCCTACTTCAGCTTTGTCCACTATGGGACGGGAGGGAGGCTCAGGCCGCGGGCAGCATCCTAGTCCTGAGTAGAGACCTCTGGGCTGGGCAGGGCAACTGGGCACATTGATGTGGGCACTTGATTTTTGAGGTATGGGGACAGAAAGGGCCCTCAGGCTTCTGCCCACTTCCACTGAGACCCCTTTTCTGTACCGGGCTCTGGGCAGGACTGGCTGTATCTCCTGTGGAGGTGGCCTTGGTCCACGGGAAGCCAGGGCTCACCTCTCAGCACTTCCCTCTCACTGTGGTTCCTGGCACTACCATCCTGCCCACCTGAGGGCTCTTCGGTTGCAAGCAATTTTAACACCTACACCCTCCTGCTTTTTTTTTTTTGATGTCCTCAGCAGGAGGGTTGGTGTGAAACAGCCTCACCTGCTACTGTTGCACCGTAATCCTTGTAAAAGCAGCAAATGTCACATTGAGTGGAGTGACCACCTTGGCTCTTGACACTCCCTCCCCTTTTTAGGGGGCAATTAGTATATTTTGTGTGTTTTTTCCTCCATGAGTAAAGATTAGTTAATAAATGTTTTGTTTTTTTTTTCTGAGTTAGAGATTATTTTCTCTGCTTAGATCCTGATAAATGCCACTTCTGAATTAAAGAAGAGTTTACCACACCAGCTCCTTCTAAAAGAGTTGTGCCATGTTGCATTGCCTTGTGCTACAGAGTAGAAGAAGAACTGTTTTCAAGAGTGGCTAATCCTGTGGCAGGGGTTCCTGAATGCCTGTCTTCCCAGTGTATGGAGGTGTGGCTGAGCTAGCCACAGCCATGACAGATGGGGACCGCCTCTGGGAGTGGGGGCACTCTCCTATGCATGAGTCCCAGCCATGTGCTCCCCTGCAGGTGGTGAGTGGCTGCATGAGAGGCGTGGTGAGTGTGTGGGAGATCGAGACAGGCAAGAGGATGATGGAGTTCTCTGTGACTGGTGACCGGCACGTGGAGCTGACCGCCATGTCTCTGGATGAATCTGAGCGGTGCCTGCTTACGGGTCTGCGTGACGGCACCATAAAGATGTGGAACTACAGCACTGGCGAATGCCTGCTGACTTTCCCCAACCCGGACAAGCTGGAGGTCAGTCTGGTCCATCAGCTGGGGCCAGGGGGGCTCTTGAGAAGCAAAGCACAGCTCCTGTGACCCTAGGGCCCACTGTTCTTTATGCCTCCCTGAAAGGCTGTGCTCAGAGACTGCCTAGCTCCATGCCTCCCTAAGCCTTTGTGTCCCTGTGTATAGATAGGTAGTGGCACCTGTCCTTAAAGAGTATTTGACAAATGTTAGCTACTCTTGCTTTTAGTTCATTATCACTTCTTACCCCACATATGAGAACTTGGGATAGCATTTCAAGCACTGGCGTCGGGTGATTAGGAGCCACCTATACTTACCCCTATTTAAGAAATGCCTAACAGGGTTATAGGGACAGTCTGTGGGTGTGGCATAGAGCAAAGCCAGCAGCTCTACTTTGGGACTTTAGCTCATCAATACTCCCTATGACACAGTCCTTTAACCAATTCAGAAGGAGCAGCTGGCCAAAAAAGCCAGGGGTTTGAGTACTGACCCAGATCTGATCACTCAGTCATTCGACTTTAGCCAAGTCACTTGTCTGTTTTCCAGTTATCCCCTATAAAATGGACATGGATACTTGCCAAGCTGCTACTTCCAAATCCATTAAATGAGATAATAAGATGTGAGAGTTCTCTGGGAAATATAGGGTATCACCTCTAGGGAATTCCTGTCACATGGAGAGCTTTGACTTCTTACTTGTTACATTAGGAAGACGTTCAGGACCCGGTGCCATTTTCTCCGAGGTGCCTTAGTGTTCTGTTTTCTTTTACCTTTAACAGATTAGTGGGATTGTCCACATGAACAAAGTGTTCTACGTGACCGGGTGGAGTAAGAGAATCACTCAATTCATGTGCGTAGCAAGGGTGCGTGTGGGTAGGTGAGGGCATCTGACTACCCTCTCTACTTTAGATGGGTTCCTCCCATCTTTGCTGGTGGTTGGAACATCACGCAGAAAATTAGGGGTGGGTGATGCCCAATACTTCATCTGCTCATCCATCCATTTATTCGTCACTCCTTGAGACTAATATGTTCTAGCCAGGTGCTGGGTTTGAGCATAAACCAGTCTCTCTCTAGCCTCCTGGAGCTTCTAGGGGGGATGCAGATGCTAATCAAATAACTTCATTTATAATGATAAATTCTATGGAGTGTAGGTTTCTATGGAGGGGAGACAGAAATTTGGTTTAGTCTCAGGTATGGTCAGAAAAACTCATCTGAGGATTTCATGGATAGAATGGGATTTGAAGCATGAATAGGAAGGGTCTCAGTGAAGCAGCGAAAGGCTTGGGACAGGAGGAACATTCCAGGCAGAGGGAAGAGCATGTGCAAGGCCCCTTCCTCTTTGGAAGGCCTTTCTAAGGCCATGCCTTCTCCTCTAAACCTGAATTCTTACTCAGGTGCCTGATTCTGTTAGATTAGTTTCTATAAAGCCCTAGGACAGGGCTTTTATAGTAGGCACATTATAGGTGCTTAGTAAACGAGCTCAGTGGGGCAGAGCATCAGCCCTGTTCCAGCACCTGAGTGTGTCTCCCTGTGAGTCAGTGTTCTCCCAATGTGGGCAACCAGGCTGAGCTCTCAGTCCTCCTGCCTCTGGCCATGTGTGCAGGTTCCACAAGACCAACGCGGTGCTCCTGTGCTACCACTGGCAGACCTTCCACATGGAGGATGTCCTGAGCATGGTCAAGTACCAGAACCAGTTCCTTGGGACTTCTTCTTACAACGGGGACATCATCTTCTGGGACGCTAACATGTTTAAGCCCATCCTCAAATTCAACGCCTCTGAAAGCCCCTTGCCCTTGCTCCCTAAGAGGGTATGGTCAACAGGATCATGCTTCCCTTCCATCTTTCTCTCAGTTGTGGGCCAGAATCACGTGGGGCCTGGGAGGTAGGGAACAGCTTGAGAAGTAGAGGGACATTGGTCACTTGTTCTGGAGGAGCTTGAGACCTAGGTAGGTAGGTGGTAGTTTCTATAATTATTCTCATTTGACAAACTGAGGCACAGAGAGGTTAGGCATCTTGCCTAAGGTCAAACAGCCAAGAAGTGATAGATCAAACCCAGACGGTCTGACTCTAGGGCCTGGGAGTGCTAGTCTTGTTCTCTCCAGTAGAGTATTCTCTCCTTGAAGGTGGACCACATCTTACCCATCACTACTACACATTATCACCCTAGGCTCACTAGGCTCATGGCAGAGACTTAGGAAACTCATAGAGTCTCTGAATTACATCTTGGTAGATTAAAACTGAAAGGGCCTTTGAAGTCACCTCATCCAGTAATTTCCAAACATGTTGGGGAGAGAAGCTTGGAGGCTACTGCAGAGCCTTCTCCCAGAGAAGCATTTTTTTTTTTTTTAAATCTATTTTGTACTTTGGAGTTTTCCTTAAGATTAAAAACAACCTTAAAAATTTGGAAACCACTGTCCATTTTAGAAACGGGGAGACTGAGTCCCTCAGGGAAGCAGTTTCCTGTGTGTGGGTGCGGAGAGCATTAATGACAGGCCCAGGGAGAGGGTCGAAGGCTCTGGTTCAGAAAGGGTGCTCAGTTTCTGGGAGGCATGCCCTGGGCACCTGGAAGGCCCTGTGCTATTGGCATTGGGCCGGGAGACCCTGCATGCTTCTCTGGGACATTGCCGTGCCCCAGGGGCTGCTCTCTCCATGGCGTAGGTGCAAGAAAGAGACGACTGCTCCCCAGAGAGCCACAGGCCCAGCAAGCCCTGTGAGGAGAAGAAGTGGGTACATAGAACCTCCAAGTGGTCCCTGGGCCCCAGCATCAAGACTGCGACCAACACCCACCTGAGGCAGAACCTGACATCAGCACCCCCAGCGATGAGATACCACAGAGACAAGGAGCCAGATGGGCCTGCGTCTGTCAAGGTGGGAGCCAGAACCGAACCAGGCAGCTGCCCTCACTCTATAGCCACCTGAGTTTGCCTCTGATGTGTTTGCTTTCTTATTCAGAGGTGCTTTCTCCAGAACACCTTTAGCTCTGTCAACTCACCTATCTTGAGCTTTTTGGGCTGGGCAGGACACCTCCCTGATTAGGCCCCTGGTGTCTAACCCACTCTGCTGCCATCAAGCCTGGGCATGGTCCCTTCCCAGAACACAGCCAATACCAAAATCGATGTCTACAAATCCAGAGAACGTACAACCAGAGGTTAGATCCTGGGTTGCTCTCTCAGTCCTCCAGCTCATATTGCCTTGGCAGAGATGAGCCTTGGGGCCACCTGCCTCCCAGAAGGCCAGACTCCCAGGTGCAGGCAAAACACTTCCCTCCTCCTCCGAGCCTTGGTTTCTGCCCTGTGATTAACCCTCCCAGGCTTGACCGATGATCTTATTTTTGGGGGAGGGGAGTAGGGGCAGGGGTTAGGGAGAAAGAGCAGGGGAGCTATTTCTCCCTACTCACCAGGGGTGGTTTGGCCTCCGACCCTACAGAGAGGATGGCGATCTCTTGTGTGGAGCTTGGGAGTCAGTCATATTGTCTCCACAATTGAAGTCCGATTCTTATTCCTGGGAGCTGAGGCTTGAATGAGAAATTCCACCTTACCCAAACACAGAATGCCTGTCAGGCACAGGGCAATCTAGAACTGGATCTCACATGACCTGCTAGGATGCAGGTCTGCTGTAAGGTGCAGATGCGGGATATTTCTATAAGGCACTCACACCATCTCTGAAGTATTGGGGTTACACCACTGCATTCAAATCTCTTAGATCAATGGGTATATATACCCTTTTATCCTCACCTTTAGCAATGGTGTCACTTCTAGGACAAAGGAAGGATCTTTTCCAAAGACAGACTCAGGTCTCTCTGCCCTTAGAGCTTCCATGTGTCTTTAGCCCCAAGGTCCATTTGAAACTCAGCTAAACCTTTTACAGGGTGGTGTATCTACTAGGTGGGGTTGGGGTGGCCACTCTTTCAACATCTGCCTCTGGTCTCTGTGCCCCCATAGGGCAGGGAGACCCCCTGATGATGACCTGGGAGGTCCATTTTGCTTTCCAGAAAACTCTCAGTGCTGGCAGCTCCAAGCTGTTGAGTATGTCCTATGGCAGAAAGTCATTCCTCCAGGAGGCCGAAAGAAGACAAGGGGAATTACAGAAGGAGATGCTCCTGAAGTTTAATACGTCGGTGGAGAAGGTCAGCCATGCTCAGGCAGGGTCTGGGGTGTGAGCCAGGGCTAAACAGTGGAACAGGGTTGGAAAATGCAGTGCTTTTGAGCTTGGGGGGTCTGGGGCGGGGCAGCCTGGTTCCCTTCAGGGCCTTAGAGAGGCATGGTGATGATGGTGCTGCTCAGGATTCTGGCTTCGGGACTACAGTGTCTGGGGGCAGCTTCTGGGTTGTGCGGGGATTGTCTAGGAAGCTGAGCAGTGTTGCCTCTTGGTCGGGGGGCTGGACTGGGAGGAAGGAGAAGTGACATTTCCAGAATCCACTGTTAAATGCCTTCCTGTGCCCTGCTAGGGTGCCTTGTGTGATGCGTGAGGAGAACTGGGTCACCTCTGCTCTCACTTCTCCTATGTTTTCCCCTTTCGGGCCCTGGATACTCCCCACTGTGCTGTCACCGTCCCCCATCCCCCAACCCGACTGGGTGACCCCTAAGGCCCATTCCAGCTTTAATCTGCAAAGGTAGGGTAATTTAGAGACTGTATGGGTTTCCTAAGTCCCTCCTAGGAACACAGTGAAAATCCAAATCATAGTTGTGTTAGGTGTGACAGGGTTGCCCCCCTCGCCCAGGGGACCAGGGTCTCAAGACCACGGGAGCAGCACCCCGAAGAGCTGGGTCCTGTGGGCTGGACCTGAGAGCTGCCAGTGGCTGGCCATCCTCTCTTCCAGGCTCTGAATGTGCTTTCTTCTCTTAAAAATGCCTTAGAATATTTTTAAGTTTTTTATTTTAAAATAATGCTAGTTTATTATTTTTTTTAAAAAAAGAAGAAGTGTGTGTAAAGCAAAAAATAAAGATCCCCTAAGCGTCCTCCTCCCCAGTCCCATCCCATCCCAACAATAGTGGTCACAGTCACTGCTAACAGATTGGTTTAGCCTTTGTCCTTTTTACTTTTAGTATAATACTGTAAAATTATGCTAAATTATAGCTATGTCCTGCCACTTGCTATTTTTCTTTTTAACTATGTCTCATGGATATTTTTTCACATCATTAATTTAGATTCAGCTTATTCTTTTGTTAAATTTTATTCTTTTAAATAACTGCATAGCACCTTGTAGTTTAGATGTATCATAAACTATTAAGTCAAGCTTGCGTTGACAGACAGGTAGGTTAGTTCCAGTTTTTAACTTTTATGAGCCTCACTGCATTGGACATCCTTGCACATATATTTCTGTGCACTTATGTGAGTATATCAAAGGGATGGATTCCTAGAAGCAGAATTGCCCAACAGACCCCATCCCTTTCAATCTGTGACTCTGACTGAAGTAGATAACTCAAAGCCCCACTTTTTGGGTTGGTGATTTCATTGTCAGGGCACAGACAGTTATCCATTGAGCATTTACCTCATTTCAGGCACTGGGGAGACAGCAGTGAATAAAAGAGACAACCCTGTGCCCTCATGGAGCTGACATTCTCGTTAAGTGAGGCACGCAATTAAGTAGCTAGTTAAATAAATGGTGGGTCACAGGGTGAGCACCTACGGTGGGGAACAAGAAAACCGGCAACAGGGTAGGGAGTACGGCATGGAAGATGGAGAGGGTGCTGCTGTTTTAATGGGGTGGTCAGGGATGGCTTCACGGAGGAGGTGTACATTAGTTTCTTCTTAATTTCTGCCATTCCAGTAGGTAGAAAATAGCCTTTGGGGCGTATTTCTTCGCTTACTTGTGATAGTGAGCTTTCGTATATTTGTTAGACATTTGAATTTCTTCAACGAAATAAATGTCTATTCATATCCTTTTTCAGTTCTATTATTGTATTGAGTTCTTGGAGCTCTTTATATGCCGTGGAAGTGAAACCTTTTCCTGTCGTGTATTGTAATGTTTTCACCTCATCTGCCCTCATGGTATCACAGTGAGGCTTTAATTTTATGTAGTCATTTTTGTTATGTTTCTTTGTGATGATAAAGAAAGATGTTCGTTATCCCATGATCACAGAATGTTTTGTTATATTTTCTTCTAGATATTTATAATTTTGTATATTTTTAGTCAGGTTTTGTTTCATCTAAGTAACCTCGTTGTATATGGTGTGATATACGAATCTAATTTTTTAAAACCGGCAGCCAGTTGTTCAATACCATTTATTGAACAGCTTATCTTTTCTGCACTGGCTTGGAATTCTGTCATTATTATATATTATAGTCTTCTATAATCTCTTTCTGGACCTTCTCTTTTGTTCCTCTACTGGACGTTCTCTATCGAATATTTGCCTATTCTTGCATGTTTATTTTGTAGTTTTAAAAGAGGTGATAAGAGGCTTTATAGACAATGCAATTAGAAAATCACGGGAAGGAAACGTGTAAAATCTTAACGGCGATTATTTCCGGGTATTGGGATCCTGTGGGAGATTTGTTTTTTTCTCATCTGTCTGTGCTGTCCACATTTTATGCAGTGTACCAATACACTTGCAAAACTGGGGAAATTCTTGTCTCTTATCTTTAATTTAGGGACAACTGGTTTTGCGATCCTGGCACCTGGGCCAAGGGGAAGCAAGTTGAGCATTTTGTTTAGAGTCTCTGTGACAATAAGGATAATCGAGATTCTTTTTTTTTTTTTTTTTTTTTTTTTTTTTGGGTGGTGGCAGTGACATATTTTGGGTATACATAGCTAGCACACTAATTTCTGACTTAGCATGAGTGGGAAAGCCTCCAGTTTCCCCTGCTGTAGCCTGATCTGCTCATGCCCCCCAACTGTGCTTTCTCTGCCTCACACGCGGTGGGCGCCAGGTGAGAAGCTCTCTTCACAGGCTCACCACACAGAGTAACTCCCCACTGCAATCCCCACATGAGCCACAGGATTGACAGGTAAGGTAAGATGGAGCAGAGCGGAGAATTAGCAAAGGGCAGGGTCCAAACAAGACTTGCAGAAGAATTTGGTTAAAATGATTTCTTGGCGATTGGTTGGAAACTAGGGACATTTCACTGTAGATATATATGAAGGGGAAAGATTTCGTCCTCCAAAATCACTGTGAGTCGAGTTATAGGTCTTAAGAAAATCTTGTTTGAGCCTCAGGACAAATCAAACTTGTATGTCTCCATTCAACAACCATTCATTGATTGCATACCATGTGTCAGGCACCATTGTAGTTGCTGAGGACAAAGTTGTGAATAACAACAACAAAAAAGACAAATCCTGCCTGTAAGAAGCTCATAGTCTCGTAAAATGTTTCTGGTCATCAGGTAGGAAAGGTGGTATCCCATCACCATTCTCACTGGGCATCTAGGAAATTGGGAGACAAGGTCAGTGTGGGGACTTAACCTGGGTGGACCCCTTAGCACTCATTGTGTGACGGCAACCAGCTGAGAGGGCCCACCTCTCCTGCACAGATAATCTTCCTGGAGAGCAGGCCCCGCCTGCCATACACGGCTGCCCTACTGAGCAGCTGCGCTGACGGCTACATCTATGCCTGGTCCATCCACGGGAATGGAGGCCTGCTGGGGAAGTTCTCCACATACATCAAAGACAACAGGGATGTGGTTGTGGGTGCCATGGCCACTGATGAAAATGACCAGATCCTTATCACTGGGGATTGTAAAGGATACATCAAGGTGAGGAAGAGCTAGTGTATGGTTTCATTTGTGGAACAGTGGGCAGTAGGGTGGGTTACCTTAGAAGTCCTCTGCTGCTCTGGGTGCCCAGTGAAATGAGTGACGATTCAGTTCAAAAGACCTTTTTCCCAGTGAATCCTGTGCTCCATCACTGTCTCCCTACAACTCCCTCATCCCCCAGCCATGCATGTAATTTGTGATCAGTTGTCTCAGGAACTGCTTTTGTGCCTTGTGGTGAGATATGAGGCAAGAGTATCTTGTCCTTGGGCCAGTCTCTCCCTCTCTGCATGCTGGCTAAGGGGTCCGACCTAGACGATTCCTTGGGCTCCTTCTGGCCCTGAGCATCTGGGTATATCAGAGGTGTGTATAAGAATTGTCCCCTTAAAATAAAGAGGGGTGATCTAGGAGGGGTCCACAGAGTGAGTCGGTGTTGAAGTGAAGTAGTGCTGGGCCACTAACCCACACTTCGTGTCTAGGTCTGGGACATCAAGCATTACTGCATATCTACTGAAGGGCGGTTATCTCAACCCAGTGGAACAAATAAGCTCCAGTTCTCAATTCCTGAACCGATCCAGATCAACAGCCCACACTACATCCCCTTGGAGAAGAAGGAGGTAGGAAGAGTACTGGATGGTTGCTTTAAAAAGTCCCTTTGAGCTCCACTAATGAGCTGGGACCATGGTTCTCATACTGAGATTCTGAGTCTATCATGTTTCTTGTTCAAGATTGTCTGGTTGAAGTGGAAAAGTTCTGGTGAGTCAGAAGTCATTAACCAGTAAAACACAAGTATGCACACACCAGATACGCCCACATGCATACACACGCACATGTACACACACACACGTGTGCGCGCGCGCACACACACACACACACACACACCTTCCACAGGCTTTGATTTTTGCAGCGAGGGCCCTGGAGTCATGCATTCTTTTTAAAAATAATAAAAAGATTTCTGTGTTTTCTTTAGGTAATACATTCACATAGTTCAAAAATCACTTAATATTTTCCTGATGACTAATGAAATTGAGAACCATTTCATTAGTTCTCTAGGAAAAATGCAAATTAGAGCCACAATCTGGTACCACTACATACCCACTAGAAGGACCAAAACTAAAAGACAGGCAGGCAGTACCAGTGTTTGCAAGGATACAGATCAATTGGGATTTCCACTGCTGATAGGAATGTAAACTGGTATAATCACACTGGGGAACTGTTTGGCGTTGGCTGCCAGAGCTGGACGTGCCTGCTCTGTACCCTAGCAATTCCAGTCCTAGGTTTATACCTAAGAAAAATCTACGCTCTAAGAAATAGGAATAAGAATGTTGATAGGTTTATTATTTGTAATAATTTCACATTTGAAACAACCCAGTTGCCCATCACTGTAAATCAGAAGAATAAATCATGGTATATATACTCAACAAAATAATACCTGGCATTGGAGATGAATGGTTTACAACTAAATGCTACCAAATGGGTAGTTTTTCAAACAATTTAAGTGAAAGAAGTCCGATATAAGAGAGTATATACTGTATGTTTCATTTATGTAAATTACAGACAAAACAAACCTGTTAGAAATGATTATCTTTGTGGGGGGAGTGGAGTGGCTGGAAGGAGTCGTATGAGGGACTTCTGAGAGGCTGACAATGCTCTGTCATTATCTGAGTCTGAACATACAGTCATGTTCAGTTTATAAAACATTTATTCAGTAGCACATTTATGAGGTGTACACTTTTCTATATGAATATTACACATCAGTGAAAATTTTAAAAATCAGGCGACGTGAAAAGGCTTACAGTGAGGAGCCTTCGTCCTACTCTTGTTCTCCCCCCAAACAGTTCTTGTTGCCTGAAAGAACCACTTCTATTGATTTTTGGTTATTTT
Organism: Rousettus aegyptiacus; assembly: GCF_014176215.1. Lineage (NCBI taxonomy): Eukaryota > Metazoa > Chordata > Mammalia > Chiroptera > Pteropodidae > Rousettus > Rousettus aegyptiacus. The sequence goes on along the minus strand of NW_023416287.1, from coordinate 19,718,347 downwards.
TCCAGTATTTAGTTATGCAAACACATGTACAAAGTCATTTCCCCCTTATTTTTACATGAAAGCAGAAGATTATACACAGTGGTACTCACCATGCTTTTCTTACTCCATAATGTATCTTAGAGATCTTTGCGTATCAGTATGTTATTTTTTTGTCGTTGTGTAGTAAGCCATAGGATATATTATTGATATAAGTCCCTTCGAAGGAAAATTGAAGTTATTTTCAATCTTTAGTTCTTAAAGAAAAGTGGATGATGAATATGTCATCTTACATGGGTGAAAAAATGTCTGTAGGATAAATTCCTGGAAGTGGGATTGCTAGGTCGAAGAGTCTGTTCATTTGCAATTTTGATAGCCACCTTGCAATCTTAGGTGAATTGTCGAATTTCTGCACAAATATATTATGTCTAGTCTAGTTTTAGAAAGAAGAGCATTTCACTGCATTAATATATGTTAGCAATTGGTCACCCATGGATTCAGTATATGAAGAATTTATAATGTTAATACAATCATTATAATAACAAGGGTCATTTATTTACTGCTTGCTATGTTTCAGGGATTGTGTAAGTGCTTGCTTTTATGTATCCTTTCACTGAGTCTCTGTAATGACTCTGTGAAGGAGATTTTTTTTTTTTTTCAGATGAGGAAGATGAAACCGAAGAGCTCACATACATCCCCTCCAGGGATGTGTCTGAGTTCACATGACTGCCAGTGTTGGATCTGGGAGTAAACCTAAGTCTTTCTGGTTCCAGAATCTGTGCTCCCGACCATCTGCTTTTAGTTTTATAATGATATATTTTAAACAAATAGGATTATGGTCTGTATAATTAGAATTTCCTACATCATCAAATATTCTTAAAAATTAGACTTTCTAATGATTAAATAATATTTCACTTTATAGAGGTACAATCTTTTATTGAACTTGTTACCTATTGTTGGACATTAGAACAGTTTTTAATTTTTCACTATAAAAAATAATAGAAAATAGACAAATTCTTAGAAATATATCAACTATCAAAACAGCTCAAGAAGAAATAGAAAACCTGATGAAATAGAAAATCTGACAAAGCCCAGATACAGATGGTTTTACTTGTGAATTCTACCAAATATTTAAAGAAGAATTAACACCAATTCTTTAAAAAAATCTTCCAAAAGAGTTTTCTGATACCAAAACCAGACAAAGACATCTCAAAAACAGAAACTACAGACCAGTATCCCTTATGAATATAGATATAAATATTCCCAACAAAATACTAGCAAATTAAATTCAGCAAAACATGAAAAAGATTATATACTGTGATCAAGTGTGACTTATCCTAGGAATGAAAGCTTGGTTTAATGTTAAAAATCAACTAATGTAATATACTATATTAATTGAATAAAGAACAAAAGACACATGATCATCTCAATAGATGCAGAAAAAGCATTTGATAAAATCCAGCACCCCTGTCTGATAAAAACACTCAATTAACAAGGAATAGAATAAAATTTCCTCAACTTGATAAAAGTTATCTATGAAAAACTCACAGCTAATATTATACATAATGGTGAAAGATTAAATTCTTTCCTTCTAAGGTCAGTAACAAGATGAGGATGTCTGCACTTGCCACTTCTACTAACATTATGATAAAGGACAGTTAGGCAAGAAAATGAGATAAAAGGAATCCAGACTAGAAAGGAAGAAGGAAAACTATCTCTATTTTTAGATAACCTGACCTTGTACATAGAAAATTCTAAAGAATCCACTAAAAAACTATGTGTACTAACAAATGAATTCACCAAAATTGCATGGACAGGATCAATATACAAAAATCAGTATTTTTCTATACATTAGCAATGAACAATCTGAAAATAAAATTAAGAAAACAATTTTATTTACAATAGCATCAAAAAGAATAAAACATTTAGAAATAAATTTACAAAAGTAGTGTAATACCTGTACTCTGAAAACTATAAAACATCATTGAAAGAAATTAAAGAAAAGTTAAGTAAATGAAAACATATCCCACATGCCTGGATTGGAAGTTTTAACCTTGTTAATATATCAGTATTTTTCAAATTGATTCAATGAAATCTATATCAAAATCCCAACTGCCTTTTTTTTTTTTTGACAGAAATTGACAAGCTAATCCTAAAATTCATATGGAAATGCAAGGGACTTAAGGGACTTAGAATAGATATATATATATATATATATATATATATATATATATATATATATACACACACACACATACATACACACACACACACACACACATACATACACACACACACATACACACACACATACACACACACACATATATATGTATATATATATAATTGGAAGACTCATATTTCTCAATTTTAAAACTAACTACAAAGCTATGGTAAAGGTAGTGTAGTACTAGCATTAATAGATAGACATATAGGTCAATGGGATAGAATTAAGAGTGGAAAAATGAAACCTCACATTTCTGGCCAATTGATTTTCAACAAGGTTGCCAAAACAATCAAAGGCAGTCTTTTTAACCAAATGAAGCTGGGAAGATTAAATATCCACATCAAAAGAATAAACTCACAACACAAAAATGTATTTTATGACATAAACAAAAATTAACTGTAAAGGATCATAGGCCAAGTGTAAGAGCTAAAATTATGAAGTTCTTGAAAGCATAGGGAGATATCTTCATGACTTTGGGTTAGGCAATGTTTCTTAGGTATGTAACCAAAAACAAGCAACAAAATAAAAAAATAGATAAATTAAACTTCATCAAAATTAAAAATTTTTGTCTTGTAAAGTATACCATCAAGAAAGTGAAAAGGTAACCTACAGAATGGGAGATAATATTTGAAAATCATATATCTGATAAGAGACTAATATCCAGAATATATGAAAGACTCATAAGTCAATGATAAAAAAGACAAATCGCTCAATTAAAAATGTACAAAGGATCCAAATAGACATTTCTTCAAAGATGATGTATATTTTTCTTAAGTATATGAAAAGATCCTGAACATCATTGGCCATCAGGGAAATGCATATCAAAACCATAATGAGATATCATTAGGATGGCTACAGATAATACCAAGTGTTGGTTAAGATGTGGGCAAATTACAACTCTCATACACTGTTGGTGAGAATGTAAAATGGTGCAGCCACTTAGGAAAACAGTTTGGCAATTTCTCAAAGAGTTAAGCATAGAGTTACCATATGACCCAGCAATCCCGCTCCTAAATATGTACCCAAGAAAAGTGAAATCTTATGTCCACATAAAGACTTCAAATAATATAGCAATATGCAAATGCTTTCTATGATTTTACCAAAAGGGCCAGTGAGGGCCAGAGAAGTGCTGGAACTTACCTCAGGTCGCCAGAAAGTTAATGTGGGAATGTGTCCAGAACTAGAACCCTGGCCCCTGGCCCAAGGTCCTTCCAGAGGGTTCTGCTTCCTTCAGTCCTAGGTGCCCTCTGATGAGCCTATATAATGGTTTTGGTTTGAGTAATTCTCCTATACTCTCCCTTGTAGGTTGTGGCTGGACAGACCATTTCCCTGGCTCCCCCCACACTTCTGATTACCTGGAAGGGCCATTTGGAGAGTGTGGTTGACATCCTTTATGTGGACAGCTTTCAGCTGGTGATCAGTGCTGGTCAGGACTGGGACGTCAAGGCTTGGAAACTCTCCGGTGATGCCATTGGTATGGGACTCTGCTGAAGCTCAGCCATGCACTGTGGCCCTTCCTGGCTCTGTGTTGAAATATAAGCAGGCATAAACCTTATGTCTTATGGGGTGGGGATTTCAGGCCACAGCAGCTGTCTTTGTTCAAATAGTATTACAGGATGTGAGTCTATCCAATTGTCCATTTGGCAATCTGTCCATTTATCCATCAACTATCTGTCCACTGATCTACCCACTCACCCAATGTTATTATTTGCCTTTGTATAATTTTGCAAATCATATATCTGATAAGGTATATTCCTTTCTGTTTTTAAAAATAAACCTAATTCTTACATTATAACATAGGTAAAGAAAAATGCACAGGCCAAAAGGATTCAACTTCGTGAATTTTCACGAAGTAAAGATATACCCATATAGTCACCATTATATCAAGAAACAGAACACTACCAGCCCTTGGGGCTCTCCTCATTCCCCCACCCAACCATCTCTACTTACCCTTCTCTAAAAGTAACCACTATCCTGATTTCTAAATCCAGAGATTACGTTTGTCTGGTTTTCAACTATGTATAAATGGAATCATGTGATGGGTTTTTCTTTGTTATCTGGCTACTTTCTCTTAAAATTATTGTGTTTGTTCAATTCAGTCATTTGTTGAATGTAGTAATTTCTTTGTTCTCATCGCTGAATACATTTGGTTGTTGATGTGCCATAATTTATTCATCTGTACTACTGTTGGTAGGTACTGGGTTGTTTCTGGATAGTTTTGCCTGTCAAATACAATGCTGCTATGAACATTCTTACACAGATTTTTTTTGGTGAACCAGTGTGTGTATTTCTGTTATATATATATATATATATATATATATATATATATATATATATATACACATACATACACACACACACAGAATAGAGCATGAGAGTTATGGGACTGTTAAATTATGGGTATATATATTGAGTCTCAGTAATTACTGCTGAACAGCCTTTCAATGTGCTGGTAGTAGCTGCAGACTTGCTCTGTGGCTCGAATCTTCTGAATTGTAATCTGTCATATCATATGAGGTTGTTAAAAGTTCATTAAAAATTCATCTGATTTCTCCTCATCTCATGAATCCTATGGAGGATTCATCCTCCTTCTACTCTGTCAAGACCAAAAGTAACCATTGGTCTCTTTTCTCCTCATTTTATAGTCTATAAATATTTATAGACTATAAAATATAAATATTCTTGATTATTTATATTGAGCTTTATTTTTCATTCTGTCTGACAATCTTTGCCTTTTAATTGGATGTTTAGTCCATTTAGATATTAATGACATTGCTTATATGATTTAAGTCTATTATATGACGTTTGTTTTCTGTTTATCCCATCTGTTCTTTGTTCCTTTATTCTTCTTTTTCTGTCTTCTTTTGGATTAATCAAGTATTTAAACAATTATCCTGTTTTATTTCTCTGTTAGTTTTTAATTGTGTGTTTTATATTATTCTTTGAGTGGTTACCCTATAGATTATAATATGCACTCTTGACCTGATACCACTTCCTATGCAAGAATCTTACATTTCCCTTCCTGCTGTTCATGCTATTGCTAGCATATATTTTACTTCTACATGTGTTATGACTTCCAATGAGGCATAGTTATTAATATAACTGTAAATAATTGATTTTATATTTACTCACACATTTCCCATTTCTGATGCTCTTCATTCTTCCCTGAAGTGCTAGGGTTCTATCTGCAATCATTTTTCTTTAATCCAAAGAACTTCCTTTATTATTTCTTATAGAGTTGATTTGCTAGTGATGCATTCTTTAACTTTTTATTTTTCTGAAAACATTTCTATTTGGCCTTAAGAGGTTAAGACTATTTTACTGGACATAGACTTCTCAGCTGGCAGTTTAGTTTCTTTCAGTACTTAAAAAAAAGACCATTCCATTGTCTTTTGGCTTCTATATTTTTTCTTGAAAAGCCCCCTTGTAAATTGATACTTTGAAGGTAATTTTCCTTCTGATCGATTTTGGCTTTCAACTATGATATGCCTAAGTGTAGTTTTATTTGTATTCATCTGCTCGGAGTTGGTATCTTTCATCAGTGGGTTGGTATCTTTCATCAGTTTTGAAAAATTCTCAGATACTATCTCTTCAGCATTTCTTTTGCCTATTCTCTTCCTCCTCTCATTGTGGGGTTCCAATTACTTGTACTCTAGAACATTCGACTCCACTCTCGACTCTCATGCCCTATTCTGTTCTTTCCATTTGTTTCTTTAATTTGTGCATTCCAGTTAGGATATTTTCTACTGACATGCTTTCCAGTTTATTAATCCTGTCTTCTTCTGTATGCAGCCTAATCTTAAACCCATCCAATTAAATCTTAATTTTAGATATTGTATTTTTTAGTTCTAGAATACCTATTTGGTCCTTTTCTATAGATTCTAATTCACTTTTGAACCTCTCCCTTTTTCTTCCATTTAAAAAATATTTTTCTTTATTTTATCTAACATTATTTACAATAGTTATTTTAAAGTGTTTATCTACTAACTCAAATGTCTGAATTATCTGTGAGTCTGATTCTAATGCCTATTTTTTCTTTTGGATATATTTGGATTATTGGATATATTTTCCTGTCTTTTCACATGACATATGCATAAAAAAACTTTTTTAAAAAGCAAATATAAAATCCAAAAACAAAAACAAAAAAAATGTTAACATAATATTTATCTGGACTTTGTATAAAAGAACCAGAGACTATAGTTGATATGCTTTTCCCCCAGCACGTTTGCTCTTTTCTGTGTATATGGCTACTCATCTCAATGTAATCAGAAACTGAGCTAGGACTGGACTGCAGCTTTAGATAGACCCAGTTTACTTCTGTCTTCAGTTGTCTCAAGGGTGAAGCCTGTTGTGTTTATTATAGGCTTCTTCCTCTAGTGGGACTCTGTCTCCCAATAATCTCTTTCTGCCTTTCTAGTCCAACCCTTAGACCCTCAGCTCCCCTACTACTCAGCAAATGTCTGGTGGGAAAAAGAGCTACCTCTGCCTTTGCAACTCCACTAGACTTAATCCATCATGCCAACCAGAATGGCTGTCAGAAGCTGTGTTGGTGTCTCTTCTTTCCGGTAGTTTTTTTTTTCTGTCTCAGCTGACCTTCATTCTCACTCAGCCTGTGTCCAGACTTGAAAATGCTCCCGGAGAAGAAGACATCTATCTCCCTTTCTGTAATTTTAGTTCATTTGGTTGTCTTTGATTCTTCAGCTCTCTAACGATTTTTAAAGATATGATTTTGTAACATGTCTGTTTTATTTTTCTTAATTTTTAAAAATTCTGCAGCAGGCAAATGGCATACTACTTACTGTACTCCTCCCAGAAGCAGGACTCATATTTCTCTATTCTCACTACCTACTTTCTACTCCAGCCTCATTCTTCCCTGGCCCCACCCCTAACCTCATGTCTGATGGATGCCCGATCATTTTGTGCCATTGCCATTTTATACGTGAAGTTTTTGAAGCCCAACTGAGGATTACTCAGTTATTGCCGTAGTACTCGCTCCATCTCAGCCTGCATGTGGGGCAGGATGCTTTAGGCTTGAACTCCAAGTATATCCTAGGGCTAATGTCTGATTCCTCCAGACATTTGTCAGGTAGACAGCATAATGCCTGCCGTATGGTAGACATCATGAAGTGTGGGCCAAAGGTATGGGGTTGCTGGATGACTTTTGAGGGTAGAAGGTAAGGGCAGAGGGCTCAGAGGAGGAGGCTAAGACAGTCCTTGTTACTGAGCTGAGTCTGGTTAAATCACAGGGACATTTGGCCTGAGTGTTTGGAAAAAGCTGCAGGATGCCGAGATGTTCGGTGATCATGAATTTAAAAAAGGCTTAAAGAAAGAGGATGACTCCACAGACGGTTCCCAGAAGGCCTATAAAGAGCTGCAGTGAGTCATCATAGCTCACTTGGTCTCCTCTGGCCTGAGGAAGGGGGGAAATGCCTCCCCAGGTCCTAGGTAGCCTCACCTGGGTTGGGTGGTGCTGGGCACATTCAGGGGGCCCTGGAAGGCCAAAGGCTTGTGACCTGCAGGCAACATGACTCTGTGATTGGCAGTTGTGGTCTAAGAGCCTGAGGCTCTGTTCTAGCCAGTTCAGCTGAAAGACTGAGCAGTACAAACCAGAGGAAAATATAAAAACTCAAGTCCTTAGATAGGACCCTGTCCCAGAGCCAGGTTCAGATTTGCCAGGGCTGGCTTCCCTCCAGGGGCCATTTCTAAGTGGCCAGAGTGTCCAGGACTCTGGTCCTGAACAGACATTGTATCTTTTCTCCAAGCCATGAGGAAGGCAGGCTGCTTGCTACTTATTCTTTCCTCTACAGCTTCCTCCTGCACCCATGTTTTACTCTTATTCTTGACCAAGTCTCAGAAAATTTTGGGTCATCCAAAAAATTATTTATTGAGGTCTTGCTGATTGCCGGGCCCTGTGCTAGGTTCTAGAGATTCAAAACAATCCAGACACCAGCCGTGCTTACTTGGTGAGATGAATAGCAAACTCCTGGCTACCTGGGGAGACAAACAGAAACCTCCTGGATCTGTTTTATGTGATAAGTGATGGGACTACTAAGAACAGGGATGGCAGAGGACAATCACCTGATTGGGTAGATCAAGCAAGGAAGGCTTCATAGAAGAGATTTTAGAGTTGAGTTTTGACATGTCAGTAGGAGTTTGCCCAGCACCCACAGAATCCTTGTGGCTCCTATGCTCCTGTCAAGGCATACATCTTTATATCAAACAAGGGATCTCAAACAAGACAGAGACAGGGTTTCCCTGGAGGGAGAGAATGTTTATTCCAGAAAGGGAGGTCAGGATGGGGTGTCAGGCCTCCAGGGAGGAGAACACAGAGTCATGGGAAGGGTCACAGGACTTGTTGGGGGCTGGTTTAATCTTAGATTTACCGATGATGATGATGGGCCCTGGGCAGTTTGACCTTAGTGGATGGATGTGAAGGTTGGTGAGAATCAAGCCCAGTGGGGAGAAGCCCTCTTGAGGTACCTGGGAGGGTTTTCTTGTGGTGTGGAGGGCATCTTATGAAGGAAAACCCTTCACATTAGGGAGGAGCGGGATTTTGCTGAGGCCTTGGTGTACCAGAGGCGGGAGCAGGTGGCACTCATGGCTCTCCTGAAAGGGAAGGAGAACACGGAGGCTGAAGCTTGGGCCAAGCTGCAGAAGATAAGCCTGATGTCCCCATGGGCTGGAGAGCGCGCCCTAGAAGAAATTGAGAACAGCTGGTACAAATGGGAGTCCAACGGAAAGCAGGTGAGGCTAGGTGATGGACATAGGCAGTTGAGGGGCCCCCAGCTCTCAGCCCAAGCCTTGACTCTTGCCCCTAACTCCTGCAGGTGAGCAAAATTCTTGGATCAGCGTACAAGCCCAGGGAGCGGTCACGGAGTCCTGGACTCCTCTGGTCCACCAACGTGCAGTACGGCTGGATGAAGTTCCAGGTGCGGCTGGAGCTGGAGGCTCCATCAGTAGCACCCTCATGTCCACGGGGTCCTCCAGTGGGGGTGAAGGGAACATTCGTCCTTTAACAGGATTCCGAGCCACAGTTCCAGAATGAAGCTGGTCCGGTTGGTTTGTCTGCCAAGGCCCTGGCTGAAGCCATGGACACAGGTCGTGTCCTTGAGGACAAACCTCACTGGATCTATGGGAGGAGGTCCTCTGTGGGCCTGGCACCCACTGACAGCCTTCGGAGCATTTCTCAGAGTCTGTGGCTATTGGTTTGGTAGCGTGTTTACTGCTCGCCTTTCTGTACTGTGGTTTGCTCCTGAGCAGACACAGGTGTCATGGTGCCAGGCACACAGTCAGAGGCGGGGGGGGTGGGGCTCTCCTTGGGGAGTGAAAGGAGGAAGGGCTTGAGAAAGACCTGCTTTGAGCCCCATCCTGCCTCTTAGGCAGATCTCAGCCTCTCCTAGTCTTTCCCTCCTCATTACCTAGCTCCTTGCCTCTGTGGTGGGGACTCAGAATAAGTGAGGTAACTCCTCTGTCCCAGGCTGGGGAGAGGTCGGTGTGAAAAGGGACCAGTTGGCCTCCGTACCCTCCTCTGAAGATGGGCCTCAAAGCACAGTTTGGCTAATGCTAATGGGAGATGTGAGAACGTGTCTGGGAGCAGCTGAGCCCCACTCGGGGTCCAGCCTGAGGCCTCATTCTAAGATGGGGACAGTCTAGGACCAACCTCACGGGGTTGTCGCCAGTACCAAGAGAAGGGCTGGGTGATGGGCCTAAAGGCACAGTGGCTTGCAGGCCCACAGGCTGTGCTCATTAGTGACAACCATAGTACTCTAAAGACTTCTTTGGCATGGGAAGACCCCAGAGCCCACCCTTCCTGTGAGCCTGCTCTTGGTCCTGGTGGCCTCCTTCCTGCCCTCACATTCCTCTGCTCTGTTCCCCCACAGATCTCACCTCAAATCTACCAAAGCCTGCAATTCAATGAACTGGCGCCCGCCTACCAACCTGATTTCAAGATGCACAAGGCCCTAGACCAGAAGGGCTGGTTTGCCAACCTGGTGACCCGCAACATCCGGAAGGACGCGGATCCTGACAAGGAGACCATGCTTGACACCATGGCCAGCATGCCCACTTTCACCATCTCCCCCTCCTCCTTGTTCTCCACATCAGCCTCGGGCTCCAGGTTCCTGGCCAGCGTGTCCACCTCCCCGAGGCTCCAGTCCTCCCTTTCCTTCCAGCGGCCCTGATCAGCCTCCATGGCCCAGTCTGGCCCCTCAGTCCTGTTCAGACATCCAGGTACATCCTTCAGGGGTCAGCAATGCCCATGCCTTCGCCTCCTCCCTGGAACAGGTCTTCAGCCCTCTGAAGGATGCCCTTCTGTTCTCTGCGAAGGAGGGCTCCCAGCTCAGGTGCCCTCCATGGCAATGGCCCCAGATCCTTCTGTCCTCCAGCAGGGTGACCAGACCCATGGGGTCCTGTCTGTCCTCGGCATATCCCTGCCATGCCCAGGGCATATTGACCTTTCCCTGGCTGTCCACATTCTGCCTATTTGATGAACTTGATCTTTACCAGAGGTCTGAATAAACATTCACAGATATTGGAGTCCACAGGCCATGAGATTCAGCTGTGTCCTTTGCCCCCTTAGGTACCAGGTTGTATCTCTGATCAGGTCATGTCCCCCTGGCAAAGCCCTGGATGGGTGCAGAAAGGACAGTCCCTCCTGCAGGACAGCCGGCATAGCTATCTGGCTGGAGACAGGCCGGAGCCCAGAGCAGGGGCTTCTCAGGCCCCATGGCGATGCGGTTGGGTCTGCCACTGGGATGTTGTGAAACTTGGTTCAGCTTCCCAGCAAGAGGAGGCCAGCAGCCATCTGGAGGGGGTAGGGGCTGTTTTTCTCCTGCCCCTGCTGTGTGTCTGTCCTTCACCAGCATGGAACTCCGTGTTTACAATCTGTTCTGGCCCTCGTATAAGGGAGCCTCGGAAATGTGGCGAGTGGTACCCCAGCCTGCCTCTGCCAGTATCTGGCTTTGGAGTTCCTCATCATCTGGGCTCATTGTCCTTCTCTGACCCAGAGGCACCTGTCCAGGCCTCTGCTAGGCCCCAGCCCTCTTGGCAGCTCCACCTTCCATTCCAGGGCACGTGGAGACTCTGGACACACAGTCTGTGGCCTACGCAGAGGCAGAGCGGCCACTGCTGCTGTACCATGCTGTCCACAGTGCCACGCTAGGTGGGGACTTGCTTAAGTGGCAGGAGGTTGGCCGCAGGCCTGGTTTCTTAGGCGTCTCTCTAATTCCTGTGTTCCCATGGCCCCTCCCACCCAGCCCTCTCAGGCCTGAGAGGTAAATGTGTGGCTTCTCATTTCTCTCTCCATTGGTTCTCCCTTTCACATTTCACAGCCTGAAAGCACAGGCTTTCCTTTACCCTCTTGCAGAGAGTCTCCTGCGTCACTGTGCCTCCTCCCTAGGGCTATTGTATTCTCTCTGCAGTTGAGAATCTATGACCTGAGCTCTCCAAGTCTTGGTTCTTGGAGTAGGGAGTCAGGGGGCACCCAGGAGCTGCGATTATTGAAGCCAAAATACATTTGCGTGCTATACCCCAATATCATCCATGTTCTAGAGCTTCCGTAACAACGAACCACAAATCAGTGGCTTTAAATAATAGAGATATACTGCCTCGCAGTTCTAAAGGCCCTCACATTCACTTACACTCACACTTATACTCATTGATTCCCTAATACACTCACATTCACACAACCTATAACCTTGGCATTGAATCTTCACAGGCAGATTCTTATGTGATATGCAAATGGCCAGTCGCTGCAATTACTTGTAGACCTCGCCCATGATGGCTGCCTTTAGCCCCTCCCCAGGTGACCTCTGCAGAATCTGGGGCCATTGCCATGCTGCTCTTGAGAGGAGCAGGAAGGCACATGCCTGTTTGCCCCTTGCCAATGCACTACTAACAATCAGAAAAGAGCCACCATTTATCTCCAGGGGAGCAGTTTTCCTGGGCCAGGCTGGGCTTGAGGGGTCATGACCCCACTAGCAGACTAAGGGCAGATGTCCCTCTATCAAGAGCACGATGGCACCAAGGGGATTGTGGGGACAGTCTTGTCCTCAGAGAGAAGGCATCATTGACTTTCCATATTTCTGGCACCACTTACTGAGCACCTGCTATATGCCAAGCGCTGTCCTGGGCACTAGGGACATCAGAATCAGGAACACCCAGCCCATTGGGGACGCATCACTCTGTTGTGTGGATACATCTTCTCATCAGTTTATCCTATTGAGCATGAGCATTGGGCACCCAGGGGGAGGCAGGTGAAGCTTATGGGACAATGTGTAGACACAGTGGGGACCAGGAGAAGTGATCCGAGATGGCTTTCCGGAGGAGAAAGCCCTTAAGCCCAGAGCCAGTCAGTACCTTTGTGTTGGCTGTCCACTCTTCCCCCACATTAAAGGGCCCCTCCTGTATGCCCTGCTCAAACATCCCCCCAATGCCTGACACACCTGGTGTCTCTAAGCCCTGCCCTGCTTTATTCTCATCACAGCATTTCCTTGCATATTTACTTATCGCTGTGCCCTCTTCCCTCAGGGCAGAACAAGATCTGTTTTGTTCATGGTTGCCGTGCCTGGCACAGTGCTTAGCACACTGCAGGGGCTGGATAACTATTTGTCCAATAAATATTCGTGACTATTAGTTCAAAGTTTACCTCCACTGGGAGATCTTCTGAGGTTGACTTCACCTTGATTTTCCCTCTCTGGGGCTGTGTGTTCTTATTCACTGGCCCTAGCTGGATTTTGGAGTGTCCTTCCTCAGGAGAACTGCAGACTCTGTCTGTGACCCTCCAAGCCTTTGGCAGAGATGCTGGGAAGGGGTAGTGGACCTGACTGGCTCTGGGAATCAGGGCTTTGCCCTGGATTCCATGCTGGGTGGGTCCTGAGTAGGGTCTGGGAGAGGAGGTCTTGGATTGGCAAGTGTGGGGAATAAGGGATGGTATTAATCAAGAAACACCGTAAGGGCAAAGGTCAAGGGGTGGGGCAATGAGGGGAACCTGGGAGGTAGGCTGAGGGTTGCCTTGCTCCGAGGGCCTGAATCTCAAGTGGGGCCCTTCCAGGCAGCCAAGGGGCCCAAGAGGATGTGATGGCTGGTGGGTGCTCCCGGAGGGGACAACACCACCAGCGACTGTGCTTTGGGAGCAAGGGGCAGATCCAGAACAATAGGTCACCTGCCCCCCAGAACATGCATACATCCCTCATGAGTTCGTTGCTGGAGGCAGCCCAGCCTGTAGTCACAGGTGCTATGAATGCCCCTAGGTCTTTTTGGGGGGTTAGGGATGGGATCTTCCAGCAGAGGGAACATCCAGGGAAAAGCCCCAAGGTAGGAATGAACTGGCATTTTTAGAGAGCAGCAAAGAGGCCATTGTGGCTCACAGGAGTGACAGAGGGAGGGAGGAGCTGTGGGGGAGGCCCAGAGGTGCCAGTCCCATGGGGTTTTTTCTCTTGGGAATTCCTAGGGCATTTCACTAAAAAGTGCCACACAGTCTCACTGGCGTCTTGAAAAGCTTCCTTTGGCTGTCTTAGTGGGGATGGACTGTGGAGGCAGGGGTGGTCCTGGGACATCCAGGGGTTTGGGGAGGCGACGGGGGCGGGGTAGCAAATACTGATGGCCAGGAGCTGGCTGTGGGAGCCTCTGAGGTGTGCAGGAGAGGAGCTCTGGGTCACTCTGGGCTTCTTTTCCTTAATACCCCACCCCCACCCCCCACCACCTAGAGCTTTTTTTTTTTTTAGGCAAAGCAACCCTTGGTTGCAAGGACCTTGTCAGCTTACAATCCCTTATTTTTTAATTTTTTAATTTTTACGCCTACAGCACCTGGTCTTCCTAGGTGGTCTCCCATCCAAGTACTAACCAGGCCAGACCCTGCTTAGCTTCCAAGATCAGACGGGATTGGGCTTATTCAAGGTAGCATGGTCGTAGACCCCCTAGAGCTTTTTAAATATCAGATTTCCTCAATTCTCAGATATAATTTTAAAGTTGTGTTAAATTTTTTAAAAAGAGTTTAAGAAACTTGGATGTGTCTCACAATTGATGGGTACATTCGGTGAATTTTTTCCTCTTGGAAAGCTGATATTGCATGGATGATACATCCTAGAATAGAGACCAGGCAGTTAGGGCATTCCTGCTGGGGAGGGAGCGTCCCCTCGTGGAATGAGATTCTCAAGGGATTGATGTTTCTTAACAGGCAGAGTTGGTTGTACTCTGGAGCTTGGGGTTCCTCATGCCTCCTCTCTTGTTCTGCTCTCTACTCCCTGGCTTGAGAAGACACTGGCTTGGGTAATACCCAGCCTTTCTTGACAGGTGTGAGGACAGGAAATGTTGACAGGGAGACCTTCAGACACGGGGTGATGATGGTTCTGGGAGGGTTGATGGAGCAAGAGAGATGGTGGTTAGAGAAGCAGGGACTTGTAGGGAGGAAGCTATCAGTAGCCGGGAAAGGCAGCTGCACCCAGCCTGCAACAATCCCTGACCCTTGCAGGCTGCCTGCTGCCAGGATCCTTCTGTCCAATATCCTGGGTGTCAAGCTGGTGGCGCCACTGTGGAGAATGTCCAGGGAAACGCCCATGACATGGGCACCTGCCAACTCTCAGCCTGCCCGCATGCAGGAGCTTGGGGCTCTCTCTCTTAGATCCCTGGCCCATGGTGCCTCAGTTCTCCCGGATGAGAAATGGCAGCATTCTGCCTCTCCGAAGGCTTTTCCTACCTCTCGTCAACCAGATGAGGCCAAAGGACAAGAGACAGCCTGTCTACTGTATAGACAGGGTAACCGAGGCCAGAGAGGGATTGCCTGGGCCCCAGGCTTCCCACTTTCCAACCCTTGTCCTCCTCCTTCCCATTTGAGCAACCACGATCTCCAGAGAATGCTGCTCCTGTGACCCTGACCCCAGACTTGGTGAGGATGTCCAAGTTGTGAGCCCTCGGGCCCTGGGGCAGGACAGGTTAAGCCGGCCCTGCCCACTCTTAGTGGGCCTCGCACTACATCAGTGCCCTGTTGCAAATAATCGTCCTTGTTTGTCCCCTGATTCCAGGAGTCGGAGCCTGTGCCGTCCGCACTGCCAGGCAGTCCTGGTGTCAGCAACCCTCCTGCGTGCTGTCTACTCATCCAGCTTGTGTTTATGGAGCGCCGGGTGTATGACAGGCTCTGTGAGAAGCTCTGGGGGACACAGTGGGGATAAGACCAACATGGTGCCTGCCCTCGGGTACCTCACGTGCAGTAAACAAGAAAGAACAGGAAAAATGACCAAGTAATGTCATATCAAAGCTAATAAACAGTGTGGGGAAGACAATAGGACGGGAGGTGACAGAGAGTTGCTCACACACAATAGATAGGGTGCGATCAGATAGGGACTGTCTGAGGAGGTGACATCTGAACAGAGACTTGCAGGGCAGAGGACCCAGCTGGGTGAATGTTTGTGGGGAAGAGAGTTCCAGGTGGGAGTGTGACTGAGACAATGGCCTGCCATGAACGTGAGGCCAGTATTCAAGGAGCAGCAAGGTGGCTGGTACGAGTGAGCCAGAGAGCAGCAGAGGTGAGGAGGTCGGCCAGGCAGGTGGGGCCTTGCCCATTATCAAAAGAGTCTAGAGTTCACTCCTAGTGAGTTGGGAGCCATTGCTGGGCGTGGAGCTGGGGAGTGACATGGTCAGTCAGACTGCAGGAGGCTGCTATGGGTGATGGTGGGGCACCGTGTAGAGGGTGCGGCCGGGGAGGGATTTTCAGGAGGTGGAGGTGGTGGGCTGTGCCCATGTGCAGAGCGGAAGTGTGCGGAGGGGAGGCCTCTCGCTTAACTCGCTGGTTTTGCACCTGAGGCCCTGTGCACTGAAATCCCCATTGAATGCCCAGAGAGGTAGGCGGTCTGTTCCCCATTTTACAGAAGAGAGTAGAGTCTCAGACAGGAGAAATGGCTTGCCCAGGGTCACCCAGTATGGAAGCCCAGAGCAGGATTTGCGCCTGGTTCCTCTTTCCCACAGTAGTCTTGGGTGCTTCCTGGTTCTGCCCTGTGCTGGCTAAGTGACCATGGGCTAGTGCTTAAGTCTCTTCAGATCTCATCTAGAATGGGAGGCAGCCCCTGCTGATGATTCAAATAAATGTCATTGCCCCAATGGGTGGCACTCGATAGACAGCCCAGAGCCGAGAACCCCTCAGGGAGGAGTAGGAAGGAACCACATCTAAAACCAGGTTAGCAAATCCACAGAATTTTGAGCTCAAGTAACCCCACCCCACCCGAGCTTGCACATCTCCTGAGACAGGGGGCTCAGTCCCTGCAGAGTTGAACTGTTAGAAAGTCCTTCCTTGGGCGGCATCCACTTCGGCCTCCTGCTCTGGCTCAGCTCTGCGCTGCTACATGGCGTGGGGTTGTTCCTGCAGCTTGTCATAGAGCCTGCAGGAAAGACCCAGCTAGAGCAGCGTGCAGGGGTCCTGAGGCTTTCTGCCTCACACTCCCTGTGGACCCACAGCCACAAACTCCTATCCCTACCAGCCCTTCCTTTCCCAGACAGGCCACCAGCAGGGACTCCAGAGCTAGCCAGCCACCTTGAATTTCAGCTCTGCAGCTCGTTGTGTGAGCTGCTCACAGGCAACTTCCCCCACTTGCGCCTCCCTCACAGGGCTGTAGGGAGAATAGATAGGATCTGCAGCAAACACCCAGCCCCAGGCCCAGCAGGGTGAGCCCTCTGTGAAGGATGCTAGTTATTTATCATTTTTATTGCTCATCTCTCTTGCAAAGCCTAGGGCCTTAGAGCCTCCTGGGCCACCTGGGATATCTGCTCATTGGAAAGGGCAGATATGGCCACATGGCTGGTTGGTGGTATTGATGGTAGACAAGCAGGTGGGTAAGAAGAGGGGGTGTCACTGGGGAGCAATGCCATTCTGAGCCCTGGAGGTAGACCAGGCTTCCCCCTCCTCCTCTTTCCCACTCTAGACCCACCGCCAAAGCTGAGGGGCTCAGTGGACTTGTGTTGGGAGACAGAAGCTCACTGACCCTGGGCAGGAAGTTGGCCTAGCTTCTCCTTCCCCAGGTCAGACCCCTCCTGGAATCCAGCCCCAGGGAACTGCTCCAAGGCCAATGCTTGGGAAGTAAACAGAGCAGGTGTTTCTTTGCTGCTGTTGAGGGCAGGAGCAGCTTCTGTGTCCACAGACCAGGGAGGGGTAGAGCGAGCTTCTGTGGGCACTGGAGTCTGGGCCAACCTTCCAGGCCCATAAACCCTTGGACTCCATGATCGAAAAGAGGGATTGATGGGGTGTCTAGGTGCCCTACTGTGACAGTGCTGCACCATGATCAGAACCTTGGCTCCTCCTTCCTAGAAAGCCCTGGGAGGGTGACAATAACTTGAGAAATGATCACTGTGGTACTTCCCACTGGGCTGCGTGCATGGGGGCTCAGCGCCAGATTTGATCTGAGGAAATAAAGAACGTGATCCTTCCTTCACTTTATATGTGAGGGGTTCATACCCATTATCACAGTGACAAGGGCCTTTCACACCAGAATCCTGGGGGCCCCAGTCTACCTCTGGCTAGGAAGAGGTGAGGACTAGCATCTCTTGGGTGCATATGAGGAAACTGAGGCTAAGAGGGCAACTCCCTATAGGTCGCATAGTGAGGGAGCACAGGGCAGGAGTGGGGCCCAAAGCTCTGTCTCCTCACTGGTCCAGGGGTCTCTGAGTCTCAGAGGGACTGAGGCTCCGCCCTCCTGCCCCGGCCCTACCTGGCCTGGTGTCCAGGGATTAGCGGATTAGCTCAAATCCTTGGGCTCCAGCTAGGCTTATCGGAGGCGCCACTCTGGGGGACCTTGGGGGTGGTTTGGCACTCCGTACCTCCGGCTCTGTTTTGGTCACCACAGATTGCTGATTCTCACCCTGGCTGGCTGCCTGCCTATTCTTCTGCTCCAGTCCAATGGGTGGGCCGAATGGTGGGCAGGCTGCCAGCCTTGTGCATTGTGGACCTGGAATGGGAGTGGAGGAGCAAAGCTTAGGGGTAACCTTGGTTCTCCTGCAGGATGCTGCCCCAGGAATGAGCCCCTCCTGGGCTAGAGCAGGCCCTGCTGGGCTGAATAGATTTCCGACATGGGCCTTGGGTTGGACTGGTTTCCTCTGGGGGTCTGTCCCCTATTCAAGTACCTAACCCAGGTAGTACCTAACCCAGGGCCTATTGACCTTGGAGGACAGAGGCTGTGGGGTGTGGAAGGTACACATATGGGGCAGATGAAGGGGGACCTGTGGTGAGTAAAGAGAACCTGATAACCTCTGAGGGGGCCGAACCATATGTAGTGGATACTCAGCACGAAGAGCAAGACTCCCTGTGGACTGAGCGCCTACTGGCTCTGCCTTCACTGCGTGGTCTGCATGATGGTGTCAGTGGTCCTGTGGTGGGAGCAGGCAATCATTCTGCACCCCAGGGTGCAGCTGGGGCAGAACCCAGGAATCCCGCCCTCCAGTCATGGTTCCACAGTCGGTCCACCCAAACCTATTGGAATCAGAAATTACTGTGGGGGAGGGTGGTGGGAAGAGCATGCACTGTGGGGCCTGGAAGGTCTTGGTTGGTGTTGCAGCTCCACCATGACCTGTTGTGTGGCCTTAGGTATCCCCTCCATCTCTCAGGGCCTCGGTTACCTCATCTGTGGGGACGCTTCATCCCCGTAGTGAGGAGGAGATGAGGTGATAGGTGGGACCACATTTATGCATTATAGAATGCTTGTGGAAGATATGAGTGTCTTTCTAGAATACCAAACCCTCAAGAGGTTGGGCACCGTGGAGGGGTGAAATGCCACATGAGTGTCAAATAGCAAGAGTTCCCTCCACAGCAGCTCTAACCACAGAAAATGAAACTGAGGGTAAAGACCCTATTTACAATTGCTCTAAAGCTGATAAAATATCCAGTATTAAATCTGACAAGGGAAGTGCAGACTTCATATGAAAAAAGCAATGGCGCTTTACTAAAGGTGTTGAAGAAAAACTTGAAGACACGGAGAGAAGATCCCATGGTGCAGGAAGAGAAAGGCCGACATGGCCAAGAAATTTATTCTCCGTACACAAATCCATGAAACCGGTGCTAGTCCAGCTGTTAAAAAAATGCAGCGCAATAAGCTGATTCTAAAGTTTTTTTGGAAGACAAGTGTATGAGAAACAGAAATAAAGAGGGGCGGAGGCAATCACTATAGCACATATTCTGAAACCAGAGTAACCCAGAGTGTGGTGTCGGTACAGGGCGAGACAGGGGGCTCAAAGAAGTGGAAAAGAGACCGAATGCTGTGCGTTGACTCTGTTTCCAAGCTACGGAGGAAAGATGGACTATTCAATAATGATACCGTATTATGGCCTTTAGGTAATTTAGCAAAATTTAAGCTAGATCCCTACCTCACACCATACACAAAAATAAATTCCAGAAGCATTAAAGAGCTTTAATACTTCAAAATTTTGTGTGTGCACTAAAGAACATAATCTATCCATCTATATCTATCTATCATCTATCTATCTATCATCTATCTATATCTATATCATCTATCAATCAATCAATCAATCAATCAATCATCAATCTATCATCCGTCTTATCATAAAATTAGAAGAAAATATAGGAGTATATTGCTATAATCTTGGAACTATGCAGGTTCTTCCTGCAATGTTTACAACTTAGGAGCCATAAAGGAAAAGACTGATTTATCTACATAAAAATTTCAGAAAAATATGTCCCCATGGTGCAGATGGGGAGACTGAGGCCCTGAGAGGGCTGGGTCTTCCCCAGGGTCACACCTGGATCAGGCGCAGAGCTCGGCTTGAAGCCAAGGAGTCATCTTATGTACAGGTATCAGACTGCCTGAGTTTGAATCTTGGTGCTGCCATTTGCTGACTGTGACCTCCGGCAAGTCACTTTGTTGCTTAAAGCCTTTACTGTCCCATCTGTGAAATGAGGCCTCATGGGGCTGTTGTGAGGGCCCACGGGTACCCAGCACATGATCCATAATTGCTAACTGTGGCCTCAGACGTTAAATGCTAGCCCACCCTCACTCTTTGGGACCAAAGACACACAGACTTAAGCTGGGACATGAAGAATAAACTTTAATCTCTCTCAAGGTAGGGGCTCAGTTAGGCTGCTCTCTGGGTGGGGTCACAGAGCCATGCACCCGCACGCGGTACAAACAGGTGAAGCGTGGGTTCCCCCAGTTGCTCGATATCTTCACCTTGACTGCTCCAAAATTCCGTATAGGCTGATTCTGGAAGAGAGGCACAGACATGGGATAGCTGACCCCTAGGCCCCTACTCTGCCTGTCTGGAAGGCCATTTGGGAGTAGAAGGAACCCATTTCATAGGAGGGGAAACTGAGGCTCAGAGAAGGAAATGAACGGCCAGTCCCGAGGCCACACAGCAGCTGGATGCTCAGGCACTGGGATGGAAGGTGCCGAGGCCAGAAGGACAGACGTACTGTGATTGTGAAAGCGTCCCAGTTTTGGGACCCTTGAATTTATGTGCTGTGGGACCCTGGGCCAACCACCGCCCCTCTTTAAGCTTTAGTTTCCCCCTCTTTAAGATGGGGGTGATAATATCTGCTTCCCAGGGTTGCTATGAGCATGAAAGGAGACCTCGGAGCTGGATGACTTACCAGCACCCGGCACACAGTTGATGTGCGAGACTGCATGGTTTCAACCTCCCAGGAAGTTACAAAAAGGGGAACTGAGGTCCGGTAAGGAATGGACCAGATTACGCAGAGTTTGTGGTTAAATTAGGATTTGGGCCAGTATCAGCCTGACTTCCAAGCCTAGACATTCCGCCGAGTCTCGGGGCCACTCAAACAACCACCCCTCCGGTCCTGTTTCTGTCCCCAGCTGCCTTCCCTCCAGGCCTCAGCTTCCCCATCTGTGGTTGGACCAGGTGCTGATGATGGACCTCTCAATATGGAGATGCTAAGTTTGAAGCCAGCATCCCTGATCTGATAGGCCCCTCCTGCTTAATATCTACTTCCCCTGGGAGGGCTCCTGGGTAGATGAGGGAAATGGAGCACTCCCAGAGGCTGGCTGGGTCTCCCAGGGTCCCACTCTTGGCCCTGGGTAGCGGGTCCCCTACTTTGAGCCTCAGTTTCCTCATATATCAAATGAGTTAGTGATAACTGTACACCTCTTGGGGCTGTTGGGGGATGAAGTGGGGTTCCCAGGGTAAAGCCCTGAACACAATGTGCATTCAGTAGGTGCTCAGCATGGGCAGCTGTTCTCAGGTACCTGGAGCTGGAATGTCTGTATGATGTTTTCTGGCTGAAATTGAAATGCCCCCAGGAACACCTCCTCTCTGGGGGAGCCTTCCATGCCCTGTGGAATCAGAATCAAGGAGAAAGTTTTAGGTACAGACAGGGCCTTCAAAGGGTGCCATCCCTCTCCAGCCAAGACTTGCACACTTCCCAGAATGGGGAGCTCCCTATCTCTTTCGGGACAAATCCATCATAGCACAGAATAATGGATAGGAAAGAACCCTGGATTGGGAGTCAGAAGGCTGAAGGTCCACTTCTAACTCTGCCATTGACTTGTAGGATTTAGGTGTTTCCCTGACCCGTCTTTGGACCTCAGTTTTCTTCTCAGTAAAATGGGGCTCAGTAGTCTCTGAAGACTAAATTGGCTCTGATAAGCTTGGGTTGAAATAAAGTAGCTGTTTATCTCCTTGAAGGCTGAGGTCTGACCCCAAGCCTGGCCATTCCCAGCCTTACCAAAGCCTCATCTAGCCCCTCTAGTCTGCATGAGTTGTACCGACAGTGTACAGAACACTGCTACTGTGAGGCTGTCCCCTAAAGTAAGCACTGCTCCCTGCTGGGGCATGCTCACATAGATGACAAAGTCCTTGGGGGCGGTGTCCAGGCTGCCCGACAGTGAGATGGTCTTGGGGATGTGCTGCAGTGTCAGGTTGGACAGGTAGACTTTCTGGGCCAGTCGGATGGTCACCTGGCCACGGTCACCCGAGAAGGCCCAGCAATTGCCAGGTGTCACGTTGGGCTGAAAGGGGCAGGTACAAATGGGGGCTATGCTGGGTGGGTAGGGGAAAGCAGATTTTTAATCCCACCCTGGGTACCTTAGACCTCAGCTCTCCTGTATGAGCCAGGTCCTTCCTGTCTACAAAGCTTGGCTTGAGAATCACTAATTCCATAAAGTTCCCTTGGCTGCCGGCAGCAAGGATAAGCCTTCGCCTCAGCCCAGTAGAGTAAGGACAGAGACCTGCTTGGGGCCTTGAGGTTTCCCTGACTCTTAGTCTTGAGGGCTGAGTTGGAGGGAGCCCTTCTAGTGCTAAAGCAAGCTGTTCCTGTCTCCCGCTCCTGCCCAGACCCCCAGCGGTCCTTGTTGTCTGTTCTTGCCTCCTGCCCTTGCCTCCTGACTCCTCCCCAGCCACCCCATTTTGTCAACTGCTTCCTTCCTTTGCTCCTTGCCCCTGCCCTATCTCTGCCTCCTGCTCCTATGCTGAACCCCACACCAGGCCCCACCCATTTCACTCTCACCCCCAACCTCAGCGTTCAGCTGCTGTCCCCAGAACCCTGACTACATCCCTGCCAGTCTCCCCTTGTCCCGCCATTCCCCCTGCCTCAAGGATCACGTCCGGGGGCTGTGCATAGTTCCATAGCCGGATCCAGCTCCAGTAGGAGCGAGCCTTGTCGTGGTTGTATGTGGCCGATGTTTGCTCAAAGTCGATAGATGCCCCTGCATGGGAGGTGGAGGAGGGGGGCCTCAGCAGAGCAGCCCTGGTATCTGCCTGGTGGAGGAGAGCATCACTGATTGTGGACTGACTATGTGCTAGGCAAGAGCTTTGGATGAGTCACTGGCTTTCTCTGGACCTCAGTGTTCTTCTCTGGTAAATGGGAGTAATGATAGTAACAATAATAGTGGTAATGTTAGACCACATCCACCTTATAGGGTTGTTTTGAGGAAAAATGAGTTAATGTAACAAAACACTTGCCCAGCAGTGTCTGGCACAGAGTTAGCGCTCACTTATGTCAGCCTTGTTATCATTACTATGGCTATCATCAGACCCATTTCCCAGAGGAGGGAACTCTGGCCTGGAGAGGTCAAGCTGACATCCTCTGACCCCACATCTCCTCAGGTCTGGGGATACCTGGGTCAGCTGATGCTGCCTGGCTGGGTCAATCGCCCTGCTGGCCCGGCCTCTCTTCCTCTCACGCACCCGCACTTGTTCCTGCCGCATCCCCATGGGGGAACTTTTCGCAGTAGTTCCCTGGGTCTGGAATGCTTTTCTCTCCTCACCATGTTTCAGCCCAAATGTCCTCTCCCTCAACCCCTCTGCCCAGGTCCCCTCTTTCCCAGCCACCTGCTTTATTTTTCTAAAGCACATATTCCCAACTGCCACTGGGCCTGTACTATTATTATTATTTTTTATGTGGTTAGTCTCCTGTACCTGGGGCAACAAAGCTCTGCTTACCTCTAGGTTTAGAGGGAGCTGAGTGGGTGGAAGGGTGGTGGAGGGCCTCCCTTCTCCGCTTTAACCCCATTAAAGAAAACAGAAAATTGTAGCAAGAAAACCAGCTGGGGAGCAGAGATTAGCTCTGAAGATGAACTTTCCAGCAGCAGAGGGTATAACAGACCAGAACTGAAATCTACCCTGTGAAGAGTTCCTGAGGAAACTTGAGGTGGGCAGATCGGGGTGGGAGGCCCTTACCTATAGACTTTAGGGCAAAATCCGGCTTTTCGATGTAATCTCCTTGTATCATCTTCATTATTTTCTGGGCTATTTTTTGCTGAAAAGATGGAAAACAAGCTGTGTGCTATGTGTTCTTACAGACCATGGTCCATAGGTGTGTTCACACCAGGCGACAGGTGGCCGCAGGACACCCTCTTGTATTTAATTGCTTACCGCTGTATGTGGAAGCCATGGCTGGTCCATGCACAGTACCACCCAGTGTCTATACTGTGAAGAATCCCAGGTAACACAGAGCTGCCCCCACCCCACCCATTCAGTTTACTCAGTGCTTTCACACCCATCATGACAGGGTGTCACACATGGGACTAGAGTCTTAGAGAAGTTAAGGGCAGGGGGCCTGGAATCAGGCAGACCTTTACTGCTGAGGGGCTTTAGGCTAGTTACTGCCCCCCTGAGTCTCGATTTTCTCGTCTGTAAGATGGGACAATAATGATGTTCACCTTCCAATGTTGTGTGTATTAGAGCTAAGACTTGTAAAGTCACTACTTTGTGCCAGGTCTTAGTATCACATATGTTTCTCTTATCCCCTTAGCAACCCGAGGAGGTATGTACTATCATCATCCCCGTTTTAAAGAGGTCTCCCATTCCACATTCTTCTTTCAATGTGATGTTAACGCTCTTCCAATCGAGAGAGGGCACTTAAATACTCTCCCCACCAGTCTGAGTGGGCCTGTGATTATGGCAGAAGAGATGCTATGTGACTTCTGAGCTAAGTCCTAAGAGGTGATATGGCACTGACTGGTTCTCTGGGGCACTCACTCTTGGAAGCCAGCTGCCATGTTATAAGAAAGCCCAGACTACATGGAGAGGCCACGTTCGGGTGCTATTGTCAACCGCCCTGAGTTCCCAGCTGACAGCCAGTATCAACTTCCAGATATGTGAGTGAAGACACCCCTAGATGATTCCAGGCCCAGCTGTCGAGTCACCCTCAGACTTCACGTGTTCCCCAGACATCATGGAGCAGTGTCCTGTCTGAATTCCTGACCTACAGAATCTCTGAGCATAATAAAATGGTTGTTTTGTACCACTAGGTTTGTTACGCAGCAGTAGTAGGCATTACAGAGCAGTGATTATGACTCTATTTCGTTGATGTGGAAACTGAAGCTCAGAGAGATTGATAACCTGCCTGAGCTCCAAGTGGTAAGAAAAAATATTGCATTCATGAAACAAGAATGTAATTCCATGAAAAGAGAAACACCCATAGAACAAAAGGAAAATTCTTAGGAATTCAGAATATGTTAATAGTAATGAAAAACTCAGTGGAAGTTTTGATAGATAAAGCTGAGAATATTTTCTCAACTGTAGAACAAAAAGACAAATAGAGGAAAACAGAAAGAAAAAACCCCAGAGGATTAGTTTAGAAATTAGACATCCAAATAATAGGAGTTTTAAAATGAGAACAGAACCACCAGGGCTGGGAGGATAAACAACTCATTTAATAACATGATTAAGGAATGTTTCTTGGGACTAAAAGACATGTTTCCAGAATGAAAGGGGCCCATGGGTGGCCAGCCCATAGGCATTTTATCGTGACATTTTAGATATAAGGTAAGATGTAGAGGTTATAGAGGACCAATGCTCCCACTAAAAACAACCAGGAAAAGCTAGGTAGTTCACTAAATCATATTTTAAAGCCATTACAGAGCTATGGAAGCAACAAGGACCAGATGAATTAAAATTCTAGAGGGGGAGAACCTTTCTGAGATGTGCTGACAATATAATTTTTAAAAATACATGGGAGCATTTGATGATTCCGGGTATGAGCTAAGAATCTGGGATTAGGTCAGATTAGGCCATTACAGGTGAAAAAGAAAGAAGCAAAGTTTTTAACAGTCATGCAAGGCCGTTACAGGTGAAAAAGAAAGAAGCAAAGTTTTTAACAGTCATGGAGGACTTGAGGAGCCTCAGATCTTGCCAATTTCCCCGATAAGATGTTAAATGAAACCCAAGACTATGTAAGAGGCTAAAGGGCTATTTGAAAGCATCTGAAAGACAGAGTAAAACTTTCCGGTCTCACAATGCTTAGGAAACAAGGTCCCTTTGAAGGAGTGCTTCCCTAGTGGCCCTGCCAAAAAAAAAAAAAAAAAAAAAAAACGAAACAAACAAAAGATTGTAGTCTTAGAACAGTGATTCTCCTCAGTACGTATCAGAATCACTTTGAGGGCTTGTTGAAATACAGATAGTTGGATCCTATCCTCAAAGTATATATATGATTCAGTAAGTCTGGGTGGGACCCATTAATTTGAATTTTTAACATTTTTCCGGGTAATACTGATGTTGCTGGTATGGGCGCCACACTTTGAGAACTGCGACTCTAGAAGGAGTTATAAATAAGTAGTGAGTAGCTACAGCTGTACTTCACCTGAGGGCACGAAACCAATTATAGACATAATTAGAGGCTGAGAATCCATGCTTGTCCCTGGCAGAGAAGGGTGCTACTGGGGTCAGAGATTTTGTGTTTGTGCAGAGCTAGAAGACAAAATTGGAGACTCAAGAGGCCCCAAACATATGGTCAGTCTTTCCCATCAAGACATTTACCAAATATTTGAAGCTGCATGGGCAGAAGGCTAAAGGGTTAAGCTGAAAATCTCTGACTAAATCTTATAAAAATTGCAATCCAGGTCTGAGCCAGCTCAATGTATGTCTACATAGAAGTTATCAGTGTATTTTGTATTCCTTACAAAGAAAATGAGGAACTCTCACTGGTAGAAGTTTTAATTATCTGGAGCACCTACAGTTCAGAAAACACTAAAAAGTTACTAGACACAAAGAGGCATGGCCATATGATTGATACCTCAAAGAAAAAAAACAGACAAGAAGAGACCATAGATGATCCAGATACTGGATTTAGCAGTTAAGGATTTTAATATAACTATGACAAGTATGTTAAATAAAATAAAGGAAAAAATGTTGGAATGTCACAATGGAATTAAAATCTATAAAAAAGAATCGAATGTATATTCTAGAATAAACGAAGCAATATGTGAAATTAAGACCTTAATGAAAAGATTGGACAGAACAGAATACAAGATTATTAGTGAACCTAAAGAAATATGAAAAAAAAATATATCAAAACTTAAGCACATAGAGAAAACGAATGAAACAAACAAACTAGGTAATATTATAGCGCTTATGTGGAACACAATCTAAAGGTCTAGCATAGATATAATTCATATCTCTGGAGAGTAGATAGATAATGAGGAAGAGATAATAGCTAAGAATTTTCAAAAACTATTGAAAAACATCAATCCATAGACTCCATATGTTCAGCAACCCCCCAAAACAGGTTAAATATAGAACACTGTGGATAAAAAGGCTATCCTATAACTTTCTAAGGATAAAAAAACAGGCCACATCCAAGGCACCAAAGTCCCATTGGACTTTTCAACAGCAACAGTATAAATTAGAATATAATAGTGGGCTTCTCTCAAAATTATCAGAGAAAACTATTTCCTATCTAGAATTCTATACCCAGCCAAACTATCAATCAAGTGTAAGAGTAGAAGAAAGACATTTTCAAACATGCAAGCTCTAAAAAAATAAATATATCTTTATCTCATTCTTTTCCAGGAATTTCCTGGGGATGTGCTCCGCCAAAACTTGGGATATAGGAAACAGGGCATCGAACAGAGAGAGAAGTTAGGTGTTTAGGGGTCAGAATGGCCAGCATCTCACCTCATCTGACATGGCTTCCATTTCTTGGAGCTTGGCCATGAGCTGGTTCATATTACCTCGAAGGTCCTGGATTTCCCCAGTGTGATCTCGCACTTTTTCCTGATACATTCTTACAAAGAAGGAGTGAGAATATAGACAGATTTGTGATGCTGCCAATGTCAGTCACCCTCAGCTTCTAACTTTGCCAATCAGCCAACAAAGAACTAGCTTCACATTTTTGCACTCTCCTGGATCCATTCCTGGATCTACTCAGCAGGTTCTTATTTCTAAAACCTTACTTGTGCTCTTCCTCCTGCTTGGAATATCCTTAAACCCAGCTCATTCCTTCCAAACATTCCTGAGTATTTTGTCTGCAATTAAGAATGCTGCCTCCAGGTCAAACTTTCTTCTCAGCTATCATTTGCTGAGTACTACCTATGGTCCAGGAATTATTCAAGACAGTTTACAACCTCTTAAATACCCATAATTACCCAGAGCAAAGTGGGTGTTATACCTCATCTCATAAATGAGGAGTCAAAGGCCCAAAGAGGTAAAGTGACTTTCATAAATTTAGCCAGGTCAGGAAGTATGGGATCTGGGATTTAAACCTAGGTTGGTCTGACTTCAGAGCCCACATTATTAGACAATACATCCCAGGTCTTGGCTATAGCTCTAGTTTTTAGGTGTTAACAGAACTATTTAGCAGATTCTTCTTACCTCAAGCTTTGCAGTGGGCTATTTATGCTGTCATCCTAGTGGGGTGTTGAGGAAAGCGAGGGATCTCCTTTAGATGGTCTAATCAATAGAGCTACATCCATTTATTCTCTCATAACCATAAACTCACTTATTCATCCACCTTCTTATTTACTCTTCCATCCATCCACCCATCTATCATCCATCCTTTCATTTATCCACCCGTATAGTCCATCTGTCCTCTCCTCTATCCATTCTCTCATCCATTCATTCTTTCATTCATTCATCTATCTGCCTACTCTCCAGCTACTTCCCCCCATCCTTACATCCATCACGTTCATTCTCCCATCTATTATCTGTCCATTCACACTCCCATCTGGCCATGCAGACATCCAACATTGGTAATGGCAACCCTGTGCCTGGCCCTGAGGTAGACATTACTGGAATGAATCAGGCCTGGCTCTGTCTTTAAGGCATGCCAGTCTAGTTGGAGAAATAGTTATAATTACAGAAAGTTACATTCAGGATTATAGAAAATTGTGGGAAGAAAGAGGGGAATGTGGCCTCCACTGCTGTGCGTTTCTGGAGGAGGTGACGGTTTAGCTGGATCTTGAAGGATATGAAGGAATTCATAAGGGGAGAAAGGAAGAAAGAGGGACAGGTGCATCAGATTCCTTTTCTCTCTAGGTCTTCAGAGGCTCTTTGCTGTCCTCAGACAGGGAGCTCTGGCCACTGATTTTCTCTTCTTTCCTGTCCAGGAACCACAAAGCAAATTGTCTTATCCCATTTGAGCAGAAGAATAAACTGCTTTGAGTGGAGATAAAAGTGTGTTCTCCATCCTTACCATTTCACTTTAGGTGGGAGCCTTGATAAAGGAGAGACAGGTTACTTCTGGGAGGAAGTGACAGAAGAGGCATCCTGTAGGAATGACTATTACATCTGGTCTTTGAAAGTTACATTTTGGTGGGACAGATGGGTTCCAGGTGGGTGTCAGGGCAAAGGCAGAGGTTTAGAGCTGGGATGTCTGGAACTAATTAGCATCCAGATGTGGTGAGAGTGAGAGGAGCTTATGGAGGTGACATTGATTGGTTGGGGTGGGGCCAATCAGTAGTGGGGCCTGAAGAGAGCCACACTCACCTGCCAGACTTTCACTTGGGATGGTAAGTGCATAGAAAACATCCAGAATCCTGTGGGACCAGGGGAATAAGAATGAGCCATTTAAGGTCAAAGGTTAAGAGCTTGGACTCTAGATTAAAGGTATCTGGGTTCAAATCCCAGCTTTGCCCTTTACTAACATTACTAACATTGTGCAACTTAGGTATAATTTACTTAACCTCTCTATACCTTAGTTTCCTCATCTGTAAGATGGAATAACAGTAATATCCAGTTCATGATTGGATACCATAATGCAAAGCATTCCTCATAAACCAAAAAATTATGTCTTTTCTTCTTCTCCTATCCCAATCCTACTGGGGATAATTGGCAAAGGGAAGAAAAGAGATGGTCTCCCTTCATTTTATGATATCCGTAGTGCCTGAAATCTACTGTTCAAGTCATTAACCTGTTCAGCATGGTTGCAAGATACAAGATTAGTATAGAAAAATCAATTGTATTTCTAAACACTAGCAATGAACAATCTGAAAATGAAATTAACAATTCCATATATAATACATGTCAAAGAATAAAATACTTAGAAATAAATTTAACAAAAGAAGTAAAAATTTACACTCTGAAAACTATAAAACATCATTGGAAGATATTAAGATGTAGCGATATCCATCAATAATGGAAAGACAGCCCATGTTCATTGATTAGAAAACAATATTGTTAACACCCTAACAATACTTAACACTACTTCCCAAATTCATCTATGAATCAGTGCAATCTCTATCAAACTCCCAATGGCCTTCCCCCCCCCCCGGAAACAAAAAGTTGACTCTAAAATTTGTATAGAGGCCCAAAGTTTCCATAATAGCCAAAACAATTTTGAAAAGAACAAAGTTGGAAGACTCCCACTTTAGATTTCAAAACTTACTACAAAGCTATAGCAATCAATCTAGGGTAGTACTGACAAACAGATGACATATAGATCAATGAAATAAAATTGAAAGTCTAAAAATAAACCCTCAAGTTTATGGTCAATTGACTTTCAGAAAGAGGCACCAAGAGAATTCAATGGGGAAAAGAATAGTCTTTTCAATCAATGATTTTGAAACAACTGGATATCTATGTTCTAAAGAATAAGATTGGACCCTTATGTCATACCACATCGAAAAATTAACTCAAAAACAGATCATGAACATAAATGAAAGGATCAACGCTATAACCAGTTTAGAAGAAATAATGATAGTAAATCTTCATTGTGTTGGGTTAGGCAATAGTTTCTTAGATATGACACCAAAAGCACAAATGACAAAAGGAAACATAGTTAAATCAAACTTCACCAAAATTTAAAAATTTTGTGATGCAAAGGACACCACCAAGAAATTAAAAAGAGAATTGACAGAATTAGAGAAAACATTTTCAAATTATATTATCTGATTAGGGACTTGTATCCAGACTATAAGAAACGCTTACAACTTCATAATGAAAGAACCCAATTTAAAAATGGCCAAAGATCTGAAAAGATATTTCTCCTAGAAAGATATACAAGTAGCCAATAAGCACATAAAAAGATGTGTACCATTACTAATCGTTAGGGAAATGAAATAAAAACCACAATGAGATACTACTTTATACCCATTAGGATGGCTAAAATAAGACAGACAATAACAAGAGTTGATGAGAATGTGGAGAAATTGAAACCCTCATATTTTTCTGGTGGGAATTTAAAATGGTACAACTACTTTGGAAAGTAGTTTGGCAATTTCTCAGAAGGTTAAACGTAGAGTTACCATATGATTCAGTAATTCCTCACCAAGATCATTGAAAGCACATGTTCACACAAAATTTTATAGGAACATTGAGAGCAGCATTGTTAATAATGGCCAAAAAGCAGAAACAACCCTAATATCTATCAACTGATGAGTGGATAAACAAAATGTAGTGTAACCATACAATGGAATATTTTCAGCTATAAAAAAGATTGAAATGCCGATATATGCTACAACATGGGTAAACTTTGAAAATATTATGATAAATGAAAGAAGCCATAGGGTTGCATATTGTATGATTCTATTTATATGAAATGTCCAGAATAGGCAAATGCATGGAGACAGAAAATAGATTAGTGGTGCCTAGATTCGCGGGGGAGGGGGAATGAGGAATGACTGCCAGGAACTGAAGAGTTGCTTTTTGGGGTACTGAAAATACTAGAATTTGGTATTGGTGAGGAATGTGCAATTTTGTAAATATACTAAGAGTGACTGAATGATACACTTTAAAATTGTGATTTTCTGGTATGTGAATTGTACTTTAATAAAGCTATTATTTTAAATAATCTTATTTGTTGGGTTAAGTTTCCTAGGAATTTCTAATTTCCTAGGCTATCCATGCCACTCCTCTCCCCCACCAACATTTGAGGGGAGGAGATTCCTGTGCTTGAGATAGCAGAGCTGTGACATGGGAGGTGGTGGTAGTAGCTGGAAGGAACCCACAGAAATCCAGAGAGTAATAATTATTGTAACAGGTTTGGGGAGAGCTTTACAGTTTTGAAAGTAAAAGTGTAAAGCTCTTAGCTTTCAATTTTTTTTCTTGGCCATCATTTCATTTAATCATCACAGCAATACTTATTAGACAAGTGGGGAAACTGAGGCTCATGAGGGACAGTGTCTTGCTCACTGTCATATACTCGATGCCAGAGCCCTAGAATGAGCAAGAGCCAGGGCTACCTCCTTCTGGGTGGGGGCAGAGCCCTGAGACTCACCAAAAGCACAGAGGACCAGGACACCTGTCTTTTCCATGAGCTTCTGGAAGAGCAGTTTGCATCTGGAAGACAGACAAGCAGTGGTCAAGGTGAGCAGGGCTTTGCACAGGCTAGCCAGTCACAGCTAGACCCTTGTCCCTTTCCTACCCTGAGGGGCACGTCATTCTCTGCACAGTGACACCCTCTCCAGGATGTCCCACAGCATCACAGCCTTACCCCAGCACCTGGGACCATCAGAGATCAACTCACAGTGGTCAGCTTCATCCTTAATACTCTCTTTCTCCATCTATGTACTGTTTGTTCCCTCTTGTCTTCTCTTCTGGTGAATACACCTTTCAGGGTTCAGCCCAAATGTCCCCTCCCCTCCCCCTTCGACTTCCAGAGTCATACTCCCCACACTTCCAGTTTTGGTGTTGCCTTCCCTACCCAACTGGGAGCTCTAGAGTGCTAGGAGCCAGGCTGAACCCAGAGTAGGCATTAAGGAAACATTCAGCACATAAACTACAAGTGAATGAATGAAGTAGAAAGCTCTGTAGAAATTCAGAGGAGTTTGCAGGGGCAGGAAGGGTAAAGAGAAGGGATGGGGCAGGCATTCCGGGCAGGAAAAACTGCATGTGCAAGGATGTGGAGGTGAGAATAGGAATCGTGGGCCGAGAAAGTGAGAACCCTAGCCTTGCTGGCCCAATGGGAATCAAAACGAGGGCAGCTCAGAAAGAGAGGGTGGGACAGAAATTCAGAGGGCTGCAGGCTGAGGCACTGGAGCAATGGTGAACCACAGCAGGTTTTGGAGTGAGAAGATCTGATAAGAGTCAGGTTTGGGTTAGCTAATCTGGTCTGGAGATCATGGGAAGTTTCAAACCAGTGAGGAGGCTGCCGTAGTCACCAGCTGCATGGTCTCAGCCCCCATTACGTTCTCGTCACCTGCCTCTGCTCACCTGCAGGTGTTGAATAGAACTTGGTGGGCCTGAGTCCTCAAAAAACAGGCCAAGCAGGTGATCCAGGCTGCAGAGAAGACAGGAGACCAGTGAGTAGTTGCTCCCTTAGCCTACAATGATTCGCTGATTGTCCTCGAGCTGAGGGTAGACCCTGGAGCTGAGAGACTTCCTCAACCTGCTAGCTGAGCCCAGGGCAGCCCTGCTCTATTTATGAGTAAGTACCAGCTTGGAGTGAGCATGAATCCTGTAGGCGAGTGCTACTTGCATTTGGCAGTTCATAGATACTTAATAGTGACACAGGAGCACAAAAGTCTGGGATGTGCTAATGCCCATGCCTAGACACTGGGAGCTTCTCAAGGACAGAGTCCTTGTCTGGTTCATCCTGGGTACCCAGTGATGCCAAGCATGGAGCTAGGCAAAAAGTAGGAAATGAGGAAAGATGAGTAGGTGGGAGGATACATAGAGGGACAGAAGAATGGGTAAGAGAATGGTTTGGAAGATGGATGAATAGGAAGATGGCTGAGAAGATGGGAGAATGAGAGGAAGGATAGAAGGATGGATGGGCGGATAACTGCATGGATGCAAATATTAACAAATAAAGGTCTGAGTGAATTGATGGATGACTCAGTGTACGATAGATGGGTGAACTAATGGATATTGCAATATATGGATATGTGAACAGATGTTTGGATAAATGACTTTGTGGATGAATAAGTGGAAAGGTAGGTAGATGAACATAGAAGTAGAAAACTGATCTTCAGGGTGTGGTCAGAACTATGTCCCTGAAGTAAGGATGAGTTGCATCAAAACATTCCCATGTCTTCACCAGCAGCCTCCTGGCCCAGTGGCCAGGCTGGTGGCAGAGCAGAGGAGAGGGCTGGCATGTAGCTTATCCTCCAAATTGCAAGTCTCCCTCCTACTACCTCTCTCCAACCACCAAAGAAATCCTAGCTGGTATTACACCCCAGACACCCCACCTCTGAGGGGGAGACCTCTAGAGCTCAACCTGTGGCTTCTTCCCTCCCCTGCAACCAGTGCAGATCTGACACCCCACCCCCCAGGTCAGCCTGGCCTGAGGCGAGGTCCTCTCCCCAGGCCCAGGTTGATGGCCAAGGCGGCTCTGCAGTATATACGTACACATACATCCCAGTATGCAATGAATCAGGCCTGGTACTGGGGTGTTGAAGCGGATTGGCAACAGGAAGGCATCATCTGCAGAAAACATAGTACTGTCATGTCACTGCCGGCCTCTGGGACATGTGCTTGCCGACGCCTGGAAAACTCTCAGAGCTTGGTGCAAGCATCCTTGCCCCCTGCCTTCCCCCTTGTCAGTGACCCTTGGTTGCCCATCTGACATCTCTGAGCCTCAGCCCCTTGCTGCCCACGGAGACCCCAGGGCTCCCCTCTCCCCTCCTTGCTCACTCGTGTTTGACAAGGACTCCTCTGTTATCCTGCAGATGTTCCGTCCTCGCTGGATGACCCTGGGGCTGACAAGATTCACAATGGCATTTTATGATTCACAAGGAAGAGTCCCCACAATACAGACTGAGAAACTGAGTTGCAGAGAAGTTTCCTAATATCACCGGCCTGTGAATCAGGAACTGACCCAGGTCCGGTTAACCCCAAATCCAAGTGTGACACTGTGCTCCCAGCACTCTGCCTGGTGTCTGGCACACAATAGGCGTTCAATAAACACAGGCTGAAAAAGTGACTGCTCTACCACTTCTTGGCTGGGAGGCTTTAGGAATGCCACCGTCGAACCCCTCTGACCTCTGTTGCTGCATCTATAAAGTGCAGGTAGTAATGCCCATCACCTTCAAGGAGAGGGCAGAGGGGCAGCATTTTGTAAACTATAAAGGGCAGAGCAGAGGAGGAGCTGCTGTCCTCACCTCCTGGGCCTGGGATTCCTATAGACGTGGACCACATCGTCAGGTGGGTCACACAGGTCCCTGGGGCTCCTTGAGGATCGTGGCATCGATTTCCTTCTCTAGGATGGGGAAATGGTGGTGGGGCTCTGCGAGCTGTCGAGGAAGAAGTGGCTGCTGCTGCTGCCTCCTAGAGTTCCCTGGACGGGGCCCTGTGGAATCTGCCCGGGTCAAGCAGAGTTGTAGGTACTGTGACCTCACAGAGCAGGTATGGGGTGTGGGGGGCTGCCTAGTCTCTAGCTCAGCCCTGAAACTTCTTCTAGGAGGAACCCATTCTGACAAACTTTTAAGTTGGGGAAATTGAGGCCTCAAGATGAGAAGGGCCATGCCAGGGTCTCAGGGATTGGGCAGGGGTGTGAGCTGAGGCTCCAATATTTATGCCATATCCAACATCTAAGCTTCCCAGACTTGCTACCTTCCTTGGTTGTATGTAAATGCATTTTATAATGCTGAGCTTCTCACTGGTGGATGTTTTGCATCACACACACAAAAAGTATGCATGCTACTGTTTTAATAAAGTTCTACTTTTTACTGGGGAAAAAAACAGAAGCATAACAGTGGAAATATCTGGCTATGTTTTTTTCGGTCAGCCCTGCCTGTGGAGAGCCTATCTGGAGTGTGATGCTGAAATGAATTCACTCTTGCCTCCTAGTGCAGTTGCTCAAATTGCAGGCTAAGTACCTGTGGTGAGCCAAATAATGGTCCTCCAAAAAAGTCTGTGTACTAAAACCTGAATGTGTGACTATATGTTAGGTCAGTGGTCCTCAACTTTTTTGGCACCCTGTTCTAGAGAAGGAAATCGATGCCATGGTCCTGTGAGAATCTAATGCCTCATGGTCTGAGATAGAGCTGAGTTGGTGATGCTAGTGCTGGGGAGTGGCTGCAGATACAGATGAAGCTTTACTTCCTGGCTCACCACTCACCTCCTGCTGTGTGGCCCAGTTCCTAACAGGCCGCGGACCAGTACCAGTCCATGGCCTGGGGATTGAGGAACCCCTGCATTAGGTTATATAACAAAAGGGAATTAAAGCTTGCAGATAGGATTAAGGTTGCTACTCAGATGATCTTGAGATGGGAGACTATGCTAGATAATCCAGATGGGCCCGGTGTAATGACAAAGGTCTTTATAAATGGAAGAGGACAGCAAGAAGAGGTGAGAGACGGCAGCTCGAGGAGCACTCAGCCGGACTTGCTGGCTTTCAAGATGGAGGAAGGGGCCATGAGCCAAGGAATGGAGGCAAAGAAACAGATCCTCTGCCAGAGCCTCTAGAAAGGAGCAAAGCTCTGCCAATACCCTGATCTTAGCCCAGGGAGACCCACTTTAGACTTTTGACCTCCAGAACTATAAGATAGTAATTCATGTTTTAAGTCACTAACTTCGTGGTAATTCATCATAGCAACAGTAGGAGACTATACAGTACCCTCAAGAATATTTGGAGAAGGGGAAGCCTGAAATGCTACCACTGTAATTGTTACAAGGGTCTTTCAATTGTGCATTAATTCATTCATTCAACAAATACTTATTAAGCACCTGGTATGTTGCAGGCATTGGCTGCGGGGATGAGCGGAACCAGCTCCCATCCCTGGGGATGAGGGTAAAGTGGCTGGCAGAAAACCTCGCATGGAGCAGCTGCCACTGAACAGTGCTTGCCATCACTGTAAGGAGGAGAGGCAGATGAGAATCTTACTCTTTTGTGTCTACTGGCTGTCCCCCAAAGTCCCCTGTGCTGGAAATGCCAAAAAAGAGGAAGTGTTCACGCAGAAAGCAAACTCTAAGAGAGGCTTCGGTCAATATTTGTGTCCCTTTACACTGAGTCTGCTGTTTGTGACCATGGCGAGGGCCAGGGAAGCTAGTCTTAAGCATTAGTAAGCAAGTTAAGGCTAGGAGTAGGGTGTTAAGGAGCATGCAGCTGGCTCTTCTCATTCCTTTTTGTCTATAGAATAGGGCGGGGAGCACTGGCTAGGAGGCAGGGCTGGTCCATGTGAGCTCTGGCCTCTTCAGGGAGAACTCAGTTGTGTCTATGGACTCTGTTGACTCTGTGGGTTCTATCAGGGACCCAGCACAGCGTGGGCTTGGGCTCTGGGCCTGGTATTTGGGCTGATGTGGAGTTGGTGGGAGACATGGAGGGCTCTGCAGTCGGGGAAGGACCCGAGGTCCCTTGTGTCTGTACCCCAGGTGGGCCACACAGAGAAATGGAGGGTTTGAGACCCATGTGATTTCGTTCATATGTGGGATATAAATCTGACAGCAACAAAAGAACAAGACAAACAAACAGACTCACGGATCTGGACAACAGTTTAGTGGTGACCAGAGGGAAGGGGGGTAGGGGATGGTCGACAAGGTAAAGGGGGTCAAATATATGGTGATAGAATGAAATTTAACTTTGGGTGGTGAACACACAATACAATATACAGATGACATATTATAGAATTGTACACTCAAAACTTGTAAATTTTATTAACCAATGCCACTCTAATAAATTTAATTATAAGAAAAGATAAACAGAGGGGCCTTCCCTGCAGTTGTGCCATCACTTCCTGTGCCTAAGTGTACACACAAAAATACATATTCCCCTCCCCAAAACTAAGAAACAGTCACTATACACACGTACACATACACGCACAGACCCATAGACGCACTCAGTATACTGAGCCCACATACACATACTGTACACAGAATTCCCCACACCTGCACTCATGTAGGGTCATGTAAACAAGCATGTAACACCATAAACCAATACGTCAACATGCTCGTTTCACGTACAGACTCATGCGCACACTTTCCTCTGATGCCTGTACTTATGACCTAATGCGCATATGTATGCATGACTATGCACACACAACCATATACACACATAAACATGCACTCATACACACACATATATACAAATTCTTTCATGTGCACACAGCTTCTTGGAACTCATATAGCCAAGATGGACCCTGGAGTTTGTAGTGTGGAAAGATATAACAGGCTAAATCCATTTGAGATGGATGTGCATTTGGAGAGAGGCTGGGGTGTTACGTAGCAAAGACCGGATCATCTGGCACCCTCTTGTCTGTGGCCCTTTGAATTAGGACTTAATGTCTGATGAGGTTAAGGACACAGTCTATGGCAAGGGCCAGGGCTTAGTCTGCGACCAGGATCAGGGCTCAGTCAGTCACTGGGGCTCAGATAGCCTCCTGCTCCTCCTAAAAGGGTCACGTTTCTGGGCCAGCTTGGAGGTGCCAGGCCCGAGAGGTTACTGCAGCCATCCCCCTGACTTTGGGTATCCTCTTCCTCCTGGGTCTGGCCAGGACAGTCTGGGTGATGAGGGGACCCTCCTAAGAGCAGCCCTCCTTCCAGAGATCTCCTGGCCTTTCAGGCCCTAAAGCTGCACAACCCCAGGGTCTTGCAGTGGTTGGCAGCTGGCCCTGGCTACTACGTGGCAGCCCCGTGGGAGATGAGACACTTTGGCATAAGCCATGTTTGCAAGGAAAACAGTTGCAACCACAAGCAAACCTGTCCATCCCCATGTCCCTTCCCAGGTGGGTCCTACATACCAGGGAAACCTCATAAAGCAGCTTCCGCATCTGACTGGGGCAGTGGAGGGCTAGGTTGGTGCTGAGAGTCTACCTGTTCCAGGAACCACCAGAGGTAGGACTGGGCATGGGCTGGCACTCCTCTAAGGAGGAGCTTCCACTTCTCCATCTGCTCAATGTGCACAGTACTTTCAACAATCTTCTGCAGAAGGGTCCATCCCTGGTCTTGCTGTGGGACTCTGGGAAAGTGTTGCCCACCAAGACTCAGTTAGCCCATCTGAGCAGTGGCCCTTCATTCCTTCCTAGCTCCCTCTCCCCAAATCGGACATAGATCTGTCCACTTGGATGGATTGGGTTGGGAGGGGCCAGAGGGCAGTGAAGAGGCCCACTTTTGGAACATTCCTTATCTGGCATAGGATGAGATGAGGACAGGAGCCACCCTGGGTCCTCCTCTGGCTGGGTTGGGACGGCTGGACCCCAGGCTGGACTATCAGACTGGGCTGGATTCCTAGCATCAGATGACACAGCTCCAGGCCTTGGGTGGTGGGTCTGGGCTCTCTTCTTGGGACAGGAAGTTGCCTTTAGTCTCCCTATCTGAGAGTGTCACCATCTTCCTCCTGCATAGCTTGGCCCCTGCGCTGGCCCTAGTTTGCCGTACGGCCTTAGGCAAGGCCATGTCTTCTCTGGGCCTTGTGAGCCATTTCCAGACCAGAGCCCTGGTTCCTGATGAAGCAGGCAGGAAAAGGTGATTCTTCCCAAAGTGATATGTGGAGCCTGGCACAGGGCTGGAATCACTACTCAGGGCTTGCGACCTCCAGGCTGCGGGGGGAGGCATTCTGGACAAGTTCCCTGATGCTTGTCCCCACCCCAGCCCACAGGTCTTGGTGGCAGTGGCCAGGACCGCCATGGCTCGGGCATGTGAGCTGGGCCTGCTGCTGGCACTCCTGCTGCCCATGGTTGGCACCTCCGTGCCGGGTACTGTGGTCAGACTAAACAAAGCCATGCTGAGCTACGGTAAGGGACGTGACCGCTGTGCTGTCCTGCATGAGTGCATACATGTGATTCCATGTCTGTATGTGTGTGTGCAGTCCTAAGTGTGCGTGTATATTTGTGAACTCAACCGTCCCCCCGCCAAGGACCCAGCAGATCTTATTCGTCTGTCACTGTGTCCCTGGATCTCAGACAGTGCCTGCTCAATAAATATTAAGTGAATGCATGAATGGGAGTATACGTTTTGTCCCATATGCAAGTGTACCCTCGTGATTGTGCTCACGGGACCAAGTGGGGTGGGCATGGATCAGTTTGAGTGGCTACTTTTGCTTGTGTGTATCTATATGGGTTTGAAAGTTCATGGAGATATGCCCGCGTGTGTACTTGAGTGTCAAGTGGGTGTCCAATCATGTGCAAGTGTCATGGCGCCTGGATGTGTGTGTGTGTGTGTGTGTGTGTGTGTGTGTGTGTGTGTGTGTGCAGGTGTGGCTGCACACCCTGGGTGTACATGTGTGTGCATGGGGGGTCTGTGTGCACTTGCATGCTGGAGAGGGTGTGTCTAGCATGGTCTGGAGGAGCATGGCATTAGATCCTTGCTGCACTCACGGTGAAAAGAGCCAGCCTCTCATTGGGCCTATCTTGGGCGAGGCCTCTGTCCTGTGAGTCTGCTCCACCCCTAGGGAAGGGACAATGAGGAAACCTAGGCCCAAAGAGGGACAAAGGCTGCCCCCCCCCACGGCTGCCCCCGGAGAGGCTTTTGGGGTTCCACCTAAGTTGGGTCAGTGGTGAGAAGTCAGAAGCAATCTCCCTTGAGACAAGACTAAACTCAGGTTACAGTGTGAAGGACTCAGGTCAGACAGTAGAAGGTTCTGTCAGTGGCCCAGGCCACGAAGCAGTGAGACAGTGACTCAGGGAAGCAGCAGGGTCCCCCCGGTGCACCCGCAGCCTTCCAGGACTTTGTATCCGGGCAGATGAAAAGGCAGTGAAAGGGGTCAGTGATCCGTGTGAGAGTGTGACTAGCACATGGTGCCATGCACAGATGCCTGTAGGCAGGGATGTGAGGCCACTGCCCTCCGCTAGTCACTCTCTCTCCGCCTGTCCCATGTGAACCTCCTTTGTCCCGAGAGCCCTCTGGGTGCACCCGCCTGTGTTTGCTCTTGGCGGAAATCCGACAGGAAGCCCAAGCCTCACGCACCTCTTTCCAAGGTCAGGCTGGGTGGCTTCTTAACAGTGCCCTTCCAGTTCCTGTCTGCAAGCCCCAGAGTTTAAGCCCTGTGTAGGGGGTGCACTGTGGATGGAGCCCAGAGGCTTGGGTGTGGGTCTCAGCTCAGTCACAGATGCTCAGGCTGGAGAGGGGCATTAAGAGCATAGAGACCACTGCCTTTATGCTTGCATCCGGGGAAACTGAGGACTAGAGGCACACAGGGACTTCCTCAGATCCCACAGTGAGTCTGAGCAGAGTTCGGGCCTCTTGACTCCTCAGGTTCTCTCCTCCGGACCATCACTTTTCATTTTAATTCCATTCACATTTAATCGGCACCTCCCTTGGTCCAGCAGCGCAGGTGTGTGAGGAGGTCCAGGGGCTTGGGAGCCAAGATCTGACTTCAGCTCCGACTTGACATTCCCTTTCCAGGTGTTCTTTTCCATCTATAAACTGGGCATAATATAGTACCTATGTCATAGAGTTGTGATGAAAAGCAAATCACTCAGACAGTCCTGGAAGAACAAAAGAGAAACTATAGAAATATTAGCCATTATTATCACAAAAATGAAGAGCAACAGGGAAAGCTGACATTTATTGCGTACTGAGCCATTATAAGGACCCTATGTGATGGGTACCATTATAATCATTGCAAATTTATAGGTAGGGAAACTGAGGCACAGAGCAGTCACACAGATAGTGAGTAGCAGAGTAGCAGAGTAGCAGAGCTGGGGGTTGCACCCAGAATCATAGGGACTCCAGAGTCCTCAGCCTCCATCCCCAAGGCCCCACCACCATTCAACTGGTGGGGCGCTCTGCTTGGGGACTTGGGGAGGCTCCAGAGGAGGTGGAATCCTATCAGAATCTTGCAAAAGGGCAAAGCAAGTTTGTTATTGTTTCTGAGGAGTGGGGTAGACAGTAGGATTTCAAGAGGCAGAGTGAGAGAGGGATGGCATGCCTTGCGGTTCTGGTGTGAGGCGTGCACCCAAGGAGGGCTTATGGGGAGCAGACTGGCCCCCTGTGTCCATGGACAAGCCTACCCCTTCCAGTTTCTGAGCCCTCCCCTCTCAGGATGTGGAGCAGATGGCAGATGGTGTGGTCTTCCTTGGTGGCTCCCGAGGGCAGCCTGACCTGGCCCTGCTCTGGCCTCACAGTGTCTGAAACCGGGAAAGCCCCTCTCCAGCGGGCCCTGCAGGTCACTGTCCCGCATTTCCTGGACTGGAGTGGAGAGGTGCTTCAGCCCTCCAGGTGAGTGCTCCTGCCCTCCAGATAAAGTGCTCTTGTCACCAGGTGAGTGTTCCCATTTGCCAGGTGAGTCCCCTCATCCCCTGGGAAGAATGCTCCAGTCCACTAAATGAACACTCTGGTCTATAGGTGAGTGTTTCCCCACCAGCTAAATGAGTGCTTCCCTCACTCGGTTAGATACACCCACCCACTAGATGAGCAGTCACAGGAGGACTTAGGAGATGAGACCAAGAGATATGGGGGCCTGGTGCCTTTGAATTTGTAGATTTCTGTCTCCAGCGGCCAAGATTGTGGCTCCTGGGTTCCCAGTGCTGGCAGGACCCTTGGCTACTGCCTCCAAAAGCTAGACACTGAATTTAGACACAAATCTGTGTAATTTACCCCCACAGAATCCCCCTTACCCCATTAAGCTCAGATACCTCCAGGGACTTGGCCAGCTGTCCCCATCTATGTGGACACAGATTTACTATTGCCAGATCTCTGGATTCACAAGAAAAACACACACACACACACACACACACACACACACACATTATAAAGTTTTGAATGATGGAGACTAACTTCAAATATTTAATACAGATGGGTAAAAAAGCAGCTGACTCGGAGGCCCTCCCCACTCCAGTTTGAGGCCCCTAGGTAGGGCTGGAATGTTGCTCACAGTGTGGTTGATAATGGTGGAGAACTGGGAACAACATCAATTCCTAACAACTGAGGGTTCCTAAATGATTGGTTATCCAGCCACACGACGGACTGCACGTGGTTGTTTGATTACAGCACCGAGGGTCCTTGTTTATAGATGTGGGAACACATCTGGGATGGTTGTCAAGTGAAAAAAAGTAGGTTCTAGGTCAGCCTGTGTCCTAAGAAGAGTTATGGAAGGATGTCACCCAAGTGCCAACAGTGAGAGTGTTTGTGGAGTTTTGATGTGATTTTTAAAATTTATACTATTTGTAGTGTTTTGAATTTCCTCCTGCCCCTACCACTGCTGTGCAGAAAAAAAAAAAAAAGACTTTCGTTTAGAAAAAAAGGAATGATGGTTGCGAAGTGCTTAGCAATCAGAATAGGCAGCTTTTAAGGGAGTAAGTTTCCCATTGCTGGAGAGCTACAAGCCAAAGCTGTTGACTAGAATTCTATAGAGGAGATTTCTGCCTTCTGTGGGTCCCAAAGCCTTTCTTTCCCCACCTTCCAGCTTTCCAGACCTCATTCAAACACTAAAATCCCTCCAAGACCCGAGAAATCATCTCACCCAATTCTAGTCCAGTGCTGGGATCCTCTCTGCATCTTTTGCCTACCAGCTTGTTGTCCATACAAGGCTTGTATGCCCCCTGTGATGAAGAACTCACTACCTATTCCTCATCTCATGGCTCCAATTGTCAGAAAGTCCTTTATAACATCAACAGTGTGTATATGGCTCAGGGCACTCACCCCAGAGTTAATTCCATGGTTTAATGGGGGCCAGCCCGTCACCTCCATTCCTACCCTGCAGGGTCCAGATTCTGAATGTGCAGGTGTCCCACCTGGACCTGAACTTCATTGCCGGTTTTGGGATACACATGTTGGCAGCAGCCAATTTTACTTTCAAGGTCTTTCGGTGAGTGAATCTCCTTGTCGGGAGGGGTTAAGAAGGTTTTCAGGGACGATCAGAGTTACTTTTCTTCTCCATCTCTCAGTCTTCTCTGCTGTAAAATGGGATGAAATTTCACAACAGGTTTATGAGGGTTGCAGTGCATGGATTCATTAAATTAATTCATTAAAATTACACACATAGTAGGTGATCAATAAACATAGCTATTAGAATTATTTCTGTGCCTCAGTCACTTTATATGCATTTAATTTTCAAATTATGAGCTGGACCTTCAGAGAAGTCTCTTATTTTAATTCCTCTGTCCTGACACTCCTAGTTTATAAGTGTTTACTGTGGGAAAGGCTCCAAGCAGGGTGTTTTCACGTGACTGCCTCATAGAAAACAGCACAGCCCTGTGAGATCAGTATCATCAATCTTATGTCCATTTTATCAAAAGGAAACTGAGGCTCAGTATGGGGAATGACT
This sequence comes from Rousettus aegyptiacus, assembly GCF_014176215.1. Classification (NCBI taxonomy): domain Eukaryota; kingdom Metazoa; phylum Chordata; class Mammalia; order Chiroptera; family Pteropodidae; genus Rousettus; species Rousettus aegyptiacus. The sequence continues at coordinate 19,674,401 of NW_023416287.1, read as the reverse complement.
GACTTGGGTCTCGCAGTAAGAGGGCATGGGGAGCCAGAGTTCACACCCAACTACTGTAATGTCTGTGACCCTGAGTGGAGTTTGGGGGGCTCAAGTGGGACCATATCATGCTGAGTGGGGATTCTGCCTGTGTCAAGTGGAGGGCAGGCTTGGGCTCCAGGGGTTTTCAAGGTCTCAAATCGGTCGACATGGGCTCTTCTGGGCGACGCAGCTGTGTCTCAGGATTGGTGTCCCTGCAGAGTCCCAGAGCCCCTGGAGCTGGTTCTACCTGTGGTACTGCTGGCTGATGCTCATGTGGCCCCGGACTCCATCAGGACTCCCGTTGTCAGCATCTCCACCTGCTCCTCATTCTTCAATAATGCCATTGTGCTTGATGGCAATCACAGGTGGGTGCCTGGGCTGTGGTGCTATATTCTGAGCTTCCTGCTCAAGGCTTCATCCATTTGCCACAATGAGCCTAAAAGACCCCCAATATCACATCCAGCTGAGCACTCTAAGGATCAGAGAGGTGTAGGAACTTGCCTGAGGTCATACAGTGAGTGTGCAGCCAGAGCCCAAGTCCTCTCTATTGTCCCACCCTCCAGCCATATAACAATGCACATTAGCCATTAACATACTATTCAGGAAGGGATTGTGGGCTTATACCTTAATTAGGGACTTCAGAGGGCTGTCCCTTCCTGCAGAGATAGGGAGTCCGAGGTCTAGGGGACTGGGACCCACCAAGCTCTCATTGTGTGAAGTGGCCTCTCATGTCCTATCTAAAGCTTACAGCAGCTCCTGCCTCCAGAGAACCTGCTGAGAGCTGGTTACATTCTAGGCCCTTTCGGAGCATTGTCTAACAGTAATCCTACCAGGAGGGTGTAGCTATTTTTTCCATTTCATAGGAGAAAAAATGGAGGCACAGAGCAGTTAAGTGATTTGCCTGAAGTCACACAGCTGACAAATGCTGGAGCAAGGTTCAAACTCTCACGGCCTGACTAACCCAGTGCTTGTGAATCCTCTGCATTTTGTCTACTCTTTCCCACACATGGGTAGGGGCTCACCGTGAGGTGGTTGAACATTTTGGACTGTATTTTCTCCAGAGAAGAGTTGTTTATAAGTCCTGCTCATGTCCCATGATCATCACGTGTAACTCACGTCCCCTCGCGGCCCTCACAGGCAGGCGCTGCTCATGGAAATGGAAGCCCCGAGGTTGATGGCATTAAAAACACAGATGCCATCTTCCTACCTCCCCCAAGAGGCAAGTCCGTGGGTTTGGGCTATAGCTTGGATCAACATTTTAGCAAACATAGGCATCTCTGTGGAGACACACCAACTTAGACCAATCTCTCACTGTTCAGAGGAAAAACTGATGCCCAGAGCGAGGTAGGGACTTTACTAATGGTGTCACAGAGAATTGGAGTCCAAGCAGGAAGCACCCCTTCCTCATGGCGATCAGAGTGGCCCACAAAGCCCACTGGCTGAGGACGTGGCTGAGCCCGGCTTTTACAACGCCCACTCTATCTCCCCCAAGACTGGCCTCATTATCACATCTTAGCTACTTCCAAACCTTGATGCCAGTGACTTATGGTTTGAGGCTCGGTTTCCTCACCTGTGGGGACAATTGTGTTCAGCTGATGGCAGGGTGTGAAATGGGAATCACTGACCCCTTGCCTGAGAAAAGACTTCTCACCCAGATGGGTGGCTTTGCCAAGAGAGACAGGACCAAATGCACTGACTCAGCGCTAAGGAGCCTTCTTATGTCTTTTCCTTAGCACGGCCTTGCTGGTCCAGATACAGCATCACATCAAAGCTGTCCTGCGTAACAAGGTAAAGGGCCTCCTGCCAGATCTCTCAGAAAGCAGGTCATCTCTTACCTCAGCAGGCATGGTGAATAAATGGGGGTTTGCAGGCATGGGGAGATTGGAATGGTTACTGCCTTATTATCTGTCTATCATCCATCTCTCTCTCTTTCTCTTTCTCTCTCTCTCTCTCTCTCTCTCTCTCTCTCTCTCTCTGTCGTCTATTATTTATTTATTTATTTATTGAAGGCCCTTCATAGAACTCCTCCAATTTTCCCATGAGGGCAGGGAAGAAGTTGTTCCAGGCCACTGACAGGAAGGCCCAAACAAGGGCAGGTTTGGGGGGTAACAGGGGAAGGAGGCTCATCTTTTTGGGCAGCCCTAATTCCATGCTAGAGGGTGGCTGTGCTTTCAGAGGCTGTGTGGCTAGTGAAGAGATGACAAAATGAGAGTGGACAAAGACATGGGCACTGAAGCCAGATGCGGTCTGTGTTCCGATTCCCCTTCTTTCCAGCTGTGAACTGGACAGGCCACCTAACCTCACCTCTGCCCCCAATTCTACATCTGCAATGCAGAGAGAGTAAATGTCCTGGTGGGCTGGCTTGAGGGTTGAGCGCATTAAGATCCACAAAGAGTTTAGGACAGTTGGGGCCGGGTGCTGCCATTACTGTTTATATTTTAGCTCTTGTTATTAGCTGCCTGCGGTTGACTGGGTGAGAGATGGTGTCCAGTGGTTAGGGTCCTGCTGCCAAGATGGAGCTAGTTCTTCATCTCTACCCCTTCTCACCTCACTGCCACCTCCTTTAAGGGGCAGCAGTAGAGACCAAATGAACCCACTGCATGCCACCCCACACCCCCTGGAGGCAGGCCTTAGCCCTCTCATCTTTCTGAGGCTCCGGAGTGGAAGGCAATACAACCTGACCCGGCCCTCTCCTCTGCCACCTGGCCTCACCTGGCCCAGCCTCACCAGCTCTTGCTTGGACCGGGCAGTGACCATCCCCAGCCTTGCAGTCTCTCCTCTGCCACCTCCATCACAGTGACCCCAGCTTAATATGCTTCTCTGGCCGCCACTCTGCCCAGGAGAACCCTAGTCTCCCTGGCCTGGCTTGCTGACTGCTGCCTGCCTCTTCCTCAAGTAGCACTATTCCACCAGCTGGCCCTGTGGGACCCGATGCATTAGTCACCCAGGCCCAACTGTGGCCACTTCTGCTGTGTCCCTCAGCCCCTGTTCTTTCCTCAATGCCCATGGATATTAACTCCCCCTCTGACTCCCCAGTGCTCAGAAGAGATGCCCAAAGATGCTCTCTGGGTGGTAGAGGAAGGGAGGGATCTCAGGCCTTGGTGTCCAGGCTGAGGGAGGCTTCCAGACCCGAGTGCCCCTGACCCAACCTCCTTTGTCTTGCCGCAGCTGTGCCTGAGCATCTCCAACCTGGCGCAGGACCTCAACGTCCACCTGGGCACTTTAATTGGTAAGACCTGGGAGCCCAGGGCTGTGGAGGGACCTCTGAGACCCTCTCAGGCCCCCAAGACTCTTCAAGACCCAACTCCTGATCAACTGTTGGATGACTGAAAAATTACTGATGGAATCTGGGAATCTCCATATTCTAGAACCATGTTCGGTGTGTGTGTATGTGTGTGTAAGGAGGAGTATATGAAGTTTGCAATTGCCTCCTCCTCCACCTGGAGATTCAGAGACTCCCTCCTCCCCTGGTTTTGCGCCCATATCTCTCACATTCTTTGCCAGACTCTCCCCACTCCCCACTTCAGGGCTCTGGCTCTTATAGTTCATTTCTTCCTGGACACCTCCTTCTGGAAAGTCCCCCATGCTCCTCCCACTCAACATGTCCTTGACAGAACTCAAGCTCTTCTGCTCCCAAGGGCCCTTAATCCTGTTTCCCTTCTCAGGAGCCACCCACCACCCAGAGTCAAGGCTCCCTCTCCTCAACACTGTCAGGCTCGTCCTACCTCTTTATCCAGAAGTCCTAATTATCCAGGGAGTTCTAGGAGTATATTAGCAGAAGGTCAGTGTCATAGGCTAATCCCCCAGAAATAGAAGACCCTGAGATGAGGAATTTAGTATAAGTGACTCAAATGGGGGGTGAGGGAGCGGTGATAAGGAAAGGAAGATGTGTTAATGGGCAGGTAACTGCTGTGGCTCATGGGGCTCCCTCCCATTGGAGAACTCTTGGGTATAGAAAAGAACATGCCTAACCTTCTCCTCAAGAGGCAGGAGCAGGGCTATACATCCACTAACTCCCATCAGCCATTGTTCACCTCCCCACCGCTCCATATACCTTACTCTACTATGGCAGATGGAGTCCCAGGTGCTTGCGGCCACTATGCACAGTGGCCACAGTGCGTGCTAAACAAGGCTCCATCACAACTTTGTCTTACAACTTGAAATTAAAAGCTATGAAAGTAGATCAGCTTCATTTCTTTTCGGCAGTTTCAATATGTATCAATATTTGAGAACTACCTGGCAATTACCCACCCACCCCTAGACTGATCAAAGAATGCATCCTGTGTTGAATTGGGGGATAATATGTTCTCACTGAGCCCTGAGCATAACGCAGAGCTTCCTCTGTTTTATTTTCACGAGCCTATTTGGAAGCTTCTCCTGTCAAATGGTCTTGCCTAGGATTTTAGTGTTTCTCCCACGTTATAGTCATCAACTTTGTAAAATCCAGAGCTGTTGGCTGTTGGCAGCTGCACTTTGCGATCAATTGGCTTTACCTTTGAGTCAGGGTCTGCATCTAACTCTTGCCCAGCCTGGGACAGGTGTGTGGGGGATGTAGGGATGGGATTTAGGACCAGCATGCTGGTGTTAAGCCAGGAGGGATGTCTGGCAGGGTCCACGCTTATCCGTGGTGGGTTCCTCGGAGAATATTGTCATATCAAGGTAAGTTTGGTTTTCTTGTGCAAACTTCTTATAACAGTCCTATAAGGTAGCATTTTTTATGCCCAGTTTATACATGAGAAACCAGAGGCTCTGAGTCTAAAATCCTCAGCCTGGTGCTAGAGGGACCCATGAACCAGCTCATTCTGGTTTTCTCCTTCTCACATGTCCACCTACTGCTCTGCCCACATTTCACAGCCCAGTCACCTTGTCTGGGGAACATTCTTTGATTTCACCCACTTCCATCACTGCCTCAATCTCCATATTACCTTAATAGAAGGCACCGGGAGGTCAAAGAAATTGGACTTGGAATCAAGGGACATGAGGGTGATTCTGACGCTGTTGCTCATCTGCTTTGTGACCTTGAGGAAGTCACCCATCTCTCTGAGCCTAACCATTCCAATCCAAAAATGGGAATCAAAATTTCACTTCTCCCATGGACTGCTATAAGACAGCACAGGTTAAGTGCCTGGCATAAAATAGACTCAATAAACATTAGTCTCTCCTGTCTTCCTTAGCAGGGTTTTCTCCATCATGATGACTTGTAATTAGGTTCATACCAAAAACCAGCCCTTGCCCATGTCTTTGAGGAATTAAAAAAAAAAATGAGTAAAGGAAAACTAAGTGTCTAACCCTAGGAGACTGTTTATATGAGTCGTGTATACATAGAGCATGGAGTGAAAGGAGCCATTAAAAAGCATAGTTTAAAGGAAGCATTAACCAGCAATATGCCTGTCAAAATACAATATAATAAAAGCTAATATTTACTGTAGTGTTATTAGCTCCCTTTTACAGATGAAGAAACTAAGACAGTCTTCTTGAAAGCCTGTGGTCTTAAACAATGTATAATGTCACTCTTTAAATAAAAAAGAGGACATAAAAATATATAGATACATAGCTTCACTCCAGTTTTACTGAGAGAGCGAGGGAGAAGTTTACTTCTGTATAAGAAAATACCGAAAAAGAAATAAATTTGAGATTCTGGATTATATTTCTTCCATCTTTAAAAAATGTTCTATATGTTCACAATAAATACGTACTATCATTTAAAGTTTTGAACTATTTATTCATTTTAAAAACAGAGTAAGTCACCCTCTATGGTATTGTCTGTGAGTTTTGAAAGTGCATAAAGTCACGTAATTACCACCACACTTGATACACAGAACATTACACCAGCCCCTAGAATCCTTTCGAGCTGCCCCGCTCCAACCTCCCCAGTCTTCGACAACCACTGATTATACTACATTGCTTTTACAATCATAAGAAATCCCCCGAATATTAGGGAAAATGAAATTAAATGCAGAAGAGACAGTAGAAAATCAGAAAGAAATCTAAATGAACACATACACAGACAGAGACACTAAAACTGTGTTATGCAGAGCCTTTGGGAAGGAGTTATTGGCTTTCCTGACAGTGGGGTTGAGGCTTCACCTGCATGTTGTCTAGCCTAGCTGTGTCTGGAGATACGGTTCCCACTGGAGAGTCACACTGTGCAACTTCTCAATCCGAATGTTCTGAGCCTTGGGGGAACTTGCCTTATAGGTATCGAGCTCTCAGATGTGTCTCCCTGAAAGGCCCCCTGAAGACATTTAGGGATGCAGGCACTGATGTGCTCTGGCACTGAATGGCACAGGGGCCCGTGCCTTTTGAATTCCTGTAGGAGGCTGATTAAGTGGAGAGAGTATACCTTTGGAGTCAGATGGACCAGGTATGCAATCCAGGGCACAGCTAGACTCAACAAATGATGTGGTGTGTGTGTGTGTGTGTGTGTGTGTGTGTGTGTGTGTGTGTGTAAAATGGGCTCTTAACCCTACAGGACTGGTGAGGACTGAATGTGACAGTGTAAGTCAAACGTCTGAACCTCAGTGAACGTGAACTCCCTTCTTTTCCTGTGGTTCCTTCTTGCCTTTGTCAGGGGGTGTTTGTGCCTAGTGTGACCTTTCTCTTTCTTTCTAATTTGGGGTCTCTAGTCCTCTATCATCTTGGAACAGAAACCAAAACTGTTAGGATTGTGTCTAAGCTAAGAGTCAGATTAGGGGTGGCTGGATTTTAGATGTACGTGCTTTGCAACTTGTTTGCTTACTCATGGGCTTTTTCCTGTTTGTTTGTTTGTTTGTTTGTTTGTTGGCCTGAGTTTGGTGAACCAAGGTACTCAGATAATTGAGTTTTCTGCATAGATGAGGCACTGGCAGACGATGCTAAGTGTGACATCTTTTCTTCTTCATTCTGGTTTCATTTAGGCCTCAACCCTGTGGGTCCTGAGTCCCAGATTCGCTACTTCATGATCAGTGCACCCAATATCACTAATGACTACATTTCCTTGGATATCAATGTAAGTGCCTCCTCATCAGCCCAGAGCTGAAGGCTTGTTGCCTCTGGAGTCCTTGGTGTTCTGGAAAATTCCTAAAGGAGCAGGGGAGTTGGTGGTAGAGGTGCTGGAATGGCATTCCAGGTGTGAGGTTGGATGTGTGACATCTTGGGGTGGGCAGCATTTCAAAACCCAGGGTCTGTGATGGAGCCACCTCCCTCCTGAGGCCCCCATGCTCGTCTCCTTCCCAACCCTCCCCTACAGGCTGTTCTCTTCCTGCTGGGCAAGCCCATCGTCCTGCCTGTGAATGCCACACGTTTCACGCTGCCAGAGCACGTAGGCACTGACAGTGCCATGGCAACTGTGGGCCTCTCCCAGGACCTGTTCGACTCTGTCCTCCTGCTGCTGCAGAAGGCTGGTACCCTAAACATGGACATCACAGGGCAGCTGGTGAGGGCCGGATCTGCGGGGCAGGCACACCCTGGGCCCTGGCCTGGGGAAACCCTATAGGGGCTAAATTGTGAATGGGTGGGGTGGCTGGAGTTTTGAGGTCACAGGGTGGCTGTTGAAAGGGTTAAATAGAGGTTTGAGGGAGGTAAGGGGTGGTCTAGCTTGGGGAGCAATTGCCTTAAAACCTATCATGGCATGTGATGCTGATTTCAGAAGTCAGATGACAACCTGCTGAACACCTCCATGCTGGGCCATCTCATTCCTGAGGTTGGTGAGGTTTCTGGTCATTCTAGGGGCTGAGACCTGAGATTGGGGTTGGGGGGATCTCTGGGCTGTGGGATCTCTGCTGGTCCATATCTGTCCCAAGCGGGGTTCAGCATCTACTCTTACATGTGCACCCTTCCATCTCAGGAGAGCCCCTCCTGCGCAGACATGTTATTTTCTCCTCACTATGGAGAAATGCCCAAGCACTGCCCTCTGTTTGGGGTGTTCTTTCTGCTTCCTTTCTCTTATCCATCTTCAAGATCGAGTTCGGAGATTACCTCTAGGGGAGGACCAAACCCCTAGTCTGGTCCAGGAGGCTCCTTGACCTTCCACAGCCCCTGAGCATCCCTTTCTCCTAGCACAGGCTGTGCCTGTCTTCATGCCTATTACCCCAGACTGGGCATCCCCATGGGTAGGGGATTGGGGTGGCCCCACCTCTGTGGACCAGTCAGGGACAAACAGTGACCTAATCAGCATCAGAAGAATGACAAGTGGAGAGCCCACCCAGCCTTTGCCCCCAGGTGCCCTCCTCTCTTTCTCCCCCTCTGCTTTCCTAGGTGACCCACCAGTTCCCCAACCCCAGGCCTGTGGTGCTCAAGGTGCGGCTGAGTGCCACGCCCTTGGTCATTCTCCATACCAACAATGCCACACTGCAGCTGCAGCCCTTTGTGGAGGTCCTGGCTGTGACATCCAACTCAGCTTTCCAGTCCCTTTTCTCCCTCAACGTGGTGAGTGAGGTGGGCTGGGAAGGGCTGGCTCTGGAAGGGTGGCTGACTTGCAAGGAGACCTTACTTTCTGCTGCACTCTCCTCACCTGCTCTGTCCTATCCATACCGGCCTAGCTGTTCCTTCAGTGTGCCAGGATATTCCTGCCTCAGGACTTTTGCACGTGTCGTACCTTGTGCCTAGGACACCCTTCCCCTGGCTCTTGGCGCGGTTGGCTTCTCCTCATCTTTCAGGTCTCAGCTTAAATGTTGCATCCCTCTTCAGGGCAGCCTTCCAAGACCACCCTGAGAAAGATGGTCCCCATCATCCCTCTCCATGCCTCCACTCTACCTTTGTGGTACCTACTACTCTCTGAAAAAATTCTGCTTGGTTATTGTTCATCTCCCCTACTGGCCTGTGCTCCACAAACACCTGAATGAGTAGGGGGATGAGTGGGAGGCTGGGGTCACTGGCGGCCAGCTGAAAGCTCCCACATGGCTTTGTGCCCTTTGACCCTGTTCTCCCCGCACACTCAGGCAGTGAACCTCAGCCTCCAGCTCTCCGTGTCCAAGGTGAAGCTTCGGGGGATCACATCTGTGCTGGGGTAAGCAAGGCCTCCTGGACCCAGCAGCCTCAGAGTGTTTCTCTGTGCAATTGGCTCGCCACCACCTATCACGGTGTCACCTGGCACATTGACTGTCAGAGGAGCCTGGGGTGCAAGTATGGTATGGGTGGTGGTGGGCATTAGGTCCCATCCCTAATCCTCCTGCTTCCATTTCAGGGATGTCAAGCTCACTGTGAATTCTTCCAATGTGGGATTCATTGATGTGAGTATGGGGCTGAGGTCTCCAGAGGTCCCCTCACTGGGCGGGGAAGGCCTTGCACCGGGGAAAGGGGTATGTGTGTGCATGCCTGCTTGTGCATGCATGTATCTATGTGTGCCACCCTAAGCAGGCTTCTGCCTGGGGTGCTTGGGGACAGTGGTCAGTCGGCGGTCCATCCATTGGACAATCTGTCTTTCCCAGGCTGTCTGTCCATTGGCCAGATGGTCAATCAACCTCGGCTTGCCTGTCTGGTGGCTGGTGACTTGTCAGCCCCCAAAATCTCTGAGACCACTGATAATTGGACAAGCCAGCATTAAACAGTGTTGGCTGCTCCTTTGGTCATGCACGTGGCTGGGCCACCATTGTTGGTTGGCCTGTCAGTCAATATGCCCCATCAGTCTATCCAAGGTCAGTCCATCTGTCTATCAGTCAGTGCCAACAGGGCAGCTAGCCACTTGACATCAGGTGGTCTGCCAGTCGCCTGGTGGTCATACTGTGAGTGAGTATCAGTCAGGTGCAAGTCTCTCAGCCTCCCCTCAGGTGAGTGGATCCTGGATGCATAATGCTCAGTATACTGACCTGGCCCCGGGGGTAGATGGTCTCTGCTTGAAGGTGGGTCAGGGATAATGTGCCTTCCTTCCTTTCTCTGTGCCTCTGCCATCCATGTGTCCGTCTGTGTGGCCTGCCTATCTCTCTCGGCCCCTCGCTGGGACGGGCCTACGGTCACCCTTCTCCCTGGTTCCACGGCTGCAGACAGATCAAGTGCATGCACAAATAGGCACTGTGTTTGAGAAGCCTCTGCTGGACCATCTCAATGGTGAGCTCTGCCCTCAGCCCCAGTGTGGCCCCTCTTGCGCCCTCCTGTCCCACACCACTCCAGGCTTCAAAGGTCAAGAGAGTGGCCTTTGGAATCCAGCTACCTGTGAGCCCCTTAGCTCACCTGTTGAGCAACTGTATGATTGCAGCAAAGTTTTTTCCCCTCCCTAATCCTCAGCTTTCCCTTCTGTAAAGTGAGTGCAATAACCAGGGCTCCCACCTCCTGGGTGTCTGGGACTTGGTATCACGATGCACATGAGGACTTCAGCACAGGACATGTTCCAGTAGTGCTCCATCAGTGCCTCCCAGCTGAACTTGGTTTCTCCTTTCCCTCCTGCAGCTCTCTTGGGCATGGGGATTGCCCTCCCCAACGTGGTCAGCCTCTACTATCTCAACGCTGAGATCTTTGTCCATGAGGTGAGAGTCTGTGGGTGTGACCAGAGGGGACTCCTCCATCCTTGGAGAGAGGCTGGGATCAGGGAGATGGGAGCCACTTCTCTCCTGTGTCCCTTCTAGTGCAAACAATGTGGTCTTAGGGTCAGCCAGGCCTGGGGGAGCCCCTGCTCCTGCCAAGACTACTCCATGAATCCTTAATTGCAATGAGATTCAAAAGTCAGGATATGAAGAGACACTGGTGGGCGGGTTTCACCGCCCTTCAGTCCTCATCAAATATCACAACAGGCCACACTCAGGGGCCTTCAGTTGTCCCTTACTTCTGTGCTCTGGAACAGGCATGGTCACATTGGTTTCTGGGCGAGTGTGACAGAGGGGTTCCTTCCAGCTTTGTACACAAACCAAGTTCAGCTGGATGAGGGAGGGGCCCCCTGACTCTTCTAGAATCACTTTCCCTGATCAGAAATCGTGGGCCCACAGTGAAATTCAATCATGACCACTGCCCAAAGGTGAGATCCTATAACTTCTTTCTGTTTCATTCAGGACATAAAAAGATATATTCTTCCTATTTCACATAACAAGACATGCACAGGACAGAAAGCTTAGCCGAGGTCCCTCGAGCTCAACATCTGTGTGTTATTTGCACCCCCACCCCAAGTGGGACCCACTGGTGTCCTTCTGGGGAGGATGCCCTCGTCGCTTAAGGACCATGGTCCCAAGGCACTTGGGCAATCCACCCCTTTAAGAAGGAATAATAGGCACGTGGAGGAGCCAAGGTTATTAGTGGGAATTTCCCTAAGACGCCCCCATACAAGCACGGTTAGCGGCTGACCCACCTTGACACAAATCCAGCCAAGTGGATCTGAAGTCAAAGGTCGCTAGACTAGCACAGCCCAATAGAACTTTCTGTGAGGATGGACCTCTGCACTGTCCAACGCAGTTGCCACTATTGGCCACTGGGCATGGGTGGCTATCGGGCACTTGAAATGTGGCCTGTACAACTGAGGAGCTGAATTTTAAATTTTATTTAATTTTAATTAATTGAAATGTAATTAGCCACATGTAGCTCGTGGCTACCGTATTGGACCACATAAGAGCTACACCTGGGTAGGAACTTGGTCTGGCTTGTTCTCTGCTGGATCGCTAGCACCTGGGACAGGGCTTGGCTCGTAATAAAGGCTTGGTGAAGATTTGCTGAATGAATGAATGAATGAATGAATGAAAGAAAGATCAGCAGGCCCCCAGGATGTTTCTTCAGTACAATGTAGAGAGCAGAGGACGTGGTGGGGGCGGGAAGGGTGCCTGACTCTGCTAGGGAGACTTGGACTTGGAGAAGATACTCAATGATCTGGACTCCTAAGCATAAAACGGTGACAGTACTGAGCATGTAGGAAGCACGCATCAAGTGCCGGCCCCATGCTGAGCGCTCTACCTGCATGGTCTCACTGCATCCTTATAGCAGTCTTTCAAGGTGGGTGCTGTTATGACAGAGTAAGAAACTGAGCCCAGAGAGGCAAAGGACTGTTCTCAGACACACAGCGAGAGTGACACAGCATGAACTCAGAGCCAGGCTGATGGGGCAGCTGAAGGTCCTACTGGTCGTCATGTGGCTTCATGGTTTTCTTTGCCTTTCAGGGCTACGTGGTGGTATCCAGCAAACTTCTCTATGAGCACTGAGGTGGGGCCACTGGGAGAGCTGAGTGGGCCAGCAAGCTGCCTGGCATGAGGGCCAGGACCCTTGTGTCTCAAGCCACTTGGAAGACTGAAGCAATGCCACACTTAATCATCTCTAGCAAGCTGGATGGCCCAACTGGGCTCTTTAATCTTCACTGTATGCCTGCGTTACCCTGCCTCACCTCCTCCTACCCCATCCCTTTCCCCTTCTCTCCCTACTTCTTCCCTCACCCAGCCCCTTCCTCCATTTGCCCCCTTGAGGGGAGAAAATTGCTTCTCCAGGCGTACATACCTGTTCTTTCTTGCATTAAACACCTTCTCTTGAGCTGCAATTTCCAGTCAGGCCCTGTGAACTCTTTGCATACCTGAGGTCAATCATTCCCTACATGCTGTCCCTGGTTCCTGTCTATCCCTAGAGCCACTGGAGCTGCCTGGAAGAGGAAGATGTGACTACATCTCTGGTGGTCTTATCTGCTGATCCCATCACCCCCTTGCCCAGGGGAGCTCATATTTTGAGAGAATCCTGGAGAGCAACATAGACAACCTAGAAGTTACAAATGCCATGGTGGCACTTTCGGCACTGTGCCTTACCTGGAGGCATGTCCCATGCCTTTTCCTCTCTACATTGTCACATCCCTGCTTATTCCTAGAATCTCATAAGAGCCCTGTGAGTGAGGCATGCAGAGTATGGAGTCCCCTTTCACAGATGTGGAGACGAAGGCCCAGCAAGGAGACAAATGTGTCGAGTCTCCGAGCTGGATGGCAGCAGATCCCTGGGACTGCAACCTTCCTAGAATCCAGACGTAAGGTGTCCAGTTCCCTCTTCTATCTCCAGCACCCCAACCTGGGGGTTGTCCTTGGGTCGTGAGCCTCAAGGGACAGGGAGTTTCCTGACTTCTCAAGCAGCTTCTCCACCTTTGGTTTACTCAGGTCATGAGCAAGTTTTTTTTGTCTGTTGGAAGGAGGCAGAATCTGCCTCCTGGGACTATGGCTTCACTGAATATGTCTAATTCCTTTTGCTTCCAAAAGCTCTTCAAACCCAGTGGGTCATACCCAACAAGATGGCCTAGGGAAGATTGAGGATGCAAACATTAGCAAAGAAAGCCATGTGATTTTTCTCCCCTCATTTTAAGCTAATCTCTTAGCCAGAGATAGTGTTTCTTCCTGCCCAGATACACAAGATTCATATTCTGTTTACGTTTTCCTGGGGAGTAAAATGTCCCTGAATTTGCACTGTCAGTAAGCAAACCCTTTGGTAGTGTATAACACTAGCCTCTCCTGCTATATAGGTTACAGGTTCATCTGTAAAGTCTCAGTGTGACAGGCTGAGGGGCCTGGAACCAGCCCAGAGTCTTGGTGGTGGGAAGAAGATGGGGCGGTGGTGAGAGAGTGGAAAGGGGCAGACTGTAAAATCCAACCTGATGATTTTGCTCAGGACATCATGGCCTTTATTTCATTTGGTTGCTTAGTTAACTAATTCATTAATCCTACTTTTATTGGGACTTAATATCAGCTCAGCCCAAGGCTAAGTATTTTAAAATATGGGAGACGAAAATTTTAATACATAGACACAGCCCATAAAGGAAGCAATGACCTCGAAAAAGATCATATAGAGTCCATCTATTAAGCGGTCAGTCCAGTGAGCCAACCCTATGTCCTTGATGCCTCCCCTCCCCCCTCAATACCCAGCATGGCCCTGTAGGGAGGCAGTGGGGGCCAGGCGACCGGTGACCAGAATCATACCAGGTGGATTTGCTTGTGGAAGGAGGAGGTGAGGCCTGCCTGTCCCTCTGTCTGTCGGGGGCGGATCTGCAGGATAAAGTGATGCTATCTGTAGACTGGCTCCTCTAGCTCAAGGTCAAGATCAGGATGGAGACTGGCTGGGCTGACCTGGGTTCTTTTCTCCCCCTGTCCTAACCCTGGCTTTGGCCCACTGCCATCAGGCAGGCCGTTGCCCCATACTCCTGCCACAGTGGCTCCAAATGCACAATGGGAAGAATAGCTTCCTTAGACCTGTGGGTTCCCTGTGGGGTGGATGAGGAAAACCTCAGTCCTTCACCGGCCCTCCCAGGACTGTTCATCAGCCTTGAGGTGATCCCAAGGGCCTCATGGAGAGCAGAGCAGAAGCTGGGCACTCCAAGGCCTGGGTTCTAGCCCTACCTCTGTGGCCAACTTACTGTGTGGCCCTGAGGTCATCCTGCCTTCATTGCCTTTCAAAGCCCCACCCTCCCACCCCCCAGCATTTACTGGCATCTCCTCTAGGAGCATCCATCTGAGGCTACCCCACTGGACAATTGGCTCCTCATGCCCCTTGTGAATCTCAGAGGGGTCACAAGGCCTAATGGTCCAGCCAATGTCTCGCAGGCCTTTGCACTTGCTGGCCCCGTCCTGAAACACCTTCGCCTTGCCTTGCAGAGCTGGCTCTGCTCACCCTTAGGTATCAGCTCCAACATCCCCTGCTCCAGGGGTCTTCTGCTCTGATGATAACCACATTCTCTCCCTGCCCATCCCCCTGGTTTGGTGGCTTCCACTACCCTTTTCTCCCCAAGAATGATCTGGCTTTTTGGTGTTGACTTGCATAGTGCCCGTCTCTCCCTGTAGGTACCAGGACCCCTCTCAGGATAAGAATCCCAACTGCCCGTTTGCTTGTGGGAGGTTCTGGGTCTAGGGAAGGGGGCAATGTGAGCCCTGATGCCCGCTCCAGTGACTGCATTCCTCCCACCAGTGCGTGTCCTCCTGCAGCCACCTGGGCTCCTCAGCCACCTTCATCCTCTGTGCTATTTACATTGGAACAGACTGAAGTGTCACGTGAGCTTTGGGGCTCCTGTTCTTCAGTCCTTTAGATAATTATCTGGGCCTTAATAAACCCTTAATTATCCAAGTAGCTAATCAGGCTCCTGAATATAAGGGCTTCCTCGTTCCTAGGTCCAGAGGTAAGGGTCAGTCATCTGCAGGACATCCTCGGGCTTGGCAAGGTAAGGACAGGCCCCACCTATGGAACTCTCCCCAGAGAGTGTCGTATCTAGCCCTGTCATTTTACAGATAAAAACACTGATGCCCAGAGAGGGGAAGGGACTTGCCTGAGACCACAGAGCAAGCAGGTCTCAGGGCCATGGCTTGGTTCTATGGCCTGACTACTGCCCAGTGCCCCCAACATGACAGGAAGCCACAGGACATTGCAACCTTCTCATACTGTAGGACTTAAGCAAGATCAAGGGGACAGCAGATCTGAGGGCCTCCTTGGGCTCCACTGAGGCTGAGGGGAGACTAGAGAGGCCCTGATTTTCAGGAGCTCAGAGCTGAGTTGGGGCAATGGGGCAGGGATGGGAAGATGGAGGGAAGGTTGTGCATCTAGGAGCATTTGCCAGTTAGAGAAAGAGAGGAAGGGACTCCAGGTGGGGAAAAAGTGTGAGCAAAGAATGCAGGTGGGAGTAGCAGTAAACACTCATCTTGGGGTGGGATGGATTGGGTAAACAATCAGGTTCAAACTGTGATCTTTAAGGTTGGGGGCGGTTGGGGGTTGAGGGGAGGGAAAGGCTGAAATTAGGACTTGAGGGATGAACAGGTTATAGATGGGCTGGTGGAGGGCATTCTAAGAGGGTAGGATGGCTTAGACAAAAGCACAAACACAATCAGAAACAAAACTCTGGCACTGACTGTTTGTCCCAGAAACACCCATCTGATCACATTACCCCAAGCCGCTTAGTATACTGAGATGGCAAAAAATTCTGCCCGGAGTGGCCTTAACACCTGACATCCGTTCTGGCCTGGGATTGAGGGGACAGGGGCGGTGTTCAGTCTTAGGGCTCAGCTTCCCAACTGGAAGACGGAGCTGGGTCTGGAGACGACCATCACCAAGCCCCTTCCAGTTCTGTCACTCTGACCCTGAACTTCACAGTCCCTCTGGGGATGATTTTCAAAGAGATTTGGTATTGGGTGTGCAGGTTCCCGGCACATTCCCATAGCACACATATGTGTTTAAAAGTTTGAGGAATCACCAAGAATGATTATATTCAAGCTCAGAGAGATATTTAAAAACTGAATGGGATAAGCGAGAAATATGTACTTTAATTTAGCAAATATTGATTGTAGGTTCGAATGGTCTCTTCTGGCTTTTTAAACACTGGCTGCTTCTCATCCTTTGTGTCTCAGCCTAAATATTTCTTCTCCAGAGAGTCCTTCCCTGCTCACCTCCTACTCCTCCACCCCCCATGCACAGTATCCCATTATTGCTTCTTTTTACGATTCAGGAGGAGCAGGACATCTCTACCATATCTACCTTATAGCCTAGTCTGCCTGGCACACTCAGTAAATGCAAGATGAATGAAAGAATGCATGCGTGCACGCATGGGCTCAGAGTAGGCGCCCATGTCTGTTTGTGGACCAGGGGAACCCTTAGTGGCCCGAGCCTGCTGTCAGCAGGAGTTTAGCTGGAACTCCCTCTCTCCCGGTGTCACAGGCCAGGCCCTGCGGCTCCTCCTTGATTCTTTCAGCCACAGCTCAAACCTGAAATAAGCACTTGGCCTCTGGTTGGGAGAATTTCAGTCTTGGTAAGTAGAAGGAAGGGATTTCTGGGGGTCCAGGGGTGGGATGGGGCTTTCCTGGGGACTTTGAAGAGTTTGGGGTGTGAGGTCCTTACTCAGTTCTCTGCTCACTGGCTGTGAGACTGTGGGTGTGTGCCTCAGCTTCCCTATTAGTGAGGCGATGTCTCAAGGGGCCTTAAGGGACTGTGAGTTGAGATTTCTGAAAATGAGACTGAGCTGGAGGAAGTGGGGGATGCCATTGGCTATAGAGTCAGGGTGGAGGGACCAGGAGGTGTCTGCATTCCCATACTGCAGTGGGAGTTCCCTGAGTCAGGACCAGGTTGGAGTTTCCTCTGCAGCTCTAGCATTGCCTGGCACTGAGCTGCACTTGAACTCATGAAAAACTACAGCTGAACCTTCCACCAACCCTATAGTGCAGACTGGTTAGAATGTATGATGCCCATAGATGAGAAAACTGAGGTTTAGAGAGAGAAGTGACCTGCCTGGTGTGACTCCAGAGGCTCTGTGTTTAATCTTAACACTCTTTGACCCCTCTGGAAGGCAGTAATGAGGTTTGCTGAATTGGCTGGAGTTCACAGGCTCTTGGAACCCGCAGATCATCAAAGGGGCCCTGTCTGTTCTATTGCATGGGGGATCTCCACGGGTAACAGGACCTGGTGGGCCGCACCCAACTCAGGCCCCATGGCACAGGTGGAGCCATGCTGCGGATCCTGTGTCTGGTGCTCTGCGGCCTGCTGACCCACACACGAGCTGACCCCGGGGCACTGCTGCGGTTGGGCATGGACATCATGAACCATGGTGAGCTGGCTGGCCTGGGTGTGAGGCAGGGAAGCTAGACAGGGGTAGGTGGTAGATACGTAGCGACTGCTTATGTTTGCACGGCCTTGCATCCCATGATTCTCATAATACGATGTGTTATAATTATTCCTGAGAAAATGGGGTGACTTGTCCATGTCCCCCCACAAATTGGAGTCACAACTGGAAATCCTGCTTCATTGGAGTCTCTCCTTGGCCCTAGAAGCAGGGGTTGGTGACCACAAGTGGGCTGTAGGGGTGACAGACAGAAGCCAAATCCCAGCTCAGCCAATAATTTTCTGTGTGACCTCAGGAAATGCACTTACCCTCTCTGTGTTGCTGTTTGGTCACCTGTAAATATAAAATGTATAGAAATGCTAAATAGGGTGACTAGTCTTTACCTGGCAGGAGCAAATGAAATACGAGATTAAAATTGCTTGGGGAGACTTGATTTTAAAATTTATTTTTCACTTTTGAGCTCAAGAGTTCAAGAAAAATGAAGTCACATCCAGGTGCAAATGGCTTATGACAGTTCTATCAGCTCAGTATTTGTCTCTTTTCTGGGAATTAACCCGCGACCATTATGGAGGCGTTTCTGGCAGTGTCTTCAGGGTTGGGGCCTCCAGGCCAGAGGAATCCGAATATCTTGGTTTCAGGCACAGAATCTGCATTTTAACAAGATTCCCAATGAGTTCCCTAATCATCCAGGTGTGTTAGTGACTTGGAGTTCAAGGCCTCCGTGACGTGACCCCTGCAAACTGCTCCAATTTTTCTCTCATGTTTCTCCCCACTCAAGCCACGCTGTATTTCTCACATTTCCCTCGCCATGCCACTTTCTTCCCCCTTTCCCCACCTTTGCACTTGTCGTGCCCTCTGCCCAGAGTAGCCCCCTTTATCCTTTTACTTCCTGGTGAAAATTCCTATTCCTCCGTAAAAGACCAACTGACATGTCACCTCCTCCTGGAAGCCTTCCCCAGCTCTTTTTTTCCTGGCTCAAACCCTTCATGTGGTTCCTCCAGCTGCCTGAGCTTATTATGGCTCTTGTCACTCATCGCTGTCATTGTTCCTGACTGTCTCCCTCATAAGGCTGGAAGAGGGCAGAAGCTGGGCATGACTCATCTCTAGGTCCCTGGATTGCCCAGCTTGGGGTGGGGCACAGGGGCATGCAGTGGTGCCAAGTAGGGGCATGAGAGATTGGCCCAGGGCGGGGAAGCAGTGAGGAGCCTAGCTGAGTGTCTCTCTGGACCCTGCTCCTTTCCAGAGGTCCAGAGTGCTATGAATGAGAGTCATATCCTGGAGAAGACGGCAGCTGAGGCGGGCAAGAAACGACCAGGAGTGAAACCTATTAAGGGCATCACAGAGTGAGCAGGGGAGGGGGTTCAGGGGAGTGATGGTTATCATGGAGGGTGGAGGGAAGTGCTGTGCCAGGACCTGATAAGTCAGGTGGGAGCGCAGGGTGTGGGGCCTCTTCCCTGCCTTATTGCTGGCTTGTTCTGTGACCCTGGGCTTCAGTCACCACTGGGGGCAACTCCTGCCTGGTTGCGAGCAAGGATATTGGGTGGAGGAAGTGGGGTTGAAAAGTCAAACTTCAACTCCTGCTTGCAGCAGGAGCCACTGAATATACGTGCAATTAAATGAAAAAATCCTTAAAAGCCAGAGCTAGAAAGGAATCAACAATCATCTAACAACAGAGGCAAATTGGTTCAATGGCAAGTGGTTTAAGGGGTTATTAATTCATAGGGGCTGTCTGGAATGATGTACTGGGGAGGCACTCTCTGGACCAAGCAGGAAATAGGACTGTGATCAATTAGCAATGTCTGCCAAGAGCTCAGGGTTAGCAGGTGATCTGTCATCCTGGATCTTAGACTGTTGGTTCTCAACCAGGGGTGATTTTGTCTCTAAGAGACATTTGGCAATGTCTGGAGACATTTTTGGTTGTCATGCTTTGCATCTGGTGCCTTTAAGAGAGTAGAAGCCAGGGATGCTGCTGAACATCCTACAGGACGACTAGGACAGCCCCCCTGTTCAAAATGTCAATAGTTCCACTGTTGGGAAACACTGATCATAGCAACTTTCCCCACTTTGCTAATGCGGAAACCGAAGCCCACAAGGTAGGGTGCAGGCCAAGGTCACATAGTCAGCCAAGTGTCCCAACTTACATATGATGAGAGTTTTCTGTACACATGATGGTTCATGTCCAGCCTTCTGTTTGTGTTTCACGATGGTCTCACAAGGCAAGCTTATCCTGGTGGGATAGAGAATTTACTCAAGGGCTCCCAAGCAAGGTGATTGAAGAGCAGGTTGAGGGCCTGGTGAGGTCTCACCTGCCAGGTTCTTATTGCTGTGGATGTCTGTCCCCTCCCAGTATGAAGGTGAAGGATGTGAAGCTTCCTGTCATCACACTGAGCTTCATACCTGGGGTGGGCATCTTCCAGTGTGTATCCACCGGCATGACCATTACTGGCAAGAGGTGAGTATGGCAGGTTAGGAGAGAAGGGAAGGAGAACGGCTTCCTTGTCTCACCCTTCCAAACACATTTATTGAGTACTTCGTACCACCTGGATGCTATGGTCTGAGATGAGGCAAACTGGGTTCCTACCTTTGGTGGGAACTAGACATGAGCACTGACAACCACAGACTGAATGATTAACCTAGGACAGAGGAAGCTTTGGCAGTATAAGGGGATCAGAGACAATGACAGCCAAGCAGGGTTTTGAAGGATGTGTAGGAGTTCACCAAAGCAAGAGGGGAGAGAAAAGACTGGTTTTGTAACTTTGGACAGGTCCCATCCCCTTTTCTGTCTTATGGGGGTGATCTCCCACACTTTTACCCTCCCAGAGCTGCTGAGAATGTGGGCAGAGAGGAGACAAAGTCAGTGGCCACAGTGGCAGAGATGCCCATGATGCCCACTTGCCCTCTCCTCTAGCTTCATAGGTAAGAACATGGAGATCACTGTGGTCCTGAACATCACAGCCACCAACCGGCTTCTGCAGGATGAGGAGACAGGCCTCCCCGTGTTCAAGAGTGAGGGCTGTGAGGTCATCCTGGGCAGCGTAAAGACTAATCTTCCTAGCAAGTGAGTGGCCCTCTGGCTGGGGAGGAAGGCTGGGTCCACATTGTCACCCTGGCCCGGCGTCCCACCTCCTGAGCCATTGCACTTCCTTGCCCATGTCCCTGTTTGTCCTGTGCCTAACCTCCTGCCATCTGTGCCTCTGTCCCCATCCTCTGCATCCAGCATGTTGCCTAATGTTATCAACAAGTTCCTGGACAGCACCCTGCACAAAGTTCTCCCTGCCCTGGTGAGTGCCCAGAGCAAGCCTCTACCCCTTGTCTGTGTGAGTGCTTAGACCAAGGGCTGGCAGGTGCATTTTATCTCAGGTGCTGACCCTGATTGACTGATAGTATCTGATGAGGACATGGCAGCCTGCACATCATAGCTTCCCAACCCTGCCCAGATTTTCAGTCACTGTGGAATAAGTCCTCCCTGATTTTGTGAGCTGTGGTCAAGAGATCTGAATTCTAGTCCATGCTCTGCCATTGACTTTCTATATGACTATAGCCTCAGTTGACCCTCTAGTCCCTGTCCCTCCAGGGCTCTTGGGACTCCCCGTGGAGTACTATCCAGCTGTGAGGAGTGAGGTCATCATGCTGGGGCCCCCTCAGCCCAGCGCCTTCTCTGCTTCCAGATGTGCCCAGCCATTGATGCAGTGTTGGTGTATGTGAACAAGAAGTGGGCCAACATGAATGGTGAGTAGTACTAGCCATGCCTCGCTCACACGTGGGGATATTAGGATGGGTGGACTTTGATACCCTACTCTCAATTCAAGTGCCAGCTCCCATCCCAGCCTTGGGACTAGAGGAGGTTTGAGGTCATGGTCCATCCCCTCACTGTCCAGATGGGAAGCCCGAAGCCCTGAGGGGCTCTGGGGTCCTTGCCTCTCAGCCCCTTCATCCATTTTTCTATTCATCATGCTCCCGGACTCCAAGGACAGCCCCATTGTGGGCTCATCCCCACACCTTGCACCCCGAATAGCAATCCTAACGGTGGTGATACCTCTTCCCTTTGCCAAGAGTATCTACAGCCTCCATCATCTCGGGGTCCACAGGGCTTCTGAGTATGGGAGAGGGGAAAGCCCAATGGCTAGAAATGAAGAATATAGATTCATGTGCCCAGCAGCGTGGTCTAGGACAAGTCACTCTACTCCTCCGAGCCCCAGTTTGCTCATCAGTAAAACAGAACTGATAATCCTGACACTGCCAGTGTATGGTGAGAACTGAGCTGTGACAACCCTTGGTGAACTCTCCAGCTTTGTGCCTGCAGAGTGATGGGAGGAGGCATGATTTTCCAGGTCAGGCACCATTGCCTCCATTCTACAGATGAAATTACTGAAGCCCAGAGATGCTAAGTAATTTGCCTTGGGTTGAACAGAGCACCAGGGTTCCTGGCACCCAGGGTAAGGTCAGGTAGCAGCTAGCTTGTGCCAGCTTCCTAGGTTGCCCCAGGTTTGGCACCTCTCTGAGTGGAACCTCTCTCTGCACAGATGCCATGCCTATAGGCCAGATGGGCACTGTTAAGTATGTCCTGACATCCATACCGACCACCACAGCCAACTATATCCAAGTGGATTTCAGTGTAAGCACCAGGGGTGGTCACCAGGGGCCTGAGGCCTCAGGGTCTCTGGCCTGAGTGATGGAGGCTGTCTAGGGTTGTGGATTGGGTGGGGGAGTGGGGCGGGGGTTGGGGCTCAAACCCTTGCAGAATAGGACCATATCGAGAGTATTCCTTGACATTGGGGCTCGCTCCTTCTTTCTGCTCCCAACTTGAACTGAGCTGATTTCTAGAATTGCGAAGTCCCAAAGCTGTTTGCTTCTCCCAATAAGTGGCTCACACAGTTACACTCTACCATTGTATAAATGGGAATTCTGAGGCCTGGAGGAGGTAAGGCTTGGCTAGGGTCCTACTGTGAGCTGGTGGCAGGTCTCCAGAGCCCCAGGTGACTAGGTGAGATGCATCTTCCAGGAAGAAAAATCTCATAAAGTTATCTCCATGCAAAGTCTTCCTATGGTATGGTTCTTACAGGCCCCATATTATATTCTACTTACCTGAGAAAGAGAAAACATTCTGTATAAATGTGGGCTCAACCAGCCAGAGTCAGATTAACTGAGGTTACTTAAGCAGTCATAGGAGGAACCACCAGTGTTTTAGTGACTGACTTCCTTATCTTCTTGGGCCTCAGTCTACCCATCTGCACCTTGGGAGCATTGAGCCACTGTAGCCTGCTCTGGCTCTAACATCTGATGACTTGCTATCTTAGGGCTGGTTTGAGTGCTGTTAGTTCGGAAGACTGAGACTCACTCCCCAGCCACTGTCCTTCATGGCCAAGGCCTAGTTTCTCTCTTCTACTGTCCCACAGCCTGTGGTGCAGCAGCCAAAGGGCAATACCATCAAGCTTGCTGAGACGGAGGAGGCCCCCGAGTTCCTCGATGACTATGCTGAAGGCTCCTCACAGCTGCTGCTCTCAGCCTCCTTCCTCACAGCAGAGCTTGCCCTTTTGCAGAAGTCACTTGATTTGAATGTCCAGGATAAGATGGTGAGCTGTCCAGGGCCATCTGCCCTCATCTGCCTCTGTCCCCTTTGATGACAGTCCCTGCCTGGTGTGTCTATTCTGAGAATTATCCTGGGGTTGTGGGCAACACTAGAACTGGGAGATGCTGAGATTGATATATGTTTCTATTATTAGTTTACCTCATCATCTATCATCTCTCTGTTCATGTGACCACCAACTCAACCATCTATTCACCTGTCCATACAACCAGCTATTTATTCATCTACCTACAACTCTCGTGCATCGGTCATCCATTTACCTTCCTTTTATCCAGTCATCACACACCCATCCTTCTACCTCACTTCCATGTATTCATGCCTTAAGCTCTATCCTTCTAGCTAGCATCCATCCATTCATTCATATCCACACGACATCTAGATCATGACTTGATACTACTGAATGAGTGAAGCTATGCATCTTCCATTTATCACCCAAACACTCATATACCTGCCTTAACTCTCAATTATCCATCTTTCTACTCTTCTGCTCATCCATCCTACCATCCATCCGTCCATCCATCCGTCCGTCCATCCATCCATCCATCCATCCATCCAGCCAGCCAGCCAGCCAGCCAGCCACATTGATCCATTCATTCATCCTCCCATCCCTGCACCCACTATCCATCCATGTACCTTCCCATCCATCATCACACCCATTAATCCATCCATCATCCATTCTTTCACCCATTTATCATACAATTCTACCTTCTTCCCATTGACCTATCATCTCATGTATCATTCTTTTCATTATTCTACCTACCCATCCACCTGCTGATCTATCATTCATTTTCCTTCATACGCACTCATCCCAGCCACCCAGTCACTTGCCCACTCACCTGTTTATCCATTCCCCCATCCATTTATCTATCCATGAATTCCACTTACCCACCTCACCCATTACATCCATTCATTCCCATCTATCTCCCCACTTTTTATCCAAAAACATTTTCTCAGCATTTGACCTTGTACTAGGAGCTATGGGCATTGGAATGTGTGAGCCACACTCTGGGCTACCCAGAAGTTTATTATTTACTTAATTACATAGTGATAGTGTTTTGATGAAGAGAACCTCAGAAGGCACACCTTATCTCTATAAGGTGATGTTAGGAGGGGTCAGGGAAGGCTTCCGTAATCCTAACCTTGACTTTCATTTGTAGATTGGTGAGCTGCCCCCACAAACCACTAATACATTGGCAGGCTTCATCCCTCAGGTGAGTGCCTTGACTACCCATGATCATTATGTCCTGCTCTGCCCTGTTTTCCAGTCAAAGGACAAGGGACTTGGGAGGCAGCTTTTCAATGCCACATCTCCTTTGTCCAATGTAGAATCATCCCACCTTCTCCATGAGTATCCTTTGGGTCCAGCATAGAAACAGCTCAGCATTTGTGCATTGTAATGTTTATGTCCAATACAGAAAAAGTCAGATTACCTGTTTTGTTCCTTTTATTTCCTGATAGACATATCCCAGCCTTTGCATGTCGTACTTCTTGTGCCCAAGGTAGAATCACCTATTTCATGATGAACTTCTGGTTTCAACTGAAGCCACCAGTCTGAGGGAGTTTCCTGGTTTCTGTAGGTTGCTGAGGCCTATCCCAAGTCGAAGCGCATGGTGACCCAGATCAGGATAAACAAGCCCTCCAAGGTGACCATGAAGGCAGGCAAGAGTCTACTGCACCTCCACGGCACACTGGAGATGTTTGCTGTTCGGCGGCGGGGCAAGACTCCTGTGTCCCTCTTTCTCTTGGAAACTGTGAGTGGAATTTGTTCCCCATTCAGGCCTAACCTTTTGAAATGTGGCATTTTAGTTGGTAGTCAATTAATGGATTGAAGGGTTCTTAGTTAATCTCAATTGTCCTAACCTCCCAGACCTTGTCACCTGATGTCTGATCCTTGGCTGTGACATTGAACCTTCGAATGGCTAGAAGATCAACAAACTGAGGGTCAATAGTTTAGTCCTTCCTTTCCCTAACCTCCCTCCTTTGCTTCCTCTCCCTCCCTCCCATCCTCCAACCTTTATCAGCATCTATAAGGGCAGCAATGAGATTAACTAGGGAACTATGGGAACCCAAAGTCAGTTTTAGGAAATCAAAGAGGACTTCTCAGAGGATGTGATGCCTCCTCTGCCAGGGAAGGGGTTGAAGTTGGGGAGACTGGTGATGGAGGGTACTCCAGGCAGAGGTTATAGGGTGTGCAAAGGCCAGGAGCAATAACATGGTGCGTGCAGGAATCTACAGACCTGCCAGGTATTTTTGAGGGTGCTGCCCTGGGCCAGGTACAGGGATGGATGAAGAGGCTGGACTGGGGGCATGAGGAGATTGCTAGGTTCAGTTTCTGAAGGTATGATGGGCAGAGAGGAAGACCTATGTTGTCTTGGCAGTAGTGAAGGTACTGGGAAGATGGTAAAGACTCTGGTTTTACCAGCCCTGATTGGGGGTGCCTATTGCCTTCTCCCTACTTCCCTCATGCCAGCACTTCAACCTGAAAATTCAGTACTCAGTGCATGAGAACCGGCTGCAGATGACTACCTCTCTGGACAGGTAGGAGTCTGCTGCCCACACTGGCATCCCTGTACCCCTGCATGGATATTATCAGTAGCATTTGTTCTCCTGCTCCAGGGTTTCTCCCTGATCCATCCAACATAACCTACATACCAGGCTGCTCTGATTACTATTCCTGCTCTAGAATCCTCAACAGACTCCATTGTCCGCATGATCTATTCTCAAATCTTAGCCTGGCATTGAAGCCTTTTCTCAAATTCTCCCACACTGCTCCTACTATTTCATTAGGGTCCTGCACAATGAGTCTAATCGTGTGCTCATGAGCCTCTTTTTATTTAATAGGCTTTTGCCCATGCTGTCCAAATGCCACCTATCAGTTAGCACTCAGCTCGGATGATATCCCCTTCATAAGGGAAGGGAAGCCTTTCCTTATGCTAATAACGGCTAACATTTATAGAGCTCTGCCTATATGTGAGGCACTGGCTACCTACATTATATTCATTATCCCACTTCAACATCCTAGCTTTACCTTCAGTTACTCGTTTTTGCATTTGCCTTAATCTTTGATCTGATTTGTATTAGGCCAGGATTATTTCAGTTGCGAGAGACAGTTTCAACGTTAACTGACTTAAGCTCCAAAGGAAATCTTTCGGCTCATAATTAAAATTCTAGAGGCAGACTTGCTTTCAGGCATGGCTAGATCTAGGTGTGCAAATAAAGTCCTCAAGGATCTGTCTTCATCCTGCGTTGGCTCTTGCTGTCCACTTTGTTGGCTAGATTCTCAAGCGGCCTCTTCCCAGGTGGTAGCAAAGTGACCCCAACAACAAGAGAGGCCTTTTGTCTGATGGTTCTAATAAAATTACTAAGGCTGCTTCTCATTGGTCTACCATGGATCACATGACCAACCGTAAGTTATTCACAATCTCTTAAGAGATAGAATGCTCTATTTGGCCAGGCCTGGGTCATATACTCACACTGGGGGCTCTGGGTTCATCTGAATGCCTTGGAACAAGAGTGGAAAATGGAGGGTCCATTACTGGAATAAGAATAGATGTTGGGAAGATAAAGCCACCAGATGACCATCATATGGCCTGTTCTGGTGCCAACATGGATTAGTGCCTACTGGAGACTGTGCAGGGAATTGAGCTGGGTAAGGGATCCTAACTCTGTCCTGCAAGAATCTGGGACTAACTTTTTGGGCTACTAATATCTGCATACCCAGCCTTGGAAAGGAGCAATAGACTGGGGGTCCCAGAGGGAAGAGTCTGGACCAGTAGAGGAGGCGGTGATTTGAGCTATGGGGAACAGAATGGGCTATAATGAAAGATTTCGAGTGCCCCATCAAAGGTAGCATGCAAGCAAAAACTTATGCACACCTGGTTAGAAAGCATCAAGAAGGGGTTGGAGTGTTTGAGATCTTCTTTCTCCAGGGCCAGGAGCAGTGGCTCTGACAGCCCTCATCCTTTTGTTGTCTCCTCCTCTCACAGTTTACTGAGCCTGTCCCGGAAGTCCTCATCAGTTGGTGCCTTTGATGTAAGTGCTTCTGTGTGGTCTGGTAAGACTGGGCCTATTCTCTCTTGGGACTGCTGGAAAGGACCCTGAAATGGAGGTAGAGTAAATAGTGCAGGTCATTGTGGGGTTTGGGGCTCTTGACTTGCCGTGTGACCTTAGGAAAGTAACTTAGCTTCTTTGAGTCCCTGTTTCCTTTTCTGAATAGAATCTGGACATCTCCTTGGATTGATTTTAAAACATTGTCTTGTATAGCAGCAGCCTGAGCTGGCTTGGTTGACCCAGCTGTCATTTTTATTAGTCTCTGTAGCCTCAGAGCCCAATACAGAACCTGACACAATAGGTGTCAACAACAACAACAACAGCAGCAACAAACTTACTGAGCATTTACTATGTGTAATTTGCTTTTTTCAAACTCATTGAACCCTCATGGAAACCCTGTGAGTAGTTGCTGTTATATTCCATTTTCACAGATGGGGAAATTGAGGTACAGAGAGGTAGTGAATTAAAGCCATTGAGTTTTCTGTAGAAGCAGCAGTAGGTTCCACAAAACACCCAGTATCTCCTGAATTCCCCCATACTTGTGCCATGACCCAAGACCCACATGTCACCCGAACAGGGACCAAGCAGAAGTCAAGGGCATTAATCTACAGTCAGACAGGGTTAAGCCTAGTTTTTATATTAGCTGAATGATTTGATATCTCTAATATTTATTCCTGTGGTCCCAAGATTCAGTTAGAGTGAAGGCTAAAAAAATCTATTGAATGGAATTGAATGATGGGATGTGGGTATTTTCTCTCTTTCTCTCTTCCTGCAGGAGAAGGAACTGACTGGCTTTATCACTGATTTTCTCCAAGAAGCCTACATCCCAGCTGTCAATGGTAAGGTTGCCAAACAGGCTTTGATTTTGCTGGTGCCAAGAAGTGCTCTAAACAGGAAGGGATGCCACTTGGGTGGTCTCAAAGCCCCTTCACTAACCTTAGGAGGGAGAAGCTGAAAAGGGAGTAAATGGTTATTGATGAATCCTTGAGAATAATGTGGTCTTAATGTCACCTCTCTGAGGATAAAGGCCCCTGCCACAATTTGGGACCATTGATCCCACACTATGAGTCATATCTTGACCCAGACCTGGGATATATATACATGGTGATTTGGCCTATACTCTCTATGCCTGGGCAGCTGGCAGACATCATGAATCAATCACTGCTCTTTTCCCCACTGTTCTGCTCCAGGCAGCCACACCTTAATCAATTGCAGAGCAGGCAGGCTAAAATGACTCTTACTGTATTTCCCAGATGTGCTCCAAGTTGGGTTCCCGCTTCCAGACCTTCTGGACATGAATTATAACCTGGCAGAGCTGGACATAGTAGAGGTGAGGAAAGGAGCTGGGGAAGGCCATGTCAGTCAACACTTTTGGCCAATGAGTGATGAGCAAAAGCCTGCCTCTCTCAGCCTGAAGGGAGTTGGGTTGGGGAGGGCACTAGCCATCAGTACAATCCTGCCAATCCCTTGAGCAATATCCCACCCCTCAAAACCCACACCTCTTCTTCTTGGCCAGGGGCTCCCCAGAGGGAAACATGAATTCTGCTACTTTTTTTCCCTGCCACCTTGGACAAATTACTTCATCTTTCTCTATGCCTCTATTTTTTACATTGAAAATGGGAATGATGCTATTGGTATCGACCTCAAAGAGCTGTTGTGATGATTTCTTGAGATAATTCACTTAAATGCATTCAGTTAGTGCTCAGTAAATATTAGCTTACATCGCATGCCAAGGCTTGTGCCAGAGCATTAAATGTGCATTTCGCTCGTTCAATCTCTCCACTCTGGGAGGTAGAGGTGGTGCTTGCTTCCAATTGATTGTTGAGAAAATTGAGGCTCAGCGAGGTGAAGGGTCACCGGTGAGTCTAGTTCATTCCCTGTTCTTAAACACTATGCTGCCTTCCTTTTCTGGCCACCACCCTGGTTCATCCCATCCTGTGCCTGAGTGGCTCCCTCACTTACATCTGGTCCTTTGCCTCCTGCCAGAATGCCCTGGTGCTGGACTTGAAGTTAGGCTGACCAGAGCAGAATTCGCCTGCCAGCTGCCTGCATGCCACCAGCTGGCCGCACCCCATGGAAGAGCCTCTGACTGGAGCTGGGTGGACTGGGCCCCCTACCACCGCTGGCTGATTCCTTTGACAAGGAGTGAGCAGGGCAGGCCTGGGCTGGGGTCTTGGCAATAAAAAGGAAAAAAGGCCTCCACAAACAACTACTGTTTCGACCTCGTTATTTGTAGTAAATTAATGTGTGACTTTTTGTTTCCCTTTTGGTGGGTTTTGGGGTGTAAGACCAGCTTGGGGGTCAGAAAAAAGCTGGTCACAGCTTGGAGGCAAGCTTGAACCTGTATTGAGTACCTGCTAAATGCTATGCTCAGGGCTTTACTTGTACCAGCTCATTTAACACACACAATAATCCTGTGTGGGGAGGGCAACCTTGCCTTCCCACTTTATAGCTGAGGAAATTAAGGCACAACAAGGTCAACTCCCTGGCCCAAGGAGTTTAGCAACTATCAAAACTCTTCTCACCCCACCTTAGCCACTTGCCCCCAAATCTTGGTAACTTAAGGATGGCCCTATCGTAGGAAGATTGTAGAAAGCCCAGTGTGCTCCCAGGGGTCCTTTCCTGTGTCACCTCCCTTAATCCTCACAACAGTTGAGGGAGATGAGGACTGTCCCCATTCACAGATGCAGAGACTGAGGCTCAGAGAAGTGGGACAACTGGCCCAAGACCACCTTGTACATCAGGAGGCAGAGATGGGTTTGGAATTCTGGAGCCAGTCTGCCTTGGTCCCAATCCTAGCTCTGCCTCCTCACTGCTGTGTGCCCTGGGTGAGTCACTTCACTCTCTGAGCCTCAGTTTCCTCACCCATAAAACGGGAATGATAACAGTACCAAACTCCGCAGGGTCGTCACGAGGTACAGTGCCCAGCACACAGTAAATGCTCAATAAATATTAGCCACAGGCATGTGCGCGTTGGAATCGAGGGTAGGAAGTTAACTGTGCAACATCACGTGCCAGCGTGTACACTTTCGAGCAGCTATCAGTGTATAAACAGCCTGTGAATCAGGGCAACCTGGGTGTCTATGCAGACATGCTGTCCAATTGTGGAGGTTCGTGCGTGAAAAGATCTCTAGTATCCATTCATGTTTCCGGTGTCTGTATGCTCCCCCGTTCACTCATACGTCATCTGAGCTGAGGATGTTTCCATGTCTCACAGACGACATTCTTATAAGGATCAGCTCTCAAAATTTGTCACATCTGCCCTATCTCCTCTCCTGGAGTTGATCCTGATCCTATTCTTTAAATCGACTCCTTTTACAAGTAAATGTATGTTTATACATAATATAGTTAAAAATACATTTTAAAGTAAGTGTATTCTATACAATCCTGAAATCAGTATCATTTATTAAAATGTAATAATAATAATAATAATAATAATAACCCATAACTTTGAAAAAGAAATGTACATCAGAGGCCTCTATGATCAGTTGGTACTCTAGCCCTGGAAATTACTGGAGTGGTAGCCATATATATTAGGGATCTGTGTCTGAGGACATAAAAGTGTCTGTGGGTGGTATGGTGTGGCCAGAGGCCTGGTCAGGAGGCCAGTGCTCCCAGAGCCCACGGTGCCCTGGCAGGTCGGTCCTATCATAGCCTGGCTCAAGCCCATCCTGCAGAGGAAGGAGGACACCCTTGCCTTGGCCCAGGTGCCAGGATCGTCCCCTTGTCCCTCACCATTGGGCCTAATTCCATCACCCATCATTTCCCTGGCTCTGGGACAATGGCAGCTTTGAGAGAAGCCTGGCAAATACAGACGCCTAGGTAATCCATGGGTGGCTGATGCCCAACCCAGGCAGGTCAGAACCACCCACATCACTCCCCCTGTTCTGCCCTTGGGTGTTCACACAGTACGCTCATGGCCACCTAAAGCCCCTTCGCCACCCTCCCCAGGCCCAAGGCACATAGCTGTGAGAGTCAGGAGTCCGGGGTTCTCACCTTGATGCAACCAGCGACACATTATGTGACCTTGGACAAAACATAGCTCCTCTCTGAACTTCACTTTTCCAATCTGTAAAAATGAGAATCAATTACCACAGATTTACCCTGGGCAGAACATGGGGGCTGGGCTGGCAAGGGAAGCCCTGCTCTGTGACTCCTCCCCCTGGGGAGGCAATCATGGTGGTTCTGTGCCTGTGGGCCCTGCTCATCTTCCAAGATTCTCCCAAGCCTAAATGAAGAAGTGGTAGCCCTGAGAGATGAAGTGACCTGCCCAAGGACACACACCTGTGTAGAGCTAGGACTTGAACCCTGTCTGACTGAGTCCACGTCTCCTCCTTGTTCCTTCACACCACCCTTAGCAGTGGGGTGCATCATCCTCCTTTAAAGAAACCGAGGGCCAAACAAGTATGTGACTGGCTCAAGGTCATAGAGTGGAAAAGGAACAGAGCCAAGTCTTTGATCCTGGGCCCACAGCTATCGACCCTCAGGGTCCTGCCAAGCAGCCCACACCTGGAAAGATGAAGATGACACAATGTGCCCAGCACCTGTGTCCACACCAGCCACCAGCCACCCTACTTCTCCCTTCCCAGCTCAGGTAGCTTTGGAAAGGTCTCCCAGGGATCTCTGAATTTCTCTGGTATTCTTGGTACCCCTCCTTTGATGCCTGCAAATCCATTTCCAGGATACCTGTCCTCACCGCCAGACCAGTCAGGTGAGGGTAGGCACCTTTAGGATCAGTCCATTTTGCAGATGGGAAAACTGCAGCTCTGTGAGGCAAGTCACTCAATAGTGAGTAACAGAGTCGGGATTTAAACCTGGGAATTCCAGCTCTATAGTTTTTGTTCTGAGAGCTAATGTCCAGGATAGTTCTCCTCATCAAGTCCCTCCCCTGCTCTCATCCCTTCCTTGGCTCCCCAAAATTGTCACCAGGAATCTCAAAAGGGCTGCACTTCAGTTGTCCTGGAGGCTAGAGCAGCTAACTAGGGCAGTTCCCAGGCCCTCTATCCTTGACCTGTTGAGTCAGGGTTGCAAAGACGCACTTTTTCATTAATCCTTTCCCATGGGCAGGCCCGATCCCTGACTTAGCTTCAGTGTCTGAGGGGACTTGCAGGTGCCTGGAGAGTGAGAGTCAGAGTCCCCTCTGGGGTGGGGTCTAGAGGAATTGGGGAAGATAAAGCAGGTCAGAAACTAAGTAGCATCTTCCTCCCTTCCCAGAGGCTAGGCTGGGCAGTGGTTAAGATGACGAGTGTTAGAGTCAGATGGCCTGGCTGGACCCCGGTGCGACCTTAGACCAGTGGCTTCCCCTTGCAGAGTTGTGGCTCCCCAAGCATAAGATAATGACAGTGCTAACTTCATGGGCCTTTGTGGTGACTATACAGATTCACACGTGCCAGTGCCTTGTAGGCAGTAAGTGCTCAAGAAATACTAAGTGCTAATTTTCCTTCCTCCTCCCTCAAACAAACACCTTAAACATATTGGTGATACCCAGTGCTGGCAAGGACGTGGAGCAGCAGCGACCTTCCAGGCCACTGGCAGAGTCCCAGCGGCAGACCCGCTTCGAAGAGCCGCAGCAGGATCTGGGAACGTTGAGCCTGTGTATGCACTACTATGATCCAGCACCCCTGCTTCTGGCTGGTTACCCCAGAGAAGTGAAAACAAAAACGTGTGTCCACAGAAAGACTCGGCAAGAATATTCGTAGCAGCTTTATTCATCATAGCCAACAACCGGAAAGCCCAGGTGCCTCTAGACAGGAGCACGGATAACAAACTGTCGTGTGCTCACGTGCTAGAGTGGTAAACAGCAAAGAACAAATCATTGCCCCCCACATGTGAGTGAATTTCATAGACACTGAGTGTGAGGGAAGCTGCACACAGAACACCACACATGTGCCATTCCATTTCTACGACCCTCAAGAACATACCAGGCCCATCCACTGTGCGAGAGGTCAGGACTATGGCTACCCTTGGTGGGCAGTGACTTGGAGGGGACACCAGGGGCCTTCTAGAGTACTGGGTTTGTGAAAGTACATTGAGCTGTACATTTGTGATCTGGTCTTCTCTGTATGTGCTTTACATTTCAATTAAAAAGTTTATTTTTTTTAAAAAAAGTATGATGTGGTTGAAGAACTTGACTCAGTTTCTAAAGCCAGGATGGATGTTGCATTGTTGGGGGTTCTGAGGTTATGCGGTAAGTGAGGCAAATACCATCCTTCCTTCCCATCTCATCGGGCAAGGGCTGAGGGTCACATGGAAGAGACAGACCCACAAAGATGCAGAAACATGGTTATAGGCAGGCATGTCACAGACTCTGGGAGAGGAAATCCAAGGGAGTGGTGAGATCACAGCCAGCTTAGGGATCAGGAGGGCTTCTTAGAGGAGGGGATGCATGAGCCAGTCCCTGCAGAAGAATTGTAGATAAAAGCCAAAGTCCGTAAGTCTGTACAGTAACCTGCAGGCTCATTGATTTCTTGTCCCAGGTCTCCCACTGCCCTCCACCACACAGGCCTCCCTAGGGTTCCTGGACACATCACCTCAGGGCCTTTGCACTTCCCTCTGCCTGGCCTTACTCTTCCCCAGACGTCCACCTGGTCCACTCCCTCTCCTCCTGCTCCAATGAGGCCTCCCCTGACCACCACGTTAAAAACTGCACACCCCCAGCACACTCATTTATTTCTGTCATCAGCCTCTGATGTACTGTATCATGTGTTTATCTGTTTCTGCTAGAGCTGTGCTGTCTAATACGATGGCCAAAAGCCATTGAGGAGACTGAATGCTTGAAATGTGGCGAGTCCAAATTTGCTGTCCTTTCAGTGGATTTCAGACTCAGCATGAGAAAAAAAGATACATAGAGTATTTCATTAATAATTTTATGTTGGTTAATTGTTAAATAATATTTTGGATATATTGATTTAAATAAATTATACTATTAAAATTAATTCACTTGTTTCTTTTTGCTTTTAAAGAATGTAACTATTAGAAAAATTTTTAATTGCATCATATTTTTACTGGTCATCTCCTTCAAGGCAGGGGATTTGTCTCTTCTGTTTATAGCTGTACTCTTAGCACTTAGCAAACAGTAGGTGCTCTATAAATGCTCGCTGAAGAATAAATAAATAGATGAATGAATGAATTTCTCTTCACCATAATCTACACCAGCCACAGGAAGGGGACAGAACAGTCTGCTCTGGAGCCCAGAGAGACTTGGGAGGTCGAGGTAGAGTTGGTGCCCCTCCCCCAAGTCAGCCCAGAATTCCTTTCTCCAGTCCCCAGAACCATCTCCATGCCAAGCCTGGGTCGGGGCTGGCAGAAGGTTAGAAGACCCAGCAGCATTAAGCTCCTTCCTTCCCTCCCTGGGCCTTAGTTGGGATAGGTGGGGAGGCAGGGTGGATTCTGTGTCAGTGGGGTGGCCCTTAAGGAATCCTAGAGGGAGACCTCATAGTGGGCTGAATGCTCCACCCCTACCCCTAGTTCTTGGGGGAGGAAGCTGCCGCGCACCTGCTCCAGCCCCCTCCCACTTCCCCCGCTTTCTCCCCTCAGAAGGAAGGCTTAGCCCAGGCCCGCAGGGAAAACCGCAATTTGCTCCTGACATGACACATTGACGGGTTTCTGGCGGCTATGTCCCCTTTGTGTCCCCAGAGCTGTCGTGGACATATAAGAGCTGCTCCTAGGCCTGAGAGGGTGGAGGAGCTGACGGGAGGCCAGGAACCCCCACCCACCTTTGTGGAGCTGCAGGAGCAGGTAAGGCAGTCCCGGCCTCATCCAGGTCCTCACCCATTGACCCTGCGACCTTCTGCTGTCCTTTCTGAATAATGGGCACAGATAGAGTTCACCCTAAGAGGGCACTGAGGGGGTACCTGGAGGGTAATAGGAGAAAAAGCCCAATTTACAGATGGGAAAACTGGGGCTCAGAGAGGGGCAAAAGTAGGGGTGGGTAGGCTAAGGACAGAATCGTCCTAGGGCTAGAGTGGTATCCATTTTACCATAAGCCAAATGGGAATCTTTCCTTCTGTGAGAAACCCTGGGGATCCTGGAGCCACGCTAGAGTGAGTGTTGGGGAACGCAGACGGACACAACCGAGACTGCTGCTGACTCACATGGCACCCACACGCACCTCTGTGCAAATGAGGGAGAGGTGCCCTCTCCGGGCAGACACAGCCAGCACCACGGCAAACTGCGGGCCAGTGAAGTAGGGCTGGATTCTCATCCCCTCTCACCCCCTCATCAGGCAACCCTCCAGTACATAACCATGCCAGAGGCTCCAAACACACTCCCTCCCTGCCCTCTGGGAGCTTACAAGGCAAACAAAGACACAAACACAACGCCTAATTGCAAATTGTGAAGCTCCTTATCTGCAAAGTGTGCTAAGCATCTTCACATAAATATTCTGGATGCTGTTAAGCGACAGAAGGTCTCTTTTAGACGAGGTTAAGGAGAGAGGGCTTTCCAAAGAGATGACATTTATTTAGAACCTGAAACATGAGGAGTTGGTCAGGCAAAGAACCAGAGGAAGAACCTTCCTTAACAGAAGACATAGCCTGTGCAAAGGCCCTGAGGTGGGAAAGGGCTTGTCATGTTTAAGACAGAGGCAGTCCAGGTCCTAGTGGGCATTGGTAAGGAGCCTGGGCTCTATGCCCAGAGCAGTGGGGACTGGGGTTTAAGCAGGGGTGATATGAGAGGATAGAAGGGTATGTGATTGAGTGGGCAGCTATGGAGCTTCATAAAGAAAAATCCTACTCTATGAAATGGGTAATTAGCCATGCTCTTACCTCCCATCTCATTCCTTTCTTTAACTTCATTCAGGATGGAGTTGGAAGAGGAAGAAAGAAACAAGATATTTCAAGTCAGATGAACTGGGGCTCAAATTCTGGCCCTGTCACTGATTAGCTCTGTGACCTTGGTCAAGTCCCCTCCCCTCTCTTGGCCTAGTTTTCTCATCTCTGAAATAAAATCCAATGAGGGAGAGGCTTGGAAAGTGCCCTGGAGTCTATAGAGAGCCATGGAAATTGTACCATGCTGTGCATGTGTTAGCCACTGCTGGAATTTGGATGGAGAGGGTCTTCCTAGCAATGAAGCTGGACTTGAACCGGCTGGAGGGAGAGCTGCGGGCTGCTGATGGAGCACAAGGAAGGGAATGGCTTGGGCACGAGGAGTGCCTCAGACTTCCTGCTTGTGCCCCTGATAGGTGTCCCGCCGACGATGCTGGGTGTGCGGTCTCTGCTTCTCCTCTGGAGTCTGGCAACTCCATGCCAGGGGCTGCTGGAGACAGTGGGCACTCTCGCTCGGATTGACAAGGATGAACTTGGCAAAGGTGAGCCCGTGGTGGGCGGTCTGTGAGGGGTCCTGCTGCAGTGTAAACATCCCCGTTGATATTCTTAGAGCATCTGCTTTCAGGAACACATTGAGAGAACAGGTTGTGAATCTCAACTGTTTGGAGAGTTCAGGTGGTTAAAGGTTTGCTTGCAGGCTCCAATGAAAGAATTGGTTCACTTCTGAGAGGCAGATTGGGTGATATGGGCTTGGGTAGTGAGGGGCTGTGTCTGCCTCCGGGATGGGGACAGGTAAGTTCTGGAGGTCGATGGGAGGGTGCTGGCTTGGCCAGTGTCTCTGCTCCACATTTCTGGGGTTTGGGAACTCCACTTGGCATTTGATGCTCCAGGCCCCAAGGGTGACAGTCTCATGGGTAGAGTAGATCGGTCATGAATAGAAAATGCTTCAGGAAGGCCACCTCTACCTCTGATCTCCACGAAGCAGTCCCTTTCCATCTTGCCCTTCTCACAGTCTGCACAGAATCAGGCCGGAGTGCCCGGGAGGAGCAGAGGTCACCTCCTCCATTTGCTTCCACCTTTGCTTCTGCCCTCCCTTTCAGTCCTAATCTGATTTGCTGTGTGACTTTGAGCAAGTCTCTGCCTCCCCATCTGTAAAATGAATCTATCTTCTCCCACCCTCTCTGCAGCTATCCAGAATTCGCTGGTCGGGGGGCCCATTCTGCAGAATGTGCTGGGGACGGTCACAGCAGTGAACCAGGGCCTCCTGGGCTCTGGGGGTTTGCTTGGAGGAGGTGGCCTGCTGAGCTACGGCGGGGTGTTTGGTGTCGTTGAGGAGCTCTCTGGGTGAGTCCCCGAAGTGTGGCCCTTCAACTGCCTACCTACTGTGCGCCCTACAGCAGCAGTCCCCAATCTTTTTGGCACCAGGGACCGGTGCTCCTATGAGAATCTAATGCCTGATGATCTGAGGTGGAGCTGAGGCGGTGATGTTAGCGCTGCGGAGCAGTTGCAAATACAGATGAAGCTTCACTCACTTGCCCACTGCTCACCTCCTGCTGTTTCTAACAGGCCACAGATTGGTACTGGTCTGAGGCCCAGGGGTTGGGGACCCCTGACTTACAAGAAGACTGGTCTTTTCTTTAGTTCAGGGAATAGAAGAGAGATTGTCTGTCTTTAATTTGTTGGCAGGTAGTGGGAGTGATGTGGGGAGCGCTGGGTAGGGAGTCTCAGGACCCAAGTCAGAAAATGAGTCTCCTGCATGACAGGCAAGACAGGAATGGCAGCATGCCCCTGTGGTTGAGCATTCCAGCTCCAAGGTTGATCCCAGTTCTCACTGTGTGACCAGGGCAAGTTGCCTAGTCTCTCTGGACCAATCCAGGTATCCACAGCCTCCTTCCCTCCTTTCCTTCAGGTGGTCTGCTCCAAAGAGCCCTGCCATGACCAGCCCCTCCTTGTCCCTTCCCCTCCTGCAAGTTCTCTAGGAAACTGTCATTCCCCTGTACCTCATTTATTTTACTGGTTTGTTTCTCGTCCCTCCTGCTAGATTATAAACCTAGAGGTTTATACTACTACTCCGATTTTACTACTATGTCCCTAGTATTCTAAATAGTGCTTGACACATAATAGATGCTCAAAAAAAATGTTTTGAGTGAATGAATGAAATTACAAACTTGTTAATATGTATAATTTAATGACCATCTAGCCATAGTTTTCTGTGTGCCTGGTACGATGCTAAGGATTATAAATGAATTATCCCATGGAATCTAGAGGTAGGATTATTATCAACTGCATTTAACAGATGAGGAGATGGAGGCCCTGGGCAGTGAAGGGACTTGCCCAAGCCCACCCAGCTGGGGACTGGTGTTGGTGTAGGGGTCAAGGTGTTTAATCACAGGTCATACTGTCCTGGCAACAGCCCCGCAAGTAAAGAGCTTGCAGTGCAGCCAATGAAAGCCAAATGATTCAAATCCTAGCTCCACCACTAACAGATCGTGTGACCTTGGGCAAATCACATTGCTGCCCCATGCCTGTTTCCTCATCTGTAAAATAGAGATATTGACAATACCAACCACAGAGTGACACATAGTGATCCTTGAGCAACGTCAATGTCAGCCCTTACCAGTTCCCTTTTTAGACATCAGTTTGCTGTTTCGGAAGGTGGGCATCTGTTCTCCCGTTTCCCCACAGCACTCCATTTCCTCCTGTGTATTGACCTTTCCCCATACCCTGGTTCTTGGCCTCCACCTTCAGTCTGGAGCCTGTCATTTGACCCTCCTCTGATTCACCTCCAGCCATAGGCTGGTTGCCACCTGCAGGCCATATTATGTATTTTACAGATGGGGAAACAGGCATGGAGCAGCAATGTGATTTGCCCAAGGTCACACAGTCTGTTAGCAGTGAAGCCAGGACTTGAATCATTTGGCTTTTACTGACTGTACTACGAGCAGTTACTCATGGTGTTGTCGCTAGGACAGTGACTTAATCTGTGTCAAGTAGCTAAAATAAAGGCTGGCACACACTAAACGCTCAATAAATGTGAACTATTATTACTAGTATTAATAGACCAGTCCCCCTCCCACTGGTTGCTGTAGAATCTGCCTGCTGAGTGAGGCTATGGCCTCAGACATGAACCAGACATTGCCTTTGCCCCAAAGAGCCCCCAGTATGGGCAGAGCCCAACAGTGATGATCCTATAAGCTCAGGGCAGTGATGGAGGCAGCTCAGTCAGCACATGGGAGCTGCTCAGAGAAGGGCATTTACCTGAGTCAGAGGAGCAGGAACGAGGGCTTTCTGGAGGAGGGGATGCCCGAGCTGAAATCAGGAGAGTCAAGAGATGTCAGCTAGCTGAAGTTGGAAGCAGAGTCAGGGGAATGGTATTCCAGACAGAAGAAACAACCAGGGCAAAGGTCCAGGGGCAGAGAAAATAATGAACCGTGGAGATTGCATTTGAGAACCCACTTGGGTTCTGTGTGTACGAGCCTGGGGAGTGGGTGTGGGGGGATAATGATCCAGGCCAGAGACCGAACGAGGACTGAGGCCATGGGGGAAGGTGGGGACAACAGGAATTCATTGAGCTTCCAGTGGGAATGATGATACTATGTTTGTTGAGAACACACTGCACCAGCTTCAGCACTTACATTATCTCATTTGTTTTGTGACATTGCTTTGAGGTAGGTACTAGTATTGCCCCATTTTACAGAAACTGAGGCCCAGAGAAGGGAAGAAACTGGCCCAGAGTTGATTTTATGGTTAGCGGTAGGATGGGGGATACACCCAAGAATGGCTCTAGGCCCCGCATGGTCTGGGGTGGCCCAGGCACCAGGGGAATGAAGCTGGGGGTGTCTGGAAGTGAGCGGCCCTCCCCTGGACTCCCATCCCAGGCTGAAGATAGAGGAACTCACGCTGCCCAAGGTGACGCTGAAGCTGCTGCCTGGGTTTGGGGTGCAGGTGAGCCTGCACACCAAAGTGGGCCTGCACGGCTCTGGGTGAGTGTGCCCCTGGGAACTTCTACCCTACTGCTCCCCACCCCACTGCCCCTTGGGGACCCCTACCCTTTTGTCCCCCCACGCCTACCCCATTGCCCCCTTATTTCCTCCCACCCTAGTTCTTCTACAAGGAATTCCTACCCCACCGTTCCCTTCCTGGATCCCATGCCACTATCCCTCCTCAGGAACTTCCATCTCATGCTCCTTGGAGACCACTACCCCATTGCTAGAGGGGGTGGGAGAGGAGGGCACAGGGATGTGCAAAATTGGGGAACCGCAGGGAAGCAAGGAGTGAGAGGAGGGCATGGGGAGTAGGCCACTTGCAAAGGCACCCAACTCGTCCCTCATCAGGGCCCACGCGCCCCGCCCCGAGGTGAGGGCGACTAAGGCAGGCCCTGGTGGGTGGGGTCTGCTTCCTGGCTACTCCCCCAGCATGGCCTCTCGCAGCCCCCTCGGGGGTCTCCTGCAGCTGGCAGCTGAGGTGAACGTGTCATCGAGGGTGGCGCTGGGCGTGAGCTCGCGGGGTACACCCATCCTCATCCTCAAGCGCTGCAGCACGCTCCTGGGCCACATCAGCCTGCTCTCGGGGTGAGTCCCTCCCACATCGCGATCTGCTTGGCTCACCTCTGGCGGGTGCGCTGGCATCTACTGGGGCTCCCTCCCTTTCTCCCCTCCACTCTCGCTCTCCCCTAGCCTGAATTCCAGCCCATCCCGCCAGTTCTACGTGCTGCACAGACCAGCAAACTGAGACCTCGCTCAGGACCCGGACTTTGGTCCAGCCCACAGCTTGCACCACCTACTCCTGGGCGTCTCCCTTCTCTGGCCCTTGAGATCCTGCTGTCCTCTTTCCCACGTAGAACAGGGATCTTCTGTGGTACCTGCTCTCAGTGTGTCAGAGAGCCAGCTCTGCTCCTAAATTTTTGTGTGACCCCAGGAGAATCCCCTTTTGTCTGGGCTTCAGTATCCCATCTGTACAATGAGGACTTATATTTGATGATCTGGAAGGCTCTGGCACTTTCATATCTGTCTCTTCCCCCAGCTATTTAGGACACAGTGGCCTTGCTCACACTTGTATTGAATCATCTCTCCAGGAGGACAACTGAAGCCCAAAGAGCGCAAGGGACGTGCCCAAGTTCAAACAGATTGAGGCAGGGCTGTTTTCTGAACCCAGATCCAGGGCTTTTCCCAGTTCTCAGCACCCACCCTCAGGGGCTTCTACCTCCTCCCCTGCCTCAAGCTTTGTGTCTCCCCATTAGTTTCTACATTGCTAGCTAAATCCCCCCACCCTCTCTTTGCTGAGTGGCCCTTAGCAGTGATGAGTAACCAGGCAGCCTTGTGTTAGCCCCCAGGAGTAGGGTGGCCCAGAGTCATTCCTGTCTTTAGAAGGGCCTTAATAAGGGGTAAGGGGATTCCAGGAAGGGTCTTTGGACATCTCAAATCCCAGCATCTCCATCCTGCTCCTCTGGGCTAGAGGGGGCCTTGGAGAGAGTGGATGGCCAACAAGATGGTGTCCTGTGGTTGTGGGTCTGTGGTTGTCACCCCTCCCTCTGGACCCCCAAAGTCTCCAAACAGACCTGAGCCCATCTGCATATACTTCTTCTTCGCGGACCACCCTCTCATTCATTCGTTCATTCATTCATGCAGCAAATATTCATTCATTCGACAAATATTTATTGAACTCTCACTCAAAGCCAGGCGCTATTCTCGGCCCATATGTCACCTGTCTACAAATGCTGGAGGAGATGAAGGGAACAGATACTTGTCAAGCACAGACTGTCCACCCAACACGTATTCACGCCCATTTAATCTCGGCAGCAATAACTCTGTAAGGCAGACACCGTACAGGTCGGAAAACTGAAATCCTTCCCTGGGCCCCACGGGGAGGCAGAGCCAAGATTTCAACCCAGTCTGCAAAGCTCCAGCCAACGCCACAGAGAACAGAGGCAGAGGATATCCAGAGCCTCCAGTGCCCACCCTGCCTATCACCTAGGTTGGCACTGTCCCTAGGTGGTGGCCACACCCTCACCCTTCTTACTCTGCCCAGGCTGCTGCCCGCTCCGCTCTTCGGGGTCGTGGAACAGACACTCTTCAAGGTGCTGCCGGGACTGGTGAGTGGGGGGTGGGGCAGCTTGGGCCAGGCGCGCCCTCCCCCCGGGCTGTGCCGGGCTGTGCCTGTCCTCCTCCAGCTTTGAGTAAATCTGGGCGCCAGGCAGGATTAGGCCGTTCTTCCCTTCCACACCCACCGGCCACCAGGTAATCCCATCCTGGCATACCCGCCGGCCTCCCAGGTGCCACCTGAGAGTCTGTAGAGGGGCTGGCACAGTTCCTCTCCAGACCTCTGAATCCTGAATTTACAGCTTCACATGACCGGAGTCTCCTGCTCCCAAACCCAAGTTCTTTTGTGACCCCCTGATCTGTCTTTATGACCTGTATTATTATTGACTTTATACTTTAAACTAGCTTTGAATTCACTTTGGGTCTCTCAGTGATTTTCAGCTAAGCCCTGTGCTTGGAATGCATGTCCAGAAAATCACATACACGTGTATTAATACCTCATAAGTGAAACACATTATGATTAAACTTATGTTCCAGGATGTTTGTCCATCCATGGTTGGCCCCAGACATCCTGACTTCCACCAGAGCACACTTGAGAAAAGCTGGTCTGGCCAAAGGCCCATTTCATTGAGGCTGGAGGTGGGGAGGGGCTTGCTGGCCATCACACAGCCAGCACTAGGCAGTCAGGCCTCCTGACCCTCAGTTCTGGCAAGGTTAATTCTCTTGTGAGTCCTTATGAATGACACCTGTGGAGGTAGCAAGAGTGTGGGGGCCTGAGGTTGGCAAAATTGCCCTGGACTTGAAGGAGCCAATAGGAAAGAAGCTCAGCAAGAGGAGGGAAGCTCCCGGATGCAAGGACCCCAACCCGGCCCATCTCAGGTGGATTTCAACAACTGGATTGGTGCATTTGAATTGTGACCCCTAACTGGGGTCACTGGGACAATAGGCTACAAGATAAGATTTATGTGACTCAAAGAGGTTTTAAAAATAAGAGTTAATTACTAGCATTTAGAGATTGGAGGTTTCTTTTGAGAATCTGATTTCTGGATTCTCTTATGCAATCAGCCACCCTGGCCGCAAGGTACCTCCTTCCTGCAGGTCACACACCGGTGCCGAGGGGGCTGTTCCTCCCACCCACGTAGTCCCTCTCATTTCTGTGACATGCTGACTCCAGGAGGCCCTTGAGTTTCAGGCCCCACGTTTAAACGAGAAGGCAGTTTTCTCTTGTCTTCTGAGAACAGCAGTGGCTCCAGTTGCATAATGCAGGGGGCTGTACCTATGAAAGGCCCGGACAAGGCCACCTCTGAGTTTCCTGCTCTGGTGAGCTGTGAGACGGAGATTCCGTGATTTCCAGACTCAAAATTCAGGAAGCTGAACCACTTGCTCCCTGCTCATGCAGCACAGGGGTTTTCAGTAAACACATGGTGGTGTGTGCAGTGAATGACCTGGGTTCAAGCCTAACTCTCTGGGTGGAGGGGAGGAGATACCCCTCTTTGGAGTCCAGATGCTGAGTCTCTCAATGCAGGAAGATGGCAGGAGGAGCCTTTGTCTTGTTTGGGGAAGGCCTTGTCCACACGCCCCGCCTGGCCTCTGAAATGTGTCACCCCCGTCCTCCCAGCATCCTTCAAGGTTTTCTGAGGGGACTCATGTAACTAGCCCTCTGTGCCACCTACTCCATCCTCCAACACGTCAAGCTTCAGCCCCTCGCATGCCTCCCACCCATGTGTGTGTCCCTTATCGGTCTCCACAGTCTTCCTGGCCTTGGTCCACTAGACTACATAGCAAATCATTTGTAGAAAATGCAATTGTCCCCTGTGCCAGACTGGAGCCCACTCTTATTTTCCTGTAACTCCTGTCTTCTCTGGACACAGCTGTGCCCTGTGGTGGACTCTGTGCTGGGCGTGGTGAATGAGCTCCTAGG
Source organism: Rousettus aegyptiacus (assembly GCF_014176215.1). Lineage (NCBI taxonomy): Eukaryota > Metazoa > Chordata > Mammalia > Chiroptera > Pteropodidae > Rousettus > Rousettus aegyptiacus. The sequence goes on along the minus strand of NW_023416287.1, from coordinate 19,630,573 downwards.
GGCTGTGCTGAGTAAGTTGGGGCCCAACCCTTTCCTCTCTGCCCCTTCTCCTTAAGCTCCTTCCATTACCCCAATGGGAGGGGGGCACCAGGGGGGACCTTTCACTTACTTCTCAGACTGATGAGGTTGCCACTTTGAGGAGGCCTAAGTGGGGAGGTCTGGGCTGAGGCCCGCTCAGCAGAGCATGGGCGCTCACAGCCATCCAGTCTGTATCTTCTGGGGGCTTCATGCCATTTATTGAGCACCTGAGGTATGTCTAGCACTGTCAGAAACATGATGTGTATATTATTATTATCTAGACAGACAAGGTGACTGAGGCCCAGAGAGCTTAAGTAAGGAACCCAAGGCCCGCAGCTACAGTGGCTGCCAGTCTCTCTGAGCATTATGGAGACATGAATGCCTTTTATGTTCACAGAAGGGCGTTGAAAAGTCTAAAAAAGTATAACGAGAATAAGGACAGAAAACTTGGGGTAGATATGTCACATGCTGTGACATTACATGAGAGAGGTAGGGCAGCAATGTGGCTAGTGATACCAGCTCTGGAAAACGGGAATCTTGGCTTTGGCTTGGGCTGGTGACTTCCTCTGTCTGAGCCTCAGTTTTGTTTTGTTTTTTATCTGAAAAATGGGGATGACAGTAGAGCCCAAGCAAATACTTAGTAGAGTGCTAGGCACTCACTAAATGGAAGAAGGACCTATTATTATTGAAGGCTGGCCTCATGGGGTCTTTCTTTCCTCTCTTCTCCCCATGCAGGTCTGGTTCCCCTTGGGGCTCTTGGGTCTGTGGAATTCACTCTGGCCACACTGCCTCTCATCTCTAACCAGTACATAGAGCTGGACATCAACGTGAGTGTCTTCCAAGTCCCTGCCTACTATTGGGGTTGTGGTGGGGTAGTGGTAGAGGTCAAGTAGGACGTGCTGGGTCAACATGGGTGAGCAGCCCCAAGACACTCCCATGCCCTGTCTCCTGCCCCTGCAGCCCATCGTGAAGAGCATAGCTGGTGACATCATTGACTTCCCCAAGCCCCCCAAACCTGTCAAGGTGCCTCCCAAAGAGGACCACACATCCCAGGTGGTTGTGCCTCTGTACCTCTTCAACACTGTATTTGGGCTCCTGCAGACCAACGGTGCCCTTGACATAGACATCACCCCTGAGCTGGTGAGTATGGCACCCCGCCCTGCTGTGTCCTGGAAATGCTGGCAATGACCCAGTCACATAATCACTGATCAGCCTTGACAAGCCCTTTTCTCTACAATTGGACAGAGTTGGACAAGTTTGTAGCATGCACATGCCCACTCTTGTCCTTGTAGCACACATTGCTAATCGATAATGGCTCTCTAAATTGGCTAAATCTAGATGGGACTTTCAATCCTTCTCAACATATCACTCCAGGAACTTACTTTCAGTGAGTCAGAACTGCTATATGAAATATAGCCAGCTTTCTATCTTTGCACCAGATGAGCCCTTCTAGAGTCACGGCCAGATTTTACACTTAATGTGTGAATGGCTAACATTTCTACTGCTCTCTCAAGAGCAGACTTGAGTTGAAGAAAAGAAAACTAGGATTGGACTATACCAAAGATCACTTTGACATTCATTCTGAAGCCTCTGAGACCTCTCTGCTTCCATTATAGACACTTTCAAACCTCACCGATGTCTGGAAGGCCCAGCCCCCAGAATTCTCAACCAGAAGCATTTTCTTGGTCTTAGCCCTCTCTAAAGGCAGTGAGCTCTAAGCCACCTGCCCCTGCCCCAATCTGCAGCTCAGACCCAAGGGAACAGGGGTTGATCATTTACTTCCTGCATGTAGGGCCCAGAGAGCCCTGGAACAGACTCCTGAGCTGGGAGGCAGGTGTCTTCTAGCTGGAAAGAGGTGGCTGTCATAGCTAGGCAGAAACTCTGAATGTGAGACTGTGTGTCTGAGCAGCGAGTGTGTGTTTGTGTGTGCATATGCGAGTACGAGGCCATAGAGGGATCTCAGAGGCCAGTTACTGTCGTCAGGTGCTGTCCACCCCACCGGGTGACAGCCTTATATTGGGTGAAAGTCTGGGAATCCTCTGAGAAGGAGAGAGTGTGTCTATATGTTTATCCTGTGTGAACAAGTCTGTTCTGAGAAGAGGACGTGTGTGGTTCAGGGGTCTCAAACAGCAGAGCCCCAAGGGGCTGGGCCATTATCCATTAGCAAAATAAGGGAAGAAGGTCTAGTGGACTGTAGTAGACTGGGGAGCCTGTGCCCCATTTCTTAGGCAGATGCCACTCAGCTTCCCCAAGGGGAAGGGAGTATAGGCCCAGTGTGAGTATATTTTCTAATTTTTCAGCCCAAAAAATGGCAAATTTAAATGAAATTTTCTGATTTCTAAATACTGGACACAATTTCATAGCTTTTAAAAATGTTGTTTGGGTGAAAGGGGTCAGATCTCTGGCCTTCAGATTGTGAGCTCTGGCAGAGCGGTATCGAAAAGCACAACTAGAATACGGACAGGACAAGGACATCAGCCGTGGGTTCTGGAATTTGCCAGCCCAGGTCAAATCCAGGTGCCACCACTTACCAGCTTACAAGCTTGGACAGGAGACTCAGCTTCCGTATCTGTAAAATGAGAGTAATCATAGCACTCACCTCTTTGAGCTGTTGTAAATGTGAAATGAGCAAAGACATGCAAAGCCCTTAGCATGTGCCTGGCATGTAGTAAGTGTGCAGTAATCACCAGCCAATGAAAGAAGCATGAGTGTTTGCAAAGATGTGTATGTAATTGGTGGGAGTGGGGTGAGGTGTGGACAAAACTACTTTGTGTGTGCTGAGGGGTCCTTGTCCTGCCTCTGTGTTCACCCCCCTCCTCCCATTTGGTTTTGGATGCAGGTTCCCAGCAATGTCCCATTGACAACTAAAGACCTGGCAGCTTTGGTCCCGGAGGTGAGTGACCCTCTCATGAGCTATGATTTCTGTAGCTCTTTTCCAATGACCCTGAATGGATTGTAGAATTGTTCTCAATATAGTTCTTCAAATAGCTGCAATTGAATGTTGAATCTAATTTCACACTAAAATGTGAATGGCTAACATTATATCCTTTCCCGATAGCAGAGCAGAAAGGACTAGGGTTTAACTGTCCCAGATTGGGCATTTGTCCTATAGTCGTTCCTTTTCTATCAAAGAAAGGACAGAAAATTTTTCTAAGTTGCTGAATCCCCTCTCTCCAGATGCCTTATTTTATCTTGGTCTTGGTCTTCTCTGTCCCCAGAGAGAAGACTCAGGGTATTGGCATTGGGGAGAAAAAAGAAAGGAGAAGGTTCAGGGAGATTTGACTAGTAGACACATTAGTACATGATTGAAGGGCTTGGCCTCAGCTTTCCTGTCTGCTCAACTGGGCTGGACCAGATACTTTCCAGCTTAAGAATCTGAATTCATACTGAAATTGAAATGACTATGAGAAGGTCTTCATATAACAACGGATTCTGACAGAGGTTGGAAAGAGGCCAGGAAGAGCTGGGTTTCTACCAGAAAGGATGAAGATGGAAGCTGAGTTTGGGGCTGCAGAAAAACTGTGAATCACGAAGGTGGCGATTTAAACCAGCCTTAGTGGGTGTGGTTGGGGCCCCTGCTTCTTGGAGCCTTTGGCTAAAGGGCATAGGAATCTCAGCAAGGGAGGAGACTGGGGCTAGACATTCAGAAGCACCTCCTGAGGGCAGGAGTTCTAAGATGGATAGGGGCTTGGGGGAGGCAGAGGTGGCAGGAGCAGGGACCCAAGGACGCAGCAAGCCGAGCCGTGTCCTTCCAGCTCAGAGCCTGGGCCTGTCTCTGGAGGCTGAAGCCCTTGCTCTTTAATTGCTAGTCTTGCAGCGTCAGAGCCTCATAGCCTCAGTTCTAAGTCTGGTTCTGTGGCTTCAGAATCTATAGACAAAGCAGGGTGGACTCCGTGTGATCCCTGCAACTGTGGGAGTCTGGGCTTGAGGAGTTGGTCCCCAGATTGCAACAATCAAGTGACTCCAAATTTCTGTGACTCTAGCATTTCTATAATTTCTTGATGTCATGATTACGAGGCTCAGAATTTCGTGATTGTGTGATTCATTCATTCAGTCAATTAATATTTATTAAGCATCTGCTATGTACCAGGCCCTGTGCCGGGTGCTGAGCATCCAGAAGGGGCAAAAGGTGAAAAGTAGATAAAAGTCTCCGTGTTCAAGCTGCTGCCATTCTGGTAGGGGTGACAGACATTGAACAAATAAATAAGTAGAAGATGCGCAGTGTCAGAGGGTGGAAGAGAATGGAGCAGCAAAGGCGGATTGGGAGCGCAAGGGGTAATACTTTAAATAGGGTGTTCTGTAAAGCCTCACTGAGGAGGTGGCGTTTGAGCAGAAGGATGAAGGAGGTGAGGGAGGGAACCCTGCAGGTATTTGGGAAAAACATTTCTCGGCAGAGGGAACCACTAGTGCAGAGGCCCTGAGGTGAGAACGTACTTGGCAGGTTAAAGGGATAACGAAGCAGCTGGTGAGTTTGGAAAGGAGAGAACGAGGTGGCCAGGGATAGAGGTGAGATGGAGAGGAGGGCAGAGGAGGGATCACATAGGGCATGTGGCCTTCAGGGGGATTTTGACTCCGAGTGAGACAAGAGTCTGATTCCCTTGTTCTGTGGATTGGTGTCTCCCCACTTGACTGTCAGCCTCATGGGGGCTGAGACCGGGCCTATCTGGTTCAGGCTGTGTTCTCAGTGCTCAGCATGGTGCTTGGAGCCCAGTCGGTGCTCAGTGAGTGTTTGTTGACTCACTGACCTATTTATTCTATTAGCGGTGCATCTAAGCAGCCCTTATGACCCCTGCTCTGGCTCACCTCTCTCCAGGCCCTGGGGAAGCTGCCCCCAGACCAGCAGCTCCTGCTCTCCCTGCGGGTGAAGGAAGCACCCACGGTCATGCTCCAGAACAAGAAGGCCACTGTCTCCATCCCAGCTAATATCCACGTGCTGTCCTACCTCCCTACGGGGACCCCTGAAGCCCTCTTCGAGCTAAACGGGGTGAGTGGCCGAGGGATGGGAGCCCAGCACTGACGGGTTACGAGTGGGCCTGACCCTCCCCAGGCTGCTGGGAGGTTGTCTTCCCCCTGATTTCAGGGTGGCACAGCACAGGAAGTCCCTCTGCTTCATTGCCATCGTCTGAGCTGAGACCCGAGTGCCTGCTTAGATTCCTGCCTCATTGAACATGTGACCAGGCCCGTCTTACTCACTCAGCTTCCTCAGGATCTCAGGAATGACTTCCCATCTCCCCAGCCTCTCTGTGCTCAGATTGGATGGCCCTCCAGCTTTCTCCTGACCTGCCCCCTACCTCCAGTCTGCTCTCCTCCACCTCACCTCTACCAGTTTTCCCAAACATATATCTGAGCAGAGATAGGTCCCTCCTCTGCTTACTCTCTGCCCCAGCTCACCATTGCCTAGCACCACGCACTGTCCCCCGGCCCCATGCTCTGCTTTTCCTGTCTTTGTGCCCTAAGGCTCAGTCACTCAGGGCTACCAGGTCCCGCTTCCCTGCCCCTGTTTGCACAGCTCCACCACCTGCAGTGCCATCTCCCCGCCTTCCCTTGGCTGCCTCATCTTTCAAGATTCAGCTCTGGTGCCACCTCATTGAGGATCCCTTCTCTTGGCCAACCGCAGGCTGGATAGAGGGTCTCTCCAAGCCCCTGAAGTTTCACGGCTTCTTCTTGTACAAGACTGATCACCCTCAGTTTTAATACTCTGGTTCTTGAACATCAAAGCTTTCAGATTACCTCCTCATAGCCCAACATGGACCATAACACACAGTAGGGCCTGAGTAAGGGTTAATAGAGAGAATGGATGGTGGAAATTCACGTGTCAGCCAAGGCAGACCTGTCCTTAAGCTCCTTCTGCCGAATTTGAGTCTAACCTCTGCCTGCCTTCCCCCTGCAGGTTGTGACTTTAAATGCCCAGCTGGCTTCCTCCGCCACCAAGCTGCACCTATCTCTGTCCCTGGAACGGTAACATGGGATCCTGGGCTTTGTCTATAGTTCAAATGAGATGTTTCGAACAAGAATTGGGAAGCAAAAGGAACCTCCTTCCATTTATTAAGTAACAACTAAGTCGCAGGTGTTTTACTAGCATCTTCCTTGCCTCCAGGAGCTGCCGGGGAGGGACGGTGTTAGCCCGTTCTACAGATGAGGCATCTGGAGCTCAGAGAAACAGGATTCAGAGCAGGCTTTTTTCACTCTACAAGCTCAAAACCTAGTTCTGGAGATAAATCTGCTGCCAGGATAGGGAATCCAAACTCCTGAGTTATCAGCCCCAGAAGCTAGCCATAGGGATACTTGTCTTTGAATGTTGTAAAATGCTTTATTATTTATGTAGACTGGTTATTTCTCTAATCTCTCTACGCTCATGAGAACTAAGGCTCAGTTACTCAGGGCTACCAGGTCCCGCTTCCCTTCCTTTGTTTTGTGCTCAATATGATTATCAATATGATAATCCTAATATTGATAATCATATTGATAATCATAATAACCAAGATGATGATGTTGATGACAATCCTTCCTTACACAGGCATGGCACTTTACAGTTTGCAAAGCCTAGGCTGGCACAGTGGGTTGTCCCTGGAAGCAAGTCTGTGGTCGGGGCCCCATTCTCCAGGCCCAGTGCTGTCGCTGTGGTGGGCCACCTGTCTCTCCTCTGGATGTGGGCACTTTCCCAGGGATCTCTAGGATCTGCCCATTCCGATCCATAGGCACCCAGTGCTCACCTGACTCCATTTTAGTTTCCCAGGCAGGCCCCTCAGGCTACTTACTATTGCCCCCCTGCAAGGCTCCATTACTGCCTCGTGTCTAACCTCACCCACTGCCCAGGTTCATATCCCCTTCCTGGTGTCAGTCCAAACCTCAGCCCTTCAGGAGATGGAAATCAGTGTCCAGGCTCTGGCCTTGGACCTGTGTTTGGGCCAGCCGTGATTCACTGGTGGGTAGCTGCCATTAGTTAGCTCGTTGGATGCGAGACACCCTCTGGTCAGTGCTTAGAAGGCCTCTTAGAGAGGTTTAGCTACTTGCTCAGGGTCAAACAACTGTGAGTCAGACCAAGATTCCAGGGCCGCTGAGTGGAGGTGGTAGTCCTGATATCTCAGATGGAGGTTAGATCCCTCCAGGTCCACTTTACAGGTGAGAAAAACCGAGTCTCCAAGTCAAGGCTGGATAGAGGTAGAGTCGGACCTGTAACCCTGCTTCCCGATCCTGGAGAGCTAGGGGTGGGCAGGCTGGGATGGGGGTGGGACAGAGCACCACTCAGCAGGTGGTGGGGTGGAGGCTGAGGCCCCCAACATCTCTCTTCTCTCCACCAGGCTCAGTGTCAAGCTGGCTTCCTCCTTTTCCCACTCCTTCGATGTAAGTTCCTGGGAGGGTGAACAGCTTGGTGGTGGTGAGGAGGCACGATGAGACATGGGTCACATGACCGAGCTGGTCTCAGCCTGGACTCTGCCCCAATAAGGCAGAGTGGGCAGACATCAGGACAAGGGTGTGTGTGTGTGTGTGTGTGTGTGTGTGTGTAAAATAGTCATCATCTTGGGACAGTGAATCTCATGATCTTTTAAGGTCTTGAAACCTCACAAAATTGTAAGCGTCTAGAATCTCACAAGGGTTCAATATTCTTGAACTTCACATAAGTTAATAAGGTTCCCTTACTCAGAAAGCTCTAACATTTCGGAGCCTCACGGAGCCTTTAGTTTCCTACTCCTCACAGAGTTCTGAGCCTCTAGAATCTCATGATGATCTGAGGTTCTAGAACATTCTAAGGGTTCCTAAACTGATAAGAATCTAAGATCAGACCTCACAGAGTTATACTAGAGCTGGGCGCATTTTCTTTCCTCTTTCTCAGGCATGGCTTCCCACTCCACCCCACAGACCCTTCCTCTAGGAAGGCAGCTCTTCCAAGTTCATAGCATCCAGGGTGAAGCCGTCCTAAATCGTAGAGTCCCCTTTGGGGTCATTGGTGGACAGCCCACCAGCAGTTGTGTCCTCAGGCATGGGGGAAGCTGGGGCAGCGGGACTCCTGGGTTTCCCTCCCTGGGAAGAGGTGCATTGCTCCCTGTAAAGCCACACCCCCCACCTCCCCCATGCTCTGTTGCAGGCATCTCGTCTAGAAGAATGGCTCAGTGACGTGGTCCGGGCGGCATATGTGCCAAAGCTCAATGGTAGGCATGGCCTTCGCTGTCTTCTTGAACGCGTGGAGTGTCTGAATCTGGAATTGTTAAATCTGTTGCCTCTCTCCATTGTTCTGAAAGAAACACTGAAGCTGGACAGGACTTGATCCCCATTTCTAAGATGCAGAAACCGAGGCACCAACGTTACCATTCGAACAACTTTGATTAACACTTACATCGCTCTGGACTCTGGGCCCCGAGAGCTATCTGACCTGGGTCCCACCCTCAAACTCACAGTCCAGAGGGAACTAGCCATATAAGAAATGGTTAGAATAGCTATGATGCAGTGTGCAGAGAACCTCGAGGAGGCTTTGCTGAGGGGAGCCACTGATGACAATACAGAAAAAGGGTGCTTTTGTTTGGGTTTAATACGATAAGTAGGAGTCTGCCAATAAGGGAAACTGAGTCTCCGAGAAGAGAAATGGCTGGTTCAAGGAAAGTGATGGAGTAGGGTCGGCAGGTGCCACCCTGGCCCTCCACACATCTTTGCTGTCAACCATTCCTTTTTCACAGTGGACCTGGATGGTGGAATTCCCCTGCCTAAGGTTCTCAATGTCAATTTTGCCAACGCACTCCTGGAGATCATAGAGGTGAGTTTCCCATGCAGGTGTTGTCTAGATGGGCCTTAAGCTTATCTCTGGAGGCTCCTGCTTGAAACTCAGGAGGGGAGTGCTCTGCCTCATCGTCTAGTTTATCTCTGCGCCATTTTCTAAATCACTCAGGGAATTACAAATTACTTGGAAATGGCAAATAGATGAGATATGCTCCTTCCTTCCTTGCTCGTGGCAGACATTGTGAATCCGTCCTAGAGTTCTTCCCTGATGAATTCAGAACCACGTCTGGCCTATAGACTGGAATCTTAGATTCACTCACAGAATCACAGTTTCTCTGGTCCAGGGGCAGCAAATACATGCGCTGTTCCTCTTCATCCTGTGCCTGTGGCAGGCATGGGTAATAGATCAGGACACTTTTTCCTGCTGAATATGGACATGGCCTCACAATCCTTTTCAATCCAGCACAACTTCGAGTCTTGGAACAGCTCTGGGACATGGGCAAAGCAGGGGGTTTGGACCCATTTTTCAAATGAGGACCAAGGGTAAAGGAGGTCAAATTTCTTCCCCAAGATCACCCAGTAAACTAACAGGAGAAATGGCACTTGAACTTGGTTTTCTTAACTTAAATCCTAAAGTCAGTAACGTCCCCCCACACTGAATATCATTTGTTCGTCATTCATTCATGTGTTCATTCATTCATTTAGTGAGTACCTGCTGTGTTTCAGGCACAGTGCTAACCTGAGGGCGCTGGTAGGTAGCGGGGACACAGAGATGGCTGCAGGGATGGGGGTGTGGCAGAGGTGTTGGGTACAAGAACTCGGAGAGCCTAACCAAGAACTGTTGCTCCTCGCAGAATGCTGTTGTGCTGACTGTGGCATCCTGAGGCTGAGAAATGGCCGCCACCCCTCCCTGCTGACTGCGAGTCCTGTCCACCTGTCTACTCTGCCTCAGTTTCCTTCCCATTCTCTAGCTTGTGTCAGTGACAGCATAAGTGTGCTTTATCCATCTAGCCCTGCCCAGATGCCCTAGCCCTGCAGCTTTGCCCCAGTCTGGGGACTGCATGGCTAGCCACAAGAATTGCTTGGAAGAGCTCCGGGGCCTTGGTGGCCAGTCCTGAGATTTCAATAAACTACTCCTCTATGTCAGCACCTCCTGGTTAGTCAGTCTGTTCCCTAGTCATACAGGGGCCTGGCCACCTTGGCCTCTGCTTCTGGTGCCCTCTCCAGCCCCAGGAAAGGGCTCCTAAGAGGTAAGGGGACTCGGAGCCTAGTCATTGTAGATTTGCGTCCAAGCTTACCTGGTTGACCTGGGCAACCTCTGTGTCTTGTCCTGCCTTCCTCTATTTCTACCTCAAGCTCTGTGTGTCCCCTTGCCCTCCTCTCCTCTCTGCTCTCTCTTTCTAAATACTTCTATCTTTCACTCTGTCTCTCTCATACTCTGTCTGTCTGTCTCTGTTTCTCTGACTTTGGGATACTTCTCAGAACTGATGTCTGAGCTGAATTTTGAAAGGTGAATAGGAGTTTTCTCAGGAGAAAAGGAGCCAGTATTCCAGGAAGCAAGGATGAGTGAGACCCAGTCTTGCCCTGGAAGGGTCCCTACTGGGCTGCGTATTAGCCATGGACACACCTTAGGACAGACCTCAGAATAAAGCTACACCAAATGTTTATAGTGCAGATAGGGAGATTGACATCAGAGAGGGGCCACACAGCGGTAGAATTGTGATGGGAAACTGGGGACCTCGCCTTTCAGTTCTGGATTCTTCTCCCACTGTCCAGGTTGGACCTCCTTTGTTCTGGGGAATGACTTTAAGATGACACTTACAGTGGATCTGAATGAAGAGGTGTCAACAAAGTTTTGGGAACTGGCTCAGAGGATTTGTGGGGGTTCAGGAGAGTTGGAGCCCATCTTAAGGTTTGTCTACCAATAGGAATGGCTCTGTGACCATCTTTCCTTCCACCCATCCATCTATCCATCCATCCATCCATCTATCCATCCATCCATCCATCCATCCACCCCTCATTCATTCATCCATCCACCCACCCATTTATCCTCCCTTCTATTCATCTTTCCTTCTTCCTTCCCTCCTTCCCTCCCTCCCTTTCTTTCTCCCCGTCCCATTCTTCCACCTTACAAATATTGGCACCTACTAAATGCCAAGCCCAGTACTGAGTGGCATGTTAGGGTTTATCTCTGACTCCTTTCTTACTTCCAGTGTTTCCTGACTCCTGTTTAGGGCAGTATAGTGGTTAAATGAGTGGCTTGAGTTAACTGTCTGTTCAAATCCTATCCCAGATGCTGACTAGCCATGTGGCCTCTGGCAAGTCATTTGATCTGAGTCTCGATTTCTTCATCAGTAACGTGGGGATGAGAGTAACAAGGTTCGTGGGGTTAACCAGCACTCAGGATGGTGACTCACCCATAAGAAGCCCTAAATACCTGTTAGCTCATGTTACTATTGCATTATTCTCACGGAACCTTCATCGGTTCCCTCCTCTCCATCCACACCTGGGAACACCCTCCTTATTTCTCATGAAGATCACGCCTGCCACTCCCTGACTTCCTACCCTCCTCTTTTCTGTCCCATCCTCCTCCAGCCCATCCTTGACCTCATTTGACCATCTCTTAACCACCTTTGATAGTCCCTCAATGGCTGGATTCTCACTGCCAACAGGAGATTACCCAAAGTCCCAGGTTAGCATTCAAGGCTGCCTATGACCTGGCCTCAGCTGACTCCTTCTGGATCATGGAAAAGGAGCAGAATCGTCTCTGTGCCCGGGCTCTTCATCTGTGACCTGGGAACATTATCAGACTCATTCATAGATCGTTTGAGGATTCAATGAGACAATCATTGTAAAGTACTAAGAAAAGTGCCCGAAACGTGTAAACGTACATGATGGGTCATCAGACCTTTGAACAGCACTTTCCTCTTCCCGGTGCATTCCCTATCCCTAAGTGTGCCTGGCAAATTCCTATCATCCCTCAATACGCAAGGCACGCGCAGCCTCCAACCTCCAGAAGTCCTAGGCAGGGCCCATTATTACATTTGCCACATTGGATTGTCACTGCCTCAGTCCTATTCTCCCACCTGACCAAGAGCTTTTCAAGGTTAGGGACAGTATCTGCATCGCTGCAGTGAGTCCTGTGGCTGCACAGAATAACAGGAACAACTAACTTCCACTGAGCACTTATCGTATACTGAACCCTGCATTAGAGGTTTAACACTCCCTTAGCTCACTTAATTTTTACGGCAGCTGTAATCAGTAGGTATTATCACGCTGTTTACATATGAAAAAACTGAGGCTCAGAGAAATGGAATTGGACAGCTCCTAAGTGGCAGAGCCCGGATTTGAATCAAATCCTTCTGACCCTAATTCCAAAGCCTGGGCTTTTCACTGCTATGCTATAAAGTAACTCTTGTTTCATTTATTGTATGCTTACTAAGTACTGGACACTATTCAAAGTGCTTTAGATACTTCATGTCATCGACTCCTTGAATCAACCCCGCTTTCTAGGAACTGTTTTTACTCTCATTCTATGGTTGAAGAAACAGAGAGGTTAAATGACTTCTCCAAGGTCACACAGCTAGGAAGTGACAAGGTCAGGATTCAAACCCAGGCTCCAGAGCCCAGGCTCTGAGCTGCCGCACTTAGGGTTGGGGGCGGGAGGAGGCTGAAGTAAGATGTGTTGGGAGCCCCTCCGCTGAGCTTGCAGCCCTGGAGGCTGACAGTTCACGAGAGAGACAAGGTGGAGTGGAGGAATTAGAGGAGGGTCTGCTTCTATTTCCTGGTGTCTGCAGCCCCCTGTGTGAGTTCTCCCACATGACCCCCTGCATGGCTGACTCACCTTTGATTGACTCACCTCCCAGGGCCTGGTATCTCCAGTTGAAGACAAAGGTGCTTTTTGGATGTTAAACCCAGGCAATCTCCCTGGCGCCAAAGTTACACTAATCCTCTTGGGGCCCAGGGGGGTAGGCTGGCCTCGTGGCCACCAAGGCCTGGCTGGTCTCAGGACTGAGGATGGGCACAGAGCCGTGGGTGACTGACAGTAACCACCTTTGTGTATGTACTGCCCTCTACAGTTTACAATGTGCATTGTTTCTCTGTGGGAAAAGGCACAGTCGCCTTCTTTGCATTGTATTTCAATTTAAAACGGTAATATGTTCGTTTAACAAACACTTATAGCACACTAAGAACCAAGCAATGGGGGAGCGAAAAGGGGGCTGCTGTTTACTGAGTCCGCATGAGGCTCCAGGCACATTCCTGATGGTTCTTACGTAATCCTCGGAACCCTGCTGGGGAAGTGCGATTGTGCCCACCTCTCGGACGTCCAGACTGAGGTGCCGGAGGAGAAGGGATTATCCAGGGCACACAGGGCAGATGGGAAGTGGGAACACAGGTGTGCATGACTCTTTGAGTCCCTGCCCCTCTGGCTCTTTCAGACCCCTCATGGCTTTCATAGACTTGCTGCCACGAAGAGCCAACAGAGACCCAAGACAATGAGGATAAAAATGCCATCTATGAAGCACCTACTGTGTGTGGGCCCTGTTCTCAGTACTCTGCATGATTAAGTCATAACATCCTTTTGAGCCTGAGTTGTTCTGGTCACCATCTCAAACCCAGAGAAACAGGATTAGAGAGAACTGGCAGCATAATTTAAACCTAGCACCCAGCTCCAGAGTCTGTTCCATTAATGTGCCCACTGCAGATGGGGAAAACGGGTCCCTGAGAGGGGCTGGTTCAGGAGCTAGTGGTGACAGTGGCAAATTTGACGTCAACTGTGTCTGCCTTCAGAGCCCTCGCTGCCTCCAGGGAAGAGAAAGCATCTCCTTGCAGAGTTCAGGAAAACACAGTTATTCTCAGCCTGAGTTGAGAGCAGGCCTTGTTGGAGAGACAGAAATGCCCCCTCACCCTAAAGGAGTTCTCAGGTGGACCTAGTGGGGGCAGGGAGGAGGTAGCATCAATTAAACATGGAGGTAGGACCCAGGCTAGGGTTGGGGATGAAAAACAAGGAGGACTCAGAGAGCTCTATCCAGCGGAAGTAAGAGCATTCATGCGTCCGTTCACTCGCTACACTAGCATCTGTGCCTGTGCTGGGCTGGGGGTGGGGTCCAGGCCCGCTTTGCTTGGTTTGCCCAGAGCAACACCATCTCAGTATGGGCTGCAGAAACCCCTGGTGGTCCAAAGGAAGAGTCAAGGTTGGGAGTCATCACAGAAAGCTTCTCAGAGCAGCTGACATTTCTGCATGAGTTTGACCAATGGAGTCTGGAAAAGGGGATTCTAGATGGCAGGGATCGCATGTGCAAAGGCCCAGAGGCAGGAGGCAGGGGCAGGAGTAGGACTGAGTATGGAAGGCAGATCGACCTTGAATGCCAAGGAAGAGGTCTGGGCTGTGTTCCAGCGGATCTCGGAAGGGGCAGTGGCTGCCTCTGAGGGGTGGTAGCAGGCATTGACTAGGAAGGGGCAGAAGAAAATGTTCTGGAGTGATGGAGATGCTCTATTTTTATATAGAGGTGTGAGCTACATGGCTGTATAAAGTTGTCAAAACTCAACAAATAAAACTTAAGATTTGTGAATTTCACTGTATGTAAATTCACTGTATACAAAAATGCAGCTTTTTCCCTCCAATCTCAGCCCCTATCTCATAACTTATGAGAAGAATCATAATAGCTTACATGTTGAAGTGTATAGAATAAAATGTATTGTTGCCTGCTACTTATTTTGAAAGATATATATTTAAAAGAAGGATTGACAGATTGATGGGCAGATATGTGATAAAGCAAGTATAACACCATTTTAATAGTAGAAATAGCTTGCGAGTGTAAGGTGTCAAGTATACAATGAATTCAACTTCGCTATGTGTGGACATTTCATAATTACTGGGGAAAAACCTGCAGGTCAAAGAAAGCCCAGCTGTTTGTTCTCTTCACACCAGCCCCAAATTTGAAGAATCAGATCTATATACATCTCCCTGAATCCTCAACTCAGTTCCGTGAGGCAGGTATCATACTCATCTAACAGATGGAAATAACAAGAGGCACAGAGAAAGGAAGTGGGTGGCCCAAGGTCATGCAGTGAGTTGGAGGTGAGCAGGATTTGAACCTAGGTCAGGCTGATTCTGAGACCAGTCTGGGCACATCCTGCCTGTCCAGGTCACTTGGAGTGGGCAGTGCCTACCTTAGAGCTGGAAATCAGATGGATTGGGGTGTTTTCAGTTCACCCATCTGGGGGCCTACCTGGGGTCTCCAGGAATGTGTCCAGACCAGGGACTGATAAACCCCAGCTCATGTGACACCATCTGGGGCTGGACACAGCTCTTGGAATTAGCCACAAACCACAAACACTTGTGGTTTTGGGGCTCAATGACCGATTCCGGTCTCTCATAATTATACGGTGTTTCCCTCTCTGGGTGCAAACTCGAACTCCAGCTGCTATATAAGGGAACTGTGACCCGACTCAGCCCAAAGCAGAGGGCCCAGTGAATGGAACTTCTCAAGACTGAGCTGCAGGGATCTCCCAGGGGTAAGAAGGAGCCCCTCCCCCTTTGGGGCTGACAGGGGGAGGCCGAGGCCTGCTGCTTGCCGATACCAGAAATCCCTTCATCGGTGCCCGCCTTTTTAACTGAAGGTGGAGATACCTCTTTGAACACAGAACTCTGGGTAGTGGGATTAAGATGAGGTGAGAAAGACAGAAAAAAATAATTCTTACACATATTAGTCCTTCATATTCTATATAAATGAATACCTCTGATACTCTCCTGGGAGCAGTTGGGAATAGGGAAAAAAACATGGGGGCTTGGAGAATTTCAGGAAAAATAGGGGCAGGGAAGAAGGAAGAGGGTGTATAGTGGAGAGAGTTGAAGTCAACAGTTTCACAGTTTGGCTCAGATGATGGGAGGTGCTGATTCTCTGAGGCTGGCGAATGGGTAAACTGGGATGATGGAGTAAAAAGAAGTGGGCAAGAGTATGGAGACAGCAAAATCAAGTTTCCAGAGGCTGACCAAGCAGCTCATCCCAAAATGCAGCTTCACCTCTCCAATTTCAGGCCCTTACTTCGTAACTTAAGATCTACTTCTTAGAGGCCTGAAATAATAGTCCCAAAACAATAACAATAGATGCTGTCTTTTGTCTATTATATACCCGATACGATGTGTTATGATTTGGAAGCAGAGGTTCAGAAAGGCAGTCTTTTGCCCAGAAAGCTCTGATTCAGAGCCCTTAACCTTAATCAAATGGTGTAGAACTAGTTGTCTCTTGCAAAAAGGTGAGAAAGGGTGTTTGCTGGCTGGCTGTATGGAAGGGTGACTAGATGAATATGTTGACAGGTGGATGCACTGATGGAAGGATGGGTGGAAGGAAGGAAGGCTAAATGAATGGAGTTTTCAGTTTGAAAAACTCAGAAGGTGGTATCAGCAATTCTGGACTCCGCCCCATTGTGTGACCAGGGTTCCCCAGCCTCTGGGCCTCAGGATCCTGATGTGACTCTAGGCAGGGGAGGCGTGCCGAGCTCCACCTGCTGGCCAGGGTGGTGATGGCCGCCACGGCCATCTGATGCACTGTCTTCCTAGCAGGGAAACAGTGCCAGCATGTGGACGGCTTGGTGTGTGGCTACTCTATCCGTGGTGGCTGTGTGTGGCACCCGCCAAGAGACAAACACCATCCTCAGGGTTACTAAAGACGTGCTGAGCAATGGTGAGTCCAGCCCTACAGGGGGATTAGAGGGCAGCATGAGGGGGACAGGGCAGTCCAGCCAACTCTGAAGTTCCCAAGGCGCCTCTTCCTCACTGACAGATTCTACAATGAGTGAACGGGTGACTTCTCTCCCGGCCTTAGTTACCCCTCTTTCCTTTTGGCTACCATTTCCTAAGCACTATGTGCCAGACACCACACTGGGGACTTTATGCATAAGGCAGGAGAAAGAAGCGATTAAGAGCTTGGGTCCTGGAGTCAGCCTTCCTAGGGTTCAAATACTGATTATGTGAGCTGACATCCATGACTTAAGTTCTCTGAGCCTCAGTTTCTTCATCTGCAAAATGAGTGTAATCACAGTCACCATATCTCAGGACCGATATGAAAATTAAATGAGCTGACCTTTTGAAAAATAAACACAACTCCTGGTACATAGCCCTCAAAAGTTGGAGCTGTAAGTATTCCTCTCTAATCCTTGGGACCTCGCTTTTGGCAAATGAGGACACTCTCCCTGTCCTAATTTTCACCCAAGGCTATTATGAGAATGAAAAGGAGATCATTTGCTATCTGAGAGTCGCAGGCCTCAATTTCTTTATCCATCAAATGGGGACAATAATTCTGGCCTTGACCATTTCCCAGGAATCGGTTGGAAAGGATAATGCATGAGGAAGTAGGTTTTTTAAGCTGCAATGTGTAGAGCACTTGGAATTGAGGGTGAGGAAGAAAATCTATCCAGGTTTGGCTGAACGTCATCAAAATCTAGTTAAAGTGCAAGAAGGTCAAAGCCAGCAGCCAATGAGCTCACCGGGGCGTTAGAGCTGGACTTTCTGGAGGAGTCTTCCCATTGGACCTGGGCATTTTACCTATGGGGAAAGTGTGGCCCAAAGAGCCAAGCAGTGCTCTGAGGTGGTGTCTAGGGGCTGGACATGGAAGAAAGAGAGGAAACCCTGATCGACACCTTTGCTTCTCTGCAGCCATTTCCGGCACCCTAGAGAAAAGCGATGCTCTCAACTCAGCCCTGAGAGAGGTGCCCATGGGTAAAGCTGGTGGTGATGGTGGTGGGCCTCTCCTGGGGGGTCTGCTTGGTGGAAGTGGAGGTGGAGGTGGTGGGGGAGGTGGTCTTCTGGGAGGCCTTCTTGGTGGTGGAGGTGGAGGGGGTGGCAGTGACCTGTTGGGTGGAGTTGGAGGAGGTTTGTTGGGTGGCAGTGGGAGCAGTGGTGGGGGGCTCCTGGGTGGTGGTGGCAGTGGTGGGGGGCTGTTGGGTGGCAGTGGTGGTGGGTTGTTGGGTGGCGGCAGTAGCAGCGGTGGGGGACTATTGGGTGGCAGTGGTGGTGGGTTGTTGGGTGGCGGCGGTAGCAGCGGTGGGGGACTGTTGGGTGGCAGTGGTGGTGGTTTGCTGGGTGGCAGTGGTGGTGGTCTCCTGGGTGGTGGTGGTGGTCTTCTGGGTGGTGGCAGACACCATTACAATGACTACAGAAGCGTTGAATTCCCCCGAGGTGTCGGTGGTGTTCCCTACAACGATTTTCACGTCCGAGATCCCCCCTTGAAATATACGAATGGCAAACAGCTTGGTGGTAATTACAAGTATGGTCTCATCAAGACCAATGAGAACACTGCTCAGCTGGGGGGCAAATACCGATATGGTGAGATCCTGGACTCAGACGGAAGCATCAGGGATCTCCGAAACGGCAACTACCGCAACGCCGACAACGTACATGACAGCCACAGGGGCCATGGGCGGTATAGGTCGGCCGAAGGTGGGGCAACTGTGGGCAGACTTCACCGGCGAGAGCTGCGGCCAGGAGAGATCCCGCCTGGTGTAGCCACTGGGGCGCTGGGCCCAGGTGGTTTGCTGGGCACTGGGGGCATGCTGGCATCTGAAGGCATCCTGGCGGGCCAAGGGGGCCTGCTCGGCGGAGGCGGTCTCCTTGGTGATGGAGGACTTCTCGGAGGAGGGGGCGTCCTGGGCGTGCTCGGCGAGGGCGGCATCCTGAGCACCGTACAGGGCATCACAGGGTAAGGAGGAGCTGGGCTTTCCCTATCAAGTCCCTTGTGATGAACGTCCAAACAGAGGTGATCACCCCCAGAGGCCTGGAGTTGGAGGAGAGATGGTCTTCAGAGCCCTGTACCCTTCAGGGCTTGGCCTCAGGGCTGGGCATCTTGAGAATCCCAAGTAGTATGGTTATGGGTCTTGTCATTAAACAGCCCTGAATCTGAGTCCCAGCTCAACCTTTTATGTTTATGTGTGACTCTGGGCCATTCTTTTCCTCTATCTGAATCTTGATTTCCTCATCTGCAGAATGGTCATAGTAATACAGTTTAGGCGGGAAAGACTCAAGGATCTAAAATCATACACGTATATTATAATTTCAACTATACCTAGCCTCCTCCTCATATTCACTAGTTAATTCAACGAACATTTAGAACTCCTACTATAATTGGGGCACTGTCTTGGCACTGGAGTCAGGGCCCATGGTTAGCCAAGAAAAGACCTATCCCTTGTCCTTATGGAGCTTGCAGGCTGGCAGGGTATGTGGGCATTGGTAAGGAAGATGAGACATCATTTAATTACAACAGTGGTAAAAAGTTCGTGGGGAAATGAGAATGTGTGTGGTAGGGGAGATCAGAGGAAGCTTCCTGGAGGAAGAGGACCTCCAGCTGAAATCCGAGAATGTGTAGGAGGGAGCTAGGCAAAGAGGGGCAGGAACAAGCTGAAGGAACGGCATCTTCAAATAGAACGTTTAAGAAAGGAAACCAAACCCCGAAGAGTGGGCAGTGGAAGTAGGGCTCGTGGCATTTTTTTGCCTTTAACTTCTCTGTGTTTTCCCAGTTCTGTCCACAAGCCTCAGGTCTCGTTAGGGGCAGGAGGACGGCATGGAGTGAGAGAGGGCTCCCCGTGAGGAGAGTGGCCAGCAGCGGGGGTGGTCTCCCTCTCATCACTCTTGGTCCCCTGCAGGCTGCGCATTGTGGAGCTGACCCTTCCTCGGGTGTCTGTGCGGCTCCTGCCTGGCGTGGGTGTCTATCTGAGCTTGTACACCCGTGTGGCCATCAACGGGAAGAGGTGCGTGCCCTTGGCCCTGGAGGGGACCCAGTGCCCCATGTCCTAGCTGGGAGAGCCTGTGCAGGTTGTTTCTCCTCCCTACACCCCAGCCTCCTTGTCTGTAATGCAGGGACTAGTAAGGTCTACCGTCTTACCAGCACGTGCACGGCTTATACCTCGGGCTCAGGTCATCTTGCAATCCCTATGAGGAGTGAGGACAGCCTGCGTGATGGGTCTTAAGGCCTGGGAGGCTGGAGTCGGGTGATGGCCTGGATTCAAATCCTGACTCTCTTTTAGTCTGTGTGACCGCAGGCCAATCCCTTAATGTCATTGACCCTAAGTGTCTACCTGCCATGGGCATAATGACACCTCCTTTTCCAGGCGGCTGCAGCCACATGTGAGGGAAGGCCAGCAGATGCCTCTCTGAATAATGCCTGTCACCTAGCAGGTGCTTATCAGAGTGCCTCAGAGGCAGACTTTTGCATTGATTTCTCCCCATGGATTGAGGTCATGTCTGTAAAGTTAGGTTATTGCGTGGTCACCTTGGAACCCAAAATTTATACAAAGAGTTCATTTATTGACCCCTCTTCCCAGCCGTTGAAGCTCTCATAGACTGAGGGGGAACATAGATTTGTTCACAGATAACTTGAAGGACCAGGGAACCTTTCAGTGTGGGACCCCCGGAGGTGAGCAAGGCGCATAATAGATGCATAATAGCAAGAGGCAGGGACAGCAAGGGCGAAGCCCGGGATGCGAGATGCCGGGCAGGCCCGAGTGAGGCTGATCTCTCTCAAGGCTGCGGCTGACTTTGTCTCCTCGACCTCATGGTCTCCTCCAGTCTCATTGGCTTCCTGGACATTGCTGTGGAGGTGAACATCACAGCCAAGGTCCGGCTGACCATGGACCGCACGGGCTACCCTCGGCTGGTCATTGAGCGATGTGACACCCTCTTGGGGGGTATCAAAGTCAAGCTGCTTCGAGGGTGAGTACCAGTGGGCAGAGGAGTGCCTTGGGGGCACCCCTGTCTTATCAATCTCTCGGCTCAAGCACCCCAGCCCTCATCTTATCTAGACTTTGGGAGCAGAAAAATTCAGGAATTTCTGATTCATGGGAGCTTCTCTGAGTCTTTGTGTCTGCTCCAGGGTGGGTGGAGGCAGAGAAAATTGGCCCCTGGTGTTCCAGTGAGGAGGGGCAGGGAAGGGAAACACACAGAAACCGCACAGGTTTTTTAATTCACATTTTCACTAAAAACTATTGTTGGTAATACAAGGTTTAAAAATCTAAAAAGACAGAAAAGTACAGATGGGAGGAGCCTGCCTCCCATCTGCCCCCGTCCCACCGAGTTTACCTTCTAGTTCCTTTGTACGAAAGAAGCAAACATGAACGTAGACTCTCACTCCCCGCCCTCTTTTTAACACAAATGGGCACATACTATGAACATCATTATGCACTTTTCTTTTTTCACTTCCTCTATTTGGAGATTTTTCTGTATTTGAACATTGAGAGCTTCCTTGTTGTTTAACTTTTTACAGCTGCATAATATTCCGTTGTCTGGATGAACCACCATTTATTGGCCCAAGCCCCTATCGCTGGACATTGCAATTTATCTAATCTTCTGCTCTGACAAATAAGGGTACAATGAATAGCCTTTTACATACATTTCACCTGTGGGCCCATAGTCTGTTGGATAATTTCCCAGAAGGAAAAATCAGTCTGTGCCTTGAACATATATATATTAACTTCAAATGATCCCCCCAACAAACACATATGCACGCGTATGCGCGCGCGCACACACACACACACACACATACACACACACGTGCATTTTCATCCAAGGAGAACTAGAACCAAGACAAGGCCCCTGGAGGTGTAGATTCACTTTAGAAAGGAGACCAAAATGCAGAATAAGCTTGGAAACATTCTAATTAGGATTTTACCTCAAAAAATTCTTCACTTTGTCAAACTGGCACAGCATTGGATAGTCAGCTACAACCTGGGTGGGGAACCCTTGTGGGGTCAAGCTATCAGTGATATTTTTGTGTTGAGATAACCATGTTTCCCTCATTTTCTCATCACTGCGGAGTCTCAGGAAACAAGTACTCACATTACAACTCTGTCCATCTATGTGTCTTGTCTATGCATCAATAATCTCTTTCCCCCTTAACTGGTTAAGAAAGTGAGTTTAGAGCTGAGTGATGCATTTAGAACTTGCTCTGGGTCATTTCTCTGGACCTCAGTTTTCTTGTCTGTGGAATGGATGACATCTCCCGATCTTCTTAGCACCTCGTTTTCTCTTGTGGACCATATAAGTGCAAATTATTGTCAGTGTTT
Organism: Rousettus aegyptiacus; assembly: GCF_014176215.1. Lineage (NCBI taxonomy): Eukaryota > Metazoa > Chordata > Mammalia > Chiroptera > Pteropodidae > Rousettus > Rousettus aegyptiacus. The sequence goes on along the minus strand of NW_023416287.1, from coordinate 19,608,787 downwards.
CTCCTTCACTCCTTTCCACATTTATTGAGCACCTACTATGCACTAGAAACTGTGCTAGGTGCTTGGATAAAGTAATACATTCATTTTCCCTTTAAGAAGATCATACAAAGCTGTAGCGAACAGCCCGATAGAGGGGCAGATGAGCAGGGAGAATGACGTTTTCAGGAACATCCCGGCCTGGGCCGGACTCATTGTAAAGCTCAAGAAGCATTTGTTTGTGAAATGAGTAAATGAGTGATGGATGGATGGATGCGTGAAGGAATGAATGAAAAGCCAAGCCATTTGCCTAGGTAGCTTGTCCAGCCAGGTCTAGTGCGAAGGCACACCAGCAGCAGAGGGTTCTCACTGTTCAGACAGAGTCTGAGCTAAAACCCCAAGTGTGGAAAAGCCTGTTGAGCCCTCATCATCCGGCTCTTCTCTCCTCAGGCTTCTTCCCAACCTTGTGGACAACTTAGTGAACCGAGTCCTGGCCAACGTCCTCCCTGACTTGGTAAGAACCTACTTGCCACAGGGAGCAAGAAGCATAAACTTTTCCCAAGACTGAGGGGCCAAAATCCAACCCCCACCCCTGTGGGCATGCAGGTGACCCAGAGAGATGAAAGGAGCCAGGGGTTGGGGCATGCTCTCAGGGTCTGGGAAGGACCCTGAGGAACATGCAGGGACAGATTAGTGAAGGGAGAAGGAGGTAGAGCTTGGGGATCACACAGTTCTGAGTTTGAGTCCCAGCTTGGGCACTTCCAAGCTATGTGACAAGTTGTATCACCTCTCTGAGTCTCAGTTCCCATCTGTAGATGGGGATTATGACAAAGCCTTCCCCATGGGGCCGTGGGAGGACAGTGTCAAACACAGATCAAGTCAGTAGACATTAGTTGCCATTGTTAGTTGTGTACCCCCTCCTCAACCCCTTGCACGGTCACCAGAACTTCATGCCTTCTCTCCTCTACAGCTCTGCCCCATTGTGGATGTGGTGCTGGGTCTTGTCAACGACCAGCTGGGTCTCGTGGACTGTAAGTCCTTTCTGCTTTGCTTCATTTGGTCATCATCTACTAGCACCTGATTGGGGCCCAGCCTTTGGAAAGCCAGGGACATAGCAATGTTTGAGAGGAGAGCTCAAGATGGTGGGGCTGGTGGACCCACCCTTGAGACCTTAGAGTGTTGTGTGATTTGAGAGAGAGTCTACCTGGCCTTTCCTCTTGTCTTTCAACATCTCCCCACCCCAGTCCCAGAGGGAGGAGGCTCCCACCTGGACCCAGGGAGCTACAGCTCTGGACTAGGAGTCGAGAGGCTGAGTTTGAGCTCTGGCTCTGCCCTGACAGTGTGTGGACTTGGAGAGACTCTTCCCCATTTCCTCATCTCTAAAATGAGGGGATCGGCTTCAACCCACAGAGGGATTGGAGTATCAGTAGCTGGAGACACCACAGAGACTGTCCGGGTCCTCAGAACCACATGCCGCCACCACCTCCCGATCCAGTGAACATCCCTGAAGGCTAGCCCACCCCATGGATGTGCAGCTCTTGCACCGCAGGATCCCAGGGACTTCCTTTCATAGAGTCCACAACATAATGGCGGCTTCTGGATTGTGCGGTGCACAGCCTCTACAGCCATACTGAGCAGCCCTCTTCCCATGGTGCCCCCATTTCTCTGGGACTCCAGGCAGTTTGAGGATGACTTTCCCAGAGAGGTACAATTTATGGCCAGATGGTAGGGCTATTCATCATAAGCAGTCAGGGAGATGGCCAGATTCAATGAAGTACCACATTGTAAAACCTTAAAACTTCTCCCCCGGTGCACAGCACTTCACAGTTTACAAAGCTTATCAATATCTAGGATCTCATTGGCTCCCACCTCCAGTGTAGTCCATTGGAGTCTCTGTGAAAGTGAGAGTTATGTTAGAGCCTGTTTTATAGAGGAGGAAACTGAGTTTCAGAGAGGTACAGCATCTTGCCCAAGATCACACAGCAAAGAAGAGGCAGAGCTGGGATCTGAACCCCGAACTCTTGCTTTTTCCATGGTGTCTGGAACTGGAGCCTTGCTGCCCCACCCCTTTTGGGATACAAAGAAGGGAGGTCTCTGGAGTGTGAGGGGATCTCCCTGTGACCCCCATCTTTGCCTGCAGCTCTGATTCCTCTGGGGATATTGGGAAGCGTTCAGTACACCTTCTCCAGCCTCCCACTTGTGACTGGGGAATTCCTGGAGCTGGACCTCAACGTGAGTGCCTGGGCTTGGGAGTAAGGGGAGGTGGCCCTCACCCTACAGGCAGGGAGGGGTAGGAGTGACAGCCCCCCAGGCTTCTGCTGAGTGCCTGGGAAGCAGCATTTGAACAAGACCTTTTATGAGTAGATGAAGACTTTCTAGGAGCAGTGTTAGAAATGCAGTCACAGCCAGCACTTACAAGTGCTCGCTGTGTACCAGACACATTCCTCATCTGACCTCACAGCAGTCGTATGAAGTAGGCACTCTTATTGAGGAAACTGAGGCACATAAATGTTAAGCCACTTGCCCCAATGCTAAGATCACACACAGCTAACAAAAGTAAACCTGGGATCTGAACCCAGGCAGTCTGACTTCCAGCTACTAAAGCTGCTGCTATGGGTTTGGTCTCTGGAGTCATGAATCTGGCCAATAGTGTGCTGGTAAGCATTAACAATCGGCTCTCCATAATTAAAAAGAAAAAGTCCTGATTGGTAACATTTGCTGGTTTCTGTGGTATAAATATTCCCACCATGGCCAATTTCAAGATACCAGCATGGCTCACTGAACACAGAGTTGGAAAGAGATGCGTGGAGTTGGGTCTTGTGAGCTGGTGTGAGCTGGCTCCAGCACACCACTGAATCTGGCCCCTAACTGTGCACAGGCACACACACGTATGTGTGCTCCCCGTCAGCTGCACGAACAAGGCTGCTTTCCCACGTGCTCCATCAGATAGAGAGTTGTAGGCGCACACCCATACTCTCATGTGCACAGCACAGCTGTGCATTCATATACATGCGCACCCACTATACTCATAAACGCATAACCATTCAAGAGATATTTGTTGGTCACCTGCTGTGTGCCAGGCTCTGGGCTGGGGCTGGAGGTACAGTGGTGCACAGGCAAGATTTCTGTCCTGACAGAGCTCACAGTCCTTGGGATGGGACAAGCCATCCAAGAATTAATAACAGATGTACAATTATAAATCATGAACAACTATGAAGGAAGGTCTCAGGCTATCAGAGCCTTAAGCGGGAGACATGATGTACCCAAGGAGGTCCTGGAGGGCTTCCTGAAGGAGGCAACACGAGCTGAGACCTGCCAGATAAGTAGGAAGTAAGAAGAGTGTGGAGGAGGAAACAGTGTGTGGGAGGTGCCATGATGGGAGTGCTGAGACGGTGGCAGGGACTAACAAAGCCCTGGTGGCTGCACTGTGGAGGGTGGTTGAGGGGCAGAGTGGCTCAAGATGAGGTGGAGAAAACTCGGAGACAGACTACACACGGTGCCTTGTAGGCCATGGAGAGGAGTCTGGTCTTTAGAGAGCAGATACACCACTGTGTATTATGCAGGTACACAAACGTGCTAACTCACAGCAGGGCTGAGGGAGGAAAGACTCTATGTCATACATGTATTTAAAATATATGGTGATACACCATGGCTATAATTCTAAGTGGTCATAAAGTGAGAACTGCAAGAGGTTTCATTCCATCGCAAGTTGAAGAAGAGCCGGGGGCCATACATGAGTCACTCAGTCCCAGCAGATTTAATCAAGGAAGGCTGCCTGGAAGCAGATTCGGGGCTACACCCTAGCCTTCAGCCTACCTCCTTCAATCCTCTCCCAGCGCTCCCCCTAACCCCCCACGCCTGTGACCCTTTTCCTCTCTGCTTCCCCAGACTCTAGTTGGGGAGGCTGGAGGAGAGCTCATTGACTATCCACTGGGGCGGCCAGCCACGTCTCCCCGGCAGAGGATGCCAGAACTGCCTCCAATGGGTGACAACACTAACTCCCAGCTGGCCATTTCTGCCAACTTCCTGGGCTCGGTGCTGGCTCTCCTGCAAAAGCAAGGGGCACTGGATATTGACATCACTGATGGCATGGTGAGTCATGGTCCCATCTGGGGGTGGAGCAGGCCGGGCAGCAAACACTCCCTACTGATCCTCCAGACCCCATGGCCTTGGGGAAATTGCTTTAAAGTGAGAACTATTGACAGTCCACCCCTGACTCATTATCCAGTTCATGGATTTGTATCAATCATGTCAGTGTTTACCAAAGCATGGTGCCTAGGAGGATTCTAGGTCATTCACAGACATGGTGATAAACTATATCAAATTGTGTGGTGAGAAAGTCTCTCCCTATTCAATTCTATTTAATTGTATCCCAGTCCCCTTTTAAAAGTGCAATATATATTCATTTATATGTATCTTCATAAATGTTTAGAATCTTTTCTCCCGATAAACATTGATAATAAATAAATAAAAGATAACATAAGAATAAAATACTCTTAGTTATATTCCAGAGTCATCTTTCTAAACTTTTCCTTTTAAAAATTTTTAAGCCTTCAAAAAAGTTGCAAAATAATACATTTAATGTCCAAATATATTTCACCTAGATTTACCAGTTAGTGTTTTGCCCTATTTGCTTCATATCTATCTATTCATCCATCTGCACACCCACCCACCTATCCATCCATCCATCCATCCATCCATCCATCCATCCATCCAGTTAATTTATCTACTAATCTGTCTATGTATGTATGTATGTATGTATGTATGTATGTATGTATGTATCTATCATCTATCAATCCATTGTTGAACAATTTGAGTTTTTGAAGATATGACATTTCACTCCATAAGCTTCACTATGTATCTTAGAAGAACAAGATGTTCTCCAAAAAGCCACTGTACAAATTATGTCAATCTTTGATTCCATTAAGAGAAAGGCTTCCATTTGGTGCCGGTATATAGTTAACCCTCTCTTGCACTTTTAAGTATCCTCTTTTAACTCAGAACAGGATTCATGCTCACGGCCCTCCGCAGACAACGATATCCATGTAGAATGTAATGACATTGCTCTGTTTTCATTGCATTTAGTTTTACAGTTGCCATCTCTGTCAAGTGATACTGGATTTCCACTTTTTAGTATTTGAGGTTTTAAAAAAGTAAGTCAATTTAAAGAAGATATTAGGGGGAGGTAGACGGGGAAATTTAAATCATTTCTTCAAACAAAATTTTTTTTAAAATATGAAAAACAAAAATAATAAAGAAAATGTTAAGTAAATAATAGTACAGGTGGTTCAGGGATATGGCAGAATCATTCATTTAGTGGACACTGAGTTGCGCACACGGGCTGAGTTGCACACATGGACTTGCCAATGCGTACCTTGTTTCAATACAGAACTACATTTTTATAGGGTAAAGAGTCAGGTATTGCCTCCTGCCCTCTAAGTCGGGTCTGCGGGGAATTTAAGTGGCTGGCCTTGTCCACTTAACCACACAACAGTTACTGTGATCTATGTGGTGACTGCCGTTGGAAAGGGTCTTTAAGGGGAAGAAAATGCCCCCACCGGTTGTCTGAGAGTGTGTAGGAGTTCATCACTGCGTTAGCAGCTCCTGCCTGATCCCATCCTCTCAGGGACTCACATGACCTTCTTATCCTGCAGTTTGAAGAGCTTCCTCCACTCACCACGTCCACACTGGGAGCCCTGATTCCCAAGGTATGTAAGGCGGATGTGTGCCCTTGTCTTCAGCCTCACCCTCCTCCCAGGAGCTGGGTTGGGAAGGAAGGTGACTAGCACTAGGGTGGGGTGCTCTGACTCCTACTTTGGGTGCAGTGACAAAAGCTTGGAGCCCAGACCCTTGGGATAGAAGGATATAGGAGGTTGAGGTGGAAAGCTCCTGAGTTTTAGCAGTGGACTGGCCTGCACAGGTCTAATTGTGACCTCACCGCTTCCTTGCTGTGTGTCTTTGGGCAAGCATCTTAACATCTCTGAGCCTTAGCTTCCTCATCTGTTAAAAAAGAAACTAATTCCTATTCCACAGGTTCATTTAAGAGGGTATAAGTGATAAAGGAGATATGCAAAGATGAAGGAGATTCTGACAAAGGGCACATACAGGTACAGAATGGCTTCGAGGGAAAGAGCGAGATCTTTGGAGGAGACAAACGTGAATTCGAATTCCAACTTTGATGTCCCTACCGTACTACCTTAGGCAAAAACTTCTCCCTGAGCCTCAGTTTTCTCATCTGGAAAATGGGGGTGACAATGCTCACCTCACATGGTGGCTGTGTACCTGAGATTTGAATCCAGGCACAGGATAGGCATTTAACAATATTAACTATTATCGTTCTTGTTAATAATAACAAATTCCTTTTTTAAAATGTGCTCTCGTCAGATTAGTGGCCGTGTACAGTTGGAATAAAGGCCTTTCTGGTCCCAATTCTTGTCCCAGCTCAGGTCTCAGGCACCTGGAAGCAAAGAGTTTCTTAATGTAGTAAACATTATACAGGTGTGAAAGATTGCTGTAATCTACAGCCTTTTCAGACATTTTTCTTCTGTTTTCTACCGGTCCTGTCTTCTGGGTGGAATTCAGAGGAGACAGGAAAGGCGACCAAACTCAACAAATGGCCACTATCGCCCTCATGTGGTTGAAAGCTGAATGGCAGAGCGCCATGATCTAATGTCTTAAACAGTGGCAGCTCTAGGAGACAGGTGAAGCCCTCCAACAGGACCTTTTATTGATTGGGCCACTTCTTATAAGCACTGAGCTTTACATTTTATGAAAAAATTTTAAGAATCTACTCTTCCATTTGGTTTTACTCATTCCCCCCATCCAGAAGGGATAGCTCATTTTACAGATGGGAAACAGGCTCAGAGAAGCCACACAATGTGGTGGTGGCAGAGCAGGGCTACAGCAGAGAGACTCAGGCCTCGAGATGGGGCTGGATTTGCAGCAGAGGAATTCAGGCTGGACACTGAGGAATGTCACCTGGAGACCCAGCCTGGGGTGGAGTCACTAGGAGAGGGTTGACCAGAGCTGGACGGGCAACCTGCATCTCCTCTTGCTGTGGGAAGAGGATTCAAGGTAACTTCTCAGTGTCCCTGGAAAGGCAGGTTAATTCTTGGAGACTCTATATTGGGGTAGTGGTGTTTGGGACACCAGGGCCCTCTGGGGAAGAATCCTGAAAATCTCTCTGTGAAAAGCCAATCCACCAAATCACTGACGTGTTAAAAGCCAATTTGCTAAAGGGTGAATTCACTGAGTAGCCAATTTGATAAATTCGCTAGATTTTCCAGTACACTGAGAGCTGTTCAAAAGACTTGCACCTTGGATGTGTTCAAGTAAATAAATAGAGTTTTCTTAGGACCATGACCCAAGCTGTTGCATTACATATGGAAAAGTTTCCATTTAAATGAATTTTTAAAAATTAATTCCATATTTTCCCCCATATATGTATGCTCATTTAACATATTTAAGAAAAATGTTCCTTAAAATAAAGTTTTCAGTAAGGCAGTTATTTAGCAGTTATGGGAAACTAGTCATTTGCTGAGTTGTCCCTTTAGCATATAAGCTTTTGTAACAAACTGGCTCAGATCCCTCCCACCGTGGTTCTCCAGAGACCCCCTGAATCATGGACTTTCTCAGTCCAGGTGGGGTGTCTAGAGGCAGTGGGAGGGGAGAAAGGGCCCGAGCTTCTGAGTGACACAGACCTGGGCTGGAATCTCAACTCTCCTGCTGGCCTTGGACAATTTTGGTATTTCCCTCTGAGCCTCAGTTTTCTCATCTGTAACATGGAGAAAAAAATACTCAGTGGAGTTGTAATAATTCAGTGACACTGTGAATGTCCAGGTGACCCCATCTCGCTCAGTACTAGGTTTTGAGCATTTCCGTGCATCAGGCGCTGAGCTCAATGCTTTACTGACATCATCACATTTAATTCTCACAATAACCCTATGTGAGAGGCTTGCAGAGGGCAGCCCTTTGCTCAAATCCAGCAGTGGGTTGGAGCATTTGCATGTGGTTGGTAAGACTCGAGTGATGATACTGGATCTGAAGGTAGCCAGTGTGAGATTCCCCCAATACCCAGGGCCCTACTCATTCGAGCCTGGTGTCCACTCACAGGTGTTCCAGCAGTACCCTGAGTCCCGCCCACTCACCATCAGGATCCAGGTACCAAATCCACCTTCAGTGACACTGCAGAAGGACAAGGCACTGGTGAAGGTGTTTGCCACCTCCGAGATCATGGTATCACAGCCAAATGACGTTGAGACTACTATCTGCCTCATCGATGTGGTGAGTGTCTGGGGGTGCAGACAACCCCATGATCTCTTGGAGGCCACAGACTTCTTCAAATCCCCCTCAGTCCTCACCTTAGTGAATATAGCTCACCTCTGGGGCCAGGTGATCAGATTTAAATCCAGTCTTCTAGCTGTGTGACCTTGAACGAGGCATTCCCCCTCTCCGGGCTTCGTTTTCTCCTCTACCACATTGGAATGGTGTAAGGCATTAATAAGATGGTCAGAGCAGTACATGACACAATGTAACGGCTTCAAAAGTTTTGGCTATTATTATTCTCATGGATTATATGCCATAGTGTGTGGCAAAGTAGGCCTTGGTCACGCATCACCAATATTTATTGCATATCTACTATGTGTCATGCTTTCTACTACAAGCTGGGAGAAGAAAAAACTACACAGATGGTACTGACTCTCTTGTCTCTGGTACCTAACAGGGGACAAATACAAATACAACAGTTTCCACAACTATGTCATAGAGAAGAATCTCCTTAAAATCACGTTACCCTGCCTCCTTCTCAAAAGACTCTCTTTCAATCCTGAATCATAAACCAATCTCTTCACAATGGCCCACAAAGTCTTTCCAGATCACCCCCAGTCACCTTTTAGCTCCTCAATCTCTTCTCTAACATTCTAGGCACAGTTCCACACTGGGGTCTTTGCACATACTGTTCCCTCTGCCTAGAATGCTTTTCCCTTGGATATCTGCATGGCTCACTCTCTCATTTCCTTGAGGTCTCTGCTCAGATCTCCCTTCCTCATAGAGGTAATCCTCAACCACCCGTCTAAAATATCCCTACCCTTCCCATCTCCCTCTCTCTCTGCTTCCCTTGCTAGACTTTGTTCATACCCTTAACCTGACATAAAACGCATTCGTTTGTTGGTTTATTGCTGGGGAGAGAAGTGAACTGTCTTCTTCACTGCCGAATCCCTAGAACCAAGGGTCCAGCACATATTAGGTGCTCAGTAAATATTTGTCAAAGGAATGTGTTTTATGAAGTGCCATTTTTCCCTCCATGGTTAGAGCTTTGGACTCAGACATTTGGGTTCTGTTTCTCTTCCTGGGGCTCAAGACCAAATGAGCCACCTCTAGTCTAGGAGGTAGAAGCATGCCATGCCCCAATGTGTGTGTGTGTTGGGGGGCGGGGGGGGGGGGTGAGACAGCTCTTATCAGATTAGAGATTAAAAAGGCTGATTTTCATCCAACAAGTGGAGGCCGCTGCCCCCGATCCAGTCCCTTGTTGACTAGTGCTACTGTGTGGAGATGTTTCCATCGATAGCTCAAACATTTGTTTGATCCAGCTCAGAACCCTGCCATGACTCCCCAGTGCCCCTAGAATGCTGCTGAGTCAGCCCCCTGCCTGGTCCAGCTCCATCCTGCTGCAGCCTCCTGGGGTCCTCTCACCAACTTGCTCTCTGGCCTTTTCTTTCTCCCTCTAATGCCAACCTCTTTCCTGCTCCCAGAGCTTTTGCACAGGCCCTTCCCACTGCCTGAACCACTCTCACATCCGCTTCTTCTGGCCAAATCCTATATATATCTTCCAAGCCTCAGTTCAAATGCCATTTCCTCATGAATAGATGGAATAATCTCCATGCCACACAGGTCCCTGCCGTATGCTCCCAGAGCCCCCCTCTCCACCATCCCAATGATTGCTGTTATTGTTAGTACTAATAATGTTACCTGAATTTGTTGGGAGCTTCCTTTTTTTCATAAGAGCAACTTATTTTATTTCATTTTGGGAGGAGGCAGGGAAGCAGAGGGATTTTCCTACAATGAAGCTGCTGCTTGTGAGAGGTAGATGAGTCTGCCCTCTCATGGATGGGAGCGATGATTGACAGCGATGATACCCAATCCCATCTGCAGTGGCTCATTTGAAGCAGATTTATGATTGACAGCGATGATGTCCAAGCCCATCTGCAGTGGCTCATTTGAAGCAGATTTCCTAAGGTGTAGGCCACTTCACCCTCTCTGAGACAGCCCAGAGAAACTTGTAAATACTCCATGCCAATCATTGGCTTCTTATGACAGTTGTTTTTCCGAGAATTCAGCCCTTACTGTGACTTACTGGAGAACAATAGTCCTAACGCCTTCCCTGGGGTGGGGGTGGGTGGTAGGGGTGGGGCAGAGCAAGGAATCCATTATATTGCTAGCATTATTGGGGGTCTTGGCTTGTAAAAGAGTTTAACTAGGACCTCAGGGAATAGCCTGCTATTATGCTCAGCACCTGGCAGACAGTGAGCCCTTGGCAGGCAATAGCCAATATATAATGGCAGTGACATTCTGTTCTATCATTTCCTCCAGGACACAGAACTCTTGGCTATGTTTTCCGTGGAGAACGATAAGCTCATGATCGACACCAAGCTGGACAAGTAAGGGGGTTTGCGGCCTCGGGCTTTTGTTCCTCAGAAAGGCCTCTTTGGTGCTGCCGTGTCTGGAGCCGGCTCACCGAGGGACACCAGGGAGGGCTTAGAGATTTCCAGGTGTGGCTGTCAGCGCTGGTTAAATCGGGGAGGCTGCAAAGGTGAAAATGGGCTGTGACTGCAAGACCACTGGCACGAGCCAGGCAAGATGGGTGAAGCCCGTGAGCTTAACAGGAAGAACCTACTGCCGACAGTCACAACATCAATAATACTGGCGATGCCGGAGATGATGCTGTGCCAGGCTCTGCTCTGGGTACCTCTTGTTTAGTCTTGTTTAGTCTCACGATAGTCCTGTGGAGGCAGGGCTATTATGCTCCCATCTCGAAGAGGAGAAAACTAGGGCTCAGAGAGGTGGATTTATTTACTTAGGGCCTCATGGTGAGTACAGAGAGGGTCTAGGAGCCAACCCAGGGCTGTCAACCCTAGAGCTGTATTGAATGGTTACAGGTATGGGCTGTGGAGCCAAGCAGCATGGTTTCAAATTCCATCGTGATCCCTGACCGATTGTGTGATGTAGGCCAAGTGACCTTGCCTCTCTGAAACTCAATTCTCTCATCCAAAAATGGGAATAATAGGCCCTATCTCATAGGACTCATAATAATAATATTGTTTATTGGATACTTTCTATGAGCCAAGCATTAAGTTAAGCCCTAACTGTGATGTTCTTGACATCAGCCTATGGCAGTAAGTACTGTTATTATTCACACCTCGAGATAAATGAGAAATTGTATATAAAATTTTCAGAACATGCCTAGTTCATTGTGAGTTTTTCTTGCTACCGCAAATATTTATCAAGCCAAACAATGCGAGTTACTCATGATGATACTAATCAGAGCCCCAGGAGTTTCTGAGGGCGTGACGTTCGACCTGTGCTGGATGAGGAGAAGGCGCCAGCTATGTGAAGAGCTGGGAGTTTCCAGCAGCAAGACCAGTGCGGTCAACCTTGGAGGGGCAGGAAAGAGCTTGGGTGTTGTGGATACAGTGGCCCAGGGGGCAGGAGGGGTGGGTGTAGAAGTCAGGAAAGAATGAAACATTTGTTTCTCTCCTGCGGAATGCCGATGGGCTCCCGTGACTGGGCCCCACTGGAAGTCTGGTCTCAGGTAGGGCTGTCAGTTTGCAGACGAGATTTGGGTGCAGCGAGACTGAGGCCCTCACAGTGCAGAGCAAAACCTCGAACCCAGGCCTTAAGCCTCTCTTCTCAGAATAGCACAGCAGCCAAGAGCACAGGCTCAGGGTCCAAGTCCTGAGCTTTTCCTCTCAAGCTCTGTAGCCATGGCAAGTTACCCTGGAGCCTCAGGTAGCTCCCCCACAGAGATGCTGGAAGGATTAAGCAAGGCAACGATGGTCGTGAACACCATGTACCAGATGTGGTTCTAAGGGCTTTACTTGAATTACTTCATTTAGTCCTTGCAGCCACCCACTTTGCAGAGGAAGAAACTGAGGCATAGAGAGGTTAAGTACTTTGGCCAAGGACACACGGCTAGTTGGTGGCGCAGCTACGATTGGACCCTTAGGTGTGTGGTATATAAAGCTTCGGCATTGTACCTGCTACATAATCAGTGTTCTGTATGTGGGAACCAGCATTGTTCTTATTAAGTCCCTGCAGATCAAGAGAGGTCCTCACATGGATGCTGGTGGAGAGGCTTCTGATAGCTTAATGACCTGCAAGCCCTTTGCTACTCTCAGGCAACCACTACTTCTGACAGGCTGTCTCCTTTATCTGCAGGACCAGTCTCAACCTCAGAACCTCAAACGTGGGCAATTTTGATGTAAGTACCAAACTCAGGCCCAGAATGGGATTTTGGAATGGCATCCCCGTGAGGCTGGCAGGAGCCCAGGGGCTTTGTGGATTCCAAAGTATTGGCATTGGTACTGGCAGGACTCATTTCACAGGCGGAGAGACTGGCAGGACTCATTTCACAGACGGAGAGACAAAGCCAGGGAGGGGCAGAGTACAGACTCACAGCTCCAACTCTGCCTACGGCTCTATCTCATTTTAACTGACTGCCTCCATGGAGGTTACTTGGCCCAAATCCCTTTACTTCAGGGTGGGGAGATGGGGGGTGGGGGAGCAGCCATGTCCTATGAGACCCCTTCCTCTTGGATCATGGGTTCTCTGCTTTGCCACTGACTCCCTTATGACCTAGGCAAGACCAACCCACTCCAAGCCTTGGTTTCTTCATCTGTAAAACAAACGGGTCTGGATTTATTTCTAAACTCCCTTTCACCCCTGTCTTCTGGAATTCTGCTTTTCTAATTCAATTCTGCTTCTCTACCCCTGTTTTTCTAGGGTTTGGTCTTGTTTCAGCTCCATTTATTCTTGGATCCCCCGCCCTAAGGCTTCAATTATGGCCCTCTTTTCTTTTATAAATTGACAATGAAATAGACACTTGCTTCCTAGGACAAGCTTGAGTGATTTTCACATGTGCAGAAAGTCAAATACCTGTTGCCTTGCTCATTTTTGAGTTTTTCTAACCCAAACAATTATAACTCGTGGAATTGGGATCAGCACCTTCATTGTACAGACTGGTGCCCAGAGAAGGACAGTGAGTGGCATGCCTCGCAGCTGGTTGGGGCAGAGCCAGGGCAAGAACTGGAATCTCTGGACTCCAAGTAGAAAAAGACGCTAACGCTTAATATGAAATTAGTGAATATTTATGGAGCAACAGCGATTGGCACCAGGCACTAACTTATGCCTTTAAAAAAAACAAAAAACAAACAAAAACAAGTTTTTTTTGTTTAATCCCCACAACGAACTCATGATTTGGGTACAATTATTAGCCCATTTTCCAAATAAGGGAGGCAAACACAGAGAAGTTAAGGAACTTGACCAAGGTCACAAAGCTAGGAAGAGGTGGCACTGAAATGTGAGTCCTCATGCGCTTGTCACTGGAGTGCCATATGCCGCCATGCCACCGCAGGTTTTCTGCATATCAGAACTTACTGTGCTTTTGACAACCACCCCATGAAGGAAGAATTAGTCACTCCCATTTTCCGATGTGGAAGCCAAGACTTAGAGAAGCCAAGAGGGATCATATATGATCTGCTCCTAATCCCTGAGGCATCCTTGCAAGCTGGGCATTCTGGCCCATTTTTCAGATAAGGAAACCGAGGGTTAGAGAGGTGAGGGCTCTCTCTCAGAGGCCCACGGAGGCTGAGCCAGGATGGGAACTTTGGGTGTTGGCCTTCCATGAATGTGCCACCATAAACCCTGTACTCCGTGCCTCTCCGGGAAGAACTGCTCCCCTCTCCCTTAGTGCCTACGTCTCCATGAGCTCTTGGACCAGCGCTGGCCCCACCCTGGGCCTCAGGCTCCCCATCTGCACAGAGAGCAGGTGGACTAGATGCACCTTGAAGCTGTCTGGCTTGGTGGTTCTGGACCACAGGAGCTCTGACTGCCAGCCCCCAGATTCCCCCAGAGCAGCTCTGCGGCTTCCTCTTGGTCCACAAGGCGAGGCCTCAGAGAGTCCTTTGGATCTGAGCAAACTGCTGCCCGGGGTTGAGTTTTTGTCCTTTCCCTGCAGGTTGGCCTCATGGAGGTGCTGGTCGGGAAGATCTTCGACTTGGCATTTATGCCTGCAATGAATGGTGAGAGCGGGTGCCCGTGCCTCCTCCGGGTGTTCATGGCCTGGAAACCTGGTGGCTACGGGTTTGCTGGGCATATTTGACGCACAGACATTCTATCTCAATAGTCTTTCTGAGAACTTCATTCTGAGCTTATTTATTTTAGCCTCTGAATGCAAATGTTACCCAAAGGGTCCGACAACTTCCTTACCTGCTACTTTTCCTTTATTCTATCTTTCTCTTATTTCACTGATTGTTTTTCTGATTTTCTATGTCAAATACTGATAGTACATTAGAATTATATGTGTATAAATTTTAAAAAACAAAATCTCACCTCCCGAGACAATTAATCTCAACACCTGGGTCTATTTCCTACTAAACTCTCCTTTCTCCATTTTTTCCCCAATACAGTCCAAGATATTTCCTGATTTATCTTTTGTGTGTTTATTTTTAGGTGTAGTAAGATACACATAAAATTTACCTTCTTAACCATTTTTAGGTGTGTGGTTCAGTATTGTTCAGTATGTTCACGTTGTTAAATTCTTGACTTGTTTTTAATTGTGCACTTATTTTTACTTATACAGGGATTATGTGCATACTTTATTATTGTAAAAAGTTCAATCAGTACAGATAAAGCTAAAGTTGCTCTTGTCAATATCCTCTAACCGAGAATCCACCTCCTAGGCAGCCATATTATCAGTTAAAGGGTTTTCTTGCCCAGCGTTATAAGAGTAGATGGAGCATGGTTTTACCTCTCTCAGACTACCTGCTGGACTGTGGGGCCACCCGGAGGCTGGGACAGCTGCTCCCTCAACTGCAGCTCAATTTCAATTGAAAACCTCTGTCCCTAAGTCCTCATGCTACTCGGCCCCAACCTCTTTGCTTCATGGAAAAGAGGAGGAGGGAGGGTGGCATCAGCTGTACCAGCCCAGGTTCTTTTGGAGAGCTCTTGATGTCAAACAGACCCTTATCCTGGGAACTGTCACCAGAGGGGACGGCATCTGGGTCACAGGAAAAGTGCTGGTCATAAAGCCCATGCCGTTCCCTGGAAGGAGAGGTTGATGTCAGGAGCTGGGCTGGGCCGGGCTGACCAAGGAGGTGAGAGATGGAGACACTCGTCCTGGCTGGGTCACTAGCAGGTGGTGTGAACTGGCAGCAAGTCCTTCGATCTCACTATAATGCAATTTACCATTCTCAAAAGTGCGAGATCGGATTAGATCCATGTTTCCCAAAGTAGGTTCTGTGGAGAATTCCACAAGATACTCTGAGAAAAGGGTTCTGTGGACAAACAAGTTTGGAAAATACTGAATATGTTCCCCTGAGGTACATTCACAAGGTCCTTAGCTCTCTGAAAATTCCTGCTGGGGTCAAGAAATCTGTTTAATTTCATTCAATCCAGGGTCCCCCACCTACCCTTTCCTACCTCTCTCCTCATTTCTTCTCTTCTTTCTGTCTTACTGTCTTTTTTCTAGAACATTAATCAGCAGGTCCTCCTAGCCTCTGACAGTCTAAAAGCAAACAGTACATCCCATGGTGGTCATTTGTTGGAGCCCCATGTGCGCCTCTCCATGCCTTCATTCAGCAAACATCTGTGCTCTCTCCTGTGCCTGCCGCAGAGCTGGGTGGTGCTGGGGACACCATCCTTGCCTGCAAGAAACTCGCAATCTAGTAGAGGCGACAGACGCTGAAATGGAGAGTTAATATTTTGTGATTTCTGTGATGGAGTTGTTCAGGAGTTGCAGCAGGAGCCCAGAGTTGCTTGGCCTGGGGTGGAGGAAGCCTCATAGAGGAGGTGACATCCAAACAGTCTTGGGGAAGGCTCAGAATTCAGCCGACAGGTGAGGGTGATGGAGTGCAATCCGGGCGAGAGGAGCTGCAAGAACAAAGACCTAGAGGCATAAGTGAAATGACTAGTCTTCTTGCAAATGCTGGTGGCTTTGCATAGGCTGACTGACACCTCTTGGCCACGCTGACTATGACTGACTATTTTTATTTTTTCCACAGCTGTGCTGGGCTCTGGTGTCCCTCTCCCCAAAATCCTTAACATCGACTTCAGCAATGCAGATATTGACGTCTTGGAGGTAAGAGGAGATAAAGTTCTGTCTGCTTTCCCCTCTAACTTGAAGAATTGGGAGGAGGAAAATAAAAAAGGGAAGGGTGAGGAAACAAGAGCCTCTTCCTTTAAAGAATGAGACCAAGGGAACAAGAAACAAAGCTATTAAGAAGCCTTAAAGGAAGCCTTTCTCATCCACGATCTCATCTAGTCCCCACGACAGATGTCATCGCCCCATCTTACAGATGGGGATACTAAGGCTCAGAGCAGTAAGGGTTTGCCTAAGTGGAAGTGTGATGTTGTTCATTGGAAAAAAACTTTATTGAGCCTCTACCATGTACCAGACAACATGCAAGAGTCTGGGGATACAGCAGTGAACAAAACGTGTAATCCTGGCCCTTGGAAAGCTCTTCCAGCCAGTGGGGAGATGATAGGCCTTCAGATAAATATTCTTAAAGTAAATGCTAATTATAATTATAGCAGGTGCCTTGAAATTCAAATGCAGGAGGTCTTGTTTCTATTATAAAAACATGTGTTCAGTACCTGAAATTTGAGAAATATAGAAAAGATTAAACAAATATTTGTTTATCCTCCTAGATATATATGCATCCCAGAAATTACCACTTAGAATGTTTTCCTGTTTTTTGTTCCAATCTTTCTGGACTTTTATTTTGACTCGTGGCTTTGATCAGGGAGTCTGTAGAGCATTGGGGTTAAATGAAGGCACTGGAGCCCCGTGACCTGGGTTCAGATCCTGACTCTTCCAGTTTCCAGGGCAAGCTTCTGAGGGGCAAACCATAGTACCTACTCATAGGGCTGCTTTTAGGAAAAAATAAGATTCTATGCGTAAATTGCCTTGTAGAGCCCTTGGTACATACCATTCTAGAAGCATCTGACTATCAATATCTTCATTATAATTTTTAAAAAAATACTGCAGTGAACATGTTGGTGCACAAAACTATTTCTGGATTCAGGATTTAGTTCCTTGGAATGTACTTCCAGAAGTGGAACGAATAAGCTTCTTCCCCAAACTGACATTTCCTTTCCAAAAGTGGCATCATTTATACTACTGCACACACTTATGCCAAGCTTGGGCGATCTTCAGGCCCCTTCGATCCAAATCATTGCCGCTGTCCAGAATTACCTCTTCCCAGAAATGTGACTTGCCAGATCCCAAGGCTAGTGACTGTCTGCTGAGGCAGCCAGAAGCCACCCCACCCGCTAACTGGGTTCTCTTGTTCTACCCTCCAAGGACCTTCTGGTGCTGAGTACCTGAATGACAGAGGCAGAGACACAGTTTCATCCAGAAGAAGACAGAACCAGCCCTGGAAAGGCTTGGCTCAACACGGTCCCTGGCCCCAAGTCCCTTCGGTCTCCTTTGACAGGTCCCTCCCCAACCTTCTGACCCTCTGCCCACCCGCTCTCACCCTGAGAAAAGATTCAGCCATTGCTCCTATTGACAAACAATCCCATCACAGACACCCTACAGTCAGCGCCACCCCCACCCCCCCCACCCCCAGAGGAGGGAGGCCACCTGGAATACTGCGGCCTATCGAACTCCATGCTGGACTCCATGCTGTGCACTTTATGCTTTCAATAAAAGGTTCCACTTTCCCTGCAGTTGGGGCGCGTCTCCACATAGGATCCTCGCTCAGGGTCTGGGAGTGTCTTCCCTCCATGGCTGCACCAGGGCACCCGGCAGCTGTAGCTACCCCTGGATGGAGGATGGTTCAGTTTGTGATTGAAAGATGTCAGACACCTGAGGGCGCTTCGATGGCAGGAGGGGGCTTTAATTCCGTTTGCACTGCCTTTGTGCATTCATCACTCAACTTGACTGATCCCTCCTTCCTCAGTTTCCCCCACCACTCCTAACCACATGGGGAGGACCAAGACTCAGAAGCTACAAGTTCCAAATCATCAGGCTTCACACTGCCAGAGGGATTTCTTATAGCCTGACTCTCGTGTGCCATGATGATAAGTGTTTACTCTCCTTTCTCAGCTTTCAACTGCCCTCCGCCCTTCTCCTCCTTTTCTATGTTCCCAGTGTGGGACTCGCCCAGGTCCGGAAGGATAGACAGGTACATCCCAGGTCCCACGGGAGAGGTGAAAGGGGCAAAAAAAGGGTAACTTTCTGCCCCATCCTCCTAAGAGTTCATGTTTATTGAGCACTCACTAAGCCCTGCACTGAGAATTGGGAATTGATTTCATGTAACCTCATGAGAGCACCATGAGGTAGGTACCAGGATGGTCCCTAGTTTGCACATAGGGAAGCTGAGGCACTGAGAAATGCAGTGCTTTACCCAAGGTCACACAGCTGCAAAGTGACGGAGCTGGGATTTGAATCTGATGATTTAGCTCCAGGGCCCCTGCCTTAACCACTCACCACACCACATTGCAGGAGGAAGTCCAAGGCTGAATTTGGCCCCAAGGTTGTGCAGTCCACAGAGTAAGGAAAGCACAGAGTCACGCACCAGCACTTCAATGTTTCTACTAGGAAGAGAGGCACATCACTGCCAGCCACATTTCGTTGGTCGAAGCAGGTCGCATGACCCTGCCCGCACTCAAGGGGTAGAGAAGTGTGATCTTATGCTCAGGAAAGGGAGGAACGCCAGGCATGCTGGTGAGCATAAGTAACATCCTCCACGCTCTTCCGTTCCTCCTGGGTAGCTGGAGGCTGGACATGTGGCCAAGAGGGAACTAGGCTCCTGTTGCCATAGAGATTCTGCAGAAATACCAGGCACTTCATGCCTTTGGGTCCAAGCTGGGGAGGCGCAGATGCTACAGCAGCCTAGAAAATGAGCAAGGAGGCTCCCAGATCAGTTCTTTATGAGCATGTCCTTGATTTCTAGAAAAGAAGCCCAGCGACTGTATATTCCGTGAAACCTAGACCTTGGCCATGTGTTGTCAGCTCAGAACATTGTTCCCCTAACCCCCACCCCAAGGCTCCTGGAAACCCTATCCACTGGACAGTGAGGGAAATAGCCAGTTTCTTCATATAATGACAATCAGACAGCATTCTACAGAGAGGTTCCCTGCCAGCAGGACAGCCTTGTACATCACTTAACTTTGGCAACAGGAAGTCGTTAAAAAGCAAGAATTTGGGAGTTAGGAGGATGGGGCTCAAATTCCCTGTCACTTGGTTGACTTGATGAGGCCCTCAGCCTTCTGATTCTCAGTTTCCCCATTTGTAAAATGGATAATATTAATATAACATATTGTGATATAATAATAAATATAATTTATTACTATTATTACACCCTAAGATGGGTTTGAGGATATTTAAATTAGTCCTTTCTAAGGGGCTTAGCAATGGGGTTGCTTGAGTCCCTTTTACACAATTAAAATATTTTTTCCCTCACTGTGATTTTAAAAAGACTTTTTCCCTTCCACATTTTGTTTTTTTTCTTTCCCTTGAATGTCAGGGAGCTAAATTATTGTGTTGTCTGGATCAATACTGGATTCCTGGCTGCATCATTCATTCATTCATTCATTCATTCATTGAGTGCCTACCAATTTTACTGTCGTGAAGTTTAAATTCTAGTCCACAAGACAGATCTTAAATAATAAGGGCTGAGAAAATAATAAGTAAAAAAGTAAACAAAGAGACTATTTTGAGATTGTCTCTATGACGATAAAGGGAATAAACAGGGACACGTATCAGGGATGGGGAGGAACTTTGGATGGTCAGGGAAAACCTTTCTGAGGAGGAAACACAGCATCATAGTCCCCTCTGGGGGCTTTTACCATTATTCACCTTTCCTCACCTCCAGTCCAGGGTCTCTGTCTCTCCTCCTCTCCTTGGTAACACCCTAACCCTAGTTCCTTCAGGGGGCTCAGAGAAGAGTAGGGCGGGACTTCCTGTCCAGCCTGCCCTGAGAAGGGCTAGTGAGGAGAAAGTCCCACCTTAGAGGACAGCGTCTGGCGAGAGAGCCCAGAACTTAAGTCCCAGGTCAGGGGGTCACAGCTGCGCTCTTCCTACTTCCACCACATTAGAAGGTTGGGTTTTTAAACTACACACCTCCCTTCCCTGCTTCAAGCCCTTCCACGGGCTTTTCATGGCTGGGAGAGACTTGATGGCGTGGTGGGTGATAACGGCTGTCAACCATAACACCTACCTACATGTGGCCTGATTTCATGCTGTATTCAAAAAGTAAGTGTCCAAGGGAGCAAAATGGAAGCTACATGGCCTTTTTATGATTTAATTTTGGAAGTTGCACAGTGTCACTTCTGTTAGCCTCATTTATTTAAAGGCCCTTCCAGGCTCATTAAAGTGGCTACTTCAACAGTCTTGTCACAATGTCATGGAGCCTCGTGTCTACCGCCTGTGAAGTTCACTTCGCTCTTTCCTAGCTTCACCACCCTGACCTTCAACCCCACACCCAAAGTCTCAGTTGTAGCCTGACTACTAGAAAAAGTACTATTCTCGTCGTGGGGTGGTGGGGAGGGCTGGGGTGGTGGTGGTGGTCTTATGGGGGTAACAAGCCATTGTCAGAGCAAGAGGAAGACTGAATAGTGTGTGTGTGTGTGTGTGTGTGTGTGTGTGTGTGTGTGTGTGTGTTCTCATGCATGTTGGCTTAGCCTAGAGGTGGTGGTCATCTCTGTATTCCGTTAGCCCATTTGGTGGAACACCCATGGGGAGGGTCTCCAGTTTCCAGATGATGATGTCATCTGGAAAACAGGGGACCCCACTCCCCGGCATGGCTCCCACACTCTACGCTGCTCCAGCTGCAGGAGTAGCTCTGCTCTGCGTGGCCCTCCCTCCCCCACACCAGAGCCATCCCAGCCCCAAAGGGCCTCTTCTTTGAGTATAAACGTTCTAAAACTTTTTCTGCTCTGTTTATCCCAATGCTTCTGGTCATGGTCTCCTCAAAGCCATGTGGGAATCTTGGAGCACGTAGGATCCCCCAGCCCCATTCCAGAGCTCCTCGGATAAAGATAACCTTGTGACTTCTGGTGTAATTGGATTGATCTTTGGGTCAGGCAAAGCATGAAGGGGAGAAGTGACCTTTCGAGTTTAAACCAGCTAATGCAGGTCAGGTTTGACAGAGGGAGGAGGATGGATGGGAAAGCAGCCACCATGAAGCAAACACCTAGCAAGTCCCAAGGGTAGCGGCAGGCATTTCTCACCCGTTACCTTGTGCATTTCTCGCAGCCATTCCGGAGGATAAATGCTTTTATTCTCGCTTCATAGATGAGAATGTGAGGCTCGGAGAGGCTAAGTGACTTGCTTGTCCAAGTTCACACAGCAAGTAAGTGGAACACGGCCCACTTTTTCCTTCAGAACCTGCTCTCTTTCACTTCAGCACAGTGAGTAGAGGCACAGAGGTAGGAAAGCCGAGAGGGTTTGGGGAAAAGAACAAGGACAAGTCTGATTAGAGCAGTTGAGCAACAGGAGATGGGGGTCTGGAAGGCTGGCCGAAGCGTGTGGAATTTCTCCTGGAGGCAGTGGGGAGCTATGGAAGGTTCTTGAGGAGGAGAGGGATCCGATTGTGGTGTTAGGTATGCTGAGGTAGACAAGGCAGGAAAGGCTGGAGCCTCCGTCAAGGCCTTGAGGGAAGAGAGGAGACCCCTGGGATAGGCCTGGTCAGCCAGACGCTGCTATTTCATCCTCCCGGCATCTCCCTGTGTGAGAGAGTGCCCACCCAGTTGGAGGCCTGGACCTCGAGGTTCCCCACCACCATGCCCTGCGGTCCGAGCTCAGGCACAGAGGGCCACCCCGAGCTCCCAGCTATGCCTTCTTTCTGAGACAGCCTGAGGCGCACTTGCTGGACACAGGCCCTCCACCAGTGCCACCCGTGCCTGCTCTCAAAGGATTAAATTGTCCACTTTGCACATGATTCTGGAGTAGAATCAGTGTCTGTGACTCAAGGACACAGTCGGCCTAAAAACCCTGGCGTAGGGTGCTGGGCTCCGAACAGGTGCTCAGGAAGCATGACCCCTGCCCCCTTGCAGATCTAAGGATTGCTTGTCCTATTTGGAGACAGGGAAACTGAGGCCCAGAGAGACAAAGGGACTAGCCCAGGGCCACATGCCAGAACAGTATGGCAGCATCGGGACTACGTCTTCTGAGCCCGCATCGAAGATCTTTCCGCTTCATCACTGTGCCCCGGGTCTGTGAACACAGACTCCGCAGGACAGCATGTCAAATGCAGTTCCCAGCACACCCGCACCCCGGCCCCAGCTCCTGAGAGCGTCTGACTCAGTAGCTTCAGGACAGGGAACTTGAATCTGTGTTTATTTAATAAGCTTCACAGGTGGATTGGGGGAAAAGACTTTGAGGAACAGTGCTTTCATCTACCCTTCTGGTTGTGCAGTTAGGGAAACTGAGGCTGGGAGAGAACAAGGGTCACCTAAGCAAGCAGGAGACAGAGTTAGTTTTAGGACCCAGGTATTTGGTGCTCAGCCCTGAACCCAGAGGGGCCTGCCTTACTTGTAGGCTATTCCAAGGGATCCCCCAAACCCCAAGATTCTGTTCCACTCCCCCTGCACTGAGGCACAAGACAACTGTGACTGTCAGCTTAGCTGTCAACTCCCAGCCCTTTACTTTCCAAGTAGGAGGTGACTCAAAAGAAGGAAAATGCAGAAACTGGCCTGGCCCAGGCAGTCTCGAGTGGCTCTAAGCCCTGCCCATCCCAGGCCCTGCCTCCCCTCTCCCTCCCCCAAATGCTGACATCTCACCTGTCGGCCTGCACTTTCATCCGCCCCCTGGGGAATTTTACATCCTCCTGCCCCTTCGCTCAGGTTGTACCTGTTCTCCCTCTCCCCACTCTCATTCCTCATACCCAAACGTGCCACGGCCACCTTCTCCAAGTCGCTAGGGCCATTTGAACCATTTCGTTGCCACTGTTCTGCTTCAGGACCTTGTTCCCTAGTCTTCTGGACCAGAAAAGTCTCCCAGCTCCTGTCCCTATCCAGATCTGCCCTGCATGGGCCACACATCTCAACCTTCATCCAATGATCATTTATTAACTACCATGTTTAAAGACACAGGATGAGTAAGATGGCCACCCCTCCCTACTCTTCTTTGAATTTAGGCAGCTCTGCTGTTCGGAGGGCCAAGTTCGAGCTTGGAAATCTTTGTCAAGGCTGAGAGTCCTGGAACCTCGACCCCCACACAGCATCTAACCTCAGGGATCCCATCCTCTGTCCAGGGCACGCCTAGGAGCAGGGTGCAAACTCCAGGGCTCCTTCCCAGGCTTGGACAAACCCCTCCCCCAACCTGAGGGTCACAAAGCATGCTGTTGTGGTGGTGATCTCATTTGACTCTCACCTGGGAATCATGAGGCAAAGCAGGAAGTGAGATTCCCATTTCACAAATGGGGGAACTGAGGCACGGGAAGGGTGTGACTTGCCAAGACTGCCTGGTGTGGACAGGGCAGCGTTTGATGACAACCCAGGCCTCCTGCTCTTGGTTGAGGGCTCTTTGCACTAATCTTAATGGCCATGGTGGATTGAAATTACTTGGATGGAGCCTGGCATCCCGAAGAGCTCCTGGCATACGATTCATTCAGCCATCGTGACAGTGCTTCGCAGCAGTAGTTACTAACTCCACTTTATAAATGAGGAGACTGAGACTCAGAGAGGCGAATGGGGGTCTCCTGGAGCTAAGATTCAAAAGCCGGCTGTCCTGACTTCAGAGCATATGCCTTTAATCTATACAACAGAAATTATGGGTGACATTTAAACCTAGCTAAACGTGGGGTTCTGCCGAGTGACCAGAAGAAGTGGGAGGGAGGCTGGAAATCAGTGGTCCATGTCATACCAGAGGGGTTCAACTGAACCATCTCATCAGTGAGGGTTTCTGGGCGGCCCCAGAGAAAACCAGATGAAAGTGGAGCTGCTTGGGCTGCAGGAGGGTGAGGTTTGGAAGCCCTGCCTTTTGGGCCCTTCTTACTCCCAAGCCAACCCCTA
Source organism: Rousettus aegyptiacus (assembly GCF_014176215.1). Taxonomy (NCBI): domain Eukaryota; kingdom Metazoa; phylum Chordata; class Mammalia; order Chiroptera; family Pteropodidae; genus Rousettus; species Rousettus aegyptiacus. The sequence goes on along the minus strand of NW_023416287.1, from coordinate 19,584,577 downwards.
ATTAATGAGGATAATAACGGCAACTGTGGATCTGGATATGCTCAAAGTCTCAAAGCAGTTTTCAAAAAATCACTGTGCTCCCATTCCATTTCCTAAATCCCTGTATTTCTGTGGGTGGGGGGCAGACAAAGGAGAGCTGTACTAGCCAAACTTCTGGTGGCCTCGGGCCACCTCTGCTTCCCTATAGCTTTCTTCCCAAGACTGAGTCCCAGGGAGAAGGCAAGAGAGGAGATGGGACTCCTTGCCAAGTAGGAAGGGCAGCCTACCAGTCTCCCTGGGTAGCCAGGGGAGCCTGACTCATTCGTGAGCCCTCTTACTGCTTCCCTGGGAGTTCTCTGTGATTATAGTGAAAGCCAGAGAAGATGACCAGAAAGAACACTAGCCTGGGCATCCTGAGACATGGGTTCAAATCCTAGCTCAGCTACCAACTCTCTGGTGACCTTATACCAGTCCTGTCCTCTCTCTGGGCCTCTCGTCTCCCATCTGTAAAATAGGCACAGTCTCTAGAGGTCTTTTCCTCAATGATGAGTATTAAGGCAATGGGAGGGGGATAAGACCAGAGACTGGAGGAGTCTCTGGAGAAACCACGGCCACTACAGGTCTTTCTCATGGTGGCATCTTCTAATGTCTCTTTGCTGTCAGTTACAGAGACTCGGCGGTCCTCTCATCTGTAGCATCAGTATGAGACCCCTATCAGGATTACAGCAAGGATGCTGAAACCCAGGAGAGTCACTGTGGACTCTCCAACTCCATCTTGATTTACCCACCAATAATCTCCCAAAGCCAAACCACAAATAGTTCCTTCATTAGAGCTTGGGTTTGGGCACGCTCAAAACTTATAAGATAGACTCTCTCTCTAGGGTAGGTATTTCAGCATGGGTCTGATTGACACAGAAAAGCCTCTAAGAACCAAACCAAAGATTTGGTGCTCTAATGGGGAAATGGCAGGCAGTGACCATCCCTCCACTTTCAGCCAGTTGGTCTGATTTACAGTTTAAGATGTAAGTATTATTGAGAACCACTGAAGCCAAGGACTTGTTCCATCCCATAGGGTTATGGTATTCCATTAAGATGAGTGAAACCAGCTGCAGGACTGGCTCTGAACCACTCAGGACTCAGAGGCTACAAGCAAAATTGCCTCTAACCCTCTAACTCTGCATCCCCAGGTTCCACTCCTCTGTATTCTGTCTCCCTCTCCTGTATAAGAAACTTGCTCCAAAGCCACTTTTTTTTTGGTGTGTAAGGTACACTTCAACATCTGCCAGGAAAAGATAACATTGATACACATTTAGAATTACAGACAGAATCCTGGCCTCAGAGACTCTGGGGACCCTAGGACCTTCCCGATGCTGATGGGTGGGAATGAGCAGGAATGCTGGTCCCACAAAACTGAGTCCCTTAACCCCATCTTTGCATAAAACTGCACTCACCCGCCAGTCCTACCTAGAAAGACTGACAAGAATTCACAGGCAGGGAGGGCTAAGAGGCGGGCGGCGTCGGGGTGGGGGAAACCGTAATGGAGGCGCAGTTCCCAGACTACACCACGAGGTGGAGCCATGATCTTGCTAATCCGTGTTTCTTACACCGACTATCAACATATTTGTACAAAGCAATGTTTTTTTATGGCAGGCTTTCATGTCTCTTTTAGGACCTAGTTTAATTTTCAAAGCCAATTCTCATTAGATCTATTTTAAATATGGTGAAACTGAGGCTCAGAGAAGTGATTATGACTAAATGTGTGGGGCTGGGGAGTCAGAACTCTTCGGCTCAAATTCCAGTTCTTCAACTTACTAGGATTTTTAACTTCTCTATGCCTCAGTCTCCCCATTTGAAAAACGTGGTTAATTATAGCAATCATATTACAATAGTTAGCAGACTTTCGCTATTTGCTTATTTTTGTTCTATGTCCAGCACTTACATGGAGTTTTTCATGTTATCTTCACAACCACCCCAGGAGTGGCTGTTAATATCTCTGTTTTGCAGATAAGGAAACTGAGGCTCAGAGACGTTAGCTGCCTAGCCCCATCCCACACAGCTAGAATGAGGCAAGGCGCTATTCAACCCCAAGTCTTCTGGCAGAGAGCAGGAGGAGGTGGGGCGGGGCTGTCCAGGGCCTCGGTGAAAAGAGAGGTGCTTGTCCTGGCCTGCAACTGCCCTGCCATGTCCCTGCTGAGTCCCGCATGCTGTTCTGGCTTCACGTCTGCCACCAGTACTGTAAGAAATTGGGGTGCATGACCAGACACGCTTGCCGCCTTCTGGTTCTATGACTCTGCCCTGGGGGAAACTCACAATGTGACAGACAAGAGACCACATCCTGGAGGTGCCACGGCCGGGGCACAGGGAACCTGCAATGAGAGGAGGGCGCCAAGCCCCCCAGGGGCTCCCCACACCCTGCACGAAGCGACCCCACAGCTCAGTCCTCTCTAGGCCTCCTTCGCGTTATGTGGGCCTGTGGCTGGAAGATACACTGACCATGGCAGCTCACAGGGCTGCTCAGCCCTGGTGACACATATGACAGTATTGGCTTTCTCAACCTTTTTTTGCTAGAACCGTGTCTGCAAAAAACTCGAGGGTCCCTGTGCACCTGGAGGAGAGTCACATGGAGCCAGATATGGGGACAAAGAAGTGAAAAAAGAAGGAAGTGGAGCAGATTCAGCATTCCCGTGGAAGTCTCTGCACGGCCCAGGACACTTGGCGTCCTTGGTCCAGTGTCACATGATCCTGGGGATGCCTCAGCTGCTGAAGGATCCTCAGGGAGAGGCTCTCAGGAAACATCCCCACCGAGAAGTTCATTCCTTCAGGCAGCAAACACATTCAGGTCACATTTGATATGAATCTGTTTTATGCAAATCGGAGACAGCCCTGCAAAATATTAATGAAGTTTCACATTGTGAGCAGAAAGTTAATATTTTTCGTTGTTAGGAATGCACAGCTAAACACCCTGCAGTCTCTTCCTTCTTAGGAAGTACCTAGGTCCCTCTGTTGATGCCACGCTCCCTCCTTCCCTCTCTCTTCCCCTTCACGGCCAAGTTCCCCAGAGCTGTGCTTCTCACCCTTGAATATGCACAAGAACCATCTGGAGCTCTTGTTAAAATGCACGTTCTGGTGTAATTGGTCTGGGCCAGGGGCCCAAGTTTCTGCATTTCCAACAAGCTCCCTGCAGAGGCTGCTGGCCCACGGGTCACTCTTTGAGCAACACGCTTGTTTTAGACATGTCCAGCCCTCCAAAACCTGGGTTCCAACCATCACCCCACAACCCAGCCCTCTCCAGGTCCTCAGCAATCCAGGGGAACTTTGTCCAGCTCATCTTACTTGACAGCAGCACAGACACCACTTCTCCCTTTCTGAACCCAGTTCCTCCCTTGGCCATGCTCCCCTGCCTGCCCTTCTATCCTTCTGACCATTACACCTCAGCCTTCTTTGCAGGTGCAATGTTTTCATATTGACCACTCGATGTATTCCTTCACCCAGTCGCTGTTATTAATTCAGAGCTCAACATGTATCTCATATAACCATGAGATACCCTGTTCCTGCTAGGGTCTTTAAGAGAGAGTGTGTACCTGCAGCTGCTCCTTTAGGAGAGTCAGTTTGAAAAAGAGAGCGGAGCCAAGTCCTGGAGAGGGACATAGTCCCAAAGATTTTTTTTAGAAACATGGATTTAGCCACGCCTGACCTTCCAGGACTCCCTTCTACATTTAAGCCAGTTTGGGTTGTGTTTTCCATTACGAGCAACCCAACACACTTCAGGATAGACTGTTTACCACCCTTATTCCTTCCCCTGGGCCTGGCACTGCTGAGTTATCTTTACTGAGCACTTACTACATGCCAGGCAGTGGGACTAACCGCTTTCCAGGCTTAAATCTCATCCAATCCTCACACCAACTTTAGCACATAGGCCATCATGACCTCTATGTTGCAAATGAGGAATGGCAGCTCAGAGAGGTGCTGTAACTTGCCCCAGGTCCTACAGCCAGAAAGCAGCAGGGTTGAGACTCAAATTGAGATCTGGAATTACCAGAAGCCCCTGCAAGCCAAATACACTCAGAGCTACCCCAAGTGTGGGAATTCTGCCAATGTTTGTCTTTTGTATTCTCTGCCTTCATCTACATCATCATGTCATATCATTTCCTCTTCCAAGTCCCAAAGTGCTTCAATTCAAACCATTCAGTGTTTAGGAAGGGTTTTCATCAGGCCCGGGCTCTGTGCCAAGGACAGACACTGAAGCAGCACGAGAGAAAATTCTGACCATTCGCATGGGGTTTTCAACATATGGGCATTTTCAAGGACATAACCTGCTTTATGGAAAGTCATCGTCGCTGTGCGTCTTTGCCTCCGCCTACTGCTGGTGGGGTTGAGGGTGGACATACACATGAGTGCTCTCCAGGGCCCAGAGCCTGGCGTGGGACAGGGCCAGGACAGAAGCTCCACACAGACATGATGAATGAACGGATGATGGAATGAGTAGACGGATGGAAGGATGGGAGGTTGAGGGATGGATGGAAGGAAGGGAAACAAGAAGGAAGAAAGGAGGGAGGGAGGATAGATGAATGGGATCCTGGATTTCTCTTGCTGGATTCTGTGTCTCGTCTCCTACATTTATGTATTCAGCCAGCTGGTCAGCCTGTCAATTAACTGGCTCTTTTCACTTTAATTCAAAATAGTGTTTACTGGGACCCACCACAAGCCAAGCCCCAGGCTGGCTTTAGAGACACAAGATGACAGAGCCGTGATCCTTAACCTTAAGGAACCCCAATCTAGCAAAGGAGAAAGGGCGAGCACACATTTCTTCAAACAGCACACTATTATGGAGTGCTTTCTCTGACACAGACCTTAGGCTGGGTGATGCTGGGAAAATGGAGAGATGAATCAGAGTGCTTCCTATTCTTAAAGAGCTCACACAGGCAAGGGGGATGTCAATAATTAGGATATAAATGAGTGTAATGTGAGGGGCTCAGAGCATGGACTCTGGGACCAGGCACCCTAGGTTCAAATCCCAACTCAGCCACTTAATAGGTGTGTAACCCTAGGGGATTCACTTTACCTCTCTGTGCCTCAGTTTCTTTCAAATGGGGATAAAAGAGTACCTGCTTCGGTTGTTTGGAGCAGTTAACGATGAGACCATGATTTCCTGATCACAGTGGCTCATCTACTGCCCTGGATGGTAGCCCACATCTGGAACATAGACCAAAATCCATTCATCTTTGACTCTAACACAGGGCTTGGGACCCAGGAGGTGCCCAATAAAATTATTATAGAATGGATAAGCAGTCCCAAACCAAAATAATTTATATTTGTTAAATGAATAAATGAATGAATGAGTGAATGAACAAAGGGACAGATGGACAGATGAGAGGTCTGGATGAGTTTAGCAAGAGGGATTTGGAGGAGGGACAGCACAGGGTAAAGACAGATAAGAGGTCCGATGCCAGGAGCTCAGCTAGACCAGGAGGGACTCAGCTTGTTCAAGGTGAGGGGCTGCTGACTTCGTTCCTTTGCCCATTCAGTCAGCGAGTCAGTGAGTTAGTGAGTCAGTGAGTCAGCTTGGTCAGTCAGGCAGTCAGACAGACAGATGGTTGGTCAATGCCAGCTAGCGAAGCCAGGTCCTGCACTGGGCACTGGGACCTCAGAGATATGTGGTCTCTGCCCTTAGAGATCTTCGGGTCTGGTGGGAATAACTGACCTCTCTCTCCTGCTCCCTCGCTTCCTTCTTCCCTCTCTCCTTCTCTCTCGTTTTTCCCTCCTTGCTTCCCTCCCTCTCTCTATCCGCTCTCCCTTCTTCCTTCCCACAAACATCATTTGATTCCTACTCTAGGCCAGCTCTGTGCCAGCTCTGGGGGACCCAAAGTGAAAATAATAAGGTATCCAGACTTCAAGGGACTCAGGAAAGGACCCAGATCCTTCCAACTGTGTGTCGAATTTTCTCTGGGAGACTTGGGCCAAGCGCTCAGAGAACATTTCATGAAACAGCCTCGGAGGGGTGTGGGGGATAAGACACCCTGTCCATCAGTCAGTCCATGGGAATTAGCTCCCCATTTTCTAGGGGCTGGGACCTGGGGGAGCTACAGAACCCAGGGCTTAGGAAAATGTTTGCAATTTAAAATAAAAAATGTGTTAACCTTCAATATCAGAAAACGGCAATTAAAATTACTGGAAGTCTAATTGAAAGTCTTCGGACTGTAACATTATGAAAACTTTATTAATTGTTATATTCAGCAGTCATAAAAATGACAGTATACTTGAAAACACTTGTTACTTTGATCTTTTTAATTTGCCAAGAACTCCTAAGTAGGCAGTTCCATTGTGAGAAACTGAGGCCTATTATAATTTGGATGAATTATTTGTACCTGACTGATTTCAAAAACAAAGTGACGATTCTTTCAGCTTCTTTACAATAAAATAAAAAAATTTTATTTGGTGGATGGGAGGTGGGTGCTCATATATGTGTCTATCACTGTGTGGGGAAGGGATGCGGTAGGGGAGTCCTACCAGCCTCAGCCCAGCCCTGCCCTCACCCCTGTGCAACCTCCACCCCTACGCTGGCCCCCTCTGATCTCAGGAGGCTGGGTGACCTTCCTAGGATCTGACCCATGTTTAGAAAAAGATACCAGCTCAGAGCTTAAGAGCTGCATCAGTGGGGCCAGGAAGCTGACAGAACTGGGGATTAGCAGTCATGCTGAGGTGTCACGCAGAGATTAGCATATCTCAGTCCTGAGACAGATAATCCTTAATGCCTCACTGGAGATTTTTAATGAGAAATTCATCCATGACCCTCATGGCTGGAGCCTTTGTCCCTGAAAGGCAAATACCTTCGGAGCAAAGAGATCGCCTGTTCCCTGGAGAGCGGGAAGGGGGAAAATGCGCAGAAGGAGCTGTCACTGCTTCTCTTTCCAGGATGACTCAGATGAGCTGGCCCGAACCTCCGAACCTCCGGGAGCCTCTGAATGTACCAGCCTGCCCACACACCACCAAGGACCCTTCAAGCTCCCTGCCTCCCACATCTTTGTCCTGGTCGATTTGGAGAGGGTCTGGGCAGGAAGGGGCACTGAGGCAGCCCAGCCTCATGTCAGCCCCAGACTGGCATCATCTCATCACACTGTCACAGCAAACTGGAGAAGGGCTGGGCCTGACATTAGCTCCCAGAGCAGAGAAACAACGAAGAGAGGCCAGGGATACCCAAGGCCACACAGCGGAAGGGAGAAGCCCTCCTGGACAGCCAAGCCCATGCTCTTAGCCACTACACAGACTTAGGGTCACTGGGAACTAGGAGGGGTCAGAGAGAGAAAGGAGAAGTGGGTCACAAGGTACCAGAAGTGCCAAATGTCTGGGGAAAGGCAGATGTATGAGAAATGGACGCGGGAGCGGAGCAACAGCGTTCTCCCTCAAAGGAAGTCACCTGTGGGCACGGTCCCTGGTCAGCGTGTGATCATAATAAACACAACTCAAGGAACCTTTATTGAACAAGACGTTGTTATGGCATTGAGGATGCTGCAGGAGATGCTGTTGAGAGAATGAGAATAACAAATCTTTAGAGAGTGCTTGCCAGGATTTATTCATGGTAACTTGTGTATTCTTCCAACTGGTCCTATGAGACAAGTATACTTACTGTATCCACTTTACAAATGAGTAAGCTAAGTCTCCGAGAGGGAAAGGTCATGGAGCTAGCAAGTGGCAGAGCCAGGATTTGAACCCAGGCCTGATGTGCTTGTGAGTACTGCACACACTGACCTTGCCATCCTTACAATCTCCCTGGGTTCCTAAACCCTATGCTAGGTCACCACTCTCTACTATCAATTGCAGTAGTAATGACAATGGTAGCCATTATTCATGAAACACCTTCTCCAGTAGGAGCTAGTCTGGGCTCTCTACTGATATGATACGTCCTCCTTTAGTCCCCACAGCAGCTCTTCTGAGGTACGGACAATTCTAATTTTCAGTTTATGGTAAACAAACAAACAAACAAACAAACAAACAAAAAACAGCTCAGAGAGGTTAGGGCAGTTGCCTGCTGTCACACAGCCCACAAAGGAAAAGATCGGGAAACGCACCCAAGGCTGATTACAAAACCAGGCTTATAAAATGCATGGATTAAAAATGTGTCCATTTAAAATTAATTAGCAATAAGGAAAAAAAATGCTTCTAAAGGCCATAATAAATATTTATTGCATGTGTACTGTGTACCAGGCCCTGAGGATGATGCCATGTGGCCCCAGCCCTCGTGGCCTCAGAGACGGGTCATGCCCCAGGAGCTGGTGGGATTCCTGCCCAGAGGAAAAGCATGGGGTTGCTGCAGCTTGTGAGAACATAGCAAGTATCCCTCAGATGCCCTTTACTGCCGCTCAGAGCCCCAGTGGGTCACTTATCTGGCAGGGAACCTCTGCTCTGCGTGCACCCTTCGTTTTATAGTTAGGAAACTGAAACCCTGTACGAGAACAAACATCTTACTCAGAGTCACAAAGCAGGTTATTAGCAGAGCCTGGACACGGGGATGCAGTGGCGTGGGCTTTGGTCAGTCTGGGGGTCGTTTTCGCTTCTTCGCACTGCTCCAAGCACTCATATTTTACATAAGCGTCCTAGGTAGTTCTGTTTAATTTTTGTTTTTAAGGCTGTTACCCAGATTAGAAAATTCCAGCAAAACTAAAAGATGTGCAGTAAAAGAGGAAAATAAGTGGGGTTCGAGGTCACTCATGTGGCCTCGGATGAATCCTTCTCCTTGTCTGGGCCACAGGCTCCCCAAACTTCCCAGCAAGGAGGTTAAATTGATGCGCTCTAAGCTCTTCTTTTTTTCAAGTGCAGTGTGTGACCCTCAAGGATGTTGATATGAATCTTCAAAATGCATGAGTCAGGACTGCTGTGGGTTTCAGTGGCAGAAATCCAATTCACAGAGAAAGGGAGGGAGACATGTATTTGAACTGAAAAGTCCGAGGGAATATATGACTTCAGGCACAGCTAGATCCAGGCACTCAAATGATATATTTTTTTATTTTCTTAGTATTGGCTTCATTTTCCGTTCGGCTTTGCCAGATAATTGTATCTAAAGTCTTTAAGAAAAACAAAAAAACAAAAAAACAGATTCAGAACAGTGTTAATGTGGTCTCTGTGATTCTGTAAAAGGTTCTCCTCGTTGTAGGCAGTGAGATGTATCTATTGTCTTCATATGAGTCTAGCTTGTGCTGTCTTGTTTATGTGCATGCATGGACACATGTGTATGCGTGGACATGTACATATACATATGTGTAAGTGTATAAATGCTTGTGTAAGAGTTTCATACACACTTATGGGAGTAGGACCCAGAAGACCCAGGAAGAAGAAAGACTTTGGGAGATTTAGCTTAGTGTAGACCAGGCTTTGGAGTCACCCAAATGCTTTAGCAGATAGGGGCCCTTGAGGGTGTGGCAAAATCATGTCTTCATGTGAACTGGGGCCAGTGGAGCTGCAGAGCATTGGGTTGGCCTGAGAATAAGGCTCCCCAGAGAGCGGGGCCTTTGAGCTGCATGTGAGAGGACAGGGTCCTCTGCTCGTCTTACTGCCTTTGTGCCACTCCCCCAGACCCATGCCTAGGGAATGAGAGCTTCTAGTTAGGGTCACCTCAGAACTCAGCTGTGTGAGGCAGCCAGTGCCTGTGGGAGATGCTGGCTTTGTCCTGGGCGTGGTCCATGCTGAGAAACAGCACCCAGCTGAGCCACTGTGACCCCAGGAGGCCACGGCAGGGCAAAGGTGAGGTCTTAGGAGGTGGAGGGTGAGAAAAATTAAGTGACACGAAGCCTGAGGGGAAAATATCCATGTAAGGGCAGCTAGACTCAGGTAGAAAGGGGACCCAAGAAGAAGGATCATGAAATATCAAAGAGTGGTCTTTGAACAATAGACCAAGGAAATTTAGAATCACAGCTCAGAGTCACAGCTCAGAGTCACTTCAAGTCCCACAGGAGCTTAGCAGTCATCGAATCCAATTTCTGAATATGTCTGGTAATGGGGACCTCACCACCTTCACAGGTACTGGCTGGTTTTATAGGATGCCCTGGAGAGAGGCTTGGAACATTCTAGAGATAGGTCAGAGTCTCTGAAATCCACAAGTGAGGAAAGTTTTGGAGCACAGAGTGGCAACAATTTGCTGAGGGCAGAGAAAAAAATTTTTTTAAATAAAATTGTGATTTGCTGTGAAAGAAGCCATCAAGGAGATGAGGTTGGAGATAATGAGGAGGGGCCGCCTCATGTGGGCAGTCAGGGAGGTTCTGAAGAGGTGACATCGAGAGCTGGGGGCAGCTGGGGAGAAGAGTCATGGGCAGAGAGAACGGCCTATGCAAAGGCCCAAAGCGAGAAAGAGGTCAGAATCTTCTGGAATAGAAAGAAGACAGGTAGGGGCTGGAAAGAAGAGTTAGGAGATAAGTGTGGAGAGGCAGTGAGCAGATGACACAGTCTCCTGTAGGGCATGGTAGGGCTTTGGGGTTCAGCTGAGTGACACACCTCTGGCTACTGTGCCTGAGTAGCATGGTTGGGGCAAGTGTGCAAGGGATGCCAAGGATGAGGCTATGGTGTGTGTCTCTTGACACTGGCTGTGCAGCCTCAGGCAAGGTGTTTAACCTTTCTGGGCCTCACCGCTACTCACACATAATAATACAGAGGCAGATTTTGTTCACTCTCAGGGTGAGAACAGGTAGGCATAAGCGGCAGTGAGCTCCCCATCACTGCAAACATTCAAACTGAGGGTGGCTCCACCATGAGAGACATTGTAGAGAGCACTCAGATACCAGAGAGAATTGGGCAGAATGACCTTCCTGGTTGCTGTTCTAACTTTCTATGGGCCACAGTTCTAGCCCCATCTCTGTCCATGTCTTGCTAGTTGACCTCAGGGTTGTTGCTTTCCCTCTCTGAGCTTTGCTTCCAAATGATGACAGAATTAGGATGGAGGATCACTATAGGTTTTCCCACTAGCAATTCTCTAATTCGTTTATTTTTACTCTTCACCTTAATCCCCACCCACAATGGCCACCATCTTGGCAGCTGGACACTCCGTGAGAACCTAATCTTAGTCTTGGCAGAAAGTTCTCCCCATATACATTCATTCCAACTCAAGCATCCTGGGTGACCTTTGGGTTGGAAGTCTCTCTGCTCATCCTGGATAGGGGTTATTTTCTTTGGAGTCTCCTTGGATGCTCCCGGAACCAGGGGTTGCTTCCACAGGCAGCTTCTCATCCTGTATCTGCCAATATAAGGGCCATCACCACTCAGAAGAATTCCAGGAGACCGGCCAGGGAAACAAGCATTCGTGAGCATCCTTCTCCAAACCTGTGAGTGGTGGGCTTCCCCTTGACAACACCCCAAAAGGTGGTCTTCAGAAGGTATTGAGGGCAGGAGGCAGAGTGATGGGACTGCCTGGATTAGCTAATATTTTGAATATAAAAATTTAAGAGATAGATAGAGATTATGTTCAGAGAAGTTTTGAACTGATGAGCAATGCAAGGTCATGACACGGCGCCCATTTATTTGTTCATACTTTTATTCTGCAAATGTTTACTTGTCATACTGAACTGAGTGCAGGCTCTTTGCTTGGGGGCTGGAGATTTGACAGTGAAATAAGGCACAGTTCCTTCTCTAAGGAGTTCACAGCCTGGTGGTAGAGGCTGACCACTCATCAGGCAATTGGTACCCAGGACTCTGATCAGAGAAAGAAGGCAGAAAAAATATGGGGTGGAGCCCTTCCCCTAGATTCTGGGGAGGAGTTTAAAATGGATTTCAAAGAGGGCATGATGTTTTACTAAAGCCAGAGAGTCAACAGGAAGTGACTTTGGTAAAAAAAAGAAGAAGAAGAAGAAGAAGAAGAAGAAGAAGAAGAAGAAGAAGAAGAAGAAGAAGAAGAAGAAGAAGAAGAAGAAGAAGAAAAAGAAAAGAAGAAGACAACAGATGTTTCAGGCAAAGAAGCCAGCATGTGGAAAGGACCTTTGTGTAAAGAGCATGGACTTATAGTTAAGTGTAATTTTTCAAATCACAGCTCCTCCACTCACTGGCTGTGTGTCTCTGGGCAAGTTGCTCCAGCTTTCTGTCCTAGGTTGCCCATCTGTAAAACAGGAGATAAGCTCATTTATCTTAAAGAAATGTTGAGTGGTAGGTACTCCCAGGGGGAAGGAAGCAGAGGGAAGGGGGGAAGGGAGAAAAAGTAATAAAAGAAAATGTTAACAATTAAAAAAAATCTTTTTTAAAGAGTGGTAGGTACTCATTGATTCCTTTTCCTTCTGGCTAATTCTCATTCTTATTCCTCCCATGAATGTTCAGGCAGGTGTCAGGATAAGATGTTTCAGCTTTGGAAAGTTGTTCTCTTGTGCGGCCTGCTCACTGGGACCTCGGCATCTCCTCTCGAGAGTGTTCCCGAGGACCTGGGTGGTTCTGCGAACCGCGCGACACCTACTCTTGATGGAGGACTTAATGCCCTTGACAATACACTTGAAGGTGAGTTAACAGAAGTGATAACAGGTGGCAACCAGAAGCCCACCTTCTAAACACTATGCCAGCATTACCAGGAGCTGCCGCCAGGAGCTGCCGCCAGGAGCTGCCACCAGAGGCTGCCTTTTGTGGGTGGTTTACTGTGAAAAGAGATTGGTCGCTCAGTACCTGGTTCGTTCGCTTATTATTTTTCTATTAATAAGCAATGCTTAAATGAATACATTTTTACATATTAAATCATGGTACATTTTTTCCAATATATGCATAGAATAAATTCCTAAAAGAGATTTCAAAAGTTCAAAAGGTACGTACATTTTAAATTACACTGTATGTTGAAAAATAATCCCTAAAAATATTTTCTTCAACACTCTGTAAGAGTACCTTTCTTTCTGCTCTCTTGACAGCACTGGTATGGACAGCTTAAACATTTTGTCAGCCTCAGAGATGAAAGATTGTAGTTCATTTCACTTTACGGTTCTCTAATGATGAAAGAAACCACTCATTCATTTGTACATATTTTTTAGCTTTTTACGTATTTTAAATTAATTATTTTGTGCATATTCTTCTGTTGGGTTGTTTAGGTTTCTTATAGATTTGTATTAACTCATTGGAAATTAATTCTACCTGGCCTAGATAGCTGTATATCTACCTTTATATTTAATTATATCTCCTTTTTATTCTGATTTCTTAAAAGAACTTTGACTTTCTTTTCATTTTCTGGAAACATTAAAAGCACATTGACAAACATTTATAGGACATAGTCACTTCTGTAAATGAATGCCTTTCAGATCTTGTAAGAGTTTAGACAACCTTCAAACATACAGAAAGGACCCACTCTCAAATTTTACTCCTGAGAAAACTGAGCTCAGAAACAGAAGTGTCTGGGCCAAGTTCACTTAGTGAGTTATAGTACCAGACGCAGTTTTATTTAAATTAGGATTCTCTGTTTGCATCACTGTAACTAAATAGATACTATCCATGGCAGAGCCAAGTTACAGTACTATGATTATATATCTTTTCCTATACGGTCTTTTGTTTTCCCTTGAGTTAGTAATTGCCTGTTGTTTCTCACTTGAATTATTTTATGCACATATTCTTAACTCTTTTCATATGCGCCATTCTACGCCTGTCATGTCATCTATTCCATCTAATCCCTCTTTTCTCTGGAGACCTCCCATTAGGACATTATGTCCTTCTGCTCCTGGGCCTACCACAAAGCTCTCATCCTGGGACTCTCATTTGCTTTGTTTATGGATTGGAGTAATATTCTTTTTTCTTAATTCTATATTTTCCATATTTTAGTTTAATCTCCTATTTTGTTTGACTTAGTTTTCAAATTCACATGGACATCTCATTTAAAGCAATAGATTCCTAAGTCACTACTAGAAGCTGGTGTACAGTCATTGTCAATTGCCGGATCAATCGATTGATTGTGTTGTTGATAAATAATGAGAATATATTAGAATGAAGGCAGCATGGAGAAACAGCATGGAGGAACTTTAGGCACATTTCTTAAAATTTCATCCTTTACTTTTTCATCTGTAAAATGTGGATAATATCAATACTTACCCCACTGAGTTATGAAGATTAAATGAAATAACATAGGCAAATAATCTTATCTAGTACTTGGCACATAATAGCTGCTTCATAAGTAGTATACAACACTAAGCAGCAATCTTTTTTGTCAGCCGTCCCTAGGAGACAGAAGGACAATGTGGCTGCACTTCAGGATTCCAACGTTTGGCAACTGGCCCAGAAGGAGCTCCAGGACATTAAAAACTTGGTGAACAATGGCCTTTCTAGCATCCTTCCAATTAATGTCCAGGATTTGGGGTGAGTTGGTAGAGATCTTCATAGTAGAGATCTTTGCTCCAAGAAAAGAGAATACATGGTGTGGGGTGGGGGATAAGTTTAAGATTAAAGACAGAAAGGTGACAAACATTGTTCTTCTCGCATAGCTAAGGTGGTCTGAGGCCAGGTCCACCATAGCTTGAGTATATCAGAGACAGGCCAACCTGGACATAGCTTGGGTTTGAGCTTCCACATTCCGTAATTTCAAGGTCAAGGTGAAGGCTCTCTTCATTCTCACTGCCACCTTTTTGCTGTTGCCTGAATTCCATTTTCCAAGGAATAAGACTTTCTTCTTCAAATATAGCTGAGAATAAAAGTCTGAATCCCCTTACGAAAGAGGAAACTGGAATTCACATCCACTGGCTCCACACATAGAGTTTTGGAGTGAAACAGTTCTGGGTTCAAATTCTGGCTCAGGCAATTATTTCCCCTAGAATCTTGGGGGAAACCTCATCTGTCTAATTTTTAGTATGCCATGCCATAAAATGGAGACAATCAAACCTCTGAAGAGGGCTATGGTAAAGACCAAAGTAGGCAAGGTCGATGAGACCAAATGCTTAGCACAGTGCTGGCAGAAAGCAGTGCTCAGCAAATGGCCGTCACGAGGAGTGACACGGGTGAATTCGCGCTTTTGCACAGGGTGAAAATCAGTGATACCCGCGTCCTGGATGTCAAAGCTGAACTGGCTCCTGATCACGAAAACCTTAACCTGAGGTTCTCCATCACTGTTAAAGTTACCCAGTCCTTGTGAGTATGCGTTAGAATCTGGAATTGGGGGGAGGCGGTGCGGCATAGCCAACGGATCTCCGAATTGGAATCGGGCACTTTTCCACGCTGCTGTGTGGCCTGTCACCCCAGTCTCCCAATCTGTAAATGAGGAGACCTTTCCCACTCTGAAATCCTAAACTTGAAAAAGATTTGATGAACTTTGGCCATAACCAAGTCTCTTTCAAAAGACTTCTCTGTTAAATATATTTCTGGAATCATAGCATTTATCTAATTGTAAAATTTGCAAAAATTGAGAAAACATGAACATTTATAACTCTTTGGCAAAATTTTCCCCAGCATTATTTTGTCTTTCACGATTCTCCTTAAATAGCAGTGACCATTATGGATAAATCCATATCATAGTATATACTATATAATAAAGAACATGTGTGAAAAATATAATTTTAAAGTATATTAATTACTTTAAAAGAGCAAGATTAAAAAATGAGCACCTGTGGATAATCATTAAAAGTTACATGCCTTATAATTTCATCATTCATTAGCTATGAGATTTTGGGAGAGTTACTTAATTTCTCTATATCAACTTTCTTTCATTCTAAAAATAGAGATGATAGTACCTTCCCTCATGGCATTTCCCTCGTGCTAATGATTAAATGGATTAATCCAGGTAAAATATCTTTTAAAACTGCCTAATACATAATTTGTGCTCAATAAATCCTAACTATTATTATTTTCATTATTAGTGTGACACTATATAAGAATTTCATATAAACCAAACCCATGTGGCTAGGAGAAGTTCTTAACGTAAATTTGTTAATCCTGTAAAGAATATGGACAATGTTGACATTATCCATAGATATCCTAGATAGCATCTACGTAGGTAGAAGAACCTGAGTGGACAATGTGAAAGTCCTTCTAGACTCCTCTTCACTCTGAATCTTATTTCCTGCAGGCCTTTCATTGGCCAGGTAGTCAACCTGAAGGCTTCCTTGAATCTCCTGACTGGCGTCAGAATTGAAACCAATGTCAAGACTGGCCACCACGCAGTGGTCCAGAGAGAATGCAAAGGTGACCCAGGCAGTATCCAGCTCACCTTGCTGGGCGGGTAAGGCACATCCATTTCAGTAGAGCTGGGCTCTCAGAGTAGTTGAGGACCCCTAATTTCAGCACTATTCCTATATCTGGGAGGTGGCACATGTGATGAAAAGAGTTTAGGCTCTGTCCTCAGACAGACCTAGGTTCATATACCAGCTCTGCCACTACCTTGTAACTTTGTAATCAATTTAATCTCTCTCAGCCTCAGTTTTCACATCTGTAAGCTTAAGATGACAATAATACCTACTCATAGTCTGCTGAGCTGACCAAAAAATATAAGTGTTTAGCATGAAACCTGGCACATACTAAGCTCTCAGTAGTAAAAATACCCATACTGACTTTCTGTCTCCTTGTTCTTTCCATTACTGAGACAGGAGTGTTGACCTCTCCAACTGTAATCGTGAATTTGCTTATTTCATCTTTCAGCTCTTTCAGAATTTTGCTTCTTGCTTTTTGAAGCTCTGTTGTTAGGTGCATGCATATTTAGGATTGCTATGGCTTCTTGAAGAATTACCCTTTCCTCATTATGTGATGTTCTCAGTCATCATATCATCATCATCATCATCAACATCATCATTATCAATTGCATTTATCTTCCTGCCTCCAGTTGGGAGGGGGACGAGGAGTAAATGACCACCATGGGCTCTAATTTCAGATGGTCCCCAAATTGTCCTCCACTGGAAAATTCCTAAAATGAGATCTCGAAAACTTAATTCTCTCCATTTAAATCATTGTTCCCTATTAATCCACACAATCTACATTTTAAACTGTGTGATTAAAAGAGTAACTTTGGCCCCCAGAAGAAGGTGGAGAGAGAAAGGGACACCCTAGCTGTGGCTGGGAGAGGAGAAATGCTCTGGAAGCTGAGGACAGGGGCAGGTTTGCCTTGGTAGGAAATAAGGCTGGGCCATGAGCAGAGGACAATCCACCCTACCCCCACAAGGGATCTGGTCAGAGGTTGCTTAAAGGCCCCACCTAAAACCAAAGAATTGCCCCCAGGGCCTGAGGATAGGTGGAAAGGCTAGGATGCAAATTTAGAGGCCTGAGCCCTACTAGACACTGCCTCTGGGTCTCAGTGTCCATATCTGTAAAATGGCATTCCACTGTGCTGCTCCAAATCCTCTCAGGGCTTTTCTTTCCACTTTGGTTGGAATCCTAAGCCCTACTTACTGCCATCGAGGCTGTGTGATCTGGCTCCATCCTCACATCACTGTGCACTTCCCTCGCTCACCCTGCTCCAGACATGCTGGCCTTTGCTCTGTGCCTCAGACTAGCTCCTTCCCACCTCCAGACCTGTGCACAGGCTGTTCTGGCTATATAAAACACCCTACCCCCCGCTCCAACTCAACATATTTTTCATCCTTCATGGTCTAATACAAGGTTCCTCCGATTCTCTCAAAAGTATCTACTTACACTCTTCAGAGTACTTGCCACGAGTTGTCATTATATATTTAATTGTATATTTACTTCGTTCATTCTTTCAGCTGAAAATGTATTGAGCATCTGCTATATGCCAGGCAGGAAGTGTTCTGAGCCCCGGAGAACTTATTGGTGCCAATAGAGAAGGACCCAGTTCTTGCGCATATTTTTGTCCTGAGGGAAAGGCAGATAGGCAAGCATTCGGTCCCTCCATACAGGAGAATGACAGATTGTGATGAGCCATGGGCAGAGCAGCACACTTAACTGAGAACTATGATACAAAGCCCTCCCTTAGGTGAGCAGTCAGGGCGGGCTGCCCTGAGGAAGTGAAAGTTATGCTGAGAACTGAAGTTGGGGAGGAGCCAGCCTTAGCAAGACTTGTTTAATGTGTAGGGACCAAGTTAGGAGCTGTTTGTGTTTTGCTCATCCCCATATCCCCAGTCTAGCTTGGTCTCTGAAATACAGTTGCTGCTCTGTAAGTAATTGTTTAATAAATGAATGGGGTTGTGATGAGATTCTCATGAGGTATTGGGGTGAGCTGCTGGTCAGACATGGGATTCTAAGTAATGATTCTCCCGGATGGAGGCTCTGTGCTTCAAAAGGCATTGCAGAGTCCCTAGAGTTTGTTTACCTGCCTTCAAGGTGCTTTGCCGTCTCCTTCCCTTACCCCACTCCTGTCGCTTGGCTACTCTGCACACTTGACCACGTGTTATTAGTTCCTTCTCTTTTCCAGATGGAGTGAACTGGTCAACAATTTCGTAAATCTTGAATTCAGCGCAACAAGCAAGATTGTGTCCTCCCTGGTGCAGCAGCAGGCGAGTTGTCCACTCTTTGGGGCCCACAGCCAAGCTTGGTGGGGGGCAGTATGGAAGGCCTGGTTATACGCTCTGGGCTCCTTTCCTTCTGAAATGCAAACTTCTCATTAGGCCATTAGCTGGAACCTGCCTCTCAGCTGATAATGGATCTGTCCTTTTTCCTCTTCCGGCCCTTCTCCCACTCTCTCTCCCCCCTTAGGTGTGCCCACTGATCGAAGCCATCACCTCCAACCTGAATGTGGATTTCGTTCAGAAAATCATCAGTAAGTCACAGCCTGGAAAAGTAGAGACATTCCCTGTGCAGCCTTCTCAGGGCAAGCATGCAGTTCTGTGCCCACCCCACAGGCAGTTCTGGTCAGGGGACCCAACACCCTGAGCAAGTTGGGAGAGTGTGTCTAGAAGGATCCCTGCAGAATGGAGGGGATTCTGTAGGCCTCTGAGAGCTCTCTATACTATCATCCTTTTGTAAACCCACAGAAGCTGCCTGGCAGAATGATATAAGAAAGAAGATGGGCCAGATCTGAGTTCAAATCCTAGCTCTGCTACTTAGCAACTGTGTGGCCTCAGTCAAGTGGCTCTGCCTTTCTGACCCCTGGTTTCCTCCTGGGTATAACAAGATTATAAACATTTTGAGTTTGTTGAGTGGATTAAAAGAAAAAGCATAAAGATTCAAATATCCAGTGGGCATTGCCAATAAACACCTTCTCTTCTTTATCCCTTCTTACAAGAAGCTAGGGCTTCTCCTCCAGCCACTGGGGGGTTTTCTTTGGCCCTTGGGTCTCCAGGCATGGCTGGGGTTTCTAGGGATGCTGAGGCAATAGAAATGGGGTAAGTGGATGTGTCAGGGTCCTGGAGGTGGCCCTTTTATGAAAATAGCTGCAGGACCAGTTCTTTGGGCAATAACTCTGTGCTCTGCATACACCAGCTCATTGGATCCTCACAACAACCTTGTGGGGTTGATACTGTCATTGTACCCATCTTACAAATGAACAAACTGAGGCTCAGAGAGGTAGAGTGACATGCTTGAGGTCCTCTGGCTGTCAGACTAACCCACAGGAGAGTGGCAGCCATTGAGGTCTGGTTTTTATTTGATGGAGACTGAAGCCTGCTATTGATTTTGTTTCTCCAGTCAATCTTCAGCAAGGAGTCCAGCAGCAAATCAGTATCTGAAGAGGGCAGAAGAGGAGGACCCCTGAGATTCTCCCCGCTGGTGAGGGGCCAGGCTCTGTGCCCCCTGCTAAGGAAGGATGAGGCTCCTCTTTGGGGACCTACATTGAAGCCAAAGCAAAGCTTGCATTCTCTTGTTTTTCTAGCGGCAGACCAAGTCTTGGTCTTGGTCTTAGACTGAGGCCTGACCTTAGACCCAAATGAAGCCCTGATCCTGGTCATACTCTGAACCTTGAGCCTTAATCACACACCCGCTCTGAGCTTAGGTCCAAGCCACAGACTGAGCTTCAACCCCAGTTATTGACTGAGCCCTGACATTAGTCACAAATTGGGCCCTGACCCTGATCTCAGACTGATCCATGATCCTGATCACATTCTGAGCCCTGAACCCTGGCTCCAGTCTTGGCCTCTGATCAGTCTTTTTATATCTTCTATTGTTCCTAAGGTGAGGGAGAGTGAAGGGATAAGGATGGTTCAGTGCCAAGTGCCAGAGAAAGACCCCAAACCACAGGTGCCAGTCCCCTCTTCAAGGCCTTAGAACCTGCAGGATGTTGTGGGAAAGAGTTTGGACTGCAGTGTCTGCTGAAGAGCAGATGCTCATAAAGGCCCCTTTGCTGTCAATGACCTAACCCTCTGTGGTCTCATTCCAGATTAATTCCCAGTGGCTTGACGGCATTCCCTTGTAGCATCTCCCTCTGGGAAGATGATGCCAGCATCCATGGAGTGAAAGCCTGAGCCCAACCAGAATGACCTCATGGTTGAGACAGTAGTCTTAACATTTGTCACCCTGTACCCCCACCAATAAAAGCCACTTCTGCATCCTCTCGTGTGACCTGTTGCTTTCCTTCCACTTGGGATTTGGAGAGGGGGGTGCAACTAGGGCAGCAGGGACCTGGATCTGGAGCTGGGAAGGACATTTGTGACTATCTGGCTCACCTTCTTGTTTTACAAATGGGGGCACTGTGGCACAGATGGCAAGAAACTGACCTGAGGTCACATAGCCAGTCTGCAGCAGTGGCAGGACCCTTGATTCGTCCCTTCACACATTCAGCAGGTATATAGTGAGCACCTGCTCTGGGCCAGGCAGGCAATGGGAACAAGAAATTCACATTCTGGGGACAACCCTACCTGATGTGTTCCTTCATTCTCCAGGGACTCTGAGAGGCCTTGCGGAGGATCAGGGGACACCTGATCTGTCTGGATTCATGAGTATAGGGCAGAGTGACATAAGGTAAGAGGCCTGGACCATATCCCAGCCTGGCCTTCCATGCCCTCTGAATTCAGGCTATGGTTCCCCTCGAGCTAAGATCTCTTCAAAGAATACCTGAGAACACCTATAGTCTCCAGCCCCCAGGGCTCTCCCATCTCTCCAAAGCATCGCCAGCATAAGTGCCTGCGTGCCCACCTGCCGGGCTGCACGAAAACCCTGCCTGCCTGGTGAGGCCAAGGGTGTTCGGCTGTCCATGTCGAGACTAGCTCCTCTCTCCGGCCAAGGCCCCTCCACCCACTTCCCAGAACTTAGCTCACCCCAGGCTGTGCCAGGCCGTGGTTGAGACAGCATCACTCTTCTTACACTAAGACCACTACCATCAGAAAGGGTTGCTTTTGCCAGCATACAACATTAATCCCTTACAACACTCCTATACCAGGAGACAACTTTCTTGTCCCCATTTGACAGATCAGGCTCATAGAAGCAAAGTGGCTCATCGGATTCCCACAGTGAGCAAGTGGCAGAGCCCAGGGCTATGAGATCCTGTGCTCAGAGAAGCAGCATCCTGGCTCCCAGGCGCTTTGGCCCAGATCCCAGCAGGTCCTGCTTTCTTCTACTCAGGCCAGATGGAGTCCTTCTGAGGCTGTTCTTCCTCTTCCACATGCAGCCCTCAGTTTCCCCATTTCCCTTCAGGGAAGAGGGCACCTTCACCACAGTCACGTTTGCCTCTGCAGAGATGCAATACGGGGCTGCACACAGATGAACGCCTTTGCCTCAGGACCCCAGCAGCTTCTCCTTTCCAGGAGGGTATCTGACTTTCTCATCAAAAGGCCCCAAGAATTTTTTGCCCATTTTGCCAAGCAGCCACCTCATTACTTTGCACAGCTCTCCCCACAGGAAACTCAAGTTCAGAGAGGCCAAGGCCACACAGTGGCCTACACCCAGCTGCCAACTCACCCAAGCACCTCCCTGCTGAAGAAGAAGGCTGCCTCATGGGGGTCAAGTCACTTCAGGGGGCCCTTGAGCCCTTGGGATGGTCTGGAGGGGCCTTGGACCAACTCCTGAGCTCTCTGGTGAGGACCTCAGTTCAGGTTATGTTGGGGAGCTGCTGGGTACAGAGTGAGGCCAAGGAGTTGGGCACATTTGAGCTTGAGTCAACCCCTGCCACTTTCCAGCCCTGAAAGCTTGGGCAAGTTACTTAACCACTCAGAACCACAGTTTTCTCACCTGTCAAATGGAATTCACAGTAAAACCTCCCTCTTCAGGCTGTTGTAAGGATTAAAGGAGCCAACTAGTGAAAAGCATTTAACCAGAGCCTGTCACCTAGTGAACACGAGATGAACGTCACCTTCGCATGCTGAAATTACTGTTACGACCTCCTGCCTCTTGTTTGCTGTTTGGTGAAAGCTCTGATATGGTAGCGAGCGAGGCCTGTGATCTTGGGAAATCTTGGCTCTTCACCTTGTCTTTATGGTAAGACTGTCCCTGAGTGGTCATTCTTCTCTACCCACCTCCGGTTTTAGCTGGGCCATCATGGCTCCCAGCCAGAGATTATATTTCCCAGCCTTCCTTGCAATAAATGTGGCCATACGACTAAAGTCTAGCCAATAGAATATAAGCAGAAGGGATGCTGCAAATTCCACTTTGTGCTTTAAAAAAAAGGGGGTTCTCTCCACTTCCTCCCAACCTCCTCTTTTCTCTCCAATAAGAAATGCAAACGAGTGAAACAATCGCCTGAGACCCAGAGGTGGAAGCTGTGCACTGAGAATAGTGGAGTGCTGCGGCAGCCCCTAACCACTCATCTCCAGGCTCTCTGGCAGAAAAGAATGGACCGGCTATTTAAACCATTGTGTTTTGGCATCTCCTTGTTAAGGCTGCTTTGTCTCTCTTCTACCTAACTCATTCTGCCAATGACATGCTGTGTGACATTAGGATGCTCACTTACCCTCTCTGAGTACTTCTTCCATGTCTGCACATTAATCCCTGAAGGCCCTTCCTGCTCCAATAGGACAGAAGTCAACGCTCCCTCCAGACTTAGAAGGGAAAGAGAGACTAAACATTTATTGAGGTTCTACTACATTCCAGGCACTGTATTACTGGTGGTTCTCAATCTAAAATGATTCTATCCTCCAGGGGACATTTGGCAATTTCTGGAGATATCTTAGTTGTCACAAATTGGGTGAGGGATACTACTGCTATCTTGTGGAGGGAGGCCGGGGGTGCTGCTAACCATCCTATAATACACAGGACAACTCCTCCCAACAAAGAGCCATCCAGATCAAAATGTGAAAGTGTTGAAAAGCATGTATTAAACCTTTATACATATTAACTCATTGAATTCTTTTACTGAGTGATGCAGTGAATGATTTGGGGAGAAGATGTGGCAAATGAGGCTCAGAGGTGAAGTGACTTGCCCAAGGCCACATAGCTGAGCAGAGGTATAGCTGGATTTAATCTGTAGTCATCCTCCTTAAGAGCTGATGCTTCCCTTGCTAGCCAAGGAAAAGTGGTGAAATTTTTCTTTTCTGACTACATTTTGTAACAATCTCACCTTCCACACACACACACACACACACACACAAATACAAACAAAGCTCTCAAAATTTAGGGCTTCCTTGGGCAGTAACCAACTTGAGTCAGTGGCAAGCCTTTGTCCATGCTGTTCTATCTACCTGAAACACCTTTCCTTCTCCCTCTCCAGCTGGTTAAATCCTCCTCAGCTATAAAACTTGGCTCATCAGTCACCTCCTAGTTAAATGGGGGCTGCTTCTCAATGTTTCCACACACACAAAAAAAAAAGACAGTGAGCTTCCCTACTTGTAGATCTAACTAAGTTAACTAAGCTGTACTGTCCAATACAGAGAGAGCACTCAGGAAGTGTTGGCTCTCATTATTATGGTTTTCACCTTTTTTATTCACCTCTCTGTCCCAGGAGGTTGTGAAATCCTTGAAGTCAGATACCCTCCTCTTCTCAGCAGCCCCAGTGCCCAGAGAAGGACCAGATACATTACAGGCATTAACCCATGTTGAATAAATGCATGAATGAGCGAATAAATTAATTAATCTCTTCTTGACTGTATACCATCAGAAACCTTCTCCAGGACAGCTGAGTGGATAGGTGAACAAGAAAATTCTAGCAACTCAGGATTGGGGATACGGGGGTAGAGGGGCATGATATAGACTTGTCACTATTCTCTGTTAACCAGCTCCAGATACCTGGCACTTAAGGACATTAGTGATGGGTTACGGATCAAATGTATGGCTCCTAGGTGAGTGCAGCCAGGACATAGAGAGGGTAGAGCCAAGGCCACTTGGTCCCGCTGGTGACTGATGAGGGGAAGGGAGAAAGGGGACAGGTGGAGAAGTGGGGGAGCATTCTCCTGTTGTGAGCCTGGCACTGCCCAAGCAGCTCCTCACTCACTTGACCTAGACCTCAAAAAGAGGTGAGGGTTTCCTGGATGTGGTGGTGTTCTCAGGGAAGAGGAGGACACTTTGAGAGGGTAAGGGGACATCCTCCATAAGGGAATATATGGGAAGAAAGAAGGCAGGACTTGAGTAGATCCTGAGTCATCCAGAAACTTGAATGCCAAATTATAGTGCAGGCTCTTTTGAAGGCTTAATCTAGTTAAATAAGTATTGAATCTTTCCAATGTTTGCACAATCCTTTGGGATAATATCTCAGGATCAGAATTATGAAATCTATGCCTTGGAACATTTTATGACCCCAGGAACACATCACAAAATTATTTACCAAGCCGGATCTTCCTATTTACACTATGATATGAATGTGTGTACACTTCACCAAATATTTGCCAGCACATGGACTTATTTTAAATATTTGCCCTTTAAATGGGGATAAAATAAATGTCATCACATTGGAAAATCTAAAGTTCTCAAATTAGAGGAGCCAGTTGTTATATCAACTCAATAGACTATTTCTGAACATTTTTTAAATTGGGAAATATCTTGTTTTACACCTAAACAAAAACACAAATCTTAGAACTGTTCTTAGTTGGAATCACAACGATACAAAGAACTGAAATGGGATAAAACTGAAAAGGGATGCTGAAATTTAACAAAAATTTATTTGTGGGAGTTGACACATTGTTTCTGTGTTAATGTTTATTATGCAAGAAATAAAATGCATTAAGAAAGAAAGAAAGAAAGAAAGAAAGAAAGAAAGAAAGAAAGAAAGAAAGAAAGAAAGAAAGAAAGAAAGAAAGAAAGAGAGAACAGGAAGGCGGTTGAGTCTCTAGCTAAGCCAGGCTCTGTGCTGGGCAGTTCAGGGGTGACTGAAGCATGACCTCTCCAACCCAGTGTGGCATGAATTGTGTTCTTGAGATGTGCCACGCCTGTGGAAGGGGCTGAGAAAGGGGCTTTTTCCCATCACGGAGGCACACAGACTCTCGGGGGAAGAGAGTGCTGAGAAAAAGATTCAGAGGAGAGGTCCTGACACAGCCAGGAGGTGAGGGGCAGTCAAGGAAGGTGTCCCAGAAAAGGTGCAAATGGAGCTGGAATTAAAAGGATGGCAGGGAGAGAAGGGGAGGGATTGCAAGCAAAAGTGACCAGATGAGCAAAGGCCGGAAGGTAAGAATTAACCTACTGTCACTAAGGGTCCTGCAAGCCCTGGATGCTGCTGTAGCATAAATGTGTGAGGGTCAAGTGCAGGGAAGGGCTTTGAATGCCACACTGGGGTGGTTTAGATGTGATTCTCTTAGCCAGGGGTTAGATTTTTTTGTTGTTTTTAGCCCACTCTCAAAAAACCGATGATCTCGAAGAGTTTTTTTCTATACGGATTCCACCCTTCGATATTTGCCATAAAAGAAAATAACCCTAATAAACAGGACAAACAGACTCATGGACATGGACTATAGACTAGAGATTACCAGAGGGTAGGGAGCAGGGGAGGAGGGGGGAGGTAGATGGTATAAAGGGGTTTAAATATGTGGTGACAGAAAGAAATCTAACTATGAGAAGTGAACACACAGTGTAAATATATATATGCCTTACTGTCAAAGTGTACAGATGAAACTTATTGAATTTCATTAACTGATGTCACCATTAAAAAAATTAATTAATTTTACAAAAAGAAACTAACCCTGAAAAATTTTTTAAATATGTATTTATTTTTTTCTTACAAAATAACAAAAATAAGCTCATTGTACTATAACAAAATGAAAAATAACTAAAAAATCACTAGTGAGAAAAGTGACTCTGTTTTACAGTTTTAAAAATCTCTATTATGACTGGCTTAATAGAGGACAGCTGTATTTTCACATCTGCTCTGCCTTCGATCTGTTGCAATATCACATGTCATGAAGTGTCTAGAAAATTCTGCTCTACGCTTGTGAGAGAATGAGAGTGAAGAGGCAAATAATAGATTCATATTAATTCAGAATTTGTTTGGATCTTGCAGATCCCCTAGAAAGCATGCCCCCACCCCATCCGACTACACTTTGAGAACCACTGGACTAGGTAGTAGGAAACTATGAAAAGTTTCTGAACAAGAGAGAGACCATTTCAGCTAATCTCAGTTTCTGGAAGTTTCCTCTGGCAAGTGATGTGTCGAGTAGGTTAAAAGGAGACAAAGGTATGACCAGGGATGACCCTGGTCAGAAGTTGTTGGGGTGGATAGCTGGACTGTAGATAAGAAGACAGGGTAGCTTCTCGGGAAGAGGGGCTCATAAGAGAGGGACAGCCAGAGAAGTGCCTCCCATGGCTCCTTCATGCTGAGCTTTTGCCAACTTCAGCCCCTCAGCCTTTGCTCTGGGGCCAGGACTAATGGCTCAGGGGCCTGCATCCTGCTCTCCTCAGCTTGGTAGGGGGAGAGTGATATAGGAAGGAGCCAGGCCTCTCCTTTGGTTCCAGAAGAGGGAATAAAGTGATCCTCTTTGGCTCCTCTGCAAGGCTGGCAGGCAAAGTCAACATTTATCCCTTTTGAACTGCAAGCATTTGCTCATCCAGCTGACCTTCTGCCTGTAGACGTGGCTACTAATGGGAGCCACTGACAACAGTATCTATGGATCTGGCTGTCGCAATGCTGAGGGAAACTTCCAGAGAATATTACCATACGATCCAGCAATTGTGCTTCTTTGTATTAGCCCAAAGATGATGAAACTATATCTCTACACAAAAACCTGCACACGGATATTTGTGATACCTTTATTCGTAATTGCCAAAACTTAGAAGCAACCAAGATGCCCTTCGGTAAGTGGATAGAAAAAAAAAACTGTGGTATATCCAGACAATGGAATGTTATTCAGCACTAAAAAGAAATGAGCTAGCAAGTCGTAAACAGATAAGGAGGAACTTTACATTCACATTACTAAGTGAAAAAAGCCAACTTGAGAATGCTTCGTACTATATGATTCCAACTATGAGACGGTCTGGAAACGGCAAAACTATAAGGCAGTGAACAGATCAGTGGATGAGGGGTGAAGGGGGGAGAGATGAATAGGTGGCACACGGAGGATTTTTAGGGCAGTGAAATCACTCTGCATGATACTGTGGTGGTAGATACACACCATTATGCTTCTGTCCAAACCCACAGAATGTACAACACCAAGAGTGAACTGTAATGTCCACCATGGACTTTGGGGGATAATGACATGTCGATATAGGTTCATCATTATAACAAATGTCCTTCTCTAATGGGGGATGTTGATAATGTGTGAGGCTTTGCATCTTGTGGGGCAAGAGGTATGCAACAACTCTCTGCACACCCTGCTCAATTTTGTTGTGAACCTAAAACTGCTCTAAGAAATAAAGTCTATTTAAAAACAAACAAACACAAAACAAAAACAAAAAACTTCCGGAGTAGAGGTTTAAAGCCTGGCATTGTCTTTCCCCCAGAACCTCCTCCCTTCCTGGCCAGTCAGCCTCTTCTCTTGGGCATCCTTGCCCACATCTGACGAAGGCGTGCAGTGATGTTTCAGTGGGTGGTCGTGTGAAACATCTGCTAGGAACCTCTGCTCTCAAATGACCCAGCTTGGAATGGCATTATGGCTCTAACATGTATCAATAGATAGAAAAGGTACAGGATGGAACTGAATTGTGGTTAAGACCTTGGCTCTGGGGTTGGCCTCTGGATTCCGAATCTTGGCTTTGCTCGGCTTCTCTGAGCACAGCCTATTTGCCTTTAATGTGAGTGTCAGAGTATCAAACCCCTCACAGGGTTTGAAAAGGTTATAATTAAATGAAGTGTGGAAAGCATGTAGCACAAATCCCAGGGAGACACAAAAACTTAGATATGATCGCTAAGAGCTGACAAATTAGAAGCAGAAGCTGATATCCTCATACCCAGAACTGAACCGGGGGACAAATGCCCATCTTTGGGGTCAGAGAAAGACCAATTTCTACCAGAAATATCTGGAACAGCTTCTTGGTAATGGTAAGATTAGAGCAAGACTTCAAAGAATGAGTCATTTGTTCATTCACTTATTCTTTTAACACAGATATGTGGAGCATTTGCTGTCTTCCAAGCAGGCCATAGGAACAGTTTGAGCCAAAGTCCTGAGGCAGGAAGGGGCAGGACTTTCCAGAGAATCAAGGATTAGACAGCAGCGGACTTAGGCTCCATTTAGGGATGGTGGGGAATCAGCATGACAAAGTCCCCATGCTGGGATTCTGTGGGATGTCTTATTTTTGCCCAGAATTGTTAAGTGACTTAATGTGGCAGACAGGGAAGTGCATCACTCAGTTGTCCCTCCAAGAGGACTTGCTACAAACAGAGTCGTTGGTTGGCCATAGCTCTACATCTATATCTTCGTCTAGTCACACAGAACAAAGACTAGAGAGAAATGAACCAAAGTGTTAACAGAAGTTATCTCTAAATAGAGACATTATTTTCTTTATGCAATTTTGTATTTTAAAAATATTCCTTCATATATATATGGGTAATTTAAATACATATTTTAATACATACTTTAAATACATATTGAAATATATATTTTAATACATTTTTGAAACTAAGGCTAGGGGGAAGGGGCTGTCCCAGCTTTTGTTGCAAATGATGGAGACTATCTGTCTTTGGAGCCTGGAGGGACAAGTCTTTTCAGTGCAATAGGAAACTATTCCTTTTGACAAACCAAGGAGGCTTCAACTCTGCTCTAAAAGGAAGAATTTGTGATGTGCTGTCAAGGTTACAAGCTTGGACATAAGGCAAAACTAGATTCAGATCCTGACTTTACTATAGACTAGTTCTAAGTCCTTATGAAAATTTGTTCTCTCTTGAGTCTTAGTTTCCTCATCTGTAAAATGGGACTAATAATATTTTTTATATCATAAGGATGCTATGAGGAGTCCACAAGCATTTGTGAAAATTGCCTGTTGATGGTGGCTGATGATACTATTCTTACAGATGGGGAAACTGAGGCCCAGAAAGGGCATGGGAGCTGTCCAGTGTCAAATAGCAAGGGATGACTGCAAATTGGTAGAATCTCTATGAAAAACAGTACGGAGGTTCCTCAAAAAACTAAGAATTGATCTACCATATGATCCAGGAATCACTCTACTGGATACTTACCACAAAGACTTGAAAACCCATATCTGAAAAGATATTTGCACATCGATGTTCATAGCAGCATTATTCATAGTGGCCAGGACATGGAAGCAACCGAAGTGTCCTACAATAGGTGATTAGCTAAAGAAGCTGTGGTACATATATACAATGGAATATTACTCAGCCAAAAGAAGAGATGAAATACTACCATTTGCAACAACCTGGATGGACCTCGAGATAATCATGCTAAGTGAAATAAGCCAGACTGAAAAAGATGAAAATCACATGGTATTACATGGAGGATATAAACCTAAAAGCAACAATTGAACAGGACAAACAGAGACTCAAGGACATGGACAATGGACTAGTGGTTACCAGAGGATAGGGGGTAGGGGAGGAGGGAAAAGTTAGACAGGGTAAAGGGGGTCAAATATAGGAGGGTTGGGGGAGGGCAAAGTGTGTAAAGGGGATCAAATATATGGTAGCTGAAGGAAACTGTACTCTAGGTGGTAAGCCCACAATAGAATATACAGATGTCAAATTATAATATACACCTGAAAATTACATAATTGTATTAACCAATGTTACCCCAATAAACTTAAAATAAAATAAAATAAAATATATTATCGACATGTCCATCACATGGCTTAAGTGAGTCCCTATCTCCTTAATCCCCGGGGCCTTCTATGCAGGAATGTTTGCTTTAGAGTTATTGGATGGATATGGTAAGACAAAAGGCTTCTCATCAGTTTCCTAGCTGTCCATCACTCAGTGCCACGTCTTCCCCAGCACTCACCATAGATGAAGTCTGCCCCGCTACAGAGCCCATCAGGAATGAATTGATGGCGACCCGGGGCATCTCAACAGTACACTAGAGAAATCTAGGTGGGCACAATGCAATGACCCTCTTTGAGCTGTCTGTTTATCAGATACCAAGCCAAACTAAAGTTTTTCATAAATGTTACCAGTTACGAATTGGGATTGGTTCTAGTACAGAATATGAAAAATAGTGGCTTAAACAATGATGAGAGTCAGCAGGTAGGTTGTTACACTGGTATGGGAGATCCAAATGGTTCTTCCCTCTACTACCCCTAGGTTGTGGCTTTCATCTTCATGCTAATAAAATAGCTGTTGAGCTCTAACCATCATGTCTGACATCCAATTAGGAAAAAAAAAAAAAAACAGGAGAAAAAAAACAAAAGCCAAGTCAGTACACTTTAAAGAACTTTTTCAGAAGCCCCAGCCTACAACTTCCATTTATATCTCATTGATCATTTCTAGTTACAAATATGGTTGAGAAAAGAAGCTTCTTTGTTAGGCCCATTTCTGCTCTCAAAAATAAAATGGTTCTGTAAAGAAAGAAGGAAGAATGGGCAAGTGCCCTCAGCTCTCCAAGCTTCTATTTCCTGCACTTTAAAATAAGTGTATCAGTATTTGTCTCATAGGACTGGGATATTGCAAGGATTTCGTGTAGACTGCCAACACTCTTTGGGCATCAAAAGATGCCCCTTGGCCACACTCTTCTCCTTCAGGCTCTGTTAGTCTATGAACCTTGCAAAGGCACTGCCAATGGAGGGATAAAGAGAAACATTAATTTTCAAGTTCAAAATTAACTTCCATTTGTAGCACTGGGCTAAGCAATTTTCAAAACGCTTGTTGAATCCTGATAGTAACTTTATTGAGGTACAAAAAACCTGGGTTTTAGCATCTAACTATGGGTGGCCTTAGGAAAAACAAAACTTTACCCCGAGCCTCAGTTTCTCAACTGTAAAATGGAATCAAGGTGGGTAAGAATAAGTTCAGATGAGTCCTTTAATTTTCCCCTGCCCCAAACTCCTTCAGCTCCATAGAGAATCTCTCAGAGAGGTCATGAAACTGACTCTATTTACCTGGGATTCACACAGGTACTGTTCCAAGAGGCTGAAGTTCTCAGACCTCCTCCTCATCCTCTGTGAGCTGCTGGCCCTGTTGTCAACTCAATATTTAAATCGCCTGTGGGTCTTTATATTGCATATTTTAATTTCTTGAATTTCAATCTATTCATCCTTTTATTTTAGCATTCCTTGTAATTTTTTATTCTGGTCATCGTGTTGAAAAATTGTAGAGACTCTGAATGATGTTATCTTGTTCCAAAGAGAAAGGAAGATAGCTGAAAGATAGAGTATAAGTGGATTGCTTTGATCCTGCTGAGGCTTAAATGTATGTTTTATTAGGGCGGAACTGTTTTGGTTTTGCTCTTACTCCTTGGAGGAAGCCTTTATTTATAGGGCATGGCCCTCTCTCCTATAGCACAGTCTTCTGGGTCTTCAGTGAAAGCCTAGGGTCTACTAAAGGCCACTCCATCTCCATGGGGCTTGAACTCCAACCAGTCTTTCCCCAGCATCTCAAAGTATAGGAGCTGATATATCTGCTCAGCTATTTAACTTTTAGCTGCTGTTTTCTGCTGGATGTCTTATAGTCTAATGATTTTAACACCAACTACAATACGTATGGATTTTTTCCCACACCATCAAGCAGCTCTCTGACACCAGCTGGGTGTCCTACAATTCAACTCAGTTCTGACACCATCTATCTGAAGATAGCCTCAGATAGGCTAAGGGCTCAGGTTGCCCTACAAGGTTTCCCTCAACTTCAGATGCTAATTGCAAGTCCAGGTTGTTACCTGTGCTTCTGACAGACTGGCTATAAATCAGAGATTCCAAAAATCCCCTCCTAGGCTCAATTAATTTTCTATAGGAGCTCACAGAACTCAGAGAAACACATTACTTTACTAGATTACCAGTTTGTTATAAAATGATATAACTCAGGAACAGCCAGATGGAAGAGATGCATAGAGCAAGGTGTATGGTGACCTCCCATGCTCTCTCTGTATGAGCCTTTCTCCTTGAATCTCCATGTGCCCACCAGCCTGAAAGCTCTCTAAATCCTGTCCCCTTGGGTTTTTATAGAGGCTTCATTACATAGGCATGATTGATTAAATCATTGGCCATTGGTGACTGAGTCCAATCTTTAGGCCCTCTCCCCTCCCCAGAGGTGAGGGTGGGGGCACTGAAAGCTCTAACTCTCTGGTCAACTGATGATTAAAATACTAAACCAAAGGCTTATTTTACATGAGATTGGTGAGTACTACCTGGGTTTACAGTTCCCCTTGAATCTGTCAGGTCTTGTAAGAGAGGATTGGATCCTACCAGCATCTAACTGTTAGTCTCAGGTCCCAATAGGGGCATTGTCATTTAGCTAAAGCCCAGGAAGTCCCACCAACATGTGCATGCATGTCCTTGACCCATTAGGGAGTGTCAAGATCCCAAGGACCAATCCCAGCTTAGGAATGGCACTATATAAGCAGACAGTTTAAACCCAGAGGCACTACAAACTGGACCACAGTCTCCATATATGCTAGACTAGCCCTTGCTCTTTGGCTTCAGGGAGATATCCCTGAGGCTGAGCCCACTCTTTCCTACCAACTCAGGAAGATAAGTCCTTTTATGACTATGATGATTCTCATCAGCTGATGAGAATCATCATAGTCATAAAACTCATCAGTATAATGACAACCATTTATGGAGCACTTCCACCGTGCAAGGGGCTGTGCTCATTGCTTCCAATGGGCTGAGAAGAAAGTATGAGTATGTATCATCCACATTTTCCAAATGGGAAACTGAGGTTCCAAGAATCTGTGTTGCCCAAGCAAGTAAGTGGCAGAGCTGGAATTCCATCCCAGGCCTGTCTGTCTCTGAAGCCAGTGCCATCACCACTAATATCTCGCTGTAAATTGAAGGTAGTATGTCCTGCACACAATATCATGGCAACTTGCTCTAAATCCCACAATTCCTCACCTGGTAAGAGGTGGAGGACTTCAGACTGTTCTTGTAACTAAGACATTATGCAGCCTCTCATAGGGGCAGTGAGCAACTCTACTTGGGAAGGCTATACCTCTGCAGGGAAAGTTGTATGTATAGCTCTCTTGGGCATAAATATGGGTTATGTAGCCTTGGGTAGGTGACTCCATCTCTTGGGCCCTCTATTTCTTGCTCTATATTATAATGAAAATTATGTCTCCTCTCTGAGCCTCAATAGCTCCATCTATAAAATGGCTCCACATGAGTTTTTTGGCCACCACACACCTTGCTCTGGGGAAACCTACTCAGAGAATGACCCCACAACCTACCCTCTCTGCCCTGCTCTCCTACAGGTACCTGACCCAAGATGCTGAATGTCCTCTGTGAGCTGTTTGCTTCATCCACTGTTCAACTGCTCTTGCCCCAGATCGCCGAAGGTGAGACTGTCCTGCCAGAGGTCATACCCAGCCTTGTCAGACCCACAGACCTTTCCTAGAAATCTGGGCCAAGAGCTAATGCCAATTAAGTCCTAATTAGCATAGTGCCAGGGACAGTTAACACCATTAATCATTAGCTGTTCTGATCATCACACAACTACTATATTTAATCTTTATTTCATAAGACTCTCCTTTTTCCTGCCTCCTAGACCCATCATGAAAGAACCCAGCTCTACCTGGACTGGCCCCTGCCCAGCTCTCCTACCACTCAACTCTAACTCACTTCCCTCCTGCCACAGTAGCCTCAACACATTAAGCACACCATAGAACCTTTGCACTTGCTCTTCCCTCTGCCTAAAACACTCGTCCCCCAACTATCAACAGGTCTCCCTCCCTTCCTTCAGGTCTCTGCTAAGATTCACATTTGCAGAAAGACCTTCCTTGACCTCTCTGTGTAAATTAGCACCCTCACCTAGTACTCTCAATTCCTTACTCTGCCTTTATTTTTCCCTCACAAACAGAAATGGCATTCCAAAATCGCATGTACCAATATGTCCGCAGTGGTTAAAATATTAAAATTTCTTTCTATGCTCCTCGGGAAATAACCTCTGCTCAGAGACTCTCCAGGTGGCTCCCCTTCATCATCCTAACATCAGCTTCTCCCCCAGGACTCCAGCCTCCTTACTAACCAAAATCTAAAGAGTTAACACCTGGCATAGCCTGGGAGCTCTAGGACCAGACTACAGAGCTATGGCTGATGTCCTTTTTGATTGGTCGGTGCCCATGCTTAACTGGCTACTAAAGATTTTGAAATCAACCCCTTCACAGCATTTATTTGCACCTAAATCCTGCATCTTCTGATTCACTGCCTTATCATCTCTCTTCCCTCAGCCCCACTAGAATATAATGCCAGCTCCATGAAGGCAGAGTTCTGCCTGTTCCCACTAGTACAACACCATCCCCTGGTATGGCTCTGGCACATAGTAGGCCTCTATAAATATTGGCTAAGTGATTGTATCTAGAACTTGGTCCAGCACCAAGCAGGCCTTTTTGGCTAGATAAATGAAAAGCAAGAGCCATGTGTGGGACATGCTCAGAGGTCAAAGTTGTGTCTGGAAATTTTTGGTATTTAAATGTTTAATTGGGTTTTGGGACCCATGTTTTTCAACTCTGACCCAAGTACTCCAATATGTGGGCTTTCTCCCCATTCTTCAGATAACATTCAATAAAGAAACTCTTCAGCAAATCAATAAGCCCACTGAAGTCTGATGTCTAGCTCACCAACAAGGACAGCCAAATATGTGAGTACTCTCTGATCACTACCCCTAAGTCCAACCTGTCCTGGTTTGTTGGTTTGTAAGAGCTCTCCCCACATTTCCTGATTCTGCAGAGGCCCTTTCCTTAACTAAGAGTCCTTCCAGCTCAGATGGCCTGAGATCTACTTGCTGGGAGAAATTCACTGGGGGTAGAGGCAAGAGCTGAGGAGGCACTGAAGACAGGGGTTCAGACCTTTTGTCTGGGAAGAGGATGACTATTCACCAGCTATGTGAGCACCACCAGTCCCTTCCCCTTTCTGAGCCTCAACTTCTGCCCCTGTTAAATGGGGGATTATAGCATCCACCTCCACAAGACTGTTGTGCATATTAAATGAAATAATATGTGTAAGTGCTTGCACAGCTCCCTGTCCTCAGCAAGCTCCTAATCAGCAGTAATAACAACAACCTCAACAATAATAATGTGGTAATTATAATAATGATTGCTATTTGACTACCAGAGTGTAAAAGACTCATCCAAAACGCAATTCTTTATCTCATCCTTACCCCAATCTGCTTATTCCTCAGGCCAGTTCAGGAACAACAACTCTACCTATCCAGTTGCTCTAGCCAAAAATCTTGATGTTGTTCTTGGCTCCTCCTTCCTCTCTCACTGGACATGATTATTCTGAGATGCACTAAAGTAAGAGCTTCTTTTTGCTCAGAGCTGTATTCCCAGGACTTATAACACATAGTAGCTGTGTGATAAAGTACATGATTAATGAGTGAGTAACCATCTTTGCATAAGATCAGCTTCTGCTCTGCGTGGGGTCTGCTTTTGCACAAAGCTGGGGCCACCTGTAGTTGGAGCCACAACTTTCAGCTGTTGTGTGTTTCTTCACACAGGGTCCAGGTGAAAATCTTTCAAATCCTTCAGGTCTTCTTCAAAAACTTATCTAATAACAAGGGGGCTGAGTTAAATGCACCATTAAAAATTTTTGTGCTTATGAAGAAACAGCTGCAAGTTCTATGCACAGCTCTATCCACTTTTATACAGGTCTATAGGAGTATGGGAAGCAGCCATAACTAAAAGGCATCCACCGCAACTTCAGCAAGATTCATTGTGTGACTGGAACAAAGTACCCACTCTCTTTAGTCCCAGGTTATCCTACATGTAGAATCAGGAGCCCACATAACACCTGAATGCTTCCAACCTGGGCCTCTCTAGAGAAAGCGGGGGCGGAGTGGGGGGGGGAGTAAGTAGGTTTTCTTTCCCTGCTTCATCCAGAGAGCCCCTACCTTCATGTATTTAGACTTGATCAGCCAACTCAGCTCTGATTGAATACGACTTAAGACAAGGACACAGAATCTGCTTAGATCACAGTACTCCTTGGCATCATTGCTCAGAGATGCCTAGAGATTGCCTACAGACATGTTTGGTCTGCACAGTGTATTTTCAGAGAGTGTGAGCATTCTTAAGTTCATCATTACCTTCACCTTTCTCCATGAAACTAGCCCCCCATCCACTTTATTCATGTCCATTTCAAGCCTAGCCCTCAAGACAGTGGAGTTTGAGGCCTCTAGAAGAACTTTCAAAGGTCACAGTTTCTCAGTTTTGATAAGCTGCCATATTATAATTAACTGTCCCTTGAACCAGAGGTAGTGGGTATTGCCTAGAAATTAGACAGATTTGCCCTCATCTGTAAGGATTAGGGACAGAGTCAGAAACACAAAGGTACCTTTACACTGCTATTTCCTGCTTCTTTCTCATTCCCCCAACTGAAGAGTGACATTATATTATTCTTTCAATGAAGGCATGACCAATCTGACTGAGGAGATAAGTTCTACTGGAGCATTAGATAAACATAGAAACAGGAAAGTATGCAGGAAAGAGAAGGCAGAGTTGGCTGGAGCAGTCAGGAGGGGATCTCTGGAGGAAGCCAGTTGGCTGGACCTAACAGGGTGGTAGAAGATGAAGAAGTCATTCCAGGAGAGAGAAACAAAATAGGCACCGAGAGGGTGGGGAGGGGGAACAGTGACGAGGGCACGGTGATTTAGACTGAAAGATTAATTTTAAGGAACCATGAGAAGTAAGAGCAGAAGGGCAAGGCTGGGTCATGGAGTGCTGTGTAAACAAATGGTAAACGCTGGCAATTTGGGATCAATTGGGCAAAGAAGTGATATGAAGAAAAGAGAACCTGGGAGAAATTAATTTACTCTATAACCCTCTTTCATTCTTCATTTAGAGTCATCCCAAAGTTTACTGGGAAAAACATACAGAAAAGTTTACTGGGAAAAACACACAGAAAAACTTGAAAATCATGATAATCAATAATTTGGGAGCTAAAGTAACTTCACAAACCCAGATTACTTCATTTTTTTAGTCTTGAGTCAGAGCTTGGTGGGATGGATCTTTTTAATTGAATTAGAAGGAAATCTTCCTAGAAAGAGAGAGTTAGGAAGTGAGGAAGTAGCATTTATTAAGCTCCCACTTGCAACCAGGCACTGACAAAGTGCTTCACAGACATTATTTAATTCTTCAAGTCAAAAAACAGCATCTGTGAGACCAGAGGTGAGTTAA
This sequence comes from Rousettus aegyptiacus, assembly GCF_014176215.1. NCBI lineage: Eukaryota > Metazoa > Chordata > Mammalia > Chiroptera > Pteropodidae > Rousettus > Rousettus aegyptiacus. The sequence goes on along the minus strand of NW_023416287.1, from coordinate 19,547,246 downwards.
TAAGCCTCTCCAGAACTCAGTTTCCTTATCTGTAAAATAAGTATAAGTAATCATAAAATTAACAGCTAACTTTCATTAAGCACCCAGGCACTGTGCTAAGTATCTTACATAAATTTTCTTATATCATCCTCCAGTCTCATACCCTCAGTAACAATAGTATCTCCATTTTCCACTGCTTTTTTTTCCAGATTAAGATAAAGTTTCAGAAAGGGTCAGTGACTTATTCAAGTCACATAGCTGCCAAATATCTCAGCTGACATATGACACCAGGGTAGTCTGTCCCCAAAACCCCTCTACCTGGTTGTTCCCTAGAAATTGGCTTAGAAGGTGAACTTGTCTTAATTACTCCACTCAGGCTTTATTGGTAGAGTCCTTCTCCTGACTCTTGCATATTTCCTTGACTTTCAGATGTGTCCCTTAATTAATTCATGGCTCTATAACCTAAATCCACAGCTGATGGTGGAAAGGGACAGGAACTGCAGGAGAAAGTTCAGACTCCTTCTTCACTCTTTCATTACATCATCCCTGACACTTCTCCCAGACCAAAATTTTCTTCCTTCCCTGCTAAGGAAGAATGGTCCCTAACAATAATTATTCTAATAAACTCAGCTCCCATTTACTGAAGGGGTCCTGTGCGCCAAGCCCAGAGTAAAATACTCTGTTTGCACTAGCCATTGAAGCTCCACCACTAGCTAAGTACATGTCAGTTTCAATTCTGTTCTGGTCCTCAACGCTTAGGGAAGTTGAGATATAAATGAAAGATTCTCTGGGGGAGAAAAGCTGCCCAAGACCTCCTTCTCCCTCCTCCTAAATAGTATAATGTTGCAATAAGAGCAGAAAATTGGCCTGGTTTCAGCCCTGAGAAAAACTGTCTCCAGTAATCTACCACCAAGCACCCAAATTTTCCATGTCTGCCAGAACCTTGGCAGCTCAGGCCCCCAGCAGGAATCTAAAAACCAATAGAATTGCTTAGTTGAAAAAACTCTTTCTTCATTTACTGTGTTTTCACTTATCCTATCAAGTGCTAGATGCTGGACTTTCTAAAGTTCCTTTAAATGACTGTCCCAGCAAGCATCTTTCTGTGCACACACCTCCATTGATAGGCAGCTCACTACTTGTAAGGTGGAAAGCTAGAGGCAGTTCATCTGGATGAGTCTTGAAGCTCCCAAAGCTCAGTTCCAAGCCTTACCCAAAGTAAATGTGGGTTGGGTAGCCTGACTGACATCCTTGCTCTGCCAATATTGGGACACAACTTTGGAGGGGTGGCCTGGCAAATGGGGATTCTGGCTGCTATAATGCCAACTTCTTTTACTGCCTAATTTCAGTATAGAGCTCATAAGTGATTAGCTTGGAAGGGAGTAGTTGTTCCCAATTTATGAGTTAGGAAAATCAAGGCCCAGAACTGTCAACGAAGTGATCAGAGGCAACCGGTGACAAAGCCTCCATCCTGGCCTCCTGTCTCCAAACCTTTGGCTCATTTTCTGACCCTATTCTGCCCCCAGTTTGAGCAGGGAAAGCTCCTTTGCTCTTTCTGATCCCCCTTCAGTCCCATGGTCTAAGGTATCTGTTTTGTATTCTAGACTGATATTGCAGCCAGGCACGTACCAACTTACCATCTAAATAGCCTCGAAGTGAAGCAGCCACACTAATACCAATCCCGTGGGAGACCAGAGCATATTTCCATTTCTTAGTGATGGCTCTTGGCCTTTAGGGTCATTATAAGTGTGTCATTCACTCATTTATAAAATTTCAGTGAAACATCTACAATGTGCTAGATTCTAGGGATACAGCCGTGAGCGACAAAATGACTCTGCTCTCCTAGAGCTTGTATCCTAGCTGGGCATACAAACGATGAACTAGGAACTAAACACATAGTCAACTAAATTCCATAAGGTGGTGGGTACCATAAAGATAACAAAGTTAGAGGAAGTGAGAGACAGTGACTAAGGTGGGAAAGGAAGGTAATGTGGCTGGAGTGTGGAAAGATCTCAGTTTTAAGAGATATTGTTACAAGGATGATATTTGATGAAGAAGTGGAGAGGGGATTCTGTAAAAGGAGATGCCATTATTCATGTATCATGTATTCATTTGTAGCTATTCTGTGCTGAATACTCTGCTCAAATGTCACCATCTCAGGTCTTTCCATAAAGGCACATCTGCCACTCTCTTTCCTACTTCATTTTTCTTTATAACTTTCATTACATCTAAATCCCTACTGCTTGTTTCTTTTCTGTCCCTCCTACTCGAATACAGACTTTGTGAAGGCAAGGACTTCATCTTAGTCCCTGTTTTACCCCAGGTGCCAGGATTATAAAGATGAATTACGCCTGGCTCCTGGCCACAAAAGTCCTCAGCTGAATAAGGGATAAGACAAATAGGTCACTTTATGTGCATCAAGGTACTCTGGCTGAAGCAACCCTGCCAAGGGACTTCTAAGAGGAGAACTTCAAAGAGGGGGCAGGATTTAAACTGAATCTGAAAGGATGATTAAAAGTTTCTTTGTTTGGAAAATGCATTAAAAGCAGAGGATACAGCATGTGCAAATATACAGGAGTAGGAAAGAACTTGGTACTCTGGACAATGGGAAGAAGCTCTGTGTGTCTGGTCGTAGGTATCACAAGGAGTTGGGTAGAGGAATCCTCCTCTGAGGGGTAAGGATAAGTTTGTAGTGAACTGTACACATGCTTGCTGAGGATAAGTATGCATGTGATGGATTGAGCCACCAGCAACATAAAAATTGAGTGGTTGACAACATAATTGAATCTATGCCCTTGGTTTGATGAGTTTAGTTATGTAATATTCTAAATCAATGCTATCCAAAAGAAATATAGCATGAAACATGTAATTTTGAATTTTCTAGTAATAACATTTTTAAAAGGAAAAAAGCAGATTATATTAATTTTAGGATTTTATTTACCCAATATATCCAAAATATGTCAACATATAATCAACATAAAAATTATTAGTGAAATATTTTATATCATATTTTTGTACTAAGTCTTTGATATCCAGTGTGCATTTTATATTTACAGTACATTTTAATTTGGACCAGTTGTATTTCAAGGGCTCAATATTCACATGTAGCGAGTGGCTGCCATATTGAATAGTGCAGCTCTAACAAAGCTAATTTACTACTAGTTACAAAACCTTGAAAGACCTAGAGCATCTCATTTTATCCTCACCAATACATCTAGGCTGCCATCTATCATAGAAGACCCACCGACATGTTTGATTCAGCCCAGAAATTGTTTTATAAATGTAAATGAGTTGCCAATATTGAAACAAGAAATATATCTTTTGATCAACCAGGGCATCCGGCAATGTTTTGCATCCTTGTGTCATGAAGTAGGCCAAGGTGAGAAGGAAGATCCCTCTTAATTGATGAGAGGGAGTCCAGAAATTGTTATTTAGGGATGGGTGGTGGACGGCTATATAGAAAGGAATATAATTCAGCACCATGGATAGTGGACAGCAGTACCAGTGTGATGGGAATTGGGGAGAGTAAAGGAGTTCTGCTCTGGCTTGCGGCTTCCTTAAAAAGGGTACAAAGTTGACTAATATCTCAACTATCTCACACAGAATCAGATCCTGCTTCCTGCTCTCTTCTCTAGAACGCCAACCACACTCGAGGCCACCATCTATGTAGATGTTCATGTTGATTATTTCGCTTCTGCCTAGAATTTCATTACAGACCCTGGTCCCAAATATCCCTTATTTATCTGGGTATGGAGGCTATAAATCACCAGTATCTATGTGTTGATTCCCCATAATCTTTCCACAATGAATTTGTGAATCTCAGAACTGTGAATTGGCCTACTTCCATAGCGGCACGTGGGCAGAGGCAACAATAGTCCGAAATGGTGGTGAGTCTGGTCAGGATAATAAAAGTTTGGAAGGTAGGGGAAAATGCCTGGGTTAATTTATCCTTTATTTTAAAAATACCTGGACACTTTTGGCCTAGAGTTTCCTAAAAGCTAAAGAATAAAGCTTCCTGTCTTGTCTGAGATGTTTTCTGAAGCGTTTCTGTGATCTTGAGTAGCTTCCCCCTCTGGGCCATAGTCTCCTCACTGTTAAGTGGGAGGTTGATCTCATTATCTAAGTGCTTCCAGGCAAGAACAGTCTACAAAGTTGTGGTTTATTAGAGAAAACTTATCTGCCCCTGGTAACACCATTTTTCTGCCCTTTATCACCAAAATTCTCCAAAGACATATTATTTACTGTCTCTACATCCTCACCATCATCTACTACTTGGTTTTGGATAATCTGGCGTCTTCCCCCAACTTCTCAAAATAACTTGCCCTAGGTCATCTATGACCTCCTTCATGGCCAATACCAGCGAACCCCCTTATTCAGTATTCATATTCCTCAAGTTATTAGCAAAGCAATTATCACTTTGAATGACTATTCCAGCCTACTCCCCACGTGCTCCTCCTTCTCTTTTTCCTCCTTGTCACTACCTTGATTCATTCCTGGCCCTCTTCTTTGCATTTTACATACCTACATCACTTACTCTTTTAAATTAATTATGTTGGTTATCAAGCTTTTTTCTCTTGGTTACAAATTCATCTTTCTGTTCTCTGCTTTGTGCTGCTAGGTCTGGGACTCTGAAAACCACCCAACATCTTTGCTGGTTTGCTCCTTGTTAGGGTCTGCCAATAGGGGTTATTAAAGGGAAATTTTAAGGCCAAAGAATGAGAAAAGAAGCTCTTCTTTCCTGTTCGCTATTTCTCTAAGCATCAATCAGCCATTGTTCTTCACCCATTCAAGGAAAGTTGGTTTGAATTTATAAGTTTTTTTTAATACTCCCCAAACAAGTCTTACCGTGCCCCTTCAGAATACTGCACTGGACTCCAACATCCTACGGAGCCAGAACCAGCGAAGCAGTGTCTCCTCATCAGAAGTCCGAATCCAATCTCCTCAGTTCCTTCCTAAAATCTTGTAGATTCTTACAGCTCCTTTGCTCCCCAGCTCTGCAGTTGATAGCTACTCAGTATAGCTGCTATCTATGTAATAGCTCAGTGTTATTCTTTGACCTTTTCAGTCCTCTAATACTATTTAACTATTTCTTTATGTTAAATTATTTCTTAAAATGAATATGTGGTGGTTGTTATTTTTTTTTATTACCAGACCTCGATTGATACAGTACTTGGTCCCAAGAGCAGTTCCAAGAACCAGACCCTCAAAGGTGGCATTAGTTTAGTCATATCCTTGGGTTCGAATGCAGTGCTCAGACCTTTTTCCCAGTGAAAAATGAGATGATAGTGATGTGTGGCATGCCACGGCATCACAAGTAATCAAACTAGTGCCTTTGCTGGAATTGCAATAAAATGTTTTTCTGAAGCAATTGGTTTAGGGAAGCTGGTGGCTGCTGAACTTAACAATTATGGCATTCGTGATGTCCACAAGGACTGTGGGATGATGTGGCTGCTTCTGAGTGAACTGGAGTATTTACAGAAAGCAAAGGATAAATCTGCATGGCATCCAGAGAAGCAGAGCATTTCTATGGTTATCCTAAAATTATTTTTTTTTCTTGTAGTTGCAAGGCTTATCTCACAGATAATCAGAAATAAAATTTAGTTATGGGGTTACGTAATTATAGTATAAGTTGAAGCCATAGCCTCAATAAGTTGTTTCTGTAAAAGCTAACACCTTAATTGAGAAGGATTGGGGTTCTGGCACTTAGAATTGGAACATGTAGGTGAATTCAAAGAAAGTTTAAAATCTTGAATCTCAGAGTCACCCTGAGTGTGCAGTGCCAACAAAAGTGCCACCAGCCTTCCACTCCTTGATAACTCTGTAATAACTTCAGCTGGGGCAACTTCTTTGCAAGATGATGCCCAACTTCCTCAAAACTCATCCCAACCATCCTTTGTTGCCACTAGACCCATAACTAGGTTCAGATCTCAGCATGCTCCAGGGGAACAAGAATAAAGATAAAAGAACTTATATACGCAAAACAATTGCAATTTTTTGTTCCTTACTATCAGCAGACATGGGAACATGTAGTGATTGATTCTAAATAAGTTAGACCAAGGAAGATAGAACATAACATTGAGTTATTCTTAATTAATTGTTAGGTACATTTACCAAAGATTCTGAATTTAATATTAGATCTCAGAGCTGAAAATGGCTTTAATGGTTTACTGTGTTGGTTACTAGAAATTGAACTCAACAATGGCCTTCATTTAGCGAGGCTGAGATCCCAGAACTTTCCAGGTTTAATGTAAAAAGAAAATCAAAAGGCTTAGGGAAATGGGACTTTTAGAGTGGATTTATCTTTTGCAAACACATGCATCCCTACCATTACATCTCCTGAGACAGTCCAATGGACAATCCCTTGGCTAAGAAATTGGGAAATGTATTAGTGAGGAGAGAATCAGCAACCTTGAAAAGCTCTATGAGGGATGTTTTCTGTTGCTTGGAAATGCTGCTGTTGAGAGGGTCTCCCTGATTTCAGTGAGGATGGTGAGATATAAGAGTAACAAAGAGCCAGCGACAGAGTATAACTGGGAGAAACAAGATAGCATTTCATTGTAATGCATAGCAAGGTTGAATTAATAATCAAAATATTTGGCTGACAATTACTAATTGATCACAGGTTCCCTATAAAGGAAATAGATAGTCTACCTACTAAATATTTACTGATCAGGAATATCTCCAAGTTTAGAATCCCAAAACCTGGATTGGATTGCCAAAATGGAGAGTCAGAGCCTCTCACCTAATTTCCAGTCAAAAGCCAGTTCAGAATCAGCAATCCCTTGGTTGAAGAGAAAGAAGGGATTATGCAATATTGCCATAGCATATACTGTAAGTCTTCCTTCAATTCTCTCTCAAATTGGCCTGTTGATATTTATTAGAATCAAGGACCACTGTGGAAAAATACACAGAACTTTGGGAGATATAAAATACTGGTGCTGAATTTCTCCTATTTTCCAAGAACACAAAATACCTCTTCCACCTCTCCAGGACACCCCAGGACCCAGAACAGGTGTTGTCATCATCCTTTTGTCAAACCGGATATTTCATTCAGAAAGGGACCCCATTCCCCTCCCACCCCACCCCCATTTTTATGGAAATTTGTCTATGGGTTAAAGTTCCAGTCTCTAGTCTTACAAAGGACTATTTCTACAAAGGATGGGATAAATGAATGCTTAAATAAACAATGAATCCCATTTCTTAGAAGAGTGATGCTCATAGAATGGACTAACCCAGCCCACTCCACTCTGAGATTCAAAAATGGGGCACAGGAATCCACATTTTATGCTTCCACTCATTCTGCTGTCCCCTGGAGTTTGAGTACCTCCACTTTTGGCTGGGGACCTGGAGCTGCCTTAAAACCCAGGGAGTGGGGTGAAGCGGCTACCCCTGTAACCCAGCCACCTGAGGTAGGTATTTGTGTGCAAACACCTGCACAGCCTTCGGTTTGGCCAGCAGAGGCTTTTGCCTCCTTGCACTGGACTGCCCTTCCCTGAAGCCGTGGATGTGAGCCAAGGTGTGTCTGGAGCACACGAGGACTTCTCACCCAGTAGACCCAGCCACACCCATCTTCCTTCATTCCTCCAACCTGCTGAACCCTTTCCCACCTCAAGACCCTTGACCTTGCGGTTCCCTCTGCCAGGCACACCCTCCCTCTATCTACACCCAAAGCCAACTCCATCTCCTCCTCCTGGACTCAGTTCAAACATCGCCTTCTTGAGAGACCTTCCTTAGCCCTTGTCTAGAGTGGCCTCCTTGCTATTCCCAATTTCACCCCACTTTTCCCCTTAATACAATTTGTAATTATTTCACATATTGTTTATTTCATCTTGCTCTGATATTCTCACCAGATTATAAACTGCTAGGGAAGCGAGGTGTCTCATTGCCTAGAGCCAAGCACAATGTCTGGCCCACAGGAAAGGATGGTTGAATAAGTGGTTAATATATAAATTTTTATCCAAGCAAACTTCTTGAAAGCCAATTACCCTGGGCACCAGGGGTTTTAACCTGTGTCAATGCACATGCCTTAGGAGGACCTACTACAGTGAGCAACATTTTTTAATTAAGTATATATTTTTTCTGAACAAACCAAAATTTTCATCACATTTTCAAAATGTTCCACCCTCCAAAAGTAAAGAAGCTTTTTCTAAGGAAAATTATTTGAAATAGTAAAAAAGATTGGTAATGGATGAGGTTTAGGGTGTCTGGCAGCTCCATCTTCCCAAGGAAACAGCATCTCACCACTCTGGGGAGGGCAAGAGAGCCTGCTGGGATGGCAGCTCGGCCTCATCCAGGCTGGGAGCTCCACAGGCTACTGGATTTCTCTGGGTCCCCATCCCCTCATAGGTGGCATGATGGTGGAATGAAATCACACACAAAACAGACTTAGTCCAGTGACTGAAGTCCACCAAATAAATGTCAGCGCTGCTATCCTTGGAGGTAATTTTGTAGGTAACTGTTTATGGAGGGGCATTCCTCATTCCTCCAGTGCCCTCTTTGGGCAGGGATGGCACCCAACAAACTTGTAGCCTTTCCCTGAAATGTCAGCTCAAACTCCATCTCAGGGAGGGCTTTTCTCTGATTACCACCCTCCCCATTGGCCTCGTTTCCCTTCAATGTGCCCTTGTATAACACTTCCCACCTCCTCTTCACACAAGGCCACACTTCATAACCATATGACAGTTGAAGACCATCAGTCTCCCCATGAATATATGAGCTTCATGAGGATGAGGAACCTGCCTGGCCACTCTCCGTTGGACCCCGAGAGCCCATGGCACCTGGCACTTAGTCAGCATTCAATGACTTTAGCTACTTTGTGCCTTGAATGAATAAGGGCAAAGCCCACCATTTGATCAGATATCTACAAGCTCCCCCTAAGCTTGGGACCACCATGGCCATGGCTACCATTCAGCACCCCCACCCATTCAGCCCACCCCTGGTTGTAACTCCCGCCTGCTGGAATTGCCAAAACAGCCCATACTTTCCCTTGTGAATGTGCTCCAAATGTGACTCCTTGACTCGCTATGCACCTCTGGTGTCCCAGGCACCATCCTCGGGTTCTTCGTACTTGGTGGCATTCACTCTGCCAGCTTCCCTGGTTTACAGGTGAGGAAGCTGGAGCTCAGAGAGATGAGGATGAGGACAATAGCAATTATAGTAACACAGATTTTGACCATTGCCCTGCCTGTGATTCCTTTTAATCCTCACTACAGCCCTGAGCTCTGCACTATTATCACCCTCCTTCTACAAACCTAGAAACTGAGTCTGCCGAAAGAGATCCAGGATTCCATCCTGGTCTGTGCAACTCAGAAGCCCACACTCTTCACTGTTTAAGTGTTCATGCATCAAGCTGGCTGTAAAGCCAGGGCACCTCCCCACAAGCTGTCTCTTCCTGAAACCAGGCTCCAAAAGTCCACATGGTGTTATTTCTTTAGACATAGTGGCCCCGAGAGTCACAACCTGTGTTGAGGATGAAACTGGCAATCCAACCCACCCCCAAGTTCAGACCTCAAAAGAGCCAAGGACAACAGGTTTGTTTTTCCCAACAGTGCCCCCTCTTCTCTAATTTTCTTGACCAAAAACAACAAAATTCCAATTGATTACACAAGACCAGGAAGACTAGAAAAGTACATTTCAAAGTAATTGATATTCTACAAACATCCCTAAGGGAAGCATGAACCCTGGGAGAGGACCTCAAATTGGAAAAGCTATCATGCTAAACTAATTCTTTTGGTAGAATCTCTTATGAAACCAGAAGCCAAGCACTCAAGGATGGCCCCTGGGCTTCTGTGAAATTTTCAAAGGACTCTGCACATCCTCTGCAGCCTGGGTAAGAGCACAGAGAGTGACAAGCACCTTTGCCTCAGAGTTCACAGCAGCTGAATTGTGTGGCCCAGACTCCTTGAGCCTGTGTGGCTGCAAGGCAATGGACAAGGGACAGAGTGCTAGCAGGTGAAGTCAGAGAGAATGCCAGAGGAATTTGCAGGGCCAGGGAGGCATCTCAGGGTTTGGCTTTTGCTGTATGTATAATGGGAAACATCAGAGGGTTTTAAGCAGAATGCCATGGTCTGATTTATGTCTTTAAATGATTGCTCAGGCTGCTGTGTGGAAGAGATTGTAGGTGGGCAAGGAAATTAAAGCCAGGAGATGACATAAGGCACCCCCACAATAGTTCAGGCCAAGATGGTGGCCGAGGAGGAGTTATTAGACATGCTGGCAGGATTTCCTAAAAGATGGGTTGTGAGAGATGAGGAAAATGAAGTCAAGGGGAATCCAAGGGCTGGGGCTGGAGCAGCTAGATGGATTATGGTGCCATTTCTTGAGATAGTAAGGACAGGGAAGTTCGAACTGAATTCTCTCTGACCCCTAACCCCAAAACAACAAGATAAATTTAATTCTTTGGCTTCAAAACTTTCTGACCCCCATCTATAACTCTTATTCACCAACCATCATCCAGCCAGCCAATTATTCATTCATTTATTTCATTTAACAAGCATTTGTTAGTAACTACCATGTGGTAAACATGGGAGGCACTGGACACATGAGGATTAATCAGACTCACAGCTACCCTCAAGAAACTGATAATTTGGTGGAGGATTCAGAGATAAGCGATCCTCACTTACTCATATATTGTTATTTAGCCATCCAACAAACATTCACTAGCACTTAGTTTCTAGAAAACAAGCATCATGGTAGGCTTTGAGGATGATCTTTTCCTTAAGAAGGTTCTAGTCCAATTAAAGAGCCTGGGATTAGCCGTCCTCACCCATTCACTCATTCATTCATCTATTCACTGAAGAGTCACAAACATCCAGCCTCTCCCAGTGGAGAAAACTCCTGCTGGATGACACAACAGTGGGTTCTACCAGACGTCTCCAAGCAACTAGGCCTCCTACTGGAGCCCTGCACTCCCCGCAGGGTTCCGCCTACTGCCTTTACCATGTGAGCAGCTGCCAGAGCTCATCACAACACCTCCCCACAGCATGCTGGGGGCCAACTCTGGTGTCATCTTCCCACAGAAAACCATGAGTCCATCCATCCCAGAGTCCACACCTGCAGCCATGTGCCTGGGTACCATCTGAAACTTCTTGACACCCACACGACCCAGAACCCAAGATGCCTCCACTCTGGAGACTCCTAGTCCTCCTCGGCTTGCTGTTCTTGCTCTTGGCACTGCACAAGCAGCCCTGGCCTGGCCTGGCTAAGGCCCATATGGACAGCAAGTCCACCCTGGCAAGAAGTAAGTTAAGCCCATGCTCTGCCCACTGTCACAGGGAAGGTGAGAAAGACATCATGTGAACCTCACCACTGACTTGCTGAGTGACCTTGGGTCCATCACTTATGCTCTTTTCTTCCTTTTTTCTTAGACCTCAGAAACAGACAATTGAGGTAGAGTTGATCATACACCAATTCATAGCACATCATCATCATCATGAATCATGGCAATACCTTTTATTTGATTTTGTGTTATTTTTCTTTTATTCTCACCGTCATTCCCCTCTTCCTTGGCAGGCACTGCAGTGTGTTTAATACATGTGGTTACATATGCCCTTGTCCTTGTAAATCAAAATGTGGTGTTTTGATTTACATAAATGGTATTGCCATATAGATCTCATTGTTTTGACTGGTTTCACTGGGCACTATGCTATTGACATCTCTGGCTCCAAACTTACAGATGTATCCATGAGATTCCATGAGATGGATCCATTTTCCTAGAGATAGAGACTTGAGTTTTCTGTAATCCCCGCCTGCCCCCCGTCATTATAAACTACACCAACATGAACATCCTTGCATGTGTCCCCATTAGGACCTGTGGAAGAATTTCTCTGGGATATACCCAGAAGGTGGATGACTGGGCCCTAAGGCAAATTCAAGCTCAAAAACTTAATTTAAAGACTGCCAGATTGCTCTCCAGAACTGCTGTGCCAGTCTACGCTTACTCCAGTAATAAATGAGCATACCTGTCTCTCCATGTTTCTCAACACTGAAGACTATCCATCTGTATCAGTCTACTTGTTCTGCCATAGCAAGACACCACAGACTGGGTGGCTTAAACAACAGATAGACATTTTCTCACAGTTCCAGAGGCTGGAAATCTAAGATCAAGGTGCCCATAAGGGTGGTTTCTGGTGAATCCTCTTCCTGGCTTACAGATGGGCACTTTCCTGCTGTATCTCACATGGCCTTTCCTCTGTGTATACACAGAGAGTGCATTCTTGTGTGTCTCTTCTTATAAGGACACCAGTCCTATTGGATTAGCCCCCCCTTATTACCTCATTTAATTTTAATTGCCTTCTTCAAGGCCCTGTCTCCAAATACAATCACATTGGAGGTTTACGTCTTCAGTGTATTAACTGCAGGGAAAGCGGGGACACAATTCAGTACATAACATTATCTTTCTAATTTTTTCCAGTCTGATAAGTAGTTGAAAGATACCTAATCGTTTTAGCTTGACTTTATCTGATTAGTGGGAAATTTGAGTATCTTATCAATTTTGTTAACTATTTTGACTTTTTTGAATTCCTTGCTTTTATGTTTAGTTCATTTTATTATTTGTTTTCCTGGATTTTGTTTGGTTTGGTTTGGTTTTGGGTTTTTTTTTTTTTTTGGTCCTTTTTGATTTGTGAAGCTGTTCATTTACTTTTGACATTAGTCCCTTGTCAAGTGTAAACATTGCTGACATAGATCCCAAACTGTCATCTGTCAACATAGTTGGTAGGTCCCTCACGGAACAGGAATATTTTCAAACTCACCAAATTTCATCTTCTGATTTGTGTTCGATAAGTCTTAAACCCCCTTGTTGACCTTACCTGGACTTTGCTTTTTTTCTAATAGCTTTTCCCACTGTGAATATGTTTATCCCTACAATCATATCTCGTGTATCAGTTAGGGTGCTTAGCTGCAAGTAACAGAAAACCCAACTCAAGCTATTCCACATAACTGAAAGTCATAGATAGGGCAAGCTCCAGGTTTGGTTCAATTAGCAGCTCAAAGTTGCCATCCAAAACTAGATCTTGTCCATTTTTTAGCTCTGCTATCATCATAGTTTCCTCGTCAGGCTGCTGGTTCCAGTATGATAAGAAAATAGTAGCCAATGGCCATTGAAGCTACAGGATGTCTTGCTCATTTCCAGTAAAGGAAAGAGAAAGAAACCTTCTCCACAAACATAAAACATAAGATCTTCTTTTGACTCTGATGGGACCAACTCGAATTATGTGCCAACTTTGAAACTGAAAGAGTCACCATGCAATGATGGGTCAGATAATCAACAGCTTCATCTGGACCAGGAATTGGAGATAGTGGCTAAATCAGAAAAAGGTCCATATGGGAATGAGAGAATGGATGAATAAAAGGAAGGATGGGAGGATGAATGAATGAGTAGATCAATGGGAGGGTAAATGAAGGAATGGATGAGCGGGTAAAATGGGTAAGTGGATGGATGGATGGATGGATGGATGGATGGATGGATGGATGGATGGATATCAGGCTGTCGAATACTAGAGTCTGCTGCTCACAAATTCTCAAGTGCTACTACCATTATTTATCAAGAATTACTAAGAATTCTGGGCATATTTATAGTTTCACTCTATCTTTGAAACTATTTAGTTAATGTATGTCTCTCCTACTAAACATAAAGTTGGTTTCTGTCTTGACAGCCAGTAGGTGTTTAATAAATATTCTTTGAATGAATGTTCTCAGTATTCCTCACAAGATTTCTATGAGATGGGTGTTGATACTGCCTCACCACATAAAATATGTGGATCTCAGTGTTGGGGGCAGTGGAATGATATGCACCCAGCACGAAGCACGAAGCATGTGAACCAGCTGCGACACAGGCTTCCTAAATCCAAACCCCCACCTTTTCCATGACATTGTACAAAGTCACTGGTCCCTTGTCCATTTCCAGTTATTGCCCAGGGTCTCATGAAGCACAATGCAGAAGGCCGAATTCAGAACATCCGCCTCCTGGACAGTATAAACGCCTCATGGCAGATGGCCCCAGGGATAGTGGGCTGGCTAATCGGCAGCAGGAACTTCCAGCAGCAACAAGAAGGCAGGTAAAACCCTAAAATCCACCCCTGGCCCTGAGATTCCTTATAGAGCTCTGGGTCAAAAGTCAGAGCTGAGGAATAGAGGTACAAGGTCTGGGAAAAGAGAAGGAAGGCAGATTGGAAGGAGGAAATATAAGACCCAATACAAGGATGAATGGGGGAGCTAAGGCAAGGAGTAATTTGGGGAGGTGGCATAGCAGGGTAATTAAAAGTGAGAGCTTGAGAGTAAAAATTTCTACATTTAAACCCTGGTTCTGCCACCAACCGTGGGAAAATTTCTAGACCACTCTGGCCTCATCTATAACATGGGTACCCAGAGCACAGCCTGGATAAACAAATGTGGCACTGAAGGAACCCAGGACTAGAGTCAAACATTTGAGCCCCACTCTACTGCTTGATAGCTGTGTGACTCTGGGCATAGCATTCGAGCTCTCTAAGTTTCAGCCATGAGTTCTCATCAGTGAAATGGGCATAATAATTGTCCCTGCCTCCCACAGTTGTTGAGAACTTTCTCTGCTACACGTAGTGATGCACAGCCATCAGTAGCTATGATGCATCTTGCAGAACTGGGCCTGTCCTGCTCACCTCCATTTCTACTCCTTCCTCTTGACAGATGCAGGCCTCCTTAGCATCCCAATCTCAAAGCTGCTCAACCACACCACCATTATTCCAGCCTACTGTGCCCCGGTGCGCCTTTCTCTCTGACTCAAATCCCTCATTTTCTCCATTTTAATGAGCACCAGTACTCACCAACAGGGTTTCCCTTAATGGGTGCAACCACAATCACCTTCCTTCATTCATTCCTTAAGAAATCGTTACAATTATTCACTAAGCACCTACTGTGTACCGAGACCTGGGCTGAGACTTGGGAATACAGCTATAAACCAGACATATGGTCACTGTCTTTTCGGATCTTAATCCTAGTTAGTAAGATACACCACGAAAGTAAATAACCCATTTCAGGTGGAAACATGTCAGGAAGACAAATTTAGCAAGATAAAGGGTGACAGAGAGGGGGCTGATCGGAGGACCTTTCCAAAGAGGTAATCCTTAAGTAGAAACATGAATGAAGAAGCAAGTGGTGTGAGGGGCAGTGAGTGGAAAGGCCCTGAGGTAGGAAAGAGATTGCTGTGTTTGAGGGAGAGAAAAAGTCCTGTGTGGCTGGGTGAGCAAGGTGCCAGGTGAAGCCAGACTCTGTATGTCTAAAGGATTTTATTCCAAGAGCAGTGAGAAACCATGGAGAACATTGAGTAAAGAGGTAGTTAGACCTCTCTGGCTTCCACATGGAGAAAAGTCTAAAGAGAGGCCAAGATCATGGCTGGGAGGCCAGAGAAACTAGAGCAGCTCCAGGCAGGAAGTGACGGTGACCTGCACCAGATGAAAGTGACAGAAGTGGTGGGAAGTGGCCAGACTCAGGGTATATTTTGCAAGCAGAGACAACATGATGTGACAATGGTTTGAATGTGGAGATGAGAAATGGAGAGAAATCAAAGACAGCCCTGGGGTTTGGGCCTGGGCACCTGAGCAGATGGTGGGGCCATCTACTGACTGGCGGAGACTTGGTGTGAGAACAGGCCCAGGGCCAGGGTCTGCTGTTGGCTGTAGGTTACACAAATCAAGTATGTGGAACTGTTAGGGGCACTCAGAGACAGCGTGTAGCCTAGGGCTCCTGCAGGTGACTCTTGCCCTCAGAGTATCTGTGAAACCTCTGACTCCAATATACTGCCAAGCCCTCTTTATAGAGGGCCTGGCCTTGTTTGTCAGCACAAGGCCTTGACATCTCAGGTCTCTCATCCCTGTGTTCTTTCCCTGTGTAGCATCAACGTCTCCGACATCCAGCTGGTCTGTAGCGGGATCCAGATGTGTTTCCATAAGGAATGGTTCTCGGCAAACATCTCACTTGAATTCAATGTTGACATAAGACTGTGAGTCATGCAGAAGCAGGGTCTAAGAGGGCCTCTTCCTCCTCAGTGGGAAACTAGGAGCTGGGACAGAATCTGGCAACCCAAGGAACCCAGATTGTTCTGACCCCAGCCTGATTTCAAATCTTCATTTTCTAATTCACTTGCTGTGTGACCTTGGGCAAGTCACATCACATCTCTGAGCCTTGGTTCCTTAAGCTGAAATGTAGTTGGCAATCATTGGTTAGTGGAGACAGGTCATTTGTTCATTTAAACCTATGTGAGTTCACGACACTAATTTAAAAAAGACAAACACTCTCATCACCTTTCCTTTCTCCAGTCAAACTATCCTTTAATGTCCCCTGTCCCCAAGGAAAGGGAGGCCACAGCTAAACAGTAAAAATATTTAAAAATATGATGAACTCTCAACTTGAATTTCCAAAGGTCCCTAATCTGATCTATTTAAAGGATTTTCAGAAGCCACTCTGGCTAATAGTTTTCTCTTTAATCACTGACTGCAGGATTTAACATGCAGGCAACTTGGAGTCCCACTGGGATGGTTCGTTGAAGGGACTCAGAGTGTGGACTTTGCCGTCCACACGAAGAGCCACTCTTTGTGTTGGCTGTTTCCACCTTCTCTTCTTTCTCTGTTTCCCGCCCTTTTCCCTCCTCCTCCTCCTCTCTCTCTCTCTCTCTCTCTCATCCCCAGGAGCTCCTTCGATAACAAGATCTCAAAGACACATACATGTATGAACCTCGCTGTGGAGTTCTGGCTGGAGAAAGACCAGTTCGGCCGGAGAGATCTGGTGATAGGCAGTTGCCATGCGGAGCGCAGCAGCATTCACACAAAAGTCTTAAATGAGTAAGGTTCCAGCTGTCCTCCCTGGGGCTGGGCCCCTTCCTGACCCACCCTAGCTGTGGCCACACATTTCCACCACCTCCTAGATGAGCCCTCAAAAGATCTCATCCTTTCCCCAGGATCTGCTCCGCCTTCTGCATCCCCTCTCAGTGATTGCCCTGTCATCCTCCCAGAAACCATACACTTCCTCCTTCTCACTCCCTGCAGCCCGTTTTCACTGGCTCCCATCAGTGACTTCTGGAAACCTTTGCTTGCTCCTTTCTCTGCATCCCCACAGCCATCATCCTGGCTCACTTCCTGGACCATTGTGGGAGCTTCATCTGGCTTCCCTGATTGGACCTCACCTCCTTCACTCTTGCAGCAGGAGTAACTTTCCAGCATGGGAATCCCCCAGCCCCTGCTCCAAATCTTCCAATGGTTCTCCAATGCCCTCTGAATGAAGAGCAAACTCGTAGATGTTACTCAAGGCCCTTCTTACCCTCTCCCCTGCACCACTCTGCAGCCCTTTGCCCTATAAGTCTCTCTGAAGGACCCACCCATCCATCAACACACCATGCATTTTCACACCACCATGCTTTTGCAAATGCAGATCCTTGTGCCTGGCACACCCTTCCCTTCTTTAAAGCTCCTCTTCATTACTTGTCCATTCAACAAATATTTACTAAGAACCTACTATGTGCTAGGCATGGCATGCTTCACACTAGGGGTACAGTAGTGAACAAGACAGACAATAATAAGATCTAGACCCTAGCTAACCAAGTCTGTCAATTTCAACAGACTGAATTCCTCAGGGGCAAGATTTATCTGATTTCTCTCTGTAATTCCAGAATGCTGAAAGCAACTAAGTCCTCAGTGGATGTCCATTCATTTACTCACTAGATGTTCACTGAGAGCCTAGATCACATCAGACATTCATGGAGAGGACAATCCAAGGGAAACACTGTGGAACCTGGAGCTCTATTAACCCAGTTCTAATCTAATCAACACTTAGTAGCTGTGTGACCTTGGGCAAGTCATATTACCTCTTTGAATTGTCCCTTTGACTATTGCTGACAATGATGCTTCTTGTATAGGGCTTGCTGAGAATTAAGTGACCATATAAGTTATACTCAATACATAGCACCTAGCATATTGCCTGTATTTATCTGTTCTATTCTGTTTATTTACCTCTCTTTCTAGAGATATCCCACCAAAGATGAAACGTTTTCTTTACAATTTTAGAGATAACCTGGGAAAAGTTATCCCACATCTGGTAGAAAGTCAGGTAAGTTTGAGCATTCTTCAGTTTGAGGTTCAGGGTGTATACACTGGCAGTTTAGCAGAGTTTAAAACCTTGGGCTTTAGAACCTGAAAGATCTCAATGAAAATTTTCAGTTTTGACATCTACTAGATATGTGTCCTTAGGCAAGTGACTCAGACTCCCTCTGTAGCATGGGAACCATTACAGTTCCTATTTCATGGAGATGTCATGAAGATTCAGGGAAATATAACATGGAAGTGCTATGCATGGCACCTAGCATGCAATTGGTGCTCAATACAAAGAAGCTTAGCCACTGTTGCCATGATTCTATGTGGAAATCCAGTAGAGTCTAAGCTTCCAGGTACTAGTTTTCTTTTACCAGTCCCTGATCTGACTCTTCTCTCTGTTATGGCGGCCCAGGTATGTCCTCTGATCAGTGAAATTCTCAGGCAGCTGGATGTGAAACTGTTGAAAAGCCTGATGGGTGAGTGTCTACATCTATCCAGGGAAGAGAACTCAGGATAGGCAAATGGCTAGAAGAGGTGCCCCCTGCTGAGGGGTATCTGCACATGGTCTGAGAATACTTAGAGGTGACCACATTATAATGACCATTTATTGTCCCCCAAGAGAGCTGAGACAGCAGAGAGTATACCTACAAGCAGGCCGGGCTCTGCCAAATCACCCAAACCTACAGATTACCAAAGATTGTACCTTCTCTTAAGATCTCCACTCAATCCTTTAGGGAGCACTGGCTCTATCCCAAACCTGAGACCACTTCATTCCAGTTACAGATAAACAAATACAGTCCCCACCCTCATGGAGCTCACAGTCTAGTGAATGGAAGACAAGAAACAAACAATTAGATATCATTTGAAAAGAGCTGTAACACAAATGCTCTGAGCACAGGCTCTTGGTCAGCATGGATGGGTGAGAGGCCCTGCACTGTGGATCTGGGAGTTGAAGAGGTGACCACACCAGTAACTGAAGCTGCCTCTTCTCCTTACAGAACAGGCTGATGCTCATGAACTCGACCAACTGTGAGTCCAGCCAGCAATCCCCATACCAGGCATGAATATCCTCCCGCTGCCTACTGATGATCAGAAGGAGATTCCACATCTTAGAAATCTTAGGACCTTAAGTATCTCTCAGACTGGGGCTTCCACTGCCCTGAAAACTTTGACCATAGGCCCCATGGATGTCCTGTCCTACCCTGTAATAATTCTAGATCGGAAGGGTGCAGAAGTCCCTCTGCCTGGGCCCTGAGTTTGGGTTCCTGAATTCAGGCCTAATAAAGACCCATCCTGAGACTAAATATACCTGGGTTTGCTCATCAACCCCGAAATACCAGAGAAAACACTCTTTTCCTATATTTTGTAGCCAGAAGCCCATCCACAGATGTGCTCATCAATCCAGGATGGGGGGGGGGGGTCCCGTTGAGATTCCCCAGTCCTTCATTCATTTAACCTGTATTTATTGAGCACTTACTATGTGCCCAGCACTTTTCTGAACTCCAAGGGAGTATAGAGAAAGGGTGACAGAGTGGAAAAGCACAAACATTGGTGCCTAACATTTCTGAGCTCAGACGTGATGCAGCCCAACAAGAAGTTCCATGAGGATATAGACCATATGCGTCAGGGTGACCAATGATCCCCCAGCCTACAGTGTAGGTCTGGCTGGCACAGAGTGCGAGCTCAGCCAATATCTACGGTTTAGTGAGTGGACGAATCTTGGTCTTACGACCCACTAACTGTGTCTGGAAGAAGGCACTTTACCTCTTGATCTTCCTCAGCTGCCAAGTGAGAATAGAAAGTTTACAGTATGCGGAGCAATAGGAGCCTTCACACTGCTGGTGAGAGGGAAGTTGTGCCACTACTTTGTAAAACTAGGTAACAGTGTCTCCTAAAACACAGCAATATATGCCTGCCCTATGACATAGCAAGTCCGCTCCCAGGTATATGCACAACAGAAATGCATGCATGCAGGCACCACAAGATGTATACAGGATTGCTCAGAGCAGCAGTGGTCATAATGGCTTCAAACTGAAAACTTCCTAAACACCCATCAAAATAATGGATACATAGAAGAACTTGTGCGACCATCACCAGTGGAATGCTCTACAATAGTGAAAATGACCTACAACTGCACATGACCACATAGATGAATCTCACGTACCTAATAAAGCCCGACACAAAAGAGCTTGTGTTGCATATCCCATTTATATGAAGCTCAAAACTAATCTATGCTGTTAGAGGTCTAGATACTGGTTACCCCTCAGGAGAAGGTTAGTGACTAGGAGGGGTTTGATGGGGGCAAAGTTCTGTTTTCTGGATCTAGGTGCTAGTTATGGGGTTTGTTCGGTTTGTGAAAATTCATTGAGCTATTCGCTGACGTGCATTTTTCTTATGTATGTTATACTTGAACAAAAAAATTTAAATAAAACGTATGTGCCGTACAGGATGTTTGTTGGAGTACACAAAAATTCATTTGCAGTATATCTAGCATATGCCAGGTCCATGAAGTATGCTTATTAAATGTCATTTAATTCATTGTTAATTATCTGATTAATGACTATTCAGCTCTTACCTATGAATTTACGCCCTCCTCCACCCAAGGATAGGGAAAGCCTACTGAGAAATCAAGGGGAAATAACATGCACATATTAATAGTAGTAGCATACGCATATTCAGCCTTTGGCATGTGCCAAATTTGGTGCTCGAAGCTCACATTCAGCATCTTATCAGGTTCTCACAGCAGCTCAGTGACATATGGAACTGCTATTCTATTTTATCCATGGGGACATGGAGGCTCAGAGAGAGAAAACCATTTGCCCAAGGTCACACAGCGAGGAAATGACTGAGTCGACTGCACTCAGGCAGCCAGACTCTAGAGCCCATGCTCTTGACCTCTGCAAATTCTACCTTCAGTCTTTCCCCACTCCCTTCTCACACACACACACACACACACACACACACACACACACACACAGAGTGAGGTGACAGTGATGAAATATGCGTTCAGCTAGATTGGAAAGCTCAAACAAGGATGTGTCAACAGCTCAGAGATGAGAATAGGGCAAGAGAGGCTCATGTCTCCCATCTTTCAATTCAGACTCCCTAATCCGAAATGCTTCTCCGGGGATTTGCAACCCTAAACGCCCATGTTCACAGAGATGGTTCCCCTTCACAGCCTTGATGTTATGGGGTTTCCTGCTCATGGCTCAAAGAGCAAACACGAGAGGCCTCATACTCCAGAGAGGTTGCCTTGTCCATTGGTGAAGGCAGCTTTTTTTTTTTTTTTTTGTCTGCCTTCCCCCTGACCCCTCTGTGGGTGGCTCAGGGACTTCCTTCCTCAAAGAGTCTCCTCAGATTTCTCTTATTGTTTTCTTTTCATTTTAAGGTTCTTGGACCCATGGACTCATCCTGTTTTCCTCTGGAGGAGCCTGTTGCACAACAGACCTCTATTATGATACTGGGGTCTGGGGCGGGGGGTAATTTAAGCAGAAATTCACCCCCAAATGCTCAGAAGCTTTCTCCAGGCATGGCCTGTCTATACCTTGTAACTTCCATGCCCTTCTGTTACAGAGCTCTGACTCTGTGCCAGGTAATGGGCTGCAAGCTATATTTGTTTCTCCATTTAAAACTCTCTGTAGCCCTGGGGGATAGGTGCCAACAGCTCCATTTGATAGGTGAGAAAGCTGAGTCTGGCAGAGCAGGATCATCTTGCCCAGAGTCATTGGCTGAGCTGAGTTTGGAACTCAGAGCTGTCTGATTTCTCAGGAATGGGAAGGCTGTAGAATACGTGAGTAGGCACTTTCTAGACTAAAGACTCTGTGATGCAAACTTGATCTTGAAGTTAAGAGCACTGAAGCCAGGCAGCCCCAGATGACAGTCTGGCCTTCACTTCTTCCTAGTTGAGATAACCTTGACCAAGTGACTGTCTTACTTGAGCCTCAGTGTCCCCACAGGATTGTTAGAAATGATATAAAGCACTAGTGTCTCACTAAAATGTTTTACTATTATTAGCTATAAATATATGTGAGAAGATTAATCTCCAAGGTAAGTGGAACTTGCCTTAAGCAAACTCTGCTTACAAATATTTTCTCATCTAAGTTGGGGCACCTAGCTCTTTGTGAATCTTTTTGCCCTCTGTCCCTCAACAAAACCACGGAGGTTTCCAAGGCCATCTGAAGACCCCCTCAAACTCAGCCCCGCTCCTGATCTTACTCTCAGGGAACAGAGCCAACGCCCCACTCCCAGGTTCTGGAGGTCAGAGCCTCTTGAAAAAATTAACTCACCCTTTAAAAACGATCTCTTGATTCACAGAACACTAACGAAGGTTTTCAACCACAATCGCAATCAGATTATGTAGGAAGAAAGGTGCACTACCTACAGTTTCTGAGGAACACGTTGGGAAGGCATTGATGTCACCAGTATAGGAAACCCTGTCTTGAAATGTTAACATTGTCCTTCCACATTTCCTGATGCCCCACAACACTTGCCCTGTTTGGGGCAGTAGAACATAAAGAACCTGTGGCTTCAAGGAAGGGCAACTTCAGCAGAAGCAGAAAGAAGGCTTTCGAGTTTCAAACACCAGAGTCTTTAACAAAATGATAGTGGCAAAGAATGAATCAGTGTTTGCTGGTGGGTGGGGGAGGGTATGACTCTAAAAGAGCAGCATGACAGTGTTTGGGAGGTGGAACTGTTCTATATCCTGATTATTACTGCGGTGACATAAAATTATACGTGCATTAAAATTCATAGAACTACACATCTAAAGATAAAAATCCAATTTTATGGTGGGTTAATTTAAAAAATTTTTTTAAAGCCTAGGTTTTTCAATTTCGAAACTCAGGACATAGGAGACATCAAGAATAGCATATATGTAATGAACTAAAACAAGGTTTTCTGCCCCAAGACTAGAAAAGTCCTCATGTTGGGGTGGTGGAGTATGAGATCCAACATAGTTATGGTGGTTTCTCAAAAGTGTCTCATGACCTTGCTGCTCCCCAGGCAAAACTTGGTGTGGGAAGAAGAACAGACACCCCCAAATTGATGTGCAGGATTCAAGAACAGAGGGCATCTGTGCCCAGGTTCCCTTCCGGAACCAAGAGAGATGACAAGACCCCAGGGAAAGAAGGTTAATTAGAGGGTCTAGGTGGGTCCAGGTAGGTGGGCTGGGGTGGCCCTTCATGGTCCTGCCTGAGGCCCAAGGAATCAAGAAACAGCAGAACAATTTGGGATGTCTAACAAGGGAGTAAGAAGTAAGTGTTAAATCCAAAGGAGCCTTTTGTGCAGAAGGGAGACACAGTGGCTCAGCAGTTGGGACCAGACAGCATGTGGATGTCTCCGTATTTCTAGCCAAAACAGAGACAGGAGAGCCTTCTCCAGATACCATGGCACGAATAAAATAAAACTCCAGGGGAAAATGGAAAGTTTCTAGTATGTAGCAAATGGCATTTGAAATGGTAACTAAACTATAAATATATTGGAAACAAAAATGTATAAAAACATGAGTTTATGAACTAAGATTTATACGAGCTCCTCAGACATGATCCCCCATAGCCCTGCAAGGTAGATATTATCCACCCATTTTACAGGTGAGAAAAACTGAAGTTCAGGGGGTTGGAGCGACTTGCTCAGGGTCACAGGATTTGAACCAGGGCAATCTGTGCCCAAATCTAGCCTCTTTCTGTCATAATACATATGCAGCCTCCCAGCTTCAAACCAGAGGCTGCTAGTCATCCAGTAACTGGCCACACGAACTTGAATCAGTCCCCTGATTTATCTACCTGTTTTTCTGCAAAATAGTAGCAACTTGAACCAATCCGTAAGAGTTATATCAAGGTAACAAAAAAATGGGACCCTTTCGAGGATTACTGACAACATGCAAGCTCTGGAAAGAGTCTAGAAAGTGCTTGAATGGATAGAGTTCGAAGCTACGGCCTTGGATCCTTGGAGGCATCAGCTGGACTCTCACAGGATATGCAAGCAGTTTCAGAGAAGGCCTGGCATGAGGAAAGGCAGTGTGGCTTACTGATTACAGCAGTGACAAGACACAGGGGCGAGTTCTGACTCCACTCCTCATCAGCTGTGTGTCCCTGGGAAGTAGTCACCTTCTCTGAACCTTGGTGTCCTGATCTGATGTTTGAGGGACAGCAATATTAAGTTCAAATACAGAGAGTATTCGGCATGTAATAGGTAGTCAATAAATGTGCATTTCCGCTTTCTCTCTCTCTTGCTTATAAGGTGTCAGGTTCTGCAAGGCAAAAGCTACTCTCACCAGTCTAAGACCTTGATCTCTCCATGCCTCAGTTTTTTTCATCTGTAAAGGTCCAAGTGGTGAGAAAAAATTTCTTATGTATTTCATTTGGGGAATAGAAGAAGAAAGAATTCAAGTAGAGACCAGGATGCCATAGCATTGCTTAGCCCTGGGAACCTGGAAAGACTTCTCCAGGATATAAAAATGAAATCATGAAATTTACAGATGTGGAAAAGCAACAAAGTGATTCAAAGAAAGGACTGGAGTGTACCTGCCTCGGGCCTATGTCTACCATGCAACTCTAGATGTGTCAACTCACACTTCAAGCCTTAGTTTCCCCCTTGTAAAATGAGGGTACTCATTCCCACCTCACACAGGGCTGTGAGGATTCCTGAGATGCTGTATGTTAAAAAAAAAAATGCCTGGCCTGGCATACAGCAAGGGCTCAGCAAGTATTAGCTGTTGGCACCGTTTTTATTGGTATTATCTAATGAACTGAACTCTAACTCTGCCATATCCTCTCTGTGCCTATGGGCACTTGTCCCGCTGGGCCTCAGTTTCCTCCTTTGAAAAGGAAGAGAAGTAATCCCTCCCTCCCTCCCAGGGTTCTGGTGAGAATGGATAGCCCCCAGCACATGACTGTTGTGTAGCAGGGGCTCAGAAAACAGGAGACTCCAGATATAAGGAAATCAGAGGCAGTTTGCTCTTTTTGACATTTTAGGAACACGATTTGGAGCAGAAATGGAAAAGGGGTCCCTTTTTGGGCTCCAACTGGCTGCTTCTCCCAGTGTTCCAAATTTGATTTTCCAGGCCACCTCGGAGCATAGGTGCCCTGAGCCCACTCATAAAACCATGAAGTCTTGAGTAACATCTCCATCTCAAGTTCTTCTCTGTTTAACTTGTCAATCACATGGCTTAACTGTCCCACCTACTAATATGATTGGCAATTATTTACTTTGGAGAGCCCTGAAAGACACCACCAGATTGCAGAATTCTGAATTCTCCACAATCCATCATCCGATCACACGTTTCCTTATTCCCACAGTATAAAAGAGGCTGCCTCCTCGGCAGAAGCAAGCAGGAGAGGGAAGAGGAGACCAGGTCAGCCTCCAGGACTTCTGAGAAGACCAGGTGAGACCTTTCTGTTCCACTCCCACTCTGGCGTCCTGGGTGTCAGGGGTGCCAGGCTCCTTGTTGTGGGGTGGGCACTAGCGACAACACTTAGGATCACTCATTGGGGGCCTTCCAAGAGAAACAGGGCTGACCATTTTCAGGGGTGTGGGGATGGTCATTCACTCTGTTTGCCTAAGAGACTGGCAACATCGATATAGAAATGTGTCAGTGCAGAAAAGGGAATTTGATAGTGGTGAGACATATGTGGCTGCAGGTCTAACACTGCTGAAGTCCCACACTGGGGTTCTCTTGTGGGCATGCTCTTCATACCCTAAATCGAAATCTCTATGACACAAGTTTTGACTTGAGGTTGCACTGTGCATTCAGATCATCAGCCCCAAACCTAAATGCATCCAGTTTCATACATTTTGATGCCTTGTTCTGGGAGTAGCGTTCTTAGCTGCCGTTGGATTCATAAAAGGTCTGTTTTCCAAAAGAGATTCAGAGGGCCCGATCCCCAGGGAAGCCATAACTGGCTCTTTGGACCAAAGAGCCCTTTCGATTCCAATCAGTCATAATCATGATGGTGCTTTGGCCAAATCAGCCAGTTGATAGAATTTTTCCCCAAATAGCAAGATGTCTCCAAAGTGTAAGTGCCAACTCCAGCTTTGTACATCTTTTCCAGCTGCCAAATAGGCCTATGGTTGGTGGTTTCTGAGAGGGGACTGGTGTAAAAGGCAGTCAGATATCAGAGGTTCTTCCAGAAGTTCATCCAGGTCAGCTTGAGGGAGAAGAGAAAGGTGTAGAAAAGATAGTGTGGGGTGGGGGCGGTGAGGGGCAAATTCAGACAGAGACTTATCTCTAACCACAGCTTTGCCATCAATTTTTGTGTAACCTTGAGAAAGTCACTACCCTTCTCTAGTCCCGATTCTCCTTGTGCAATGTAGACTTTGAATAACATAGGATTTTCCCAACAATGGTCTGGATGAGATGGTGCCTATGGCCTCTGATAGTCCGTGACTTGCAAGGGCTTCCACAAACCATCACAGACTGGCCCCTGGACCAAAAGACTTAACAGAGATGGTGGCAAAGCAGTTCAATTCTTTAGCCACTAGCGTGTTTGAGCCTTTTCATCTGCTTAGTCTGAAGAGCAGGAACTAGGAACAATAATTCAAACCTTCGTGAGCAAGCCCAATTAGAATAAATCTAATGGTCACTTAATTTAAACAGAGACCTCTTGGTCAGACAGATCTGGCTTTTAAATCTTATTCCCATGTGTACTTGTGACCTTAGAGGAAGTTACCTAAAATCACTAAACACCCATTTCTTCAACTGAGCAATGTAGCTGATGAGTGCCCACATCTTAGGGTGTGGTTAAGATGAAATCTGTTACCAAATGTGGAGTGCTCAGCCTGATTCCTGGCACAGAGGAAATGTTGAGTAGTGTTAGCTATTACTATTTACTTTCTGGTGTTCTGGAGGCCAGGGGAAGGTGGTAGATGAATACCTCTCTGATATCCATGTTACTTATGGCCTATCACCTGTCCATAGACACCAAGAGAAAAGATGTTTCAAATCAGGGGCCTCATTGTCTTCTGTGGATTGCTGGCCCAGCTGCAAGCCCTGTCCTTGCCCCCAGCTCTGAAGTCTGCAAGTCCCACAGATCTTGCTGGAAACTTGACAAATGGTAAGTGAGAGTCTGTGACAACCTCCTTCAGCTGTCTGTGTTCAACCGTCCAGTGGCGGAGGGGGACAGGGATGAGTAGGGGAAAGGGTTAGAAGATCTGGAATTGTCAGATACAACCTCTGAGAAATTCATTACCCATTTCCAGCTCTCAGCAATGGCCTGATCTCTGGCGGTTTATTGGACAATCTCAGTAACCTTCCACTCTTGGACGCCCTGAAGCCTGGAAAAGGCAATCCTGCTGGCCTGGTTGGCCTGCTTGGGAAACTGACTTCATCAATTCCTATCCTAAACAGCTTTGTTGAGTGAGTAACCCTAAAGTAGGGCCTTGGTCCCCACCAGAGAACTCCCATTGGAGATCTGACTTCCCCAGGCATTGACCATGAAGGAAGGAGAGGGGTAGTCTAAAAATGAGGCCAGGACTCAGTCTGAGACCTTTCTCACAGTCTGGCAGGTAACGTCAGTCCTCTTAAATCAACAATTGCCCCCAGTCCTAAAGCATGTCCTGAGTCCCCAGCATTATCTATAATCCTCACAACAACCCCCTTAAGTCAACTTAATAAGCCCATTTTCAGAAAGAAAAAACTAAAGCACAGAAAGGAACCTGTGGTCACAAAACGAGAGTGATGCAGAGGGAGGGACATAACTCTAATTTACTTAAGTGCAAAGTCAAGGTTTTTCCCACTACCCAGTGGCAATTTTGTTCTCACCTGTGGAATCCCTTAGAACACAGTTGGCCTTTGAGGTAAGCAAAAAAGTATAAACTACTCTCCTCTATTACATCACCAATGTGATGCCCATAGAATGATCTAATACGTTGTTTCCCATGAGACATGTGAGAACTCTCTAAGCAAGGAGTGATAATGGAAAGCTTGATGCAGTGAGCTGTCAAAGCCTGGGTCCTTGATAGGGCTGGATCAAAGGTATTTCCAAGGTTCCTATCTGCCCAGGTGCTTGCCCCTAACTTGAAAACAGACAGGTAGACCTAAATTTAATTTCCAAATGCACAATCTTCTTGCTGGGTGACTTGGAACTAGACAATCAGCCCCTCTGTGTTTCTCAGTCTCATTCAGGTTCCCTATTTTTAAAATGAAGATTATGGTACCCACAGAGAAAAACCATCGAGAGGACTGGAAAAGATATAATCACCTGACACAGTGGCTGACTCAGAGAAGAGGCTTGCTTTCATCCTCTCTCCATTCTCCCTGACTTCCTGCTCCTCAGTCTCCATGATAAACATTGTTAATTGACCTGCCATTGAAAGTCATGGCAGGATGAGTGATTCCTATCCATAAATATTTGTAAAAAACTTACTCCACTTGTCCATACATCATCTACTCCTCCACTTACCAATCCATCTATTCACTTGTCCATCCTTCCTTCCATATAAACACTTACTCTTCCAAGTATCCACTCACATATTCATCTCATCTGCTCGTTAATCCACAAAGTCAACCAATATAGACTAGCTCCTTTCTTTGTAAGGCTCTGAGCTGGCATGCAGAATTCAAACACAGACAGAATGCAAACATAATCCAAATAATAATCCAGACACAATCTCTATCCCAGAATACCTCATAGAATTGAGTCGAAGAGAGGGCCATGGTTGTGTCGTCAGAATGTGGCCAGGTGCAGAGGTTGGGAAAGACTGATGTATAACTCAGAACCCATGTGATTTTTGCTGTAAGACTCCCTTCCTGTCTCTCCCATCCCACCTCATGGGTAGCACCACTTCTGGGATGGGTACAGTTGGTTTAAATGTGGTTTCTAGGTTTGGGGCTGAAAGAGCTAATGTTTCTCCCTTCAATGTTGCTCCCTGGGCAGTCTGAAGATCACTAATTCCGAGCTGCTGGAACTTGGTCTTGAACAGAGCCCTGATGGCCATCATCTCTATGTTACCATCCCTCTGGGCTTTGTCCTCAACTTGAAAGCGTGAGTGGGACCCAAGGGGAAATGGGCGGATGACTCACCAGAGCAGACCTCGATGACTAAAGGTAGCCTAAAAGGGGGCATTGAAGTCTAACAGACATGATCTTCCAAGTTCAGTTCATTTGTTGCTATGCTGAGTGACCTGGGGTCATTCGAGAAATTCACTTGACCTCTTTGAGCTCTGGTTTCCCCTATTGGGAAATGAGGTAAGTACAGCCGTAGGCAAGGTGGAATGAGGTGAGGCTGGCATTTCTGGCAAGGAGGAAAGCCTCTTCTGCCTTGGAATGTGGCGGGGCCAGATGCAGCAGACTATCTCCTCTTCAGGCCCCTGCTTGGAAGTCTGTTAAAGGTGTCTGTGAAGCTAAACATCACGGCAGAAGTCTTTACTGTGACAGATGATGAGCAGAAGACCCACCTGGTCGTTGGTGACTGTACTCACTCCCCTGGCAACCTGCAAATCACTCTACTCGATGGGTGAGGCCAGAGGGGTGGCTTCTCCTGACCAGAGAGAATAGGATGGGCTGATGGATGGAAGGTTGGGAAGATGAAACAATCAGGGAATGGATAAGCTGGAAGATTGAAGGGTGCAAAGATGAAAGGGTGGGAAGATGGATAGGAGGGAGGGAAGATGGATTGGTGGGTGGGTGGGTGGCAGATGGGTGAATGGGTGGGTGGATGGGTGGATGGATGGATGGATGGAAGGATAGGTAACTGGATGAGTAAATAGTCAATTATCTCTTCTTAAGCTGGGCTGACCAATTTTATGCTGGATTATGCAACAAAAAATCTGAGTTCAAGTCCCATCTACCAGAGTGGTATAGGGAGAGGTCGAGAGCTTCCTGTGTGAACTTGGACAGTACTTCCCCAACTTGAGTCTCAGCTTACTCAGATAACTATAGCACAGATTTACATTGGGGTTATTGATTGAATCCACATAGATAATAGGTGTGGTTTGGCTTTGTCCCAGTAAGGGATAAAATAGCTATGCAACCTACCTGGGTTACTTATTTGAGTTAACTGTCCCAAGGGAGATGAAGTCAGGCATAATATACAGAAGTTATCCCCATCATGGCTAACATTTACTGGACACATAAATTGTGCTCCATACGTATCATTTCATTGAATCCTCAAGGCAACTACACACTAAATGTTAATCCATTTATGGAGTCTACAAAGTCTCATTGAATAAACTGTGTGTCTATTCTATATGTACCTACTGTATGCACTGCTATGCAGGGTGTCACTCCCTTTGGATAGGCCCCTTGGTATTTGCCTGCTTGTGAGTGTGGACGGACAAGGCCCAGCTTCAGCTACTTAGTGCTGAGACTGTGATGGGCCCAGTGGCCCCTCTAAAGTCTTCTCCATACCAACCCCAGACCTCTGTATTTACCTATGGCTTTTCTCTTTCAGACATGGCTTTATTCTTCAAAAACTTCTTGATGACCTCACCATAATCTTCAATAAAATCCTTCCTGAGCTGGTGCAGAAGCAGGTAAGTGGGTATAATAGGGGCTCCTGGACCTTGGGTCTTAGAGCTTTGTAGGCTGAAAGAGGACACCGGGATGAGCTTTTCTGAGCCCTCACTTTGATAAGTAAATTCCATCCATATCGATTTGTCCATTGATCCATCTGTCCATGTTTCTATCCATCCTTCAAAATGTATTGATTGTTTCCTGCTCTGGACCAGGCCTTGAGTATATCCATACTCCAGCTGAAATGGCCCTACTCAGAGAAGCTTCCAGTCCACCCCCACTATGGCTACAGACAAGCATTCTTCCAGCCTATGTTTGGGTGCCTCCTTTAACCAGAAATTCACCCCTCCCAAAGCAGTCCACTCTATTTAGAAGCAGGTGTCATGTCACAGAATGAATACTGGCTTGCTGCGTAATTGGGCACTTCACACACATGCCTTTAGCTTCTCCTTCTGCTCATTGTGGATGTGTGAGCATTCACCTGTAGAATTTCTTAGAATCAAACACTCTCAGACACAGAAAAGTGAATCCATCCTGGGATGAGGCTGCTCCCAGGATCTTCTTACAGACGTTGCTTGGCCTAACTCCCCTCTCTGCCCCTGCATCAGGTGTGCCCTCTAGTCAATGCACTTCTCAGCCAGTTGGATATCACCTTGGTGGATGAAATTATCAGTAAGTACCTGCTTCCAAAACCTCTCTCCCACCCTGCAGGAGCAGTGATTGCCCCCAAAGACCTTTGTCTCTGCATGCTGACCCTCTAGCCTTACCTCTCCCCATTTTGAGTTTCTTTTTGCTTTAAATTATCCAGATAAAATTGAGGTATAGACCCTGTCTCTACCCCTACCCCTGCATCACCCTGACACAAAGAACAGCTGGGCTGGTTTTAGAAAGAGGCGCTGCCCCCACCAAGTCCTCCCTGCCTGAGTTTGGTCAGATCTCGTGGCCCGGAGGGGAACGTGGGGTATCCCCAGACTCTTTCACACTGAAACCATCACACAAGTCTGTAATGGTTATTTTTTTTTTCACTTTCCAGACCAACTTATCCAGGGAACGCATTTCGTAATCAAGATCTAAGCCTTCCAGGAAGGGACCCATCCTCTGCTGAGTTGGTAAGTGCTGCTCCCCACTCCACAGGACTCCTCTCCTGGGGACAGCAGGGGACTTGGGACAGTGCTATCCAAAGACAGAGACAAACAGCGACATAGACAAACACAGATGTGCACAGAGATGTCCACAAAAATGCTGACAGACATGGGGATACACAGGTGGCACCGCAACATAGTCCCAGATAGAAACGCATGGTCATGAACACACACATACACACGCAAATGTCCAGTACATACAGAGGTACACACTCGCACACCAGCACACTCACACATGCTCACACGTTTGCAAACTCATACAATTGACTATGGATACACAGACACACACTCGAATGTACACACAATGAGCCCCCTGACCCTAGGTCTAGGCTCCCCCAGTGGCTGAGACAAGACCCCTAGCCCCAGGGTTTCAGCCTCCTCCCCTCCCTCTGAAAGGTGGTTTTGATGGTGGTCTAATACCAAGAAGTGTCCATTCTGATTGTAGTCTTCTCCCAACAGAACCATTTCTTGCTGCTCAGCCCATTTCTTGCCCAGCGCCGGAGGACTCACAGAAGGCTGCTCACATTCTGGATAACATCATGGTCACTGTTTGGGAACCAGAGCAGCCTTCTCACTGAGGAAACCACTCTCCCTGCTTTCCCACTAGGCATATGTTACATTCACCAAATAAAATTACTCCTTCTCTGCACAGGGGCCTTGTCATTCTTCACCACCACTTGAGGGCTCATAGGTTAGAAAGAGCCCTGGATGGGTGATTGGAGCCATAGAACAGTGTTTAGATCTTATATAGATCTTAATGGTCTTTAGCAAAACCAGATATTCAGATGAGTGTGGATTCAGAGTGTCCTTAGGATGGGTGGACAGGAGGTTGAGAGTAGATTTAACATACCAGGCAGAGATGACGACTCACAGGTTACTACACAAGAAGTAAAATTAATAGATTTGAGAGATGTCCAGGGAGTGGACCTAGGAGGGTGTAGGTAAGGAAGCAGGTGAGGCTCCTATCCATGTCTCAGGTTGGGAAGCCCAAAGGTAACTGGAAATGTGGGAGGATGAGTTGATTCCAGCAGGAATATTATGCCTTTAGATATGGCCTTGCTGCCTGGAAGTGCCTGGGAGACCCCAAAAGAGAGTCCAGGAAGCTGACAAATACACAAATCACGTACCACTCCTCTGCTTATTTGTATCTAGTCGTATTGGTCTCTTTTCTGTTTTCACAGCAAGAGGATAATAATGATGACAAAGCAGATGTGTAGGAGAAAGGACACTAACCCAAAGTATTCATTGCTGGGAGGCTTGAAAAAGATAGGCATAGAGAAGGGTCGCTGGAGTTGCATACGAGAAGATTATTGATGCCCTGGGTAAGAGTCATAATGTTTGAAGGAAGAAGACTGATTTTAAGGAACCAAGATGAGAAGAGGATACAAGGAAGTTGAGATTGTGAACTCAGATAAGATTTATGAAAAATTGAATGCAATAAGGAAGAACAGGGCCACCCAGGCTGGGAAAGGTTGTCCCCTCGAATAAAAAATAAATATGCTATCATTGTTTGAAATCTAGAGGACTAATCCAACCCTTTCACTTCACACATGAGAGTTCTGAGGCCTTGAGGTTTTTGTGAATGACTTGCACAGGTCACAGAGTGACAAAAAGGCAAATCATGAACTGAAACATCTCACGCTTCACAGAAAACCTTGCTCTTTGGGAGATCCCACTGACTTGTGAAAATGAGCTGATTCATGGTGGTGTTTCTCATCCTCTGCTAGATACCTTTCATGTCCAGACCCATCACTGTTGCCACCAACCAACGTGGCATGGTGGCAAGACAGTCCCAGAGTTCAGAACTGCGAGAAAGTTTGTTGAAGGAAATCAGCATGTATCTTCTGGTGAGGATTTAAATGAAGAAGCATCTTCCACACTCACAGATGTAGGAGATCTTTGAGCTCAGGACGAGTAGTTAAATTCTATAAACAGTTGCATGATCATTGTGAATGTCTGCCCATTCAGTGACCTGAAGTACAGAAGGACCTTCCAGACTGGGAGCCAGCAATCAAGACCTGATTGGGCTTGGGGAATATCCAAGCATTAGTTACCTTCATGTTCTTTTGGGCAGATATTAGGTCAAACTCAAAGAGTGCCCCTAGGAATTGAGGTGGATAAGAACAGGCATACACACACCTGGGACCATCATCATCTGTCCCGCTGCCCCCTGACCGTGGCACCAAAGAGTATTCCTGGCTAGACACACATCCACTGCCCATCTCATCTCTGGATACTATTTTCCCCCAGCTCCCCTGGACTTCTTCCTGTAGCCTACAGATAGGACTTTCTCCTTCCCTAACAATTTTAATTCCTAACTAGTCTAAGACTCCCCTAGATACACAAAACAGCCTGAGAGGTGTCCAGCTTAATCAGAACACATTTACTACTTTTAAACAGTGACAAATTTTTCACATTTTAAAAACTCTTTAGAGGGATGTTAGTGACATCTACCTGCTTAGTGTTATACTGACACTTTCCCCTCAGATTAAAGGCCTTTAAAAATTCTCTCCTACATAAAAGCAATGAGAAAAATAGCAAAAATATATTTGTCAGAACCAACTTTTTCAGAACTCTTAAAATTAATCAAATACTTGCAGCAATCTTGGGGTTATTTATTCAATAAATAAATCAGCCTGGGTTCTGTGAACCTGTCATGTTCGGTGGCTTTTCCCTTGATGCTCTGAGGCCACTAAAGACTCCATCTAAAACACATATCAAGTGTCAAAGATTTTCAGAGAACTGTGGTTTATCCATCAGGGGGAGCAAAGACTGCAGGTCTCCCCATAATCATGAATGCTCTGGACCACTAGGGGGCAGGCACTGGCCCTATAGAGCCTAGGTTTTTACAGAGCTAGCAGGTGTCCTCAGGAGGAATGGAGGAAGACAGGTCATTCACAATGACCAGCCATTCAGAACCATCCCTGCCTTAAATGTCCCATGTGAGGGAGGAAATGTGTCTGAGTTCTTGCCCTTACAACATGCTTCACGTCTCTGTTAATTTCAAACTTTAGCCACTTCGCTTGCTTTATCTCTCTCACCTTCCCCCTCCACTGCTACCTTACTCACAAGGGCCTGAGTCTGCTGTCTCTCAGACTCCCTCTCTCCCAAGTCTTCGTCAGAAAACCTCAGCAGTTTCTCTGCCACCTGCTTTCATTCTCTTTCCTATTCCCAACTCCCTATTTTCTTCTTCTACTAATTATCATCAATAGTAACATCTCAGAATTTGCTCATTTTAAAAAAATATTGGAATCTAAATTTCCACGGTATTAGAACAGAATAAGGCTGTGCTGCAGTAAGAGAGGAGCCCTGAAACCTCAGTGGCCTGACACAATAAATATTGATTTTTCACTCATACATTCGTTCCATGTTCCATTTTGGAGATATACCATCTGGAACTCACGACCTCCATGGTCATTAAGACAGAGCAATGACGATTGACAGATAGGTAGGATGTCATTAAGACCCAAGTGGAACATGACATGCATCACTTCCTTCACATTCCATTGTCCAGACATTCTGAACTCCAGTCCTTCACCTCAGAGGGCCTTTGTGGGGATTAACTCAGCTGATGCAAGTAATACTGTGCCTATTACAGTGTTTGGCACATAGTCAGGGCTCAAGAAACATAGCTATTATCATTCATGCCAACTATTTTCCAGAATAGCATTTCAAACAAATTATTCGAGCTTCATTTCATCATCGGAAAGACAGCTGGGGGGAGGGGGAGTGTTCAAATCTTCTTCTCACCACATTATCCAGGAAAACTTAACACGTTTCAGTTTCACTTGTATCTACTTGTGGTTATCTTCTATTTCTGAAAGTTGATACTGGGGCTTTTAGCTGAAAATTGTAACATTTCCCATGATAATAAATTTATTTAAAGATGAGGTACAGTTTAAAGGAGAATCATTAATAAATAAAGGTAATGGTGGCTGATATGCAGCAAAAATTATGGAAGTGACATGTGAATGACTAGAATCTAAGGAGCTTGAGGACCTGTCCTCCAATGCCTGGCCAGCCTTGTTACTGGACAGATACCCTGAGCCAAGAAGACCTCCAGGATCCCAGGCTGCACCAGTGCTCGCGCATATGACTTGTGACCACTAGAGGGAGCTGTTGCATAGCAACTCAGCAATCATCTTCAAGATTAACATTTATTTAGCACGGATAGTGGGCCCAGCGCCTTGCTAAACCCTTTAAATGCAGGATTTGATTTAATCCTCAGAGAGATGAGGACACTAAGGCTCCAGGTTATACAAGTTATGAGCAGTGGATTCAGGATTCGAATCCTGAAAGTCAAACTCTTTGCCAAGGGTTGCATATTCATGAGCCTCCTGCCAAACCTGGAAGATTTTCATTTTTACTTGAAATCATTTTAAATATTGATTATTCTCCAAATGTGTGCTGATTACAAATGTATTTACCATTTTCCCTAACCCCCATCACACTAACTTGTCTTATGCTATTAAATGCTTGGCCCCTAAAGTAGGGTTGCCAGTTTTACCAATAAAAATACAAGACACCTGGTTAAGTTTGATTTTCATATAAACAACAAACAATTTTAGTGTAAGTATGTTTCAAATATTGCATTGCACATCCTTAAACTAAATGATTATTCATCTTTTATTTAAAATTCTAATTTAAATTGGCTTCCTGTATTTTTTTTCTGGCAAACTTCCCCTACAGGCATTTGCATTTATTACTGCTACCTTGTACTCACAAAGGGATATTTATTGAGCACCCTTTCTGCACTAGTTTTGAGTGAAGACCAGAGCAATAAAAGACTGTACAGCAGCTCCAGGCTGCAGTTCAAGCAGCACTGTTGCTTGAGCCATGTGATCATGTGGACTTCATGGCACTAGAAATATCTGTGATAGACCAAGATGACATGTGCAGTTTCTGACAAACCCCAGTAAGGGAGTCTCAGCGAAGACCGCTAGAGTTCTGGAGCAAGGCCATGCCATCTTCAGCGGAGAAGCATATGCTGTTATAAAAACAGCTCCTGACATGTTACTGGGCTCTGGTAGAGAAGAGGCGCCTGGCCATAGTCCATCAAGTAACTATGAGGCCAGAACTTTCCATCAAGCACTAGGCACCGTTATCTACCAAGTCATAAGGCCAGGCCAGACCAACAGCAATCCCTCAGCAGGTAGAAGTGGTACATCTAGTTTAGGCTCAAGAAGGGCCAGAGGATATAAGTAAGCTGCATGAATAGGTGACCCAGACCCCCCACCCCCCATATCATCTATGTCATCTCTTAGTGTTACACTGACACTTTCCCCTCAGTTCAAACCTAGGGTCACACGAGATAGTCCCCACAATGAGCTGATGAAGAAGGAACAAAACCTGAGGTTGGTTCATTAATGTATCAGCTCCATGTGTTGGCATAAGCTGAAATTAGACGGTGAAATTTCACTATCGCCCCACCTGGAGTGACTCTGAAAGACAGGAGTGTGAGGAAACCCTCCCAACAAGTAAGACTTCAGGCTGCACACTTGGTCGTGCACTTTGAGAAAAGAGGAAAATGGCCAAATATTTAGCCTCACAGGCTGAGGCAAATGGCTTAATAGTTTAGTTGGGGACCTAGAAGAAGTTAAGATTGAAGGACTGGGGACTGCAAGGCTGACCTAGTAACTAGCGACGAATGTATGACTTGTCAACAACAAGGACGAACACTGAGTTCCTGACATAGTACCATCCACTCGGGTAACCAAGCAGCCACCTAGACCAGCAGAAGGGCTGAGGATTAGGGCAATGAGAAGGGAGATCATGAGTATTGGTTAAGGCCTCATGGTCAACTAGGGACTCTGGTCAGCATTGTAAGTTTCCAGTGAATTATGAGTACATCAGTTTGCTACGGCTGCCATAACAAAATACTATAGACTGGGTGCCTTAAACTACAGAACTCTATTTTCTCATGGTTCTGGAGTCTGGAACTCTAAAATCAAGGAACTGGCAGGATCGATTTCCTCTGATGCCTCTCCTGACGGCTTGTGGATGGCTACCCTCTTGAGGCCTCCTCAAGTGGTTGTTCCTCAGTGCATACATGCCCTGGAAGTCTCTCTGGGTATCCTAATCACCTCTCCTTATAAGAGTACTAGTCAGATTGGATTAAGGCCCACTCTAACAGCCCTCTTTGAATTTAATCACCTAAAAGCCCTATCTCCAAATATGGTTACATTCTGAAGTCCTATGGGTTAAGGCTTTAACATGAATTTATGGGGACACAATTCAGTGCATAGCAGTGACCAACCAGAATCCTTGAGCAGCTGTGCCTTGATAGAATGACCTTACCGTGAAAAACAAATTAGTTCCAACAGCACGCGGTGTAGACTGCAGACACTGGCATCGCACCCCCAGGACCCCTTACTGGGCACTAACCCCCAGAAGCTGTCAGCATTGGCCACTAACAAAGCACAGCCTCCTTCTGCCTTCTCTAGAGAATTGCTTTCAACTGATAGCAGCCTCTATTATTAGAGACAAGGGGAAAAGTCATGCTATTATATATCCTGTGAAATGAAATACTAATATAATACTATATAATACTATCATATACAGAATAAAATGCACAAACCTTTAAGTGTATCTATATTTCATTTTTATACCTGAATTTCTTAAACTTTTTAAAAAAGACTGTGTATACTGGCATCCATTGCTCCACTTTTGACCAGCACTTACTGAGCCCCTGATGCATGCCACGCAGTGTGGTGGCGTGCTAGAGTAACACCACCACGTAATGTGACAAAGTTACAGTTCTCATGAGCTCGCGGTTGGGGGTGGGGTGCAGATGATAAGCACATAAACAAATTATAAAAAAAGATCTGTTGCTGGCTGTGATGAGGGTTATAAAGGTCAAAAAGTGGGGGGATGTAATGACGACTATATGGCCGAAGGCAGGGAGTACAGGAAGAAAATGTAAGACGGCCTCTCCAAGGAGGGGACATTTGAGCAGAAGCTTGACTAGTAAGAAGATGCCTGCACACCTTCCAGCTTTGATAAGTGCTGGCTGTTTCCTGAAACAAGCCTCTTCACCTCTCTGAGCCTCAGTTTCCTTATTTGTGTTGCAGCGATGGTGACAGCTCTGCCTCATAGGGTTGTGGTGAGGATTAAATGAGGGAGTTGATGGGCTTCACACATGTGAGCATGCAGCAAACGTCAGCAGCTATTCTAATTGCCGTTGCTACCACTGGCGATGCTGTTAAATGCAGCCAGAGGTCCTACTATGTGCAGACCCCGTGCTGGGTGCCGAGGACACATGGGTGGAACAGATGGGTGTCTTCCCTCATGGAGTTCACAGTCTAGATAGAGGGTGAGACAGTTACAGAACAGGGTGATCACAGCTGCAGGAGAAATAGCTGGAAAGTACCCTCAGGACACTAAGAAGAGAATGACTTCCTATCAGATGTCCAGGAAGGCTTCCTGGAGGAGATGACACCTTTGATGGGCCTAAAAAGACAATTGGGATGTCATCAGATAAGTGAGAGCAGAAGCACATTCCATACTGAAAAACTATCCCAAGAAAAAGCAGAGAAAAATGAAATATTCTGTTGTATGCAGGAAAAAAAAAAACTTGCATTAATAGAGTAGAAAAACTAAATAGGAAATGGAGAAGGAAAAGCTTAGACAGAGAAGGGCTGGACCTTGGAGGGCTCAGAGCTAAGGCTGAGAGCTGGACTTTCTCCTGAGCTGTAGGGAGCCAGGGACTTGCATTATACAAAAGATGGCCCTGACACACCCACCAGAAGAGCTAAAATTAAAAAGAGTGACCATACCACGTGTTGGTGCGGGAGCGGAACAGACAGACGCTAGCACGCTGCTGGCGGGAATGTTAAATGGTACAACTGCTCTAGGGAAAGTTCTGGCAGGTTCCTATAAGATAGTCATACCCTACCCTGTGACCCAGCAACTGCACTCCAAGAAAAATGAAAGCATTTATTCCCAAAAAGATTCGTTTAAAAATGTTTGCTAGAAACTGTATTCATAATAACCCCTAATAGGAAATAGCTTGTGTGTCCATCAACAGGAGGAAGAATAAATAAATACATTGTGATTTAGTGGTCTATGGCCATACCACCCTGAACACGCCCAATCTCGTCTGATCTCAGAAGCTAAGCAGGGTCGGGCCTAGTTAGTACTTGAATGGAAGACCATCTAAGAAGACCTGGTGCTATAGGCTTAAAAAAAAAACTTGTGATTTACTCATAAATAGAATACTGTGCATCCATAAAAAGAAAGGACCTACCAATAGCAGCAACAACATGGATGAATACCAAAAACATTAGGCTGAGTGAAAAAAGCCAGGCACAATAGAGTATATACTGTATGTTCCATTCACATGAAGACCAAGAACAGACAAAACTAATTTATGGTGGGAATGAATGAATGAATGAATGAATGAATGAAATAAGAACTCACCCTCATGGAGATTAGAGGACCACTGGCTAGAAAGGGGCATAAGAGAACTTTTTGGGGTGATGTTGAAATTATATATCTTGATAGGGGTTTGGTTTACACTGGTATATGTATTTGTTAAATCTCAGCAAATGGGCACTTAAGATCTGTGCTTTCCAGAATATATTTTGAAATGTTTTCCTTTGCAGCCTAGAGTATGGACAGTCTCCAGGATCACTCTAAAGGTTCCAGGGAGTTGTCTGGTTAAGGATTGGTGCCACATCTGCCAGGCCATGTTGACGATCTTATAAAAAGTAATATTTTTACTATACTTAATGTTTTTCTGCTTCTTTCTGTTCTGCGTGGTTCCTTGAGGGCTCTTTTGGGCAAAAGCAAAAGGTACCCCTGCGTCCGGGCCTGTCTGTTCTGAATGGTCAGTTCCATAGTAATCCCCGGATGCCTCCAGTCCCCAGTTGCCTTGGTGATATCACCAACCTTTTCTGAAGACAGACCTTGGGGGCCAGGGCAGATGTGGCACCCACTGCCCCACAGCACACAAGTTTGATCTCATTGGGTTTAAACTTTTGGCATCATGGAGGAGACCACTGGCATTGGATGAACCCAGATGCTGGAGAACCAGAGAAAGGTACACCTTAGCTTCCTCCAAGCCAACAGACCAACTCCAAACAAATGTTGAACCCCAGGTAATGATATGCGTGCTTAAGTCCATAGTGGGAAGGGTACTGACATCTACAACTTAGTTTGAGATCAAATCAATAAGATGGATGTGCAGAATTTAGGTGGTGGATAGACAATGTTATCTGCAAAACTAACTTTGCTCAGCGTTTGAAAACTTTGCTAAGAAAGTATTAAGAGGAGATGCCTCTGGCTGCAGCGCACAGAGGGCATCTGAGGGGGCCCTCCGAGGGACCGCTGCAACCACCCAGTCAGTAAATGGCAAGGCCTGAAGTGAGGCCAGGCAGTGGGGGTTGAGATGGGGGAGGCTGGAGACTCCGTTTGTGGAGACACTCGGGAAGAAGTAAGGAGGAGGTGAGGAATGAGTGGGAACAGGCCAGGAGTCAAGTTCTCTGTGCAAGGACACCCTAGAATGGCCTCTCACAGGAGCAGCAGAGAAGCAGAGTGAGGTGGGGTGGGGGGTAGGGATGCATCCTGAATGTCTCTGTCCAATGCAAAGGAAGACATTTAAAAAAATTCCTGTGATGTCCCTACTTCAGATGGGTCTTCTGGTTTACCCACTAAATACCTTTCTCCTCTCCTGGAGGACTGTGTGACTAAGTGAGTAAATGTTAGCACAAGAATCTAATTCCGTGTGGGTGACTTTGAGGGAGGTGCCCAATGGGTCCCCCTCCTCCCCTCTCTGGCCCCCAGGAACCCTATTAAGCAAAGAGCAAGACATTTACAGTCCACAGAGGTGGCGAGTCCAGTAACAGTGCGAAGAGTTTCGAGAACTCACTTCGTTCAGTTTTTGGAGACTCCACTGGTGCTAGAGGGTACGCACGCAGGTAAGAGATTTGCTGTCTGGCTCACACACACGCAGAAAGAGCTCCACAACATTTCTTGGTAGATAACTTGGTGCCAAGTCTTCCAGAAGCAGGGCTGCCTCCCAGACATTAGCAGGAGTGAGAACGTGATTGGCCTTCCTAGTCTTCCTCAGCCCTTCCTGTATGAAGGGCTGGCGGAACGCAAGTGTCTTCAACACCTCTCCAACCACTGGCCACGCTCTCCAGGCACTTCGAGCAGGCAGCATGGCTAGCCAGAACAACGTGTTTCTGCTCGTTTTCACTGTGACTAGAAAAAGGATTTCACCTCTCTGAAGGGTGCTCATCCAAACCTCATCCCTGAAATGAGGGTGAAACAGTGTCCACCTCCAGGCATCAGTGTGGGGTTAAGTGGGGTTCAATGGATTAACACGAGGAAGAGTGTAGACGTTATTGTCATCACTGTCGTCATGTTGTCACCTCTTATTTATGGGAAGCAATGTTGTTTTTTCACTTTTGGTAGGGTTGTACAATTTCTTGTTAGAAATAGAAAATGAAGTTTATTTAAATTTTCAAACGTAGTTTCATTTACCAAAATGCATGTTGAGTAAGCAGTAATCCGGGGTTAGCAGATATTGCAGAACATGAAATTAAATGTCACCAGCAGGTGAAGGCACGGCGCAGGCAACAGGTGTTTGGAACACGATGGCTGAGAGATTGAGAACACAAGTTTCACAGTCAGAGGAACCAGAGTTCAAGTCCTGGTCTCTTGTCCCAGTAGCTGTGTGACCTTGAGCAGATCACCTGGCCTTCTGCACCTCCATTTTCTGATCTGTACAATGAGGGGTAATAGCTGTGAACTTGGATGCTGCAGGCTTAGCCTGACAGGTAGTGAGCACTCAGAAATGGTAAGGCTGTTCCTATTCTTCACTTCAGGCAGCCTTTCCTTTCATTCATAATTAGCCCCCAAAATTGTGTTCCCAAAGTCAAACACATAAAATGTGAGATGTTATGCAGGGTATGTGTGTGTGTGTGTGTGTGTGTGTGTGCGCGCGCGCGAGACATTGGGTGAAGGCATCCAGTTTCGAGAGGGCTAAAGCCACTTAAACCCTCGTGATGCTTTGATGGTAGCGCTCCATCCAGCTTTCCACATGTGCTATTTATTTTTGTTCTCCGTCCCCACAACTGAAACAATTGAGCTCTGTGTTTGCATATTCCTTTGTCCATTTCTGGCTCTCTCTCCATCTCCCTAAGAAAATGTGAGTCCCGGGAGGACAGGGGGGGTTTGTTTGCTCCCTGCTATGTCCAAGGCACCTTTACTAGGTCCATTAGCTGACCATCCAACTGACCTGCTGGCTGACTGTGTCTATCTGTCCCTCCAGTCCTGAGTTACTGAGGAGAATGAGGGAACACATACCACTCTGTCTGGGTTTCCCTTTCCTAGAGCACTTACCAATGCCCAGCTGACCTCCACCTGAACATGCTGCCTGGATGGGAATGACAGCACTTAGCCCTCTGCCTACACTGACCCTGATCATGACTCAATGCCTGTCCTTTCTGTCCCTGTATGACACCCACCCTTGACTGTGAACCCTACAGGGGCGGGGAAGAGCTAAGAGTCTGGTTTAACCAGGGTTTGTTTGCCTTGAATCTTATCTATTCCTGGGCCACAAAAGAGGGATTATGCCCACGAGTTTCCAATTCCCATTTCTGTCTTTCTTTCTCAGTGGTTCCGGGTACTAGTGTGACTGGGCTTTTGTTACAGCAATAAGCCATGTCATCACAGTGCTTCCCTGGAATCCCGACTCCGTGGGTAAGCTCTGGGAAAGAGCTCCACTCCTTTGTCCTCTGCCCAACCTTTATTTGCTTATTTTCAAGCTATTTCATGGGGTTATTTGCTGACAAAAAAAAAAAAAAATGCCTTCAATGTAAATTTTATTTTTAATTCTCCTGCAAGGTCTATGCCAGACCCATGGGAAAACACATGTATAAGCTTTGACCTTGTATAGAGGGAGCAAAGAGCAACAATTTTCCACCCACAGAAGCCACTCTTCCCACCATGACTTTACTCCATCGGCCAGTTTCTCTCAGGCAAGAGATAGAATCCAGTATATTCCATGTCCCAACTCCAGGGGGCATACCCCTCGAGTTCCTAAATGGTCCTAGGAAAGGCCCCTCCCTCTAGGCC
Organism: Rousettus aegyptiacus; assembly: GCF_014176215.1. Lineage (NCBI taxonomy): Eukaryota > Metazoa > Chordata > Mammalia > Chiroptera > Pteropodidae > Rousettus > Rousettus aegyptiacus. The sequence continues at coordinate 19,503,540 of NW_023416287.1, read as the reverse complement.
TACACTTGGGGCAGATACCCATGCTCTCCTCACTGGAAGAGTGGGAGGAGAAATCACTACTGTTTCCTAAGAAATATCATCACAGATCTGCCTCCTTTGCCCTTTTTACCGTTTTGTCACCTCAATCTGAATCAGGAGCCTCCACATGAGGCACCCAAGACTATGCAGCCAGTCCTTGGCCATCTGCTTGTACTGTGGTCTGGCCCCTCTCCTTGGTATGCAGCATGCGTGAATTGTGGTGCCCTGGATGACACTTGAGTTTTCAGATGTGAGTGAGGGCTGGTGAAGACATACATCAGTGAGCAGTGAGAGAGAAGAGCCCTACTTCAGACAGAGTGGCCAGGAAAGGGCTTTCCAAGAAAGACACACTGAAGCTGAAATTTGGTGAATAAGAAGGAATCAGCCAAGGGAAAGGCTAGGAGAAGAGCAATCCTGGGAGAAGGCTCAACAGGTGCAAAGGTCCCGAGGCAGAAACGAGAGGAGATAGGGACAAAGTGATGACAGATGAAGGCTGAGAGGCGGACAGTAGCCAACCACGTGGGGCCTTGTAGAGCTCAGATTTTCAGGTAAGAGCTGCAGAGGCCTTTGGAGGGTTTTAATACGTAGGTGAGTAACAAGGTCTAAGTAATATTTTAAAAAATTAACTCAGGTTGTTGGGCAGAAATTGGACATTGAAAAAGAGACTGGAATAAGTAAATGAATGGAGGGATAGATGGATGGATGGATGGATGGATGGATGGATGGATGGATGGATGGATGGATGGATGGATGGATGGATGGATGGATGGATGGATGGATGAGTGGATGGATGGATGGATGGATGAGTGGATGGATGGATGGATGGAAGGAAGGATAAAATGGACATTTCTCAAGGCAGGGGCAGATCCAGTCCTCAAGAAAGTAAGTAGTTAGTACCTGGGGGGCTCCCAGGAAGGTAGGAAGACATCAGATCTAGGTGAGGATGAGGTTAGGCAGCTTTAAGTAGAATCTGCTTTCTGAGTTGAGCTTTGAAAGTCAGTGATGTTAACATTTTAATAATAATAACAATAATAATAGCACTTGCCATTTACCGAATTCTTTGACATTCCAAGCATGTCACATCGTTTTATGTGACCCTCAAAACAGTCCCATTTCAGAACTGAGGAAACAGGTTCAGTGAGAAGTAACTTTCCCTGCACAGCTGACCAGCCCAGGAGAATCCCAGTGAATGAACCATGTCTATTGGACTTCCCCTGTTCTGAGGTCCACGCAGGGCAAGACAGAGTTGTCAGAGGGTGGACAAGGAACTCCAGGAAGAGGACACAGCACAATCAAAGGCCTGGGAGCTGGGAAAGGGTGATGCCGAGACGAAGAGGCCCTCAGCGGTCTGAGGGGGACTGAGCAGTATTGAGGGCAAGGCCATGCCACCCGCAGGTTCCGAGGTGTGCCAGGCCGATAGGCACAGTTGTGCTTGCTGATCACAGTGAGGGTGTGAGGGCCAGGAGGAAGGAAGCAGGAGCCGATGTGGGCCTAGGCCCTGGCACTGGGCTCAGGCCTCCCACAGAGAGGCATTGTCCATGGGCGGCAGGCGTGGTGGGCTGGGGAGCCCAGAAGAGGGTGTTTGCCTCTGGAGATTTGCTCAATGGACAGGCAAGGTCCCTCCCAGGAGGCCTCACCTTTAGGAGTTCAGGGCCTTTGGTGCATCTCCAAATATGGCGGATGGCAAATATGGCAGGATGGCAAACACGCTTGCCTTATTCCTCTTGACAACTCCAGGAAGATGAGGCCAGCCAGGCCCCAGCCACATGCTGTATGGTACCAGGGCACTCTCTGCCCCTCTCTCATCCACCTGCACATGGACATAGGATTCAGCTCTGAACCACAGTCTGGCTTCTAGACTGAAATTGGGCATCAGGATGGTTTCCCAGATTATGCCAAAAGGCTGTCTGCCTCTCTCCCCACAACGTTAACCTGAAGTTGCTGGAGGACAACATGGTTGAGTTCAAGTTCCAGCTCTGGCACCCCTGGCGGTGACCTGAAGCAAGTCACTCATCGCTTAGCCTCAGATGCCCTTGGTAAACCCAGGGCTACTGAGCCCCACCTCTGAGTTGACTGAGCCCCTTAAGTGAGCCAATGCCTTCCCCTGAGCAATGGGAGAAGGGGGGTCCTGCAGGGCTGTTCATTTGTCCTCGTAGTTCATAGTCATGCTTCATTATTCATTCACTCCACAAATACTTGTTGAGATTCTGGAAGGCACAGACAAAGCAAAGAGGGTGTTAAACTGCTGCAGGAAAAAAAAAATGAGTAAAAGTACATGCTAAGTGCTGTGTGAGCATGCACCTCAGTTCAGTTCATTTTTCTCAGCATCCTTGAGGGAGGTGCCACTACTATCCCCATTTTACAGATGAAGACATTGAGGCTCAGAGAGGTTAAGTAACTTGCACAGGGTCACATGGCAAAAAAGTAGCAAAAAAGAAATTCAAACCTATTCTCTTGAGTGAATTAATTAATGGAGATGTATATTCCTAAATCCTTGGGTGCATTAGGAATAAGGGATGGGCAAGGCTATTACTTCCTTCCTCCAAGTTCGTTATCTAAACTAAACTATGATCATAGCCTCTCTACAAAGGCTTACCCCACTACAAGTAATTATAGCAACAGCAACATTTAGTGAGCATTAATTCTGTGCCAGGACCTATGCTCTAAGCCATATTCACCATGTTCCTCTTGGCACCCTATGAGGTAGGTGCTATCATTATTCCCATTTCATAGATTAAAAAAAAAAAAAAAACGAGACTCAGAGAGGTTAAAGAATGTGCTTCAAGTTACACAGCATGGAAATGATGGAGCCAGGACTCAAACCCAGTCTGTCCTCAGGACACTTCTGTATCCACCAAGCTGGGGAGACATCCCCTAGATGAGTTTTTTTGTGTTGTTTTGTTTTGTTTTGTTTTTTTATGCCTACAGCACCCAGTCTTCCTAGGTGGTCTCTCATCCAAGTACTAACCAGCCCTGACCCTGCTTAGCTTCCGAGATCAGATAGGATCGGGCGTGTTCAGGGTTGCATGGCTGTAGACAACATAGGTGGGTTTTGAAGTCAGAGTTCTAGTTCAAATCCTGACTCTGTCACTTGCTGACTATGTGAGGCTGTTTCTTCTGTGGTAAAGTTGGGCTAATGATGCTGGCTCTGGCGGGGATGACACTGCACTGACAACCAATATAAAGCCCGGGGTGGCATTTGCCATGTTGTAGGAATTTCATATATCATCACTGCTACTGTCCTCATCATTATCCCCACGGGAGTGACTGCCCAGGAGGCAGGAAACCCTGTGCACAGGCCAAAACGTGGCTGGTCCAGCTGCCTACCACGTGCCCCAGTGCCCCGCCCACCCTTCATGCCAACCTGAGATCTCCTTTCTTCAAACCTCAGGAAGCTGGGATTCTAAGGCTTCCTCCAGACAAGGAGATGGTTCAACAGAAGCAATAACTATTTTCCTTGAAGACATTGACCCAGTCTCAGGCCTTGGCCCAAATGCAAAGAGTGACAGCCTAGCCCAGGGTATACAGGATGTAAGGCTGGGTTTCCAGACCCACTGCACAGTTGAGAAGAGGAGTAGGCTGAGGTTATTATGAGTCCAGGTAAAAGTGTAGGGAAGGGGCTGAGAGCCTAGGGCACCAGGAAGGTTTTTAGCTGCAGTCAAGTCAGGAGCCAAGAGGGAGACTTAGCCTTGAGGTAAGGTCCCTCAGTCCACTAGGACCCTCTGAGGGTCAGGACCAGGGAGTAGAGAGCTCCCTAGCTCTTCATCGAGAAAACCAAAGAGGAGTGATGAGGAATCAGACTGGCCATGTCTTTCCCTGACCTCATCCCAATGACATAAACCCACTCTGCACACAGCAATTGCTCTGTGCCCAGCCCTGTGCTGGGATGATTATGGAGATGAGAAGCATCAGACAGTCCTGGTCCTTCAGGGAACTCCCAGTATGAGCCAGTGAGGTACATTCTGTGCTCAAGGAAAGCCAAGGCACATGGTAGTGGAGGGCAGTCGAGGAAGGCTTCTTGGAAGAGGTGATATGTCAGTTGAGAAACCAAGTAGAAGTTGGCTAGTCAAAGGAGGAAAGAAAGCCATTCTATGGGAGGAGAACAGCATAAGCAAAGGCCAGGAGGCAAGATACAGCATTGTGAATATGTGTACAGTACTGGGATTTGGGGAGGGGACGCTTTTCCACAGAAGTGGTTGCTACCAACCTCTTGGTTCCCTGAGCACCTCCGATCAGAGCAGGACAGAGTGACATGCAAAGAGAATGGAAAGAAAAAGGACCAAAGTGCTTTAAAGAAAAAATTTATAGTGGGCTGGGGGACTTCCTGGTCAAAAGAGCAGGATGCAGAGTGTCATCTCTGTCTTCTGGCTTTTGACTACAAGGTGATTCTTTCTGACCCCAGTATTAGTAATAATAATTGTCATAATCATAATAGCAGCTAAAATTCATTGAGCTCTTGTGGCATTCCAGACCACAAATAGATTGTCCTATTTAATCCTCCCAACGACTTGGGTCTGCCTGACTTCAAGGCGCATGATATTTCTCCTCTACCCTCAAGCCTCCCAACACACGGGGATGGGGGTTCTGTGATTTAAAAAGGGTCTCCATGGCCTAGACCTTTTCGGTTTAGCAGATTCAGATTCCCCATTCTTCCAGACCTCCCAGAGACCATTCATTCATTCAGCAACCATTTATTTATTAAGCACCCACTGTGTGCCAGGCACTATGCTGGATAGTAGGGACACAGGGGGAGCAAGTAGAATCAATGCTCCTGCCCAGAGCTCATGGCCTGGTCAGGGAGGCAGATATCGAATCACTATTGCAAGTGTCTCTAAGAGCTCACCCTGTTCTAGTTCATAGAAGACACACATCATCCAGATGCCACATTTGTCTTTGGCAACAAGGAAACCACATGCCGAGCCAAGCAAGAGCTCGGGTCTCTGGATCAGCATCCTTCCTCCCTCCAAGCGGAACAGTCCACAGGAGGCAGAAGCTTCCATGGGGGGTTGGAGGCTGAGCCAGAATGCAAGCTGGGGAACTCAGAACCAGGTTACAGGCAGTAATGTTCCACCTCATGGAGAAGACAGAGCAGCCAAGGGACCAGAATACCCCCAGCTCCTCTCCCAGGAAACACCTGCAGGCCTCTCCTTCTCTCTCTCTCTCTCTCTGCCTTTCTCCTTCTGGCTCCAAGCAGCCATCTATTCCTTCCTCAGGCCCCTTAGAATTGTGGATTAAGCAAACAGCTTTCTTGCCACTTTGAGTCCTACCTGCATTCTCATGTACCTCCTGCTTCCAAACTGCCTGTCCTGGGCACATAGGACAATATTTCTCCAAGTGTGGTCCAGGATCTCTTGATGTAGAAGAGGGAAAGCTTTACAGAGGAAAGGGACATGTGAGCGAAGTTTTAAAGGATGAATAGGAATCCATAGGAAGTGGAAAAGTATCACAGGAAGAAGGAAGAGCAAGGGAAAAGGCACAGACACAGGAGACAACAGGGTATGTTCCGGGACCTTCGAGCAGCTTCAGGTGACTGGAACTTTATAGAGCAAAAAGGGAATGAGCAGGAGGTGGAGTTGGCTGAGGTTGGACTATTGAGGGTTTTAAGTGCCAAACGCTATGAAGTAGGGCACTGCTTCATTTGCTAGATGAGAAAACTGAGGCACAGAGAGGTTAAGTTGACTATATAGACCACACAACTAGTACCTGGCGGCAGAGGCAGGACACAGACCCGAACGGTCAGGCTCCAGAGCCCTCTCTTTTAACCACTTCACAAAACGGCCTCTCCCGGACTTCATGCCCCAAGTCACCAGGTGTGGTGGGCCTGCCCTTGGCCCCTCCTCCTGGCTAACAGGGCCCTTTGTGCTCACCCCAGGTTCTGACGCCTGCCACCTGCTGCTCACCGACCCCCAAGAAGATGGCTGGCTCAAGGACCTTCACTCTCCTCTGCGGTTTGCTGGCAGCCACCTTGGTCAGAGCCACCCTCAGCCCCCCTGCGGTTCTGAGCCTCGGCCCAGAAGTCATCAGAGAAAGTAAGTCTCAGCCACCCAGGCCTCAGCACCATAAGGCAAGGTGGCATGTGGAGCAGCTCTCCAAAGGAGGGAAGGAATTCCCCATCACTGGGGATGTGCAAGGCACAACTGGGACCCCAGGTCTAAAGTGAGATGCAAGTGGGCAAGTTCTAATGGTTGGGAGTGTCTAAGATTCCCAAAAGCCCATGATTCCAAGATCGCCGCCTTCTTAAATTCCATAATTCCGAAGACCCACTACTCTTAGTCCCACAGCCTGCAGAAGGGGCATGTAGCGCGGCGTGTGATGATATACCTGCCTCTCCTATTTCTCATGCCTAAATCTCCATTGGAGTTAGAGTCAGTATGCAACCAGTCCCCAGAGCAAAGACCCTCGGCTGGGAGTATGGCGGCCTGGGCCCCAGGCACAGCTTTATCACCCTGTAGCTCTGAGGCCCTGGGAAACTACCTGAACCTCGGTTTCCACCTCTGGAAACAAATGAGAGAGACTGCCATGTGAGGTTGCTGGGACTATCCAATAGGACAGGAAGTGACAAGAGCTTGATGAACTCCATGGTCAGGCTTCTCAACCCCAGCACTTCTGACCTTGTGAACCAAATAACTGTTTGTTGTGGGGGGCTGTCCTGTGCATTCTAGGATGTTTAGCAGCATCCTCAGCTCAATTGTGATAGTGCCAAATGTCTCCTAGGGGACAGAATTTCCCTAGTTTAGAACCACTGCTCTCAAGTGTCCCCTAAGAGGATGAAAATCAGTCGGCTCTGGAGGTCCATCTAAAGACCAGCCCTCTGCATGCCCAGGGCTGGGTGGGCAGGTGTGGTCCTGAAGGGCTACACAGGCACTGTAGCCAGAGGAAGGATCCCCAAGTAGAGACAGGGAACAGAGAGTTCTAGGTGCTATGGGGAGAAGCAGAGGTGCCCTGGGCCCATACTGTGAATTGCAAGCATATGGAATTTCAGCCAGAAGGAGCTTGGAGATGAGCGACCATCTTTAGGTTCCCAACCAGGAGAATCTTGAGTTGAGTTGTGTGCAAGTGGTCGGTTTTAGAAGTGATCCCAGAAAACACCTTCAGGAGAGTGGGAAGCATGTCAGGCAAGGGCAGGCAGTTACCACTGCGAGTTGGATCTCAGTCCTACCAGACAACTATGTTAGTTAGGGCCAGTCAAGAGGCAGAAACCACACAGTAAGCCCAACAGGTGAGTTCGTATAAAGAATAATGAGCAGGGGTTTGGAGTCATGCAGAATTGGCTAAGAAGGAAAAAAAAAAAAAAAAAAGAACTCCAAAGAATACCCTGGGGATTGGGGAGAGAGGAAGGCTAATCCACAGAGAGAACAAACTTGGAGGGAAAGAATCCTCCCCAGGAGAAGTGTGGTTGAAGCCCACTGGATGGTAGAGAAATCGCCAAGTTGTCCATGTCAGAGCTGGTCCACAGCTGGCAAGCTGAGGCCAGAGAACTGCCTGCAGGGAGTCAATGGAATTTTCTGGAAAGCTGCTCCTGAGGAAGGGGGTAGCTGTTGACTCACCAGGAAGCTGTCTCCTGGAAACTGCCAGAAGGCAAGCTGAGGTACCCACAGTACTCACTAGCTGCCCTCAAGAGTGCTGCTGAACTCACAACCCTGGACAGTGATACCACAGGAGCCTGGCAGGAGAAGGCCAGGGCCAGAAGGGGGAGCCCCTTCCTCCGCCATGTCCCTCCAGAGCCTCTACTGACAGGACTTAATGTGGCACCAGCAGGCAAAGGAGGAATATTTACAGGGCGCATCTTTGTTATCGCAGGCAAAAAGGGTGGTTTTTCTGTTGAGAGGCAATAACACAGAGGGACTGAGGACATGGTGAGGCGCACCCACCTGAGTCATCCTGCCCGAGGGCTGAGGGACGTGGGGTGTTCATACACCAGTTCCCATAGGTCACTGGCCCAGGGCTGCCGCCCAAGCATCATTTCTCCAGAACTTCTGACCTGCTCTGCACACAAACCGAACAGGCTCTGGCTGCAGGTAGGGAACAGAACCCAGGGTTAGTTTCACAGAACCCAGGGTTAGTTTCACAGGCCCTTAATCTTGCCTCCTCCTTTCTCTGCTAATCACCTGAGGCTCTTTGGACAATAGGCCCATAGGATGTGGTTGCCACAGAATTGTTAGCAAGTATGTTTTGGCAGCAAAACAGTCCTAAGCAGGGCCTTGTGGGTTCTCTGTCTCTTGACTCCAGAAGTGTTTGCCACTGGCTGGTGGGAGGAATGTGGGTCCATGTGCCAAGAATCCTGGCCAATGCTCTCAGCAGAGACTGGCAATGCTCAGGGGTGTGAATGGTCCCAGTTATGCCCCAGCCTCAGTCTTCGTGTGAAAATGACCCATCTGCGTCTCTGTCCTCAAGGCTACATCTACATGGTGGAGATGGTTAGGAGGGGGCAATCCATAGCCTCACCTTGTGCCCAGATCCAAGTAGCCCTGAGTGATGTCTCATCCCAGCCTGGAGCCCCCAATAAGCCATCCTTCTTGACCCTCCTGCTACACTCTAATCCCTGGGATCTGCCTTCAGGGCTGACACAGGAGCTGAAGGACCATGATGTTATCAACATCCTCCGGCAGCTACCTCTGCTCAGCTCCATACGGCAGCAGCCGGCGGGGGGCATTCCCATACTGGGCAACCTGGTGAACTCTGTCCTGAACTATATTATCTGGTAAGTCAAGAAGACTAAATTGGGAGCTCCTTCCCTACACTCCTGCCCAGGACACACTACGCACACTCAATCAACCAGTTAACAGGCATCAATTGATGCCGACTCTGTGCCTGACTAGAAAGAATGTTAACAAATGAAGTTTCTTTTTCAGAAGCTCCTAGAGGAGTTAATAATAACTACAAGAGAGTCACACAGGAGCCCTAATAGGGCAACCCCAGAGGAAGGTCACCTGGGGTGAGAGGGTAAAGAGATAAGGCCTTCTCAGTAGAGGTGACAGGTGAGCCAATGATTTCATAAGAAAAATGGCAGTAGAGGTAGAGGGCCAGCCTGGGCAAAGGTAGAGAGGGATGAGAGTCAGTCAGAATGGCTAATGCTCAAACCCCAAGGTGACAACTGGGAGGTCAGAAGAGCCAGGTCAAAGAGAGTCTTACAAGTCAGCCCAAGGAGCTGGGATTCATCTCCTAAGTTAAGGGGAAGCTGTGGGAGCGCTGTGAGCAGGAGTGGGGGGAGGAATGAGGCAAGACCATGCTGGGGAGGAGTCAGTGGACAGGGCTTGGGTCCAGCTGCTGGCTGGGCATCAGGGGGGACAGGAAAGACGGAGATCAAGTTTGGAGATGATGCTCAGATGAATCTCACCTCTCCTTCCTCCCATTCAGGCTGAGAGTCACCTCAGCCAACATCCTCCAGCTGCAGGTGCACCCCTCAGCTGATGGTCAAGAGCTAGTGGTCCAAGTCCCACTGGACATGGTGGCCGGACTCAACACGTGAGTATCCCCTCAGTCAGGCACAGCAACCCTGACAGATTCGCCCACTCATTCCCCCTTTCCTCCATGCAGGTATCTGGAAAAGAGAGTTCCAAGTAGAAGGAAGAGCCAGGGCAAAGGGCCTGAGGCAAGAGTGCACTGGCTTTGTTCAATGAATGGCAAAGAGAGGGGGGAGAGAGAGTGAAAATGGTGGGAGGTGAGGCCAGCAGGAAGCTGAGACCAGATCGTAAGGGCCTTGTGGACCAAGGTGAGGACTTGGCTTTTACCAAGTGAGATGGGAGCCATGTAGCATTCTGAGCAGAGGAGGGACATGACATGGTTTAACGTTCTGAACAGTCCTTCTGGCTACTGTGTGTAGGGGCCAGAATGGAGGCAGTGAGGTTATCCAGAAACTACCGAAGCTTGGAGGAGGGTTTGGGGGCAGGAAGGTAGTGAGCGGTGGTCAGATGCTAGATATGTTTGGGAGGTAGGCAGAGACAACAAGACTCAATCTTGATGATTGAACGTGGGTAGAGAGAGGGAGATTGAGGAGTCAAGGCTGACTCCAAGGTTTTTGCTTGTGTAACTGGCAGGATTGAGTGGCCAGAAACCAAGACCAAGGGGAAGATCATGAAAGGAGCAGGTTTGGGAAGGATCCACAGTTTGTTTTGTACATGTTAAGTTTAAAGTGCCTGTAAGACACCTGGGTATGAAGTTGAGTATAAATTTGTTGTCACATGCAGGGGATTTAAACCAGGAGAGGAATCAAAAAACTGAGCCTGAGACATGCTGGGGTAAAAAAAAAAAAAAAAAAAAAAAAAATGGGGGAGATGAGGAGTACCCAGAAATGGGGTCTGAGAAGGGAGGTGAGAGAGCCAGAAGACAAAGAGGGACAAGAGGTTTGCTCCATCCTGGGGCTGGGGTGGTGCTCACAGCATCGGGCACCACCGATCCCAGGCCCCTGATAAAGAGCATCGTGGAGATACACATGGAGACAGAGGCCCAAGCCATCATCAGAGTGGAGACCAGGAGGACGGGTCGCCCCAAACTCGTCCTTGAAGACTGCTCCAACAACCACGGGAGCCTGCGAATCAGCATGTTGCGAAAGTAAGTGTGGCCACCTCGGGCTAGGCTACCGCCATGCCTGGGAGGGCAGCTGGGTGGTGGCCCTGCCCCATTTTACAGATGGGAAACACTGATGCTCAGATAAAGAGAGGGACTGTCCTTCCTGACTATTGATATGGGGCTTCTTTCAGGGAATATGTAATGCCAAAAAAGTTTAAGACATCAACGATGGAAGCCATAATGGTAGGATTTCAAGCATCATGCCAGAAAGTGGGCAAACATTTAAAGGTGCAGAGGAGCTACCTTCTTAGGGCCCCTTAAACCACCCCAAGGCAGGCTTTAGTGGAGCCATGGGTAAAAACATGCTTTGGAGTCAGGCAAATGCATCTCCTTGTTTACTGTCTGGGCGATGCTGGGCAAGTCACCTCCCTGCACTCCATCTTCCAAGCTACCGTGAGAGGATTAGCTCAGGCCACAGCCATAAGTAAACACTCAGCAGAGTGCATCACACACAGCAGGGACTCAAGAACGTGTTGCTTCCCTCCACTTCTCCTTATTAGGAGAATGGGGAGAAATGCCAATTGCCATCGTCCTAGTGTCCAGCACAGATTTCTGTGACAACCTCCAGCCCCTGCTCCCTGAGAACTCTCTGCCACCATCTACACGTGGCTCAGGGTCTACTCCCAGCCCTGTCTCTAACAGGCCATGTAACCTTAGGCAAGTTCCTTCCCCCCTTGGACTCAGTGTCCCCTTCTGCAAAACAGGGGAGGAGTGATCATCTCTGACCTTTCCTAATCTCTCTCCCCTTGTCTCTGGAAGACTCTCCATCCTGGTCAGCCCTTTCGCCAACAAAATCAGGAACCTCCTGGTGCCAACCCTTCCCAAACTAGTGAAAAGCCAGGTGAGTGGAATTAGGACCTTCTCGCTGGCCTGCAAAGACTGCTTCCCCTGTGGGGCTGGGGTGGAAATGCAAGCTGGTGCTAAGGGACCTGAGTGGGAAACCTTGGGCCCCACATAATTCTTTCAGCAATGGATCACTGAGGTCAAGGTAATAAAAATGCCAAAAGTCAGAGCTGTGCTGATAAACTGTTAACAACGGACTCTGGAGCAGCCGAGCGGAGGAAGCTCAGATTTACAGCATTTGCTTATTTCTAGTGTAAATACTCCCTCCAAGGCCAACTTCAAGCGACTAATGTGATGTCACTGAGCAAAACTGGGAAGAACTACAAAGCAGCACACTCTTGTATGGTATTTCCACCACACAGATATGGCAGACGTAAATAACCTCAAGAGCAAGAAATAACAGTAAGACATAGCAAACTAATTAGGAAGTAATGAGTTTTGAGATTTCATTAACTTTGTTTTAGTATAATTTATTTAATTGTAAGTTAATATCATTTAACTTTTAATAATGTCTAGTTTTAGTACCCAGCTCAGAAATTGCTGGAAATTTAACAACTGTCCCTCACAAACTGGTACAAGCTGCCTCTAGCACACCAGTGTCTCATACCAACTTGTGGTCTTCAGGGATCTGTCACCACCAGGTCCTGTTGGATTTATTTTTCTGAGTTAGTAAACACGAGTCTATCTCATTTTATATGCCCCTTATACACCACAGGTAAGTTAAAACTCTATAAGATGGATTCACCCACCTTGGCCATTGATTTCGACAGTAAGTTCCAAGATGTGTTCATAAAGGGCCTCCTACGGCTGAAAACAGCTTGTCATATAACCAATATATTTTTTATAATAAAACTTTTTCGAAATGAAATCATAATAGAACTAAACAACTTTGGGGAAAAAACACCCATAATCCTTCTACCTTAACTTGGTAGCTGTTTTCTCTGTTGCATATTGCCTTCCAATCTCCATCCACGTGCACTTGTAGTTTTTATGTGACTGCACTCAGTGTCGATCAGATGATATTCTTTAAGTTATATCTATTTTCTATGCCATTGTACAATATTCATAATTATTGTAAAAGCTGCATCATATCTAATACTTTACTAAACCATTCTAGAGAGCCTTCTTAAAGAAATCTGAAAGTGAATAATTTTGTAAAATTTAGCTTTTCTTACATGAGATATTTTTTCTTTTAAGGATTTTTTTTTCTATTTAAAAGTGGAAGTTTATTAAAGTAGGGCCCAGGTGGAAACTTATTCCAAGCCTCTAGCAAAACCACACTTTAGCTATCATCATACTTTAATAGCTAAAAATGTGGTTTTTTACATTTACTACACTTTAACTTACTAGAAAAGAAATTTTTTGCTAAAACTTGGAATTACAAAATGTTTTTTGTATAATATCTGTGTTTAAGAGTGAAAAGCCACGTATAGTGAAGCATATGAGAGAACCGGCCTTCTGTTAATCATCACAGTTTCCCATTGAGACTCACCGGGTTTGATATGATGGTCATATGAATATTTTACTAGATGTGAAGGGAAAAGGTGCAGCACATTGAAACCAATAGGAGCCCATCTAGAAAATGCTGAAGCCCCATCAGTATAAATACATGGGTCCCAACTTCAGTTGCACATCAGAACCCTCTGAGAAGATTTTTTTAAAACACAGTAGTCCCCCACTTATCTGCGGTTTCGCTTTCCAACGTTTCAGTTACCCGTGGTCAACTACAGTCCAAAATATTAAATGGACAATTAAAGAAATAAATATTCATGAGTTTTAAATTATGCGCTGTTCTGAGTAGCATGATGAAATCTTGAACCGTCCTGCTCCATCCCGCCTGGGATGTGAATCACCCCTTTGCCCAGCATCTCCACGCTGTATATGCTCCCCACCTGTTAGCCACTTAGTAGGCATCCTGGTTATCAGAGTGTCATGGTATCGCATTACTTGTATTCAAAAAACACCCTTATTTTAGTTAATAATTGCCCCAAAGCACAAGAGTAGGGATGCTGACAATTTGGATACACCAAAGAGAAGCCATAAAATGCTTCTTTTAAGTACAAGATATATACAGAGAGTGAAATAGCATAGTATATGTAGGGTTTAGTGCTATCCGTGGGGCATGCACTGGGGGTGTGGGAACATATCACCTGAGGATAATTGGGACTTCTATACTGATATCTGGGCTCTACCTCAGAGATTCAGATTTATTTAGTCCGGGCAGAGCTTTAGTATCCCAAAGGATTCTAGCTTGTCTGCTGGAGGATTCTAAAATGTAGTCAGGGTTGAGACCCACTGGTGAAATTAAAGAAAGTCACAATCTGGGAGAAGGTACAAAGGTTACCTGGGACACCTTTCCCATGAGGAACAGGCAGTCCCTTGGCAGTGAATGCTGCCAAATCCTTCATCCTCTCTGAGTCCTGGGTTGGCAAAGCAGCTAGGAGCAGGGAATGGGTTTTTCACAGAAAAAAGTTAACATTTCTCAAAGTACAATGTCCTTTCTTGAGAGTGGCAATGGGTAGTCAACCAGAAGGTTCTTCTACTGGAGAAGTTGTATCTAAGACAAAAATGACAAAAATCTGAGAGTACTGACCTGGAAAATGGACTGCCTAGAGCAGAGAACAAGGTTTTTGGGTCCCACAGGCAAGTCAATGTTTAACCTCCTCCTTAGCAGAACAGGCAAGGCCAGGATTAGGTTAGGCCAGGGTTTCTTGCCCTTGGCACTATTGACATTTGGACCAGATAATTCTTTGTAGTGGGGATGTCCTGTGCACTGCAGGCTATTAAGTAGCATCCCTGGCCTCTGTCCACTAAATGCTAGTAAATTACTGCCCACGTTATGACAACGAAAATGTCTCCAGAAATGTCCAACATTTCAGTTACCGTGATCAACTACAGTCCAAAACTGCTGATAAAAATTAATGGCAATTGGGAGTGAAGAGAGTTCAGTGGGCAAAAGGGATGTGCTGCGGCTAGACACCCACAAAGGAAAGAAAGAGATTGTTCGCAAGTCTGGTTGGGTCTGTCTTGCCAGCCTGTGTTCTAGAGTCTGACATGCTGAAGGAACTCAGTAATGACATGTCAAATGAATAACTGAATGAAGGAATGACTTCTCCATCTCCCTTTCATGGAAAACATGGGCTCTTGAGAGCAAGATGAGTAGTCTGATAGGGAGGGCACCTGGCTCACCAGGTGCACCCTGGGCATAGGACAAAGGACAAATCATTGAAAAAGACTCCAGGTGACACGAGGGGCTGGAGTGGGTTCTGAGCAGTAGAGATGGCTGGGAGAGTAGAGTTTTCAATGCCATGGATGAAAATCTGGCTGGCCGTGAGCACCATGCTGGGACTCAGGGGCATGGGTAACTGTAGGGCTTTGTCCAGGCTCCCTCACTGATGAAGCCCCTGCATTTGTGCTATTACAGCTGTGTCCTATAATGAAGGCGTCTTTTGAGGACATGTATGCAGACCTCCTGCATCTGGTGAGGGGTAAGTGCACTGCTCCTTTCCACTCTTTTCCTTTACTGCTGGGCCCTGGCTCTGCCCAGGGGATGCCTTACCAGTCAGGCCTGAGTAGCAACCTGGACCAGGAGCAGGTGGGAGGAGCATCAGTTGATCTTTGCCTGGGATGAACAGGCAGAAATTGAACACAACTTCCAGTGCTCACTATATGTAAGTTTCCATGTGAGCCAGTGGATACCCCACATAAATCCAAGTTCAAATCCCAGCTCCTCATCTGTAAAAGGGGCTCACACATCCCTACCTCACGGAATTGCTAGCAAGGATTAAAAATTTACAGAAAGTTTCCAGGCACATAGTAGGTGCTCTATCTGACACAGAAAAGTGTTTCAAACATATGCTAAATGGATAAATGAATGATACAGCAACCACTGAGGGCTATTAGGGAAGAGATAACAAAGGAAGAGATGAGATGCATGCTCAGGAGGAAGCCATTTCTCCCTCACTGAGAGCAGCAGAGATGGGCGGACACAGGCTTCTGCCCCACACCACTTCTGCTGTGCTCACACCCCTCAGAGTGGGAATTGCCAGGAAGAAGAAAATGCTACCATCTACCGTCCTGGGATCTGAAGCGCCACTGCCCCCTGGTGGCCAAGTGGGGAATCCCCAGGTGAACACACATGATCCAGCGGACAGATCCAGGGGACAGATCCAGACCCTGCCTGAGTGCAAACTGCAGTCTGATGGGGAGCTGAAAAGTTACAAGCAACGGGTCGGTTTTGTTCCAAACCAGAACGATGGCACAGGACCAACTGGGTTCAAATGAGCAATCATTTCACTTTTCTGAACCTTGGTTTCCCCATCTGCAAAATGGGTGTAAAAATCGGACCTACCTCGTGAGGTTATTTGTGAAGTTTAAATGAGCTAACACATGTAAAGTTTTAGCACAGCACCTGGCACTTGATATACGCTCAGTAAATGTCATTTTCGTCATTGTCATTACCAACATCATCATTACTACTGCTCCTCCATACTTAACCTCCCCACTGCAATAATGCAGTTCCAGCCAAAAGCAGCCCCCAAACCACCCCATCCAATACTTCCCTCCACCCTCACGGAACTTTCTTCTTGTCCCTGAGCAGTGCCCGTTTCCCTCAGCTCTGACCACCTGGAGTTTGATCTTCTGTCTCCCATCATCAGGAGTAATGCCATCCAGCTCAACCTTGCGGTGAGTGTCATGGGAACTTGAGAGTAAGTTGGGGACACCACTGCCCTTTTCTGACCGCCAAGGATCAGACACCATGGGTCTGTTTCAGGAGAGAAAACACTGGTCATGGTTAGGACACACAGGTGATGTAGAAAAATCTCAACAAGCTGAACATGTCCCATGTAAACCATTCTGAGGGAGAAAAAATAGCAGGTAGAGTCTAAGGGCCACACATAGAGCGCTGATCCTAGTGATCTGCCTTCCAATGCTGATTTCCCCAGTCAGGGGCCAGAGTGTGTGTACCGGGGCTCTCGGCCTGTCTCTCAGGCAAGCCCTTGCCAATCCCCAAATATCTGGTTACCTTGAAAGAAGAGACCAGGAACAAAACATGTCATTGAGGATCACACAGACCTACGTTTCTCTCCTAGCTCCACAACTCTTTGACTGTGTGACTTTGGGCAAGTTTCTCCATCTCTCTGAACCTCAGTGTCTTCATCTGTAAAATATAGATAATAATAGTCACCAAAAAGAGGACTTTAAATGAGACTGCACAAGGTCTGGCATGCAGGAGGAAGCCAATAACTGTCAGTTCTCTCTAAAATGTGGAGCTACACATTCACACTGGGGCTGGACTCCCTAAGGGACCAGGCCAACCTGGGCAGCTTGAATCCCAGATCAGTTTTCATGGATCCCTTAGAAAACTGCAGCATCAAACATTTCCATCCATTTTGTTGCAATTTTGGATTTTTCCTTCATCCAAAGGGTTTGCAAGGTAGCTGAGAAGTTGAAACCTAAATATCAAATAAGACATCTAAGGTTTTAAAAAATCAGAGAATATCTAAGGGGGTGCAGGTGGAATAGATGTTGCTAGGCCCCTGAGATAACGCATCGCCTATGGCAAGGCACTGAATTCCAGGCTAAGCTTCCTGGAAGCAAGTGCAAAAAGGGAAACAGGCTGAGTGGCGGTGTTTCCTTCTAGGTGGTTATTAGGTACACTGTGGAGTTAAAGTTCCCAGCCACCTCTCTGCTTTGTGTCTCTTTAGGCCAAGTTGTTGGACTCACAAGGAAATGTGACCAACTGGTTTAATAAGTCTGCAGTTTCCCTGACAATTCCCACCCTGGACGGAGCCCCTTTCAGCCTCACCGTGAGGCAGGATGTGGTGAATGCTGTAATAGTTGCCTTGCTCCCTCCGGAAGAATTCATGGTCCTGTTGGACTATGTGGTAAGCCTTGGCATGGGAGAGAGGATGGAGGCACCTCTACTGTATCATAAGAATTTCCTGAAACAAAGGAGGTGCAAGGACCCCCTATACCAGAGGTCTCCAACTTTTTTGGCACCAAGAACCGTACTCTATGAGAATCTAACGCCTAATGATCTGAAGTGGGGCTGGGGACTGGCTGCAAATACAAATGAAGATTCACTCACTCGCCCGCCATTCACCCCCTGCTGTGCAGCCCAGTTCCATGGCTGGGGGGTGGGGGTGGTTTGGAAGCCCCTGCCCTAAGCCCCTGATCATGAATCCTCTGTCAAGCTCAGTTTAAACCCCTCTAGTAATGCAGAGCCCCCTCCTTCCCCTAACAGTCTTCGCCTCTGATACATAGCTCTAAAGCTGTAACTTTCCTTGTAACATCCAGCTCCAGTCCTAGGTCTGCCCTCTGGAACCTGATACACCTGCTTCTTCTACCAAATAACAGTCCTATCTAGCCAAAAGGCATCTTAGATACTGAGTAGTCCAGGAATGGCAGTCGTGCTGCTGCTGTCCATTATGGGACCCATAGCATCACTAATCGATCAGGGCCCTTCCTATTGAGCCTAGAGGCCAACACAGCCTTGGCCTCTAGGCTCATTATCAGTGCCACCTCCTCCAGGTTGACTGATAGGGAAACTGAGGCCCACAGGAGGGAAAGTTTGGCCCAAAGTTATAGGAGAGTATCAAGACTTCAAGTCAGCTGACGGCCAGCAGACAATCAAGCTCTTGAGGATTAGAACTCGGAGTAAGGGGCTAAGATGTCAAGAAAAGAGGAGTGGTCACTAGCAACCACATTCATGACTATAGTAAGAACTGGATCATTTCTCTGTGTCCTCCAGGAGCAGGGACCTGCCCACAGGTCCACCACCACCACTGACCCACAGTAAAAATCCAGGCCAGCAGGGACCCCATACCCCACAGCAGCTGACATAGTGCTGTGTTCCACCAGTAATGAACATGCAGCCTGGACCACCAGGCCTACCCGGCTTTTCCAGGGTTCTGGAGATCCCAGTAGTGGGGCTGCTGGAGGTGCATCTCCCCGCTCCTGTACAGCTGACCTGCTCTGGCTTCCTCTCATCCTCAGCTTCCTGAACTGGCCCGGCGGCTGAAGTCCAACATTAAGATGATTAGTGAAAAGGTTAGTCCTTTGGCCATCTGCAGCTTGATGGGTGTTTGCTATGGTCTGCCCACTGGCCTCTGTGGAGGAAAACACCTATAGGACCACTCTCCCTCCTTCCAGCACTGGTGACTTTTATAGACTGGTTCCTGTCCTCATGGGGATTTCAGTCTAACAGGACAGGTTGACCTGAATTAAATAATTACACAGATAATATTTCGGTAACAAAGGACCAATTCTAGGGGTTATGAGAGCATTACTGGGGCACCTGATGGAGTCCGGGAAACTTGGGGGGGCTTCCCTGGAAGGAAGGGTATTCCAGACAGAGGGAAAAGCAAAACCAAAGGCTGTGAGGTGGGGAGAACAACAATCCATTCTAGGATCTGAGAGAGGGACAGTGTGGCTGGAGCACAGTCCAGAAAGTTGGGCAAGGGCCAGGACACGTGGAGTCACATGGGACCTATGGGCGGCCGTGGTGGGACACTTGGGAGGCCACATGCAGGTCTGACGTCCTTCCAGGCTGCAAATCAGCTGCAGCGCACACAGATTGTGAAGATCCTAACCCAGAAGACCCCAGAGCTCCTTCTGGACTATGGCAGTGCCAAGGTGGCCCAACAGATCGTGCTGGAAGTATTCGCCACCAGTGAAGTTCGCCGCCCCTTCTTCACCCTGGGCATTGTGAGTTCAATTGCCTGTGACATTGGCAGCATTCTCAGGGACCCTGCCATTCACCGTTCCTGTTCACCCCTCTTGCCTTGCTAAATGTTTCCACCACTCTTGTTACCCAGCAGGGTTGGAGTGGGGGCATCTCAAAACTAAGAATCAGGAGCTTTGGGGGCCCAACTCTAACCCTGGAACTTTTTTTGTCAGTCAGGCCTTTTACACCCCGTTGTTAGTCAGTTACCGGCCACTAACCATCCCCAGGAGTAGGAGGGACATAATCTCCCAGGAAGGCAATCTGTTCGAACAAGGGCATTTCTCCAGAGAAGGGGCAGCTGTGGACTCTTAGCTGCAGAGGGGTGGATGCCCTGCCCTGTGGAGAGGATCTGAGTGGGGCACCAACCACACCCACTAAAGAGGGTAAAGAGAAGAGAGACAACACAGGCTTCATGGTTGGGCACTAGAATCCTGCTTAACCAAGGAGCCTGGAGAGTACCTGAATGTCAGTAGGAGGCTAATGTTGACATTATCCTTACAGCAGAGTCGCTGCATACAGTTGTGGTTATCCACATGCAATTTCAGGGGTGCCATTCACAAAGCACAGTGTCCTGGCTTCCTGTATTCTGATCCTCTGATCAGCAGTGGAAAAGAACTGCCCAGGCCAGCCTCACTCCCTGATGATCTAGCCCCTCCATGGCCAATGGCAGGCACTTTTCAGAAGGCCACCAAGACCAGGCCTGCAGGACAAGTTTACTCTCTTGGTGCAGCTGAACTAGAGCTGGAGCCTAGCACTCTGCCCTCAGGCTCACTCCAGCCCACAGGTCAAATCGCTATATATATTTAGCACCTGTATATTTGACACCCGGCTTCGCTTCTGACCTTTTCATCCATAATAATGGTTAACATTACTGGGGGTTACTGATCTTTGTCCCTCAGTTTCCTCACCTCTACAATAGAAAAATAATAGGAGCCACTTTATAGGGTTGTGAGGCTCAAAGGAGGCAAAGGAGGCAATCATATAAACTTCTTTAAACACTGCCTGACACATAGTGAGGGCTCCATGCATATTGGCTGCTGTCCTCATCATTCCTCACAACAATCCTATGTGGTAATCTCTTCAGTGGGGAGTGGGTATAAGTACTATCCCATTTAATAGATGAGGAAAGTGAGGCCCAGAGAGGTCAAACTCTTTCCCAAGGTCACAGAGCCAGTAGCTGAGAATCAAGTTTCAGCTTGACCCCGAGCCTCCTTTCATAACCCCACACCCCACCGTTGACACATCCTCTAAAAGAAATGGGGCCTGGGCTTCTCTTGTTGCAGGAAGCCAACTCAGAAGCTCAGTTTTACACCAAAGATGACCAACTTATGCTCAACTTGAATGAAATCAGGTAACATGTAAATCATTGTGAAGATTCTGGTGATGAAAATGAGCCCTGCCTGGTGACCATTGGGTTTCTTTAAACACCTAGTGTTTTGAATCTTTGGGGTGTGAGTATACAGTGAAGGTTACTTCAGGACAGGCAGAAAGGCTACCTTACCTGGACTGTCCCACTGTCAAGGACTGAGTGAGAGAGACAGAGAAGGAAAAGGAAGTGGCTTTGCGGCAACCATGGGGCAGGCTGACCCTGGCCATGGGAACAGCCTGCCCAGCACCATTGGGCGGCTCATTCTGGACACCTCAAGATAGTAGCAGTGACGGTCATGCCCAGAAGCTAGGCCCTCATACAGCCCAGCCCAGAAGCACAGGGCTCCTGCTGCCTTCTGCGCCTGTTCCCTGCCCCCCATCCCACCACCCTCCTCTACCCCAGAGGGAGCTCAAAGGCTACAAATTAGAGCCTCTTAGGACAACTCGAGCCTGCCGATGTGTTTTGATTGGCTCACATAGGGTTTGGATTTTTAATATAAATGAGTCACCAACATATAAAACTCAGAATATCTCACTGCTGTGGGCCTGCGTGCCTACATGACAGCAAAGAGTTGAGCTGGGAATCAGGTACCCCCATTAGAAGAAGACCAAGCTCCCCAGTTTACCGCAGTCCTCACTTCTGAGGATGACTTTTCTATTCTTTGGGCAGCTATTTGTTTTCTGCATCCCCACCTCCAATTATAATGGAAGGATTTGATTTGGTTCACTACTATATTTCCAGAGCCTGTACTGTACATAGTAGGTGCGCAATAAATAGGTGTTGGTTGAAAGAATGAGATTCCAAGGGACCACTCTCACGGGCATCTTCTGTTGCAGTTCTCATCGGATCCACCTGATGAACTCTGGCATTGGCCTGTTCAACGTGAGTATTATTAGCAGATTGTCTCTGCAGACACGGGATAGCCCAGGATGATCCATTTCGAAAGGAGACACTGCCCAGACTGTGCTTCAGACAAGGCCCCAGAGGCAGCCCTATGGTGGACTGGCTGGTTTCCACATTATTAGCCACAAAGTTCAACCTCCTGGTTCAGGCATTTCGTATGTGCCTACTGTATACCGAACACAGCTGAGACCACATACATATACTCACAGACACACGGATACGCTCGCTTTCCTTCTGTGAAGTTTTGACACAAAATTAGAAAACAAATATCTTCTATTCACAATCTCATTTTGTGCATGTAGACTCATCTCAGTGATGAGTCATCACAGCCCCCTCTGGTCCTCAGTTCCCCCATCTGAGTCAGACTAAACAGAGATCTCAAGGTGACTGAATGCTGTCTTCTGCCAAGGAGTGGTTGTTTTTTGGTTTGTTTGTTTTGTTTGTTTGTTTTATTCTTATATTTTTGTCTTGTTTTGTCATATGTGTGTGTATACTTTTTTTTTTTACTAATATTTTTAAATAAGGAGGTTTAATGAAAATCAGGACTTCTGGCTTCCCTTGAAAAGTTAAAATCTCAGGAAACAGAGGGCAAAATTCCTTCAGGGCATGTGCTGATGGAACAGACCAGTAGAGTTGGGGTAGGGGACAGGAAATGTATTCTTCTAACACACCCCAATCTCCCCATCTGCTGGGCCCCAGGGCCAGCTGGGTTTGTGCCACTCTCAGGAGCCTTGCAGCTTTGACTGGCAGGGGACTTGGGACTCCAGCATCTCTACCAGCCCAGCTGTCCTCACCATGTGGGTGGGCTGTGCCTATCCTAGGAGTGGCTGGAAGGACTTCGGATTCTCAGCCAAAGTAACAATGTCCCTTCTTTCTCACAGCCTGGACTGCTGAAAGACATCACCAGTGAGATCCTCACCTCTGTCCTGATACCAAATGAGAATGGTGTGTCCCTTTGTCATCCATCTCCCCACTCCCCAGGACTATGAGGATGGGTACTTTACCCGAGTTTCCATTTTGGGCCCCCTTTCATTCATTTCCCACCCATCCTCAGAGCCTAGTTCAAATTCCACCTCCTCCAGGAAGACTTCCTGGTCACCCAGCTGGAAATGAGCTCCCCCATCTCCAACTGGTGCCAGAACCTAGGCACACAAAGATGAACCAGACAATGTCCAGCCTCACAGGGCTGACACCAGGAGAGAAACAGAGGTGTAAACAGACAAGAGCACCCTCGATGTACTTCAGATGGACCTGGGTTCAAGTCCTGATTCCCCTTCTTGCTGACTGCCTGGTCTTAGATAAGATGCCTTATCATCCCGAGCCTCAGTTTCTCCATCTATAAAATGGGGAAGTAAGAGCAACTTCCTCAGAAGCATAAAAGAGATGATGTTTGTAAAGGGCAGAAAGTGGGTTCCTGGCATGGTCGGTGCTCAACATTTCTTAGCCATTGCTGTTGTTGGTGTTGTTATTTGTATTAGTAGTGAAAAAGGCTGAGAGAAAAGGTGGAATTATTCTAATTAAGATCCAGGTCATGGGAGTGCCAGCCCCACCTTTTTCATTTCTTTATTTTATTAGAAGAGAAATCTCAAAGTACAGATGCTTCTGCTGTGGATGATGGTTCTTGAGCAGGAGTGTAAGAGGATGTGAGGGGTGCCCTTTGGAGCAGCCAGAAACCTGTGCTGGAGGCAAAGGTTGGGGAGATGAAGCTGGGTGGGTGCTCAGCCAGAGAACAGATAGCAGAGGCAAAATGGATAGTCTGAATTGGGTGTGCAAGGTCTTACGTTCTCCTCTGGGAACTAAGAGCCTGCCCACAGCTGCCCAGCCCCACCCCAGGCCCACCCAGTCTCTGACCACATTTGTTATTCCAGGCAAATTGAGATCCGGGATCCCAATGTCAATGATAAAGGCCTTGGGATTTGAAGCAGCTTCATGGTCTCTGACCAAGGTAAGTGGGGTTAAACATCCTGCCCCAGGGAGGGCACAGTCACGTGGAGAGCTCTGGGCTAGGAGGTGGGGATTGTGTTCCCATCCTGGCCCCTCTGGTCACTCATGGGGGACCTTGGGGCAAGTCCTTTCTTCTCTCAGGGTATTGGTTTCTCAGGTGTAAGTGAGAGAGTGCAACTGTCCTTGCCTGGTGTCATTACACCTCCAGTTTTTCCCCCTACCTGTCATTCATTCATTCATTCATTCATTCTTTTATTCTTTCCTTCGGTAAAGCTGAGCATATAGTAAATGCTCAATAAATGCTATTGAGCAAATGACTTTTCTTCATAACTTCTGGGGAGGGGAGCTATAGCAGAATCACCCCCATTTGCAAATATAATCATTAATAATATTTAACAACCTATAATCATTTAGGCACTGGGGTATAAGTAACATCTTTCTCATTCTTCGCACCCATCCTGTATGGTTAATTCTGTTGTAATCCCCATTTTACAGATGGGGAAACTAAAGTTCAAAGATTGCAAGTCCATTTCCAAGATCACACGACCAGTAGGTGGTACAGTCAGTCAAGATTTGGTCTCAGTACCTGCCCTGATAACCCCCTACTTTGGGCCCCAATCTCTACATGAGCCAATGACAGTGAGGTGGTTCCATCTCAGTCAGCTGGCCAGCAAGCACTTACTAAGCACCTGCTGTGTGCCAGACACTGGTCACAACAGTGAACAAAACAGAACCCTAGTGGAATTTCCAGTCCACTAGAAACTAGAGTCTCTAGAGTGGGAGAGACATTAAAAAAGCAGAATTATTAATAATTAGAAAATCCACAGGTAACTGCCCACTCTTCCATGGCCAGGGTGTCCAACTGAAGGCCAGAGAGACACTTTGGACCAAACCTGTAACTCTTATTAGTCCTGATTTGCCCAAAGCTATAGACTGATGTCACTGAATTCCCAAGCTGTTTAGTTCCAGAGAAATCCCCATAGGAAAAGAAGTCTCAAAAATGCCCCCCACCACCACCTATGGTCGAACCTGGGAGAAGGGTAAGAGGCTTTGTTAACTGGCTTCAAAGACAAGTTGACATGTGACTTATTATCAGCTGCCCCGCTCAAAAACTGTGTCTACCCTTCAGCTGCGTTCGATGGAGAAAAATGAGAACATACTATGGATGGTACCAAAAGAGGCTGAGAGTCTAGACTCAGGGAGCAGAGAACTGTTTCAAATCCCAGCTCTGGCTCTCTAGCCATGGGACCTCTGGCCTCTCTGAACCCAGAATCCTCATTCTTAAAATCCAGCAGATGTCTTAATACACAGGTCATGCACTAATGAACTACATTACAATGATCCAATTATAACATAAGCAGTTTAAGACACATACTGCACTTGATTCTTATTAGGTGGACAACTGGTGTCAATATGACTAGATGGCTGCAGCTTAGTTTATTTCCTGTATCTCTTATTAGAGGGTATTTAGCAACTGTCTTCTTCTACTTTTTTAAAAAATCAGTTTGTACCACATAATCCATCATTTACAGTTTGGGTTGGAAAGGTATCATTTCATTCTTTGGATCTGTTTCCAAACTTCCTGTTTTGCTTTATTCACTGGTTTGGGACTAGCAGGACATTAATTTCCTTCCCGTAGCTTTATAATATAATATGTTTTAAAATCTAGTTGAAGAAATGAATAAGTAGATAGATATGAGATAAAGCAAGTATGATTTAAAAAAATTAATGGTAGAATCTACGTCATACGTGTATAAGTGCTCGCTATAAAATTCTTTCAAATTTGCTGTATGTTTGAAAATAATCATAATAAAATGTTGGGACAAGTTTATTAGGTTAAGTTCCTCATATCACACTTAATTGAAAAAAAAAAAAAAAGGCCAGAACCTTGTTAAAAATTTAGCTGCCTTCAACCTAATTTATACAGCCAGGAACCTGCACTTGATAAAACCTTTTTTGGGGGGGGGGGGGTGATTAATTGGGATTGCGGACAACAATCCTACACAATCCAACACTCCATACGCAGATACTTCACTAGCGCCCCAGACCCCTGCATGGTGTCGCTATTCACACACAGACCCTGGTCCTCTGACCCTTTCAAGAATTCTGTATGAGTGAGTTCAGGGTCATGACCCCCAATGCCAGTGGTCACCTTAAAGAGGACAAACCAGCATAAAGAACAGCAAAGCAGGAGGTAATAATCCTGTTTGACTTTTCTTCTCCAATTCCAGGATGCTCTTGTGATCACCCCAGCCTCCTCGTAGAACTCCAGACCTCTCTCCTCTCCCAGTGAGGACTTGGACAGTGGCCATCCACGTCATGCTGGGTCCCAGTGAGAGTGTAGGAGCCAGCTCTGTAGGTGTCCCTCTCTGCAATAAATACTTGTCTGTGACTTCTGCAGTCTGGAGTGTATCTTTGTCCCAACTCAGGAGTCATTGCATCCCTGGCAGGCTTGGGGGCTGGACATCCAAGCCACATCTGGGTCATGTTCAGGCCCTTATGAGCCATTCTGGGCCAAGTCCAAACTATGTTTGGGCCACAGCAGACCACACATGGAGAATGTCCACGGTCTTGGCCGCCTCCTTGGGCTTCGGGAATAAAAAAGCCAATTGTGCCCCCCTGCTTTCTGTGTTGTTCTTAAGACTCCCACTTATGGTAGGACAACCTCTGTGGCTGGGGACTCACGTTTTGCTGATCTTGGCAGTGTGGTGGGTGAAGGGATCTCTGAACGGTGTGCACTGGAGGCAGCCTTTGATTTCTGGCCTGTCCCCACTCAATGGTTGTTAGACCCTGGGATGTGGCTTCCCCTCAGTGGGCCTCATTTTCCTTCTCTATAAAATGGGGAGAATCACAGTTCCCACCTTGGTGGGCTGTAGTGAAGATGAAATGAGAGAGAATGTTTCTTGACACAGTGTCACCTGTGGGTGAAGTCATCGTCATCATTATTACCTGGCCTCCAGGATGTTGGGCCTTATCACTGAAAGCCCTTCCTGCTTGGACAGCACCATGGCTGCCATTGTTTCCCTGGCCTCCCTGATGCCAGCAGGTTCAGAACAAACCATAAGGCCCATGTTCTCCAGACTCTAGATCTAGCCCAGCACATAGAACCCTTCAGTTACACAAGGGGTATTGCAGGAAGGGACAGCTGGGCATTTCGGTGAAAGGGCCTAAACAGGCATAAGAACAGCTCACAGCCTAGAAAGGCGGCCTGGAAGCAGCTTCTATCTACAAGACTTAGGCTAGGCCAAGAGGGACACAGAGGGGCCAGAACAAGACCCGGCACAAGGCCCTTACACCAGGGTCCGCTAACACTTACTGGGCAGTTGCTGAGGTCTAGGCCCTGTGCTGCGGCTCCCCTGACTCCCAGCTACATTTGGTGGTCTGCAACCCCACACATCACATTGCATTATTTTCCTAGATCATATTAAATCTGGGTGTGAACTCCTACTCACAAGAGAGACAAGAAAGCTTATCTCCATCTCATCTGGGGTAGGTGTCTTCTGGCTCCCTAGGGTGTTATAAGGATCTGTTGGAAGGTTTCTGAGGAGCTTGGAAGGTGAGGCAGAGCCTGTGGTTTGGGTCCCATCTGGTGCTGATCAAGGGATCTCTGTCCCAGCCCACATGATCCTGTCAGAAATGAGTGGCTCCTACACCCGGCCGAGTTGGAACACTTCTCCCAAATAGCCATGGCCATGGCCCCCAGATTTCAACTACCCACAACCGTTGGGGCTTCCTGGAGGTTAACAGATAAATAATCGCTCTTCCGTACACCATGGAGGCAGGGAAACAACTCCACAATGGCTCCCACAACACCCCTGTGAGACTGAGCCTCAGGTGCCCCCAAGGTCACTTGCTTGATAACACACCTGTACTGACTGTCACCTTCCCTCACTTTCCCCCTCCCTCACCCGTGTCTCCTGGGATCACCTCCCAAAACAGCTACCTGCACTCAAATCCTTCTGGGGAACCCAAATCAAGATAAGCACTCGCTCTGCAGGTACCGTGCTCCGGGTCTCATCTAGCCTTCCCCACAGCCTATGGCATCCCCACTTGACAAATGAGGAAACTGAGGCTCTGACAACACAATGACCAAGTAGCCCCTAACCATTACCCTACATTGCCTTCTACCACTCTCTGCAACTTCATCGTGCCCCCCTTGGGTCTCCACCTCCCATGACAGAGAGGGTGTCTTCTGTGCCAGCATCTTTCCATTTGAGCCCTGAAACACAACTTCCATTTATGCACCCCTGAACCAGGAGCCTCCCCCCAACCTAGAACTCCCAGACCCCACCACATTCCTGGGCTTCTCTCTGAGTCTCAGCAGTCGCAGCAAATAAAAAACACCAAATGATATCTCAGTAACCCACCTTGCCTGTCAGGAATTGCTATTGTCTTTATCTTACAGATGACAGATCAAGTGACACACAGCTGGTGAAATGATGGGAACACAAGCCTCACCCACTTGCCCCAGCTTCCCACCTGAATCCACAGCAGGACAATGACCCAGTTTTCCTATTCCTCAAAATAACAGTGAGAACGAACAGCTGCTCTTCCCTGAGGGCTACTCATTTCCCAGCACAGTGCTATGCACTGTGGGATTAATGTTCCCATTTCACAGAAAAACTAAACTGAGGCTCAGAGAGAGGCAGTACCAGGTCTTGTACTTATCTCTGTGTCCTTCCCAGGGCTTCTCTTTCATCGAAGAGACTCCCTGGGAAATCTCTCAGCAGGGATTATTAGTCAATGAGGCAAACAGATGAAATCCATTGGGCTCCAGCCAAATTCTTCCTTCCTGTCCCATTTAGAGAGACAAGAGTTGGGAAGGAAAGGGAGATCTCTGAGCTTCCATCAACATCCCCACCAGTCCCTAATGACTCATATGTGGAAATTAGTCCCAGAGCCTTTCTCTGCCCCTGACAGAAGGAGGATAACATTTGGCAGTAATATTGGGCCCAACCAACAGAAATGAGAGGGATCCGCCAACTTTTAAAGCATCTTCCAACCAAAAATGACTGAGATTCTATCTAGAATAAGTACATCCCATCCAAAATATGCTGCTGAATCATACTTACATCAGCCATTTGCTTTTGACATTAGCCCAAAACTTCAGAACCAGCTAACATTGACCTTACATTTCCCACCCACATGATCCTGTCAGAAGCGAGCTGAACGCACTCTTCCACTATCAGCCGCTTTGCCTAGTGTGCCCCGCTGAGGAATAGAATTTAAAACCTACCCTAACTACAACTCTGAGTTGTGAAAGGGAAAGGAATGAATTTTGGGGAGAATCCTGTGGAAAATCTAAAAGCCACCTAGAGACGAAGACGCTTGCCATCAGAATAACCACACTGGATTGTTAGCAAAGGAGCCCATGCTGATACAGCCAGCTGTGCTCACTCACAGTGGTGGTGCCAGGATTCTCACGCAACAGGACCTTTGCACAGCAGTTTGGACTGAGGACTCGGGATTTGTAGCTGTGTTGCACAGTAACACTGAACTTCCCTTTCACGCAGTAGCCAGTCAGTTCCCTCTCTGGGCACTGATTTCAAATCCAGTTTTGCTCCGGACATGCTGTGTGATCTTGAGCAAATCACTTGACCTCTCTGAGTCTCAGTTTCCACGTCTGTAACATGAAAATTAAAATAAGTAGCTTCTTTTGAATGCTTCCTATGTGTCAGGCCCTGTGCTGATATCAACGCAAGTTACCTCAATGATCTTCACAATGTCCAAAAGATATATGTAGATTTATTATTCTCATTTTGCAGACAGGAAAATTGAGGCTCAGAAGGGAAAGTAACTTGCCCACAGTTACACAGTTACTGAGTGATGGTGGAGATTTGAACCCAGGCCTGTCTGGCTACAGAGGCACGGCATGGATGATATATATGGAAAAGGCACAGGGAATGACCACAAGGTGGTCACCAGACTCCATCCAGCCCTGCCTCTATCTCTCACCTGCTCTCCCCATCACACACCCTTATTCCCTGGGTTTCTATGAGTGGCACATCCTGTTTTAGGAGCCTCCTCAGCCCCCTCCCAAGAGCTGGAGGCCCTGCCTCTGTAGCTCTGAAGTTGTTCCTAAAGGAAAAGGCCCACCGCTAAAACTGAAGTGGTCCCCCACTTCCTCCTTGGGGTATGTTGGCCTGGGCCCAGAGCCTGCCCCATGGAGCCTCAGCGACAGGTCCTATCAGTTTTGGCCAGAAGCCCCTGTGCCAAGAGGACCCTCCCTCCATTGACAAGATCCTCTGAGCATAGGCCCCGGCCAAGAAGGACTTCTTGCCATGTACCCTCCCACCTGGGCAACAGAGCTCAGGTTACGAAAGTTGTGTGATTCTTAGAAGCCCTATTCTAAGACAGGTAAAGACAAGGAGGCTAACAAGGGCATCTCCCAAATGTTTTTTGAGTGCCTACAATGATACAGTGAAGTGGTGCATAGATTCTTAGTGCCAGGCCAATCTGGGTTCAAATCCAGGCTCTGCTACCTACTACCTGTATGACTTTGGGCAATCCATTTCTCTTCTCTGAGCTTCATCTGTAAAATGGGCCTGCTATCAGTGATCTTAGACCACTATGGTGAGAACTTAACAATGTGGTAAAGCTTATAAAGCTCTTGGCATGGTGTCTGCCACATAGCAAGGACTCAAGTAGAAGTCAGAGCTGGTGTGGATGATTTGAGACAAGAGATGGAGAGGATGGGAAGACAGTGTGAAGGACTAAGGGCAGGAAGGAAGGAGAGACCTGACTTAGGTGAACTGATTGAGAAATGTGCCTGATACAGGGACTGACTCAACACTGGTTGGATGAATGGCGGATGAATTTTAAATCGGCCTGGAAATAAAATACAAATAGCTAATGCCATGAGTACAAATTTCCCAGTCCAAAATCTGCATATGTAAACACAACTTTTTTTTTTTTTTTACCAGTTTAATCACTGTTTTGAGTTCCAGTGCCACCAAGCAGCAAAACAACTGAATGTTGCTGATTCAGGCAATGCCAGGATTTTCTCTGGCACTCCAGAGTAGGCTGAGCCACTTTGGGGGTCTCCTGTCCTTGCTCAGAGGAAGCATTTACTATCTTGGCAGTGGCGGGCCCTCAGTGGGCCCTGCTCACACTAGCATCTACCTTGGAGATGTCTGTATCCCAGTTGGTCTCTGCCTTGCAGTTACAGAGGTTGTGAAAAGTTGGTGGTGCACTTTTCCCCACCCAAAGAGCTCCCCACCTATAGCTCTAGGATCCTGACTGCATTCTTTTGGTCACCTGGGCAAGGCTGGAGTTCAGTTGGTAGGAACCAATACATACGTACTAGTTGAAATATTGAAATATTTCCCTAATAATTGACAAAGAGCCATGGCTTCAAGTCCCCCAAGACCTAGCCTGGCCACTATGGTGCCTCCCCCAGGACCCTCCATCCTCAAGATCCCAGAAACCTCCATGGTTAAAGGGGAGCACTATATCTTTAAACATAGCCCGGCCACATTAACAGCTATTAGGGTCATTGCTTGCTAAGTGCTTTGTGCATATTGTTGAATGTATTCCTCACAACAACTATGACTATCCCCATTTTACAGATAAGACATCGGAAGCCAGAAAGGTCAAGTAACTTGCTCAGGGTCACACAGGAAGTGGCAGAGCCCAGATGTGAAGCCAGCCTATACGAGGAGGAAGGACACTCCAAAAGCATGAATGTGATGCAGTGGGAAGTGCAAGCTACATTCAAGGACTAGCGGATCTGGGGCTAGAGGGAGACGTGAGGGGAGGAAAGCTGGAAAGATGGTTCCAGGAGAGGCAGAAATGGAAGGCACTAGACGATGGGTCCCTCGCAAGGACATAGAGTTGGCCACTGGGATTCCAGCTTTGTGTCCACAGGTCCTGGCCAGAGGATGCTACTGTTCTGGGGGTCACTGCTATGCTGGGGACTGCTGCCCCAGGCCCAAGGAGAGGCCCAGCACCTGCTCTTTCTGCAGATAAGCAAGGAGCAGCTGAGAACAGGTAAAAGGGGTGGATCAGGGTGGGGAGGGACAGAAATTCAGGGAAAGGCAAGGGTGGAGGATGGCATCACCTCCCTGCTCAGAGTTTCTCTTCTGGCCTCCCCATCACCAGCAGCAGAATTTGCCTTCCTTCACCCGGACCTGGCCCCCACTACCCTAAGGAGAACCTCCAGGTTCTTCATCCTGGCATTCAAGGCCCTATATCTCAAGCCTCTTCTACCACCACCTGCCTTGACCACCCCCGTAGACTTTCCAGCCTCTTTCCTTTGCTTGTGCTCTTCCTTCTGCCTACCGCGCTCTCTCCCTTCTTCTCAACATGGTGAATTCTGACTCATTCTTTCAGGCAAAGCTCTAATGGTCCCTCTGATGGGAATCTCTCTCAATTTCCCCAGGGAAACGGAGTCCTTCCTCTGGACTCCCACAGCCCTTTGGTGAAGGCTTGTCTATGGCCTTATCCAAGTGTATTATACTTTTCCTGTCTATTTGTCTGTCTTTCTCCCTAATGTTTGGCTGTGAGTTCCTTTTTGTCTCCCATGCACCATTGATCTGTTTCATAAACTCACCAGGTTCATTAACCACCTCGGAGCCTTTGCACGTGCTGTTTCTTCTGCCTATACTGCTATCTCCTCAGATCCTGCAATAGTGGGTTTCTTCACTTGATTCAGGTCTCAACTCAAATCCCTCCTTCCTAGAGAGGCTCTCCCTGACCACCCCATCTAAACTAAACCTTCATCTAGTCATGCTCCAACTCAACTCCCATTTTATTCACTTTCAAAAAATGTCTGTGCTTCCTTATCTGAGTGCTTAATTGTTGTCTGTCTCCCCCATTAGAATGTACACATTTCTCCCATTTCCTGAGCTCAGAAGAAAGTAAACACTTAATAAGTACTTGTTGCTAAATGACCGTCCAACTCGCTGACTCAGAGCAGGTGCTAGTAGACATTTGTTGAATGATTGATTGAAGGGTGAGCCCCACACCAAGGAGGAGATCGTGTCCTCAGACATTACCGACTTGTTCTCTAAACAACACGTTCCGGACCACGTAGCCAGGACACCTGTGACAAGCACCGCAAGTGAGGGTGTCGCCATCCTGGACCACCTGCCCTTCGTAAGAAAAGGCCTCTCCAAGAAGAGCAGTGGGCTTCACCTGTTGCTTGTCAGGGACCTGCCCTCAGGGAGGAGCCTTCCACTGCAAAGGGAGCTGCGCCAGGCAGGCGGGTGAGTTGGAGGTAGAGGCTGCCTCTGGTCTTTAACCCTCAGGCACAATGTTCTCACCCATCAAGTGGGGCACTAGGTGGATGGGAATGCACTTAAGGTTCTCTATAGCCTGGAAAATACTTAGCAAGTGCATTTTTATTTTTTTTTTAAACCTCTCCAAGACACTTAAAATCTTCCAAGGAATGAAGAAAGGTCTAAATCTGGGATCTCAGCCTGGTAGCCCTCCAGCTCTCCACATTCAGCCTGCACCTGGGTATCGCAAACTTATGTAGTGTTTTTAAAAATATTTTAGTGAATTGCCAACTTTTAAAAATCAAGAGGGTTTTAATCCAAATCTAGGCTTTCTGATTGTATTAGTTTGCTAGGACTGCCGTAACAAAGTACCACAAACTGGGTGGCTTAAACAGAAATGTATTGTGTCACACTTCTGGAGACTAGAAGTCAGAGGTCAAGGTGTCCACAGGGTTGCTTCCTTCAAAGGACCATGAGCAAGAATCTTTTCCAGGCCTCTCCCCTAGCTTCTGCAGGTTTGCTGGCGATCTTTGGTGTTCCTCTGCCTGTAGAAACATCATCCCGACTTCTATCTTCATCTTTACTGTAGAAACATCATCCCGATTTCTACCTTCATCTTTACATGACCTCCTCCCTGGGTATGTGTCTGTCTCACTGTCCAATTTCCCTTTTTCATAAGAACACCAGAGATTTGGTTTAGGGGTCCACCTTACTCCAGTATGACCTCGACTGTATCTGCAATGACCATATTTCCATACAAGGTCACATTCTAAGGTATTGAGGGTTAGAAATTCAACAATTGGGGAGGAGGGAACCACAATTCAATTCATAACACCAATTCTCTCTAAAACAAAAATCTGGCCACACCTGGCCTGACCTCTTACCTGGCAATCATTGTTATAAGGTCTGTAGTCCCTAGGTCTGTCCCTAGCCACCCCCTCCATTCCCTTACATTGCCTGCTCAGCCTTGAAGGCAACTGAGTTGCAGACTCCTGGGAAAATAAGTACCAACATAAATGAATATTAAGATTGGGGCAGGGGCTCCTACAAAGACAAACTATGTAGCCACAGAATCTATCCTCCGGCAGGAACAGGGAAAGCCAGACGGGTCCTAACGTATAGGGGTAAAATAAAATGAAAACCTGGGACATTTGGGTGGGTGGGGGCACTGCCCAGAGAGGCTTGGGAGGAGGGTGCTGGGTCCACCCCACCCGAGCCCAGGCCAAGGCCTAGGACTGGCCACCACTCACCCTCATCTGTGAATTCACACCACCTCTGCTCACCCATCCTGGCACAGGGCATCAGTTTGCAGAGAGAAGGTGCCATAGGAAAACCCCACATGGTCCAAGTCACTCCTTTTTTTAATCCAATTAAATGTATTGGGGTGACATTGGTTAATACATTATATAAGCTTCAAGTGTACAATTCTATAATACATCATCTGTATATTGCATTGTGTGCTCACCACTCAAAGTCTAGTTTCCTTCCATCACCATATATTTGCCCCCCTTTACTATACGATAAACATATCATTGCCCTTGTAATGATGTACAATGAAAATGCAACTTGATCCTTGGCCTGGTGGGACTGTAGCAAACTGGAGAGCATGTGGCCCCTCTCAAGGTCACCCTCAGCCCCACCCTGTGAGGACACTGGCTTGATGTTGTCAGATCTTTCGGGTTTCCAAAGTATAAATTTCATACTTTTAATGAACGATTCCAGTTTTCCATTTGAGCCCTCCAGGCAACTGCAGGCCACTTCTGGCCTCAACCTTGGGCTGTGGCTTGGAAGCTGCCTAGACATGCTGCCCCGACAGAAACCTGAGGCTCCAAGTCATTCGCAAAAACAGAACTTCCTGCAAGCACAGCCTGAGGGTGAGAGAATTGGTAGAGAAGAGACTCACAAAAGCCTATGCTGCAGACAGGGTTATCTGCTCCCAACACAGAGAAAGAATTGAAATGAGGGGGGTACAGAGGCTGGAAGCCTGGAGGCTGGTAACGAGGCCTCTGCAAGATTAGAGGACAGTTCCTCAAAAATTCAAAACAGAACCACCATACAACCCAGAAATTTCACTTCTGGGTATTTATCCAAAGAAAACAAAAACACTAATCTGGAAATACATACGTACCCCCGCATTCACTGCAGCATTATTAGCCAAGATACAACCTAGGTGTCCATCAGTAGACAAATGGATAAAGAAGATACAGCGCGCGCGCACACACACACTCACACAGACACACACACGCGCGCGCGCGTGCGCACATGCGCGTGCGGAATATTACTCATTCATAAAAAAGAATGAAATATTGCCATTTGCATCAACATGGATGGACCCAAACGGCTATGCTAAGTGAAATAAGTCAGATACAGAAAGACAAATACCAGATGATTTCATTTGTACATGGAATATTACAAAAAAACAAAACAGAAACAGACTTATAGATACAGAGAACAAACTGGTGGATGCCAGAGGGGCTGGGGTAGAGGGATATGGGGAAAAGGCGAAGGGGGTTCAGAGGTACAAACTTCCAGTTATAAAATAAATAATTCACAGGTAGTAAGCTATAGCATAGGAAATATGGTCAATATTTTCATACAGTAACAGATGGTTACTGAACTTATCATGGTGATCACTTTATAAAGTATATAATGTCAAATCACTGCGTGTACTTTACTAATTATATAGCAACTATGTTTTGATTTTTAAAAAGGTCAGAGGTCAGGTGGAAGACCTGGGCCAAATACCACATTAGACCAACAAGGAGGTATCAGACCCTCCCCTGAGCCCAGAGTGATGATAGATGGATGGGGTGGGGTGAGGGCTGGTCAGTGTAGAGGACAGGCAGAAGACGCCCAGGTCAGGCCCTCAAGATCAAATCTCAGAAGCTCAGTTCGCCAAAAATCAACCATCCTAGTAGTTAATTCACTGAAACTCAGTTTGCAAAATGACCAACTCTTCAAGTTTACCACAGTTACAAATTTACCAAAAACATTTTAAGGACTATTTTTCATACACTTGATAACTGAGTACATTCATGAACATTTTCCTTCTTTGTTATACTCAATGAATAGTGTCTTATTAATATAACCAAATTTCTAGTGTTTTAAAGTTAATTTATTCAGACTGGTAGCCAGGGAAGTAAGCAACTTTCTAATCCCTTTCTGAGACATTTTCTGTTTCTGCCAAGATTTTAGCATTTCCAGGCATATACAGCATTTTTAGCCATTTTCCTCTAACGATAAAATTCAGTAATACATTCATAAGAAGACTTCGACACAGTGAACATTGCTTCAAATGGTTTCAAGAAGAGTATCTTTTAAGAAGGTGTTCATTGTTACTGAATGTATTTGAGAAGAAATCCCCTGAATATAGGTTTTTAATAAAAGAGTGGACATTTGTAGAGACGTGGCTTTCTGGAGTGGGAGTGCCTGATGGGGGATGGAGACATCGCTCCCTGAGGAAGGGAAGTGGAGGACCCACCCAGTCCCTTGCCTATTCTGGGCAGTGGAGCAGCCAGGGGTCAGGTGGCCTGGCCCCATACTGCCCCTGCCCTGCACCCACAGACACCTCTGCCCACCAGGACACTGAGCTCCCCTGTCCAACCCTCTCACAGAGCTGCTCAGAGAACAAGACCTCTGGCTGCCCAATGTCAAGGGCATCTCCTTCAACCAGGCCCCAATGGAGCCCTCTGAGGTAAATGCTAGGAAAAGACGTTTTGGAGACTCAGGTGGGAGGTCAGAGCTAAGACAGCCTTAGAACCCTAGAGATGCCTTATACCCATTCTGCTGAGGCAGAGGCTGAGGCCTGGGTGGAGAAGGCACTCCGTGTGGCAAGCCCTTCACCTCCCTTATCTCATCATCTCCTCACAGCCATCCTGGGTGTGATGCTCCATTTACAGATGAGATAACTGAGGCTCCAAGGAGGGGCTACCTAAATCTCTCAGGGAGCCAGACGCTAGGCTCACTGAGAGCTTCAATGCTTTACACAGCCAATTTTCACAATTAGTTCCATGAAGTTGAGGCTAGTATTTTTCCCATTTTACAGACAAGGGAACAAAGGCTAAGAGAGGCAGAGAAACTTGCCCAGGGCAGCAGAGTTGGGATTCCAACTGGGGTTCGTCTGATTGGGGTTGCCTCTAACACCTGCTATCTGTGAACAGCCAGAGGGTGGGAATCACAGCCAGTGCTGGGCTGTATAAATGCCAGGGAAGTAAGATGCAACCAGAGACAAGAGGGAAAAGGAAACCAGCAGAGGAAGCACGAAGTGCTGCAGGGGGTTGCCGGCTCTGAATCTGCCCCTGGAGCCGCCCTGCCCCCTTGGCCCTCTTCCCTACCTTCTGCTGGGCGACCCTGAGAAGAGGCTGATGGGGGATCGGTGGGAAGGGAAGAGCTTAGGGATGCCCTTCATTTCTTTGCTTCCCACCTTAAAAAGATTCCACTCTTAAAAAGCAGCTCAGGAAGAGACTTCAGGGCAAGGCAGAGAGACTCAGACAGAACCTCCTGGCTGTCTCACCTCCGGCAAGCCACTGCCCTTCCCACAGCCTGTTGTCTCTGTCTATAAAATGGTTATAAAGATAGTTTTCTCCCCAAGAGCTGGAAGCGAGCGTTCCCCTCATAAACACAAGAAACTGTTCAGACCACTGACTTCACCCAGCCCCACTCCTACAGATGACATAGGGGCTGGAGCTGCTGAAGAAATGATAACACTAGTCGTGGCAAGATGGGCCCAGGGAAGGCAGAGGGCCCTCAATAACTCTGAATGCCAAAAATAATCAAAGTCAGGGCACAGCCCCAGCAGCTGTCTCACAACCAGACCGGTAGAGGCGAAGGGAAAGAGAGTGGGTGGGCTCATGGGCTCACTCAGTGATTCACTCTAGGCTGGCTCGAACTGCTGTGCAGGTTTTATATCACACAGCTCCAGAGTATACCGCTCATACAGTCGTGGACATGAATGACACCACCTGAAGTTGGGCAGCGCACAATCTGCACATCCTTACATGGCTGCCTGATCACTCGCTCACTCACTCATGCGCTACCACTCATCCATTCAGTCAATATATGTCACTGACTGCTTTGCACCTGGCCCTGTGCTGGGCGATGCTGGGACAGAGATGACCAGGTCCCTGAACACTCTAGAAATTCCCATTCTGGTGGGAAAGAAGGTGCAGGAGCATATGGATTCCGGCAGAGGTTTGAGCATTGTGGATGGGAGCATATGGATGGCTCTAGCTAGGTGAGAGGCACACCTCAAGGTGACCCATGCAAGATGAACCCCAATGTATCAGAAATGTTGGAGGCCCGTTGATATGTAGGCTATCAGGAAGAACCCCAAAGACTGGTTTGTTCTTTCCCTCAGAAACACTTCTGCTCTATCCCCTCCACTCTATCCCCTTGTCCAGTCTATCCCTGACTGCTTTTCTGCCACCAGGGGATGGTGTGTCCTTAGGACTCACATGGCCCCTCTTGGCAGCAGCAAGAGCAGCCTCAAGGAGAGCCAGCTTTATAGGCCAAAAGGATGAATAGGAGGCGTCTCTCTGCTTCTATCTACAGGATTACATGCTGCTGCCCACGGCAGAGGAAAAGGTTCTTACCAAGTGTCCCTCCTCTCAGCCACAAGTGCCTCAGACCCTTGAAAGTCCAAGAATACCTACAGTCACAATGGGAAATCTCAGCTGCAATAAAGATGACTTTTGCTTGAGAAAATATGGTTTGGGTTTGCTAAAGGGTTGTGGGAGGTGGTAAGGCCATCTTAAAATGTTCAAAGGAGGGGTTTTTCTCCCCGACAGTTCCTGTTTTCTCCTGGCCCCTCAGAGAAGTATTCTGAATTCAGTGTTCAGTGTCTCAGAGAAGGGAGGTTTCTCAGAAAATGGAGAAACACCTGAGTTTCAAAAGTCCAGGCCCTGAGAGAATGGGGTATAGAAAGGACACATGGAAAATCTGCACACACAGGAAAGATTCCCTGATGAAGAGGAAGAAAAGAAGCAGAAAAGAGAAGTGTTAGAGTTCCTAAGAAAGGGGAGACCACAGAGTCCAGAGATATTTGGGAGGCCCTGAGCATAAAGGACAGTGGCCAAGGGAAGCAGCCAAGCCCCCAAGAGAAGAGCTGGGTCTAGGTAGGTGATGGTGATACAGACGCACCTCAGAGTTCTCCTGGCCTGAAAGGTGTGAAAGACAGCAGAGTGATTTTCATGTGCCCCTGAGCAGTAGTGCCTTCGAGGGAGAGAGCCAGGAGCATCCTAACCCACCAATGTCCCAGTCCCATGTGGCCTGGGCAGGGCAGAGAGCAGAGAAAGGCCAGGCACCAGAGGGCTTTGTTGTCAGAAATGGAAATAGTTCCATGGCTGCCAAACACGGAGAGATGTCAAAGCAGACAGATGCCCCCTCCCACACCAGGGCACCTGCCAAATCTCACAGCAAGTTAGGCCTGGCCCCAGAAAAAGCCAATGAAGAGAAACTTTGGATTGCCAAAGTTCCTGGATTGCCCACCACAAGCGGAATGGAGGCTTGTGAGGGTCTTTGTCTTGGGAGTAAACTCCGGTTGGTTCCCCGAGTAACCCCAGCTGGACTCTGGAAACCAGAGTTGTGCACAAGGCCTGTCTGGAGGCCAGTTCTCCACCGTGCAGCCCAAACCACGGAGGGACCCTCAGGCTCTGATGCATAGTCCCTGTTTGTAGTAGGAACTTGGAGCCCAGAGCAAACCACGCTGTGGGTTCTTTATTTGACTCCCAACCTGTTTTACAAATATGAACCACAAGCCCAGCCTTGAAAAAATGCTCCCAACAGGCAGCCCTGCAGAGGTCTCAGGCTGGAGGGCAGGACTGGCCTGCACTTTGGCCCTGCAAAGTCTCCTGACCCTTGGTGTGTATATGAGACACAACTAAGATAAGGTGGAAGGTGGGAGACACTTTCCCAGAGGTGAACTGAATCCTACCCCATGCCCAGATTTTTCCCACATGTGTGTGAGCACAGTACCTGGCGCAGGGGAGATACTGAGGAAAAAATGACTAAATACAGTCTTCCTCAGGACTTTGGCTTACTCCTCAGACCTGTCCAGATGTGAGAGAGCCTCTCTCTCCAGCCATGACAGCCCCTCATTCCTGTCCCATGGATTTTACAGGTGCAATTCACTTTACCCTCTGCAGGCACTCACATTTATTATCCCAGTAGATCCTTGCAGTAACATTGGGTGGTGACTGATAGGGTGTGTGATTACTCCCGTTTGCCAAATTGGGTAACCCACACCGTTTCTGATGCTGGGAATCAGGACCCTGGCTCTAAAGACCACCCTCCTCTTCCCTCTACCCCACAGGGCCTCTCTGGCACCCCACTCTCACCCATAGGCCTATAAGTTCAGCTGGGGAGCAAACAGCACAAAATACCTGTCCCACTTACCTGTTCTAGTGACCTAAAGTCTTCCCTACTGGCATCGCTCTTAAAAGATGTCTTAAGGAAATACACCTTTTAAGAAGTGGTTTTCAAATTTTTCAAGGCCAACTATCCACTTCTTCAAGTAAAAGCTTACAAACAAACCTGATACTTAAAACGGATGACAAGAAAGCTGCTCTGGTTAGAATGAGGCTGAGGCCTGGAGTTTGGCCGCTCCTGGCTCCACCTTCTAACCCCAAAGCAAGCACCTCTGAGGAAGCTCTGTGCTCCATGGAGTTAAAGCATCGAGACCCGCAGTGTGTGAGCCATCAAGAATCAAGGAGCAGAGTGCAGAGGGAAGTGAACACAGGACAGATGCGTTTTGACAGCTGGGATGATAACCTAAAGAAAGGGGAAGAATTCATTAGAAGAAAGAGAGAGGCCTACAAGAGAGAACATAAACAGCTCTCATTCTTCTGCATCCACAAAAAGGCACCACCACCCCCTAGTGGTCCAGGCCAAAAATATGGGAGGTCTCTGATTCCTCCACACCTAGTCCAATGCCTAGACTGCTCCTGTCATCCTACATTCTAAATCGCTCTCAGATTCATCAGCAAGTCTTTTTGTTTCCACTCTGCCTCTCCAATCTAAACTCTACACAGTAGCCAGAATGGCCTTTTCAAAACTTAAACCAAATCATCACTTACTGGTTAAAGCTTTCCAACCAACTTAGAAGAAAATCCACTGTCTTTACCATGGCCCACAAGGCTCTACCTAACCTGGCCCAGACTACTCTCCCTTCCACCCTCACCCCTGCTCTCTCCTCCCCCTCCCTGCTCAATCACAGTGGCCTGCTGAGTTGCTCACACCACAGTTCTTCCCTACTGCAGGCAGCAGGCATGAACAAGCCTTTCCCTCTCCCTCTTCCCCTGACCCCACATGGAGAGTTTCCTCTCATCCTTAAGTAAACTTAGAAATCACCTTGTCTAAGAGGTCCTCCACTACTCACATCTCAACCCTTCATTTCTCTCAACGCACCTAGCGCAGCTTATTATTTTATTGAATAGATGGTTTACTCACCTGACCTTCTCTCTGACTACAAGTTAAGAAGGAAGAGATCATGGCTTCCCAACGACATTCCTGGTGCCTAGTGGTATATAGATAGTACACTTAACAGGGTATTTATTATCTGAGGAATACATAAATAAATGGATGGGTGGAAGGAAGGAAGGAAGGAAGGAAGGAAGGAAGGAAGGAAGGAAGGAAGGAAAAGTAATGGATGATCAAACTCATTCATCACCACTATTCCAGGCCCAATTGACATCTGAGGACACAACATTGCTAGAAACAAGAAGAGAGGCAGGGGCCGAGGACTTCAGATTTTCCATCTGCATAAAGATATAGTCTAGGAGAAATAACCCTTATCTGTTTATTAGAGTAGAGCGTTCTTCTATGTAATGCCTTAAAACAAACAAA
Organism: Rousettus aegyptiacus; assembly: GCF_014176215.1. NCBI lineage: Eukaryota > Metazoa > Chordata > Mammalia > Chiroptera > Pteropodidae > Rousettus > Rousettus aegyptiacus. Next base: position 19,462,106 of record NW_023416287.1, on the reverse strand, counting down.
ACCTACTTTGAGATGTTGCATGGAGTCAAACTGCTCTTCTTTCCAGAGTAAATTTATAATTCAGATATTTCTCTAATTGACACTCACTTTCCGCTACCAGAGCTCCAAATGCTTGAGGTTGGAAAGAACAAGCCAGATCTCACATGGATCATGAATCTTGAAATATTCATATTCTTTGAAAATGTATATAATGAATTACCATTTCTGAGAATTTCCTAAGAAGTAATCAGACATGAAGACAAAGATGTAAGGGCAAGACTGGTTACCACATTATTGGTTATATGGTAAAAATTTGGGAGCAACTGAAATGTCCAACAATAGAGGATTTTTTTTAACAACAAATTCTTAATGAGAAATATCACACAGCCATTAAAATCACATTTTAAAAGAGCATTTGGTGTTATAGGCAAATTCATATTATAAGATTATTTAGAATATGATCCCAGACTTGAATATTACATAAAATAAATTAACTCAAAATGCTGGCTATAATTGTCAAATCACAGATATAGGATTGCAGATGATATGATTTTTATTTTCTTAATATCTTTTCCAAACTTTTTATGGTGAACATGGTTGACTCTTATCATTAGGAGTAAATGTTCTCATTTATTCAATAAACATATATCTAGCACATACTCTGTACCATATGAGCAAACACAAAGCTGAACACAAAGAATGGATTCTGCCCTCAATGAAGCTTATGAGGGAGATGACATTAAACAAATCAACGAACAAAAGGACACACAACTACAATTCCAAGGAAGCCCCTGCCCAACCCCCCGCCCCTCTCCCACCGCCCCCCCCCCACCCTGCCAAAGAAACCTACCTGGAGGTCCCTAGATAATAGACTAACACCGCCTGAGTTAGATGAGGTGCCAGGGAAGGCTCTCAGGGGTGATATTGGAGCTGAGACCTGCAGGATGAGTGAGTTAGGCAAAATGTAGAGGAAAAGAACCCAGGCAGTAAGAACAGAATGTGCAAAGGTCCTGAGAGTGGAACAAGGTAAATATATCCAAGATACTGAAAGAAAGTCAGTGCAGCTAAAGAGATTAGCAAGAAGTATTGGGGAACGAGGATAGGGAGACAGGGAGGAATCTAATCAATCACAAAGGGGCCTCCAGAGCCAGGGCAAAAAATAAATGTTTTATTCTCAGTACAATGGTGAATCATTGGTGAATGTTAAGAGAGTGATGTGATGTGAATTATATCATACATTATTAAGAGAAAAGAGATTATGCCAGAGCTACAAAGCTACAGACCCCCATAGCTTGGGTAGGGGTGGAGGAAATCCAATGTCTGTTTATCTTGGGAAGTCAGGGGATTAATCCAAAGGTGTCCAAACCGACTGCCCCGAGGGAGCCCATGTCACTGCCCGATACCATTTTCAAAATGGTTGGAAATCAGAACTGAAGATGGAGAAAACTCCCTGCCTTACGTATGGCTGTCTGTTACTTCACACCCTCAGAGCCACTGTCTTATCTGATTCTCATAACCTCCATGTAGGAGAAGCAGGCAAAGAGCTGTTAGCTTATCTGACAAAGAGAGAAACAGATTCAGAGAAGCTGGCCCATTCATTCACGCATTCATTCACTTGTACAACATTTATGGCACACTGGGTGGAGACAAAGATGTACATGCCCGAGCCCTTGAGAATCTCAGGGGAAAAGAAGGTAAATGGCATGTCCAGTCAAGGCTCTAGTTTCAGGCACATCTGGGCTAGAATCCAAGCCCTGTCACGTTTATAGAGGAGCAACCTAACCACTCTGAGCCACAGTTTCTTCATCTCCAAATGGGGGTGCAGGTAATGCTGGTGAACTGCTGCTGATGACAATGATGATGGGTTGTTGTAAGGGTGAAAAGCATTTTCTGAGTGCTCATAAGCGGGGGCGGGGGGGCGGGGGGGCGGGGCTGGTAGTCATGGCCACAGCCTTATGACTCAACTTTCAATGTGAATTCGTTGACATGACCCTTCTCTCCATCTCAGGCAAAACAAGATCTCCTCCATGTGACTCTCAGTCTGGCTGAATCAAAATGCTACCATAGTCACACCTGCAGACAGATATGGAGCCAATCTGTTGCACTTGCAGAAGGGGATGCCCAATAGCAGTAGTGTATAATCGGTAGACGGCAAAGTAGCAGAAGGTGCTAAGAGGGAAAGCAGCAAAAACAAAATGCCCATCAGCTACTTTCCCTCTGGGAATGAATGAAAGCTCCTCTTGGTAAAGATGTACTCCACTTTGATGTATAGAGGCCATAAGCCTAACACTGGACATTGACATCTGTGGGGAAATTGGGTGGGAAAGGAACAGAGCCAAAACAGAGACATCTGCAAACATGTCTTAAAGTAAAACCTCTGTTGAAACCTCTTATGCATTTATGACAAGGTATAACACATGTATAGTTGTAGTAGAATGTGTCAACGAAACTCTATTCCAGTCTCTGGTCACACTACCCTGAACAAGCCTGATCCCATCTGATCTCGAAAGCTAAGAAGGGTCGGGCCTCATTAGTACTTGGATGAGAGACCACCTAGGGAGACCAGGTGTTGTAGGAATAAAAAATTAAAAAGTAAGGGATTGTAAGCTGATAAGATCCTTACAATCTGTGAGGTCAACCAAGGGTTGGCTCACCTAAAACAAAAACAAAAACAACTCTATTCCAGTGAAAATAAAAACTTCCCAGTGAGGTTAAAATGTCCCCATACTTGCCTTCGTTCTGCTAAAAGCATTAAAGAGGATCCATTTTCGGGGGTTTGGAGGTTTGTTTGTTTGTTTTTGGTAAAGAAACAACAGAAAATCTGTATTTTCTTGTTGTAAACAAGGTGTAAATAGTTGCCAAAATCTAGGTACACAATATTGATAGTGAAATGGTATAAAATCTGAGGAAGGTGGAAAACAGCTGAAAACACCTCATGCGAAAGTAATGATGATGATGACGATGATGATGATGATGATGATGATGATGATGATGATAGTAAATTATAGAATACTCACATATGTCAAGCACATATGCTAATTGCTTAACATATTTCATCTCGTTTAATTGTCATGGCAACCCTAGGATAGGCATCTTATGAATCAGGAAACTAAGCCATGAAAAAATTGGGTAATGTCCCAAGACCACACACTGAACCAGGATTCACAGCCAGGTCTGTTTGGCCCCAAAGCCTGTGCTCAGAAACTATTCCTCCTACTAAAATACTGATTCTTCACCTTCGATAAAACACAAGGCTCATTGAAAACCTTATGAAAGATATGGACCCTAAGAAATAAAAAACCCAAATTTTACATGTAACATCAGAGTATTTGGGGACACAAAGTCCCTGCAGGAGGACTCTCTGAACTGCCATTACTGACAAAGATTGATTACACAAGGAAAGGCAACTCAGGCAAGAGTGCTGGACATGACTACTGAGCTGCAAGAAACTAGACAGACACAGACAAGCATATACACAAGATAAAATTATAAATGTGTACTCACACATGTGTACATCACTCAAGAAACACCTATGAAAGGTCAAAATCCTGATGCCCCTATCACCAGGATAACCACGGTTCAGGTGCACCTATTGTGACACCTTCATACAGAGGCCATTAAAAACTGGTGTCTGCCTTATCACCTAAAACTGTGATCCTAGCCAAGCCTTGGCCAGCCTTCAAAGGGCCCTCTTTTTCAAGAGCCAGCAGGTCAAATCACTTAGGGCTTGAAAACAAATGAGCCCTAGTGCTCAGCCTGCTAAACCACCCTCTTCTCAACTACTTCAAGTGGATCCTGGATTAACAGAATTCAATGGCTGCCCCACCTCCTAAGGCTGAAGGAAAGACAGATACAAAGAACCCGGAAGGCCCAAAGGGCCATCAAAGGTTATATCCCGGATGCGCCCCTTCCCTACTTCTGGAGTTAGGTTCATTCTTTGGGTCCAGAGAAACCATTAGCGGCACTGAAGTCAAGGGCCACACCCACTAATGGGTGTCACAAATTTTGCCTAAATGGTGACTCAATTTTCCTCAAATGTCCAAGAAAAATAAGACCCAAGATAGTTGGGTTCTGTCTTCTACTTATCATCATGTGTAAAACTCTTGGTTCTTCCCTCTGAGAAAAGGTCACTGGTCATTTGTTCTATGCATCTGACATTTCAGCAAAGCCAAAAATGGGGCCTTTGGCAACAAGAACTATACTTGAGGTTCACAGTATGAGAATCACAGTGGGGTTGGAGAGGGCCAGACAGTAAACATGCTGAGCCTGCTTCAAGGCAGAAACCCAGCCCAATCCTCCCCACTTGAAGTGAACGGAAAGAGACATGAACCATATTCTCAGTCAAAATCATCTCCCCCTCCCAGACTCTTGGTTTGTAAAGCTATGATAACATCATACAGCAAGATCATAACAGGATGTACAAAATCATAAAACTTCAAGAGGTAAGAACTGAACAGATGACTTGGGGACAGCCCTCTTCTTAAGCAGGGCAAAGCCTGAGGCCCTGAGAATAGGCTCTAGAATTTGGGGAACCATTAAATAAGTAACAGGTGAGAGGAAGCCTGGCCTAGAGAATGAAATTTCTAAAATACAAATGAAAAGGACAGCAGACATCTGAAATGATTCAAGTCTCATTCCAGAGGCAATCCGGAAATGGAATGGGGTCTGAGCAAACTATGTAGCAACCAAGCTTAAAATTCCCCAGGCCTGCATTCATTCTCTCACCCGTTTTAAACATTTTGTACTTTCCAATCCACCTGCATCCATCACTTGACTCCCAAATCTTTCCATGTTTAGATACTTCATATCACACACATCTGATATAAAATGTCACTTGACATAGAGGCCATTCCTAAATACTCTGTCCAAAGGAAACACATGCCCTCTCCCTCAGATCCCCAAACTAGTGTTGGCCACTCGTTGCTAAGTGCCAACTGTGGCACAGCACTGGCACCTTACAGGGCTCTCAAAGGGTTGGCACCTGCAGACTTACAGACCCCTCTGCTCTGCCATTCACCCAGCACCCATACGGCTCAAAGATAACAGGGCCGTAAAGGTTTAAAATATGGAAGGGACAGATACCTGGCTTGTCTTCCCGCCTCTGGAAAAGTCCCAAGAACCCTGAATATCTCTCAGAAAGACACTGACAAATGTCATACCCATTAGCGGGTGCTGATCTTGGAAATCAGCCTATACCGAGCCACCCTTATCAGCACACTTGAATTACATCCCTTCATGTCTGATGACTTTCCCGGGAGACACTGGTCTATAAAAGTGGGATGCAGCTTTCCCTCTGACAGTTCCGAGGCAAGAGCAAGAGGAGAGGCAGTTTCTGAAAACCTTCACCCATCAACACCGACTGATCTACAAGGTGCAAGGTAAGAACTCTCTGAATCAAATTCACGAAAGACTAGGTCGAATTTCAGAGGTAGTAACGAGCATAGGACAGTTCATCAAAAGACAGATAACTAGGGTTTTGTATTTAGAATCTCTTTAGCCATGGCCCTTCCCTGCTGAAACACACAGCACTCTGCCTGTAACACAGTAGGCAATACAGATGCCTGTTATTCAAATGCTTTCAGAAAATGGGGATCTGTTACTGGGATTATCAAAGGGTCTCGCTCAAGACAATGTCCAACAATATTGCCATCAACTCCGTCATGGGCACAGAAGTTTATTATTTTTTCCTCACAGGACACTTAATGTCACCTGAGACACTAAATGCCAGTTTCTCACAAATGAGGGTAAAATGTGATTTTTTGTTTTTCATAACGTCTAATTCATACAATATGAAGGACTGTCATTGGCTTCTGATTATATCCTTCAAAACATTTCTGCAATAGTGGTTCTTCTGATGGTGTTGGTAAATGGCAGGCACCTTAATCTGGGCAATTCGCACCTACCCACAGTGAAAACAAAGGTAGACAAGCATGATTTTACAAAATCTGTCTGAATAAGCAATCCAGAGAGGAACTCCAGAGTCTACTTGCTTCACTGAGGGAAAATGCCCTAAGACGCAAGCCTCCATGTTACCCAAACCTAATATTAGAGACAGAAAGCCTTAAAGAATCATAGTAAGGGAGGAATCTGACAGCTGGAAAAAGGAAGTGATCTCCACTGAGTCACACAGCTGAGCTCAGAGTCAAATGGGGTTTTCCTGCCTGGGTGTGAACCCAGCTCTCTGCCCCCTTGCTGGGACTGAGGCTCCTCAGCTGGAAAGAGGGCTAATGATACTATCTAGTGCCTGGTTTTGCTCGCTGGAAAGATTATATAAGGTGGTGCAGATGTCAGCACACTAACTAGTACGAACATTGACCAGTACTCAATAAGTAGCTATGCATGGACATATCCCAACCCACAGAACTAGAGTTGAGACTTATACAATCTACACAATCACATCAGCTATAGTGTTGAGCACAACCCCAACCAAGAGGAAGAGTCCATATGACTTGTGGTCAGGAGGACCACCCAGTGCCTTGCACACAGAAGGGGCCACAGAAGGTGGATGACCTGGATAACTCAATCATTCACTCCACATACAGGAAGCTCGCTTTGTGCTGAATACTAATACAATAGTGTAAACTGACCATTGCCACCATCGGACCATGCCAGTGCTCTCCCAGAACCTGAGAACGGGCCTTAAAAGGACAAAGTAGCCCTGAGATGGTCATACTCACAGGGAGGCCTCTGCACACTGAGTTTACATGACAGGACAGCCCAATGATCAAAGAGATGGAGGATGCCAACCCTGAGACTGGCTGACTGGGTGGTTTAGTCCTGACCAGGCAAAACTACCAGCTGGGGGCTGATGAATGGGTACAGATGAGCATAACTGCCCGCTCTGTACCACAAGTTTCACCATCTGAACAATGAGGACACAGGTCTTTCCTCTCAGAGTTGTGCAGAGTTTAAAGCAACTGATATACATTTATACACCACAAAGGGACTGGCTCATGGTAAACTCACACCAACAAGGACATGAAAGCAGTGAGCCCTTGACCAATGTAGAAAAAACATTTATAGCTGGATCACTTCAAAATTCAAATTCCCCAGATGGTGACTCAGGCCACTCCAAGGATGTTTGGGTCAGAGAGATGGGCAGGAGGATGAGACCCTATAGGTAAGGCTTACGATAAGGGCTTGGCCTGTACTCAAAGAGTGCCACCAGCCCACAGACATTTTGATGCAAAGGTGAAAAAGAAGTGAAACAAGAGGCCCTTCCTCAAGACATTGACTGCCATGTGCTGCAATGTTGTTCCATGAATATACTATGCAGACCAGAATATGTACGATGTGAATGGCACCCTCCTACAAGAGCTACAACCTTGTTTGTACACTCAATATGAACATATTGGTCCATTCGGAATGTAGTGTCTGACGAAGCTTCCCTTTGCAGATATCGGCCACCAAGATGCTAAACCTCTGGGCCCTAGCCATCATATTGGCTGTTCAGGCAGAAGCACTTGACCTGCTGTCTCCTCCAACATCACTTGGAAGATGTCCTGTTGAACTACCCTCTTTACCATCCACAGGGGTTTTCAGACGTGCCCCAGTTCAAAAATACTCTCTACTTTCAAAACGTCTAGTGGTGACTCCTCCCATTGAGGAGAACCTCGCATCTAACAGCAAAGTCAATGACTGTAAGTAAGAATTGTTTTGCCTGCACATGCTTGACTTTCCACTCCCTCACACATGCTTCTCATTTCCCAGTCCAAAGGCTGGTTATGCCTTCTGAACTAGTGGCTCTCAAGGAGGAGGTGATATTAGAATCACTTCAAGAACTTGTTAACAAAACAGCTGCCTGGGCCCCACTCCCAGGTATTCTGGTACAGCAGCACTGCAGTGGGCTTGAGAACCTGGTTTCCTAATAAGAGCCAAGATGATGCTGAGCCTGCTTGTCCACAGTCCATACACTGGGTAGGACTAGTCAAAGCAACCCTGGAGAAGAGAGCTCTTGGATCCAACAATCTCTCTGGTTACATGCCTTTTATGTGATTCTTTTCACCTGGACACTATGCCAGAGGCTCTCACAGCTTCTCACTGCTAAATCCCTAAGCTAATCCCAGACACCCACGGGTGCTTAAAGCAACCTGGTGGACCAGAAATTTAAAAATCTGGGTCCACCTCCAAACCACTCCTTGACCAGATTCACGTTCCCCAAGCTCCTTTTTCATTGCCTCTGAGTCTCAGCTTCCTCCTCAAGGAGATATGGAATTCTGTACTCCACCAATTTCCCAGAGCCTGAGGGCAGAGGAGTCAGGAATTACAAGACCTGGCAAAGAATTGACTCCTTTTGGGGAGCAAAAGGGAATTGGACTCATCAGCAAACAAAGGCCAGCAGTAAAGTCCTCAGAGCCACAGCCTAGGTCGGCCTCCCAGGATGACCGGACAAGATGGTAGAGGGTGACAGAGGGGAATCCACTGCCTGCCTAGTGACTACAGTTCCTAGGCCCACAGCTCATCCACTGTTGCTTTACCTCTAAAGGAGCATGTGCTCCATTCTTCTAACCATCCTATCTCATTACAAAAATACTTCCAATATACAGAAAAGGTCAGACAGTGGTACAAAGAACAGCTATGTACCCATCAATCAGTGATTTGGTGATGGTTATGGTGGCGGTGAATTTCACTGTTAGACAAAAACTGAAACTGAAAAGATATATAGAACAAAAACCTTTGTACCCAACATGTAAATTAAAAAATAATACCAGCTACAGGGCTGGAGACCCCGTGCCTCCTACAGGGCTACGTATCCCTCCCTCTTCCTCCCTCTCTCCCCTCCAGAGGGCCTCAGGCCTGATTATTTTTCCCTTACCATTCTTTATATTTTATGATATGTGGTTCTCAATATAAAAATTTGTACTACACGCTATAAAATTCCCCGAAAGGTGGCCTGCTAATGTTGTTTCTCATCTCATACTTATGTTTCATCCATGTTGTATTGAGAAACTTTCGTCCATTCATTTTCACTGCAATATTCTACCTGATGAATCCGCCATGATTTGCACATCTATCCATTTTATTTTTGCCCAATTGCGTGCTATTCCGAGTAATGCTGACTAAACACTCTTGTGCAGGTCTCCAGCTTCACATGTGCAGGAGATTCTCTGGGGCATAAACTGGGGGTGAGGGTACATCCACATCACCCTACACAGGCAATGGCTCTCCAGAGTGCAGAGCCCTAGGCACAGGAAGCAGCAGCAAGGCTCAAAAAGCCATGGCCCAGCAGCTCGACAGGGGCTGCTGGTACTAGTGGGCTCCTTCCTCCCACTACTCTACTGGGCCAGGAATATTGTCCCTCAGTCCCAGTCGCTTCTTGCTGAGGCAGCCAAGGTTGACCACCATCCACATGTGATAGCTCTTCACCTGAGTTCCCTCCTCAGGCCATCAAGAGCAACATGATACAGAGAGGATCCTGTGACTTCATATCTCTGCTACTTGGCTCTTGACTCTCCTTTCCTTCCCTGCCATCTCCTGGGATTCTGCTTCTCCCTGACTTGCTTCTCTCCAGAGTGGAGGCAAAGCCATGGTTAGCACCTCCTCCACCCTGATAATAACAATGCTGCAGGAGCATGAGGGCTGATGCAATTCTAATAGAGGCAGTTTATCAAAGGTAGCAAGACCTACCAATGACCTGCAAGGGGGAAAATGAGGCCCAGAGAGAGGAAGGGACTTGCACAGAATCACACAGATGGAGAACAGGGAAGTCTAGATCTACCAGCTCCACCACTTCCCCCAGCTGCCTCCTTGCCCTACTCATCACTTAAAACGGCAATCATTCATTTTGTCCTCCATCCAATGTTCCATGCTGCAGGTTCTATCATGCATTCCCGGACGAGTGCTAAGACTAAGATTCAGCCTTCAAGGGGCAGAGACTAGACTATATTATATTCTGGGCTTTTGGGTTCAAAAGCTAAACAAGGTCCTTTTATTCCATGTCCAAGTCACACTAGAGTAACATATCAAAATCAGGCTGGCCTCAGGGAGGTGCTAATAAACATTAACTCTTAACAGGAAACAGGTATACTTCTGTAACACTAGGCTATTCTCGGAGTAGACAGAAGTAGGGATCGGCATTTCGGGGAAGCACAATATATACAGCTGGCTCTCCAGCTGGGAAAGTTCCTCTGCCTGGACCAGCTGGGCAGCTAACAGTAGGAATATGTCTCTTGTTCCTTTTCAGATCTGAACGCCAACCTGCCTCCGCAGATCAAGAAGATGCTGATGTGTGAGGAACTGGATCTGGCTGGTGTGCTTGGGACAGTATTGGATACAGTGTCCAACTTGGACGTGCTGTCTCTATTAAGCGACACTTCCCCACTCGGTATCCTCAGCGGTGTTGGCCTTGGTGAAGTCCTGGGCAAGGGGAGTAGCAGCAAGTCCTCAAACCTCCCGTTGCCATTGCTCTCAGGAGCCAGTGATGTTACTAACCTGCTACCCGTGGGCCAAGGGATCCTGGGCAGTATACTACCCATCTCTCCACAGGCCAATCCTGTCTCAAATCTCCTCCAGCCCTTGAGTGGTGTGGTCAACAAAGAATCCACCACAGGCTTACTAAAGAGTGCACTACCAACTGACACTGTGGATGCGCTCCTTGGTGGGCTGGGAAATATTAAGGTGAAAGATCTCTTGATAGGGTAAGTGATTCCTTGACCCTAACGCATGGAATAAGAGAAAGCTGCTGTTTGGGGATGCTGAAGTTCAACCTACCACAATTCCATGGATAGGAATGACCATGTTTTCACAAAGCAATATGCCAGCTCTGTGCTGAAATTCTACCCTTTGGGGGAAACAGGAACAAGATTTCTCGAGCTTAAAATACTGGGCGGGTAAAGGAACTGGGGAGTCCAAAGAATGGATGGTTTGGTAGGTTGTTAACTGGCTACTTCAAAGGCATTGCTCCTGCTGCACAACCTGATTCCTTGAGCCCAGGACTGACCCTAAATGTCACTTTACAGATTAGAGGTTCAAAATGCAACTGTGGAGAACCTGATGTTGACCATGGCAGATCCTCAGAAGATCCTCGTCAAAGCCTCAACTACTGCCTTAATAGGTGGAAAAGGGTGAGCCTGTCTCCATATCAGTTAACTGAGCTGGCCTGAACCAGGCCATTAATATCCAGTGTCCAAGAGCCAGGCAGTGACAACACAGAGTAAGGAAGAATGTCTGAAGATGGGGCAAATTAGGCACCAGGCACAGCTTCCCCTCTCCTCCAGCCCAGATGAGCAAGGCAGGACAATGACTCCATAGAGCTCTGTCCTCAAATAGTGTAAAGCCAGAAATCCAGATTTCCATATGAAATATGCACATTTATACAGATGGCCAATAGAGAGAGAAACTGTACAGAATGCATCTGGTACTGACAGCACCGGTATTACAGGAAATGTACTTTCCAAATAATCTGGACTCTCCAAAAAGAATCAGCTCACTCCTTATCTGCCCTAAGCAGTTGGGGGAGATTACTAACTGCCCTCAGGAAGCTACAAATTTAAGCATGCATGCATGCATTCATTCATTCATCCACCTAACAAGTAGTTAATAAACACTGCTCTGTACCAGACGCCGTGCTGGACACAGAGTGAGGACTAATGGTGGCCCCTGCCCTCAGTGAAAGTCAACACGTCAGGGAGGAACAGGTCAGCTGTAAAGACCCAGGGCACACAGGAAGACATGAGAGGGGCAGGAATCTGTACTGGGGAGAAGACTTCTTGAACTAACACACACAGTACTTATATCTCTCTCTCACCGACCAAGCTCCACCCAGTCACTTAACTGAGGCGATCTGAATTCCCTGAAGCCTCTTGACAACACCATCAGGAAAGCAGTCTTTTCTCAAGACTAGGAAACCAGTTGAGACTAGAGAAACAGTCATAAACGTTGCTCAGAGTTACACAGCTGAAATATGACAGTGATAGGATTTGAACCCAGGCATTCTGCCTCCATACTCCATGTTTGTGACCACTACAATTAGCAGCATCCAAAAGATCCAGTCTTCTCCAGACCATCCGATGTTAACAAGACCAGCCTCTAGTAAACAGTGGTTTTTCCTTATGCTGTCACCCACACAACAGACAGCTGGCAGTGCTGGATACAAAAGTGAACCTGTAATGGGCATCTAGTTACAAGTCGGCCTGGTGCCACCAACAAAAGACTTTCTGAGGCCTGGTCAGGAGAGTGATTTTTTAATGTTTATGGAATGCCTCCCATAAGCCAGACTCTGAATCTTGTGGACAGTGGACAGCCAACCTGCATACAGGGGCCAGCTCATTAGAAAGCACCAAACTTTCCCTGTCTCCAGTAACCTGGACAAACGTATGAGGCTGACTCTCAAAATGCCTTTGGCTTTGGTTGAGCAATATCTTACGGCCAGATCTGGTTTCACCTGTATTTTACTCTCAGCCTGGTAGGACCTGTAATCTCCCTACTGGGATTTCAAGTGAAGGCGGATGTGACTCTGGTCGTTGGAATTTCCACAAATGACACCCAATGCACCAACCTCCAAGTCCAGGACAAGGACATCAAGGTCAAGGAAGTGAAACTCCGCTTGGAAAAGATGTATGTGAGATCATTTTTCTCATTTTCTGGATCAACTGGCCGAGGTGTCAGAATGTCCCCAATGATACACAAAAGGGTACCCTCAGAGATAAGCTCAGTCAACCCAGTGGTTTGAAAGATCAGTAAACAGAGGACCGGAGACGCGTCTCTGCTTGGGAACTGCCAGCTATGTTTGAAAACAGCCTTCCCTCACTCTGCCTGCATTCTACCTGCTAAGCAAACTTTTGTACTTGGTTTTACTTATTTATGTATGTTTTTGCATAAGCAACACATTCACCTGGATCAAAATTTAAAAGATATGAAAAGCCATATAGTGAGTCTCTCTTCTGCCCATGTACACCAGCTGGCTAATTATTCTCCCTGGAAGTAACCAATGAATCCAGTCCCTTTTGTTGGCTTTCAGATATTATTTGCAAATACAACAAATTTGCATGTATATAAAGAAATCGAGTGGATATTATATACACCTGTCTCTACTCCAATTGTTTCACATAAAAAATAGTCAGGAATCTGTTGCATCTGCATATAGCTTCTTCTTAGTTTAAATCTGCCTAGTACTCCATTATGATGATGCACTATCACTTATTTAACCAATCCCTTGTCAAAGAATACTCATTTTTTCCAATTACCTTTTGTAATCAACTCCAATTAATAAGGTTCCAGACAAGTCTTATCACCAGAGTGCATGGTATCTGAAGGATAAATCCCTCCATATGGAATTGTTGGGTCAGGTGTCTGGCTTTGGTAATTTTCCCAGGTATCTTTGCATCTTTCTTAATGACTAAAACTTAAGGTGAAAGGGCTCAGGTTGTTGCACAATTTAAGCAGCAGGACATCATTGCAGCTATATCATCAACAGATGGGTTATCTCCAATGTTTGAGCAAAATCCAGAAATGCAAGAATAACATGGCTCTCCACACGTATCTTTCCCAGGCTCACAGGATCTTTGCCTCTCCCTGTCCCTCTGCCTTTGGATGCCGTCATTCCTAAACTGCTCACAGTTAACATGCAGAATAATGTAAGTCATAGGAAGGGGGAGGACACTACCCAGAAGTCTATGTCATTGGGGGTAAGATAGGAAGAAGCCTTTTCCTCAGATATGGCCTAATGCTGGAGGAGACCTGGGATAGAGACAACATTGGCCTTCAGAAGATATCAGTCTTCAGGAGTCCAGAAACTAGGGGAAGCAACAGCCCTTCTGGCCCCAAAAGCCCAGCAGCAGGATAGGACAATGACTCAGGCAGCAGGGAGGGAGAAGGATGAGTTCTGCCAAAAAGAAGTCCAGCAAATAGGACGGGAAGAAGGGAAAGAGGACAGGGGAGGAGAAGAGGAGGTAAGGAGACGGGTGGGCCTGCTACATCTCCTCTGCAAAGCTAACCGGTGTTTAATTCACAGATGAAAAAGTCCAAATCATGTGACGTTGATCTCAGCGATTTCACCGAATGCCAGAACTGTGAGTACAAATATTCAACCACCCTGGGGCTGCCCAGGTCAATGGAAGGAGATAGTCAAGACTCATTTGGGATCCAGTTGGGTGACAGACAGAAAAGGGCGGGGCTGTGAACTGTAACACCATACGAAATATGCACCCCCAGCACCCAACAAACTCTCCTCATCATACTCAGGGCAGAAAAGGTAGCAACTTATCCGCTTCTCCATATCACTATGACTCATCATGCAGGCCATCACAGGACAAAGAGCCCCTTAGGAGTCTCAGTGGTTTCTCCCCAGTCCCAACTGTTTTGCAAAGTCCTATCATTCCTCTCTTCTTCATGGGATTGGGAGCTGCCAAGGCAGCCAAAGCAGGAAATTAGTGACATTTCCCAATCCCAGAGTAGAGGAAACCCGGGGCCTGGCCAGCAAGACTTTTCCTACCCCTGGAGGTCTGGATTCCTGAAATATCATTAAAAGAATGGGATTTTTATTTAAATTTGTCACCATGGAAACACTAAATGATAAGGTTAGAACTAGGAAGAGTAAAGAAGCTTAAAATCTCTATCACCTGTAGCTGTTTCATTCTTGATAAACATGCTTAATGAGTACGATATCTGGCCAGGAGAATATCGGCTTCTTTCAAGTTGACTCAAACTTCAGTAGTTGTACATTCCCATCTTACTTAACCCCTAAATATCCCCGTATCGATTACCAGGGTGGAGAGCATGATAAAATCAGCATTTGATTCAGTGCTGGTTTTCTACCTCCTGCCCTTATGCTCCATAACTCTGAGTGGGCTTGGATACATCACTTAGCCTCCCCAAGTCAGCCTTGAATCAAGAAATTGGATCAGATGAATGCGAACTGTCTTTCAGCTACAAGTGAGAAAAAGCACAACAAACTGGTTTAAGCAACAACAATAAAATTGGAGGTATTCAACATCCAGAGATGGTGTTAGCTTCAGCAGTGGCTTGATTCAGGGCCCAAACGATGATACCAGAATCCATCTCTTAGCTCTACCACTTCTGGGTGGGCTCTACTTTGGCTCTACATGGAGGTCTCCTACCCACCAAGAGCTTCAATATCCATTTCTTTCTGGAATAGTTCAAATGACAATCACCCGAAACTAAACTCTGGGGCTCCCACTGGCCTGACCTGTTCCATATCCCCATCCTTGAAGCAAGCACTGTATTCAGGGAAACACGGCTTGTGCCTGGAGCCAGCTTGTGTATTTAAGAGTGTAATTAGTTGACTCTTCCTGTAAGCGCCTAAGGTAACCTCTAAAAATAGATTGCTATTCACTTGACCCAGAAAACCCCACAAAATCATGCAAATCAAAAGGTTCAAATTTTTGTGTTCACTTCAAGAACACCTGTGAAACTCCCTAGGCCATCAAGGGTATGCATATCTGAAAAGCCACCAAATATATGAAAGATGTCACTTTACAGAAGCAATGTATGCCATTCCATCATTACAATGATGGAGTTGGTAGGTGTTGGTGGTCCAAAGAGAGTGCAGAATATTTTTTGCACATGCTTAAAAATGCAGAGAGTAATGCTCAACTTAAAGGTTTAGCTGTAGACTCTCTGGTCACTGAGCACGTCCAAGTGAACAAAGCTCCCCAGATGCAGAGATGCAGTGCAGAGCTGACAGAGCTCATGAGCAGGTTGACCCATTCCTGAGCTCTCCCAGCCACACTAAGATGATCCTTACTGAAAAGAGCAGATTGTTCCTGAACCAGAAAGGGGGTTGCACATGTGAAAAAGAGGAAACTAAAGAAACAAAAACTTATGGTCCAGGAGTAAATTCAGCATAAAATAAATGCTAATAAATGTAAAAGCAGAAAGGACAAAAACAGATTTAATTAGTTGTGTTTTATCTTCCCACAGAATGACCTTCACGCTGCAACTTAAACCCAGCACACGTGATACCAGAGAATTTCCTAGAATGAAAGTACTCCGAAACTTCTCTTCAGAAATTTTGAGCCAAGGACATCCTTATGATCAAGGAGTCAAGTAGAATAGTGTTCTAAACTTGTCAACTATTCTTGGAATTTTCCCTTGAATTAACAGGGCAAGAAAAGCAAGAATAGGGATTTTGGCATTTTGTAATCATCTCTTTAATAATTAACCTGTTTTTATGCAGAATATGACTCACTTGTCTTCAATTTCTACAAACAAAAATTTGCACACTTATGACTAGTAAAAGCACTATATACTAAGAATATAAAAATTAATAATATGAATGATGAGGTGACAAAACCCAGGATTAATTTATCTAATGCGCTAAGGGACAGTCATGACGATGATTAAGACTTTATTTCCTATATCTCTGCCCTCCCCTCTCCAACTCCAAATGATTTCTTCTCCCATTAGTCCAACGTGAAAATCACACAGAAGCTAGAATCAACATCCCCTTCATCACATGTTAAACATCGAGAAGCAAAAACCAAACGCTGAAAGCTGAATGGAAGAGTAGGGAAGGGTCTGGTGATATCATGAACACTGTGCCCAGTATCTCGAGAAGATTATGCTCAGTGAATGAAGCAATACACAAAACATCACATATTGTACAATTCAATTTATATGCAATATTCAGAATAGGTAAATCCATAGAAAAAGAATACAAAGTTGTGGTTCCCAGAAGGGCAAGGAGGGGCAGGCAAGGAGGAATAACTAAATAGGCATGGAGTGTTATTTTGGAGTGATGGAAATGTTTTGGAACCAAATAGAGGTGGTGGTTGCACAACATTCTGAATGTAATATAAATGCCAGTAAGTTGTTCCCTTGACAATTATTAATTTTATGTTATGTGAATTTTACCTGTTTAAAAAAACAAAACACCTTCCAACCCACAATAGAGACAAGCATACCTAGCACCCAGATGTTGGGTTTTGATACTATTCTTCATAAAAGCAATCAGGACTCCTTGGAGAAATGACTAATTCTAAGACTGGAGAGGAAATATATAAGATGGCCCAAGAGCTTCTTATAGTTACTGAAAATGAGAAAGTGCTCACACACACACCAAAAAAAAAAAAAAAAAAAAAAAAACCCACAATGATGGAGGTATGTCAAAGGAATATAGGGCCAACTGAAAGAGTTGCCAAGCCTGAAATAATCTGATAAACTAAATAAGTAAAGTAGTATTAAATTATAACCGAAAGTGTAAATATCCAGCAGTCTTTATTGATAAAATAAATGACTCAATAAATAAATGAGAACAGGCAACTCTCCCTTACAGAAGAATCCTAAATGATTTGCACAGCTACTCCACCCTTATGGAGGTAGAGCTAACTTCTTACTCCTTAAGTTTTGGCTGCACATAGGGACTTTCCTCCAGAGAGCGTAGTACGGAAGGGGAGAAAAAAGGAGCAACTTTACAGGAAAGAAATCTGACAAACAATACCTCAAGCCAGGTGATCAAGGTCAACATTAATAGTGATAAAACACATAGAGTATATACCCTTACAATGTGATAAGAATGGCACTTTACCTCTGTGCTCTTCCTCCTAAAAACATATAACCCCAATCTAATAATGAGAAAAACATGTGACAAATCCCAACTAAGGGAACACTGTACAAAATACTGACCGGTTATCCTCAAAACTGTCAAGGTCATCAAAAACAAGGAAAGTGAGAAAGGGTCACAACCAAGAAGAGACTAAAGAGACACGATGACTAAAGGTACTGTGTTATCCTAGATGGGATTCTGGAACAATAAAAACAGATTAGGAGAAAACCGAGGATATCTGAATAAAGTATAGGCTTTAGTAAATAACATATTACCATTGATTTATTACTTGTAACAAGTAAACCACATTAAATTAAGATTTTATAATAGCGGAAAATGGGTGTGGGGTATAGAGGAACTCCCTGTACTGTCTTTGAAATAATTTTGTAAAACTAAATCCATTCTAAAATTAAAAGCTTATAAACAAACAAAACATTAATAAAAAGAAAGAAAAAGAAAAGGACACAAGAACCAACCTGAAAGAGTTTCCAATTCCAAAATTGGGATTGATTTGAGTGACAGAATAAACATCATAGTGTAAACCAAAATACGAAGTAAACATCCATGAGGTCATGCTGACATAAATAAATGATACAATAAACAGGAGAAAAGAGGCAAGTTTTCCTGATAGAAAAATTCCAAATAATGTGTGTAAACACTCCCCCTTTGGGAGGTGGAGCTTAATCCCCATCATCTTTCTGGGTAGATGGGACTTAGTGACTCACTTCCCAAGAATAAGAGTATAGAAAAGCAAAAGCAGCAACTTTACAGTGAAGAGACATGGCAAACAGCACCTTAAGCAGGGGACGAAGCAGGAATGTTTACATCATGTTCTCTCTGATATGATTTGATGAAGAGGGTACTAATCACAAGAAGACATCAAAAAGTCCAAATTGAAGAACACTCTACAGAATACCTCACCAGTACTCTTCAAAAGTATCAGAGCCATGTAAAACAAAGAAAGACTGAGGAACTTGCACAGATCAGAAGAGAATAAGGAGACATAACTGAATGTAATGTGGTATCTTGGACTGGATCCTAAAACAGAAAAGGTACAGTCATTAGTGAAAAACCTGGTGAAATCTAAATAAAGTTTGTATTTAGTTAATAGTAACATGACGGTATTAATTTCTTAGTTTTGACAAATGTATACTATAGCTATATAAAATGTTCACATCAGGGCAGCTGTGTGAAGGATTTAGGGGAACTCTTTAAACTAACTTTGCAACTTTTCTGGGTATCTAAAATATTCCAAAATTAAAAAAATAATAAATTAAATTAAAAAAAAAACAAAACTACCCAATGCCTGCCCACTGTATTTAAATAAAATCCATCAGGCCTCAAAAGTCATGGACGACATGCCCAAAGCCAACCTTTCCGATCCTATCTCACATCAGTCTCTTCCGCCCTCGCAATGTTCCATCTACAGTAACCTAAACCCTCAGTGTCTTCAACCTACCAACTCACCAAGCTTATTCTCCTACCATGAGATCTATGATACATTATATTTCCAGAGATGGCACCAATAATATCTATCATCCCACATGCTCTTGTAGAACCCAGCCACTTCCATCAAGAGAAAGAACCTAATTTCCCTTTTTTTTTTAATCTGATAGCAAAGGTGAGTTGCTTGTAATTCATAGTAGCTCCTCTTTTTTACCCTATATGATTTAAAAGAAAATTACATAAAACGAGAATTACAAATCTATGTTAAAAGGCACAAGATACATAAAGATGTATTTTAGAACAATAACAGCATAAAGGGGTGAGATGTAACTCTATAGGAGCAATGTTTTTGAATACTTTTGAAACTAAGCACCAGCTTAGGCACTTATAAATTAAGATTTTAATTATCATCCTCAAAGCAAATAAGAAAATAACTATATATGTATATATGTATACACATATATTGAAAAAAAATAAAAGAGAATCAACATAGTCAACTAGAAAATATCTAACACAAAAAAAGGTCATAATGGAGGAGTCAAGGAACAAAAAGGCTATAAGATATATAGCATACAAAGAGCAATTCAACTGAAGTCACTCCTTATCAATAATTACAACGGATGTAAAAAGATTAATGTCTCAACTTAAAAGGCACAGACTGGCTAAATGGATTAAAAACAACATATAATGCAAATATATGCTGTCTACAGGAAACTTACTTCAGAACCAAGGACATAAATAATTTGAAAAAGATATTTCATTCCAATGCTAACCAAAAGAGAACTGAAGAAGCTATACTAATATTATACAAAATAAACTTTAAACAAAATTGTTACAAGACACAAAGGATATTATATAAAAATAAAGGGCAATTCACACCAAAATGATATAACAATTATAAACATATATGTAGCTAACAAAAGAGCCCCAACATTTATGGAGCAAACTGACAGAATAAAGTAAGAAACAGTTCAATAATAATATTGGAGACTACAACATACTACTTTCAACAGTGGAAAGAACAACTAGACAAAAGATAAACAAGAAAATAGAAGATTTGGACAACACTATAAAACAACTAGATATAGCAACTAGATATAGTGCACTTGGAACATTCTCTAGGATAGACTATATGCCAGATGAAAAAGTGATTCTCCATCATTTAAAAGGATTGAAATCATACAAGATAACTTCACTGACCACAATGGAATGAAACTTAAAATCTACAACAGACAGAAATTTGGAAAATTCAAAAATATGTGGAAAATTAAACAAATAAACTCTTAAACCAGAAATGGGTCAAAGAAATCAAAAGGAAAAATTAGAAAACACTTCAATATGAATGAAAACAAAAACACAACATACCAACACATAAGGGATACAGTAAAAACAGTGCTCAGGGTAAATTTATAGCTGCAAACACCTACATTAAAAGAAAGAAAGAAAAAAAAAAGGAAGGGAGGGAGGGAGGGAGAAAGAAAGCGATTTCAAAGAAATCTCAAGAAAACTTTTTAAATATTTTAACTTAAAAATAAAAACAAAACAAAAGCACTGTTTAGAGGGAAGTTTATGGTATTAAATGCATATACTAAGCCAGATGAAAGACGTAGAATCAATAATCTAAGCTTCCTTTGGAAACTTTTAGAAAAAGAAGAGCAAATTAGCTCAAAGTAATCAATACTTCTTTTCTTTTCCAAAATGAAAAGAATAAGAATTAGAGCAGAAATCAATAAAATTGAAAACGGGAAATAAAGAAAAGTAATGAAACCAAAACCTTAAAAAGATGAATAAAATTTAAAAGGTCAATAGCACTGATAAGCTTGTAGGTAGGCTAATTAAAAAAAAAGAGAGAGAGAGAGAAGGCACAAGTTACTAAAATTGAAAATAAAACAGGGATACCACTACAGAACACTAAAAAAATAAAAAATATTATGAACAACTCTATGTCCACAAATGTGATAATCTAAATGAAAGGGACCAATTCCTTGAAAGACATCTGGTCAAAACTCACACAAGAAGAATACACAATTTGGATAGGCCTATATCTATTAAAGAAATTGGATCAATCAATAATTAATAACCTTCCAAAATAGAAAGCAGAAGATCCAATGACTTCACTAGTTAATTTTAATAAACATTTAAGGAAGAAATTATACTAATTCACTACAATCTCTTCCATAAGATAGAAGCAGAGGGACCTGCTTCCTAACTCACTCTGATGCAAACATTACACTAATACCAAAGCCAGACAAAGACAACACAAAGAACCTACAGACTAATATCTCTAGTAAACATAGATGCAAAAATCCTCAACACATTAACAGCAAATCAAATCCAACTATATAAAAAGAATTATAAATCACAACTATGTGGTAATACATTATTTACTAAAGTCCATATTTTTAAAAATAATTATGGATTGTCTGTTGTCCCTTTGCAGTTCTATCATGTTTTGCTTCATGTATTTTGAAGCTCTCTTAATAGGCGAATAAACATTTAGAATTTTTATGTTCCCTAGATTAACTGACCCCTTTATCATTACGAAATGACCTTCTTTAAACCTGGTAATATTTTTTGCTTTGAAATTGTCTACTACTACTATATTAGACATATACTATATTACTGATACCCTCCCTCTTTATTGAGATTAAAATTCATATAGCATTAATTTCATACATTATAGATACCTGTTATATTGTTCTAATTATTTATGTATTTTTTTTTCATAAAAAGTAAAATAAAATGTTGAAACTTGTTTTAAAATGCCTTTTGAATTAAGAACTGAGGTGAGGAGCCATAACAAATGTTTTCCTCAGTAGAAGATGGACCTTGAGAGCAGAAACCAATCTTCCTGGGCCAAACCGGCACCTAAGGAAGAGGTTCTCAGCCTGGAGTTCCCAAATGTGGTCTTGCAGGTGAGTGTAAAGGGTCTAAAGGAGATCAAGGGCAGACACACGATAAAGCCTCAGAACATCCTAATATGCACTGTCTGTTTTAGAAGCAAAATCAATGATTGCTCCCATTTGATAAGAACTTACCATTTTCCATAGATACGGCTAAACTCTTTAAAAGTATAATCTCATTGAACTCCATATGAGATAAGCATTTTATTATTATCCCCATGTCTCATGAGAAAACCCAGGCACAGAAGAATAAAGTTACTACTCAAGTTCACGAAAGTCCTCCTGACTCCAAGTATTCTATGGATTTTTTTTCATGATACCCGCAAAATGACATAATCTTGGTAGTGACAGCCTAAAAAAGAGGTGCAAAGCACCCCAAAAGGGACCTGATGGAGATAACAGACCAGCGGAGGGAAATCCTCAGGTAAAATATGAGGATAGCTGAGTCAATGTCATCAAACCAAAATGTAATCTAGAGCAGTTTTTCCCAAGCAAATGTTTCTCTCCGCCCTCCCTTCCCCTTCGTTAATTCCTGGGATCCAGGAGAGAATACCAGAGAGGTTAGCAGTGTCAATAGCAGAAACTGGGTTGGGAAACACTTAACACGGACACTCTAGGGAAAATTCCAGAAACACTAACAAAGGCAAAAATGAAGTAAAAGTAGAGAGACAGGGACCACTTTAGTTTAGGTAAATTTATTAATTATAAAGGCTGTTCATGTAGCAGCAAAGAGATGCATTTTCCATTTGACATAAAGTTATTTCACCACTTATGGCTTTGTCTTCAAAGCTTTATTACCTCTTTCATTAGTGACCAGTCATATCTCCCTTCCTGTTGGGAAGGACTGCCCACATCAACTCTGAGGCCATAACTCAGGTCAACAATATGTTGAAGAGTCCTTCAAAGTAGTCCTGCAGAGAACATGTCCTTTAAGTGTCTGAGAGCTGGCAGAGGTGATCTGAAAGAAAACCAGTCAGGAGAAGGCAAAGTAAATAAAACTGTTTTACAGGGACTTAATATGGAGCCTCCAGAGGAGAGGCCACCAGAAGGGACCTGATGGAGATGATAGCCCAGCAGAGACTGCATGGTTCCTGTATGCCCCCAATCTTGGAAGAGACGTCTAATGCAATGGTAATAAATACAATTTAAGAAGTCCAAGAATAGGTCCCAAACAGCTACTTCTTTTCTCTTAGGAGGTAGCTCCTCCCCAGCACCAACCATAAAGTTCAGGTGTGAGCTGGCCATCACAGACCCTGCCCTCCTAACCCTACGGGTAAGCTGTGATGCAGGCTGGACCAGTTAGATCCTTCCTTAGGCTACTTATGGTGAAAAGGTTCTCTTTCCTCTTTGGGAGCTAAAAGCCTGTGACCACAAAGTTACTAGTGGTCTCATTTCTTACCATAAGAACAAATCAGTCCATTAGTAAATATTTATTGAGTGCTTATTATGTTCTAGGAATAGTCCTAAGTGCTAAAGATACTGAGATGAACAAAACAGTTATTTACTCTAACTTCAAAGGAGCTTCCAGGAGAAAACAGACAATAAATATGTAAAGAAATAAACAAGGATGATTTCAGGCACTGAAAAGTGCTATAAATAAAAAATGGGCTGATGTGATAAATAGTGACAAGGACAAGGTGGAGGGAAGCTGCTTTAGCACTACAGTGACCAGAGAAAGACTCTCAAGGAGGTGACATTTGAGAGGAAACCTGAAGGTTTTGAAGAAGGCAGCCAGGAAAAGATGAAAAGCCTCCCAAGCAACACAGCACATGCAAAGTCTCTGACACTAGACTAGGTGTGAGGGACAAAAAGGGGGCCAACAAGGCTGGAGGAGAGAGAATAAGAAGAGTGAAGAGGACATGAAGTTGGAAAGGTAGCTAGGACAATTCATATAAGGCCTTGGACACCTTGCATTTCATGCTGGCTCCAATTAGAGGAAGGCTTAAGCAGAGGAGTGATGTGATTTAGAAAGATCACACTGCCTGCTGTGGGGTAGAAAGACTAGACGAAGGCAAGAATGGAAGGAGGAAATATGAAGCCTCTGGAATTCTCATGCATAGCTAGTGGGAGTGTAAAATGGTACAATTATTTTGACTATTTCTATTATACAAACCCTATTACCCAGCAATTCCAAGCCAATAGAAATACATACATAAGTGTACTAAAACACCTGTGCAGAAATATTCATAGCAAATCTACGTATAATAGCTCCAAACTGGAAACAACCAAAATGGCCAACAACAGTACAATGCATAAATAGTGGTATATATATTCATATAATATGTGAGTAAGCTGGTAGAAATAATGATGAGACAATGAGGTTTCATCTAACTTTATCAATGAAATATAAGGCAGACATCTGCTGAAACTAGAGTTTGAATAGGCAGATGAAGATTTAAGAAGAAAGAGAGGGAAAGTCGATTTATTAGAGAAATTTCCTAGGATCAGGATTTCAGAAGCATGCTCAGTGCTCATTTGGGATTTATGGTCATGAATTTGAACTGAGTGCAGTTGGTTTTTGTGGAAGAGACTGTTACTTATCTCCTAATATTTCTCCCCTTCTTCCTCAGTAATATAACTCCCAATTTTTAACTGGGCACATGGTCATTCAGAATGAAGACTACACTTCTCAGATTCTTTGCAGCCTGGTGTGGTGTGTTACTATAGTAGAAATAGTGCGTAGAACTTCTGCAAAGTGTCCTGAAATGAAGAAGGCATGCCCTTTCCTTCCCTTCTACCTGATACCTAGAATACAGACAAGGTAGCTGAAGCAGCCACCTTGGATCACAATGCAACCTTCAGAATGGTGGCCATACACAGAGAACAAAAACGGAAGGAGCCTGGACCCTTGATGATCATGGAGCCATCACAATCACCAGTCCTTGATCTTCCACATCTAGATATTTATGAGAAAGAGAACTCCTACTTTATTTAAACCACTGTATTTTGAGTTTTCAATCATCATCATCTGACCTAATCTACATAATACAGATTAACTGTGTGCTTTTTCCCAGCAATGTTCAGCCGATAGGGTGCAGATGCAGAGGAAGCAGATAACCATTTTTACCAGGGTTGGGGTTTAGCCAAATAAGCACCATAGAAAAAAGAGAAACAAGACAATGAAATTTATGAGAGTGGCCCTAGCACAGCCCAGAGACTCTTAAGTGGAGAGAAATGAAGTAGTACAGACAGGCAACAGAGAGAAAGAGCCAATAGATCCCTGGTTCCACAGCCCCTCCTTCATTCTGATGCTTGCACTAAATCTTACTTGGGGGGGTCTATGTTAGTTGGGAACAAAAGAGAGTAACCTCGTAATACAGTATGATGTTTCCAACTTTCTTAACAACTAGAATTTTTCCATTTTATAAAAGAATATCATACTAACCCTACAGCCTACCACCAACCTCATTCCTTTTTTCAAGTAACCCTTAGCTACAGTGGAAAGAGTAGGAGGAGGTATTAGAAAGCAACTAAAAATTAAAGAAACAAATATTCAGAAGAGAGAAATAAGGTAGTATCAAAAAAAAAATGGACAATCCTATGAGAGAGTGTTTCCAGATCAACCACATTACTGCCTGGTAGAAATTACTCTTTACTTAGGAAATTCCTAGGTAACATTTAAGTAAGAAAATTCCCAGTCAGGACAAGGACAGAAGTAAATGGGATCATAAAGTCTCCCACAAGCAAACTGATTGTGTTGTAAGTTTTTGTCAGATGACAGAAAAGAAAAATTCTAAGTGTGGGCAAATTTTCAGGCCAATCTAAAGAGGTTATGTGCAAGGAGAATGAGTCTCCCTCAGCTGCAAGCCATGGACCATGACTCCCATGACTCATGATGGAGATGACAGTAAAAGCAAGTAAAGAAGGCAGAGTAGAGGGCAAGGCACTAAGAAATAGGTAAGAAGACAAAACACTGATCATCATCAGCAGAAAAACAATTAGCCTCTCTACATCTCTCTCTATTGCAGATGCTCCAGAGCTCAGTGTTGGAGAAGCAGCTTTGTTCCTCCCCACCTCATTGGTATGTGTCCTGCCAGCCTCTAGCTCTGTGACAAGTGGACATGAGGACCAGGAGGAAAGAAAGATGGCAGTAGCAGGCCTACGGTAGCATAAGAAGAAAAAGAGGAAGGAAGAAAATAAAGGAAAAAGGGAAGAAAGGAAGACTATCTCCAGTGAAAGTGGGAAAAGAAGGGGAAATCTCACAGCCAATCACTTAGATCTGCTAATCCAGGGAAGGAGCCCAGGAAACTGAAACGTATGTAAGTTAGCAATGTCTAAAGCATCAGAGACCTTGAAGGGCATGGTGATCTGACAGAGAGAACTATCAACTCACTCAAAATCACGTATACTTCCTGGCCTTTCTAGTGCAGAAAACTACATGCTATGATGTACTCCGACCTCACCGAATTCCCCAAAACAACCCTTCTGGGGCAGGAGAAAAGAGAACCAAAAAGGCATTAGCTAGAAACAATCCAATATTCAATTCAAGGTGCCCTTCCACATTTCAGGTTGAGAAGAGATTTTTACTTTAATAAAGATTTTCCCCAGAAAAAAATTTCATTCCTCTAAATTATCATATCTAACAGCCATTTCACAGTGCAAACCAAAAGCCCAAAAAGGACACCTTACCTTAACCAGCACATAGTCCCCAGGCTGAGCTCTGACCCTGAGCCCAGAGTTAGTGACATCCTCCATCTCTACATCAGGGAATATCACCTTAAGATTTCCATCATTCCGGCCGCTCAGGTCAGTGGCAGAGCGTTTACTGAGCTGCAGAAAGAATAGAGACTTTATGAATCTGTCACAGTCATCAGTTCTTGGAAAGGAGAAATTATGCCTTCTCTGTCTCAGTTCCCCAAGGGTCTTGCTCACAGAGCATTCCTTAACCAAGGAATCACTGAAGAAGACTAAGTGTTTACCACTGCTCCATCAACAATAGCAGTGCATGGTACACAAAAGAAACTCAGTAAAGTTTTGCTGACTCTACATTAATGAATTACTCAATCAATGAGTCTTTGATTGCAGAATGACCTTAAGCAGGAATGGACCTCCAACAAGCCTAAAGCCAAAGATATAGGGGTAATACACTTGAAAAATCAACTTTCACTTTATCCAGTCTCAAAGTAATCACTCGGGAATGTCCTGGGGTTGTTTGGCTGAGTTACTTGCCCCTAATGAATAGGCAGACTCGAAGCCAGAGTCTCCATCGCAACATGCAGAAGAAAGGGCCAAGAGAATAATAAAACCAGAATGGAATTAACTTCTGGAATATACATAAGTATTTCTCTTCTAGTTGTGATGAAGTGACAAGAACTAAATTTATCCTCCAGCCTTAAAACACTAGGAAACTGGACAGAATGTGTGAAACAACTACTTTCAGATATTGGACAATAGAGATAAGATCAAGACTGTGATCTCCAAGAAAAGGAAAACAAATGAAGCCCTCCAATCCCTGTGCATTGTGCTAGAAGGCACACAGCAGACAACAAAGCAAAGTAAGGAGGGAGATCTCAAAGTAAGGAGGGTGATTCTCTCTGGAATAAGGAAAGAAGGATCGGAGTTCAGGGAGTCTGCAATAGCTAGAAATTGTGGAACAAGTTCTAGACAGGAGACCGCTAAGCAGGAAAAGAGCTATACAAATGTGCAAAAGGATCCACTGAGTCTCTGCTGAATACTACTGCATGCTTCCATAGAGTGAAACTCTGTGAAGTCAGGCAAAAAAAGTAAACTGGAAACTGTCAACTGATGAGCTCCCAGAGGTCACATGGGGCTGGGAATCATTTAATCAAATAATTAACCAAACAGTCCTCACTGACTCCCTGGGACATGTAGTAGTGACTCCAGAAGAGCCACACCTTAGTAATGAGACTAAACTATCCCTAGAATAAAGAAGTTTTACTAATGAAGCTTAAAAACAAGTCTTGAAAGAATCAAACTGAACTGTAATAACGTCACTATCTATGAGAACAAAGACCATCACAAAATCCATACTTAAAAATGTACATTGTAATACCCATCATCCAATCAAAAATCACTAGATATGCCCAAAACAGAAAAATGTGACCCATAATCAGGAAAAAAATCAGTCAATAGAAACAGACCAAAGCAGTCCCAGTCCAGATGGCAGAGTAGATAAATGCTATGCTTGCCTCCTCCAATGACCTGCTAAATTACAGAACAATGACCCTTAAGAACCATCTGAAGTCTAGCTGAAAAGAACTCCTATAACAAAAGATATAAAGAAGAAACCACATCAAAACCCGTAGGAGGGGTGGAGATGCAAAATGGGCTGGTCCCACACCCATGTATGGCGGTTAAGATTTAGGAGGGATATCTCAGCTTCAGAGGTTCCCCCGAGGAACAAAAGGTCCCAGCCTCATACCAAGCTCCCCATTCCAGAGCATCAGTGCCGAGAATAGTCCCCACAACATCTGTCTGTGATAATCAGCAGGGATTCCACCCACAGGAGACGAAGGGCTGCTATAGAACCAAACATCCTCTTAAAGGGCCCATGCACAGACTCACTTGCTCACAAACACTTGCCCTAAGCTCCAGCAAAGGGATAGCAGCTAAAAAGCACCAAGGACATATGGGAGAAATTGATTTGTGGACTTCAGTGCAAGGGCTGGAAAGACAGTTTTCTCCCAGACAGAAGCGCTTATAGACCATTGTTCCCTTATTAAGCCCTTCCCCACACAACCTGCAGGCAGAAGTAGGCACTAAGTCTGAGTCTTCATCAACCTGGCTAACACGACTCACTCCACCCTGATGACTCCCTGAGACCCTGACCCACTTAAGCTGCGCACCAGCCGAATCTCTTTCAGCAGCTGTTCCTCACAAGCAGCCAGCCTCAGGCCATGCTGCAGACTTTACTAAAATCTCTGAAAAGTCCACAAACCCCAAACAAGCAGTTGCTGGCCTTAATATGCCCTGTACCTCTTGCTGAGCAGATCCTAATGCAAAACTAATGACATCTGGTCTCAGTTCGCGGCATATCTTCTCCCAGGAGTCTTTAAACCCATCACAAGCAGCTACAAACCACAGAACACTTTGTAGCTCCTACAAGATGACCCCGGGGCCAGCCACAGGCAGCCACTGACCTTGGCCTGCACCAAAGCCCCTCCCAAAAGGCCCCAAAACCAACACACCCAGTGGTGAGCTTCAGACCACATCATAGCACCATCCAATTAGCTCTACAAATGATACACCCAAAGAGTAGACTCGGAAGGCACCAGAACCCTGCTAAAGCGAATCCTGCTCAATAAGGTCAGCCCCTGCACAACAATTCATCTGCTATAGTCACATTCAATCTTCACAGCCCATCAACCTGATGGTCAATCCCACCCACTGACATCCCTAACGCAATCAAGGTCAACTACAACAGGAGAGCACACACAGCCCACACAAGGGACACTTCTAGACCACCCAGCTCAGATGGCCAAGGAGACTGTAGCACTGGGCCCCATGGGACACCTACTACATAAGGCCACCCTGCCAAGACCAGGAGATGTAATGTAGCAGCCTGACCCGGGCTGACTATTTCTTGCTCGAATGAGTTAGTTCCTAATTGCACCACATCCCCATCCCAGGACTCTCCAGCTGACGCAGCAGTCCGAAATCCTGCTTAAATAATTAAGCCAGTTTCCTTATAGTTTGGCAGCCAATCAATGTTCTCCTTATGCTCTCCTTCCTTATATGGAATATCTATAGCTGTGTAGGAATGCAAAAGTACAAGATTGTATAAAACTGCCTGCCATGTTACAATCAGGGCTCAGCCTTTGGATAAGAATCTACTGAGCTGGTGCCAGCATTAATAAACACTGCTTCCTGCTTATAGCCTTGGTGTCCTGTTTCTCTGTTCGAGAATCCTGCAACAGTAGCAGATCTACCTAACAAATAAAAACAAACACAGAGAGGCAGCCAAATGAAGAGACAAGGAAACATATCTCAAATGAAAGAATAGGACCAAACTCCAGAAAAAGAACTAAATAAAATGAAGGCAAGCAAACTACTAGATACAGAGTTCAAATCACTGGTTATAAGGATGCTCAAAGAACTTACGGGAAAACTAGATTAACTCAGTGAAAATTTACATGGAGAGATAAAAACCATAAAAAAAGAACCAGTCAGAAATGAAGAATACAATAACTGAAATAAAGAATACATTAGATGGAATCAACAGCACATTAGATGAAGCAGAGGATCCAATTAGTGATTTGGAAGACAAGATGGTAGAAAACATCTAATTAGAACAGTAAAAAGAAAAAAGAATTTTTAAAAAATGAGGACAGTTGAAGGGACCTCTGGGACAACATAAAGTATAACAATAATCACATCATATGGGTATCAGAAGGAGAGAGAGAATAAGAGACTGAAAATCTATTTGAAGAAATAATGACTGAAAACTTCCCTAACCTAGCAAAGGAAATAGACATAGATTCCAAGAAGCACAAAGTACCAAATAGGATAAATCCAGAGGCCCAGGAAAAGACACATCATAATTAAAATGCCAAAGGTTAACAACAAAGATAGAATCTTAAAAGAAGCAAAAGGAAAGCAGTTAGTTACGTACAAGGGTACCCCATAAGGCTGTCGGCTGATTTCTCAACAGAAACTTTGCAGGCCAGAAGGGACTGGCACAAAATAGTTAAAGCAAGAACCTACAACAAAGATTACTCAACCCATCAAGGCTATCATTTAGAATTGAAGGAGAGATAAAGAGCTTCCCAGACAAGAAAAAGCTAAAGGAGTTCATCACCACCAAACCAATATTACAAGAAATGTTAAAAGGAATTCTTTAAGAAAAAAAAAGATCAAAAACATAAATAATAAAATAGCAATCACTAAATACCTCCCAATAATTACCTTAAATGTAAAATGATTAAATACTCCAATCAAAAGACACAGGGTGGCTGAATGAATAAAAAAATAAGACCCATACATGTGCTGCCTATAAGAGACCACTGGAGATTAAAAGACAAGCACAGACTGAAAGTAAAGGGATAGAAAAGATATTTCATGCAAATGGAAACAAAAATAAAAAAGCTGAGTAGCATTCTTAAATCGGACCAAACAGACTTTAAAACAAAGGCTATAGGAGAGACAAAGAAGGACATTTCATAACGATAAAGGGATCAACCTAACAATAGGCTATAACCCCTGTAAACATTTATGTGCCCAACACAGGATCACCGGAATATATAAAGCAAATATTGACAGGCATGAAGGGACAGGTTCAGCAATACAATAATAGTAGGGTCCTATAACGCCCCACTAATATCAACGAATAGACCTTCCAGACAAAAAAAATCAACAAGGAAAGAGAGACCTTAAGTGACACATTAGATTAGATGGGTTTAACTGATAGTTTTAGAGAATTTCCTCAAAAGCAACAGAATATACATTCTTTTCAAGTGCACATGAAACATTTTCCAAGACAGACTATATTAGGCCACAAAACAAATCTCAATAAATTTAAGATTGAAACCATATCAAGAGTCTTCTACTACAATGGTATAAAAATAGAAATCAATTACAAGAAAAAAACTAAAAAATACACAAACACATGAGGCTAAATAATGTTACTAAACATGAATGGGTTAGCAAAGAGATCAAGGCAGAAATTAAAAGATACCTAGTGACAAATGAAAATGAAAGCACAATGACCCAAAATCTATGGACACAGTGGAAGCAGTCCTAAGAGGGAAATTCACAGCAATACAGGTATACTTCATGAAACAGAAAAATCTCAAATAAACGACCAAACCTCACACCAAAAGGAACTAGAAAAATACAGCAAAGAAATCCCAAACTGAGTAGATGGAAGGAAATAATAAATATCAGAGCAGAAAAAAATTCTAAATAGTGTCTAAAAAAATAAATAAATAAAGGTCAGTAAAACCAAGAGCTGATTCTTTGAAAAGATAAATAAAATTGATAAACCTTTAATCGGACTCAGAGAAATAAAAGAGACGTGACAACTGACACCAAAGAAATACAAAGGATTATAAAAAAAATACTAAGAACAATTATATGCCAACAAACTGTGCGATCTGGAAGAAATGGATAAATTCCTAGTAACATACAATCTTCCAAGACTGAGTCAAGAGGAAACAGAAAATCTGAACAGACCGGTAACTATTAATGAAATCAAATCAGTAATCAAAAACTTCCCAACAAACAAAAGTCCTGGACCAGATGGCTTCACAAGTGAATTTTATCAAACACACAAAGAAGAATTAACACCCACCTTTCTCAAACTATTCCAAAAAACTGAAAAGAGGGCAGGTTCCCAAGTTCATTTTACGAGGCCAACATGACCCTGATTCCAAAACCAAAAACAGTACAAAAAAACTATAGGCCAATATCCCTGATGAACATAGATACAAACTCAACAAAATATTGGCAAACCGAATTCAGCAAAACATTAAAAAGGTCATACACCATGATCAGATGGGATGATGGGATTTATTCCTGGGATGCAAGGTTGGTTCAATATCCACAAATCAATTGACATGATATACCACATAAACAAAATGAAGGATAAAAATCATATAATCACATCAATAAATGCAAAAAAAAGCATTTGACAAAATCCAGTATCCATTTATGATAAAAACTAAGTGAAAATAGGGGGAAATAGAGGGAACATACCTCAACTAATAAAGGTTTTATATGACAAAGCCACAGCTAACCTCATACTTAACAGTGAAAAGCTAAAAGCAATTTCCTTACGATGAGGAACAAGACAAGGACGTCTACTTTCTCCACTTTTATTCAACAAAGTATTGAAGTCCTAGCCACAGCAGTCAGAGAAAAGACATATACAGATCTCCAGAATCACAGCTGATACCCTAAATTACAAAGCACTTAGTGAGGCAAACACCTTTTGGAGTATATTACCAGCTCAGCATCACCGTCCATTGGCCACTGCTAGACCAGATCACAGCAAGAATGCATACTGATCAGATTCCCTCTCCTAGAAATTTGAATTGGGTCTAAGAGACAAAACTTTGATCTATGAATAGCCGGAACTATAACATGTAAATTTAAGAATTATAGGATCGCTCTATTCTGTCACACAGATGAAGAAGCAGGAAAAGTTGGTCTGAGGAGGAAGAGACAAGAAAGTCTGAGCCTCAACAGCTTCTTCAACAGCTGAGCAGAGTCCCTTCCAAACACCTGGCAGTATTCCTGCCCTTGGGCTCCATAAGATACCACTTAAATTTTGTACAAAAAAACCCACAAAACTCGTTTTGACTTAGGTTGAATGGCTTGAACAAATTTCTCATTGTTACTCACTCACTACTAGGGAGACCTAACAAACACAAATACCAGCTAAATGGTGGCTTTGATGCTGCCATATCCTACCACATGGAAGGGGACTCTCCTTTCCTAAACCAGGACTAGGAAGGAGTTACAGAAAGGGCCCTGTCTCTCTCCTTCCCCTCCTCTCCACTGACTGCAGCATGCAGCTTCACGAAAGATTAGGTTCCCAAAATCACCCCTTATTCAATCTACTTAGTGCTCTCTCTAAATGATGGTTAAGTTCCCAGGCTTGACTACAGAAGCCTAGAGGAACCACAAACTTAATGAAACGCAGTATATTTCTAAGAAAGTGTGATTTTAAAAAAGGATTAAAGACAGATAGTGAAATTGATCCTAAAAATATACATGTGATACTGCTTCCAGAAAGATGGAGCAGACATGTTTTTCCCTAATCCTTTCACTAAATACAAAAATACCCTTCAGGAATAAACGGGAAAATCAAGACATTCTAAGATGACGGAAAACAAAGAGAATCTGCTGCCAGATTGTCTAGAGAAAGTTCTCTAAACAGAAAAGAAACAACAAAAGAAAGAACCCTGGAACATAAG
Source organism: Rousettus aegyptiacus (assembly GCF_014176215.1). Taxonomy (NCBI): domain Eukaryota; kingdom Metazoa; phylum Chordata; class Mammalia; order Chiroptera; family Pteropodidae; genus Rousettus; species Rousettus aegyptiacus. The sequence continues at coordinate 19,428,399 of NW_023416287.1, read as the reverse complement.
AAAGGGAAAAAAACACACACACAATGATATGATTATCTATATAGAAAATTCCGAGGAAACTGTCAAAAAAAATAAAACTCCTAGAACTATTAAGTGAATTCAGCAGTGTCAAAGGATACAAGATGAACATAAAAAATTCAATTATTCCTACATAACAGCAATGAACATATGGACACGTGAAATTAAAATCACAATAGCAATTACATTAGAACAGCCAAAAAAAAAAAAAAATCATTCAGAATACTTAGGTGTAACTCTAACAAACATGTACTAAATCTGTATGCTGAAAACTACAAAAACAAAAACAAAGAGATCTAAATAAAGGGATAAATACTGTGTTCTAAAAAACAAAAAATGAACAAAATATATGTATATACATAAGATCTCACCCCCTCCACCAGCACTAGCTGGGTGCAACCCACAGATGTCTTGTTGGCTTTTGTTGCTTCTTCTCGGAAGACAGTGATAAGTTCCTCCAAACGCCTTAATTTTACCTCTTCTGGGACATCATCCTTCAGCCTGTGATATGCCCGTGTCTTCTATTAAAAAAAAAGAGTGGGAGATGGAAGTCACCAAGGCCCTGTAAAATCCATTCTTGAGACACAGAGGGGACCATGTTCATTCCACCTGCAAGTTACAGACATATGTACAGAAAACCCAAGCTATGCCATGAGGGTTCTTTAGCTCTGGGAGCCTTCTAAAAAAAAAAAAAGGTAACTATGCAGTAAAGTCACTGTTTTTGTAAGACTTAAATTTGAAATTTAGCACAAGAAAATCATAGACTCAAAATTATTCTTGATATTTTTATAGGATACAAATGCAACCTTTATCCTTATCCTTAAGCTATCCTAAGGATAAAAATTACGTTTATACATATACTAAATAACTCATGTAGTAGGTTACTCAGCCATACAGTTTATAAAGTCACAAGATGCAAAAGCAGCCTAAATGTTTTGTAACTAGGTAACTAGTAAACAAATTATGATTTATTTACTTAACAGAGTATTACACAGCTGTTAAAAGGAATGAGATAGCTTTATATATACTGATATGATAGCTCTCCAAAATATACTCTTAACAGAAATAAGCAAGGTACAGGTGAACATGTACAATAACTTTGGTGTAGAAAGAATATAAATATGTTTATAAATACATGAAATATCTCTGGAAGGTTGCAGAAGAAATTGCTAAGAGTGGTTGCCTTCAGGGAAAGAGGTAAAAAACTAGGCATCCTGGGAAGAAGGAAGAGCTACTTCTCACTGCATGATTTTGACCTTTTAAATTTTATACCATTAGCATGTATTACCTAGTCCCACCCCTCAAAAAGAAAACTTTATCCTTGAAAAGCCTTTACGTCATCCAAAACCACAGTGTACATATATGTTTATACATTAAATATATCTTTACCTTATATACATGAGCCCATAATACAGTTTGAGAACCACTGAGCCAGACAAAAGCATGGAATGAGAAATCAGTAGACCAAAGTCTAGACATTCAAATCAATCCATCTTTGAGGGAACTACCAAATCCACAGAGGAAAATAGAGAATGAGTAGAAAATCATAAAACAGAATTCTCTTAGTGGGTTTACGCTAGTGTTTTATTACTAACAACTTACCTCTATTGGACACTTTACAAAGCACTGTTCTATGTGCTTTATACATCTTATTTAATCCCCAAAACAACCTGAAGTTGATACTAATGTTATCCCCAATTCACATGAAGAAATAAAGGACCCTTCCCAAGGTCACACAGTTAATTAAGTGAGAGAGGAGCAATTTAAGTGCTTGCCCTCATCTACTAGGCTACTTGATTAAGTCTCTAAAACCTTAACTCTAACCTAGGAATTAAATTCCAATTATGAACACTCATATTCAATGCCCACAGGATATGCTTCCACAATACAATGAAAACCCATTTCCCAAATCTAACATTATAAAGAATTCCTCTTGCATGTTTATGATGTCCATGGAAAAGAAGGAAAATGGAACCCAACAGCTCCTCTGAAGCTTCATCCCTAAAATAATTCTGTAAGAGATATAAATATACAAATGGCCCACTCACACTGCCTATAGAACACTAGGCAGTGGGCTTTAAAAGGCATAAATTAGCTTGATTGATGGCAGCTGAGTTGACAGTAGATAAGGTCATAGACTCATTCATTCATCGGTTAGCTTTCCTGAATCCATGGCCACAGAGGATCCTCAGCCTCCAATCCAAACACAAGGCAAGCTGGCCCCAAGGTGACTGCAGAAATGAGATGTGACCCTGGCAACAGATCCCTACCACCAAAAAATGGCAGCAGACCAAGACTATCCCCTCTCTGCAAGAAAGATCCATTACTCTCCGTTTCCTTCCATGTCTCCTTTCATACTGTTTACCTGGAAATCTGTGTTATAGGGGACTCTCTAAAGTGAATATCAGTGAGTTCACTTGGCCTAGAAAAATGGAAACTAAAATAGCTGAAGATGGCTGGGAGGATGACAAAGAGCCTCTGTAAAACAAATCACATCTGTAGGCCAAAAGAGTTCTGAATGCTTAGAAATAATTTTAGGTTTGTTATAAAGTGAAAAATGTCCCTCCCTCCACATTCAAATTATAAACAACCTAATTTAAAACATTCTAATAAAAAGAAATATTGGTACAGGTAATTATATTTTATCTCAAATTGCTGAATTATGTAAAACAGTAGACAGGTTAATCAGAAAAAATAAAGAAATAAATGATAAGATCCTGTGGTTTCTCAAGGACTACCTTTCTGCCACTTTCTTTTCTTCCCAGTTATCTGTGGTCAGCCCCAAGCTGGTCAAGAATGATGTCATTCCAACATAGAAGTAGCTCCTCCCCCATACCAGAGCTCACCTGTCTCATGCTGTAGGCAAATAGGAAGCCCATGTTGTACTGAACTTCCTGAAGTAAAGATACTGTCTGGAGGTGATCTTCCTCTGTCTCACCACAGAAGCCAGCAATGAAATCACTGCTGAGGCTCACACCTGCAACACACAATGAAGGACAGCATACCTCTGCTGCTTATCTTCAAAAGAGGCCTTCGGCACTCATAGGCTACAGGGGGAGGAACAGCAACTGTAAGGTCTTTCCTGGAACTATTCAGCTCATGTATAGGTATAACATAACAGTCACTGTAAAACAAGGGGCAGGGGGTGGGGAGGGGGCAGACAGATTTTCTTATCTACAGTGTTCCCATGCCAGAGCCGGGCTTCTCAGTCTACATTCCCCTCAGCACTAAAAAAGGTATTTTTACTTCAACTGTAGGATTTAGAGATACAGTAGGAATCCACATTTTCAAAATGGTCCTGCTTTTACTGGTGAAAATATTGCAGTGCCCCATACAAATATACTTTTGAAGTTAGTTTTAAACAATGTTCATTTAAGATAGTAACAATGACTAGGTACTGTATATTTACTAAGTGCTACACTTTACTATTTAACTCAACTTATTTAATTATCCCAATAATCTAATGAGGTGAGTACTACTAACTGCATATCATAGATGAGGAAACTGAAGCCCAGAGAACCTCCACACTATCATGCCTCATCAAAAATGAAAGTATTTGTGCTTAATACAAGTTACAATAATTAGAAATTTGGGAAGGAAATGTAGACATTGTCAACAAAATCTAAAAAGCCTAGAGAGTAATTTTATTAGGAGGAAAGGACAAGGGAAAAAGGAGTATAAGTTAAGATAAATAGGAAAGGAATTACCTCTAAGTACACATTTTTAAAGGTATCAATTGCCCCCAAATCAGAACTATTTTAGACTATACATAACTTTGCCAACTAATGAAAAAATACAACATCTCTCCCATATGTTCAGAAACACAAAAACTATAGAAATCTCCTTAGCCTTGAGGCCTCAAGCAGATCTAAACCTCTGAGTATTTCTAGCAAGACCAAGACATTAAAAAATCAGAAAGAAGTAAAGAGAGAAAGAGATAGAAATGAAGAGAAGCAAAACAAGTGTAAAAGGTGTTATGAGGTATTGCCACAGGTGTTGCTTGTATCTGACCAAGAAGACTGTGGTCCCTGGTAGAGTAACATGCTTAGCAGAATACATTCTTAAACGTACCTGGAATAGATTCTCTGATATGATGAATTAACTCCACATAAGCTTCTCTAGAATAGCTGCAATAAAGAACAAAAAGAAAAGGCTTAGATGAACCAATCTTCTTTTAATAAATGCTATAAAAAGATAACACTATGAATTATGGCATGTAATCACTTCTCACCCACAGAGGACAGTACAAAACTAGGTTAAAGTTTCCAAAAGACCCATTATGACCCAAATCCTGAACTGTAACCTAATGTAGGGCCTATGAATTTTTAGTTCAAGAACATAAACTACTTTAAATAGCCTTTTGCATTTAACTAATACGTGAGGACAGATTAAACGCTCAAGAGGATCTCTAACTCTTTGCCAATGTCAAAAACAAGGCAAAACACTAGTTCCATACGGCTTCCTATCTGTCACATTCTCCTTTCAGTCTTATCTCTGCAATATTTGTTTCCAAAGTAAGTGAACACACAGAGCTACACTTAAATTCCAATACCTAAAAACTTTAATGTTAACAGCTAAAAGATCAAAATCTTATAGTGTGCCACACAGTAGGTGCTTAATTAAAATAGGCTAAACAAATGAATGATCCAGTCCTTAGTCTATACTTACAGAGTGAACGAGAGCTAATTACAATGTCCATGGGTTTACTCACATAATATTTATTTAGGAGGTACTACATGGCCACATACTACAATAGGTTCTTAGACACTGTCTACCTTAAGGAAACATGGAAAGGTACAGGATACCCCCTCCCAATGCAAGTCTAACCCCCTTCGCATGGCATCCAATACACGGCTGCTTCCACTCTGGGCTGGTAGGTGGATCTGTTTACAGATATTGTCTCTCTCATGAATCAGCTGCAGAACCTGATCAAATAAAACACATTAAAGGTCATCAAAGTCTCCTCAAAAAATCTTGCAGAAAGGAATACCACCTTTACTATTCTCCAAGGTTAATTTCCAAATAATTAAGAAGCTGATTAAACCAAAAACATGAATTACCCAAATCCTTTACTTTTGTTCAAACTATGTTCTGTCTGTACCAGACAGAGATGCTTAAGGATACTGATTCCAGTTTGACACAGTTAACTATAGACACTCACCTCATCAGGAAAGTCCTTGGGGTGGGGAGAGGTGAAACGGATCCTCATTTCAGGATCTATTCTGGAGACTTGATCCAGAAGGTGAGCAAAACGAAGGCCCCCTTGCTTGATTTTATAGTTGGCTGAGAAGCCACGGCTGAGGTTGGTGGACACTGCTGCGCTGTTGAACTGGACCTCTGAATTGTCCCGAAAACTATTAACATTCTGACCAAGTAGTGTCACCTCTTTCAGCCCCTGAAAAGAGGAAAAAGATGTATATTGGAAGCAATTTAAAAACTAGTGTGGTAGTTTTATGTCAAATCACTAATTAAAATTAGCTTAACCCAAAAAATTAAATTAGATTAAATCCTATAAAATAAAATAAAATAAAATATAAAATAAAATTAGCTGAACCTACCAAGAGCCATCCATAAACATGTTCTGTCTTTACCCAATAATTTCATACCTGGGCATCTTGTGTGAAAAACTGAACTTCGGTATAAAACCTTATGTAAACATTAATCTTCATAACACTTTTTAGAGTAGCAAGAAACTGGATACAAACTCAATGTTCACTAATGGTTAATTTATAACACCATAAATCAAATTAGGATACCATTTTGTCAGGTGACTATTATATAATTATCGTCTATTCTTACCAAAAATATTTAGCCTAATAGAATCAAGCCTTTACATCTAACTTCCAGTTTACCAGAATTCAAGGGAATAGTTTAAATGAGAAAGCAATCAAACAAATCCAGCAGTATCTGATCTCTTCAAAAAAATTAATGCATTATTTAAAGCAAACAACAGAAAAGGGAATGGGCTGTTTAATCTAACGTAGAAATTGAAGAAATATAACCAAATGAAACTACACAAATCTTGACTGGATCGCAGTTTGAAAATCAAACAGCAATAAGATAACTAAGGACAATTTATTAATTGTCCTTAGTTATCTTATTGCTGTTTGATTTTCAAACTGCGATAAGATAACTAAGGACAATTAATAAATTTTGAATATGGATTGCATATTAGATAATATTAGTTTATTATTAAATTTCCTACATGTGATTATGTACAGTGTATTATGGTTAAGGAGAGAAAATTTCTTCTGAGAAAATGCATACTAAAGTATCCAGGATGAAGTAGCCTGGTTTCTACAACTTATATTCAAAAGGTTCAGAAAAATTATATTTAAACATCTATAGATATAGGCATATAACGTAACCATGACAGAATATTAATAAACATATTTATTGTACTAGTCTTTCAATCTGTCTTGTGTTTGAAAATTTACAACACAAAATTTCAGAAAAATGATAACTGCTATAAGAAGTTATTTTTTGTAACTTATTTTGACATCAGAAAAATTATAGTAATGCAAAGAACTCCCATACACCCTTTGCTCAGAGTCACTGACCATTATTATGTCCCATTTATTTACCACTTACATTCACACACTTATATATGTACACTCTCTATACACGTGTAAACACACATTATGAGCCATCTAGGATAAGTTGCAAACATCATACACTTTTATCCCTAAATGTGTCAGTATATATTTCCTAAAAATAAGAACAATTTCCTACATAATCACAGGACAATTATCAAAATCAGAAATACTGATACAATGCTATTATCTAATCCAATATTCCATAAAATCAAATTTTTACCAATTGTCCAAGTAAAGTCTTTTATATCTTTTATCTTTTTCAGTAACAGGGAATGTCTAGGAATTTATCTTATAACCATCAACATGGACAAAAATTAATGAATAGAGATGTACATCTACACGGCATTGTTTTAACAGGAAGAATTGAAAGCAATTTGAAAGCTGTTGTCCTATAAGTAAATTACAGTCCATCCATAGCAAGGAAAGCTACAAAAATAAAGTTAAAAGCTGTTAATGACATGGGAAAATGCTCACACTATCCTATCAATGACAGGATATAAAATTGCTTAGACACTGAGATCAAAACTACATAAAAAACTTTTTTCTTTAACTTTTTTTTTTCTCCTGATCAGAATCCAACTCCACGACAATGCTATGCATTTAATTGTCATGACTCTAGTCTCAAAAAAGAGTATTTTTACAACTTGTAACATAATGTTAGTTTAAAAAAACAGGATATACTAAATGCAATGTAGATCCTGGATTGGATCTTAAAAAGACAAGACATTAGTGGTGAATCTGGCAAAATCAGAATAAAGTCTGAAGTTAGTTAATAGTAATGTACCAATGTTAATCTTTTAGTTTTGATAAATGTACCAAAGTTAAGCAAGATGTTAACATTTAGAGGTAACTATCTTTGCAACTTTTATGTAAATTTAAATATTAAAAAAAAGCAGGATACAAAAGTAAGTAAAATACACACATATAACAAGACATAACCAAATGCAAAAAGAGTTACTGGACAATTGGGAAAATCTAAACATGGGTGATCTGCGATTGAGATATTTAGCAATTTTTGTTAATTTTATTAGAAGAATTGATGGTATTGAAAATATCCTTATTTTTTAGAAATGCATAATTAGTTAAGGATAAAATATCATGCTACACTTTGAAATACTTTATCAACAAAAAAGTAAATAAAGCAAATATAGCAAAACATAACAATTATTAAATTTAAGTGATTATTACCTGGGGAAGAGGAGTCACAATACTATTCTCTCTTTTCCATGTATTTAAATTTTTTCATATAAAAAATAATGAGGCTTTTTAAAAGGCTGCTTTCTTAAAAAACTTCCCATCAATAACCATTGTTTGAATGAATAAACATTCTGTTAAAGGAACAATATTCTCTGCAACTGTAGTCTAAAAATCTAAATGAAAGAAATAACTTTTAAAAAGTTACTTGAAGGAAAAAAAAATTAAGTGACTAACAGATACTTTAAAACACAATGCAGAATCTTAACTTTTCACAAGTCGATGACTTTGAATTCACTAATGATTAGCTTTAATGTTATCAAGTTCCTTCTTTTATATGCAAATACCTTAGAAAGGTTAGGGAGTTTTTGTCATCACCTGAATCTACCTAATGTCTCTATAGAATGGCTCTATCCTAAAGGAATGAGTTTTGGTATTATAGGGGAGATGGAAGAGAAGAAGGAGACAACTTTAGACAGGGAAGCACTTGGAGAGGTAGGACATGGGGAACAGAATACCTCACAGTACCTGTGAACAGTCAGGGACCAAATCAGGAAACAAGAATCTGGGGTTGGGGGAAGAGAAGAAGCACTGTCAGAGTGTAGGAACAAAGGCAAATGGCTGACTTAGAACTAGATCAAGGGCTAGCTTCCCATGGTTCCTGAGCCAAAGCAAGATAACAGACAGACTCTACTGGGAGAAAAGCTCCATATTCCCACTTATTGTCCTATTCTGCATGGCTGGAAGATTTGGGAGAGGGTTGGGGAGAGACCTCCTCAAGAGTTGAGGGACCAGCTCCCAACAGGAAGAAGACAACAGATAGATATATCTCTTCTGGCCTCTGATCTGATTCACTACCCTCATATTCTCTGTCCCCCAACTAGTGAGCTGGCCCAGTGGTAAAATGAACAAGCGATGTAGGAGGTTTCCCTAGAATAGACATAGAGATTAATAAATCAATCTCTGAAAAATTACTATGTGCCAAATAGTTGAAAAACATTTAAACTACCATATCCTTCCAATAACAATCCTTCCAATAATCTAGCAAGGCAGTTAATATTTCATTCCTCTTTCATAAGTAAAGAAGCTATATTTCAAAGAAGGCAGTTAAATGACCAGTGCCAGGGAACCAAGCCAGAGAATGGTGGAGCCACAATTCATACTCTGTCATCTGATTCTAAACTCATGCTCCTCCATTCTACTGTGCTGCCTCCTAAGCAAATGTCACAGATCTGCCTATAATTCATAAGCAGCAAATCAAAGATGTACACCCAGGCATTTCTTTCTGGCCAGGTACGGTTCTAAACTTGTACAGTTAAAGACAGCACAGGCTGCAAAACTAGAAAGTTGTCTCCATCCTCTCAAAAACATTGTCTCAGTAAGAAAGTCGGAACTTTTACCTGCTCAGAAAGCTTCCTCACTTCCTCTAATATGGAGGCAACAGGCCGACTCCTCTCTCGGCCACGCGTGAAAGGGACAATGCAGTAGCTGCACATGTTGTCACAGCCTCGCATAATAGACCTGGGGAGAAAAGCACCAGAACTTAGTAATGGCAGCAGAATGTCTTGGTCTAAACCAAGGAGCAGGCCACAGCTCTGTTAGCATTATCCTTTGACTATGAATTCTCTTGACAGCCTGCTCACACTGGACCAATCTAAGATCTAAGAAATGCTAAGACAGACATTTTTTATCTTTAAAAACAGTATCTAATAACAGTATCTTTAAAAACTAGTATCTAATCCCAGGATATAAATCAAACATTAAATGGTGGATATAGTGGTTACCCTGAGGGACCACAGTGGTAAAGGAATGGGGTACAGACATACCACACCTGGCTTTCTACTATTTATATTTATATATTGTTTGAACTTTTTACATCCAGACTCCAAAAATATAAAGTGTACATAAGGAGCAGAGATCTTGGATTTAAAACACACTTACTTCTGGTCCAAATGCTAGGTATGTATGTTAAATCATTTTCTTTCATTTGCATCCTATATATGAAAGCCTCAATTTATCTTAAGGAGATAATTATTGATAGACACGTATCAAAGATGTTCACTGAAAAATTGTTAAATGTTAGCTATATTAAATAAATAATTAAGCATTCTAACAACAGAGTATTGGATAGCCATTAAAATGACAGAGATGGGCAACTTTTTCTGTAAAATACTACAATAAAGATTTTAGATTTTGTAGACCATATAATCTCTGTCACAACTACTCAATTCTGCTACTATAGTGGTGAAAGCAGCCACGAATGTAAATAAATGGGCATGGCTCTATTTCGATTAAACCTTATTTACTAAAACAGGCCAATTTGCCCATCTTTGTTACAAAACAAATTTAATAAAATAAGAAACATTCATTTTAAATGAGAAAAAGATTATAAAATTAAGTACACCAAAAGCCAATTTTTACAAACACACACAAAAAGCATACACACATAAGTATAAAGAAAAGGACAGCAATGATATACACCAAAATGATAATAGTCTGTCATTAGTTGGCAGGGGTATAGGTAATTCTTACTTCCTTCTTTATGTTTTCATATCTTTTCCACATATTCTTCAATAAATGTGAACTATTTTGTCACCAGATCTTTACTTCTTTTTTTAACTTAAAATATCGGAGGAGGGAAAAAAAGAATCCGTAAAGCCCAAAGTGTATTTTCTTAAGTGAAAAAATAAGAGTATAGAAGGGAGGGTAGGAAAGACTTCACTTTATGCATATGAATGCATATGCAAAAAAAAAAAAAAAAACTTCTCAAAAGATTATACAAGAAACTACTAACACGGCTGCCTCTGAGAGGTAGCCTAGGAGATGGGATGACAGGTGTGAGAGAGTCTTATATATCATTTTTTGTCTTTTGTACTATGTGCATGTATTATTTTTTTAATGTAACGGAATTAACATGTTATTTTAAAAGTGAGAAAGTTTACTCCCTGTCTCTTGGTCAGTGACTCACACAAAGGCAGATGTAGCACTGGGGCTAGTCTGGACTGGCATGACATCGGCATAGGTCTCATCCAAAGAGAGCAGCACGTTGGCAGCTTGCTGGCCTGACTCGGCAATAGCCAACAGCCGAGGAAGGTCCCGATAGGCATCTGGACCAGCCAAAATATCTACCATTTTTTCTTTTTTGAGGATCTCCTCCTTCAATCTCTCAGCCATACAACCTGAGAGGGAAACAAAATAAGCATCTGTTTTCAAATTCATCAGGTCTCATAGCTTCTCAGTACACAGTATCTCCAGCTGGATCAGAGACCAGGGCACATAAACCTCTCTAATAATTTAACATCATCCCTTAAATTAGCCCAATGCTTCCAAAGCACTGGAACCTGCATCTTCCTATACAAGAAAACCAATAGAAAAGGACTCAAGAGCAATTCAATTAAATGCCCAGAAAAAAATTAAACCACCATCCAAAACCCTTTTTAGGTATGAACCTCTTTTCTTAATTGAAAATTACTTGCCACAAAAATAATAATAATACACACACACACACACACACACACACACACGTGTGTGTATATATGTATATATTTTGCATCAGGAACTTATTTTTAAAAATAAAACTTACTTATACACAACTGTACTTATACTCTTTATCCCTCTTCTTGCCCAAAATACTTACTAAAACCTGTAAGAAATGAATTAACCATCCATATCTTAAAAAAATATTGTTATTAGTAAAGCTATCAAATTAACAAAAAGTCCATTTTATTACAAACACCCTTTGAAAACATGTGTTTAAGAACTATTATTGGTTATACATACACGTTCACAGCAGCATTATTCACAACAGCCAAAAAGTGAAGCAACCTAAGTGTCCATCAATGGATGTGGAATACACATACAATGGAATATTATTCAGCCTTAAAAGGGAAAGAAATTCTGACACATTCTACAATATAGATGAACCTTAAAGACACTATTCTAAGTAAAATAAGCCAGTCACAAAGGATAAATATTGTATGATTCCACTTATATGAAGTACCTAGAGTAGTCAAATTCATAGAGACAAAAAGTAGAATGGTGGTTGCCAAAGGCTAAGGTGAGGGGGGAAATGGGAAATTATGTTTAATAGATAGAGATTCAGCTTAGGAAGATGAAAAAGTTCTGAAAACGGATGGTGGCCATGGTTGCACAACAATGTGAATGTACTTAATGGCACTGAACTGTACATTTTAAAAGGGTTAAAATGAGAGGAAGGGGGTTAAAATGGTAAATTTTATGTTACATATTTTACCATTAAAAAAACTATTTTTGAGATTTCTCAAATTCCCAACCAACATACACCTAGGGAAGTCTACAACGAAAGAACTGAAATGTAACATTTCAGCTAATCTTTCCATCTTCCTGTATCACTTAGTACATTAATCTATGTAATAGGATATGCTCCAACTGTGTTTTCACCCATCACAAGAGGAATTAATTTAACTATTCTAAAATGGACACAGTCTGTTTTAAAGTTAAAAATATTAACTACATTCTGGAAACAAAAGGGTATGAAATTATTTTTGAAATATGCTTCCCAGCTATCTAGATCGGAGCTGTTCAATGAAACTTTCTAAGATGATGGAAATGTTCGTAATCTGTACTGTTCACACTGGAAGCCACTAATCGAGAGTGGCTACTGAGCAGTCGCTACATGGCAGTGAGATTGAAGAAGTAAATTTTTAATATTATCTAAGCTTAATTAAACAAATAACCACATGTGGCTACTAGCTACCATACTGGTCAGTGCAGATCTAAATCTTCACTTGGGCATGCTTCAGGAATCAGATTCCAAACTCATCCCTATCCATAACTCTGTGCCACCATGAGCCACATTAGACTCCTGGAAGGACAGACCACTTTTTGAGTATCTATTACTTCAAGGCACTATGAAAAGCCTTTTTATGAGTTTTATCTCATTTAATTCTATAGCTTCTGACATAAAGTACAAGATAAAGATTTCTTCACAGACTGGGAATCCAGCTTCTAAAGAATACCCTAGCACATATAGCTACATGGAGCCCAGGTTTCGAAACACAAAATCTGCAAATTACCGGATACCTAGAATCCCAATCCTCAGAGGGACTTGGGAGCGGAGCCGTTTTGTCTTCAGGACTTTAAGCTGATGTAAACGATTCCAGATGGTCTGTTCAGCCTTCTCCCTATAGAGAGCAAAAGAGATAGACCTGAACCTGCAAATAAACTACAGAGCAATCTAAAAGAGTAAGACAATGGAAAGAAAATAAAAATAACCTTCAACCCTTTAAATGACTATCTACCCTTCTGGCTTAGGGAAGGTAGGTAGGGAGGTAACAGAAGAAGCGCCACCTGTTATAATTCACCATTCCTAGAATGACGCCCTTCCTGTACATCTCCAAGTCCTGACAATCCTTTAAGCCAAACTCAAAAGCAAAGTCTTCCCAACTCTACTCTGTTGGAGAGTTTATGCTCTTTCCTTTGAACTACGTTATCGCTTCATATTTTTCCCTGTATTTAACAATTTATCCTTTTTATTGTTTGATCTTTTTTTTTTTTTACCTAGTGCTTTCCACCAAATGTTAGAGCTATTTGTCTGTCTTAGTTCCCATATCCACCTAAGCCCCTTAAAGCCAGGCTCTGTAAAAGGTTCATTTCTGAATCTCCTAAAGCATCTATTTCAGTATCTTGTAGCAGAGACCCTCAGAAGAAAATGTTGAATTAATTAATTGGTAGTATAGCCATCTGAGGAAACACTAACATTAGCATATCTTGTACACAGAAACTAAGTAAGAAACAGGGTATGTTCACCTGTGATAAATGCCACCAATTTCTGTTCAAAAGAACTTGTCCCTCGGCCACTGACTACACCCTAATCCCTATGATGTGAACTACAACATAAAACATGTGCCACTAACTGCAAGAAAAGCTATAGGAAAAGTTAAGTGAGTCAGCACACTCTCAATTTCCTCATCTATAAATTGAGTTTGATGACAGCACCTATCTCTTAGAATCGTTGTGAGAATTTAATTACTTAATGAATGTACAGTGCTCAGCACATGACCTGACAAACCGTATATGCTCAGCAAATGTCAACCAGTTCTATCATTACTGTCTCTACTACTGTAAAACTGCAAACCCATTGGTTCATCCTCATAGGTAGACCAACCTGGCAACGTTAGCTCTGGCAGTGCCAGATATTATTATATAGGATATATTCACTAAGTAAAAAACAAATTCTCACCTGATAGAACATGTGATGAGAAGGATAACATCAGCCTGAGTAGAAAGAAAGGGAAGAAAAGAAAATTATGATCTTTGAAATTAGCCTTGTAAAGTAACTCCCCATGGCCCTTTCTTTTTTAACTCTGGAAAAACATACATACTATTTGCCATTTTAACCAATTTTAAGTGTACAGTTCAGACTGTTGTGCAACCATCACCACCATCAACCTTCCAGAACTATTTCATCTTCCCCAACTAAAACTCTGTACCCATTAAACACTAAGTCTCGTTCTCTCCCTCCTCGCAGTCCATTTTTTACTTAGTTCCTTGCATGAAGGTGAGTACCGTTGTAAAAGTTTCAAAAATAAATGAAACAAATGTATACCTCGATCTCATCTGCACACTTTACTCAAAGGAACTCACTCTCACCAGGCTGTACCCTGTTCCTAAAACTGCATCTAAGAACTGGCACAAATGTAGAGAGTCTCACTCAAACCCAGGAAACATGGGGAAATACATAGGAAATATGTTTACCTCTTGGAGGTTATTTGTTCTTAGGTAGCCATTCTTCTGTAAGATGGACCAGGCTATCTCCGTGTCATTCACATTCATCTGGCAGCCATAGGTCTCAAGATAGACTGCAACGAGAGGGGGATTTCATGGTAGGCAGATAAATAGGGACCAATGTCTCAAAAAGTCTCCTCCTCAAATGCCCCAGAAACACCTGACACAACTATTATCCACTAAGCCCCCTCGTACCTCAATTCTAAGTTACCCTTAATCGTCAGATGTACTACCGAATTAATGAGAACGTTTAAAATAAAAGAAATACTACATTCTATATATACATCAATTGTAAGCCATGCATTTAAAACATGGGGAAAACATGCACCTTAGAATCAAGGAAATATGGTTATAAAAACAATTAGAAAAGGGAAGGCTAGCTAATGGCATTGATTATCAACATAGGAAAAAAAAATTTAAATCCACATGTTACACTTCTTCTCAAAATGAGGTTCTCCAGCCTCTGGAGGTAGCGGCAGTAGCCAGAGGGTACATAAAGCCACAAAATAAAAATGAGACAACTTCTTAGGGTAACTTTAAATGTCTTAAATGAAAGCAAGCAGGATTATAATGACATAAAACACACTTTGCGCCAAGTTTTAAGAACATCAATTTCGCACTCAGGCAATTTAGTTAGCCTCTTCAAACTAAATTCCTATATCAATTCCTGTCTCCATCAGCACACCCAAATAAATTCCAAATGGAGTTAAAAGTTGAATGACAAAGAATCATATAAAAACCAATAGAAAATAGCAGTAATTTTGAAAGAAAGAAAGGGAAGGAAGGGAGGGACGGGGAGGGGAAAATTGGGATTTTCAACAAACTATAAAGAACTGCAAAATACCTATAAGGAGCCACAAGTTGACAAGGTGTACATACTCCATAATTTACTAATTTAACTCCTAGTGATTCATTTTGGAAAAAAAAATAAGAGAAACAACATCTAACTATTAATATCTATATCCACATCTCTATGCATAGAAAGAGATAGAAATATATAGAGATAGAGATGAGATATTTATAGTATTATTTATAATATAAAAATTTTGAAACAACATAATGTCCAACTATAGGGGACAGGTTGGAAATCATGGTAAGGCACAATGTGATATTTTGTACCAATTTTTAAAAATGTAATTATGAAGACTGTAGTATTTGGAAAAATGTTAAACACAGCAACTTACAAATAATTTTCACCATATAATTGCAACCAAATCTTTAAGAATTATAAAAGAAATACTTTTTGAAAAAGGGCAAAGGGGGAGAGGTCTGATTGTCCCTAATGTCTCCTCAAACAAACATTTTTTGAGGCAGTTAACTGATTGCATAATGTTTCTAAGAAAACCTCAGCCTAAACATAAAGAGTGAATTTCTACAGCGCCAATTGAAAAAGCTGCCTTATAATTAAGACGAACTAAAAATCAGACCAGAAATTATAGGGTTTCCAAAGGTTAACCAGACTCCCCAGGACTCTATCCCGCAGTTGCGTGTACCAACACTATGTTTCTTTATATTAATGTTACTTGGTGGAGTTTAAAGTTCTGTAACTTAGCAGCCTTCTCACACTGTAACCCTCCAAAGCCAAGTCTGTAATAAAAGAACAGTTAAGAATCAGGCCATGGAAGCTGGAAAAGAGCAAAGCAGAAAGTCCAAAGAAAGAAAAATAAAACCAACCTTTTCTCTGCCTCCCTAAAAGTTCATCCACTGTGAGATATGGTGGTGGGTCCTCCACTTCTGGAGAAAGCAGCTTCTCTTGAGGCACTGAAGCACTCCTTAAAAAATGCTCAAAAGTCGGTCCAGTGGCCAGCCTTGAGCTGAAATCCTTCCGAGCTCCATCCTCCTGTTGCCCCTCTGGACTAGGACGTGCAGTGCTGGGAAAACTGCTGTGTGTTCTGCAGGTCCTGAGCAGCAGCCAGGACCCAGAGGCCAAGGACCCACACCTCAGACTCCTCTGCACTTGGAAGATACACTGTAAATGATGCATGGCAGTAAAACAGCCCCAAGTCTGCAAAAGAATAACAGACATTACCAACAGTTATTGAACACTATGTACAGGGCACTGCTCTAAGCACTTCAAGCATATTAATACATTTAATCCTCAAGAAAAAAAGATACTTTTAATATTATTATCCCTATTTCACAGATGAAAAAACTGAGACAACTTGCCCACTTCACACAATGGAGTTCCAGAGATGAGATACAAATCCAGAAAGTCTGTTTTCAAAACAAAGGTGTGGTAGAGATGAGATGAGAAGCCCTGACAAAATAAACTAGCACTTTGTGCCAGTTCCAAAGGCTTTAAGTATATTAACCCATAAAATCTTCACAGCAATCCTAAGAAAAAAATAGGCAACAGACACTATTATTATTCCATTCAGAGATGCGAAAATAGACACAGAGAAGCTGAGGAATTTACTAATCCCCAACAGCCAGTAAGCAGCAGAGCTGTCCACCTTGCTACGCTGACTCCCAATACTATGAAAACCATTTAACTGTCTGAGAGTATCTTCCTTTGAGTTCATTCAAAAGGAAAGTATCTAACATGGAGCACAATCTGTCTGGTCAGTGGCTCCTTCCACCCTCCAAGAGTCTCAAATTAGTGCCTTCGAACTTCCCACCCATGGCTAGAGGGCTGGAAAATGGCACAACCTTTGCAGAGGGAAATTTGCCACTTTCCACCAAAATTACAGACACAAAAACTCTTTGACCAAGCAGTTCATTCCTAGGTATTTACTCTACAGATATACCCTTACATGTGCAAAATGACCTATGTATAAGGATATCTGTTGCAGCAATGTTTCTAATAGCAAAGGAATGAAATAACTGTAAATATCATCGCTAAGTGACTAAATAAATAAGTCATGGTACATCCATACAATGGAATAAGATTCAACTGTTAGAAAATGGGACTAAACCTATACATAACAGAAGCGAGGAAGCAAAGATTCTACCTATAGTATGTTATACTTGAATCTGTAGAGGAAGGCAGAAATATTAAGGTATAAATATTAAGAAATATTTGTAAGTGCTCGCATCTCTAGAATGCATAGGAAACAGTGGTTGCTTCCCAGGAAGAAACCTAGGTGACTCAAAGCACAAGAGATAGAGACATAATTTCCATCACATATTCTTAAGGGACCTCACATCTCCGGCCAGACTGCCTCACTCTAGCCACACCAGACATCTTTGTACTGATCTTCACTAGCTTTCTAGGCTTTAATACATGTTGTTCTCTCTGGCTGGTATATCTTCTCTCTACTGACTTGGCCAACTACTATGCTACTTTTAGGTCTAAACTTCCTCCAGGAAGACTGTCTTAAACACCATTCCCAAGGTCTAGGTTGTGATCCTCTTCTGGATTCCCAAAGCCTCCTTCTAATTCTCTACCACAAGAGTCATTAAAGTTTGCTGTTACTTACTACTTACACTTTTGCCATTCCTCATAAGCTGGGAGGTCCCTGAAAGTAGGAAACAAATCTCATTCATATCTACATCCTGAGCATCTCCCATTCTAGTAACTGGCTCATGGCAGGTGCTGTACATGTAAAATGAGCAGATGTGGCCTGTTACCTCTCCACGCTGATCACCTGCCGTATATGCTACTAGCACTTCAGACAGGAGCAATGCTAACCTACCTTCAAGTGTCAGAGAACAGCAGACTTTTAGTATGAGCTTTAAAGTCACCCATTTCTGACCCCTGTGTGACCTTGAGTAAGTCAAATTCCTGCCTCTGAGCCATCAATTCCATATCTGTAAAATAAGGATAAAAGTAGTATCTACCCACCCCTATACCCCCACCCCGCCACACCCAGAGATGTGAGAATTAAAAACCAAATTGGCATTCAGTAAGTTTTCAGTAACTTCACATCCAGAGCCCACACCCCATCCCATGGTGGGTATAGAGCAGTGTGGTTAAGACCCTAGAGTTAGAATGTGATCCAACTGCTCCCTAGCCAAGTACCTTTGGACACCTGGGAGCTTCTTAAACTCTGTGAGTTTTCATTTCTTCATTTATAAAATAGGGATAATAGTACCTACCTCCTGTTGGGAGGATGAATATGATAGATAATACAAATAAAATGCGTTCATAGCACAATGTAGAGGCGTTTGTGGTAGAAGTCAACAATAACCATGAGACAACAGCCTCATCTCAATATAAATATAAACACTAATGCATCCCATTTTATTCGGTGGTTTACAACTTTGTCAGTCGTAGCGCTAAAGGCGTCCCATGGATTACCGTATTTGTCCCATGGATTACCGTATTTAACCCTCGCAGTAACTCTGTGTGACAGGTTCTACTAACATCCCCAATTCACAGGTGATGACGCTAAGGCTCTGGGTTAAGAACGGTGACTTGCCCAAGGTCACCGCGAGTAGGCGGAGGGGCTGGGGTGCAAACTCCGACAGTATGACTCCAGGGTCCGCACGGTGACCACCGCGCCATCCACCCATTGAACACTGCGCATTTCCGGGCCTCCGCCGCTCCTGCACCCCCGGAGCGGGAATGGACGGGTGCGCAGGCCACCTCTACCCCGCGCGCCGCTCACCTCCCGCAGCCTGAGCAGCCAGCGTGCCGCAGCCGAAGCTCCTCCCAGCTCGCGCGGTTACCCTCTCAGCTAGCGCGGTACCCCTCACAGTTGTCCGCAGCTGCGCGAGCGCACACGAGGGACTTTCGTGCAGCCGCGACTTCCGTCCGGGTCGTTCCAACGGAAGTGCCTTCTCTATACGGTCCGGGTGAGTCCCGGCTCCCGACTTTGAAGAACCTTCACTGCCCCATGAAGCATAGGGTACCCAGTAGTCGTCTTGTGGCAACTGAGCCCTTGAAATGTGATGAGTGCGAGTTAAATGTGCTCTAAATGTGAAATACTTACTGGATGTCGACAAAACGATGCAAAATGTCTCATCAATAATTTTTATATTGCTTATGTGTTAAAGTACTATTTGGGATATATTGGATTAAATAAATATTATTTAAATTAATTTCACCTGTTTCTTTTTACTTTTTTTCCCCCACACATCTACAGCACCAGGTCTTCCTAGGTGGTCTCCCATCCAAGTACTAACCAGGCCGGACCCTGCTTTCTTTTTACATTTTAATGTGGCTACTGGGAAATTTTTAATTACATACTTGGCTCACATTCTATTTTTAGTGGATAGTGCTGCACTTAGGTTAAAGACCCAGATTCATACCTTCAGCCTGGACCCTCCCCGCTCCTATAGTTACATATCCAAGGTTCAGATGCCTAAGGGACACCTCCCCTTGGGTGTCTAATGACTATCCCTTCTTAATACAGAATTCTTCATTTCCACAAACACACATCCTAATCAAAAACTTGTTCCTTCCCAGTGTGACCCATCTCAGTAAATGACCCAGGCATCCTCCCAGTTGCACTAGGAGAAACAGGAGTCATATTTGTTTCTTTTCCCTCAATCTCCATAGTCAATCTGTCAGCGAGTCCTGTGATCTGTAACTCCAAATGTCCCAAATCTGTCCACTTTCCATTTTCCTATTCTTCTCATGCTACAACTCTACTTCAGGCCACTGTCATCTTGAAAATGATTGCATTAGCCTGCTAACTGTTCTTTTTGCATCTGCCCTTACCCTTGTCTCCTACAGACTATTTCCCACATAGAGCCTAAGAAAGTTTGTTTTGTCAACTCAAATAACATCACTCCTTTGCTGAAAACACCCAGTGGCTTGCCATTACCTGTGCAACAAAATCTGGATTTCCTGCTGTGTCCTAGAACCTGCATAATCTGGCCTCTGCTTACTTGTACTTCTCCAACCACTTACTTACTTCTTACTAATTACTTCTAGCATTTTCTCTCTAGTTGACTACACTGCAATTACGCAATTTTATTCTACTCTTTCAATACCCCAAGCACATGTTTATCTCAGTCATTTCTATTCTCTTTCTGTAATGTTCCTCCAAATTGTTCCATGGCTGGTCCCTTCTCATCCTTCATATCTCAGCTTAAATATTGTATCTTCGGAGAGGCCCTTTGACCACCCCATATAAACTGTTCCCATCACTATTATATCATTTTCTTCACAATACTTGTCACTATGCAAAATGATAGCATTATTTTTTTAGTGGTCATTGCCTATTCCCAAACTTTTAGCTTTTTGAGAGCAGGGACACATTCTCTCTTGTCACTGCAATATCCCCAGGCTCACAGAATAACTTAATAATATTTTTTGAATGAATAAATGATTGCATTAAGTCTTTGTTAGGGTTTCCCAGAAGCAGATCCTGAGACATGGATTTGAGAGCACGTGGGTGATCTCAGGAAACACTGAAGGCATAGTCAGGAAGTTAAACAGGGAAAGGGAGATACCCAGCAAAAGATGTTATAAAGCCAGTTATCATGATGAGCATCTGGGTCTTAATTCTGTTGGGGAGCTCTGAGAAACAGTGTAAAACAACGTAAAACACAGACTTCAGTATTATTTCACCCAAGGAAGCTGTGATAGTTATATACTAGCAGTCATGGTGGAAATATGCTCATACATGTATTATTCGTCAGTGCTTCAGCTCTGCCTGTGAACGGAGGTCTGTCAATAAGATGCAGACACTGGCCCCAGAACTATGAATTCGTAAGGCTATGAGGACCCTGACACTCCCTGCTGCATCTCACCTCTTTGGCTCTTCCTAAGAACTCTATGAGGTTATTACTGGCCCATTTTACAGGCAAGAAAACTTAAAATACAAAAGACAGTCATGTGCCGAAGCTTACACAACTAGTGCATGGCAGAAGAATCTGATCCTAAAGCACTATTCTTACCACTTACTGACTAATTTAAGGCCGGACTAGTTGGCTTCCCATCAAGGCTCTGATGCTCACCATTATAGCCATGGCCAAATCAGTTACCCCTGCTGACTCCTAGTTTCTTTGCCTATAAAGTGGCTGCTGTCCGGAAAATACACTGTGTTGGGGGCAGGAAGGCATGGCTATAAATCAGGAGAGCATTTTGGAAACTGTGACAGTTGTCCAGACAGGAGTCCTGGACCTGTGTGATGTCTTGGGGCCAATGATGATGATGGAACAAACCCAGATTTCAGGAGTTCAAGCATACTGCAATAAAGTTCCTACTTAGATGACTGTTGCGTGCTAATTCAGTCAAATATAAAAAGGCAAACCCAGGCCAAGAGCTGTATTATGGTTCTTGTTTTTTACCGTGGTTCTCCAGTTAACTTTGGGGGAATTATTAGCACCATTAAAGTACAAAATTTCAGAATTCCTGGAAAACTCTTAGACTCTAGCAACAAGTTCCTGGACATTCTGAATTTTAAAGACTACAGTTGCAAAAATATTCAGGTTTACTGTCAAATTTTTTGCTGCACAGGGAAGATGTCCTGTCCTAATTTGGCCATGGGGAAGCCCCATCATGATGCAGCCCCTACATCCCAAGAGAAGTTATGTTGAGGGGGTAGCCTCCCAGCTATCACACTGAGAGAAGAAAATGCTCAGCACAGACCCTGTTTTTCAGGCACAGCAGTTCCCTGTTTCAGGTCCTACTTATTGTTTCATCATGGCCCTTCCTTCTTTATTCTCTGTCTTATTCTCCTAGAATCACAGGAGAGAGGAATTCTAGAGCTGAAAGGAAGCCACTTTTAGGGCTGCCAATATGGAAGTCAGGGAGGAGTCAGGATTTGAACCTGGGTCCCTCAGCCTCTTAGAACTGTGCTCTTTCACATCTAGACCTTTCTCTAGCAGCCTCACAGGGAGGTGTCACCTTCTCCCTTCTTGACCATACCAGGAGGCAGCAAGTCAGAGGATGTTAGACCTACCTTTGCCAGTTCTGATTGCCTATGGAGCAAAGCTGGCAGCATGAGGGGTGTTCTCTGGTACCTATTATGCTGCCCCCACATACCAGCCTATCTACACACATGCACGCGCGTGCGCACACACACTCACACATACACTCACTCACTCACTCAACAACCATCCCTAATATTACTAATACCCTGCCCCCTGGACATACCAGCCCACATGGGGGCCAGAGACCATTTCCAACCACCACCCCCACTACTCATCAGATATTTCAGCCACAAAGATCCACTTTCAGTTGTCGTGTTGTGGAGTCTTAGCAGTGTGTTTTGGTCAATCGAGGTGATGAAAACAAACCCCCAAGGTTCTAGAAGTTTGGGAGCCCCATATTACATCCCACCTTGGGATCTGTTACCTAGGATATTATTACCCTTTCACCTAAAACTCCTACTCATTGACAATTGTCATTGCTACCAAGCAAATTATTCCTTTCATCTTCCTTCCACACTGATGTCAGGCTCAACCATATGACTTGTTTTGGCCAACAGAATGAGAGCAGACATAATACAGACAGAGGATATAAATGTGCTTGTGCAGTTTGTTTGTCTTTGAACTCCAGTGACTTGCCATGAGAAGAGCCTGCCCTGGGAGCGAATGCCCTTCATCCTGGGCTCCAGACGAACAAACATAGAGTATACCTGAACCCAACCCACAAACTGGACCAAAGCCACCCAGCCAAGCCCAGCTTCTAACAGTCAAATGGCAGTCAACATGCAGCTCCAGGAGCATAAAAATAAATGCTGCTTTCTATGACCATTGAGATTAGAGTTTCCCCCCTCCTCCCCCCACAACATTCTTGCAGCAGTGGCTGATCTTTAGCATGCTCCTTCAGGTGGACATCAGCTTCAGGTCTCCTTCTGAAACCTCTAACTCCCCAGAGCAGGTAAGACCCACACTGGCCTCTCTATTTCCAAGTGTCTACCCAATCTGAGTCATACGTTTGATTGTGAGAGTTTCTGCTGTGTTTCTCCCCCCCCCCCATGCATGGGGACCCATCAGTCCTACTCCCAGCAAATAAGCTCCTGGCCCCAAGTACTAGCACAAAGTAGGTGTGCACTAGATATTTCTCAATCGAACAGTGGGTTAATGAATGGATAGACAGATGGATGAGTGGGCAAGGATGGGTTATCTCTGCCTACCTGCATTTCCCCAGGTTTCTAGAACCAGTTCTGGCTCTGGCTTATTGTGTGACTTCATGTGAGCCTTAGTTTCCTCACATGGAGGCATAATTAGAACTGCTTAGTCTAATATAATAGCCTCTAGCTGCATGTGACTACTGAGCACTCGATATGCAGCTAGTGTGCATCAGAAACTAAATTTAATTTAATTTAAATTAATTTTAATTTAAAAACTGTTACTCAGTTTAGTTATTGGAAAACTTGAATATATTTGGAATGATTTTAATATGTGAATTCAATTTTTTAAACTGTACATTTTATGAAATCTATTTTTTATGAAATCTAAATACAGATCAAGTATTTCCATGACATTTTGGCATCTAAATAGAGATGTGTTGCAGTTATAAAATACACATCAGATTTTGAAGACTTAATATGAGAAAGAATGTCAAACATTTCATTAATAAGTTTTATATTATGTGTTAAAGTGGTAACATTTTGGATCTATTGGGTTAAATATACTATTAAAATTATTTTCATCTTTTTTTTTAATGCGGCTACTAGAAAATTTATAATTGCATATGTGGTTCACATAGTATTTCTATTGGCTAGTGCAGGGCCAGAAAGTCTCTAAGGTGAACAAGGGCTTTGAAGTCAGAAAGGCTGAGTTTGAAAATTCAAGCTTAAACATTTTAGTTATGTGACTTTGGGCAAGTCACTCTTCCCCTATGAGTCCCAGTTTCCTTACTTGTGAAATGGAGATCATTGCGTCCACCACAACGATGTGTGGTGGGGATCCAATGAGGAAATGTATGCTCAGTGTCTGGTGAACAGCAAGCACTCTCAAATGTAAGCTATCATTACTGTTGTCACTGTGATTTTCTGGACAATACAAGCAAGTAGGGAGTTATAAACATGGCAAACTCACATCCAGCCAGCATGGTACAGTTTCCAAAGACATTCCACAAAGCAGCTCTGAATGTCCTCCGTCCTACAGGGAAGGGGACAGAGACTCTCCTACAATGGTTTTAAAATAGGTCCACACATTCTTTGACATTCTTTGACATTCTTTCTTCGAGAGATGGAGCCTAATTCCCCTCCCCTTGAATGTTGACTGGGCTTACTGACCCACTTCTAACGAACAGAATAAAGCAGAAGTCACAGTATGTGACATCCAAGACTGGGTCATAAGAGGCATCTGTGGATTCCTCTAGGCTCTCTCCTCTCTGGGGAAGCCAGCTGCCTTGTCATGAGCACACTCAAGCAACCCTATAGTTAGGCCCATGTGGGGAGGAATTAGGACTTCCTGCCAACAGCATGAGTGAGCCATATTGGAGACAGGTCCTCTAGCCCCAGTCAAACCCTCAGATGAGTGTAGCCCAGCTAACATCTGAACTGTAACTTCATGAAAGACCCGTAGACAGGAACAACCCATCTTAACCCCTCTCAAATTACTAATCCACAGAATGTGAAAGATAATAAATGTCCACTGTTTTAAACTGCTAAACTTGGGCGCAATTTGTTATGCAATAATAGATAACCAATACACTATCCCTTGGACCCTGTGGTTAACGGCCTGCTTTTATCCCAGGAAAGGGGCCCCAGTCCTGGGTCTGGTCCATCTTGGGACTTCAGGGGCTACCACAGGACCCAAAGGCCAAGGCACAAACCAAAGACACCAGACCAGGATGCCCATGTGCTCACAGGCTGTTTATTTATCCAAGAGTAAGGAGGAAAGAGAGAGGATGAAGGGAAAAATCAGAAGCCCCAAGGTGGTGGAGCTGAGAGAGAAATGAACAAAAAGGCTCCTCCTCTTTCTCTTGCCTCGGACCCCAGGGAACTCCAGTTTGAGGGCCTCTGGGGGTGGCTTAAGGGCTTCTAGGAGGCCTGGCAGTTAGTGGCTGGAGTCGGGATCCCCACAGGGGTAGGTCCCAAGCTTGGAATGGCTTCTGTGTATACAAAATATCTCTCTGAAAAAGGCACTGGTGGGGAGATGAGGGTGGGGGCAACAAGGAGCTACCCATCACTGGCAGGATCCACTGTGTCCTGAGTCTGGGTCCCAGTTCCCAAGACTATCTCAGCCTCCCTCAGGGGCTGGGTCTCTGAACCCCTTATTCATTTCCTCTCCCTTCCCTCAGCCCAGTGGTGAGCAGGAAGTCAGTCAGTGGAGGGCCAGGTCAGGCCATGTGGTAGACATCCCCTCCTCAGGGCTAATGCATCTGGTGACCTCTAGGCCAAGAGTCCCAGGCGGGTGACTTTGGCCGAAAGGAAGGAGTGGATGATGAAGACCATGGTTTTGGGGCACGAATGCAGGTCCAGCTGCTGCAAGTGGACAGAAAGAAGGATCAGAAGAAAGAAAAGTCAGGAGCTCCATCTATCCTGGCCTTTAGGATAGCATAGTCCCCCTCCCCCTCCACTCACAATCTCTCCTTCAGCACCACCGAAGTCCAGGAAAAGGAGACTGGCACCATCATCTGAGGACATCTGCAGCTTCTCGAAGGGCTGTCGGAGCAGCACAGCTTGGGCCGCACCTGGCTCAGCTGCCCATAGTGTGAAGCCCTTGTCAATGTGCACAGAGAGGTTGCAGGGACGGCCATTCCATGTGCAGGCTGCAGGGAGGGAGCGTGGGCAAGTGGAGGGTATGTGGGCATAGGAACAGCTGGCACTTCAGAGACCAAAAGCACTATCTCCAGCCCCCACTGGTGGTTCCAAAAATGGGGTTTGAATACTACCAAGGATGGGAGGCTCACTGTCTGTCATGCCATCTGTACACCCACCCTGCACAGTCACCCCCCACCCTAAAATAAGAAAGATGGCCTACAGAAAAATCACACCCCAGTTCTAGTCCCACTTCCAGCAGCACCAAAAGTGAAAATGGGGAGCTTAAACTCCGCATGGACAGGAGGCCCACTCCCTATAAAGGCAACAGCAGATCTACCAAACATGGAGAACTTAGAAGCCTATAGAATGCCCAGTTAAATGTGAATCTCAGATAAACAATGGATCATTTGGACATATTATACTAAAAAATACATATGTGTTGTTTATCTGAAATTCAGATTTAAGTGGGTCTCCTGTATTTTTTTTCTGGCAACCCTACTCCAAGTGGCATCTCTCACAGCCTCATCAGCAAAATCACAAACCAGGGCAAGGAAAACCCCAGGGAAGAGTCTCAGTACCTACCAGGGCACCTGCACATCCAAAACAGAGGGCCCTAAGAGACCCAAACCCCACTTTCTTTCCCCTTCCTGAAGCACCCTAAAGAAGAAAGCTTGAATGTCTCTGGGGATATTAGGCTCATTACCAGAGAG
The DNA here is from genome assembly GCF_014176215.1 of Rousettus aegyptiacus. Classification (NCBI taxonomy): domain Eukaryota; kingdom Metazoa; phylum Chordata; class Mammalia; order Chiroptera; family Pteropodidae; genus Rousettus; species Rousettus aegyptiacus. The sequence continues at coordinate 19,401,561 of NW_023416287.1, read as the reverse complement.
CTCACTCCCAGACCAACCAACCCACCTGTAGACACCTCCTGCACACCCTCAGCGGCCCGGTGACAGCCATCCACCAGCTGGCGAGTCCAGGTAGCTAGCTCCTGTGATGACTCCACGCTGAACAGGTGAGTGTCCACACCATGACGTGTGCCCGTGCGCAGGGCAAAGGAGAGCTCTGCATCATAGGGCACCAAGCCCTTGGAGGGGCCTGAATGTACCAGCCTGGGGGCAAGGGGTATGGGGCCACAAGCTAAGCATGAGGCCTCAGGAAGCAGAGAAATAGTTCTCAGCCAAGGTAGAAGTAACCTGGGAAGGGACCCTGTAACTCCTTCACCACCTAATGAGCAAATGGGACTTCCAGACCAGCACTGATTGAATTACAGGAGACCATCTCCTGCCACCCACCCCTTCACTCCCTTAGCTCCAGCTGTACTATGTCTTCAAATATACCAAGCACAATCCTGCCTCAGCGCCTTTGCACATGCTGTTCCATCTGCTAAGTACACTCTTCCCTGATCATCTGCATTGCTCACTTCCTCACTTACTCAGGTCTTTGCTCAAATGTCATCACCTTTGAGAAGCCTTCCCTGACCTCCCTATCTAAAACAGTACCCCTGCCACTCACTAGCCTTACTTTTCACAATGGTACCAGAAATTATACTTATTTCTTATTTGTTTCAGTTGATTATTTTTTAGGTGAGGCAAACCTTAGTTGACCTCACAGATTGCAAGAACCTTGTCAGCTTACAATCTCTTATTTTTCATTTTTTATGCCTACAGCACCTGGTCTTCCTAGGTGGTCTCCCATCCAAGTACTAACCAAGCCTGACCCTGCTTAGCTTCCAAGATCAGATGGGATCGAGCTCGTTCAGGGTAGCATGGCCGTAGACTCAGCTGACTTTTTAATTGTTTTTTTTTTTCCATTAGAATATCACTAGGGTATAAATTTTTATCTAATTTGTTCGCCATTATACTCCCAGCAACTAAAATAATGCCTGGCATATAATATAATAGGTGCTCAACAAACATTTGTAGCCTGAATTAATGAGTCACTTGATTAGGTCAGTAACCCATGACTAGCTTATCCCTAGTAGGGAGAAGGCTCCTAACACATGAGCCAGAGCCCAGCCCAGGGTGAGGAGACATGGGTGGCAAGCACCCAGACCCTGCAGCTAGATTCCCACTTGCTGTGTAACCTCTGCACAACAGACCTCAGAGTTCTGGCCTTTAGCCCTCTTTGCTCCTCACTCCATACCCTCTCTCTCTCTTATAGCCTCAGCTTCCCCTTAGAGCTGCTGGTGATACCCAGTCTCCCATTTTCCAGCCCTGAGCCACAGACCCACAAGTCTTTAAGCATCCTAGCCAAGGTCTTTACCCATCTCCCATACACTTTGGACTCAACATCTTGCTCCGACTTTCTCCCTTTGCACTCCCACCCCAGGTCCCACTGCCTGCTTAGACACAAGCTCCAAGCCTCCCCTTCATCCATTCATCCTGACAACTCTCTCACCCTCCCCATTTGGCAAGTACTAAGCCCAGTTAATTTTACCACCCATGTGTTTTTCAATGCAAATGCGGCCTTTCTTCTCCATCTGCTGCCTCCACCCACCTCCACCACCTCTCCTGCAAGACTGCAGCAGCCTCCCAGCTTCCATCCTGCCCTTCGGGAGCATTTTCCACCTGGCAACCACAGGGATTCTTTTAAAACACTACCCAGACTAAAACCCTTTAACTCTGCCACAACTCTTAAGATAAATCTAACATGCCTTAACCAAGTAATAGAGGCTCTGCAAAATCGGGCCCTGCCAACACCCTATCTCATTTCTCTCCATGTCCTGCGTAGATTCTACACACTGGTTATAGCACAGTCATGGCTCCATAAACACAATACAGCCCTTCATGCCTCTGTACCTTTGACTATGTTGTTCTCTCTGTGTGAGATGCTCTTTTACCCTTTCTTCAATAGCAAGCTTGACTCATCTGTCAAAGTTCAGTTCAAATGTCACATTCTTCCTAAAGCCTTCCCCCACCAGGCCAAGTAGAGTTAAGTGGTTCCTGAAACTCTGCATTGTAAAGGCTGTTCCTGAGTCAGTTTCCCCCACCCAGAGTGGGTGCTCTCTGAGGACACAGACTATTGGGGTCAGCTCCCAGTTCCCCAAACAAAGCAGCACAGACTAGGCAGAGTAGGTGTCAATGAATGAGTGACTGGTGGGAACTCATATCCTTCTGTTCCAAGCCCCCATGTTATAGATGAGGAAACCAAGGCCCAGTGAGGTTAGACTTGCTTCAGATCACCTGGAGAATAACTCAGGGCAAAATGGGGCTGGAGTCCCCCAGCTTCTGAGGCATATTGGGCATTATCCCCCAAGTGAGACACACACTCCTGCCTGCCAGTGGATACCTGGTGGTGATGAGTGGGGCAGTCCGGGCTGGTCGGCTCAGGGCCTCACGGGTCTGGGGGAGACAGCAGTAGAGAAGCAGCTCTTTTTCAGTCAGCAGGGCCAAGGTGGGTGCTGTGCCCCCATTGGGCAGCTGCAGGGAGCAAGGCAGTAGTGAGAAGGGGCAGGGAGGAGAGAGGTCACGGGGCCAGAGTTGGGAGACAGTGAGGAGAAATGGGAATGGGGTCAGCTCCAGAGGAGGGAAAGAGAAAAAAGAATAGGTCCCAGGCCCAGCAGGCACCTGCTCAGTCAGCCAGCCAATCTGCTTGATATCCTGGCTCCCAGCTGTGCTGGTGGCTGCCATTAGTGCCTGCAGCTCGTCCTTGACCCAGGGCATCAGGGTGTGAATCTGGGCTTGGATGGCAGCTGCCCACGACTTTGCACTAGCCTCATCCTTGGCCCTCAGGAAGAGGGTGTCTTGGCCATCTGCCGAAGAGATCTCCAGATACCTGCAGGTACAAGTGAGGTAGAGAGGAGGGCCTGTCCACTGGGTTGCAGATGTCCAACTCTGAAATCTGGCTCAAGAAACCCCATCTACTGCAAAACTAGAAGAAACCACAGGGGATGTCCATGAGAGAATCAAAAGTGACACTTGCTGCTGGGGCTCCAGGCACAGTTGTTGGGGCCTCATGGGGTCTAGGGGGTCTAGGGACAAGAGACTCTGACATATACACACATAGGCATCGACACACAAACACACACAAATACACACAAACTCAAACATGTATGATAGGGGCCAAAATTATCCCTGCATGAAAGATTCCTAATCCTGCCCTTTTCTCATGGTTTCTTTCCTTTTCTCAATTTTTTTTTTTCTCATGGTTTATAATGAAAGAACTGTCTTGCTGAGCTAGCTTCCAGGTTCTCTTTTGTGGTGTAGGACCAAAGCAATGCACTAATTAGAGAGAAAAAATACAGGAACTGAAGAAGCTTTATAGACCAAGATGATAAAAAGAACAAGAGAAATGGACTAGGGAAAAGGAAGGGAGAGAGATGAAAAGCCACGCAGGCAAGTGTAGCGGAAGGGTTTTAGGGAGGTACCCAGAGGAGTAGTAACAGGGAGAGGATTTATTTTTATTTTTATTTTTATTTTTATTTTTTTAGGGAAAGGATTTTAAAATGTGTTGTGCGGCATTAAAGATTCACGCTTCTTTGGCCTTTCTATAACAGATGAAGTGGGGCAGAAACTGGAGACAGCTCACACAACACCCACTCCAACCCCTTTCACCTTTGCCTTCCTCTACTGCAGAGCTAGAAAGCAAAATACTTGAATTTCCAGACTCTCTTGCAGCCAGGGCTGGCCATGTGACCCAGTTCTGACCAATGACATATAGATAGAAGTCCCTTCCTGAATGAAAGGTAAAGCTTTCCTAGAAGTGGTAGTTAGACTTCAAAGATGGCCTCCAACAAATCCATCCCTCCCTGTATACGCAGTTCATTTCTCTTAAGAAGTGAAGTTTATTTCTCTTCTCCTTGACCTTGTGATGTGTTTTGATGAATAAAATGTGACAGAAGTGACATTTTGGCATTCCCAAGCCACCATGAAATCCTAAGAGGAAGAACAAGCTAGGCACCTGGAAAGACCACATAAAAAGAGGAATGCTCGGCCAGCCCTTAACTGAGGCAGCAGACATGTGGATGAAGCAGCCACCTTAGACTTCCAGCCCCAGAAGATACTACGCAGAGCAGAAGAACTGGCCAGCTGAGACAACCCAGACTATAAAATTGAGAGAAATGATAAATTTATCTTCTAAAACACTAAATTTTTGATAATTTGTTATGCAGCTGTAGAACAAACTATCAGGGGGAAATTCCTTTCCTTTTGCCTTCATCCTGTCAGGAATATGGACGCATGCTTGGAGGTGCAGCCACCATTCTGCCTCCAAGAAGAAGAAAATCCACAATAAAGATGACAACAGAAAAAGTTGGAAGCCTGACTTCTTGAGTAGCGATAATAGCCAAAAAAAACAGCTGACCCCTGAACTTCTTTTTAAACATGTGGAAAAATAAACTCCTATTTATTTAAGTCATTTATTGGGATTTTTCTGATACTTGCAGCCCAATGTAACCCTAAGTAAAAGTGAAAATGAAATATTTTCCATTATATTTTAGTTACCAGATTATGTTTTCTTGAGTAAGATATTGTGCTGATATGGGACCCCAATTATATTCACGTTATACATGTAGTTACAAATGTGTGAACATGGTCAAGCATGTGTACATGCATATACATATGTGATTATGAACATAAACACACACAAACTCATAGGCACAAATCTATACCCATACTCTTGCAAATACACACATATACACACAAACATTTGCATTTGCATGCCATCTCCCCATGCAAACACATAGAAGTACATGTAGACACATGCCTCAGGTGATGCTCGGAATCAGGCTGGGAACTATGATTAACCTAAGGTTCTATGAGTTTCAGGAAGGGCTAATATCACCTCATCTTCACCCAACATAAAAGGCCCCTATTATGGAGCACCTGTTAATGACCTGTGAATTACCACTTCTTGCCTCATGGGGGCAGGCTGGGGCTGGGGCATGAAGTGGGGCCAGGAGCTTCAGATGCTGAACATTAATCCACCCTCCAGGCCAATATCGGGTATTTGCCTGGCATTGAACTCAGCTGCAACTAGGACCCACAGCACAGCCTTTTATGCCCATGCCAAATATACACCACATCCAAAATGGCATACCCCACTTGATCAACATATATTCCATTCAACCACCACCATCATTCAGGCACCTGCAGCTTCCAAAGCAGAGAGAGCTACCTGGAATGAAGCAAGTTCCATCCCTTCCTGGTTGTGTGATCTTGGTCAGCTTACCTCCTCTCTCTATCCTCATCTATAAAATGGGAGTGAAATAATAGGACTTTGCTCATAGGGTTGCTGTAAGTTAAATGAAATTTTATGCAGGGCAAACACTCAATAATGTTGGCTGGTATCAATCTTATCATCAATGAACTGTTAAGAGCTGCTCAGATATGAAGGATGGTAAGCTTCCATGGCCCTGACGCAAATGTTACCAGACATCTAAGAACCTCAGGAGAGTTGGAAGAGCCTTGAGGGGATCACTGAGTCCAACAACCTGATTTCGCAACAAGAAATCTAAAGATCAGTGAGGAAAAGGGAATCAGGACTGGAATCCAGGGCTCCTCCACAGACCAAATTCCTTCTCAGATGTGAACTGCCCAGAGGAAGAAGAGGGGAAGCAAAGCACACCATCATCCCCATAACTTCACTCTTGCATTCATTCAACAAACATTTCTTAAGCATCTACTATGTTCAGGCATTGTGCTTGTCCCTGGCAACACAAGGGGTACCTTTCCTTTGGCCCCACCACCTAATACCAGAGGATGTCCAACTGAGGTGCCCCAACCCCAGGCTTACCTGGGCTCCGGATCATTGGAGGTACACCTCCTTGACACATATGCCATCTTCAAAGACACATGTTTGGCACCGTTGAGGTCCCGAGGTGGAGGGCCAGGGGAGGAAGGCTGCCGCTGAAGGGGTGAGGCAGGAGGTGAGTCCCAGCCAACTGAAGTCCCGCTAGCAGAGTTCTTGAAATATGGTGAGACCTCCTTCATGTACTTGACTGGTCAGGGGACAGGTTAGCAGTTACCACTGTGACATGGGCTCATATGCAGCACACATCACAAGTGTCACTAATTCATTAAGAGTTTAATATATGTCCAATATCATTATCCTCCTCTAGGCTAAAGTCTCTGACAGGGCACTGTGATAGAAAATACTATACGCATTCCAACATCCATTCTTTCATCTTTCTCCTGGTTTATAGATACATTACCACCCGGAAGAAAAACTACATTTCCCAGGCTCCTTTGAAGCTAGGTGTAACCATGTAACTAAGTTGTAACTAAGTTTAGGTAAGTAGAAGTGTTTAGACCCTCAGGATGGCTGCTTAAAGGGAATGGACAGCAAGCGCAGCAAGGCAGTAAAAGAGCACTGAGACAGGAGTCAGATGTGACGGCTCTGCCACTGTCCTATTGTTTGTCCTATTCTCACCTGAAAAAAGGAGGGATCGAATGAGACAGTCCTATGGTAGAGGCACCTAACTGTCCTCCAATATAGTGATAACCTCCCAACTTATGGCTTCATTTTCCGGACTCCTTTGCAGCTATAAGTGCCCGTGTTACCAAATCTGGCCAATAGGATGAGAGCAGAAGGAATGCGCAACTACCAAGTTCTGTCTATTAGAGAAAGGGGCATACCCCCTTCCTTCCTCCTCTTTTCCTCTGACAGGTTGAGCTAGCTGGAACACAGACTATGAGGACATGAGCCACACTCTAAGGAAGGCTGACCAATAAAAGAGAAATAGATGCTAACACTTTAGAGATGCCATGTCAGACTTGGACTGTTACCTAAGAAAGCAAGGAGCTTCTATTATATTTAGGCCATGGTATATTATCGGTCTCTTGTTAATGCAGCATAGGTACCAATATAGATACCTAGGGGCCCTCTTAGCTCTGACCAATTGCTACTGAGTATAGTGGATACCTTCTAGAAGAGCACTGTCCAACAGAGCTTTCGGTGATTATGTAAATGTTTTATATGTACAGTGTCCATTACAGTAGCCACTCGCCATATGAGATGTAGCTAATTTGAGATGTAGCTAATACAAATGAGGAATTGAGTTTTTTATTTTATGAGTCAGACAAGGTTCGCTGCCCTCACGGTGCATCCCAGCCTAGTGGGGGTCACAAACCTCCACACAGACACAGGGGAGGAGGCTTTTTATTTAATTTTAATTAATTAAAAAAATTTTTTTAATTAATGCCAACGCCCCCCTAAACTTCCACCCCTGACCTACAGATGTTGCCGTATCCCCTTAAAAACTGGATCTCTGAAGGCAGGGCGTCTCCTCCCACACGTTTGAGGCACACACCCAGGGCCTGGCGTACCCAGGGTTATGGACCATGGCTCCACTGGAGCTCAAACCCAGGACCTTCTGCATGTAAAGTAGACATGCTAACCACTACTCTATGGAATCACCCCTAATTAATTTAAAAATAAATTTAAATAGTCATATGGAGCTAATGGTGACCATATTGGAAAGTATAGTTCTAGAATAGCAGCCCAGACCTATTTCTCTGCCCAACTGACTCATAAAGTCATGTTCTTATATATGATCCTGATTTCCTGGCTATGCTAGCTAGACCAGGGGTAAACACCTGACCCACACTAGGCTACCCAAATTGAGAATGGCAGATTTTCTAGACTGGTGTCTTGAACAAACTTGCCATGGCAAGCAACCACCTTCTGCTGTGGGAACAAAGAAGAGGAGAAAGTTGGTTTGTACAGAGGAAATTAGTGGAGATGTGTGTCGAGAGATAGTGAGAAAATCCCTGCCAGGCACTTGCTAATGTTCTAGTTTCTGATATTTGTCCTTTAGAAAGTTGGGCTGCCATCTCAATAGGAGTTATATTTTCAACCAAAAGGGTCTTGATTGGGGCCTGGATCCTATGCCTTTCTAGAAAAGAAGGATCTCACTAACAATGGCAAAGGCAACATGAAGACAAGGTCGATCTGAGAAGAGCTAGGTAGGAGTAGAGATTCAGAGACAAGTCAGTTTTCTTGAGCACTTGCTGACTGGCCCTAGGTAGGACTGGGATGCTAAATATATATAACACTTGTACTACCACTTATTTATCCCTTGTTCATGGAAGACATCATGAATTAATCATAGTGTTCTATAGTAGCCATTATCAATCAATTAAGGCTGATAGGTAATATAAAACATTTTGGTCATTCTTGCTACACCAGTTAGATAAATCTGGCTGCAAATAATAAAATATATGATAACAGTGTCTTAACCAGTAACGCTATTTATGATTTCATATAACAATAAGACTAGAGGAAAGCAATTTCAGGATTAGTTCGGTGGTTCACTGACACCAGATTTAAAATAAGTCTCTCTGTCGTTCTCTTGGCCTTCCGCTCATGACCATAAGATGGCTGCCACAGCTCAAGCTAGTCATTCCTTATATGACAAAACTCAAAGCAGGAAGGGAGGAGACAGGCAAAAATAGGGCTAGCTCCTAAAACGATATCAAAGAGGTAAATATTTCTATGAAACCTTATATCTCATTGGCCCACTTGGGCTGCATACCCACTTCCAGCACAATCATTAGTAAGAAGGGATAGTCAAGACTTAGACCAATCGCAATTTAGCCTCTGGAGTTGAGCATATTTCGACCCAATAAAATCAGGTTCCTGTTAGCAAGGAAAAAGAGGAAATAGTTAAGAAGCAGGCAACCAACAGTGTCTGCTACATATGCCCTGGCATCAAAACTATTCCCAGTTATCATGAGTAGTAGTCTCCTTACCTCTAAAACGAGCTATTAGGAATACAGTGTGTATATCGAGGTAGTTAAAAAGACTTGCTCAAGTACTAGTCTCTCTTCTCTTAGCCAGGTGTCCCCTGCTGCTGCCCTACTGAAGGGTGACTATGCCTGCTAGCCCTTGGGCAGCCTCCCTCCTCTTCCCTCAGCCTACCCTGCCCCCATGGCATCTGGCTTGCTAGTCATCTGATGTTTGCAGTCAAGGCCCAACCAGTATGCTCTGCCTGTGAACGAACAGGCCAGGATGGGGTGAGAAAGCAGTTCTTGGCCCAGGTCCCTGGAAGAACCAGATAAGAAGCTATTTCTGTCACAGGAGACTGCCTTTGGAGGCTCAGATAGAGTCCAAGGCAAACAGGGGTAAAAGTGAGAGAGCATCAGAAACCCTACTGGGGTTGGAAGAGCAGTTGTGTTGAAAACAAGAACAAGTTTTTGTGAGAGAACTAAGCGTAGATCCAAACTTTTGGAGACTAGTACTAAAAATGACTCATCCTCATCTTTATAGCAATGACTTACTCCAGGACTGACTGTTGGATTATGTCTCAAGGAACAATGGAAGTGAGACACATCACAGCCTATCTGACATTCAAACCATTCCCCCAGCCCTTTCCTCCTTGCTAACAGAACCCTGAGCCCTACAGGCTGGGCTTCTTCCCAACCCAAGGGGAGAATCTTGATTGGTCAAAGCTAATCATGATCATTCCATTCCTCTTGCTTATGATTGGTTTAGAAAGAAGCAACTGATACAATTCTGGCCAATGAGATATGAGGGAAAGTACACTTCCTTCCTTTCTTCTAGCCTTTAGAAGTTGCTGGGAGAGGAGCTGGTCCTAGAGCAATCATAATAACCTTTTGATCACAAGGGTTTGAGATATACACATTGAGGATGGTGAAGCCTTAAAATTAACCTACCCTGGAGTCGGGCTACCTTTAGGTATTCCAGAAGAAAAACACTTTTTCTTCAATGTTTAAACCCCTTCGAGTTGAGTTCCTGTGACTTGCCGATAAAAACATCCTGACTAACATAGCCCCCATCCTCACTCAGGGGTACAACTGATCTCCTTGCTATAACTAGCCATGTCCTTGCCCAGCTCAGAGGCCAGCTCTGGCTCCCCTTCACCCTTCATCCAACTTCGAGGCTCTACAAGACCTGGGCCCTGCCTACCTCTCTGGCCTCATTTCCTGCCACATCCCAAATCTCATCATCTAGTCCAATCATATTGACCTCCCCAGCGCTCTGAGAAGATGTATGAGCTTCTATACTTTTGAATATGCAGTTCCCTCTGCACAGAATGCCCTTAGTACATGGCTTGAGGACAGGTACTCTTGGATTTAAAGTCCAGCTTCAGTACTGTCTAGCTGTGTGACCAGAGACAAGGTAATTCATCTCTCTAGGCCTCAATCTGCTAGTCAATAAAAGAGGAATAACAATGTCTACCTCAGAGAGAAATTAGAATTAAATGAGATGATGGAACAGGTTAGAGACTCAAGAAATATAAGTTTTGTACCTATCAGACCACCCTTGCCCACACTTCTTAGAACTCTATTATGATTTCGTGTACTGGGATTGTCTCACTCACTTAAATGGGAGCTTCCAGAGGACAGAAATTGGGCTTAATTCAAACCCAGAATCAGTGTTCTATGACTGGAGAAATAAATGCCAGGACAGAACAGAAGAAAGGAGAAAGTGCCACAGTCCAGGAGGTCGCAGCTTAGCTCAGACATCACCCTCCTAGAAAGCCTTCCCAGATGCCCACACTGATCCAACACAGCCATCGCTTCTGCAGTCCTCTAGAGCCCATTCCCCTGTGTCTCCATGGAAATCTGTGTCCCTGACCAGGCCGGGAACACTGTGAGGGTGGAGACCTCATCTGACTCATCTGTGTCCCCGGAATACAGCAGGGATCTCCTATGCTACGTGTTTAGCAAATGAACATTTGTCAACTTGGAAGCCAGAAAAACTGTTAGAGCCCCTGCTCACTGGGCTGTCCCTGAACTGGGTCCTCCTCCTTTCCCACAAGAACATGCTATAAATGAACAGCAAAGCAGCTGGTGCCAGAAACGGGGCTTGGATTTCACAAATCAACTGGCCTGTCCCAAAGTGGGGGTGAGGTTCTAGAGGCCCCAGAGTATGGCCATAAATAGCCCAACTCGGGGGCCTCCTCCCTGCTCTGATTTCTGCCTGAGTCACCCTACCAGGCAGAGCAGGACTGCCTAAAGGCGGTAGCCTGGAGAGCTGAGGGCACAACCATGGCCCGGTGGTCAGCATTCTTGAGACTCCAAGGATAGACTCAGTTGGTGTCCACACCCTCCTGAGTCAAGGCCATGGCCAGGAGCCTAGTAAAGCGGTGATACATGGGCCCTTCCTCCACAGGGAAGATGAGACAGACACAAACACTGCCCTTTTCAGAGGCCCCGATTCCCAGCTCTGCCAAGGAGAGAAGCGAGAACCTAGCCCTGGAACCAAGAAGCCAGGAATAGATTTCACTAAAAACACAAGTAACAGACAAGGCAGAACCATTTGCCTGGCCCAGTACAATTGGAAAGGAACAAGTGTAACGGGGAGATGGAGATACATCTGTTTTGGCTCAACACAGTATCCCCAGTATTTATCCCAGTGCTCAATAAATGTTTGTGACTGAATGTCTTGGCTTTGAGTCTTGGCTGAAGCCTGTTCTCTAAGTTCAAGCTATTCCTCGTCTGTTCAGTGAGTGATCACTTACTAGCCCCCGCCTGAAATTACATGATCTATCCATTTGTTTACTAGTCTATGGCCTTTCTCCTCCAACCAAAATGTCAGTTCCATAAGGGTGGGGACTTGTTTTCTTGTTCACTTTGGTATTGCCAGCATCTAGAATTATACTTGACATATACCAGGTAATCAGTATACAAGAAAATTGTTATATGAATAAATATTGACAGGCCTAGGGCTTCTCGGCCTGGAGAGATGGCCTTGAATTAAGCTCTGGAATGATGCAGGTTTGGGTTTAACTTCCTTACTGTGACCTTGGACAAGTGACTTGGCTTCTGTGAGCCTCTATTTCCTCATCTTTATAATGGGAGCAAAATATATCTACTTTCCAGTATATTGAAATTTAAGATCTGTAAAGCACTTTGTCCCACCTAGAATATCATAGGTCTTCAATAAATAGTAGTGTGGTTATTATCTCTGCTGCTGTTCTTAATGTGACAGTATAAGGAGATGGGCACAGAATATGGTAACAGACAAAGATTTAAATCCAGGTCCTGTCACTTACTATCTGGCCTTGGCAAGTCCCAAGGTCTCTCTAAGCCTATTTCCTCACCTATGTGATGGACACTGATACACCAGCTCTCTGAGTAAAGCATTGTAAAGATTCAATTACAGGCTGCCCACCCACCCATAAAAGATGGTGTGGAGTGGACATGGGATTCCAATGGGCTCTAAGAGGGATGACCTTTAAAGTCCTGCTAGTCTAACAAGTTTGAGCTATAAATAGTTCCCAGCCCCTGGCAGGCCCTACAGAAGGGCTGACCAACAGAGCCTAGGTTGCCACACTCTGGAGCAAAAAAAAAATCTCACCTCATCATACCTTTGTACAGTATAGGGGGCACCATCTACCAAGATCCTAAAGGCACTTGAAATCTTTGACCTAACAATACCTATCTTGCAGGAACCCCACTTCAGATCAACGCTCATGGTACATAGAGGGGTCATGGCACAAATGTCTATAATGCAAGAGACTCAAAACGACTTGAATGTCCATAGGTAAGGGCTTCTAAACACAGGATGTGAGCTTTCTGACCAGCAGACCATTCAGTCTTGTCCATGGCTATATTCCCAGTGCCTATATCAAGTCCCAGCATTGAGCCAAGGCTCAGTAAATATTCATTAAATGAACATATGAATCCCAATAATAGGATGTTATACAATCATTTAAAAAATGAAACAGAGCTACATTTACCGAATAGAAAATATGTCCTCGACTTGTCAAATGACAAAAACAAAAATGGACACTTCCTGGAAGTATGTAAAAATATTGATGATGGTTATCTCTATGAAAAGATAATTGCTTATGGTCTTCTGGGGGGGTTCTTATAGGCATATATTACTTTTTACTTTTTTTTAAATCTAGTTTATCTTTTAAAAATATACCACCACATTCCACATCATCTAAGCTAGTATTCAGAGATGAGGCCCTCATCAACTCAGGAAGCAAAGGGTTCTTGGATCTTGGTAACGAAAGAATAAAATACTTTGAGTGCCTACTATATACCGAGCTCCAAGGTCAATTCTCACAAACACATCTTCATCTAATCACACCAATTTAATGAAAGGGAACCATGTCTTTATTTAACAGTTGAATAAATTGAATAAACTGAGTCTCACAGGAGAGACATGACTTGCAGTGCAGTATAAATATTTAAGAACATATTTGGCATCTGACAGATCTGAGCTCAAATTCCATCTCTGCTACTGTGTGACTTTGAGCATATAGCTTTACCTCTCTGAGTTTTAGTGTTCTCATCTTCACAATAGGATGAATAATGTACCTAATTCACAGAGGTGGTTTTCAGGATTCAGTGAGATAACATATGGAAGGCACTTAGCGTAGTACCTAGCACATTGTAGGTCCTCCATGATCGGCAGACACTACCATCACTATTATTATCATTATCATCATTATCATTATTATTTCTTCCACCACCATCAGCAACCTAGCTCACATAGCTAATCTAGGCCAGAACCTGTCCCCAGAGCCCCACAGGCATTTTAATCAAGATCCAGGGAACAGGCCAGGGCTGGAATGGATTTAGCCAAGTTTTGTCTGTGGAAGTCACATGGCCCAAAGCCGTGTGTGTGTGTGTGTGTGTGCGCGCGCGCGTGCACATAGCCAAACAAATGTTCCCTTTAGAACAACAGGTCTTTGCAGCTATGGGAGGACTGGACGGGGGCTCCATTCATGATTCTGTTCCCAGGACAAGTCCCACAGGCACGTCAGGAGCATGGCATCACGGCTAAGCCGAGTAGGGTAGCTTCAAATTAGCTGCAACCATTAATAACATCCCACTTTTGACAGTGGTGATGCACTGAGCCAAATTTGAGGCTGGACACCTGACAGTGTCCATCTCCCAGTGGAGAAGTCAGCAGGGTCCTGGCCTTGGTGTTCTGAGGACTCATAATGGAAATTCTCAGGAGTCAGGCCCAGGTTGAGCATTGAGCCCCGTCTTAAACGTTTAGGAAAGTTGACTTCAACTAACGAGGTTAAAGATAAAGTTGAAAGGATCAGAGACTATACCCTAGTGATATTTCCCACTTCACCAAGATATAATGTGTGTGTTGGGCTCAGTGCCACACCTGGGGCTCTGAGACAAACTACACATGACTCCTGTCCTCAAGGACCTCTGAGTTTACTGGAGAAAACAATAATGCTGATGCTGATATGATGATGGTAAAGTTGACTTTTGAATGTTTACCATGTGAAAGACATTGTATTATGTACTTCAAATGCATTGTCTCATCCTTATAAATAGTAAATTAAATAAATAACTAAGTACCTACTATGGGCACTGGCCTCTGCAAGTTACATGCATTACTTTTTAACCTTGAAAATAACCATGGGAGGTAGGTATTATTCAACACTGAAGCAATAATGGCCTCTGCAACCAGACAGACCTCAGTGTGAATTCTGAGTCTGCCAATTTATTGGTTGTATGACTTGAAGGAAGTTATTTATTCTCGACAAACCTTGGTGACTTTGTCTGTAAAATGGGGATTATAGCAATTCCTGTTACTGTACGTGCCTTTTATGTACATGTTATTCTGTTCCTGTATCTTTTAAAAGCCTAATCTTTATGTGGGATATACTTTTCTCTTTGTACATCTTCCCTTTGTAATATTTACTTTATTAATTTTATTAATTTTAACTGTCCTTTAGTATTATTTTTAATGCATCACAGGCTCACTATTGCCGCTGGCTTGACAGCCACACTGAGCATAGAGAAAGGGAAGACATTTGGCTGTGCCCCCTCTTCCCGCAGGCCTGGTCTCCAAGGGCCCCGGCTGGCCCCGGCTCCAGGTCTGCACACACAATGGGCCTCTCTAAGCAGCAGACAGAGGCGTGCTGGCTGCCAGCTTGGGCCCAGACTCTGGTCACAAACACACCCCTGTGACTGAGAATAGACTCAATGTATTTATGCAAACCCCTGACCTCACAGAGGAAAAGGTCCAGAAGGCAGGTGGGGGGTTGCTGAAGTCCAGCTGAGCCCCTGGCTTAGACTGGCACCCAGGGTTTAGCAGTGATATCTGTCCTAGGATGTTCTGAGGGGGCTCTGTACCCATCCAGCCCTCAGGAAAGATGTCCAGCTGCCCTGCTGAGTTCTCATCCAAAGGACAGACCACCCTTCTATGGCCCCTTGGAGATGGTCTTAGGAGTGGGATAGGGCAGGGAAGTTCTAGAATCCAGTGATTGGGTTCTAGAGACCTAGGCCGAGAGAGGCTCCCAAGAGCATTGGCTCCAGACTAGGCTACTACCCAGTCCTTACCTTTTCCACAAACTTTCCCAAATCTAAACTTCCAGCCACAATCCAGCATCCTAGCTCCCTCACATACTCCAGGCTTCTTAGATCAACACTGTGATCCAAAGATTCTTGACCCCAGTGCCCACACCCACCCCTCTGCTGCCCTGGGTGAAATCACTCCTCCCACAAGCCTGCTGAGTCAGGAGAGAAGTTCAAAAGCGACTTCAACTAAGAAAAAGCTCAAGAAAACTATCAAGAAAGCCACAACCTCTAGACTCTTCCTCTTATCCAAGCTTACTTAACACAAACTACCAGCCTCTCCCTCCCATTCATGGCCCACCCATTCTGCATCTATTTGTGCCTCTCTCCAAACCAGGTTGATACTGCTGAAGCCCCAAGCTGACCAAGTGGGCCCCTGCTGAAAATCTTCTCATGGCTCTTCCCCTCCAGAGAAAATCCAATTCCTTTAGCATGGCATTCAAGGTCCTGCAGGATCTATCAATTTGTTAGCCTCCTCTTTCTCCACTCCCTTCTTCACACCACGCTAGGCTCAGACAATGCCGAATTACTTCCCAGACAATTCCCCAGATAAGTCAGGTCACTTCACCCCTCTCTAGTTTTGCTCACACAGCTCCCCTGCCTGGAATGCCCTTCCTCTACCTCATACCCACCTCTGCTTATTGTTCATAAAGTGCCAGCATCCCCTCCTCCAGGAAGTCTTTCCTGACCACCCAGAGAGAAGTGACCACTGCTTCCTCTAATCCCTGGACAGAACTTATCTCAGCATCTATGACACATTGGTTGAGCTGGTGGGTGTGCTAAGCAATCTCTCCCACAAGACTGAGAGTGCCCTTGAAACCACTAAATAGAACAATATAAAGAGAAGAGAGAGAAAGAAAAAGCAGAAGAGGGCTCTCATCCAAAAGGAAGGAATACTACGAGAAGATTGCAAATGACTTAATGCTGATAAATACAACATCTTGGATGAAATGGACAAGTTCCTTAAAAGACATAAACTGCCAAACCTCATTCAAAAAAAAAAAAAACAGATAATCTAAATTGCCCTATTAAAGACATCACAGTTAAAACCCTTTCTATAAAGGTGGCTTCTTGGGGAATGCTACCAAATACTTAAGGAGGAAATAATACCAATTCTACATACATGCAATGGGAGAGAAGGAGCATTTATAGAGTGCCTACTATGTGCCAAATCCTATCCTAGGCAAGAGATAGGCCATGCTCCACCTGGAGACCAGTGGCAGAGTTTGCCCAGGAAAGATATTGTTCTATGAAAAAATCTCAGAGAACGTAAGCACTGGGGAACCTGCCCTGGGATGCTACAAATCTTCCCTGCTGTATCCATGGTAGACTTTGCTAAACAATTCCAGCTCCCTTTTGCTGAGTCCAGACAAGACCTCCCAACTGTTCCAAATATGGAACTCCTAGCAGCCACCAGGGAAGCTGACTCTCAAAATGAAAGCTATTGCTGATCTCTGATCTAGTCTAAACTCAATATGGAAACTAAGTAAGGGTCTTACTAAACTACAATATGGAAAACTAAGTAAGGGTCTTATCCAAGGCCAGAGATTCACCACAAAGCAGACAGGATTTTTAAGTAGTCTATGTAGAGACAGTGTTTATATTTTATCTCCCCACTGCCCCACCTCTAGATGGTGAGCTCCTTCAGGAGAGGGCCTGGGCCTAGTTTAGCTCCTGACTCAGTGCTCTGCACACCAGGTATATAGTAGTTATCTGCAAACATTTCTTGGCTCAGTGAGGAAGAAATGGAGTGAACGATTTAGGTGGAAGTCTTGGGAATTAGCTAATCCAGGAGATGCTCCAGGCATCTGACACTCAGAGATGCTACTTTCTCAGAATGATCCACACCAAGAACCCAGATAGAGACATTTTCAACCTAAGGGTGAGAGGCTGAGGGGGACCTCAGTGCAAATTATAAATGTGTCTACAATAGATATTTTGCCATCTATAGACGAAACTTTCAAACAGCAAAAACTAAAAGAGGTCTTCAAGTCAACCAAAATATGACATTTTGATGAATTTCAACTGTTTTGAACTGTATTACCGGCTATAAATATCAAAGTAAGGAGGTATCTAAGAGTTTCAAGAAATCTCTTATATCCATAACATATATGTGTGATCACATTATTTAATTTTGCTGTGCAAGTATGATTGACATACTTAAGCTTTTAGGAACCAATACTACAGAGTAAGCTTTTCTAAAGCATATACTGTATATATTTTTTTATTTGTTTGTTTCTTTGTTTGTTTTGGTGAGGAAACCTTTGGTTGACCTCACAGATTGCAAGGACCTTGTCAGCCTACAATCCCTTATTTTTTATTTTTTACACCTACAGCACCTGATCTTCCTAGGTGGTCTCCCACCCAAGCACTAACCAAGCCCGACCCTGCTTAGCTTCCAAGATCAGAAGGGATCAGGCTTGTTCAGGGTGGCATGGCCATAGACTATACAGTATATTTTTTAAATTGCCTAATAGCATTTAAACAGATACGCTCAAAATGTAAAAATAAAATAAAACAAAACTGAGAGAGAACTGCAGTTGGGGCCACAAGAATGTCAAAGATCACTCAGAGACCCTGAGCCTGTTTGTTTCTGCAGCCTCCTGATGATCCCTTTGGGGAAACAAAGGCAATGCGTCAGGATCTGGGCCTGGGGCTCAACTCAGCAGCTTCACTGGCCGTGACATTCTCCATCGGCCCCCGCCGCCTTCCTGTGCCTGTTCTGGGCCATGAGCCAGACACATTCCTCAGGCCCCCACAACTTCCGGAACTGACAGAGAGGAGTTTGAGGAAAGGGCTGAGCAAAGCAGAAACCTCCTGAGAGAGACGACAAAAAGCAGATATGGGATAACCACAGCAAGAGGCCTATAACAACCAATGGGGAAACTGAGGCCCAGAGAAGGCAAAGGTTTCATCCAAGACCACACAGTAAGGAGGAGATAATGAAATGGGACCACCAAGTTTCCTCCACCAGAAAAAAAAAAAAATCATCTCTCTTGTCCTTGCTGGAAGGATGTGATATTCTGCTATAAAGGCAGAGTCCTCTCCCAAAGGAGGATGGGTCTCAGAGTTTTGGGGCCTGTGGGTGCTAGAAAAACCTGGAGCTGAGAGTTCTCCTGGTTCCTCAAGAAAAAATAGTAGACAGCCCGTGCCTGGTCCCTTCCCTCCTCCTCTCCCTTCCCCTGAGTCACTCACTGAATGGCAGATCCTGCCATGGATCTTTTATCCTGTTCACACAACCCAGTAAGGCAGAAGTTACATCCCTGATTTACAGATGAGGAAACCACAGCTCAGGGAAATGAAGTACCTGTCTAAGGCCACAGAGCTAGGGAGTGGGAGAGAGGAAATGAAAACCAGGTCTGTCTGGCTCTGAGCCAGCTCACCCTCCCACTATTGCACACTGTCTCAAGGCAGATCTCCAAGTTCCGTTTCTGTTTTCAACCTTGCCCACCTCCCAGCCCCCATTGCTTGAGGCCTGGGGGAGGCAGAGAAAAACTAAACACCCTGAGGGTCCCCAGTTCTCACCTTCCAGCACAACCTCTTTGCCTGTCTTCTTCAGAACCTGCACCGCCTCATCATGGGTGGCAGAGGAAAGATCTTCCCCATTTACAGACAAGATGGCATCCCCCACAAAGAGTGCCTCCGTCTGGTCAGCTGCCAGTCCCTTGAAGATCTTGGAAATGAGAATAGGCATCTTGTTCTCCCGGCCACCTGCACAGGCACAGAAAGTAGAAGAAACTGAGGCAGACACTCCAACACTTGGGAGTCACATCAAAGCAAAATTATTTCTGAAGGCCTTCCTCAGTGCTCTATCCAGTGCTGGGAAAGAGGAAGTGAGAGGGTAAAGAGAATCTCAGCTGAGTCTTAGCAGTCTGAGACACTAATAATACTAAGTCATTTTCTAAATTCATAATGTTATAGTTTAGTTACTGGATCTTTTGTTTCAATGCTTTGAGTGTTCACCAGTATTTGAGTATTTACAAGATGCTTCAATAGCTTTTTCTTAAATATTGTAGATTTGAAGCAATTTTCCCACAATGGAGGAAACCTATTGATACTTACCTAATCTGACATTACAATAGAATTCATCTATTGCTATGGCTCCAAAGGATCTTTAGCGATCAAGAAGTTTATAATCCAGGATCCAGGCCTTAAAGTCTAGAGATTTCAAAAGCCTATCTGAATAGCATCTCTGATGGAAGAAAAAAAAAAAAAAAAGCTAATACATTTTACTGAATCTTTTATTGCTAAACTTTTGAATAACCTTTTAAAATAAGAAATAGTAATAATGGTTCATATTAGTTCCATGTACCAAGTGTCAAGCACTATGCAAAATGTTGTCAATGCTGTCTCTTGCATCTTCACAAGGCCCCAATCACACTGGCATTTTCAGTTTCCTGTCAGGAAAATTGAAGTGTGAAGAGAAGCCCCTTGCCCAAGTTCATTCAGCTAGAAAGTGGCAAAGCCAGTATGTATGTGAACTTAGGTCTCCTGGCTTCAGAACCAATACTCTTAATCCTATGCCAAATGCAAGTCGGACCCTCAGATATCACACTACTGGTCCATCCCCAAATTACTAAAGATAAGTAACTACTGGTCATTAAGAGGTCATTATTCCAAGGTCACACAACAAATGAGTGGCAGTGGTAAGACTGGAAGCCTCTCCTGACCCCCATACAGGACCAATAATTTGCTTATTGTACTGCACAAAGTTTGAGGTCTAGGAAAGGAAGGAATTTCTATTTGTATCTGCCCTGCTCCACTTGAAACTGGGGACTTCAGTTCAGTGTGAAACTATGATCATTCCTGGCTGCCTGGGCTGGGCTGGACCCTAGATGGGAGGTCATGATGGCAACTGGAGCCAGCTCTCCACACATGAAAAACTGAATGGAGCTAGTACTTCTCCTGATGCCTCCTAAAAGTACCTTCACCCTCACCTGGAAGTATAGAGGTAGGATATAACTTTATGTGACCTTGGAAAGTCCCTGCTCCCCTGCAAATCTCAGCTCGTCCATCTGAAAAATGGAACTGTATGAACTCTAAGTCCCTTCCTGCTTTGACATATTGTGTGTACAATTTCTGGATTGATCCGTTGCACTATCCAGGGTTGGAGTTTGGGGGCAAGACTGGTACCCAATCCCTGGCTTACCCATTTCCCTCTTTTGATCCCTTTGGTTGGCTGCATGGAAATTTGCCCTTCCATAGGAAAGAACCAACTCCCCTAGGCACTCTCTAGTGGCCTGATAATTGAGATTTCAAATCCCTGCTCTGCCATTCACTGACTATGATCCTGGGAAAACCGTTTCTTTTCTGAGTCAGTTTCTTCACCTGCAGAATAGGGATTATGTTCCCTACCTTTTACCACTTGTTGCCAGGATAAAGTGAATCACAAGCCTAGAGTACTGAGAGCAGCACTTGGCACACAGTTGTAGCCAAGTCACCACCATCCCTACCACCTCACCCAGGCCAAATGGTCTTGAAGCACCAGGAACAGAGCCAGCACCAGGAAGAGGGAACAGTGTATATCCAAGATGACACAAGGGCTGACACCCTTTCCTAAAGCAGACAGCACTCAGCTGGAGGCTGAGACCCTGAGAAGTAAATGGTTGAACCCAACAGGTGGGGCTGGGGGCAGGGAGGCGGCAGGGATTTTAAGCACTACAATTAGTTGCTTTGGGAGTCTCTCCTGGCCTTCATTTTCTCTCTCATCTAAGCAGTAACTAACAAGGCATCTACTATGTTCTGGCACGGTGAGTACTTTAGACTCTTGTTCTCATAGAAACATCACAACTCTATCATTAGCCTCTTCATATAGTCGAGGAAACTAAGGTCCAGAGATGTAAAATGACTCATCTACATTCACACAGTTGATCTTGGACTCACAGTCTGGTTGCACCCCCCAAAAAGCTGGCAGTATTAGAGACTGAGGGCTCTCAGAAAGGAGTAACAACTCTATGTCATTCCCTCTTAATCCCGTGCAAGGCAGAGATGATCAGATCAGTAAACCCAAACCCAACTCTCTGCCTAAGTACACAACCTTCCTGGGTCCTCAGGTTTCTAGATCCTTTTTGGGTCCCTGTATGTGAGCCGAGCGGATGCCTCATTCCCAATCACCCCTGTGTTTTGAACTCCAGGCCTTGCCCCCATCCCCCACTTTGGTTGTGTCTCAGGGACTTCCCCTCTCCCTGCCCTAGTAGTGCCCCAGGCCTCAATCCCGACTTTCTCTACCCTTTGCTCTCCTGGAGTCCCCTTGTCCTTGATGCCCATGCAACCCCTTGGAGGTAACCCCTCTAGGATCTCTATACCTCCACACAGAACTCCGCACCCACATGTCCTTGGTGCGCCCTCTAACCCCTTCCACATATGTGCCTTTCAGCTGAGACCTCCGACTCTCAAAACCATCTACGACCTTGATGCTCCCAGTGCCCTCGGTTCCCTCTGTCCCCTTAAGCCCCTTTACCTCCAGACAGAAGTCCTCCAATTCCATATCCTAGGTATGATCCCAGCCCCTGCAACCCTTGTGCCCTTAGCGGCTCCACGGACACCACGACCCTGCGCCCTCTGTGCCTCCACGCCCACCTTTGATGCTGATGCCTAGCCCGCCGGCGTCGGCCTTGCGCACTGTCACACGGCGCCGCTTGAGCAGTAGCGCCTCCGGCAGCTGCGGCGTCGCGGTGCCCGGCTCCGCGGAGCCGTTGAGCTGCGCGGGCTCCGGCTCCCGCGGGGCGCCGGGCTCCTGGCTAGGCTCGCAGTCAGCGGGGCTCACGGTCAGCGCGTCCTCCGCCAGACTGAGCAGCACCCTCTGCCACAGCTCCCCGCCGGCCCCCGAGCCAGCCCCGGTGCGCAGTTCCAGCAGCCCGGTGCGCGGGGCGCGCCGGCCTGACGCCATCTTCGCCTCCGAGCCCCTGGGTCGCTGCGTTCGCCCTGCCCCACTGTGCCCGGCCCGCTTCCACCGAGCGCCCAGGGCATAGGGCAGAGGGGGCCCGGCAGGGCCAGCTGCCACCCTACCCCGGGCCGCTGGGGGTGGAGCATAAAGGGGCGGGGCCTCTAGTAGGTGGGGCTCATGGCGAGGGGCGTGGCCGAAGGCAAGCCGGCCGGAGACAGGGGCGGGGGCCCAGGAGCCAAAGGATGTATATAGTGAGGGACTACTTGGAAGGTGGCTTATAAGGGCGTCGGGGACGAGGCCACCAAGTAAGGACTGGAACCGGCGATATGCGGGAGCTGAGCGGGGCTTCGTGTCGGGGGCGGAGCTTTAGAGTTCTGTGGAGGAGACTGCTGAGCAAGGCCATCGGGGCTGAGACATAAGAGTGCAAGAAAAAGACACATGGATCCTGGGGCAAGGCTTTGGGCGTCGAGGCGGGGCTACGTATGGCGGAGCGCTGGAGTCCAGGGACGAGGCTTAAGTTTAAGAGGTAGCCACCGAGCCGCGAGGGACTTGACAGGCGTGGTCGCCAGCAAAGGAGCTTTGGAAGGAGCTGGAGCCGGAGCTTTTGCCTGTGGGCGTGGCTTCTAAAGCTGACAGACCACGCCTACTGGGTTGAGAGCGCTGCTGACTCTGCTTAGGGTTTGGGGAGGAAGTGGACATGGTCCCCACTTGGAAAGAAGTTTGGGAAATTAACCCCCTGTTCTGTCCACAGTCGGATACAGAAAAGCCTGAAGTCTTACCTGAGAGACCTGGCTGGAGAAGGACCCGGAACTCCCACTGTGAGGAAAGAGGGCTGGAAGATGGAGCTTTGGGTCTGGGCGTCTGGAGACCTGTTTAGGATCCCTGCTCAGACTCCATTAGCTCCATGTCGACTTTGGTCCCAGCACTTCACTTATTTAAATCTCAATTGTCTCATCTGTGAAATGGAGGTCATAATTATCTCTACCTTACAGGGCTTGTGTCAGGATTAAATCGATGTGAAAACGCATTAAAAACTGTAAATCTCTGTGCAGTCAATATCATCAATTTCATATAATAAATGCTTACTATTGGCCAGGCCTAGCTCTGAACATTTTTCATGTGTTTCTCATCTTTACAGTAGCCTCATGTTGTAGCTATGAATAGCCCCATTATACAAAAGTGAAAACTTGGATTGAGGTCTAATTGGCTGAAGTCACACATTTATGAGTGGAACATCCACTATGTGCCAAACCCAGATCTGTTTGACACCGGTGCCTGGACACTGACCCATCCTGCTAGACAGATGCCAAATATAAAATTAAGGTGTAATGGTTAACAGAAAAATCTCACAAATCTACACACCTCAGCCAACCCTTTGAACTGCCCTTAGTCTCCATCCTTCACTCCCAGCCAGGATGTGTTGGGCAATAAATACTCAGGGACACATCAGTACGTAGACTCCCTGCACCTTCAGGTAGCACCCTCCAAAAAAAAAAAAAAAAAACCATCAAGAAAAAAACACTCACAAGAAAACAGGTACTTGTACAAATTGTCCACAGTAAACTATGCTTGCAAATAACCAGAGATGAACCCCAGTGTCCAACATAGGGGAATAGTTCTATACTACTTAAAACCCCCCGAGGCCACCTATGTAATACATCTATGTATTATGTGCACATGCACTAGAATACATGGATGCCATTTATTCAGTTTGCTATATGTTGGCACATGAGCTAGCTGATTTATATACATTGTCATTTAAACCTCACATAAATCCTGCACAGCCTGCATATTACCCTCATTTCATAAACAAGGAGATTGAGGCACACCACTGGTAAGAATAGATCACTAGTCTAACTTTGGTTTGTCAAACTTCCAAGCCCTTACCCCTCTTGCTCCTCCTTTCTATAGGCCATGTAGCAGCAAAGCCTGAGTTTACAATTCACTTATTCATTCAGCAATATTTATTGAACATCCACTATGTGCCAGACACAGTGCTAGATGTAGGGATTCAGTTGTCGACAAGATAGACAGGATCTTACCTCACAGAACATACAGTCTGTTAAGAGTGTGGGCTTTGGTTTCTGATTTTCTGTGTTCAAATTCTCACTGTGCCACTTTCTACCTATGTGGTCCTGAGTGACTTATTTAACTCCTAAGCTTCCATTTCATAATCTATAAAATAGGAATACTATAATTAATATCCCCAAGATTATTATGAGGAATAAACAAAACAATACTGGCTAATTGTTTAGCATAATTCCTGTACATAGTAAGCATTAAAAAATGAGTTGTAATTATCTTGGAAAATGGGCATCGATCAAATAGCTTTAGAGTTATAAGTGTCAAAATAGGGAGACACAAGTTAAAAAAAAGAACCCAGGGTCTGACATACATATAATACTTAATAAATATATATATAGAGAGAGGAGGAAGAGGAGGAAGAGGAGGAGGAGGAGAAGGAGGAAGACAGACAGGAAGGAAGGAAGGATAGGAGGAAGAAGGAAGGAAATATAGCACTACATATGCATTGATATTTTAAAAGTATGACTGCTTAAAGACTATAGAATATTTGTAATAAATGAGAGCTACAGTCTATTTGGTTTTTGGAAACTTCTCTCTCATGGTAATAAGGGAAAGGAGGAGGGATCAGGCAGGCGACAAGGGTCCAGGGGGCGGTGAGATTCCTCTCCAAGGACCAAAGCCTGGAACTAGATCTTTAAAAGTCCCCCCACGTACTGCCCTGCTTAAAAGAGACTTAATGAGCCCCAGACAAACTTGGTGAGAAAGAGCGCTGGTCCAGAGTTCCTCCCCTAGAGGACTGTTTTCTGTGGTTATAATGGGAAGGGAGGAAGGAGAGGGGTGATGTGTACAGAATAAGAGAAGACTAGCAGAGAAGTAAGAAGGATATAGAGCCAGAGAAAACAGTGATGTATGCATGTATGTATGTTGTGTGTGTATTTGTGAGTATGTGTATGAGCTGTGTGTGTGTGTGTGTGCGTGTGCATGTGATCACATAATTTGGACAGTACCAATCAGCTGTACTCCCATCAAGCCACCATCAGGAACCCTGTAGCTAGAGGAATGCTCTACTCCTTTCTCCACTGTGGTCAGCTAATGCCTCTCTGCTATGACTCAGAAATTGTCCTCCCAGACACACACACACAGGGCTGGCTCCACCCCACCAAACCCCAGGGCAGACCTTCCAGAGGAAACCAGTTCAATCCCAAGGGATAAGAGAGAGAGAAGGATAAAGGAGGGAAGGAAGGGAGCTGCCCAGTCTCAAATTCCCCACTGAAGATCCTACAAGCTCAAGCCCTTGGGCCAAGAGTCCAGGCCCCCAGTCTGGCAGAGGTTTCTTACAGGAAGCAGAGATT
The DNA here is from genome assembly GCF_014176215.1 of Rousettus aegyptiacus. Classification (NCBI taxonomy): domain Eukaryota; kingdom Metazoa; phylum Chordata; class Mammalia; order Chiroptera; family Pteropodidae; genus Rousettus; species Rousettus aegyptiacus. Next base: position 19,375,944 of record NW_023416287.1, on the reverse strand, counting down.
CTTACACTCTTGGCATCTCAGACCCAATGATGGCAGCAATAATGAGAGTTAACAGGACTAACTGCTTAACATAAATCCTTACCATGGATCATCTTATTTAACCTTCAAGACAGTCCTAGGAAGTAGGTCATGTTTCTGTCTCTGTTAGGCAGGTGAGGAAACAGGCTCAGAGACATGATGCAATAAGCTAAGGTAGTCTGGCACCAGAGCTCCTCGTGACACCATACTGCACCTCTGGAAAAGTTCGAATCTTAATAGAAGGTGGGAGGTTTCCAAAGTTTAAGACCCCATGGTATCGTATGGAATGGAAACCAAACCAGGTGCTTCCCTTATATGTTGCTTTTTAATCTTCATTGCAGCCTTGTGAGGCAGGCACTATAATCTCCATTTTGCAGAGAAGAAAACCAAGGCTCAGAGAGGGAAAGTGACTTGTCCTAAGTCATACAACTAGTAAATTACAGAGCCCGAATATTAAACAGTTATTTCTGATTCCTTAGCATTGGTCCTTCCTACTAGACTACTCAAGATTCTGATGAAAACTGACTCTCAGAATGTCAGAGAATACAAATCATAGGCCTGTAGAATTTAGAGTAAAGTGCTGTTAGCATCCTAAAATCTTGGTAAGAGGGGAACCACCGAATGTCACCAAATTCAATTTCCCCACCCTACCTCGAGCAGGAAGCCCCTTTATAACATCCCCAAAAGGTCTCCCTCTAACCTGAGCTTGGGAGCCTCCAGTATTAGGGATCTCACCTCTCCACAAGGCAGCCCATATCAAATAAGAAGCCACCCCCCACCATCCAAGCTAAGGCGGAGAGAGAGATTTCACACTTTTTAATTTTGCTGTCTAAGTGCTAGGGGCTCAAGGCTGCCTCCTTAAAATGTCTGTTCATATCAAGGCTGAGAGAAAATCTAATAATTCTCTTACAGCCATCTATTCATTTCCTTCACAGGACTCATTACAATTTGTACTTTATGGTTCATATGTTTGTTTACTTAATTATCAAACATCTCCCCACTATATCACAATAAAACTACGTGTGTGTGTGTGTGTGTGTGTGTGTGTGTGTGTGTGTATAGTTCCAGTTTTATGACAATTAAAGAAAAGTTTAAAATTTTCAGAACAAAAGATTCACTGTCATACTTGACTTATGTCCCCAAATATGAGAGAGAACATCTAGAATGGATGATACAATTACTTTTGTCTAGTCGTATTTGAGCTTTAAAAAATCGATAATCACTTTTATTTACATATTATAAAGTATAAGATTCAGATGTTGCAGAAATACATGTGTATCAAAATAAATTTTACCATATTCCTTTCATTCTTAGCAGCTCAGTAATGTATTTTTAAATTTTACCCAGCACTTTTAGATTTTTATTTATTTATTTATTTATTTATTTATTTATTTATTTATTTATTTTTTGAGCAGAAGAGTTGTTTAGGGTATCTAATACTCTAAACTTTGGCTAATTTATGTCTGTAAAAGCTCCCTCTGGACCACCTGACTAACCCCCAAGCTGGGCTGGGCAAATATCTCTTTGAAAGGTTCACCCTCAAGCATGACTAAAAGCCTTTGGAACCCAGAGGCTTTTGAGGGGCCCCTCTGCATTCCCCTGGTGTTGGCCTTGTGCCTTGCAACTGAAAGGCAGCCTTCTAACCATCCTGGAGCCCTGTCCCATGCCTTGGCCCAAATTGAAACAGCGAAGCTGAATGAATGAATAATGAATGAATGAATGAATGACTAAACAAGTGAATGAATGAATGAATGAATGAATGAATAAAAGGTCCCTCTGGCCACTAAACAGAATATGGACAATGAGGGGGGAGTGTGAATTGGAAGCAAGAAGATCATTTAGGTAAGTAATCAGTTATATATTACTATGTAAAAACAACCCCACTCAGAGGCTTAAAACAGTGAGGCAGGGTTCCGTGGGGACAGCTCATCTCTGTTCCATATAGTATCAGAGGGCATGACTTGACTGAGTATGGAAAATCCACTTTCAAGATGACTCACTTACATAACTAGTATGCTGATGAGAAATCTTGCCTGGGAGCTTGGGTGGGACTGAGGACTGGGGGCTTCTGTTCTCCATGATCTACTGGGCTTCGCTATGATCCCCACAGCATGGTGATTGGGTTGCAAGATCAAATGTCCCAAGAAAGCAACGTGAAAGGTTATGGTGGGCTTTTTTTATATGATCTAGGCTAAGGAGTCACATACATCATTGCTACCGAGCTCTATTGGTCAAAACGGTCACCAAGCTCTTCCCAAATTCAGGAGGAAGGGAAATGACTCTATCTCTTAATGGAAGAATGACAGGATTCTAAAAGAGCATATAGGATGGGAGCTATTGTTGAGCCCATCTTTGGAAAATACAATCTGAACAAAGGCTGTTGAAGTTTTCAATATGGCAGGTGGTGGTGACCTGGACTAAGGAAGTGGCTGCTGAGGCTGGGGATATGGAGAAGAGTAAATATAATTAAGAGGTATTGAGGAGGTTAAGATTTGCTGATGGCTTGGGTGAAGGAGATTACGAAGAGCCAACCACAGTTAAAAAACATTTAAAGCGTGTGACAGTTTAAGATAACCTAGGAAAATATAAATAAGATAACCTAGGAAGGGAGTATAAAGAAAGAAGAAAAACAGACCAAGACCTGAGTCCTGGAGTAGAAATCAGGTGAAAGAGGAGAGGGAAAAAGTAGACAATCATCTTAGGAAGCAGGACATTTGCTGTTGGGTGTGTGTTTTGTTGGTTGGGTGCGTGTGGTTAAGACAGCATTTTCCTAAACCAGACAATAATCCTGGGCCTCTAATTCTGGCCCCACGACAAGAAAATAAACCTTGTGGGGCGATGGTTCAATCCGGGCTTCATTGATGCTCAAGTGAGGAGCAAAAGACTTTCAGAGAATGGAGGTAGAGGGGACAGGAGCCAGGGCAACGGGTTTAACTTTTTCCCTAAAGATAATATGGAGGCAGGAAGATGTTAACCTAGGCAGAGACAGAGTTGTGGCCTAAGAGCTTTTAGTCCCAATCCAGTATTTCACTAGGAAGGAACCAGAGGTTCTAGAGAGCCTCACCAGCCCTGTTCCCCCAGCCAATATTGGTCCCTCGGAAAAGATACTATCAATGAGCTGCGGACAGGCTGGTGCTGGGGCCATAGGAGTCTGAGTCCCAGTGTCACATCTGACAGTTTCCAGCAGAGGGTAGCAGAGAGCCAGGGCTGCAAGGTCTGGGGCAGACTAGTCATCCAGCCCCAGCAGAAGAAAGATGAAAGTCTAGAATGGAGTGGGAAGTGGGGATCCTTGAAATTGCCACTTCTGAAGCACTTTCTTCCCTTTCTCATGTGAGGATCACACATTCATTGCACAGATGGGCTAATAACAACGGTTATTGTTACCATGATTTTACCAGCCACCATTTATTGAGTTTATCCCATCTCAGCACTCCCACCCCCACCCCAGTCACAGACCCAGCCAACAGAAAGAGAATCAGCTTGGGGGTCAGACAGACGTGGCCTCAAACCTGGCCTCTTCCACTGACTCACTGTGTGACCTCCAATAGGTTGCTTCCCCTCTGAAAGAATGGGGATAATAAAACAAAAGGCTAGAAGGCTCTGAGAAAAATTTTTAATTAAATTTATTGAGGTAACATTTGTCAATAACATTATATAAATTGCAGGTGTACAACTTATAATACGATCTGAGAGAATTAAATGGGCCCAAAATAAGGTGTCTGGCACATGGAAGAGCCTCCATAAATGTTAATTCTGTCCTCTGGCTTTTGTAGACTGTTTTAATTTGACAACTGTTATTAATGTCTCTTAATGGACATTCTCTATGGACATACTCTCTGCCTGGTCCTATCCTGGGTGCTTTGGGACATGGGGTAAGCATCCGAGACTGGCAGGAACCAGGGGACTTGTGTGAAGATGGGTCCCCTCCAAGTCTATGCTCTGCCTGTCTTGATTAAGAGCCAAGATTCCAAATTCCTGCTGCCTTGCTTTAAAGTTTTATTGTGCCACTCACTATGAGCAGGTGACACTATTTCTCTGAGCCTCAATTACATCATCTGTAAAATGGGGATAGTTGTAATACCTAGAGGATCAAAATGACATTTAAATTGGACAATGTACAGCAAATGCACATAGTTATTGTTCGGTAAATTTAAAAGCAAAACAGCCTCCCTGAAAGTTACTTCTCCCCTGAGCAGTCCTTACTGTTCACTCAAGTCACCAACCACCCTTCTTGGATTTACCAAAGCAGCCTGGTATCACAGAGAAAGCAAAAACCCAGGATTTGACCATTGGTTCTACCTGTGTGGTCTTTGGCATTCAGCCTCTCTGTTCTTCAGTTTCCTATCTAAAAAACTTGGGATCATAACAGCACCTACTTACTGGGGTTGTTTTTAGAATTAAATGAGATAGTACCTAGAAACTGTTTAGCACTGTTACTGAAAGATAAGTACACAATATGTCTTTGGTTATTGTTGTTGTTATTATTGTTATTATTATTATTATTATTATTATTATTATTATTACTACTACTACTACTACTACTACTGCCATGTGATCGTCCACATTCACCCTGGCATCAATTCCTATGGATTCAACCTCCTAAAAAGACTCTCAAAGCAATATCCATTCTCCACTTCCCAGGCCTGGCCCTGCCTGTCGTTTCACACCTCTGTTAGTCGTTAGTTAAAGCACAGATTGCTGGGCTCCATCCCAGAGTTTCCGATTCAGTGGGTCTGCTGGTAGCCTGAGAATTTGCATTTTTTAGCAACTTCCCAGGTGACGATGCAGCTATGGTCCAAGAATTACATTTTGACAACCTCTGCTTTTTAGCCTCTCTTTTCCGGCTGGTGTCCTCAGAATGAAGGTGGCTCAGGGGGTAGAGAGGCTGCAGATTGAGGTTTGAAAAGCAGATTGGCCTCTACTTCCAGGGTTTGTCCTTCATGCTGGAATCTACCAGGCTATTCCTAGGGACTGAAAATTCCACCCCCTGGTTCCTCTTACAACCCCCACCACACCCACACACCCAGAGCTGGGAGTTCTCCCCAACTCACTCACTCCTCTATTAGTTACTCACTCCAGGAGGAGTTCCAAGCTGCGGGGGGAGTGCCCCTGGGCCCAGAGCTCACCCATCCTCATGCCACATCTAGAACAACCCTTATTCCTTTCTTCACAGATATTTCATTCAACTTTATTTCTGCTCTGAAATTCCCACAAAGCATTCACTAATAATTTTCCAAATCATAGTAATTATCTCATTATTTTGATATTAATAGACCTCACTTAGCATCAGGAGCCAACTGAAAGGTTCCCAAGCTCTGTGTGCAGGAGAGGACTCCTAGAGGCAGCCCTGCATAAGATCTGGCCTGGCTACAGCCCCATGTCTCATCCCAGTCCTCCTCCGTCCCCGCCCACCTTCCCTCACTCATGTTTTTGCACATGTCAGAGAGAAACCTGACTCTTGAGAAATGGTCAAGACCAGTTTGTACACTCTCCAGAAGCCTAGAGTCATACAACAAAATAGACACAGCATCTAAAAGGGAACCCAGGGCTCCTGGCCGCCTAAGAGCAGCCTTTCCCCTTCCTTTCCTTAGCTACACCCCAAGACAGACCTTGGAAGTCTTGGAGATCTTCCCAAGCCTAACCTGAATGAGGGGAGTACCAGAGGACAGGAGTTAGAGACATCTGGGGCCCAACCCAGGACTCCTAGGCAAGAAACTTCCTCAAGTTCCTCCCTTCACCTCCCAATACTAACTAATACTTTTTAAAAAAATTTTTTCAGGTGAGACAACCCTTGGTTGACCTCACAGATTACAAGGAACTTGTCATCTTACAATCCTTTATTTTTTAGGCCTACAGCACCTGGTCTTCCTAGGTAGTCTCCCATCCATGTACTAAGCAGGCCTGATCCTGCTTAGCTCCTAAGATCAGACAAGGTCAGGCTTGTTCAGGGAGGTATGGCCATAGACAAACTAATACTTATTGAATATGGTCCATAGCTTTCCAGAGGATAATTTACTTAATCCTCAGAGCATCTTATGAGGTAACTAATGTTATTGAACCCATTTTACAGGTAAGGAAACTGAATCACAACCAAGAAGAAGGTTAGACAATTACAACTGGTTGAGTCCTTGGAAAGACTTCAGGCCTGAACCAATCAACTGCTGATGCCCTGGGATCCTACCCTCCTCACCATGAGACTTTCTTGTCTCTAGTAGTGCCTGCAACCTCTTTCAAGATTCCAAGATAATAAGATTAGCTCATAGGTACTGAGGGCTCACTCTGTACCAGATGCTTTCCTTGCATTATTTTACCTCTCCCTCAGGACTCTTTTCTATGATAAAGATTTACTTAGCCTCATTTCAGATGAGGAATGAGAGCTTAGGTGATCTGCCCAAGGACTCACTCAGTAGCAGATCTGGAATTAATTCAGGTGGGCCTGACTTCCAAGCCTATTTTCCTAACCATGGGACTCTTCTGCAAGTGCCCTCCTCTCTAGACCTCAGTTTCTCCATCCGTAGGGACCACCGATGAGGGCTCATAGAATGCCAGACGCCAGTTTGCCACAATCTCTCCCTGGCCCACTGCACTTGGTCTTATTAGTGTATTTGAATCTGTGACCCATCATAACCATGGAGCAACACTGCCTTGGTCATACCTGTCCACTCTTAAGTAGATAATAAGTGAGTTTTCAAATCCAAGGCTCTCCAGGAAAATTGCCTAGGATGGGGAGAAGAGACAGACAATTTCTGTAGAAACACTGCCCAGAGCAGGGCAAGCCAGGGCTGAGTGACTAGGCAGCCAGAAACTAGACTAGCCAAGCTGGTCAGGGTGGGGGGGCAGTATAGAAGATCTTTTGTCAAGGCAGAAGCTGCAAGGCTGCCCCATCCCCACCATCTGGCTCCAGATCTTGCCCAGTGATGCATGATGGGGGAAATAGGGGGGAGGGGTTACTACGCTGGAGGCTGCCCACCTGCTCTGCCTCCTGGGATAAGCCAACCCAAGACCTCCCAGGCCCATCTGGCCAACACATCCCCGAGCCCTGACCACCCCTGGGGACTTCTTTCAACAGGCTGAAATTGGCCAGGAGTGTGGCCAGACTGTCAGGGTCACAGGTCACTGTTAATCTGCCAGAACAGGGGAGTGGCATGCAGCCGGTGTGGGCAAAGCCCTGGCAGTTCCTGCTGTCTGATCTGGTGGCCATAGAGGGAGATTTTCCTCTTCTGGGAGTCAGGGAGGTAGGCTAGACATAATATAGAATTCTAGGAAAATTGCAGATGCTCACATCCTGCTACCTCACAATTCTACTTTTAAGTGGGAACCCTAGAGAAACACTCACCTATATGCTCAAGGTGTCATTTCAGTACTGTGTGTGATTGGCAATAACCTAAATACTGATCAATAGGGGACTGAATAAACATAAGAACCATCTTCCTCAATGCTATTCAACTGTTGGATCTGAAAACTGAGCTCCCCACCCCAACCCCCAACAAGTCAACATGACTTGTTTGTTCTGGGAAATTCTTGCCCTGGAAAATAAGACTGTAAACCAATAAATAACTTCACTATTTACCTCAGGAAATTCTTGCAAACCAATTTGTTTGAGCAAACAGTTTGCTCACCTTGGCAACAGTTCACTATCACTATATCAAGAACTTCTTCTCAGATGTCCACTAACTCTAAACTATTATGTCACAAACTGCCAGTGAGTTGTCTACCCTTAAAAGACTCAGCTGAAACCACTTGAGCCCAGAACCTACCCCGCCTCCACCAACTCTATAAATATTCTTCCCTGACCACCCCATTCTGAGACACTGCTAAGATTCCCCAAAGGGGCTGTTCTCCCTTGCTGCAACAAATTTCATAAACGCGGCTTTGCTTAATTAGCAGTTTTTTCTGGTGATCTTTCTGGAGACGCTGACAATAAATAAATAAAACATGATCTATTTATACAACAGAAAACTCTCCGGCAAATAAAAGAAGTGAACTAAAAATGGTTGGATCTTGAAAAACATAAGGTTAAGTTAAAAAAATCAAGTTGCAGAAAAAAAATCAAGATTTGGAACAAAAATATGACAACTATGTAACATTTTAGAAACACACAAATAATACTGTGTATGATTTTAGGATAGACATATATAAAAACAAGTACAAATATAAAAACATGCATGAGATTTATAGAACCCCAAATCCGAGGTGTTTATGAAAATAAAACTCCCCTGTGGAGAGGCAGGAAGGGCAGTGGGACAGAGGAGGAGTAAATGGAGGGTTCCAACTGACGCTATAATGTTTTATCACTTCTGTTGAAAAGGAAAACAAGAAATATTTGAAGTAACATTAGCAAAATAGCATTATTTGATTATTTGGGGAAATAGGTACCCAGGCAATTTTTTCATTTCCTAAAATCACTTTTTAAAAAATGCTTATTGGCCACAAGCTTTGTGCATTGGTGGGAGGGGGGCATAAAATATACATAACATGAAACGTACCATTTTAACTATTTTTGAGTGTACGGTTCTGTCATTAAGTACATTCGCGTTTTTGTGCAACCCTCGCCACCATCCATCTTCAGAACTTTTTCATCTTTCCAAACTGAGACTCTGTACTCATTAAATAATAACTCTTCATGCCTCACTCCCCCCAGTCCCTGGCAACTATCATTCTATTTTCTGCCTCTATGAATTTGACTTCTTGGTACCTCATACAAGTGATATACAACACAATAGTTGTCCTTTTATGACTCACTTATTTCACTTAGCATGATGCCCTCCAGGTTCATCCATGTTGTAGCATGTGTCAGAATTTCCTTCCTTGTTAAGGCTGAATAATATTCCATTGTGTGTATAGACCACTTTTGTTTATTCATTCATCCACTGAGGGACACATAGCTTGCTTCCACCTTTTCTCTATTGTGAATGATATTGCCATGACATGGGTGTACAAATATCTGCTTGAGTTCTTACTTTTACTTCTTTTGAATATATACCCAGAAATGAAATTGCTGTTTCATATGGTAATTCTATGTTTAATTTTTTCAGAAATTGTCATACTATTTTCCATAGCAGCTGCACCATTTTACATTCCTACCAGTGATGCACGAGGGTTTCAATTACACACACACACATATATATATATAATAGCCATCCTAATGGGTGTGTGAAGTGGGTTTTTTATAAATGCAAATACCTTAATGCAAATAATCTTGTATGCTTTTCTGTCTTAAATAAATAAACAAATAAATCATTTTCGAAGCTAAAGGAAGGAGGGCAGTTCAGACTCAAGTCCATGATCCAGGAATCTATGTGGTATTGAACAAGTTACTTCACCTTTCTTAGCCCCAATTTTGCCATCCAGGAAAAGGGAGCAGTAGTAATCTCATTCTCAGAATAAGGGAAGTAACAATTTGTTCAGACATTTGTTCAAAGAAAGGAATTTGGCCAGAAAGTCAGTAGTTCAGCCTGTAAAACTTAGGGAACAGAATCTGAGTGAAGGAAATGGAGGGACAGGCACTTCAAAATTGTAAAGCCCTCTTCATTGCACAGAAAATTAAGTAGAGGCCCAGAGGGTCCAGGGACCTGCCTACAGTAACAGGGGGCAGAGCTGGGATCTGATCCCAGAGCTGAAACTTTTTTATTCCTACAGCACCTAGTCTTTCTAGGTGGTCTCCCATCCAAGTACTAACCAGGCCCGACCCTGTTTAGCTTCCACTTCCAAGATCAGATGGGATCAGGCTTGTTCAGGGTAGCATGGCCATAGACTCAGAGCTGAAACTCTTGCCTCTACAATTCACTGCATTGCATAGGACCTTATCCTGATATCAAGAGATCAGCAAATAAGGGCCCTACAGATCAGAAAGTTTGAGTAACTCAATGATAACAATAATTAATATTTAATGAGCATTTGCCATATGTCAGGTACCACACTAAGTTCTGAAACCTCACAACTCCAGTAAGTATATTTCTTGCTCACTGATTTGGAGATGGAATCTCAGATAAGTCAGAGGCTTGCCCAAAGTCACGCAGCTAATAATGGTGTCTGGTCTGTGTGGCTAGAGTAGCAATGGCCCCATCTAAGTGTGGAAGACTCAGGATTTGAACCCAAAATGTTAAGGGTGGAAAATTTTCAAATGGCCAACTTCTGCTTCCATTATTTAATGTTAAACAGGGTGCAATTCTAGGAGATATTCTGTGCAAAAATATGCTAATGTTACGGGTGTAGTTATCCTGTGTAAAGATGTGTTAATGGCCAGCCTCTGCTTCTGTAAACCTGCTGGCTTGCTGGAGGGGGTTTTGGGGCTTTTTAAGCTATCCCTTCTGGAGGCTCAGGACTGACCTCTTCTAACCCTGCATGGTAGAGTCAGTCACCAGCAGCTAATAAAGGCTCACAATTCAGCTCAATTGGCTCCGTGGGTCCTAGATTTGATCGCACCACAACAAGAACACAGCAGGACTCTAAGCCAGTGCATATGCCCCTCTTGCTCCTCAAGGAACAAGAGAGCTCAGCAGACCATCTTTCCCAACTGTCCCCTCTTTGAGCCCTCTTACCTCCCAGCCTGGGGCAAGGCCCAGGGAAGAGCTTCCCATTTAACTTGGAAGCTGACTTGCACAGGTCCATAGGCACCATGTGGGGGAACCCTGAGGGTAGTGACTTCTAAGCCATCTCTGAGCTTCATCGGTGGCTTCTTCCCAGGTTACAGATGCTTCTGTGTGACCTACACTTTGGCCTTCTGGGCCACCCAAAGCCTCTTCACAGGTCCAGCCAACCCTGAGCCATGTAGGCCCTTGCCCAGGTACTAAGCACACAAGTTCCCAAAAGAGCCAAATCTGCAGATGGCCTTGGGGCATTCCATCTCCAGACTCCCAGTGTGGGCTCAGACAACTTCCTCCAGACTCCAGACCCTTGAAGAGGAATGGTGGCTAGTTTAGATCTTAGAATTATGCTTTAGGCCACAAACCATTCTTTAAAGGCAGAGGAAAGAGCCTCAGGTTGGAATAATTATGAATAATCATTATTATAGTTAAATAACCAGAGAACAATGAGAGTAATAGCTGACCTTGAGAACTTACCAGCATACTAAACACACCTTTTCGTTTAACCCATTTCCAGTTCCCGTTTGCCTGGTGCTTGTAGTTGCAGCGTTTACCCTGAGATAACTGACAGATTAGTACTAACCATATCCCCAAAGTTTGCCATGAAATATCTTGCTTTTATTATTATTTTTGCATCACTCTAGTATATCGATAGTCTTTGGAAACAAATGATATTCTATTTATAGCATTCTGTTTTTAGTAGTGGTGTTTCCATTTACAAAATATAGTAATCCTCTCAATTGCTGAAATGTCAAATCCTAGAAAACTACCATTCTTACGCATGATGTTAACATTGTTCTCAAACAGTTGTTAGCCGAAGATTCATTTGAAGAATCGGTTTATGTATTCATTTCTGTAACATTGAGATTAGGGACAAGTTCCGTTTAGAAAAAACTCCAAGAGCAGTTTTTATATTTTATTTTCACATTGAAGACCAGTCAGATTTGCTTCAGCCTCAAAGACAGTATTTACGTCAAATTAAATTAATGCTGGCAGCAAGCTGCACTTTTTTGTTCTAAACAGGAAATGGGTTAATCTCATAAGTCTCTCAAGAATGTAGTGAGGTAAGAGTGATTTCTTTCCATTTTGAAGAAGCGAAAACCAAGCTCAGAGATGTTGGGGAACTCATCCAAGGTCATACAGCTGCCAGGTGGCGGTACCTAAAGAATAACTCTTTACTCTTTAACCTTGTTACCCAACCTGATGCTTCCTGGGGAACTTTGGTAAAGTTAAAACCTCTGAGCCTCAGTTTGCCCAGACGCAGAGGGGAAAGAAAAAAGAGGTTCAGAACAGGAGCAAAAAAGGATGGAGCAACACAGTTCAGTACGGAGTGGAAGCAGATTACTAAGGACTATGAGAGGAATCTAATTAAGGCTATGAGGTAGAAAATCTTAGTCCCATTTCACAGATGTGGACTTGGCAGCATAGGCAGATTAAATAACTTGTCCAGTGCCACACAGCTGCTGGACAGATTTGTGTCTAGATCTGTCAGACTCCAAAGCCCTCACTCTGTGACTGTTACACCAGAAGTCCATCAGCAAGTTCCTGGTCCAAAACCAAAGGCCTTGAATGCTGTGCGAGGTTTGGGAATAGAGCAAAGAAATAAAACGAAATCACTGTAGGTGAGCTGCTGAATTACTAAAATCATGTATGTCGAGGCTTGAAGAAACAATTCTATTCTTGTAACTAACCTGAGAACTAGAATTTTCGAACATTCCAGTCCTGCATCAATGCCTGGCTATACATCAATTCATTAAGTGTCAATACCTGCGAAGTAAGACAGATAGTGCAAGGAAGTCCCGTCCCTCTCTAAGATGTGACTCCAGAAATTTCTTTCTTCAGACTTCCTTCTGTTTTAGCCCTGGCAAAAGGGGATAAGCCAAAATCAGTCTTTTCCAGCTTAGATGTCATCTTTGGCTAAGGCCTGACCTTTTATTAATTATAATATCATTATAATCTTATCTGCATTGCAAATACTGCAGCTCTCATCACAAGCCTGAAGCCATGACAGTTCAGGAAACACCATAATGAAGAAAGAGCAGAAAACCTAGCACCCTGCCTACTGGGAGGAGGCTAGGCCAGGCTCTATCACATTTTCCAGGCTCCACCTCCAAGAGGAACGAACAAAAGCCCCAAATTAAGACATCCTAGTGCTACTCTCTTTCTCTCTTAATTAAGCCTGCACTCTCTGCTTTTTTTTTTTTTTTTTTAATGTCAGCCGCGTAATGTGCCGATGTCATAACCCAGTTTGAGGGAAGCACATCTCACGCAACAGCATGAACTGTCAATTATCACGCTTATGAATTACAAAAGGATCTGTACTCTTCTCTTGAGTGTGTACTTTCTCTTTAATAAACCTTATCTTTCCTGCTTGCTGCCCATCTTGCCCTCGAATTCTTTCTCCCATCATAAGACAAGAACCTGATTGCTGGAGCTCCGAGCTTTCTGGTAACACCAGGACATACACCAGCCCTCCAGATAACTCTGATTACTCCCTGAAGGACTCACATAATGTATGCAGACTACCTAACATATACCTGATGTCCATTATCTCGACCACCAGACCTGATGCTCATCCTCTATATCAGGGGCCCCCAATTCCCGGGGAGTGGTTTGTGGCCTTTTAGGAACGGTGCTACACAATAGGAGGTGAGCAGCAGACAAGTGGACAAAGTTTCATCCGTATTTGCAGCCACCAGCGCTAGCATCACCATCTCAGCTCCACCTCAGATCATTGGCCATTATAGATTTTCATAAGAGCACCATTCCTTGGTTTCAAAAAGGTTGGGGACTGCTGCTCTAGACCACATGGCATCCATCATTCAGATTGCCTGACATCTAACTGATAACCATTCTGGACCAACTCTAGGGTTAAGAATGCATCGTGATTATTTTCAAGAATGTATTTTCTAGTGTAAGAACTCTGAACTTTTCTTTCTTCTTTGCAACATTTCTGGATTTTTTTCCAGCTCTGTTCTGAGTTTGCAAATGTAAGAGCCTTGAATAAATCTTTATCATTTATTTCTAGACAAAGCCTCCCCAGACTCCTTTTGAGTTCATTTGACAGACTTTTTCTCTCTAGATCTGCACTATCCAATATAGTAGCCATTAGCCGCAAGCAGTTATTTATAATTAAATAAAATTAACAATTCAGTTCCTTTGTCTCATTAGCCACATTACAGGCGCTCAATAGCCACACGTGGCTAATAACTACCACACAGGACAAGCGTAGATATGGAACGCCTCCATCATCTCAGAGACTTCAGTTGAAGAGTGCTGATCTAGATGTTGGGAAGGGAAAGCACTGAACGATAGAAGTGGCAGGAAGGTGACCATGGCAGTTCTTTGTGCTGGAACTATCACTCATTACAAGTCAAGATGGGAAAGAGGTGTGTACCCAACATGTTAAAGTGAACAGATTGTGATGAACAGACTGAACCCAAGTGGCAAGAGGAGGCAAGGAGGCGGAGGCAGCGAGGGAGCCAAGCAAGAGGTATTCCCAAGAGTTCAGCCTTCTTCTTCTGACAAACCTGGAATCCTCTCTCCCTGCAACTTGCTGTGTGCCTTTGGGCAATGTGTGCATGCAACTTCTCTGGGCCTTAGTTTTGTGGAGTCAAAAAGAGGTTCTATGGAAAGAGCTCACAGGATGATTTGATTATAAATTTCTAACTGGGCAAATTATAGTGGGTAGTAAAGGCATACAACTTCTTTACTAAAAAGGTTTATTTTAGCTTTAAGCAAGCCCTGTCCATTGTTTCTATTCATCTAGGTTAACACACCTTTGAAAGGCTCCCTTTCAGACCCCACAAGAGAGCAAGCACCTAATCTTAATTACCCTGTAATCCCATCCCAGCATTGCTTCCTCCCACCTTCACATAATCTTCCTTACATTCCCTCCTTAATCTCAAATGCATAAGAAGAAACTACAAACTGTTACTCTCTGAAGCATTTATCTCAGTCTGTTAAGATCTTGCCTCCAGGTACATCCTCTTTTGGGCTCAAATGAAATTTTACCAAAATTCTCTACAGGTTTAAACATTATTACATCGATAATTTCTTCAACTGTAAAATGAAAATAATAAAAGTACCAGCTGCACAAGAGAGGTCGTGAGCTTTAAAGGGATAATATGGGTACAAGCAGACCTTCTACTATCTGATAAAGGACCAATTTATTGTTTCCAATCCATTTTGGACTGATACTTTTGTAAAATAAAATTAAAATGAATTATTAAAAAAGATCACGTGCTTAGATATTATAGCAATGTAAAATTGCCATAAAACTTTCCAAACACTCTTCATTGCTTACTTATTTTGTGGTAAAAGTTTGGGGACTAACACTAAGAACCACACTGAGTGGTAATGAATGTAGATCATTTAGGTGGAAGAAAAGGGGGTCCTATGGACAGTAACCTCACAAGGTGATATGGTTATAAAGTCCTAAGTGAGGCAGGTCCTGGTAGGAAGGCATATAACTTTAGTAAAAGGCTTATCTTTGCCTTAAGTAAACACAGTCCACTGTTTCTGTTCATCTAGGTTTACAAACCTTTGAGATGCCCATTTTCAGACCCCTCCTTCTAAAGCGTGAGAGCACATAATCTTAACCAGTCTGTAATCCAATCTTGTCCTTGCTTTCACCCACCCTCCTGCAATCTTCCTTAACTTCCCTCCTTACTTTCAAATGCATAAAAGAAAATGCAAAACTGTTATCCTCTGGAGCATTAGTGATCTTGCTCCCAGGCATATGTCATCAGTTTGGCTCAAATAAACTCAAAAATTTTCTATGGGTTTGTGTGTTTCCTATGTCAACAATTGGTTTCATGGCTGACATGATCAATGGCAGCCATTGCTATTATTAACAATAATATTAGAAGGAGCCGTGAATAATAAATGTGGGAGTGAGGAGAAGTCTAAGACAGTATCATATTATAGCTAATAGTCATAAAGAAGAGGGGTAGGACTGAGCCCCAGACACAGTCACTCCAGAGTCTTCTGATTCAGTGCAGCAGGGAGAGGTCTACCGAGGCCACAGATCCAGCTGGAAGGAGATCTGGAATTGGGACTTGACTCAGCCCAGATGTGCCTCTGAGCATTATATTTTTGTCAGCCTCTCTGCTGAGCATTATATTTTTGTCAGCCTCTCTGCTGAAACTCTAGTGTTATCACGTGAAGGTAGAAAAATGGATCCTTTTGCAATAGGTTGTCTTACAGATTAAATGGCTGAGTGAGGCACAGGTTCAAGTTCCCAAACTCTACACTCACTGCCACAGGACCTTTGTACATGCTACTTATTCCCTCCTCTTGCGTGTTTTTCCTTCCTTCAACTGGTTAACTCCCACCGATCTCTGAGAATTTTGCTCCTTAGCTGCTTTTATAGGGAAGGTTCCTGATTGATTAGAATTCATGGTTTCAGAGTTATCTTAGTTGGAATTTCACAGCCAGAGAATTCTATTGATTAGAATTTTATGGCACTATTAAAGTATTGATTAGCATTCCATGGCCCCAGAATTCTATTACTTAGAATTTTATGACTTGAGAATGCTATTGATTTGGATTTTATGGCATCTTAGTGTTCCAGCTATGCATGCTTCCCTCAGATACCCACACAGGTCGCTCAGCTCTCTGCTCAAACTGTGACTTCAGGGAGACTTTCCCTCACTTCCCTATTTCAAATTGTCTGTCTGCCAACTATTCCTGCTTTATTTTTCTCCACGGTGGTTATTGTCACTTAACAGCATTTCAACTACATTACTTATTGCTTTCTGTACTAGAATTTAAGAAGCTCCACCAGGGCAGGAATTTTTATTTGTCTGGTTCACTGCAGGATCCCCAGAGCCTGGAACAGTGCTTGGCACACATGGATGCTCAATATTTATTGAAATATTTATAAATGAGTGAACTACAGAATGAGTAAGCCGTTGTAATTGTTATATAAAGGTACCATATAATCATTTTTAAAATAGTGACTGCCAATTTTTTACCCACCTTGTCTAGAACGCTCTGCCCCACTCAACACTTCAACTCATGATAGAGAGGGCAGTGCCTCTCCCTTTTCCCACTGTGCCTCTCTCCCTAAGACAGGGGTCTCATCTGAGTTGCTGGGCTCCTAGGAGAGAAAAGGAATTGAAATAAATATGGTGGGTTGGCGAATCTAAAAGAGGGTATCCTAGGACCTGGACCCTACTAATTTTTCAGACCTCAAATGTTGCCATCCCCTCCTACAAGCTGTCTCTCACAGCCAGATTAACTTGGCTCCTCTGTCAAATGTTCTTTAACTTTCAAGAACTCTGTTCACATCTCTGTATTGTTTGTATTTAGAAATGTGCTGGGTGATTGTTTAATTGCTATCTGTAGATAAGGACCACATCTGCTTTGTACTTTATGCCTAGACCAGGGCCTCGCACACAATAGGTGTTCCAGATCTATTTGTGGAATAAATGCATGAATACCATATCACACTCCTGCTGGGAAGATGGAAAAGGAAGGACCTGCTAGGGGCAAGAGTTGCCAAGGGTTAGGGGCTGCCAGAGGGAGGAGCATCCTCAGGGGTTTGTAAGTTTGGGTCCCCAGCCTCCCCCTCTGGAGCCATCTCCATGGTAAGAGGTAGGGTAAGGGTGAGCAAACGTTTTCTATAAATGGAAAGATAGTAAAAATAGGCTGCCTGCTGTTAGAGAAAACAATCATAGACGATATATAAATAATAAGCATAACTGTCCCCAGAAAAAACCCTTACCTAAGGATGCTAAAATCTGAATGTTTCACATGTCACAAAAGACATTCTTTGACCTTCTCAACAGTAAAAAAGTGTAAACACCTCATAAATGACAAGGGTTGTATTTGCAAAACCCCCAAAATAAAGGTTTAAGTAGAATTAAGAATTAAGAGTGGGAAAGTCAGGTGAAGAGGGTTATTTGCTCTCTTTGTCTGCAATGTTGGGCAAGTCACTTGACCACTCAGAGCCTGGGGAGATAATAAAAGCCCTTGGTTCCCGAGGATTAACTGAAATAATGCCTTCAGCTCCAGCCCAACCAGCTCAGCTCAGCATGAGCCACTGGGTTAATAAAAATCATTATCATTATTACCAGAGGGACTTTGGGAGGAGTAAACGGAAAGACCTTGCAAATCCCCCAGCTCAAAGTCTGCATCAAGAAGTCCTCTAGAGAAGCTGCTAACTTCCACTGTTCTCCCCTCTTCCACGCTCGGTCACCCGAAATAAACCTCCCCAGCATCTTCCATTAGCCCCGCCCCCAAGCCAGGCTCTTCTGCTCCCTACAGGCCTTAGCTGAGACCGGAGAAGGTGCCCATGGCAGCTGGCCAGGGTGCAGGGATAGTGCCAGGTGTGGAGGGAAGAGGGTTCTGACCAGGCCCCTGGCTCATTGTCTGAACCCGCCAGCCAGCTGATGTCCTGGGTTGCCCACACCAGCTGGCTGGCCCCACCCCCCACCCTAACAACTTCTACCAGGTCTCTCCCTGTCACTCAGCCGTGGCCCCCACCCACCTGCAGCCCAGAAAGGCTCAGGGTGTGACAGAGGGTGTGAGCTTTTGTCCCCCAAACTGTAGGCTGATTTGCATTCCTTTAGCAATTTGCACAGTGCATTCATTTGTAGAGAGCTAGACTGCTGCAAAGCCTGCAAGCTCCTTTGGGTTTTCCTTATTTGAGTGAGCTTTCAAAATGTGATTTTGGGTGTTCCCTTTCAGCCTTCAGCATTTCCTTATTCTCGGACTTTGGCCAAGTGACTTTGCCCAAGTGACTTTGCCATTCAGATCCTCAGTTTCCTCATCTGTAAATAGAGCAATAATACCTTTCCTCTAGAGTGGCTGTGGGGAATAAACAAGAGAACACATGCAATGTACCTGGCACAAAGTATGTGCTCAGCAGATGCATGTGTTACGTAAACATGTTATCAGCATCCTAATGTTCTCCAGTGCCAACTGTTGAAACCTGTGCTGTCCAACAAGGTAGCCACTAGGTGCATGAGACTATTTTAACTAAAATTAATTAAAATTAAGTTAGATTGGAACTTTAGTTACTGTCACACCAGCCACATTTTAAGTGCTCAATATTCACAAGTTCTGGTGGCTGTCATACTGAGCAGCGTAGATATAGAACAATGTCATTAATGAAGAAAGTTGTACCAGACTGTGCTGATTCAAACCTCCTCACTCCCTTGAGCTTTTTCTTCCTTTCTCTCCCCAAAATCGCTCTCTCTTCTGGAGTCTTCTCCCCGCCCCTATCAAGGTAATGATCTTGGTTGAGTGGGTGCTCTTTTGTTCTCTGCACCTGGGCAGGAAGGTGGAGAACAGGTGTGGAGCTGTGCCCTGGAGCACGGAGGGGGTGGGCGGCAATTGTGTTGTAAAGCAAACAGCTGCACCCAACTTTGTCCTGGCCACCAGCAGGAGCCTCCAAGGGCCCGGATGCGGATGAGGGCCCTGGCCCCACCACCTCCAGAGGCGGTTTAAGGTCACATGACATGTCTGGGCCTGGGATGAGCAGTTTCCATCACACCTGACACCTGCGGAAGGTGTGCCAGATGGGAAGCCCAACATGGAGGGGAGGGGAGGATTAGCAATGTCTCAATGCCAAGGCTCAGTTGCACCAGAGGCTGAAAGAAGTAAATAGGTCACATTCAGACTATTTCAAACAATATGCATCCACCTCACCTCTGGAGTTTTAATAATTGCAGCAATAAAAGTACATCTCCATATTATGGCCTATTGGCATCTCTAAACCTAAACTCTTGCTTTTGTCCCCAGGATGTGCCCATTCATCCCAAGGCTATTTCCATCTAAGGGGATGGCCACCCCAACCTTCCAGTTGTCCACACCAAAACTTGAGAATCATCCTTGACCTTTCCCGTTCCCAAACCCTGCAAAAGTGGCCATCATTATATCCTATTGGTTCCATCTTCAAAATATATCTCAAATCCAAGTCCTTCTCACCATCTCCACAGCCTGCCACCACTCTGGTCTGAGCCATCATTGTCTTCCTCCAGGATTAGTGGCAGCTTCCCAACTTTGCCTCCTCAGGTATACTCTTACCCCAAAGAAATGAAGATCATGTCACTCCTCTGCTCAAAACTGCCCAGTTTCTCCAAAGTTCACTTAGAACAAACTCAAATTCTTTACTGTGGACTACTGGGCCCATTTATCTGGCCTTGGTCTCCTTGCTCAGCTTCATATTGATGTTCTTTCTGTGCCGCGCACCCTCCTGCTACCCTCTGCCAGGAGCCATTCTTCCCTCACACAGCTTCTGGCAGCTCCCTTATCATCTTCAGGTCTCAGAAACGTAAATGCCCTCTTTAGAGACTTTCTTTGTCACCTTACATAAAATAACACCCATACTACCTGCTGCCTTTGTCTCATCTTGTTTTCTCTCAGAGCACCTATCATTTATTTACTTGCTCGTTGTCAGTCAATCATCTTCCTCATGATCAGGAGACTCCATGAGGCAGAGATTTTGTCAGTCCTATTCTCTGCTATATCCCCAGTGCTCAGGACATACCTGGCACATAGTGGGTTAAGGAAAGAAAGAAGCACAGTAGGTGCTAGGAACCAATGCTAAACACCTAATGGTTATCTAATACTCATAGCGCCTAAGGCAGGTACTGTCATTATCTGACTTTGCAGATGGGGAAATGAGGCTCAGATGCAATGATTTGCCCCAAATTAGAAACAGGCTTATTCCTAGTGTGTCTCTTGTACCACGCCCCCACAGACAATTGAAACTGACAGTCTGGGAGCAGTAGGAGACTGGATTCTGAATGCCCCAGGGGATTTAATTGCATAGGAATGACAGGAGACCCTTTGCTCTCGGACAAGTCTCCTACACATTCTCAGAGGAGGCTCTAAATCTTTGGATTTATCTCCTCTTTTAGTATGATTGTAGCCAATTGTTTAAAGAAAAAGAAAAAAAAAAAAAAGCAAACCGGATCCCTCTAGGGTGTACTTGAAACCTTTTGTATGCATTCCCTTGCCTCAGGCTGCGACCTACCTTCCAGGATTTCCAAGTGGCAGGCCAGCTGTCCCACCCAAGTCACTCTCTTACCCTGCAGCCTGAACTTGCTAAGAGGGTATAGTTAAGGGTCTGAAAAGCTCTGTGAGTGGGGCTGGTAAAGAAGAGGTAGGAGGGAGAAGGAAGTCTGAGAGATAGACAGAGGCCATATGGGACTTTGCAGATCCTGGTGGGCAATTTAGATTTTATTTTAAGCTCAACGAGAAGTCTCAGAGGTATTTATTATTTTTGTTTGTCTGCTTTTTTAACTTTGTATTGAGGAAAAACATAGAGAACAAATCATAAATGTGAATTTTCTCAAGCTGAATACACATCATGATGGCCCAGCATCCAGATCAAGAATCGGAAGTTCGCTAGCCCTCAGAAGCCCTATAGGAGTGCCAGCCTGGTCACTAGCCCTCCCCCAACCCAAGGGTCACCACTATCCTGACCTCTAACAGTGTAGCTTAATTTTACTTATTCTTGAGACTTTACATGTAAGTGCAGTTCACATATATTTTTTTTTTTTGTATATACTCTTGTGTGTCTAGCTTCTTTAATGTGAGATTCATCTCTGTTGTCAGTATAGTTTATTCATTGTCATTGCTATGTAGTACTCCATTGTGTGAATATATCACAATTTATCCTTCTCCTGTTGACAGACACTTGGGAACTTTCTGGTTTGAGGTTTTGTAAATAATGCTCTGTCGAATAAACTCAAAAAGAGTCTGGAGGCTTTGGCTAGAAATAAATGATAAAGATTTATTCAAGTATCTTAGAGTTTGCAAATTGGGGAAACAGCTAGGCAAAAACCCAGAGGTGTTCCTAAGAAGAAAGAAAAGTTAAGAGTTCTTATAGTAAGAAGTACATTCTAAAGAAATATCAGTCCTGCATTCTTAGCCCTAGGGTTGGTCCAAGATGGTTATCAGTCAGATGTCAGGCAGTCTGGATGATGGATGCCAGATGGTCTGGAAGATGGACACCAGCAGGTCTGGTCAGGCCTAGTGGTCTGGATAATAGATGCCAGGTGGATGTCAGGTGGCTTGGGTACCTGAGTCCTTCAGGTGGTAATCAGAGGGTTATGGGGAGGTCTGGCATACGTCCAGATGCATATCCAGGCATTGGAAAGTTCAAAAGTTTAAGTTCCCAGGTTAGTTAGAACAAGAATTGAGTCTTTCCTTGTGCCTCAACCTTCATATGTTAATAATTTTAGCAGCTTGATTAAGTGACTCCATTTTATTTTATTTTATTTTTGACTCCATTTTATATATTCCCTATCTTCACTTTGTCCTTAGCTCCTATAAACAATTGCATACATGTCTTTTCATGCATACATGTAAACATTCCTCTCTACTAGCTACCTAGAGTGGAAATGCTGGGTCATAGAACAGGTATGTGTTTGGCTTTAGTAGGTACTGTTTTTCTAAGTGGTCGTACCACTTATACTACCACCACCAGAGTAGGAAAGTTCATGAGGATTTTAGGCAGAGAGTGAAACAATCTGAGTCCCAGTCTACCACCAATGCTATCAAATGTTCATTGAGTGACTATGCAAGCACAAATTGAAAGGGAGACAGCTTCTGACTGAAGCTGGCTGAACTCTCCTGAGTGGTAGTTTCTCATCAGACACTGTCCCGGGCCCAGAGACCAGACATAAACAAGGAAAGGTCCCTGCCACTAAAGAATGCACAGCCTATATGGAGAGTTTAAAGCTGTGTTCCAGCGGAGTTTCTGCTTTCAATACAATGGAATTTGTATTTTCTGGAAGGACCAAGATACCTGAAGAAACAGAAGTGGAGGAACGTGATAACAGGTGGACAGAACTTTAAGACTTATTCATCTCTAGGCCTAAAGAAGGCCTAGGGACCAGTTTGGGCAAAGGCCTAGAAGATAGAATGTTGTCTGGAGATCAAGTATGGTGACCTGGGTAAAAACAGGTTCTGGACTCAATCACTTACAATCTGTGTGTACAAGGAGAAATCACTCAACCCTCATGAGCCTTAGTCTTCTAGCCTGTTAAAAGAGCATGTTAAAAATGCACTCAACCTAGCATGACTGTTAGTTATGTTTTGAGCTTCATGTACAATACCTGGCACATTGGGAACAATCAATGTAGCTCTTGAGAAGTATTTCTGTATGACTGAAGAAGTTAAAGTGTGTACAGTGCTGAATACCCTGATGAATTTAAATAGTTTCCATTGGGCAATAAGAAGCCAGTTAGGATTTTTAAAGGAGGCTGGAGAGTGGACAGGGAAACAAATCAGAGCTGAGTTGTAGTTAGATCCTCTAACTCCAGAGGACAGTTAGTGAGAACCTTAGAGGCAGGGAAGCCAATTAGGAGACTTGCAACAGTGCAGTACACATTCCTGCAGGTACGACAGATTTCATAATAAAATGTCTAAAGGGAAATCAAATAAATAAACAAATAAGTAAAGAAGTAATGAAAATTTCACCCTGGACAGTAGAAGTCATGGAGCGAGTCAAGGAGGAAGACATGGATTCTAGAAGTCAACGAGATAATGATGGGTCATGGGAGCTGAGAGTAGCAAGCCTCTGTATCAATTATCTGCAGGGCGAGAGGTACACTGCTGGGCACTTCTGAGTCTCATGAGTTTACTTACCTATCAGAGAGCAATACTGGCTATTAGAAATGTATCATATTTTTATCTACAAATTTGGAAATGATATAAAATAATTTGAATACCCATTGTTAGAGTGTTGTGAGATGAGCATGCTCAGCCACTACTGATGGAACTATGACTTGGTAAAACTGAAAATGTTGCTATTATTTGACCCAATAATACCATTTAAAAAAAGGCTGATGCACAGTGATGTTCAACAAGGCATAATTTATATCAGAAAAAAATTACAAAGAAGTTACCCTAATGACTATGCATATTGGATTCTACCAAAAGTAGAATATCATATCCATTAAAGTGATGTTTATGAATAATTTTTAATGACATAGAAAAATGCTGATGTATATAATAGTGAAAAAAAAAAAGTTAGGACATAGAAATATATTGCCAGTATCATTTTAATAATATAAAGACCCATAAATTAAAAAAAGTTGAGAAAGATATACAGTAAAATGGTGAAAGTAATTTATTTTTCAGTGTCAAGAATTAAGAGTGGTTTTCATTTTCTTCCTAATCATGCTGTGTGGTACACAAATCCCTCACCATGGTTATGCTCACATTCCTCTCATAATCATAAACAATAATGAATTTTCATAATACAGCTTGTAGCCAAAAAACTCTACTCATTCATCTCTCCCTCTAAGCTCTTGGGCTTTTTAGCCTCCTGTGTAGAAAAAGCTTTGCTTATTAGAAAAGTTCCAACCATGCCTTTTCTCAGGCACACAGACAAGCTCTTTAAAGTGCCATTGGTATTTCAGACTCCTGTTTACCCAACAAGACCATACACTTTTAAATCAGCTTCCCTCAATGACTGTCATCTGGCTGGGCGGTGTGTTTATCATTCATTAACGGAAGGGGCACGGCTAGGGCAGAAGGCAGACTGCATGCACTTCTCCCTGCCACCCCTCTTTATCCTCCTTGTCACTAAAGAAAAACAATGACTTGGTTTGGACAGGAAACAGCCAGGGTTCTGAGCAATTTCCTTGGGTCTTCGTAGACTGTAATTCCTTTACAAAGTTGTGAAAAGAAAGTCAAAATTCAGCTGAGACTAAGCTTCTGACTCAGGCAAACTTCACTGTATAAGTCTTTTAACCTTTCTGAATCTGTTTCTTTGGCTGGACTATGGAGCGGTTGCAAAACTGAAGTCAAATTGAGTTTACAAGGTACCCAGCCTTGTCTCTCTGACTCTTAAATGTTAGTGTCCCTGACCCTGTAGGCCGTAAGTAATCAAGAGATACTGGCAGATGCTTTGTGGCTCTGATCTGTTCCCAGAAGGCCTCTCTCCTCCACCCCCAACACACATACACACTCCACCAGGAACTAAGCCAGAACAAGAAAGAAATAGAAAAGGTGGTGAGCCTGTGGATACTAATTTGCTATCTCTATATCTGAAATCCAACAGAACTTGAGAAATCTATGTGTTCAAAGCCAGACTTGCCTAAGTTTTCAGCAAGAAAGTTTTATTCTTAAACACAGTAGAATGTGGTATATCCAAACAATGTAGCAATACCTGGCAATAAAAAGGAAGGCAAATTATTGATGGAAACATAGACATATCTCAAAATCATTATGTGGAGTGAAAGAAGCCAGACAGGAGAGTTCATACTGTATGAGTCCGTTTACATGAAATTTTAGAAAATGCAAACTAATGTATAGTGACAGAAGGTAGATTTGTGCTCCCTTTGGCCCGGGTACAGATGGAAGGAGCAAGAGGAATCTTATAGGGTGATGAAAATGTTCTGTATCTTGATAGTGCTGGAGATTTCACAGATAAATAAAATCATCAAAACTCATCAAATCGCGTCCTTTAAATTTATGTGATTCATTGTAAATAAAATACATCTTATTAAAGATGATTTTTTAAAAAGCAATAAGATTTGGGGGAGGGCTGGGTGCAGACTGACTGCTAATAAAGAGTATGTAGTTTCTTTTTGGGATGATGAAATGTTATAAAGTTAGATTCTGGTGATGGTTACACAGCTCTGTGAATATACTAAAAACCACTGAATTATACATTTTAAATGGGCAAATGTATGGTATATGAATAATATCTCAATAAAGCTGTTAAACGAAAAACAACTATATAGCTATAGTTATAGAAGTCAAAATAGTGGTGACCTCAGGGTGGAATACTGACTAGAAAGAAACACTATAGAGTCTAGAGTGGTGGAAAATTAATTTTGTATTGATATGAGTGGTGGTTACAAGGTATTAAGCCTGAAACAATTTATTGAGCTCTATGCTTGAGATTTGCTCATTTTGTTATATGTATTACATATTATATTTAAATTTTTCACTTTTAAATTTATTATAAAATTTATATAAAGTCACTCTTTTTAAAATGCACAGTCCTATGAGTTTTGACAATGCGTATAATCATGTAACCATCATAACAAACAAGGTGTAGAACAGTTCCATCAACCCCAAAATTTCCTCATGCCCTACCATGAGTGTCTGGCAAACACAGACCTGTTTTCTGTTTCTATAATTTTGTCTTTTAAAAAATATCCTATAGTTGGAATCATAGAATATGTAGCCTATAGAGTCTGACCCCTTTGAAATGTATCTATGTTATTGCAGGTATCAGAAATCTGTTCCTTTTTATTGCTGAATAATGTATATTTGTATGATGAGTGTATGTACCATAGTCTATCTACCAACCAGTTGAGGAATATTTACATTGTTTTCAGTTTCTGATAATTGTGAATTAAACTGCTATGAAAAATCATGTATAGGTTTCCGTGTAAACAGTTCTTAGACCAGCCTTGCAGTCTCAGAATAATACCAATTTGACCCCAATGTAGTATCACTTTTACATATAATGTTTTGTTGAGGATTTTTGTCTGTGTCTTCATGAAAAACATTGGTCTATAGTTTCCTTGTCACATTTTTGTATGGTTTTGGTATGAGGGTCATGCTGGCCTCATAAAATGAGTTGGAAATGTTTCTTATTATTCTCTGGTAGAGATTATGTAAAATTCATGTTAGTTCTTCTTAAATATTTGGTAGAAGTAGCCCGTGAAGTCTGGAGGTTTCTTTGTTGGAAGATTTTTAACCACAAAATTCATCTCTTTAATAAATAGAGGACTATTCAGATTATCAATTTTTAAAAAAAAATTTAAATGCGTTTTACTTCTCATATAACTTAAATGGCATGTTTTTCTTAAAAACAATGCTTCCACTTCAAACAAATCAAGGTCAAAAGAATTGAAGAGCTCAAGATAACATCAGTCCAGTTGGTCCTAGTCCTGGCGTGTGGATGAAAAGCAGCAGCCAGTTATAATGACATTTGATCAAAATGCTAAATTTGTTAACATTTTTCCATTTCTGAACTGTCTTTAAAGAAAAGCATATATGGGGTCACACCATCCTCATGGTAGTCCAGCAGAGCAACCATGCTATCTGGATTTACATTTTCACCATTAAAGAACTTGTAGTTTTTTGTTTTTGTTTTTTTGAAATTAGCAAGGATATACTTGATTTGTTCTGCAGCCTCTGTCATAAAAAGATTTTACTCTTTCTTGTCTTTTGTGAAGCTGGTTTCCTACAAATGATGGTTCGTAATAATATCAACACTAGTGACCACTGTGCTTCTGGCACCTTAGCACTGGGGGAACTCCAGCAGAGGCATTTCTATCAATGAGTGAGTCATCAACGTTACCCTCAGTCCTACTGACATCTTCCCCTCCACCTCCAGGCGTAGCCCAACCTCAGTCTCCTTGATGGATCTTGTAGATGTCCGAGAACATGACATCATGGCTAATGAGATCAGGGTAGATGATCATGATGGCACCTGGAAGGAGATTACTACAGGTCTGGCTTAGCAGAACCCCGGAACTTATAGTGAGTGGATGCAGCCCCAGTAGCACTAGGGTGATGGTGGGGGTGGTGGGGAAGGGATAGAAAAGCCAGATTATCAACCTTTTTTTTTTTTTAAATGCCTACAGCTCTTGGTCTTCCTAGGTGATCTCCCATCCAAGTACTAACCAGACCCTATCCTGTTTAGCTTCCAAGAACAGATGAGATGGGGCAGGATCAGGACAACATGGCTGTAGACCAGATTATCAACTTCTTGAGTGTACTTTAGTTGTTGGTATATTTGAAGGAATCGGTCTATCTCATGTCAGCTGTCAAATTTATGGCCTATAATTGTTCAGAATAGTCTTTATTATCCTTTCACAATCTGTAGGGTCTGTAGTAATGTTCTCATTTTTTATATTGCTACATTTTGTCTTTCTTTTTCCATTGCTAGTTTTGCTAGAGACTATTCATCTTTTCAAGGAATCAGAAACTTTTGGTTTCATTGATTTCTCATTTTTTTCTTCCTTGAATTCTGCTTTTATCTTTATTATTTCTTTCTACCAGCTTGTCTTGAGTGTAATTTGCTTTTCTTCTGCTAGTTTTTTTTAAGGGTAGATCATTGACTTGAGAACTTTTCTCTTTTGTAATATAAGCATTTAGTGCTTTAAATATCCCTCTAAACACTGGTTTAGCTGTACCATACAAGTTTCAATATGCTGTACTTTCAATTTTATTCTGCTCAAAAAACTTAACTCATTTCCCTGTGACCCCCTCTTCGACCCATTGGTTAGTTAGAGGTATATTATTTAGTCTCCAAGTAATTGGAGATTTTTCCAGAAATCTTTCTGTTATTGATTTCTAGTTTGATTCCATTATATCAGAAAACATATTTTGTATGATTCTAGTTCTTTTAAATTTGTTAAAGTTTGGTTTTTAACAACAGAATACAGTCTACCTTGGTGAATGTTTTCTGTGCATTTGAAAAGAATATGTAATCTACTGTTGTGTGGATAGAGTGTTCTATAAATGTAAATTAGGTGAAGTTGGTTGATAGTTGCATTAGTTTCCTTAGGCTGCTATAAAAAATTACCTTATTGATCATTGTGTAGTATCCTATCTATAAACTTAGCGGTTTAGAAAAACATACACTTACTATCTTACTGTTTTGGAGGTCGGTAGTACAAAATTCTTCTTACTGGACTAAAATCAAAGTGTTGATAGGGCTGTGTTAGTTTGGAGGCTCTAGGGGAAAATCTATTTCTTTTCATTTTCTAGAATCCATTTACATTCTTTGGTCCCAGGTCCTTTATTCCATCTTCAAGACCAGAAGCATAACATCTTCAAATCTCTCTCTTTCTCTTTCTCTCTGACCTGTGCTTCCATTGTCATATCGCCCCTGACTCTTTTAAAGGCTCTCGTGATTATACTGGGCATACCTGGGTGATCGGCCCATCCCAAGGTCTTTAACGCAATCACCTCTGCCAAGTCCCTTTTACTATGTAAGGTAGCATATTCACAGCTTCCAGGGATGAGAATGTATGCATTATTCTGCTTATAGATTGGAAGCGTTTTATACAGAAGATTAGAATTGCTGATACTCTGTCTACTTGTTGTATTAATTACTGAGAGAGTAGTGTTGAAATCTTCAAGTATAATTGCGAATTTGTCTTTTTTATTTTATTTTTCAGTTTTATCAGTTTTTCTTCATATATTTTTGAAGACCTGTGTTAGGTGCATAAACATTGAAGTTTGTTAAGTCTTGGTGAACTGACCCTTTCATTTTCACGTTATGTCCTGTTTGTTCCCAGTAATATTCCTTGTTCTTACTTCAATCTTAAATATTTGAAAAAAGCATTTTTTGTAACAAAATTGAAAAATAAGCAATACCTATGAAGAGGCACCTTGAAATGTCTTATGTATACGCTATGAAGTGCTGTGTATTTTTGAGAGATTGTTATTTCAAAAAAAGGAAGGCTGCAGGGCAGGCTGACTGAGGAGACTTTTGAAGCCATTATGATAATTGGCTGTCTCCTTTCTCTCATTCACCATATCCAATCCTCTGGCAAAACCCATGGGCTCTTGAGTCAAAATATATCCTGAATCTGACCTCTTCTTACTTTTCCACTGGATATCTCAGTCTATCATCTCTTATCAGTAACAGCCTCCTAAACCTCTAATCTATTCTCCCCAAAGTAGGTAGAGGCATATTTTCAAAATGTAATCATTATCAGACCACTCCCCTGCTCCAAACCCTGCAAAATCTCCTGCTAGTCTAACAGTAAAATTCACATCTTTTTCCTTAGACACAAAAGCCCTGCAATATCTGGTTTCACCTCCCCTCTTGGCATTACTTCCTACCATTCTTTTTATCTACACAGCTTCAGTCATACTGAACTCCTTGTGCCTTATGCCCAGAAAGTTTATTTCCTTCTCAGGGCCTTTGCACTTCCTGTTCCTTCTGCCTAGAACACAATCCCTCCAGATATTCCCATGGCCTGATCCTTCATTTCATTATGGTCTCAGCTCACATATTATCTCTTTGGAGAGGTCTTCCTGCCCACCCAGTGTAAAATGAGAATCCGTACACCTCTTGTACCACTTTTCTGTCCCTTACTTTTTGTTGTTGTTGTTTGTTTGTTTGTTTGTTTTAAGGGCTCAGTCCTACAAGGTTATCCCCAACACTCCCATTTCAGATGCCAGTCTTCAGTTGCACACCCAGGTTATTTATTACCTTTCTGATGAACTAACTATAGAGAGGTTCCCATAACCCCCTCCTTGGGTTTGATGAATTTGATAAAATAGCTCACAGAACTCAGGAAGCCCATTTACTCGCTGGATTACCAGTTTATTAAAAAAGATATTAAAGGACAGAAATCAATAGCCAGATGAAGAGATACATAGGGTGAGGCATAGGGGAGGGGCATAGAGCTTCCATGCTCTCTGAACACCCCACTCACTCTATAAGTGTTCACTAACCTGAAACTCTCTGAACCGCCCCCACCCTTTTGGGTTTTTATGGAGGCTTCATTACACAGGCATGGTTGATAAAATCATTGACCATTGGTAATAGATCTCAAATCACCAGCTTCTCTCTCCCCTCCCAGGAGGGTGGAAGGAGAAGGTATTTGTTTGTTTGTTTTGCACATTAAATTATACTTCTGCTTATTTGTCACGCAGGTAGCAACATTATCTTATTGACCACTGTATCCTACCTAGCACAAGGCTTGGCACAAGATAGGTTCTTGATAAATATTTGTTCAATGAACGAATCAATTCTCTCCTTTCCTGAAGATTCTCCTATGTACTAACAGTTTCTAGGCATGAAGGGTAAAAGCTAGAGGGATATTGAGGGGAGATAGAGGTTAAAGAGTGTATATAATAATAATTTTAGCCTTTAAAAAATGTATCTGGCACTGTGCTTTTCATGCACCCATCTGGTGACCTATGTTGTATCATGAACTACTTGCTGAGGATTGGAAAGTTGAAATGACTTGTCCAAGGCTATGTAGCTGGTAAGTATGGAACCATCATTTACACCTGGCCTATTTGGCTCTGGCTTGTGGGCTCTTAGATTGAGCACAATTTTAGAGTGTACATAGTATGTAGGTATTAAGAAAAATTATCCAATTATCTAAAACTTGAAGGTAAAACAAAAGAATAACTGTATGGAACACCAATTCGCTTTTTCAGTTAATAATGTCTTGGCATATTAGAATAATAATGTGGACAATAGAATAATAATGTGGACATTCTTATTTCACTAGTTCTCCGTGAAGGATATTCAAGACAATTCTCATTTTTCTTCTTATAAATAATTCTTTTTAAAATTTTTATTTATTTATTTTATTTTTTAGGCAAGGCAACCCTTGGTTGACCTCACAGATTGTAAGGGCCTCATCAATTTACAATCCTTTATTTTTTTATTTTTTA
Source organism: Rousettus aegyptiacus (assembly GCF_014176215.1). Taxonomy (NCBI): domain Eukaryota; kingdom Metazoa; phylum Chordata; class Mammalia; order Chiroptera; family Pteropodidae; genus Rousettus; species Rousettus aegyptiacus. The sequence continues at coordinate 19,344,982 of NW_023416287.1, read as the reverse complement.
CACCCATGGCACCTGGTCTTTCCTAGGTGGTCTCCTATTCAAGTACTAAACAAGCTAGACCATGCTTAGCTTCTGAGATCAGACAGGATCAGGCTTGTTCAGGGTGGCATGGCCATAGACTTAAATAATTCTGACATATACTTTTCTTCCAATGTATCCTTTTATGCACATGAGCAAGTATTTCTTTGGGATGGAGACCCACAAGTGGAATTGCCAATTTAATGAATGAAATATGGGAATTCATTGTTTGATGCTTTCCTGATTATTAGAGAAGTTGAGCATCATTTTTTTAATGTTTATCAGCCATTCAGATTTTTCTTTTGTTTATTGTCTCTTAATTTTCTTAGTCTATTTTTAATTAAATTATCTTTTTTTGGGGGGGTAGGTTGTAGTTCTTTATTCTGAATATTGGTTGTTGAGCCTGTGGCAAATATTTTACCCAGTCTTCTGCATATAAAAGATAGCAAAGTTAAAAGAACTTTGTTTATGGTGTCTTTGTACATAGAGGAGTTTGGAGTTTTTAATCTCTATTTCAATTTTAATTTTTTAAATCTTTAGGAGGCAGAATAGTTCATAGTAGCTCAAAGTACTGGATCTGAAGTCAGAGCATGCTAGGTTCCAATGCCATCTCTGCTTTTTGCTAACAGTAACAAATGGGCAAGCTGGTTGGTGGGAAAGCCCTTTCCGTTTGTGCAGAAAAGGGAAAATAATACTTTTCTCCTTCATTGTGAGGATTAATTAGATGGAGTGCATAAAAACAGCATCTAAACGAGCTCAATGATAATAATGATAGCTAACCGTTATTAATATTATAACGATGACACTTTAGACATCTGGAACATAGTAGGCCAAAAAAAGAGAAGTGACTTAGCCAAGGAGACCAGGCTTTTAACCTGTATAACTCAGGTGAGGCTTTGTCTCCTCCCCCCTAAGATCCGCCCCCAAGGACTCCGCCTCCATCCCCGTCCTCCGGCCTGAGCTGTAGCTCTCACCTCAGCAGCAAGCCCAGTGCCTGAAAAGTGGGCCTTGCGCGTGACAGGCGCGCGTGACCCAGGAGGGCGGGTCTGAGAAGCGGGATGCTCCGGGAGAGAGTGGTCGGTTCGCGCGGAAGGGGTGGGGCAGGGCAGGGGGCGGGGTTTAACAGGATCTAGTCTTTGGGCTGGGCTTCCGCGTGCGTTGGTCTGGCGGGCGGGAGCGCGCGGCGGGGGCGTGCCCGTGGGGAGGGGCGGGGCCAACAGGGGGCGGGGCAGTGAGCGGCCTAACGGCGGCGGTAGCGGCGGCTGCGGCGGCGGTGCTGGGTTGGGCGAGCTTGGTGACTACAGGTCCTGCGGCAGTGCCTGCGAGGGACCCTGGAGACTGGTAGAGGCGGGAGGCTGGCGACGGAGACACTTGGCGATGGTGGGCGTCCCTGGAGCGGCCGCCTTCCAGCGTAAGCAGGGCGAGAAGGCGGGCGGCTGAGGGGGGCGTGTGAGAGGCCTGCGGCTCCACGGGCGCGAGCTCGGAGAGGTCCCCCGCGGGACGTTGGGATGGGGAAACTGAGGCCCGAAGCAGGGCGGCTCATCCAAGGTCATGCGGCAGGCCAGGCCTTCGCGGGCTCTCGAAGACGCCCGGGCGCTTCCTGCGCGGTCGGGAGCGCTTGAGGCTCGCAGTGTGAGCGAAACTGTGGGGACTGCGGCCTCGGAACCCAGGCCAGGCCACTGTCCATCGGACTTGCTTGTGGACAAGGATTGTTTTGTTCTCTCTGCGCTGGGTCCCTTAAGTCCGGTTCTTGGAGATATATTACACTCGTAATTTCGAGGAGTATGTTCGCAGCCGATGGTGGAGGAGGAGAGAGAGGCCTGTTGGGTGCAGGCTCAGGGGTCGGACTGCCTGGGTTCAGGCCTCCCCAACTTACAGGCTGTGACCTTGACTCTCTCCGAATCTCACTTACCGCATCTACAAAATGGGGATATGAATATCATCTCCACTCGGGCCCTCCTCCCCCGCGCCCCGAGTTCTTGGGTTTTGTGAGGCCAGGAGAACGCTTGACACAGACTGGCACATACACAGGCGTGAAAACTGTCATTGTAATCGCTAATAAACCTCATCCAAGGTGAACCTCACTCTGAAAAGCCCGAAATTGGGCTCTGGTTGTGTATTTAAGATTTTATTTTGTCTTCATTGTGTCCTGCTTTATGATCTAATTGGTTTTCTTTCCTCCATTCCAGCATTGATCTAGTGTTCCTCCTAGAATTCTGAGCTCCTTGGGGGAGGGGTGAGGTCTCTTAATAACAATAAAATTTTAATTGTTTCTTGTTGCAATAGCCAACATTTTTTGAGCAGCAGGCATTTTGCATTCTATTCATTTAATATTTATTAAATAATCTATTAAGTAAGTAAAAGGTACCATTCTTGGCTCTGGGAATACAGCAACAAACTAGATGGACCAAACTAGGCCTTGCGTTTACCCGGGAGGAGGGAGGAAAGACATGGTAAATGAGGGAATCATTAATTTATTTTTGCAGGCTGTCTCCCAATTAATCGTGGTGACAACTTAAATAAGAATTTTGAGTACTTGAATATGCCCATTTTGTAGCGAATAAAACTGAGGAACAGAAGAAACCCTGCAATCTAATAAAATAGCTTCAGCATCTAAAAGGGAGGCTTTATACAGCCTCTCTCCTTTGTTTGATAACCATTTACTGTTGCATTGAAGAAATGTAAAGTAGATGTCCCCAGCTGATTCCTCTTTATAGTTAAGTCTGCAGTTGCCGCATTTGATAGTTTGATTCCCTTCCTCTTGGACTCATAGGTGACCTTTAGGTCTGACAAAGGTGCACCATCTCTGTATAATGAAAGAACTTTTTAGTGGAACTTAAAATTTTTATGTCCAAATCTGTTTTTTGTAGTTTTCAGTTTAAAATATGCCTCAAGGTACAATTTTCGGTTCTATTATGTAACTTTTAATTATTTATTTAAAAAAATTTTTTATATTCTTCAGACAATTTTGTATTCCTAGGCAGTGCTTAGTATACCTTTTCTTTTAACCTGGAAGCATTTAGTAAGTTGTATTAAAATACTGAGAGGATTTTTTTTCAGTGAAGTTCTAATGATACAGTAAGATTCACCATTGACCATCTGCTAAGCACCAGGCCTTATGCTGATGTAGAGCTTACAAAGATGAATGAATAAGAGCAGGCTCTTGCCTCTAGAAGCTAACCTATAGTCTAAACATTTGGCTAATGTTTTTAACTGAAGTGCTAGGCAGAGGGAAAGTAGGAGCTCAGAGTCCCTGGGGGAAGTCTAGAGTAGTGGCCTCAAATGTTTTTAGTGTTCTCTTTATCAGTAAATAGGATTGAGTGTGCAGACATATTATGTGAATGTTTGTTTTAAATTACAATTACATAGTTGACATGTACTGTGTTTTATGTGCATCTTATAACATGCAAAAATAGACATATAACAAAAGGATGGGCTAAAAGAAATAGAAGTTCCACGGTTGTCTTTCCATACCCAGGTGTGTGGATAATTAACTGCCCTCTGGGGTGGAGACCTTCATCTTGTAGTGAGACCTCTTTAACCCATTATTAGGTCTGTTGAAATTCAATTCTGGAGTTGTGCCTAGGTTGAAACTTTGGGGTCCAGTCCTTACTAGCTTTGAGACTTTGGACACATTACTTAACTGTTCTATGTACTTTATTTCCCACATCTGTAAAATTGAGATAATTCCTACATCATTTGCAGTTTTATTGTGATGATTGATAATATATATAAATGTATGCTAATACACGGAAAGTACTACTGTGCTTGACACACCCTATTGGGTCCTGTTAGTGGCTGAGGATACAAAGCCGACATAAGGTCTTCCAGTCTAGTAGGGGCTTTACACAGGTACATGGATAATGATAAAGTTCTTTAAGTCTTTGAAGCAAAGGCCTTTGGGAGTGCACAAGAGGTATAACTAACTGTTCTTTGAAGATCCAGTAAGATTCAGGTAAGGAGGCGACCTTTGAACCAACCCTCAGAAAGGGGGCTCTTCTAGGAGGAGGAACATACCTTATTGGCTGAGGGTACAGTGGAAATTGAGAGGCTGTTAAGATTTTGGTGAGTAGATCTCCATATCTGTACCTGCCAGGAAAGTGATTGAAGCTTGTATACCTTGTTAATAGGATAGCAGTGAGTTCTGGTTGGAGTTGAGCTTGGCAGGGGCCAGATGGCAAGGAAGCCTGTTCTAGAACTTTTCACAGCACCACAGCTCTTTCCTTTCTGGTGGCACTTACCTCATTCTGCTTTCTTAGATACCTCATTCTGCTTTCTTAGATATCTAAGAATATCAACCCCTAAATATAAGTTCATTGAGGGTTAAGATAGTATCTGCTTTTTTGTGATTATATTTGCCTAGCAAGATAAGTGGAAAGTTCGTAAGCATGGGGAAAGGCATAAAAGTCATTGGAACCTCAAAGAATTCTCAACAATTACAAGTGGAATGGCAGATGACCATACTTACTAGTGAAAAGCTTGCCTATAAATAACTTTATGGTAGGTAGGCCCTGTGCATTACTATTCAAAAGGAGTGAGAATTAGAATTGTAACATTCAGTAACACTTAGCTATTAGAATAGTCATATGAAAGTGCATCAGACTTCTGAGATCGAATTAGATGCCTTCCATTTTCTCCTCTAGATCCACTCTCCTTCTGTTCCCACCTTGTTCTCTGCCCTGGGAGGCTGACCTACCTATGCAGACTACATCAATGGGTTTCCTTCCCCTCTGAGGTTATGGAATGTAATCACCCTGCTTCCTTCTTATGGGTGTTTCCTCTGGCTGGCTATGTCCCTTGGTTGAAGATTGCTATTTCTCTAAAGATGGTTCTTTCTTCATGACTCACTCCTTCTAGGTATGGAAAGTTTTGTTTTCCTTTGTTCCTCTGGCTTAGAGGTGCTCTTGGTAGTCCCAGGGTACTAGAACTACCCTTTGTGATGATCTTAAACCCTGCCTACACTTTTCTTTATAGTTAGTTCCCTTATTACATCCTCTGTGAATTATTCTTACTGGAGTGGAGTATGCTATCTTTCCTGCTGGGACCACGACTGATGTGAAACTTATATACCTTCTTAGTAGGATAACTTTTCAAACTTTCAGAGTTTGCTTATACTTCAAAGGTACTTGCAAGAGCCCAGCTTATAGCAGATTTAAAAGCAACAAATCAGATGGAGAGGAGAGGGGCTACCCCAGGTAGGCATACTAACAATGAGAGACAGGGTCCATCTTCTGTAGGTCCTTACCTACTATGCTGCATTAATTGATGGATTTAGTCATTTTCTCCCTGTACTATTGGGTAAGAAAAACAATGGAGTAAGATTAAAAGCATCATAATCGGTGACTAAACAATCAAGACAGGTTAAAGTGCAGTTAGCCTGTTTGAAAAGACAGAGATATACATGAGGGAAATTGTTTGACATAATGGAAAAAGCAGAATTTGGAGGCCAACTTTGGTTTCGAGGCCCAGCTCTACTGGGAAGTTGTTCAACTTTTGAGACTCAGTTGTTTGTTTAATCTCTAAAATGTAGGTTATTCTTAACCTAGTAATAACAATGACTAATATTAAATGTTTATTTTGGGCCAGACACCATGCCAAGCATTATACTCACCTTATGCCTTTTGATCCTGCACTCTTTTAGGTATACTTATTTTACAAATTAAGAAATTTACTCAGATGTCATAGAGCTAATAAATAACCACGGCTAGATTAATATCTAGATCTGACTACAGAGCCTGAGCTCTTACCATTAAGGTAACTTATTTAAAATGTGTTTCTCCATCAGTGAATGGGAAAATCGAACCCTTGTTCCTATACTCTGTCACTGTGAAGTTTCCTGCATTTTGAAAAGTTATTTAAGTTATCAAAATACAGCATTTATAAGATGGGAGAAAACAATGTTTATAGATATCTAAACATCACTGCACTGCCAAAGTTTTCCTGGCTGATTTTTTTGGGGGGAAGGATGTTCAGAACCTTTGTTGTCTCATATTTTATACACTCCACCTCTACCCTGTGGCAGAGTTGAGTGAAATGAGCTGAATGCTATGAGAGTAATATTGTTATAAAACCTTAATTATTAAATCAACTGTTATCTGCATATTAATTTCAAATTGACATTTCAGTGAGTCTTTGTGTAGAATTGAGCATTAATTTTCCTATTAGGAACAAGTTATTTGAGGTTGTCGAAGGTTTGTAACTTTGCTTATTTTGAGGGTTGAGATGTACTAAAATTGAGTTATATTTTGGACACTAATGATTTTTGTTTTCATCTTTGACTTTTGTATACATTTATGTTGGTTTGGAACCTGATGGCTTGCCTCCATACTGATGGAGTCTAGAAATAAGCAGAGACTGACTTTAAGCTTGTTCTTTAGTATTAAGCCTGTTGTGTGGGGTATGCAGATCTAGGCTTTATGATCAGTTATTGGAATTTAATAACTATTTTTAGGTGGGAAGGATCATTTAATGATAGTGTACGATGGGTGAATGCAGCAGTAATATCAAGATGAGTTAATTCACTAAGCTCATACCTCTTCCAGGCTTAAGAAAAAAATAAGAAAAAGATGGAGAAGAAAGATTTCTCACTTGTCAGGTTCATCTTCATTCCTTAGTATTAGCGTATTGTTTTGAACCTTATATTATAGAAAGTGATTACTCATTGTAAAGATTTACTTCAAATCCCTGAAAGTTTGAGGGCTAATGAGGGAGACTCTTCCCCCTGGTTATTGTTGTAACTTTGGTAAGGATATCCAGAAAGGGAGGAGGGGTGTGTGTCTTACTAAAGCTGTACTGACCAGCCCCATGTGCAATATGAACTAGTGTATGTACATGTGACAGACCCTGTCTCTGGGTTTTATTATGGCTGGTTAAATAGCCTTTTGCCTCTGTCTCTGGTTTCTGTCTCTGGCCCATTGAAGGCCTTGAGGCTATCTGAAATTATAGGGGCTGGGGCATCATAAATTAAACTTGTGAAATGAATCCATTGTGGATATATCAACTGAATCTGACTTTTAAGTTCAGTCGAACTCTTTTTAAAAAAGAGTCTTTACTAGATTTTTTGCTGGGTGCTTTTTACGTATGTCATCTAGTAATTTTTAGAACCTTGGGAGGGAGTTAGTATCTCTTTTACAGATGAGGAAATAAGGCTCAGAGAAGTTAAATAAATTGCCCAAGGTCACACAGTTAATCAGTAGCAGATGCACTATTCAAACTTAGTTCAGTCTTGGTGTTGAGTTCATTCATTATACATTAAGATCTGAGTCCAAAACCCACTGTTTTTTACTCTATCACGTAGCTCCTTTTTACTAACTGGACTAGAGGTTTTTAGACATGTGTTTCATAGGATCCCAGGTACTTGATTTCCTATCTTTCTTCAACCACTTTCTTTCCCTGACATTTATTTTAAAATGTTGTAGGAATTGGAATATGATTTAAAGACCACTTTACTAGGTCTTGGACTTGTTCAAGAGTATCCTGCATTGGCCTTAGAGATGAATTAGAAAAATAAAAAGGCAGAAAATCTCAGAGCCTTTACCAATGCATCCTATGTGTTTACTGATCTTAGCAGTGAAACAGATGGTTGTAATGAATACCCCAAAAGCCCAAGAAATGTCCATGCTAATTTTGCTTGGTCTTGTGAGATGTCAAATATGGATCATCAAATATAGTATATGGACTATGCAATGAATCTTTAATTTGTGGCTCTTTAAGATTTGATTCTACTCTTCTTTTTTGCATTAATTAAATGCAGAAATCAAAATAGAATAACCCAGAGCTAGGTATCCTTCTGTCTGAATTTATAGCTTTGGAGTTGGCTAGACCTTTCAATTAAATTAGCTGATGGCGACAAATATGTAATCTGACCTCTCCAGCAGTTCAAGTGAAATGTTAATACCAGGCATAGCACAGTTCCCTTGACACTCTGCTCTGACCTTTTCCTCTCTTACAAATGTTTCCCTTATTTCTTTGTTAACTTAGCTATCTCCATACAGAGGTCCTGCTTGCTTTTTAATTTTTCAAAGCCACATGAAACAGACATTCAAACAGCACAGATTTATTCATTTTTACCTTATATTCCTAGAGTTACACTAATCATACAGTTTCCTCTAATTCACATAGTTTTTAGCTAGTTTACTATCCCTTTACCCTTAATAAAAGCTAAAATACTGACATTTTCCTCCACCAAAAATATAGCGAAGTTTTTTTGTCCTTAATATTGAGAAAGGGATTATGTCTTTCTTTTTGTTTCCCTCTAGAGAAGTGGAGCCAACCTTGTGGGGAGGAGGGAGGTGGGCAGAAAGCCCAGAGATTAAAGGTAGAAATGATTTAGGAGAGCAAAATTTTGAGTTGGTGAGAGAGAAAGAAGTATAAGAGCTGATGATGGTCTTAGTTCCTTTGGCATTCATTCTCTAGCCTCCTAGAGCTCCTTAGAACCTAGCAGTCTGTTTCCATAAACTCCTCCTTAATTTTCTCTTGGTGAGTTTGTCTGGCTAAGTGGTTTAAACAATACGTTTACCTTTTCTTAAATAAATATATTACAAGATACTATAAATTGCTTTAGAAAAACAAACATTTTCAAGAATGGTGAGCTGCTTATAAATAACACTTTGTATTCATTTTTTTTAACTTTGTATTTTGACATAATTTCAAACTTACAAAAAAGTTGAAAGAGTAGTGTTAAGATTCCTGTATGCCATTCCCTTGATTCCCCAAATGTCAACATTTTTACTGTTTTATATAAATATTCCTTTTCTCTTTATATAGGCATATTATTTTTCTGAACTATTTTAGAGTAAGTTACAGATGTGCTACCTCTTTAAATAACTTAATGCATATTTCCACTAAATTAGGACATTCTCTTATGTACCTATAATATACTTATCAAAATCAAGAGATATGGCCATGATACAATATTGTTATCTAATATACAGACCTTATTCAAATTTAGCTATTTGTTCCAATAATATTTTTTATAGGAAAAACAGTTTCTTTTCTAGTCTAGGAGCCAGTCCAGGGTCATGTATATTTACTTATCTGGTTTCCAGTCTCCTTCAGTTTGGAAGAATCCTTTTAGTTTGTCTTTCATTACCTTGTCTTTTTTGAATGGTGTAGGCCATTCATTTTGTAGAATGTCCCTCAGTTTGAATTTGTCTTTTTTATGAATGGATTCACATGCATTTTGGCAGAAAATCACAAAGTAATTTGTGTTTCTTGGTGCCTCATATCAGGTACATGATGTCCATTTGTTCAGCACTGTGATGTTAATTTTCATCATTTGTTTAAGGGATGTCTGCCAAGTTTCTTCCCTATAGTGTTTCTCCCCCTCTCCCCTGCTCCCGCCACTCCTTCTGAATTAGTAAGACTCTTGTGGGGAG